>NC_141693.1:958669966-960072106 GCF_964263255.1 Lissotriton vulgaris | reverse complement strand
TAAGTAGTAGGAACAATGGGCCAGATTCACAGAATGAACTTAAGACTCAATCCTAAACTTACTACTGTTTTGGTATTCACAGATTGCACTTACTACTTTTGGTATTTACAGAATGAACTTACTACTTTTGGTATTCACAGAATGAACTTACTCATTTCGGTATTCACAGAAGTTAGGACTCCTAACTTTAGGACTCCTAAATGCCTTCTGTGAATACCGAAAGTCTTAAAATTCGGATTTTTCCCAATTTAGTAGTAGTAAAGTTAGGACTCCTAACTTTAGGACTCCTAAATGCCTTCTGTGAATACCGAAAGTCCTAAAATTACGATTTTTCTCAATTTAGTAGTAGTGAAGTTAGGATTACTAACTTTAGGACTCCTAAATGCCTTCTGTGAATACCGAAAGTCTTAAAATTAGGATTTTTCTCAATTTAGTAGTAGTAAAGTTAGGACTCTTTACTTTACTACTACTAAATTGAGAAAATCTTAAAATTAGGATTTTTCTCAATTTAGTAGTAGTAAAGTTAGGACTTTTTTTTGCAGCGTCTCTGTTCGTCTGCCGCCCTTTACCCTGCCTCCGGCCGTCCGGCGTCATGCCATGGTCACGTGATACGTGACTCGCACAGCATGCCGGGAACTGTAGTTCCATAGCACATCATACTTCCTGGTTCACGTGATAGAGTCAGACAGCGTGTAACTGGTATCCGTCCTTAACACTTATCTGCACTTGTCCTGAGAGGAATTCAGTGGCTAAAGCTAAATGAGTTGCTTAAGCGGATTCAGCTCCCATATCAAAACAAAAATAGAGAATTCCAAAAAAGGAGCACCAAGCGTCTCCCAGAAAGCGGGACCCTACAATGCTCTAAACTAAATACCTGAGATTTTCGCAGAGGTCACTGGAAAATTGTAGCTGACTACCGACCTCAGGATGTTTGCTATCACTGGTGAAATTCTATGCGAGTGATATAAATCCATGCTGATGTTTTTTTCAGATTACCTGAAGCGCTGGAACAAAACACAGGCTCCTAACATGAAAAACGTTTAAAGTGCGAAGCGCAACAGGTGCGAGTGCACGATAACCGCTCTGTGCTAAGTGAGGGAAAAAACACTTGGGGCCTCATTTATGAGGCCGTGCGTCACTTTTACGCCGCCGGTGCCTCACTTTTTGTGGCGCACCAGCAATGTAAAATATGTGCCTTGTTGCACCATATTTACAAAGTAACGCATCTAGGTAGATGCGTCACTTTGTAAACCCTTGCGTCACATTATACCTGCGCCCGGTATAATGTATGCAAGGGGGGCGTTTTGACGCAAGAAAGGGTCATAGAAGTGACGCAGTGAAATCTATAGGAATTTCACTGCGTCACTTTTAGGACGCCGTTGCGTCAAAATCTTGTGCCTGCCTCACAGCAGGCGTAAGACTGACACAGGCCCTTTCACATGGGGCAAGCCCCATGTGAAAGAACGCATTGCTGGAGTTGCGTCACTTTTGTGACACACTCCAGCAATGCGTCACTTTTGCGCTTACAGATGCATCAGAAATACTGACGTATCTGTAACTCCTTGCACCATGATGCGTCATACTTTAAATATGACGCATCATTGGTGTCGGAAGGAGGGCGCAGTGAAAAGTGACGCATCGCTGTTTTCACGCAGCGATGCGTCACTTTTCATAAATGAGGTCCTAGAATGCTAACCTACCACTAAGTGTGCCCACCATCTTGGAAAATCAGCTGAGGGGGTTAAGTCTAAATTTATCAGAGGATTAGAACAGCCTTTCTACAAGATGGCTCCATTTGAGGGGAGAGTAAATGAATGAATACCCCTGCTTAATCTTGAAAATGGGCTCTGAACGACTCGACCTAGGGAATAAAGGCTCAGTCCTGACAATTTTTTGCTCACTATGCCACCCCAGTTCAAACCCAGCCATATTAAAATCAGTCTTGACCCTGCTCCTCATGGCAACAGTCCAGCCCGAACTGCCACACTGATCAAGTCTTCATCAAGTATGACACGACCAACTGAGGTACCAAAGATAGACCAGATGGATTCTGGCTAATTCATCCATTATGCTGACTTCTCCTCTGACTAATCAGAAGAACCACCACTTCTACTACCTTTACCTTTAGAGTACAGGTATGTGTTTTCTATCGGTGGCTGAAACAAACATACTTTGTTACTCCATGGTTGCACCTTTGGTTTAAAATTGCATTTCTTTTCCTGGTCCTTTGGATTGGTTTTGCATCAGTGATCTTTCTGCTTCTGAATGGACATATTATCACAGATGCTCTGCAGTACAAATGGAGAACTTTGTTATGAAACCATATGCATCATCACACAGTGAACAAGGAGTCCTTTCCCTGGTGAACATTTGAGCTGCTCTAGTTCTGGATGGGATTGAATGGGATAGAGTATCACTTGATGCGTATGGTCCCACCAAACTTTTACAATTTCTGAATTTGTTTATAATTTCCTTAAATGATAGCATCACCCATAGTACTGTTTCTGATGATTGGGACATTGATTTAGTACATGAAATGCTAGAGTATTACAACATGTCGCAACTTAGGTCCATTCTACTGTTGAGCTGGACAATACAAACACTACGTTCTGGCCACATGCCATGACGACACATTAACATCATGGATCTGTTTTTGTTGCAGGGATTCTGCAGAGTCACAGAACTATTCTTGGGATCATGGAACCTTAGTAGGCAGGGACTGAGTCATCCTACCAACTGAGTACCCATGAGCCGGGGAATGACTAGATGTAGTGTCTCACTTGCCCTCCTACTCACCCGTAGAGGAACAAGTGATTAGACACCCTAGAACACAACACTCCCAACTCTCTCAAGAATCGCAGTTGCAGGACACTCCCTTTCGCTCCCACACTTGTACTAGTTCAAGAATAGGATCTGATAGAGACTTGAGACAAGTTTAAAATGTTTATTTTAACGATCATACTCTAGTATGCAGTGTACGTGCCACAATAAGTAAGAAAATGGCTAATACAAATACGATCAGCATAGTAAGTAGTCAATAAATCATAAAAGGAGCTGTCATTATATTAAACATGATACCCTAACCCCCTTCCCCTTCTACAGAAGCAAAAAGATAATGTATCAGAGCATCTCTCAGTGTTGGCAACAGACCCTGTACCTTAGCACAATCAGATGAAATGTCTACGTCTCAGAAGCTGTCACGATCTATTCCCTGGAAAGATCCTTCTCCAAGTGTGTCTTACCTATATGACAAAAGTATGTGCTCCCAAACTACTGATGCATTTGCGTGTTTCGTCTTGGTGCAGGGACCTAATGAGAACAAAATAACAAGGGACATTGCTGTTTGACCTTGTCTACAGTGTTCAGACTAAATTCCAGGAAAGATTAGAATGCGAAAACAACAGCAAGCTCGGTGTGAAAGTACAGTTTATTTATTTATTTTATTTATTTATTTTAAGAGTTTTATATAGCGCTGGCTAGACCCGGAGGTATCAGAGCGCTTTACATGAGGTTCCATAAAATTACAAGATTACATCAGTTCCAATTTACATCAGTTTCTAGACAAACAATTACAAGGGCATAGAAAACAAGATAAGTGAAGTGTAGAGGGGAAGGGTGTAAGGGTAAAGAGGTGGGAGGGAGATACGACAGAAAGACGAAGGAAAGTCTGCCCAAAGTCCGGCTGGGTAGGTGACGGTCGAGGGGGAAGTCCCAAAACCCATCTCCTCTATAGCTATCAGGTAGCTCCATCAGGCTTTGGCCAAGTAGCAAGGTCTTAATGGAAACATTTAAAGAACATGGAGTGCAAAATAAATGGAGCGTAGAGGTGAGGGGACAAGGAAGGTGAGAAAGGGAGGATAGTGTAAGAGACAACGAGGAGGGACAAAATGAAGTCTGTCTAAAGGCCGACTGGGTAGGTGACGACCAAGGAGGGAGTCCCCGGCCCATCTCCCCTATAGCTAAACCAGGTTGCTCCATTGGGCATAGACAAAATAGATCAGTCTCAATACATTGAGAGAGGAGAAAAGGAGAGACATAAATAGAGGGAGAATGCGGGAAGAGACGACAAGGAGAGACGAAAGGAAGTCTGGCTAAAGACCAACTGGGTAGGTGACATCCAAGGAGGGAATCCCCGACCTGCCTGCCCTATAGCTAAACCAGGTAGCTCCATTGGGCATCAGACAAAATAGCTAGATCTCAAATGACGAGGGAAAATTCAGAGGTAAACAGGGCGGGGACTAGGGCCAGGTGCAGGTGAGGGCAGAGGTCAGTAGCAGGAAAGTGGAGAGGAGTAGAGCGGGGAGGGGAAGGGGGTAGGTAGTTCAGTAACAGTTACATGGTTACAAACAGTTACTGGAGCATGGTGATGCATACTCAAAAAAAGACAAACGATTAGCAATGTTACAAATGTACATGATACATGACGAATGTGGCAATAAAAAAACCCTCCTTGAGAGCCCAGATTGTCTCTCTAACTACCGACCCATCTCCCTACTGCCATTTCCTGCGAAAGTCGCTGAACGTTGGGTCAGCTCCCGCCTCTTCATTCACCTTGAGCAGAACAACTTCTTAGACGATCTCCAGTTCGGTTTCCGTCCTGCTCACGGCACCGAAACAGCGGTCCTGACAGCCATGGAGGATCTTCGCATGCGTGCAGACAGGGGCCAGCCAGTAGCACTGATACTGCTGGACCTGTCTGCCGCATTCGATACGGTCAACCACAGGACGCTGCTGCAGAGACTCGGCGAAGCAGGTGTGGACGGCACGGCTCTGCTCTGGTTTCATTCCTACTTGCGGGACAGGAGAAAAGCTATCTCCCTCCCCCCATTCCAATCCGCTTTCGCACCAGTGCCCCAGGGAGTTCCACAGGGATCCTCCATCAGTCCCATCCTTTTTAACGGGTACCTCAAACCACTGATCACGTTAATTAAGTCATTTAGGATAAAAACGATTAATTATGCGGACGACACCCAGCTCATTCTCTCCTGGGAAGGAGAAGACTCCATCCCTCTAACTTCCTTCCACGACTGCCTAAGAGAGACGGCTGGGTGGCTCCACAGAAACTCTCTCCAATTCAACTCCTCCAAAACAGAGGTTCTGTTTTGCGCTGTCACCAACATACCTCGCCAGTTTCCGAGTGACTTCTGGCCTCCAGAGACAAGGGACAAACCTCAGCCAGTCTCCTCGGTCCGCAACCTGGGAGCCATGCTCAATAACAAGCTGAGTATGGAAACCCAGGTGGCAAAAACAGTGGGGATCTGCACAGCTCCCTGCGAAAAATCATGCCACTTCTCCCTGCACAAGCCCGGGCGTTGATAGTCAGGTGCACGATTCTCAGTCGCCTTGACTATTGTAACGCCCTGCTCCTTGAGTCTCCAGTCACGCTGCTGGACCGGCTTCAAAGAATTCAATCAGCCGCTGCCAAGCTGGCTCTTGGCTGGACGAGAAGGTCTTCGGCCACAGCGGCCCTGGCCGAGCTGCATTGGCTACCTTTAAAGCAGCGTGTGGCTTTCAAGTCCCTCTGCATTGTCTTCAAGGCCCTGCACGGACTTGGGCCCAAACCCCTGCAAGATCTGTTCCTGTGGTACACTCCTACCAGAGACTTGCAATCATCTACGGCCTGTCTGGTAAAGGTGCCCAGATACAACAAAGCCAGAACCAGGGGTAGATCCTTCAGGGTCGCAGCGGCCAAATTATGGAACAGCCTGCCCATTGACATACGCCAGATCTCACAACTGCTTCCATTCAGGAAACGCATCAAGACCTGGCTATTCCCCTAAATTCTCCCGCTTGCTATTTACTTCGGTCTCTCCTCAGTAGAGTATTCTCCAGCGCCAGGAAGCCTGCAAGGTATCAGCTGCGCTTTACAAATACTCAAAATAAATAAAAATAAAGAGGGGTAAGGTAAGGGAACAGAGGTAGGGGTAGAGATGTGGATAACTATGTCCAAGGTCCAAATGACATCAGTGATGTCATTTGAGATGTCATCAGTGATGTCATCAATGATGTCACTGGCCATGTCATGAATCATGTAATATGTGACATCATCACCAGTGGGTTGCGGGTGCGAGAGTTACAGTTAGTACAACTAACCATAACGGAGGAATTTCAATGGTTTTGTATGAGTAAAATGTCCAGCTAACTATAACACCCCTGAAACCTATGGTTTTTCAATGAATTTCTAAGGTTTTAAAATGATAATTCCTAACTATAACCTGCCAGAAATCTATGGTTTTTTCAGTGAATTTCAAAGGTTTTTTAAATGATAATTCCTAAGTAGAACCTGCCTAAAACCTATGTTTTTTTCAGTGAATTACAAAGGTTTTTTAAATGATAATTCCTATTTATAATGGTCATTAAACATATCTGTTTTTTCTATCTTTTTTAATTATCATCCCATTCTCAACGTAGTAAAAACTGCTAATATCACCACTCTTCAATTGATTCCTTCCGCCAACAAAATTGCCACAAACCACAAAAAAAACAGGCGATATCTCCACTTACCAGTAACAAATTAACATCAACATTTAACTGGTGTAAAGACGTCGACTATCTACTGCATGAATTACACCCAACTCACACCCTTATTTAAAGACGAATATGTGATAGACGTACAAACATGCACCTCAGACACACAAGAAAATCACAACACCCAGCGCCACCACTACCACAACAACCCCCCCGGATTCCTCCCCCCTACTACCTCAGAGGCAGAGCAAAACAGGAGAACAGACCTTTCCAAGATACCATATACTCTCAAACCCGCAATAGCTGAATGTTCAGAGATGTGGCAACCGACTATGTATAAGGGAGTAAATTTGTACATCAACAATAATTTACAGAATCCCAAGTGTACCGGTGATATGCTATATACAACTCATTATAGAAACAAAAAACTTTTTCATGTGAACATATAGTATTGATACCTGTAGTGTACTGCACAGTGAACGCAACCATATTATCCTAGACTCTTGGGAATATCTCGGTCATGTAGCTGTGTTGTCGCCCCCTCCCCCTGAAGCAGAAGCGGAGTGAGCTGGTCCAACGTACGCAACTCCAGCGTAAGAGTATAAATATTTAGCCTACGCCTTGGGCGTGGTTCACTTCTGCAAAGAGAAAAGTCTCTGCCACAGCGAAGGTCTTCACCCTGCCACGTGACTGCCACCAGGACCACGTGCCTCCTCGATAAAGGCCCATTCCGAACTCAACGCCACAGCATGGCAGACTTATGTCTGTATCAACTACTGCCTTCGATCTACACTGCGGACAGCAGGGTATACAGCTTGAATTCAGCTTTGGATCTACACTACCGACAGCATTGAATCCAGCCTTGCTTTATTTAATGCAGAGACCAATGAACTATATGTCTTCCGATTTTGTCAAAGGATGTCAAAATAAGCATTTGTCTATAACTGTGCTGAGTACTGCCTTCGATCTACACTGCGGACAGCAGGGTTCACAACTTGAATTCAGCTTTGGATCTACACTATGGACAGCATTGAATTTAAGCCTTGCTTGTTTTAAGGCAGAGACAATTGTACTCTATGTCTTCCGATTTTGTAAAAGGATGTGACAAAAAACATTTGTCTATTACTGTGCTGACTACTGCCTTCGATCTACACTACAGACAGCAGGGTTCACAACTTGAATTCAGGTTTGCATCTACACTACGACAGCATTGAATAAAACCTTGCTTTATTTAAGGTAGAGACAATTGTACTGTGTCCTCAGATTTTGTTAAAGTATGTGACAAAAAAGCATTCCTCGATGTTTGTGTCGACTACTGCCTTCTATCTATTCTGTTGACAGCAGGGTTCATAACTTGAATTCAACTTTGCACCTACACTCTTGATTTTTTTAATGCAGAGACAATTGCACTGTATGTGTTCAGATTTTGCTAAAATAAGAGACAAAAATGATTCGTCCATATCTGTGCTGACTACTGCTTTTAATCTACAGTGCGTACAGCAGGGTTCACAACTTGAATTCAGCTTTGTATGTACACTACGAACAGCATGAAATTCAGCCTTGATTTATTTAAGGCTCAGATAATTGAACTCCATGTCCTCTGATTTTGTAAAAGGATACGACAAAAATAATTTTTTCATGTCTATGCTAACTACTGCCTGCGAACAAAAGTGAGGACAGCAGGGTTCACTACTTGAATTCAACTTTGGATCTATACTATGGACAGCACTTAAATTCAGCCTTGTTTTCTTTAAGGCAGAGACAATTGTACTCTATGTCCTCAGATTTTGTTAAAAGAGGCGACAAAAAACATTCCTCAATGTTTGTACTGACTACTGCCTTCATTCTACATTGTGAGGCCTCACGATTCAGGTGGAATAGCGATTGTACATGACACATTGCAATAAGCAAGAGACATTGTACCAGTGCGACCTGCCCGAAACTCGAATCATCGCAAGGGGCGCACACACTGAATGCTTCAGGTACTAGTACCTCACTGCACCACCAGTCATCTCCCTGTGGCCTTATTGAAACAGAATTCACTAGGCAAAAAACATTGCTCCCAGTGCGGTTGGCCCACACCGCACATCATTGCTGGCTGCGTAGACGCCACACCTACCACTAACTCTATACAGCTCAAGTCAATGCCACATGGCTGTGGGCCCTTCTTGACAACTGCCTCCGGAGTCCGGTCTATACTGCAAACAGTAGGGCTCACAATTCAAGATTAGTACCGTACAAATTGTGTAAGAGACTATAATTGGTTAAAAAAAACAAATGCTCTCAACAATCTGCAACATCGCCACAAGACATACGTACCCATTTTGAGAAAGTTAGAATACATTGCGTGAAGTGCAATTGTTTAATTTGTTATGAGGAGCACTCAGTAGGCTAGTTTGCAGAGCAATTGATAACCACTGATGGTAGTTTTTTTTCCCCTCAAAGTTCATGCAGTCCAGTATCCAACACTCAATGCTTTGAGTACAGTCCGCTCGAACCACTCATCATTACAGGATGAGCACACGCTGAGCACCAGACGTACCAGCTCGCTTACCCGCATAGCCCCATGGAATGCTAACGCAAAAGCGGCCCGAAATAGTACTGTCTCCGATTGAGATGAACATGTTGCAGGGAGTACGGACAGTAACAGGGCCAACCTTTCCAGACCTATCGGGTGCCTTTCGTCCATTCTGCGACCCTCCAGGCGTTGCCACCCACGCAGCCCTTTCTGTACCACAAAGGACGCTGTGGGGTCCTGGATACCATGAGCCCGTGCCATGAAAGAAATGGCGGCCCGGTGCCTCTGGGCCGTGGCCACTGATTTGCCTGCCTGATGTAAAGATAACAGAAATTTCAGGACATACTCCTCTTGGCCCCAAAGCTCCCCCCCAGCAGAACCCAAAAAGGACCAGTAGGAACGGAACGCCCCTTCATACGCCTTCCTTGTCCTGGGTGCTAGACTCTCTCCCACGAGGTCTTGTAGTCCGGGGCACCGAGAGACCAGAGAGCTTCGGGAAATGGTGCCGCCACCGGGTCCGCTGAGGGTAGGAAACCCCAGAAGGCCTGCATACGGGAACGAGAAAGCGCATCAGCTGCCTGATTTAACACCCCTGGCACATGTCTTGCCCTAAAGTGGACGTTTAGCCTCATACACAGCAGAACAATTTCCTTCAGCAATCTCAAGATCCATCTGCAGCGGGCAGCCTGACTATTGATACACTCAACAACGGTCATATTATCAGACCAGAACACCACTGAGCGGTCACGAAACCCTTCAGGCCATGTTTTCAAGGCCACCAGAATAGGGAACAGCTCGAGAAACCCAATGTTACCTGTGAGCCCATTCTCGTGCCACCACGCCGGCCAGGTTTGTGCTGACCAATGATTACCAAAAATTGCGCCAAATCCAACACTCCCTGCCGAGTCCGTCCACAACCCCAGCTCCTCAGAGGAACCGCGGGTTTGCTCCACACGACCGACCGTTGAAATCCGCCAGGAATGCCAACCATATGCGCATGTCCTGGCGAACCTCTGTCGAGAGCCTTGTGCGGTGGTGGCCTTCCTTAAGGCCCACCATGGCCTGAGCAATAGAGCGGGAAAATGGGCGCGCCATCTGCATTACTCTAAGGGCAAAATTTAGTTGACCCACAACCCGCTGCAACTGATGTAACCTTACTTTCGTCTCGCTAATACATGTTTCAAGCGATGCCTTAAATTTCGTCACCTTTTCTTTAGGCAAACGGAAGCACCCCTCTTCGGAATCGAGCTCTATTCCAAGAAACTCGAGCGAAGTAGACGGCCCCACTGTCTTACCGGGTGCCAATAGCACGCCAAAGCGTCTCATGAGATCACAAAATTCATTCAAAGCTTGTGCACACTCTGCGTCCCCGGCTGCCCCCAGGAATAGAAAATCATCAAGATAATGCATCACATGTGTAAACCCTGTTGTTCTTGTGAAAGCCCATTGCAAAAAACAACAGAATCTCTCAAAATACGCACAGGAGATGGAGCAACCCATTGGCATACATTTCTCCATGTAATAGCGACCCTGAAACATGAAACCAAGGAGACGCTGATCATCTGGGTGTACCGGGAGCAACCGGAACGCTGACTCGATATCTGATTTAGCCATCAGCGCTCCGGGCCCCAGGCGATTCAAAATGGCGACGGCCTCATCGAAAGATGCGTACCGCACCGAACAAACTCCCGGGTCAATTGCATCGTTCACCGAAAGACCCCTTGGAGCTGACAAATTATGTATCAACCTGAATTCCCCCGGATCTTTTTTGGGGACCACACCCAGGGGCGAACAAACAAAATTAGCAACTGGCGGGTTGTCATATGGTCCAGCAACCCGACCTCGGGCCACCTCTTTACCAATCTTTGCTTGTACCACCGCCGCATTCTGCTGCACCGACAGTTGGTTCCTACATTGTGCTTCACCCTGAAAATCCCCCGCCGGGATGCGGAAACCATATGAGAAACCATCTCGCAACACCCCAGCGGAGATATGATCTGGGTATTCGTTTAGCCAAGGGATCAGTGCCATGATATCAACCGGGGTAGGTAGAGGCGCCCCTCGGACTATTTCAGACCTGTTTGGCGCCTCCCCTACTCCCCGTATCACTAGCCTTGGCTCTGCACATATTCTCGGGGTGCGAGGACTGCCCACACCCCGAACATTTGTGCCTGAACTTACAAGAACCCTGTGGCCTGGTACATTTACCTCTGTTAAAGCCCCAGCAGATCCCTTTTTTACCTGAGCTGCCACTATTCTTTGAGTTCCGGTCATTGCTTGAACCTGCCCGAAAGGGCGCCCCTGACGAATGGCGGGAATACTCAACCACATCACCCCCCAACGATGGCGACTTCCCCACGCCTGGCTTTTCCATTTTTTGCCATGAAATGGAGTCAAAACAATCCCACGTCAGGGATGAATCGTGCTCTTTGGATTTACGAAATATATTATCATAAGAAAACCATTGATTACCCCCGTAAGTTTCATAAAATTCCATGATACGTGTCTGGTACACGGCCAATTCCCCCAATAATTCGGGCCTACGTTCCCCCATAATTGCAATGAACATTCCAAACGCTCTGCCCCAATTGCCTATCGATTCATCGACTCTGAAACCGGCCATCCTGGCTCGCCATACACTAGGATGTAGAAACTCTTTTTGATTTTTTACATGCTCAATCTCGTAGTGATCGGTCAACAAGGAAAACATGTTCACATATTTGTCTGCCCATATCCTCTCTTTTACCTCGATCGGGATATGCTGAACAATTCTTTCCCTCCTCGAAGGTACCGATCCCTCCCCCACCATCGGCAATGGCTGCTTACCTGGACCTGTCGACGTAACTGTAGACCCTGCCGAAGCAACGCCCGATCCTGGTTGACCCACGGGAGCCTGCGGGGGAACAAAAGGACAAGGTGCCTTTGCAGCATCTCGAGATTGCCGCAACTGCTTCATTATTAATTTGGTCTCTTCGGCCGTGTCCCCCGGAGCAACAGAGCCCTCGTTGTTCCTGCCCAACCATGCCGCCAGCTGGGCGGCCAACTCCGGTGGCATATCCCCTTCGTTCACAGGGGTAACTACGACAGGGATCGGCTGCCCTGCGTCGGGAATCGGCACAGGAGCCTCTATCGGCCTGGGCGGGCTCGCCGGGGGAACCTCCGGAACTGGTACCTCGTCTCCAGTTGCCCTGTTTCTGGCCCTTTTTCCTCTCCCGGAAGGGACCACCCCGGGCAATGCTGGCCCGATGATTTTCTTAGGCCGACCCGTACCGTCCCTGGCCGCCATCTGCTTCTTCATCTCCGCCATGTCTTTCACCAGCATACGAAGCATTTGCTCGGTGCTAACCTTCTTTCCGACCCTTCTGCCCGGCATTTTACTCACGATAGGTGACCGAAAGGTCCTGGACAAGGCTTCTAGCGCTAAAAGAGAAAACAGAAAAATTACAAATTTCCAAATTGGCTCTTCGTTCCGTCTCGAGCTCACGTGCAACGGGGAGGTGCAGCTTCAGAGCACAGGAACAAGAGGATGCTTCCTTGGCTTGTCGCTCCTTTTATCCTTCTTCGGGCGGGCGTAGACCCACCTCCAATCCGCCTCCCGGGCGTGGCTAGCGGTGTCGGTGTCTAGGACAACCCTCTCTTGGGCGGGAAAAGGCGCGCCCCAGCTACGCCGCTTCGGGCATACCAGCCGGGACACGCCTCCCGCCCAAAATGGCTTCCCGGGGGGATCGGGGTACTCCACCATACGTTCGGGGGGACCGAGTGGTCGCCCCTTTCCATTCTTACCAGTGTGCTCTGCCTGAACCACGCATCATCGCAGGCTCCACTCAAACTGATCCTGCCTTAGTGCACCACAACTCATGAACCCTTTCTGATAGAATCTTCTGTGTATTTTTTTCAGGTATAGTGCTCCTACCTTTGCAAAGCAGAAGTCATAAACGGTTTATGATTGAATATCTGTGTATGATATCATGATTACTATTCTACTTGTTACCAACAGCAACGTAACAGAATGGAGTCGAGCACACGTGCCCATTCCCACTTCAACTATCTACTGTCTGTGTACTTATTATGTTTGTAAAATGCTACTCCTGTGCCGTACCACATTACATTGTGCTGTAAACAGCGTATGCAACATCTTACCACTGTCAATAACAAAAACTTTGATTATATAACTTTCTCTTGCTCATTCTACAAATATGAACGTGCAAAGTGGATCATTGCAATACTGCAAAGAAACTGTATAGTCAATTTATAAATGTGTTCTATTTTTTTTAGCATATTTATATAGCGCGAAGTCGACCCAAAACTATATCAACAATTTACATGACCACCGTATTCATAATTCATTTTCAGGCACGTGCTGATTACGTCATTACTCTACAACAACAGGATGTGGACGTGACTCCGAGCCTCGAACAATGATTTCCAGCACCAAGTTCGACAGTATACCTGAATGACCACATACGTATATAAATTATCTGCCCTTCATGTGCCAAAAGCTCCAACCTTATACCTTTCACGGCCCTGCATTCCTACAGCTACAACACTCCGCTGAATGTACAACAAAAATTCATATTCGCAGAAATGCGTCATGTCCACCATCTTTTATGTGTGCAACTATTGATGAATATAAGGTCAATGATACCCCAAACCTTCCATGTTAGCCATATTGTGGGACTTTATAGACATAATAACACATTTGCGTGTAATACCTGGGTTACAACAGCACTACAACACGGACACCCGTATCAGTTGATTTTTCATACAGCTCACAACGGAACCACACCCATAGCTCCAGAGTCATTGTTCACAGCCTCGCACAGCACTGGCATATGTTAGTCCAGCCCACTCCGCTTACGCTTCCAGAAAAACACAACAACGCTACATGGCCCAGATTTCCATTGTAGTGATTTCTTACTTCCATGTCTAGTTGTCAGAATGGCACACACACTCCTTCATGGCTGGTATACACCCACACCACACCCATCCAGCACATACGTCACAACACACGTGACCATACCAATAAAAAAGACGGGTCGTTCGTGCGCTACGCAATTTAGAGTTGCTCCCATCGCAAGCGCTGTGATGACCCATCATAGTGGTTCAGAGGCCTCATGTAGGCCCGAGCCACCGAGCTGGGGGGCCCACCACTTTGTGGGTGGCCTCTTTGGTCACTGAGTTAGTGGTACCTCAAGGACCCAGCGTGTGAGCAACCTGCGGGGATGATGGGAGCATGAGTATGTCCTTAGCCATAGCGATATCAAGACTCAGCACCATATGTGAGACTTCTTGGTGGCAGAGCGGGACTGCATGATGTACAAGGTGCCCTGTCCACAAAAAGGTGAGCAGTGAGGCCTGGGAGCGCGGCGGAGGGAGTAGATGGGGTGCAGCAGACTGCATACAAAAAGGTGACACAGCGATTTAGGCGTACACAGTCCCATATACCATATCTTATTGCATTTGTATTTTTTTTCCCAATAGCAGGAAAGTTTTTATAATCGGTCAAATGTCCGTCGCTTGTGATGATTGAAACCACGTGTATCACTGCGAACCACTTGCTTTCACAACCAGATGGAAAACATAACTACTATTTTATTTATTTATTTTATTTATTTTAGTGTTTTATAGAGTGCGAACTTGACCCGTTAGGGTATCAGAGTGCTTTATAGAGTCACAGAGTCAAACAATAGGAAGGATAACACAATAATACTGTAAATTAGATGGGGGGGTGCTGGATACAAGAGGGAAAACACTATACAAGGATCGTCAATAAAACAATTGTTGAGGACGGACTCTGGTTTCTTGGTGGGGTGAGGTCGCAGGATGGAGGCAGTAGTCTATGGGGTGGTTGTGGAGCGGGATTAGTCAAGGAATTTACCCATGAGGAAGGATTTGGCCTCCTTTTTGAAGCGTGCCAGAGAGGGGATTCTTCTGATGGCAGGTAGGAAGGAGTTCCATATTCTTGGTGCAGCCCCAGAGAACGCCCGATTATAATTTTTTTTTTTTAAAGCGTGCAGGCTGGAGTATGAGGGCACTGGCCAATCGTGAGTTTCTGCTTCCTCCGGATGTCACAAGTTTCTGTGCAAGATACGCAGGCGAGTTTGAGTGTAGAACCTTGTCCGTGATGCATACCAGCTTGAGATGAATCCTAGCCACGAGAGGAAGCCAGTTCAACTATTTCAGATGAGGGGTGATGTGATCAAATTTTCTTGTGCCTGTAACTAGTCTGGCAGCTGCATTGAGGCAGGCTTTTATGGTGCTAGGGAGATCTTGGGTAAACCAGAGAAGGTGGAGCAGCCATACTCCAGCCTAGAAATAACTAGTGATTGGACTGCTAGTTTTAGGTCGTGAGCATCAAGAAATAGTTTCAATTTCCAAAGGTAGCTCAGTGGAATCTGGCAGATTTGGCCATTGAGTTGATGTGGTCTCGCATGTTTAGGTTATAGTCCAAGGTGATACCCAGAGATTTGGCCGTGTCCACAATTGTCGGGGGGCAGTTTAAGGCTGTGATAGCTTTGATCCTTGTCTGGATCTCGGAGTTGCTTTTAGGTGGGGAAATTAGGAGGAACTCAGTTTTCTTTGCATTGAGTCTGAGTGGGTTGGAGGAGAGCCATTGGACGGTCAGCTTCAGGGCCTCATTCAAGGTTAGGATCTCTTTAAGAGATGAGATTTTTATGTAGGTCTGAGTGTCATCTGCGTATATATGGTAGAAGATGTTTGCAGAGCGAAGGACCTCGGCAAGGGATTTAGGCGATGCCGCCACCTCTCTTTTTATGTGGTCGGTCTAGCCTAGTAATGTTAAAGTTAGGGGGGACTAGGAAGTCAAGGCATGGGGAGGAGGAATCATTGAGCCATGATTCCATTAAAATAGCTAAGTCAGAGTTGTTGTTCAGAATGAGGGCAGCGACATCGGTGGCATGCTTTACTGCAGATCGGCTGTTAAATGAGAGACCAGTCAGGGAGGGGAGGGAGGTGGTGTTCGGAGTCGGGGCAGACAGGTGTACAGGTGCTAGATTGCTTCTGATCACCCTTCTGTTGCAGAGGGGAGCTGATCTGCAGGGGTTGATATCGACCGTGCAGATCAAGTGTGCAGCACTCACGTCTGATAGACAAGGAGTGAATGAGGCTGCATTATAGTCCTGGAGAATGTCATGGATTTCCTTTTCAGTGAGGTCTAGCGGCTTTGTTGTGATGAGGGAAAGGTTGTAGGAGAGGGCGAGGTCAAGGGTTTCCTCCTCCGATAGGCAGCTAGGGTGCTTACGAGGGCGAAGGTGCCTCAAGGATGTCGGAGTGGGTGTTTGGGGTGCTCTGGTGTAGGAGGGGAAGAGGAATTCTGCAGAGGCTTGAGGCTGATGAGGGAGAGTTTGGCGAGGTAAAGGAGGTTTGGTAGATTCAGGATGGACAAGTGGATGCTCTGAAATATTTTAGTGGCTCTGGAGTGCAGAGTGTGGATATCTGTGTAGGGGGTGTTGAAGGGTTAGGATAGACTGTGTTAGGGGTCTTCAAAGGGGAGGAATGAGTGTTAGCGGGGCTAGCTAAACCTGCATCCGCAAGAGTCGTTGGAGGCGTACTGGACCAAGAGTCAGTGTGGGGAGCATGATTGGGGTAGACCAAGGGTCCCAGGTCGATTTCGTTAGGGAGGGTGGTGGGAGGGCTGAGGGGGTTAAGGTGTGCTGTGTTGGAGAGTGAGGAGTCCGAGTGGGGAACATGAGGGGAGGGTATCAAGGGTCTCGGGTCAATTGCGTTGGGGAGGCTGGTAGGAGGACTGAGGGGAGTAGGGTGTGCTGTGTTGGAAACAGTGGGGACCAAGGGGGAAGATAGCGGGGAGGAGACCCGAGGTCTCACGGTAGATGTGATAGCAAGGCCGGTAGATTTGCTGGGGTGGTTAGGAGGAACAGAGTTGGAGGCTCTTAGAGAGGTGCCTTGTGGGAAGTTAGTCATGTTGGGCAAGAGGGTTGGAGGATCGCCAGGACTGGGGTTGGTCGTCTTCCTTATGATCAGGCCGGTAGGTGAGAAGGGGGTTGGGAGGAACTGCGTTGGAGACTCTTAGAGAGGTGGCTTGGGGAAAGTTAGTCGTGTTGGGCAGGGAGGTCAGGTTAACATCAGGCCGGGTGTTGGTCGTCTTCACAGTGTCGAGTACATGGTTGAGGAGGAAGGTGAAGAGATCTGAAAATTTATTAAGGTTTTCAGTTGAGGCTTTGACCAATTCAATGCCGCTTTCGTAGAGGGTGATGGTGAGGTCTGCTCGCAGGGTTGCTGAGGGCACTATTGTGAGCTTACTGCCATAGGGAATGTTCCTAATTGAGCGTACATTGAGGAGTAGCGAGAGGGTATTGCAACAAGAGTGGATACTTCTGGAATAGAAAATGACGTTGATGATAGTGCCTTTGTCTGCACAGAAGCATAGGTCCAAGACCAGTGATTCGGGATGGTTTTTCAATGTGAGATGTTTAAAGCTTTTGTAGCGGTTTTTGAGAGTTTGGGGGGGTAAACCAGGGTGTATGAGTTTGGCCCGGAGGCAGTTAGACCAGGACCAACCATGTTGGCTAGGGTTGGGCACACTCCAGGAGACCTGGATCAGTAGGCGGCAGTCATTAGATCTGGACCAGTAAGCAGCAGTCATTATGACCATGGTCATTAGGATTGTGAGACTTTTTAGGAGATGGCAGCTTGACTGAATTGAGGGTGAGAGTTCCTAGGAACAGCTTTTTTATTTATTTATTTATTTTTGTGGATCTTTGCAGGTTTTTTTGAAGGTTGATTGATACTGCCGGTCAGTGCCACTGCAAGATGGCCGACACCTGAGCGAGAGAAAAAGGCTCTAGTTTGTAGTGGTGAAGCAGCCTATTAAACAAGTAGGAACTGTACAAATAGTCTTATTTTTCATGCGGGCGGGAAGGTGTGTGAAAGGGCGATGTAATTCTACTCCACATTAAGATACTAACAATTACCAATCATAACATCTTTCTTTAACTATCTTTTAGATGTAGAGCTTCCGGGTGCATTATGTCCCAGCACGTGGTGAAAGACACATCGGTGACAGAATGGTGAGCTGCGAATATTCTTTATAGTCACTCTCTCACTTCCTCTCTCCTTGGATAAATAAATGATGCACAGTCTTATCTTCCTTTTTTTATCTAATAGGTTGTGTTTCACGAATTGGCGTTCCCCCCAACACCTCCAAAGCTCAACGTTTGATGATTCTGCGATGAGGCGTGAAATCTAACAACGCATAAGAAGGCTGCTTCGACACGTGTTGGACCCGCTTTGAATCATGCCAGTGGCACAAGGTGAGCAAAGAAGCTTGTTTTCGAAGCAACGAGAAGTCACCTGTGGGTGGAGAGAGTGGATAGTGTGCAGCAGCTTGACTGCATAGGAATGTACACTTACCTCCGGGCAGTGACAATGGATAGGTTGCAACAGTCTGAGTGTGCAAGAAAAGGCACTCATCTCCCGACTCTGGGAGTCAATGTGGTGCAACAGTTTGGGTACGCAGTAATGAGCACTCACCGCTATGCAGTGGGAGTGCATCGGGTATAGTACTCTGGGAGAAAAAGAGCGCACAGACACCACCAAGCAGTGGAAGTTGATGTAATACAGTATGCGGATTGTCCAAAGGCATAACGCAGAAATATATTTGTGCAATTGCGAGAACGCTGCTATTACTAACTCTATACTATCTTTTAGATGATGCCGGAATGTACAATTACCTCTGGGCAGGGAGAATGGATAGGTTGGAACAATCCCAGTGCGCAAGAAAAGTCACTCACCTCCGGACTCTGGGAGTCAATGGGGTGCAACAGTCTAGGTAGGCAGTAATGAGAACTCACCGCTATGCAGCGGGAGTGCATGCAGTATAGTACTCTGGAAGAAAAAGAGCGCACAGACACCAACTTGCAGTAAAAGTAATCTGAACGTCCAAAGACATAAAGCAGAAATATACTTGTGCAGTTGTGTGTACTCTGCTATGACTAACTCTATACTATCTTTCAGATCCCTAAACTTGAGGTTGCACTCTGAACCGCCACATGCTTGGACACACAACGGAGGCAAAAAGGTGAGCTACAAAGATTTTCTTCAGTATTAACACTACCTCTCCTGCTTCATCTATTACTTTTTCTCTCTCACACTTTTAATGTTGTTTTTTCTCTCTTTCTCTATCTCACTTGCTCTCACATTGTTTCTCTTTCTCTTTTAAAGTTATGGACGCTGCTGTCCACTCTGCTGATAAAAAAAGCATGTCTGAATTTAATACATTCTGCAGTGTAGAACCAAAGCAAAAACCAAGTTGTGAACTCTGTTCGCCACAGGGTTTACACAAGGTAAGCAGAGCGGCATAGATACACAATGCCTCCAAATAAATGGGTTGGAAATAAATGATATTGTCCTGCATAATGACGTGATCTCTCACCTAATTCTGTCTCATCTCTGAAGTATTTCAAAGATCTGTTGGTCCATACTGTAAATCTGACGCAGTAGGCACTTCCCTACAGACACCACAAAATAGAAGGGGGTTCCCCATCGGGCTTTAGAATAGCGGCAGGTAAGGGGGTTAGACAGCGCAAAGAATCAGCAACAGAACCCTGCCGACACTATATAGGAAAGGTCCTATAGAAGGATCCTACAATGTAAGGGGGGGCAACAATGTGTAATTTCAGAGCCAGACAACACATCAAACACATTTGTATCTTTCATTTATTAACTTTTTTATTTATATTCTTCGATTTCATGATTTCTCAAATTTAACTCATTACAATTCAAACATTAAAATATATACAAGTTCAATAAGACTTCATAATCAAAGTAACAAATATAGTCCCACACACACCGCACACATCATACACTCACAACAAAATCTATTCACCAACCTATCATTCAACCGGTCTTTCACACATCACATCCTTATATAGCAATATAAATGGTACAAATGCGCCTTTAAATGGGATCAAGATAGACAATGATTCATTAACAAAAGGGGTGTGGGGCAGGTAAGGAATGGAAAAGACGGATCGTAGATAACATAAGCAATCCTGCCACCAACAAGAACCACGCTGACGCGCGTTTCGGTGTACCGGCCCACACAGGCCACACCTTCGTCAGGGCGGTGGTGTACCACGGAGTATAGGACAAAATTGCAATAAGAATTTAAACTTTCAATTTAACCACAAGTCCCCAGTCAGAGCTGGGTTAAATCAGAGGCTGGGTTCCATTCTGGTCTGAGCTATAAAGGACATAGAACTGCGACCACCTAGTAGGTATGGGCATGGATTCCAAAGTTTTGTCATGGGATAAGAAAATCTGAATGATGTTTCAGAGGTGTCATACAGATGGTGCATGTTTAACTCAGGATTCACTATGGTGCGACAACCGCTTTCGTAGAAGGCCAGCTGTATCTTTTTCAAATCAGTTAGCCTTATAGTAGAAGGCTGTTAGCTAAAAAGTTCTCCATTGTGCTATTGTATCGCTCCTGTGGTTGATTAGACACGTCACAGGGTAGATAGTAAGTGTGGGCGGCCAGCTACGCTCCGTCTGCGGAGTGTGCGTAGTGCCGCCTACTCCGCATTTTGCGGAGCTGGCGGAGCCAGGCGGCACTACGCACGCTCCGCAGACGGAGCGTAGCTGGCCGCCACCCGCCTCCCTCCCGCCCTCCCTAAATACTTTAAAATAAAGGAACACAATCATTTTAAAAGCACTTACCTTGCCGCCGCTGGCCGCCGCGTTCCCCGGGGCTCCTTATCTTCCGTCTTCCGTATTTTTCAATAATGCGCATGCGCGGGCGGCCGCGCATGCGCATTTTCACGTGAAAATGCGCATGCGCGGCCGCCCGTGCATGCGCATTATTGAAAAATACGGAAGACGGAAGATAAGGAGCCCCGGGGAACGCGGCGGCAAGGTAAGTGCTTTTAAAATTATTGTGTTCCTTTATTTTAAAGTATTTAGGGAGGGCGGGAGGGAGGCGGGTGGCGGGGCTGGCGGCCAGTGGTTTTGCGGAGTGGGGCTACGCGGAGTGCGGAGGTGGGCGTAGTTTCTCGCCCACTTCGCGTAGCTCCGCGAAGCCCCACTCCGCAAACTCCGCCCAGGGTTAGTAGATAGCGGACGGTCGGATTGCTGCAAAGCAGCGCGGTCAAAATGGGGTCTGAAAGCACGCGTGGGTAGCTTTATCCTCCAAGGAACACCATCGAAAAATATAAATAAAAAATTTTATAAATAAAAGATACAAATATTATGATGTGTTGTCTGGCTCTGAAATTACACATTGTTGCCCCCCTTACATTGTAGGATCCTTCTATAGGACCTTTCCTATATAGTGTCGGCAGGGTTCTTTTGTTGATTCTTTGCACTTCCCTACAGACACCTCTTCAACAGGCATATTGCACACATGCAAATAACCAAATATTGCCAAGTGTTACTTGTGATCTTTGACCTCAGTCAGTCACATCGATCTAATTTTAAACACTTATTTTCATTTTTGTTTTGCAGGTTACCTACCCTCCTTCCATTGGAGTCCATCTCACATTTTGTTTATTATATTGTTATGTTAAAGTTATGTTTCTAGTTATTTATTATATTGTTATCTTAAAGTTATGTTTCTAATTATTTCTTGTTGTTTTAATAAAAGTTAATTAAAAAAGTATAAACGTCTTCTTTTTCTGACATTTCATTATTATTTAGTGTGATAATCATATGCTTAGAAAACATTAAACAATTAAAAATAGAAATTATGTTTATAACTAGAAGCATAATGCTGAGGCTAACTCTTTACCAGCTCTTTACCAGAGTCGGTAGCTGCGATTAATGGTTCCTAAGGACAATTTTAAAAACTCCAGGACAGTAACTGTTTGGATTAGCAACATTGTGTGGTGAACTTGTAACCTGTGTGCTCACTTAAGTGTTCCATGAACTGTTACTATGGTAACAGGCAGTAAGCAGTTTGGGGTAAGGTTGAAAGGTACTGGCTGTAGAGAAATCGTTTTATTTACCCAGGATCCTCTACATGACAGAGAGGAAAGCAAACTAACACACAACACTGTGTAGCAGATTTACAAGCCCCTTGCGTCACTTTCACATCACGTTTACCATGTTTAAAGTGATGCAATATGGGAGCAAGGGACATGTAAATCTGCCCCTATGTACATTACGAGCAAAAGAAGTACACAACTCTTTGAATTCTTTATCGATCACAATTAGACAGTGTTGCTTCACGAGTCACAAAGCACTTCACTAAGTACTTCAGGGCAGATATACAATAAATGGCGCATCCCCAGGGATGCGCCAGTTATTGTGTGCCTCAGCTCCGCCACCCATGGTGCGCCACTTTTACAATATAGCCATGTCTGAACTGGGGTGGCAGAGTGGGCTAAAGAACGGTGATGGATTAAACCCAGATCTTTTGACTGGGTGGGAGTGTTTGATTGATTCAGATGCTCCGTCTATTATCACCCCCTTTTGTACCGCATTTACAATGCAGCGCACCATGGGGCAAATACGGCACAGATGCGTGACGCATCTGTGCCATAAGGGCGGTGCATTGCTGGAGTTGCATCGCAAGGCGACGCAGCTCTAGCAAGGCGCGGGGGTGCCCTATCTGTCCAATGCTGCATCAAGCCGTACGCCTGCTTCAAGCAGGCGCAGGGTTTTGACGCAGAATTGGCCTAAAAGTGACTGAGTGAAATCTTGTAGATTTCACTCAGCCACTTTTAGGAGGCGTTCCTGCGCAGGAATGCCCCCCCCCGCGCCGGAACACCTCCTATGGTGCAGGGCTTTACAACGTGATGGATCTCCCAGATGCGTCACGTTGTAAATACCCCGCACCATGGCGCATCTTTTGTGTCGCCGCTACATCACAAAAGTGACGCAAGGGCGGCGCAAAAGAGGTGCAAGGGGCTTGTAAGTCTGCCCCTGAGTGCCTATTTAAATGAGAGATGGGATTGTCGACATTACAAAACTTAGGGGCATATTTACAAGGACAGCGTTAAACTTGTCGCCGCTTTAACTGCAGCACACTACAACTAAAAAGGCGATAATAGACTTCAAAATCCTTTGTTATCTTACCAGAAGATTTTTTCAACATTGCTGTTTGCTATGCAAGAGTGAGAGCCGAGGCTCTCACCCTGCCATAGCAATCTTGGGGGCATATTATCAAGGACAGAGTTAAAATGTTATGGTGTAAACCTGGGCTTCTATTGGAATTCTCACAAATTCTCAAAAACTTTTATTATTCCATTATGGTTGCTTTAATGACACTTTCCTAACCTAAAAGCAACAATAATTTTAACATTGTCCTTGTAAATCTGCCCCCAATATCGCGAGAAATATAGCGATAATTTATGTTCACAAGTGAAAAGCTTGTTAATATAAGACTTTGGACCTAACATATCAATCCACCTGGCATAATAAACCAGCTTAAGTCTACTTCAGAACAGATGTTAGGATCCAACATAAACCGCAATTAGCGAAAGTTTTGCTACCGGTCCTCAAATCCAGGGCCGCCTTTTTAATACAAAGCTATTGTCATACCTCCCTCTTCCTTTTTATATTCTCATTGAAACACCTACCTTGCCACTGAGAACACCTACATTGGAAATCATTGGAGATACGAGGCGAGCCCTTAGCAAACCGGCTGCTAACATGCATTAATGCATCTTAGCGTTACCTAGTAAATAGGGCGATATCATTTTTGCCGCATTTTTTGCTTTTTTTAAAAATTGTGGCGAAATGGCACTTGTTAATATGCCCTCAAGCTTGCTATGACACAGCGTGAACCTCAAATCCCACCCTGCCATAGCAAACAGCAGTGTCCCGGGGGTAGACACCCCGAGACACAGCAGGAGACGTTCCTGGGGGGTGGTGTTCCCCAAGGCTTTCGACTGCTCCAGAATGGAGACCACGCGGCCCCCCTCTCAAAATATGAAAAGCCCCAGAGGGTCGTAATCCTCGGGGCTTAGACGGACCTTTGAGCTCCCTCACCCATAAATTTTGTAGCACCGAGGAATGGAGGTCCACGGGCTACAGAAATGTAATATTTTAGAAACCGAGATTTGTCCCTCCCAGTTAGCTAATTTTTAAACAAGCGCAGGAGCCACTGCTTTGTTCTTGTTTTTATTACGGCGGATCTATGCACCCAGCACACATTTCCCAGTTTTTTCCCCCCCACATTTGTTTGGGACACCCTAAGAAGGTCTAGGTGACCAAAATATTTCTTACATGTCCCCTTTATACGTGTTGAACACTTGTCCCACTATTTTCTAGATCCTCGCTTCTACCGAGGCACAAAATGGCTGCCAACATTTCCTGGTTTTGAATCTTCACAACCACTTGACAGTCAATTAGCACGTGATCAGGACGGTGAGCTTAGAGTGCGCGCAAGATGCGCGGATCCACCAAGTCCATGGATAAATATGTACTTTTAATTGTAATTTTCTCAGGAACTACTGAACGGATTTACACCATTTCAGCAAAAGGCACGAGTCTGAACCAAAGACTACCACTTTGCCAAATTTGGTGTAATTTCGTTCAGCCGTTCGGGCTGTAGCCGTGATGAACTGTTCCTTTGTAAAAATGCATGGGGAAAACACGTTTTGGGACCCCCCTTTTTTCTCCATCCGGATTTGAAATGCAATATTTTAGACCTTTCTTCGTCCCACGTAGCTAATTTTTAAACAAGCACAGGAGCCGGCGCTTCGTTTTTATTTTTTTTACAGCGGATCCATGCGCCCAGTGCACATTTCTCCGTTTAAAAAAAAAAAAAATGCAAGATGCGAGGATCCACAGATGCCATAGATATATATGTACTTTTAATTGTAATTTTTTTCTCCGGAACTACTGAACAGATTTACGCCATATAAGCAAAGGGCACAAGTCTGAACCAAGGACTACAACTTTTCCAAATTTGGTGTAATTCCATTCAGCCGTTCGGGCTGTAGCCGCGATGAACGGTACCTATGGAAAATTGCATGGGGAAAACACGTTTAGGGACCCCCCTTTTTTCTCAGCCCCCGCGTCACGAATCACCCCAAGACTAAACCATAGGTTTCAGGGATGTTATAGTTAGAAATTAGCATTTAAAAAACCTTAGAAATTCACAGAAAAAAACATAGGTTTGAGGGATGTTACAGGTAGTTGGTTGGACATTTCCCTTGTACGATACCAGAGAAATTCGGCCATTATAGTTAGTAGAGCTAACTATAACTTGCGCCCCTGCAATGCACTGCTGATGACATCACATATTACATCACTCATGACATGGTCAGTGACCCCATCCACTTCCGCTGCCCAGACATGTCTGACTGCCCCTGCGCACCCAGGCTGATGCACACCATCCACTCCCACCACTAACTGGTGAATTTTTTTGGGTGATATTTTGTAACTTTAATAATCTAAAAATTGTTTTTGTAATTTTTTGTGTTTTTTAATTAAAAGTATATAATGTCTTCTTTTTTATTAAATACTAAAATGTATATATTTTTTAGAATAAGTGGAGACGCGCACCCATCCTGTACCTATCCTGGTGGGTGCGTGGATTCAAACCGCCATATTGGTGAAGTCGTGAAGGATGCGTGTTTCAGTCAGCCCACTCCACTTACGCTTACAGTGAAGGAACAACAATGCTACATGTCCCAGGTTTTCCCTTGTAGTGATCTGCTGATCACAGGTCTAGCTGTCAGCATGCCACAGCCACTCCCTCACAGCTAGTTTACTCTCACACCACACCCATGCAGCACAGGCGTCACAGGACATGTGATCCTGCCAATAAGAAGGGCCGGGCACACCTGCTGGAGGCCATTTCCATTCTCTCCCATGACTTGAAGTACACAGAGTTAGTTTGCCCAACACAAGCCTCCCACCATGTGGCGATGGCTTGAGTCCCACTGAGTTAGTGCCACCAGAGCTGAGTGGGTGTGCAGCCTGCGATGATGCATAGGCCTCAATACGACATCCTGGCAATCAAGACCCGATTTGAATTTTGAGCTCGGCTGGACCGCTTGTATTCCAAACAAAGATTACTCTTCGGCGCGGTGCATTAATATGTTCTCTGTCATTGCACTATCAAGACCCAGAATCAAATGTGCAACCTTCTGGCTGCCAAGGACGTGGGCCCCAGCCTTGGAGCTCAATTTAGCATGTAGTGGGCCCTCTTGGACAAACGCCAGTGGCGGAAGGTGAGCAGAGAGGCTTGTTTGCGCAGCGTCGGTTGTCACCTCTGGGCAGTAGGAGTAGATGATGGGCAGCTGCCTGGGTGCACAAGGTTGGGCAGACACCTCCGGGCTGTGGGAGTGGATGGGGTACAACAGCCAGGGGCGCGACAGCGATGAAGGCGTGTGCCGTTGTATGTACTCTGCCATTACTGATTCTATGCTATGTTTCGAGTCAGTGAGCTTAAGGGCTGCAGTATGTCCCGGCACGTGGTTGGAGAAACACCGGTGGGGGAAAGGTGAGCTGTGAGGGTTTTGTCTGCAGTGTTGGCACTCACTCTCCCTCTCCATCTCTTCCTTCCTTTCTTTCTCTCTCTCATACTCTTTCTCTCTTTCTCTCTCTCTTCCTCTATCTCTCACTCTTTCTCTCTTTCTCTTTGTCTTCTTCTCTCTCACTCTTTCTCTCTCTCTTCCTCTCTCTCTCACTCTTTCTTTCATTCTCTCTCTGTCTCTCCTTTGATGGGCGCATGATGTACAAACTTATCTTGCTTTTTGTCTTGCAGGCTTTGATTCACAGATTGTTGTACTTTTATTTTGTTGTTTTTCATTAAATAAAATGTTTTATATGTAAATCCATAGATTACTGTGATTCTCATTTGTCCAACCTCACATGCACCTTTATTGTTATAATTGTGCGACATCAGCCGATTTGTTACATTTCAGAAGGTTTCTGTCACATTTGTTTGTCGGGGTCAGGGGGGATGGTGGACAAGGGGGTGGTGGTGGGGGGGGGGGGTGTTGAGGCACTGTTGGGTGCCCGAGCTGTATGATAATTGGCTCCATGGCATCTGTTGTCGTTCATGTGTGGCTGTGGGCTGGGCTCCCTTTCATGTTGCAGGTTGTAGTCTGACTTTACACCAGTACAGAGCAGGTGTAAACCTCCTGGTGCTAATGCATCTTATTGCCTGTTTTGTGTTCTCTTTGTCGATCTTGCTGGTCATTGAGAATGTTGCGAAGTGGTGTGTTTGCTGCTTTTTGCACAGGAATGCCTACTCTGCTGCTAATTAGTTATATTTGCCGGGGTCATCCGTGATGATGCTTTTTGAGTCTGCTATCACTGGTAAACTGGTGATATGGGCTGTTTGCACCAGCTTGTGAATGGAGCGTTAAATGTATCACCATTGTGGCTGTGATAAAGTGCAGTTCACTTGGCGATGTGTCCTTGAGAATATACCCCTCGATGTCACACATGATGTTTTGCCCACTGCGGCATAATAATGTGCAACTAAATCTTTAATTTATAAATTGCCCACTAGGGCAGAATATAGATGGAGCGAGAATTTCCATGTGAATAGCATGCTTTATTAAACCTCAATTTTAAACAGCCAAAAATCGATCTCGCTAAGAAATAAAGCTGCAGGGAATTACAAAAACAAGCTGCGATAAATTGAGGTTAATTTTAAAATTATAAATTTTCTGTAAGATGCTATGTATATTAAATATAGGACATGCACTGTGGTGTTCTTTATTTCCTTTTGCAAGCAGCGAACTTTGTTTTTCAAGCTGCGATTTCTGTATGTAATTTTTGTGAATGTTTAACTTTATGTATTATGTTTGGCACAACAGCGGAAATCTGTTTTCAGTATTATTTGTTTGGAAAACTGTCACATGTTTACTTAAACCTATCACAAATGCTTCACAATCACTCGTGAACAAGGGTAAACCTTCCCGAAACGTGCAGAGTGGAGATCGCTTTTAAAATCTGCTAATAAAAGGCTACCTGGAGATCACTGGTGTTCGTGTCTTACTGTCGCCAAAGCGAAGTTATTTTGACTTTATCTAAAGGTTTGCCACCTTTCACGAACCG
Source organism: Lissotriton vulgaris (assembly GCF_964263255.1). Lineage (NCBI taxonomy): Eukaryota > Metazoa > Chordata > Amphibia > Caudata > Salamandridae > Lissotriton > Lissotriton vulgaris. The sequence goes on along the minus strand of NC_141693.1, from coordinate 960,044,121 downwards.
CTGTCGGAAGTGGCTGAAACATGGCGCTGCTCGGCGGCTGCTGAGCGCATAGACTTTCATTATATATATATATATATATATATATATATATATATATATATATATATATATATATATATATATATATATATATATATATATATTCAAAAAGCAACTCCAGTGAAAAGAATAGCGCCAAGCCAGCTCACGGACGGTCCGAGGCAGGGATCCTGGTCCCCCAATAAATTAAGACCATAAATCTATTTCTCAGAACGGACGCACTCGGACACCTCCAGTTGCGATTGTGCTCGATAATTTATTCAGCAAGAGACAATGCGTTTCACCTTACAGCTTCATCACGTCATCACGTTTCACGTTTGAAACGTGATCAAGCTGTAAGGTGAAACGCGTTGTTTCTTGCTGAATAAATTATCAAGCACAATCGCAACTGGAGGTGTCCGAGTACGTCTGTTTTGAGAAATGGATTTATGGTCTTTATATATATATATATATATATATATATATATATATATATATATATATATATATATATATATATATATATATATATATATATATATATATTACCTACTGGCTATCGCCAGTAGGTATATATAGTTAGGATTAATTCCCTATGGCATTTCTGAAAATTCTATGTCTAATAACTTTGGCGTTTGTGGACGGAATCGGCTGAAATTTTCAGGAAAATGGCACATATTGTTTCTGAGCAGCCCCTGAAAATTGGTGGGGTTTCGTCAAGGGGGGGCTGAGAAAAAAGGGGGGTCCCAAAATGCGTTTTTTACATTGAGTTTTCCATAGGGCGGTTGGACTCACTTTTAGCTCGAACGGCTGAATGGATTTGCACGAAACTTGGCAAAATTGTAGGGACTGTTAGCCCGATGTGCCTTTGCTAGGTCTCAATATATGTGCTTCAGTGGATTTTGAGAAATTAACGTTTAAATCAAGATATATATCTGTAACAGCGCTCCGGGCAGCGATCCGGTCCGCTTACTTTTCGCGTTTCGGAACTTTGCGCGCAGAAAGCTGATTGGCTCTCCGGTGTCTGTCAACATTCTAAACAGTCCGGAGCGGCCGCCATCTTGTCTCTCGGTAGGATCGAGAGAGAAGAAGAGGTGAAAAACGAAAGGGGAATTTAATGAAAGGGGGCAAGGTATCCCCCTCTTGACCCCCTAGGAATGTTGTTGGGGTTATTAAAGGGTCCCGTGGGGAAAAGAAAAAAAAAATGATTTTTCACGGTAGAAGCGCTTCACGGGCCGCGAACTGGGCCGCAAACTGGTAGCGAAACGGGAATTCGCCATTTTGTGCTTCGTTAATTAAATTACTAGGTATAAGGGGGTGCGGGAGACGTATCCTAATCCCCTATGTTTCCTGAGGGTGGCTGAGGAGGCTGATATATGTTGATACATCTCTTCCAGCGGCTGCGCCATCTTGCCTTTTTTCCAATGCCACAATTTTGTCGTGCACGGCAGCCATTTTAGATGCCAGGCTGGTCCCAGGCTATCACCTACCCCTGCGGATGTAGTTTATGGCCCCAGCTGTAGAGAATTCAGACATGCCAACCCTGCCGATTCAGGCGTGTGACTACTGATTTCAGTGCTAGTCTCCCGCCTCCCGATTTCTGCAAGCAAAAACCCGGGGGCATATTACGAACAACTAGCGATAATTTTTGTCTCTAACTTGTTTAGAGACAAAAATTATCGCCGCACATCGGCGATTTTTATCGCAGATAAACCTTGCTATTATCGCAGAAAAGTCAGCGATATTCATGTATTATCGAGCAAATGCTCTTAGCCATGTTATCCACCTCCCATTGGATAACATGGCTAAGAACTGCTCAGGGCAGGTGTTAGATTTTGGAGATATTCGCGCTTAGCGCGAATATCTCCAAAAGTTGGTAATAGAAGATAGCGATGTTAGGGACTGTTTCCAGTCGCTAACATCTTGGCACGCCACTTTGCATGTCATTAGTGATAAGTATCACTGACATGCAAAGCGGGGCCCAAGATGGTCGCTATCTCCTTTTAGCTGTCACTAACTGGTGTTAGCGACAGCTTGGTAATAGGGAGATAATTATATCTCCGCTTTCATGGCTTTTAAAGCCAAAAAAGCGGAGATAATCCCCCTTGATAATATGCCCCACGATTCCTTGGGGGTTTCAGCTGACAGGGCTTGGTATTGTGTTACATGGTAATTTTTCCAGGAAACGTCAGAGGGTCGATGCAGGGGTTCTAGAAGAGGTGATAAACCATTTAAGCCTCATGAACAAGCGCATGGTCTTTTAAAGATTTGTGAAGTACTCGGGGCGGCGGTGTGTGTGTGCCCTCTTTCAGGAGCGGGCGGGGGGGCACTGCCAGCAACTTGCCAGGTCAGGTAGTGTTCAACACGTGCATCACCCTTTCTCTGCCTGCTATTGCGCTCCATGCTTCGGAAAGGTAAGAAAAAGAACGTGCATTTGAGTTTGAAATGTCCGATCCTGCAGCAGCACACTTCCAAAGCCCACACATGACAATAACCCGATTCAAGGCCCCATTCACCCGTTTAAAAAAAAATAGATAACACTCCAACAAAGTAAGATTATAAAACTTTATTAACTATTAACTATAACGAACGGAACAAAAACTAAAAACATTTAAACATTTTTCAACACAAAAAGCAACAATGGTTAGAAACTGTCTTTTGTGCGAATAGTCCCAAGGCAGCACAACGTGCAGAGTTCTGGACGGCACCCAGGTGATGTCGCCTGGGTGCCGCACTGGTTTTGGGATCCTACAATGCAGCACAGAAAAACAGCGTGGGGCGTCCCGGGTGGTGCGGGGGGAGGCCTCGTCAGTAGCGGTCTGTTGTGCGAATAGTCCCAAGGCAGCAGAACGCGTTGAGATGTTGATGGGACTGTGTCCAGTGTCACATGGCTGACACAACATGTACGACAGGCACCCAGGTGATGTCCAGTAAACTGCCGCACTGGTTTTGGTATCCTACAATGCTGCTCCGAAAATTGGCGTGCGGCGGCCCGGGGGTGGGGGAGGCGGCGTGAACGGGCCTCCCCAGGTGGCGGCCATCTAGCTGAGTTGCGCCCGCTCTTGCGGCTACAGCGTCTCGCTCACCATGTTGTTGAGTTGCTTCCACTCTTGCAGTGCAGCGATAGGCGGCTGCCACATGGCTCTTAAAATGGCGGACGGCTCCTCGGTTTTGGGCCTGGTCCACTGAAATGGCCCTGGGACACCTTGGAACTCGGACGCTTGCCTGCTAGGGCTTGGGCTCCATTCTCGAAAAGCGTCCCCTCAGCCGTGAAGATTCTACAAAAGTCTTGGGGGCCCCCGACTCCCGCAGGCTTCCGGTGGGGAGCGGCTGCCATGATTGCTCGCGGAATGACCACGACGGAGCCACGAGATGGTAGTGGTCTCATGCTGACGCCAGCTTCAGTCTGAATCATCCAGAAACAAGGTGGGGCTTTCATCGTTTGGGAAAAAAAAATGTTCTAAACCAATGAAAAGTGTTATTTTTAGGTCATATGACCAAGCCTTCCATCTTTAGGAAACCAAAAGTAAAATGAACCAATGAAAAGTTTTATAAACAAGTCACATGACCTGTTATGCGGCATAGGGCTACAAAAAGCGTAGAAAATCCGTTGGCACGTGAGGCGGCGTCAGTAGCGGACCGATGTGCGAATAGGCCGAAGGCAGCACAACGGGCCGAGATCCGGATGGTACCGAGGTGGTGTCCAGCAAATTGCCGCACTGGTGTGGCCATCCTACAATGCTGCGCCGAAAGACGGCGTGTCCAGCTGAGTTGCGGTCACTGTTGCGGTACAGTGACTCGAACGCGCCGAGATCCGGATGGCACCGAGGTGGTGCCCAGCAAATTGCCGCACTGGTGTGGCCATCCTACAATGCTGCGCCGAAAGATGGCGTGTCCATCTGAGTTGCGGTCACTGTTGCGGTACAGTGACTCGAACGCGCCGAGATCTGGATGGCACCGAGGTGGTGTCCAGCAAATTGCCGCACTGGTGTGGCCATCCTACAATGCTGCGCCGAAAGACGGCGTGTCCAGCTGAGTTGTGGTCACTGTTGCGGTACAGTGAGTCGAACGCGCCGAGATCTGGATGGCCCCGATGTTGTGTCCAGCAAGTTGCCGCACTGGTGTGGCCATCCTACAATGCTGCGCCGAAAGTCGGCGTGGGGTGCCCCGTTGGCTTATGAGGTGATGTCAGTAGTGGACCGATGTGTGAATAGGTCGGAACCAGCACAAGGCGCCAAGATCCGAATGGCAAGTCCTGGATGTTGAGTGCCTCAGTTGAGAGTTCTGAGCAGTGCTTGTAAGACTATCTGAAGTTTATTATAAGAATCAGAGTAAGTTGAAGACTGTCTGAAGCTTATTTGCACCTTTTGCAGCTTCACTATTGCCCAAGGTGGGCTCCAGCGGAACTTTTTTCCTTTTCCTTTCTGCTTCTTTTCCTACAATCCGTTTCATCTGAAGACACGACCAGGTCCCTGAATGTGTGTAGGGGGACGCTATTGATTGAATGAAAATGGCGGCTTGACATAAAGCTGACTCAAGCGTTACTGTTGATGCTATACAGACAAAAATTGGTTTTCAGTTTGTACATTCTTCAGGTTATTTTTTTCCATCCAAGTCTGATTGAGAGTTTGTAGAAAAATGGCTTCAGATTTTCCACATACTACTCTTCAACATTCTTCCTAAATGTAACAATGTGAAACTCACTAGGAGAACGGCTGTTTCTGTTTCCTTTCAAAATGCTGCCAACAATATTTTCTGAATGGAAGACACCATCTTGTAGCATAAAGGGCCGAAAGGGGTTCTGGTCTGGCCGATGGTTGGTGGAGACATTTTGACTATATCTTGGACCTGCCCGGCCTCGCCCAAAATGGCGCCGGTATAAATGGGACTCGTAACTCCTTGCCCGCAAATGTATATCTAGAAAATGTTATTGTAAGTGGCCCTGTCCTATTTTAATTACAAAATGTATGTCCACCGATTCCGCAACTGTTAGACACCTTAGTTCTTGCAACCTAATGGCCCGCTCGTTACGTTCCTCTACAGTGTAAATGTCTCCTCATCATATACGATTTCAGTTTGCTCCGTGGCCGGCCCACGTGGTTATAGGCCCGTATTTGTATACTGACATTTTCACAATAAAGGTTTTTAAAACAAAACACGGTAGTAGTATTTACATTGGTAAAGTTTTTACTTTTAGTCACTGTTTTCGAATCAGTAAAAGGCAAGTGAAATAAAGCAGTCCAATTACATGACGGATAAAAGGTATAATATGTAGGAACGCAGTAAAGATAAATGGTCAAGGGCAGTTGTGTTTTTCATGTCTGCAACATAAAGTGATCGATAAGAACCTGATAATCAGGCGTATCGGCGACTAAGACAGCAGGCCGAATCTCTTTTACTCAACGGCTCCGTCATGGAAGGAAGAAACGCCCTTTTTCTCGAAAAAGGAATATATTTCACTTGCAAGACAGTTGTAAATTTTCCGGGAAAGTACATTAGCCTGGAATATTATAACATATGTTTGAAAAAAAAATATTGTTCGAAAACAATAAAAAGCGTAATTTTTAGGTCATATGACCAAGCTTTTCATCATTAAATTAACAAAAGTAAAATGAACCAATGAAAAGTTTTATTAACAAGTCACATGACCTGTTATGCTTACGTTACGCGCTGCGCGCCGCGCCTCGGATCACTTCCGGGTGCGCTAACGCGGCGTGTCATATAACGCATTACGCGACAACGTAGGTCAAGAATATAGTCAAAATGTCTCCACCAACCAGCGTTCAGAACACAACCCCTTTCAGCAGTCCAAAAAGTTCTGTTAAATGACAACAGAGGGGACAGGCAACAAGAACCATCAGTCAAAGAGGGGAGGGCAAGTTCTTCTCTTCCGGGTCATGTTGGGGCGCTACCGGAACTGATCGAATTGGTAGTCTACAGTGTTTCTGGATGTTTCAGACTAAAGCTGGCGTCAGCATGAGACCACTACCATCTCGTAGCTCCGTCGTGGCCATTCCACGAGCAATCATGGCAGCCGCTCCCCACCAGAAGCCTGCGGGAGTCGGAGGCCCCCAAGACTTTTGTAGAATCTTCACGGCTGAGGGGACGCTTTTCGAGAATGGGACCCAAGCCCTATCAGGGAAGCGTCCGAGTTCCAAGGTGTCCCAGGGCCATTTTAGTGGACCAGGCCCAAAACCGAAGAGCCGGCCGCCATTTTGAGAGTCCTGTGGCAGCCGCCTATCGCTGCACCGCAAGAGCGGGAGCAACTCAACTACATGATGAGCGAGACGCTGTAGTCGCAAGAGCGGGCGGTAAACAGCTGAATGGCGGAAGAGGCACAGTGTAGCAAAAGCGGGCGGAATGGCAACTAAAACGGTAAAGGGGCGCCCCACTACAGCTTGTCTTCAGGTCAAACGGATTGTGGGACAAGGTCCAGAATTGAAGAGTCATCAAAAGGCAAAAAGTTCCGCCGGACCCCGGGAGCCGGCCGCCTATGTCGGGGGCGATCTCAGGCTACACCAGTGCTATAAGACTTGGGGAGGGTGTCGGAGCCAAGCGTCTTCTCCGAGTCCATGGCCATCACACCGCCCCTCAGGGGCCTCCGTCAAGCTGTTTAGGAAGCTAACATATCACATTGTTTTCTAATGCAGTCAGGTCCACAAACGACACTCACTTACTTTGAGAATAGTGAAGCTGCAGTAGGTGGAAATAAGCTTCAGACAGTGTTACAAGCACTGCTCAGAACTCTTAACTATGGCACCCAACATCCAGAACTTATGCTATTTGAGAATGGCAGTGACATCGAAGCATCTCAGGGACCAAAACCATTAACGTACTTTCACGTATGAAAATCTTACTTGGGGAGGGGGCAGGAGCGAAGCGCCCCCTCCCAGTCAGCGCCACCACACCGTATGTTGAAAATTTGAAGCCATCGTTCTACAAAGTCAACCAAACTTGGATTGAAAAATCTAGAAAAATGTACAAACTGAAAACCAGTTTTGGTCTGCATAGCATCAGTAGCAACGCTTGAGTCAGCTTTGTGTCAAGCCGCCATTTTGATTCAACAAAGCACAGGCATTGAAAAAGGCTCAAATTCAGAACTCTAAACTATGGCACCCAACATCCAGGAGCTTGCCATCCGGATCTTGGAGCCTTGTGCTGCTTTTGATCTATTCACACATCGGTCCACTACTGACATCATCTTATAAACCAACGTTATGTAAATAGTTTTTAAATAAAATGTTTTAACCTGTTTCTTTGCTGGTGTGTTGTCTATATTTTTAATATTTGCATAGGGTTTGTCGTTATTTTGTGCGGGATGGGTGATGGAGCTGAGCTGTCTTGCAGCCCTCATGGTGTAGAGCTCAGTTCATCTCACTATTTTCGTATTTCTCATGAAGGGTTGTTCCTAATATTTCTATTTTAGCGAGGTCAAAAAGAGATCCAATTAGTGGCCTACTGATTTTGCTCGATTACTTTTATTTTTTTTACACGATTTTTCACTATCTGCAAAGACTAAACAGAGTATTGCGACTTTGTGCTTGTTTGTAAATAGAGAATGATCCAAAGAGAACCAATTCTAAAACAGTAAATGCTTGGACAACAATCAATCAAATGGAGAGACAAGCAGGCACGACGGATTACAACGGGGGCAAAGGCTTGCGTTAACTACCGTTCACTATCTGCAAAGAGAGAGTACTACTAAGACAAAAGAGGGGAGGGGGGGGATGCAGCGTTCAAAGCACATCAGCGTGCATAAATACGAAAATGTTTTTATCTATCACGTACTTGACATTTTAAAGCTTTTCATATTTGCTATTAAAAAACCAATGAAATTCACAGAAAAAACCATAGGTTATAGTGGATATATAGTTAGGAATTTGCATTTACAAAACCTTGAAAATTCAATGAAAAAACCATTGGTTTTAGGCCATATATAGTTAGGGATTTGCATTTACAAAACCTTATTTTACTTGCATAAAACCATTGAAATTCCATATATAGTTATAAGCGCTAACTATATATCGCGCACCCGCAATCCACTGCTGATGATGTCACATATTACATCATTCATGACATGGTTAGTGACATCACTGATGACATCACTGATGACATCTCAAATGACATCACTGACGACATCACTGAAAACATCTCATTTGACATGACTGATAACATCACTGATGATATCATTCATGTGATAATACGATGAACCTCTTCAGACTCTAATATAACCTTAGATACAATCAGTGTAAACAGACACTCACAGACTGTCACTCATCCATGGAGTTACTCACACACCTAGTCAGTCATGCAAAGAATCAATCACACCTCCATTTCCTCAACTATACAGTTATACAAAATTTTCTTATTCAAACATATACTAACACATATTTACTCTATTATACAATCCCTGATACAAGTTCACAATGATCCATACAGCCACTCACACATTCACTGGCTCTTATGCACAGTTATTTATATATGTCAACTCTCACATGTACTGTGTTTTACATATGTACTTACTTTGACATGTAGCACTGAGATATCCATTCACTCACCAATGCACTCATGCACACAGTCAACCGCCCATACAGCTGTTTCCACATGCACTTTTGAAACCATACATCTAGTGAATCAACTGCTCACACATCTATGCACAGAGTCATACACCTCCCAGCCACCTACACACACACTCAGTATCCCATACAAATACTTGGGCAACCAATCAATAACCCATATAGTTACTCATATAGCTACTTATCAACACATGCAACAGTTCACAGAACAACAGACATAATGTTGCACAAATTAAGACAGTTTAGTCACTAACCCATGCACTCAGTGAGACACATTTAATCACTCACTCATACAGTCAGTCATGCACCTACTAAATCCTTCATCCAGACACTTATATATCCACTCATTCTTCAATATGTAAGAGATATTTTAACTTTACAGAAACATACAGTCACTGCATGTTGTCATCAGTGATGTCATCAGTGATGTCATTTGAGATGTCATCAGTGATGTCATCAGTGATGTCACTAACCATGTCATGAATGATGTAATATGTGACATCATCAGCAGTGGATTGCGGGTGCGCGATATATAGTTAGCGCTTATAACTATATATGGAATTTCAATGGTTTTATGCGAGTAAAATAAGGTTTTGTAAATGCAAATCCCTAACTATATATGGCCTAAAACCAATGGTTTTTTCATTGAATATATATATATATATTCATTCTTACATACATACTAAAGTTGCAAAGTTATTCACTAGCAGTAGCACTTGTCAGGCAAACAGTAGTGTGTCAAATCGTGAAACTATGGGAGGATTATTTTTGCAACTTCCTTGTATAAACATCAAAGCATTTGATTTATTGATTCTAAGCTATATATAGTTCATTCATATACATCTTCAGTTAATACTGTGTACAGAGGGCGCTTAAATAGTCATCTCTAAATGTCTGCTTCACTACGCCCGGTAAATGTACTAGCTTTAGTCAAATTAAGCTAATATGCAGGTTTAGAACCGTTAAATCGTAATTTGGATTTGAAGGAGACAGAAATGATGATTGTTTGCAAGTCAAGTAGTGCAAGTGATGTATTTCCCCAAAAGATGTATTTCCCAAACATTGTTCAAATGGGTCACTAATAAAACCCGATATTTGTAAAGCGTGAACTAGTCACCCCTAAGGGTCTCAAGGCGCTTTAGGCTGCCAGGAAGGTTAAGCGCCGTATTGCCCAGAGTCACATGGTGCTGTGCCAACCTGCCGCCAGCGATCGAACAGTCATCCCCGTATTCTGGAGTCAGCCACCCTGGCCACTGCGCCGCACCTCTTCCACTGCACATTGAAGGCAAATATGTGACCAGTTGCATTTAACCTGTTGCATTTGACTATGGGGTTTGGCTGAACCCTTACTTGAGGATTCATGACCGAGATTTGAAATGCAATAAAGTCATGATTAGGCCTGGGATATTGGAAACATCTACAATTAATATAATTAATATTGGAAAAGTAGACGAATTCAAGACTGTGGCTTTGGTGATGCATGGGCTATGTACCCCAGGAGCAAAAGTGAAGCAAATTAAGGACCACCAAATCGCTAGGTCCATTAACAGTCAAATGTTTGTGCATACATTGAAATCACCAAACATGATTTTCTTTCCCCCAATAACAGTGGAGACAGTGGCAAATTCAACATAGAGTGTTATGAATGAGGTCTACAGCGAAGGCTGGTGGTACATTAAATCAAAAGTATCATAACATTTGCATTTAGTGTTAAGTGCATGGATCAAGGTAAATGTCATTATGATCAAAAAAAGTTCCCAGCACAATATGTGATTTGAGGTAATGTAGTTGCATGTAGATATCTCCAGACCCTGATTACTTTATTGAAGTCATGTTAGATGTGGCAGTTGGGATACTCCCAAAGAGGCAGATCCAGGTAAATGTCAAATAATGTAACAGAGAGTTTGGAACATTACTAGTAGGAATGACTGTGGTGTACAAGAATACAGTGCTTTCATCAAAAACTTTCAGTGAAGGAGATCCTTCACTAACTTCATGGATAAATGCTCACAAGAAAGCCTCCCTATGATAGATTCATGCTAGCTGCTGCAGCAACAATATTACATTACTGAAACGATTTCTATACAGTACTTTCCAAAGAATGTTCAATCATTCGTGTTTCTCAAAACAAAAATGTAGGATGCTGGCTCTCTATATAGTGTACTAACAGAAGGACACTGTGCAGAGAGTCCAGAGAATCCCCAAATAGTACACAGAGGAAAAAGCTGATCATTCTAATGCTCTTTTTGTGGTAGTGTGCGCGAGCAATAAGGCTTATCAGAGGGTAGTGATAAGCATTTACTGTACTCACAGAGGCAATAAATGAGACAAACACTCAAGACCAATTTATAAAAATAAAGTAGATTTTTATGTATTTCTTAGGACCAAAAAACACAGTTCTAAGGTAAGTACATTTAGAGTCACGATTTTTTAAAGTTTGGAAAATATATCACTTTTGTGCGCAATTAAGCACCACAGGAAACAATGGGGAAAAAGGAGAAAAAATGCATATGAAATCAGGAAATAATTTCAAGTTTAAGGTTGATGTCGGGACCAGGTCCAAAGTTCCAACAGGAGAAGTTCGGGAGCGTTCTGGATCAGGCAGGCCCAGAGTGCTGAAGGTCTTGGAAACTGGTGTGCACAGACGAAAGGGGCTATTTGAAAATGCACTGCCCAGGTGGACTTACAGGTAACCCCAGTGGGTCTCCTAAGATGGAGGAGGTCACAAGAGCCTTGGGACCATGGGAACAGAGCTGGTTAGTCAGTGCTGGAGCCGGTGGGTCCAGGTGCAGAGCGAATATGCCAGCCGGGTGTTGTGCATCTTCAGGTTCCTCGCGTTCAGGAGCAGCCAATTTCGAGAGGCGATCTATGGACAGCTGGGCCACTCAGGAAGTGCATCTCGGGTGCCTTGACATCCCTTAATGTGTGCTTGCTTCTGGTATATTTCTCTAATCTTTCTCTATCTTCGGCTGAAGTTCCTCTTAGCTGGAAGCAGGCAAAGCTACTACCACTTCTGAAAAAACATGGGCTAGACGCTAATACTCTTGGAAACTATCGTCCAATATCCCTTTTACCAGTGCTGGCCAAAATATGTGAGAAAGTGGTCTTTCGGCAATTGGAGAGCTTTGTGGAAACCTCCAATGCTTTACATCCAGCTCAATCAGGCTTTAGAGCGGCCTATAGTACAGAGACAGCACTGGTTGAGATGGCGGAGTCGGTTCGGGAGTGCTTGGACGGAGGCGGCAGAGCGGTCCTTATTTTACGGACCTCTCTGCCGCGTTCAATACCGTCCCCCACGAGCTTCTCCTCGCCAGGCTGTCTGCTGTTGGCATTGGGGGTGATGCCTTGGCCTGGCTGTCCTCCTTTTTGGCGGACAGAACTCAAAAGGTCTGGATACCGCCTCATGCCTCACAGTCTAACCACTTATCACTGGAGTCCCACAGGGATCTATTCTTAGTCCCCTACTGTTCAACATTTATATCACTCCTCTGATATATCTAGCGGAACAGTACGGGGCTAAGATTATAGGATATGCGGATGACACGCAGCTGCTGTTCACCTGGCCGGATGATCATCTGGATACTTCTGTAGTGCAGCTTTGTTTGTCCTCAGTCTTTTGCTGGCTATCTATGGCACAGTTGAAATGCAATGAGGACAAATCCAAGGTCCTCTTTTATGGTTCTTTCCCTTCCAACTTCAAAGACTCGCTGTGGCCCCTGAATATTCCCTGTCCGAAGGTGATGGGTGGCCCGGCAAAAAATCTCGACATTTGGTTTGGAGAGGACCTAAGATTTGAGGACCACATTAAGAAACTTTCGGGGACATCCTTTGCCACTTTGAGAATGCTACAGAGATTCTTTCCATTGCTTCCGAGAGAGGCAAGGGAGACTGTTGCCCGAGCCCTCATCTTGGCAAGGCTAGATTATGCGAACGCCCTGTTCAGCGGCATCCCCGCGTACTTAGTTAGAAGTCTGCAGGTGATTCAGAACGCTGCTGTCCGTCTTTTATTTAATGTCCCTAGATGGCAGAGCATTCGCTCCCAGCTGTGCAGCCTCCACTGGCTGTCAGTGTCCCAGCGCATCCTGTTCAAATCTTTGGTACTCTCGTTTAGAGCAATTCATGATCAGGGACCTGCCTACTTGAGGAAGAGATTTGTTCTCTATACCCCTACACGTGCTCTTAGATCATCCTCTTTATTTAAAATGACTCTCCCTCGCTTTAAGCGAACCAGACTAGGGGGCCAGTCCATAGCTGTCGTGGCTGCCCGAGCCTGGAACACTCTCCCCCTCCACCTGCGCTCCACTCAAAACATTGCCAAGTTTAAAAAAGGTCTGAAAACTCATTTATTCAGGAGTGTAGCATAAGCTGATTTCTGTCGGTCCTTCTCTGCTGGTTCCCTTCGCGCCAGGATACTCCCAAGTAACAGAGCGCATTATAAAATGGTTTATACATATACATATATTTGGAGTCCGGAGTGGACTCTTCTTCTTGGTTTTCCCCATTGGGGATGTGGTACTCTGCGAATTGGTACGCCATGGCTCCGGTAGGTCCTGGTACCTCCAAATTTGGTGGAGAAGCAGACCTGACCCCCCAGAACAGTTGTACCTCTTCTTGGTTTGGTGCTACATTGAGTTCATTCGGGAGCAGCAAGTCGACAAGCCAAACTTCATTGGATCGGTGCCTGCAGTGAGCTGGGTAGTGATACCTTCCCTCAAAGAGAGCTTTTCTGTGATTTATTGAAGGATGTAGGTGCTCCAGGGTCCTTGGAGTCCTTGCAGGTTCAGGACAACACAACAGGCAGCAATTGTCGAGTCTTTTGATAAGCTGGCAGGGCTTGTCACTTTTTGTTCTGCAGCAGGGCTTCAGTTCTCGTGCAGCAGGTCTTCTTTGTCCTGGTCTTCTTTGGTCAGATGAATCTGAGGATCAGGTCTCAGACAGCCACCTAAATACTGAATTATGGGGCGTACAAGGAGATACAGGTAGAAGCCAATAGGCTAACTTCCTTTAGGGTGTCTACACCCTTTTAGTGACAACTTCCAGTGGGAAGGGCACAACCTTAGCCCTGATTAGAGGTTTCTTCACCATGTCAAGATGGTAGAAATTCAGGCGAGGGGTTCACCTCACCTGCCCCATCCTAGTAGTGGTGCTGGCTAAGGAGGGACGATCCTCCTTATCTAACTCATGTTCCCTCCTTCCACCTGCCAAAAGTGGAGCAGTAAAGTGTGCTTGACCTCCCCCAATAACTGGGGGTACCTGGGTTGGATTGGAATGGCAACATTGCCTTTGAATCTTCCCCATTGGAAAGGCCATCCTTTCCGGGTGGAAGTCTGAAACACCCCCGCCCAGTGCAGGTATTGTTTCAGTCCTCTAAGAGAAATGGCTCTCAGCCCATGAGGTCAGAAACATGTCTGGTGGTGGCAGGCTGTTTAAAACTGGCCAGAGACCCCACTAGTGTTCGGTTAAGTTTCTGGGGACCCTTTACAAGGGTATCCTGTGAGAGTTTATTAATAAATCCAACACTGGCATCAGTGTGGATTATTTTAGGCAAGAATTTTGGTACAAAACACCTTATAAATCAGTAAAGCCATCATGCAGCTAGGAAATTCGTGTTGACCAGTATCCAGACCATGTACTCTTTCTGGCTTCCCTTTTAACTCACAACATCACAGAATGGATTGGATATTGTAGCGGCATATCTGCTTAAGGTGATATGCCCTCACATAGGATATAGTGCGGCCTGCCTTAGGGCTAAAGGCCTGCAGTAGGAGTGCGCTACCTATGTCCATCAAAACCACTAAAACCTGCGACCTGCAATGTCAATGTGCATAGCTTTGGTGATGGGTTCCTGGTGTTGAGTCTTTAAGGGCTCCTAGTGCACAAACCCTGACTTCCCCAGTAGCGAAGCAATAGTCATTTCCTTTCTCAGAGATATCGCTGCCCCAGTGCTTGACAAATAACACAAAGGGAGTCAATATGTCAATATGTCCAAAAAAGGAGGGACCCAGAAGAACCATACAAGGAGACCCACAAGGGCAGCCAGCAGGGAGAAAGCCAAGTTCAACGGGAAACCAGGAAAACTATAAAAATAAAATAATGTATATAGGTCAGTGATTTCACAGTCTCACTAACCCTGACACTATTCTACAGATTGTGCACTCTTCCACTTACCCGTGAGTAAGGCAGTATACAAGCGATGGTCTTCTCCAAAAGTATAAATATTCAATTTATTTATTTTATTATTTATTTATGTGTCTTATAAAGTGCACTGTCACCTTGCAGGCATCCTGGCGCTTGTGGCTCAAAGAGGGTGGGAGCGTCAGACAGAACAGGACAGAAACGGGCAAGATACACATACTAAGGAAACAGTGAGGCTTTAACCTTTTTTCTGAACGGGAGAAGCTCCTTGGTTTGCCTGATTTTGCACAGGAGCAAGTTCCAGAGCTTGGCTGCGGCCACCTCAAAAGATCTACCCCCTGATCTAGTCTTCCTAAACCTAGGCACTCTCACCAACCTAGCCGCTGAGGAACGAAGCAGCCTGGTTGGGGAATACCACGTGAATTTGGATTGCAGGGGTAGAGGGCCTATTCCGTGTAAGGCCTTGAAAACGAGGCAGAGGGCCTTGATTTGAACCCTCTGTCTCAAAGGGAGCCAGTGCAGCTTCGCCAAGGCCGCCTGCACATGTGCTCTCCTAGGAAGCCCCAGAACCAACCTAGCAGCCGCTGATTGCAGTCTTTGAAGCCTATCCAAAAGGAAGCCAGGGTACTCCAGTAACAAGGCATTACAGTAGTCCAGCCTACTGAGGATCGTACACCTTGCCACCTGGGCGCGCGCCTGAGATGGTAATAATGGCATGATCTTCCGCAAAGACAGCAAAATAGCAAAACTGCAGGAGGTCGTCTTTTTGACGTGTGTCTCCATGCTGAGCTTCTGATCAAGCATGACCCCTAGTTTGCAAACTGATTCCACTGGCCGCACTTTAGTCTCTGTCTCAGGAGGCCAAAAGTTCTCTGGAAATGGCCGGGAGATCTTATTCCCAGTGCTAAAGAGCACCTCCGTCTTACCAGCATCAAACTGGAGGGAATTGTTCTTTAGCCAGCATGACGTATCACGCAGGCAATTGTGGAATACCTCCACAGGTGTAGAATCCTCTCCCTCAAAGGAGAGGATCATGTGCGTGTCATCAGCGTAATTTATTATTTTAATTTGGTAGGCTTTAATAAGTGAGATCAGAGGTCTTACATATAGGTTAAAAAGAATGGGACTAATTGCTGATCCCTGTGGCACCCCGTGTGAGACATTGGAAAAAGCCGATTGAACGGGAGGCAGGGACACCGCCTGCTGTCTGTCCTGCAGGAATGACCCAAACCACCTCAGAGTGCTACCTCCCACCCCAGCAACACTTAAGCGGCCCAACAGGATCTCATGGTTTATTGTGTCAAAGGCGACAGATTGATTGCAAATCTGGCGGAGAGTGGTAAATAATTCCTCCTCAAACTCTTTCCAGATCTTATGTGGCACCGGGTCCAAAGGAGAACCAGAAGAGATCCCCCTTGCCAGCCCGCTGAATACTTCTTCCCTGGGTAGTGGGAACTCTAATAGAGGTTCACCCAACGACCAAGCCTACTCGTTGGTCATGTCTGCCAGCACCCCATGACCCATGGCCAATGGACAGTCAGTCATAGAGGAGTCCTCCAAGTCTTCAATAATTAGCTCGATTTTCTCCTTAAAGAATTTAGCAAGATTCTCACAAAGTTCCAGAGACGGAGCAATGGAGTTCTTAGAACACTCAGGGCTAGTAAGACCAATGCCTTTGTTGAGCATAAAGCGTCAGCTGTAAAGAGTTCTGCGCTGCACGTGTAGATTCTCCAACACGAAATATAAAAATATGTACCGATAAACAAAAATCACACCGCTCCTGCGCCTTCACAAAACAGAATGCAATTAAGAATGAAAATCTCAAGTTCAGGATTAGTACTGGTTCGCATGCGGAGGCGTGCCAATTCATGGTTCTTCTCGGGTGAGGACAAAAACAATTTAAAAGGGCTCTCAACTCAGAACTTTAACCAAAGAGGCGGGGCATTCCCTCGCAGAGTCAGCTGCTCGAAACACAGGCTCGTACTCTGAAGCTCGTATAAACTTGTGACAAAAAAAACTGAAAGAATGTGCACACAGAGTTCAAGTGCAGGGAAGAGAAATACTCCGACTACAAAATTCAGGCATGATTCAGAAAAGGGGGTGGTGATGAACAGAGTGTCTGAATTAAGCAGACCACTCTTACCCAGTCCAAAGATCAGGGCTTGATCCATCAATTCAGGCAGGCAATTATCCAAGACAGCAGGATCTGTGGCGGTCAAAGGGCAAGCTTCCATGTAAACAGAATCTTAATAGATGGAATTAGGGCACCTGGCGTCGAGGAAGGAAACTGCGGAAGCGCTATGGTGGGACATGAAAGTGAAAACAATCCAACATGGAGATCGAGGGACACTGGAACAAATTCCAATGACTTGCTCTAGAAATGGAGAGTAGTAAACAGGACAGGACCTTAAAGCACAGGTGAACAAGGCCGGTTCCAAACAAAAAAAGCCAAGCACTGGCAGCAGGTCTCAGCTGACTCTTATCTCCAACATCAGCTGACCACTCTCGAGCCTCATGGGAGAGTGCATAATCCCTCCCTGCCTCTAAGCTTTCTGGGAGATGTAATCATTATTAGCGCATAATGCTCTACTCCTGACACCTGGGGTGGCACAACCAGTGCTGTAGCCCCAGAGGACCCTTTTCAGTACACATGCCCTAGGTGACAGGGGTACCATTCTCTAGGGACTTACAGGGGTAACTGAAGTCGTGCCAATTATGGTATAATTTTAAGGAAAGAACACTGGTACTAGGATCCTGGTTAGCAGGTACCCAGTACCCAGTCCACCTCAGTCAAAGTTGTAACAAAATCCAGTGTGTTGGGGGAGGGGGGCTGCAACAAATACTTAGTTATTCTTACACATGTCAATGCCATTTTTTGTGGAATTGAGAAGATATGGCTACTTGGTTAAGGCTTATAAGTCTCCTAACTGGTTTCCATTTATCTTCATTTAATTGTGACTGAGGCAGGCATTAAATATTCCCACGAGGCAGTAATTCTGTGATTATCAGGGTTTATGTTATATTCTTGTAGCTGTGGTCGTTCGCAGGCATGTATTAGAATCTGGAAGCATGTTGTTAGAATTAGTTTGGTTCCAGATTCTCTGCATTCCGGTGAAAGCGGTTGCTGAAGCAGGATGACTGGAACTTGCTCTGCTTAAGAAAATAAACTGTTTTTACCCCACTTACCGCGTTACTTGGATTCCATATCTACAGTATTTTGGCGACGATCCTGTGCTTCCGGAGTCCTGTTCCGGAGTCCTGTTCTGACCTCCCGACTCAATATTCCCGTTCCGCTGCCTCGTTCAACTCTTCGCTCGTTTTTGGTATTCTTTCAACGTTCCCTCGCTGTGACCACTGCTTTAAGGTACTGTCCTTCCTTGTTATTTTGTGGTTGTTGGCTTTTGGGCAATTGTTTTCTTTCACGTGCTGTCCACCAGTCGCGAGCAGTGAAAGCAGTGTGCGCGCAGACAGTAAGTTGCGTTGTTCAAGTTTGTAGCGTCATCGCGTCATCACGCTTTGACGTTTGACGGCCATTTTGAAGTATTGCCAACCATTTCTTGCCAACCACGCAGCATTTACACAAACTTAACGTGCATTTACGTAAGGAGGCCATTTTCTTGTATCGTTTGACTCATGCCAACCACGAATTGCATTTGTGAAATATGCTTTTGCCAACCACGTATTTTTGAACTTTCTTTTTCCTGGATTGTGATATTTGTATCTTTTCATCATATCATATCATCATATTTTTAAGGAAAAGAACACTTTTTCTTACATTTTTAGCACTATTTATATTCCAGTTTCCGTCTACATTTTCTTCTGCCTCAGCCTAATTCCGCATTAAATACAATTAATTTGGTGCATATTAATTGTTTTTTGCACTTGAGTTTCAAGGTTACTACAGATAATTCTACTATTGCACCGCCATCTCCATTTTTAATTGATGGTGATACCCCTGCCATTGAAGGGGAAGAGTGGCTAACTATTTTTGAAAACTATTTGGAAGCTATCGATGGGTTTAGATTTCCTGTGTCAAGAAAAAAAGCTATTTTATTGAATTCCCTTGGCAAAGGAGGCCAACATGCTTTTAAATTTCTGCCAGAATTGCTTGGTGAAGATGGGCAACCTGTAAACATTGTGATGCAAAGACGCAAGTTTTATACTGTTCCGCAAAAAGAAAAAGAAACTGTTTACCAAATGGTAACTCGCTTAAGGGAACTTTAGATGAAATGTGACTTTGGTACCATGACAGATCAACTTATTAGAGATCAGTTGATCGTTCAATGCAAAAACAAGAGAATGCAACAAAAACTTTGGTCAGCCAAGAATCCTACGTTGATGGAAGCCATTTCTATTGCTAAAGTGGTGTAAGAGTCGGATAAGTGTATGGAAGAAATGCGTACTCTGGAACTGAAAAAGAAGAGTTAATTAATGTTGTCAACAAAGTTGATAAGGACTTTGTTTCAACTGATGTTAGGCCAAAATGTTCCACTTTCAAGCAGAAACCTAAAATTTTTGTTTCTGAAGCCAAAAATAAATTTGTAGGTTGCTTTCGCTGTGGGAGCATGTCTCATGCAGCGGATTTTGTAGGTTGTTTTGCCCGAGATAAGACTTACAGGAAATGTGGAAAAAGGGGACATATCAGTAAGGCGTGCAAAAATCCTTCTGTTAACAGAGTTGCTTATGTTGAAGATGATATGATTGCTCATGATATGTCTTTGTGTATAGAAGAATGTTCTTGTATAGAAAATTGTTCTTGTTCTGGTCTGCAAAGACCAAAAGCTGTCTTTGTTTTGAATGGGGTTTGCTGTAACACTCTTAGTTGAGCCTGGATCTATGTTCAATATTATCCCTTTTCGCTTATTCAAGGAATGTTGGCCCCATTTGCTATTATCCGAGAGTGATATCACTCCAAAAGGATATGGAGGTCAAATTATCAACATAAAGGGTGTTATGGATGCCTCTTTTGAATTCAAAGGCAGATTTGCTTAGGAAGCAACTGACTAAGGATTTTACTATCAAGTAAGAAACAGTGTATTGTGTGTGACCGTTACTCTTACTGGGTTCTGCTTCTATATTCTTACAATAAATTATATATGTACAAGGAAATCTACTGCATTAGTGTATTCCTTACACTACATACTGGTGACGAGGATGGGATACGAACCCACGCGTGCATAGCACAATGGATAAGCAATGAATTCTTGATAAGTACGATGATGTTTTTCGCTCAAATTTAGGTAAATTGGAGGGTTATGTGCATGAGATCAAATTTAAGAAGAATTGTTCACCTGTGAAGCATACCCATAGGAGAATTCCCATTGCTATACGAGGTGAAGTTAAAGAAATGCTTGATGATATGCAGAAACAAGATATAATAGAGCCTGTTGAAGACTCAGAATGGCTTTCTCCTGTGGTTGTCACTCAAAAGAAAGATGGCAAACTTCGTTTTTGTGTGGATCTTAGGTCCCTCAACCAAAATATTACTGAGGATAAATTTCCCCTCCCGAACATCTCGGAAATAGTACTTTTGATGGACAAGGCTAAGTTCTTTAGTAAGCTTGATCTTAGATCGGCCTACCATCAGGTTGTTTTACATCCTAAGTCCAGGGAACTTACTGCATTTGTAACTATTGACGGGGTGTTTCAATTTAAAAGGTTGCCATTTGGGCTGGCGTCAGCGGCTAGCGTGCTCCAACGTATGATGCATTCATTGTTAAGTGATGTAAAGCATGTTCATTTTTTCCAAGATGATGTATTAATTACGGGTATTGATGAGCCTGAACATAATGCTAATTTGGTTAAAGTTTTGCATATCTTTTCCAATGCAGGTCTTATCCTAAGGAAAGATAAGTGTCAATTCCTATGAACTGAAATTGATTATTTAGGATACACCATTTCTCATTCTGGTGTGAAGCCAAAAGAAGAATTGTTAAAAGCTATCAGGTGTGCCCTATTCCCTCAAACAAGGATCAGTTAAAATCCTTTTTAGGATTAGTTAAGTATTACTCAAAGTTTGTTTCAAATTTTGCTCACAAGACTGAAGCTTTATGGCTGTTACTTAGAAAGGGGGCACAATTTGTTTGGGGTTCTCAGCAGTCTGAGGCCTTTCAGAAGATTAAATTAGAGATTGTCAATGCAGGAATTCTTACCACTATTGAACCAGGCAAAGACACTTTTATAGCTGTTGATGCCAGTGCTCATGGTATCGGTGCCATTTTATCACAAAGGAAAAATGGTTTAGAGAAAACGGTTGCTTTCTCTTCATGAACTCTAAGTGCTTCTGAGCGCAATTATGCAGTGATCGAGCGAGAAGCGTTGGCTGCCGTTTGCGGGGTTTCACATTTTCGCACCTATGTGTGGGGCACACATTTTTCCTTAAGAACCGATCATAAGCCGCTTATTTGAATTTTGCCACCTGGAGAAGCTAACAATGGTTCTCATCGTTTAATGAGATTTGCAGCCAAATTGCAGAATATACATATAGCTTGCAACATATGTCTGGGTGGAAAAATGTACAAGCGGATTGCTTATCTCGTTTACCTATTCAGTCAGAAAAGTGTGATGATTTTAATGATGAAAATGTGTGTTTAGTGGCTAGTTTTGATGATGATTGCTCAGGTGACTTCAACTCAATTTCTAAGGACGAGTGGCATTGAGTTGTTGTTGAAGACCTTGATTTTGGTGAATTAATTAGTGCTATATGTCTTGGTTGGAAACGGGAGGGTGATGTAATTTCGTCAAGTTGCAAGAAGAACTTAGTTTGGGTGGTTCTGATGACTTGGTGATGAGAGGTGAAAGTTTCATACCTCCGAATTCCCTTAGGAAAATACTTTTTCTTCTGGCACATGAGGGTCATCTAGGCCAGAGTATGACCAGTAAACGACTTAAGGTTAATTTTTGGTGGCCTGGAATGGATGATGACATCAGAAGGTGGGTGGAAAGCTGTTCTCTATGCAGAGAGAGCGAGAAGAGATTGAAGATTGATTCACATACTCAAGGTTCCATTGCATGTGATAAGGATTTGCCTTGGGAAAAGGTCTGTTTGGATTTTATTGGTCCAATGGACTATTTATCTGGAGAATGTAGTTTTGCTATGGTTTTAGTGGATGTGTGTTGTCGTTGGATGTGTGCTGAGTTTATGAGGAATATTACTACCGAAAGTGTCATTAGGCAACTCAAATCTATTTTTTTGAAGGAGAGTTTTCCTTGTATTTTATTAACAGACAATGGTACTGAACTCACTTCTTCTTCTTTGCGCTTGTTTTTGTCCAATCATGGGATCAAACATATGTGTACCTCTTTATATAATCCACAAGGTAACGGTATTGTTGAGCGCATGAATAGGATGGTGAAGTGTACTATTCAGATGTCTGTGCAAGGTCAACGTGATGTTCGCAGTTCCGTAGAGGAGTTAATTTGGTCATACAATACCACTGTTCATAATGTCACCAATGCCATTCCTTTTGAGCTTAAGCGTGGTGGGGTCCCAAAGACTAAGATGGTTCCTCAGTGGTTCTTTGAGGAGATGTCTTTTGGAGTCAGTAACTTTAGTGGTAAATTTGGGAAGTCTTTCAGTTTTCCAAGTGGTAAGGTAGGGAGAGTTGATGTGGGCGATTTTGTCAAAATGAAGTTGGGTAGAAAGGAGCATGGTGTTAACAATTTTTCAGAACATTTTAGGGTTAAAGAAGATCACAAGTGGCATGTTGTTTTGGAAAATGGGCAAAATTGGAACTTCAGAAGGATTGCTTTGTATTCCAAAGGAGGTAGTGGTAATGACTCTGTTTGTGTTGCTCCTAAGAAAGATGTTCTTAGTAAAACTATCCAGGAGAGTAAACAAATGAGTTCTGCTCGGCAATGTCGTGTACCAAAGAAATATGATGATTTTAAGATGTATTAAATATTTCTTTTTAAAAAAATGTTAGAGTTGATTTTAGTATGTGCCATTGTTTTGTTTATAGAATGTAATTATTATTTTTGAATTAGCTGAAGAATGTATTTTATGTTTATTCTAAGTGCTTTTGTCACAATGTGCATTCCTTGTTATTTTCTTGTTTGTTTATTTTGTTTTTATAAGAAAAGAAGATATGTTATATTCCAGTAGCTGTGGTCGTTCGCAGGCATTTATTAGAATCTGGAACTATGTTGTTAGAACTAGTTTGGTTCCAGAATCTCTGCATTCCGGTGAAGGTGGTTACTGAGGCAGAATGACTGGAACTTGCTCTGCTTAAGAAAATAAACAGTTTTTTCCCCACTTAACGCGTTACTTAGATTCCATATCTACAATAGTTTACATATAGAAAGCTTTCGCCGCCTAGGCAAAGGGTGATAAAGAAGATAAAAAAGACCATTTTGTGCCTTATTAAGGAAGCTCTACTGAGGCAACCTACTCACTAAGGATGCATAGGGTTCCTTGGGTTCACCCACGAATGCTGGTGGGTCTTATGTAACCTGTAATTGTTTCTTGAATATCCTATTCAAGGTAAGACTTAGCAGGTGAACACGTTGTCACGTGTACCATCATAATGTTAAGTCAACGTTCATTGAAATGGTGAGTGGGGTGTTATTTCCATATATATTCCCTAATGACATTTTTGTCTTGACCGCCTAAATATTGGTGGTAATGGGTTTAGACTCCAGCTGACAGAATTCATATAGGGAGCAATCCACACCCATAATTGTGTTTCTATGACACATGGGTTGCTACCTGCTGCATTGAGGAAGCTCTGATAATCGCTGTGGAGAGTTCCTGCCCCTTTATGTTTTTGTACTCATCGTGACTCAGACAAAATTCTCTTTGAGAAGTACTTTCATATCTTAGAAAACGTAACAAACCACTGTGAGTTGCGACCCACAAATAGAATGCAGAGATCCGGACAAGAAAATTTCAGCTCAACTTTAAAATTAAACAATGTTTGTGGATCAGTTACATAACTGAATTAACAAATTACACGAAAGGTGCCAAGGTGTTAGGGGAGCGTGAAGATAAAGATGTCTTCAGAATTTTTTTTTCTAGTTTCCTAGTTTAATGACAAGCCTCTAAAAGCAGCCTATGCCCTAGGTTCTGCCCTATAAACTCCTTTTGCTTCTTCTCTCTAAGACACCTTGGTCTACGAGATGCAAAGCATTGAGTAGGTCAAGATGTCCCATCACTAATGTTTATAAACATCATATTCATTTTTCAAAATTTTACACCAGGCAGGGCTTACATGTGCAGCAATTTTAACCACTCCCCTGCTGATGACGGAACCGCTCTGTCATCAGCTACGGTTGGGCTGTGCTGATGACGGAGCGGTTCCGTCATGGCCCGGCCGCCGCGCCTGCGTGGCGCTGATTTCGTGCCTGCGCGGCGCGTTCTATTAGGCGGGCGGGGCCATGACGGAACCCCTCCGTCACGAGCACAGCTCAACCGCGGCTGGTGGCGGAGCGGTTCTGTCACCAGCATGCGGCCGCCGCGCGGCCGCCCCGCCCCGTTAGCGCTGCGGCTGAATAGACGCCGCAGCGAAAGGGTTAAAGAAAGCCAACCAGAACCAGAGCAAAAGGATCTGTATGATAGACTCTCCTTACGTTCGTCCCATTAGTAATAAACCAGTTTTTTCCTTTGTCATTTGACTCTGGCTAGTTAGGCTGAACTATCCTAATTACACTGGATTCGGCTTTTGCACTGTAATAATACATGCAGGGTTTACGTGTTCCAATAATACGTTTTATTTGCAAAGATTTAGTTTCACAGGCGTAGCATAATTGTGTTTTGTGTTACTTAATAAAGGTGTTGTAGGAGGTAAAGGAAACAACTCATGATTGGCCAAGAGTTGAGTGAATCTCGAAGACCGTTCTTTAACACTGAAATAAAAGAAACATATTGGTCGAATCCGTGCTGTGATGTAAAGTAAAAAAACAAAAATCCTTAAATAAACCATGTGAACATGGACCCAGTTGTTTCCACTATAAAATGATGCGAGCAAAATAATTGATCTAGCCGCTTAAATACAGAGTAGCATTGAAATAATGTAAACTTCGCCCTTTAAACTGTAGTAATAAATGTGTGAATATTCCTGTTTCATTGAACATATTACGGATATCATGTTTATTGTGACATAGTTATGCATATTGTATATATTCATACTTCTATTCCATTTTATTTGTAACTTACCAATGCATTATTCCGAAATTCCCACTTTTGAAATATATATTTATACAACTATACATATATGCAAAACAAAAAGGCAGACCAATATACTCAATTTTTAAGGTGCAAGTCTCCACACATACACGTTTTGGCAGAGCACATAATAACAATGATCCATTTTTTAATCATCCTCCTGAAATCTTACACAATCTGTGACTAGAAATTGTTCAGCAATAAGAGTGGAACAGCATTAGCTACAGGGCAGTCAAAGAGAAATTGTTAAGGATTCCTATTTGTAAGCAAATTTATATGAAAGATATGCAGTATGTAATGCTAAAGTACGTTAGCCACATACTGAAGGGTGATTTTGCAAACGTCCTTCAGCAGTCAATCATTCCTTCATTTTAATGTCTTTATTTTATGATTTTGTTGATGAAATACTACTTACCCAGTGCTCAAAATTCCTTTTAGGCTGCAGGCAATGGCTAGTTGACATGGCAAGCAATATTTTACAGCTATATATTTTCGCTTTCTCTGTCCAAGTTGGAGCACACAGTAGCCAAGATGTTTTTTCATAGCATAAATATATTTTCATATTTATTTATTGATTTGACTAATGCATCTATTTTTCAATCCACATGCTTATGTTTCGATCCATTAAAGTGATTCATGGTCAAATAATATGTTATTGCAAGTACAAAGGAGAGATAAAACCATTGAACAATAGCTGAAAAGTAAAAATACAAATAGTAAACACAGTTAATGATCTCTCTTCCTTTTGCTGGAAGGAATATATTGAAAAACGTTTTAAATAACGTATGTGATACAATTGTTTAGAGCATACTGTGCATTCAATAGGCCAATGTAAAAGACAATCATAGCAATCGTCTATGTAATTGCTTGAATATTCACTGGTAACTTAGCCCACTTTAACACATGGAAAATAAAAAGAACATGAGGGCATATTTATGAGGCTTGTGCAGGCATTGCACCACTATTTTTGATGCAGCAATCCATATTTAAAAAAGATAAGAGAATTGCTCAAATGCTTTGGTTTTTGGACTCCTGCATCAAAAAAAAAGCTGCGTCTAAACCAGCCGCGCCATGTACAAATTAAAATATGCAAGATAGGCGTTCCAACACAAATACTAATGTATATCCAACACAGTAATATGTATGGGATTGGCAATGCGTGACGCATCGTTGGCAAGCGGCGCACGTAGGGTGAAATACGCCAACATTTCTGTGCATTGGCAATCCAGGCTTAGGAAATGAAGCAGTGGCTATGGCATAACACGACAAACCACACAACACAATTTGACAAGCTCAACTACACCACAGTGGTGGTCATTCTGCAGCTGGGAGTTGCAAGGAGACAACGGCCACCACCACACGTGCAGTGAAGGAGAAGGGAGTGTGTGTTCATGCAGCGCATAACCCTCATTGACCTCAGGGAGGATGGGGTAAACAAATTATACAGACACAGGAGGGAGTCATCATTCAAATGCTTCACAAGATTTGGACAAGTCTCCTGCCACAAACTACCAAGGCCAATAACATTCTTCCACAGGTCAAACTGATGGCTTTGCTCCACATGCTGGCATCTGGTTCCTTCCAGATCACAATAGCCAGGGTACCTAAAATATCACAGCCATCTTTTTCTGCCTTCCTGCCCTCTGTCCTGGATGCCATTATAAGGCTCACAACCCAGTACCTCTTCTCAGAGACCCAAAAACAACAGATGGACACCAAGCAAGGCTACTATTCAATTGTAGGATTTCACCATGTCTTAGGTGCCATTCATTTCACACATGTGCAGTTGCTTCCCCCTGCTGAAACATCTCACCTGTACCGCAACTGGAAGCACACCTACTTCATCAATGTCCAAGCCATCGTGGACTAATGTGCTGGCCAAAAACCCTGGAAGTGCACATGATGCCTAGATCTTCCGGCACAGTATCATCAATGGGCGCTTCCAGAATGGCTGATATGGGAATGGCCTACTGGTTTGTATGGCGATTTGAAGTATACAACATCCCACCTATAATTTTAAAATGTATGACATAATAGCCATCTCTGTGCATGTCAAGGGAGCTAGGGACATAAGTATGAAAGGTGTGGCTCATACTTGCGCCATGCATCATGGTACAAGTGTGATGCAAACCCGTAAGTCAGATATGTGAAAGCACATAAAGCTACTTAGTGTGGATATGAATGTTGTTTCTAATTTAGAGTAATGTAACACTGTGCCAAATGCTGTGTTGCATTACTGTGTACAAGAGAGGTGTTCCGTGGGCGTTGTGTGGGTGTATCCATACAACTCCCATGGTTTACGATGAATGTCATGCATACCAAAACAGCTAAACCTGTGAATGCATCAAGGAAATATGCTTCCATTGGTGATGTGTAACAAGGATAGATAACTTAAACCATCCAAGTCACTTTCTCTTCCTATGTGATCTGTATTCTGTGGCGCACATAGATAAAGGAATAAGCCTCTAGGATTGTTTATGTGCAGAAAGGTGCCCAGTCCTGCATTAAAACATTCCTTTCTGCAACATGCCTGTGTTTGTGGTAGGCACCCCATTGCGTGCCAGGGCAGGGTGAACCGACAGGAATGTGCTGTATGGGTTAAATACTGTGCACTCCTGCCCTTTTGCATCAATTCAGTGCAGTATAGCAAGGTGATTTGCTGCACTGTGCCATTTAGCAAAATATGTGTCCCCTGGTGTTGTGTGCACATAGTGGGAACAATGTACATCACCTGCAATGGTTAACAAATTAAGGCACGCATTATGTGCTACACAAGACAAGTCAATATGAGTAAAAGGGTACAGAATAGATAAGTGTGAGATGAGTGTCTCCACAATGGCCTACCTAGTCTCGGTATCCGTTAAAGGTCCACAAAATCAATGGTGTGCGATAGAATCGTGTGTTCATAAGTAAGTGTGTCACACAAGACAGCAAACCAAAGTTTCTGGAGCAACACTGGAAGAGGTAGTTGCATAGTGCAATCGTGGCACACAATGTAAGTGTAGGCCCCATTTATATGGATATGTCCGTATCGGGCAATAATGTGATACCAACTGTACAAAACATACATATGTCTCATCCATACTGACAGTCTAGGTACACACATACACATAGGTATCAAGCCACATTGACATATATAGGCAATGTGATAAAGCACTAGTTTTATGGTGTAAGATGGCCATATTTCGTGCATATGAATCGATCAATGTTAAACTTACGAAGTAAAACACACTGCTGTTAAACATGGCATACATCAGTAATTAAAATAGAATACAATGCAACAAGGACACGCTATCACAGTATAGTCAGGATACCAATCTCAATATTCACAGATTCTCTTACAAGGCACAATGCATGCACATACATGTGAACACCTAAGGTATTGTTGCCATGTCTGTAATAGAAAACAACTTGTAGAAACATGAGTGTGTCATACATAAAGATGACCCACATTGCAAGACCTATGTGTCAATTGAAGCGCAACATGACTATTTGTCTGACCAAAAGCTTTAGCTGAAGGGTGACAGAAATTATATGAGTATCCACATTAAATTTTGTAAATGCACCACATGTACGCAACAAATTACTATGATAAAGCAAGTGAACAATGCAAATGCTGTGTCAATGTCATGTATGCCTGCAACAACATCAGAGATTTCACAAGGACATATGGAAGCATGAGTTTCAAATATTTTGACACTGTCACTACCTACCTAGGGATGAACAAAGGGCAGAAAATCAGATCACTAATTTGTCACTTTGCACATATAGTGAGTGCACGTAACTTAAAAAGCTCAGTAACACTTAAAATCACTTATCAGTAACCTACTGCATAAACATGAAAGTCAGCATGTAGAAGTGTACAAAGTAGCAGGGCATGGTCAACATTTGCAATGACATATAGAACTGGAAGAGACATGTCTAAACTAATGATCAACTTTATATATAAGACATATTGTCAAATACTGTAAATGTGCTATGTGTCAGTCAGTATACATTATACACATGGACAGGAATGTGTCGGTAACAAATTGCATTTTCATTAACAGTTGCTTTTTTATCTTCTTTCAGCTGACCAAGGATATGGTCTTCAGCCATGGGTCATGTCCCAATTGTACATCCCCAGATGGAGCCAGAAAGACACTACAACCAGGCACTTATCAAGACCAGGAATGTGGTAGAATGGTAATTTGGCATACTGTAGTCCAGGTTCAAATGCCTAGATACATCACGGGAAAGATTGCTAAACTTGCCCCCTATGGTGTGCAAACCTATACTTAGATGTGCCATCCTACACAACATATGTGTGATAACTAATGTTCTCTGAGACTTGGAGTCTGAAGATACTGAGACAATGGAGGAGGAGGATGATGAGGAGGACGGAGAAGAGATCCACCAAGTAACGGTTGGTTGATGCAGACGCAACCACATTGTGGCAAATTTCTTTCCTTAAATGATCACAGCTAATGGAGAAATGTACTGCTATTTTCCGCAATGTTCCACATGAGAATAAATGTCTTGACTCACTGTTAGACCTGTAATCCCCAGGGTGGGCTTTCCCTAGACCATTGCTAAAGTTCATGTGCTTCTCTCCTAAACATGATGGCTTTGGTGAATACCTGATTGGCATATTTGTTGTACTGGTAAGTCCCTTGTAAAGTGGTATACCATATACCTAGGGCATGTACTTCAAATGCTACTAGTGGGCTGCAGCACTGATTGTGCCACCCACAGAAATAGCATTTCAAAGCTGTCACAGGTATGCCACAGCAGTGCCTGGGTATGCAGTTTCCCACCACTCAATTTGGCATTTAAAACTACTTGCCAAGCTTGCAACTCCCCTTTTTTAAGACATACGTCACTACTAAGGTATACCTTAGGTAGCCATAAGGGTAAGATGCTATGTATATAGGACATGCACTGTGGTGTTTTTTATGTCCTTTTGCAAGCAGCTAACTTTGTTTTTCACTACTGGGAGGCCCACTCCTCTCATAGGCTAGCATTGGAAATTCCTAAAAACACTTTAAAGCTGGAATTCCTGATTAGAGAGGAGTAGCTAAATCATATTTCATATCTTTGGAATGATGACATTACTAATTTAGAAATGCCACTTTAAGAAAGAGGACATTTCTCTGCTCTAAACTTTGCTCTATATGTCTGCAGCCGGTCTCAAATACACATATGGGCGACAGCTACACTTTGTGCATTACCTCTAGACCACCATAAACACGGGTAGGGAAGGTTATTCTGCATTCCGAGCACTCATTTGCATGCATCTGCATTCTGATGGGTCTTACTGGTAAGGGAAGAATGGGAGGGGCTGACACACTTGAATAGGTAGTAACTTGTGCACACACAAAGCACTGATTCCATTTCCTGCAGTTAGTCTGGAAGACAGGGCTGGGTTAAAAGAGATATTTGTGCACTTCAGGGATCTCCTTTGAAGTCACCCCTACATCAAATGCACTTTTGGGTATACGTACTGGGTGTCTGACCCCCTATAATCAGACCCTGTCAGAAGGACTGCTGGGATGCTAAAAGGATTCAACTGGACTGCTTTTAATGAAGGACTGCTTTTCTGCTTCTCGCCCTGCTGCCTGCTGCCCCCTGACTCTGCTGAAGGAGAGCTGGACTCCAAGTAATCTCAAAGAGCTTTATGGATGTCTCCTGTTTTCAGAAGTCTCCGGGACACAAAAGACTTCCTGCAATTCCGTTGGTGCTTTGGATTTGCACCGGTCCCTTGCGATCTCAAGTAAATTTTGACCGCTAGTGACTTCTAAGTACTAATTTGGGATCTTTAAAAATTAATATTTCAAATTCTACAGATTGGATTTTTGCAGTCTGGGTCTTATTTTTCTGATAAATGTTGTCTATTTTTCTAAACCTGTCTGAAGTATTTTGGCAGTGTATTCATTGTGTTACTGTGTGTGTTGCACTAACACTTTACATATTGCCTCTTTATCTAGGTCTGACTGCTCTCTGCCAGGCTACCAGAGGTTGAGCAAAGGTTTTTAGTATGTACCAAGCTCAACCTGAGTAGAGTGGTGGTTCCTGCCTGACCAGGGTGCCAACCTCAGCCAACCAGGAATCCCATTTCTAAGACTCATTCATCGTGTTGCTCTGTATTTCACTTTTGTGTATGGGTCAACCGGCCTATATTTGTGCTTCCTGAAGTGTGTTTTGCATCTGTAACACCTCACAATGACAAATCCCCCACACATCTCAAGAATAGAAAGGCTAGCCAGAGTAGGGAATACAATAGTGTTGCACATAGACCCTAAGAGCCATATTTGCATGCACATGTCACTGTGGGGAACATCAAGGTATGCACCCTGGTAATGGCTCTGACAACAGATGTGTGATCCTACAGTTCATAATGTCTGCCTTGCTATGCTGCAATGGTTCCTACTGTTACCCTGACATGATGCTAAGGACTGGACATGCATTCCATGGTCCCAGGCTGACGCCTTTGAAAATTTGCTTCCCCATCTGTATATGCTGCATCATCCATCATGAAGTTCCAGACACATGACAGATTTACAACCAGCCAGATTGACCACCTGGACACTGCCCTCTGTCACACAGACCTGCCAAGTGGTGCCACCCGAGTCCTGGTGAGTCTAATGAAAGGGTGCCCAAGGTGTGTGGTCTAGCATCAAAAATACCTCTACAGTCGAACAATCATTAGGTCAGTTGAGTGGGTCACAATCTGTGCATTCCCCCTGTTGCATGGCACATTGCAACACTTACATCAATCAGAAGCTGCGTGTACAAGTCAATGCATGGAAATGACTGCAGAAGTGCCACTGTGCCGTGCAGGAACGACAAATTGGCCAGAACACAAATGTAGGAAACTTTAGGTATACACCCAGGAAATGACACAATAGGTGTGGCAGGCTTCAAACTAGTAAGTGTAAAAGTTAATTTCAATTTCTCATACAGTC
The DNA here is from genome assembly GCF_964263255.1 of Lissotriton vulgaris. Lineage (NCBI taxonomy): Eukaryota > Metazoa > Chordata > Amphibia > Caudata > Salamandridae > Lissotriton > Lissotriton vulgaris. Next base: position 960,012,286 of record NC_141693.1, on the reverse strand, counting down.
TGTAAGTTTGTGCAAGGTGTTGGAAGTGTTTTTGAAAGTAGCTGTGTTGAATTTTGGTCTTGTCGGTGTTTGCTCTGTCTCTGTCTTGTACTAATTGTGTTTATTGTATTTGTTAATTGTATTGTTATTGTCATTGTTTTTTCAGGTGTTCATCCATTTAGGGTTTTACTATTTTAGGGTGCGTGATTAGGTTAGCGGGTGCTTGTTTTGGGTTTAGCGTGTCTAGAGTGGGTTGGCCATTCCTGGGAAGAATAGGGAAAAAAACCTTTCCATGGGAGAGTTTAGGGGCCTGCTATGACTGCTGGCCCATTATGTACCCAGCATGATGGTATCAGGTGGTAGGGTCAGCCAGGGCTACTCCAGCAACAAACGCAAGGAGTACTTGGTGAGGGTGTGGTGGCACGTATCAAGGGTGAATGGTGTCGATCACACTGTCCACCATCTCAAGCACTGCTGGGCGGATGTGGTATCCTGAGAGGCGGATCTCCAACCCCACCTTGGATTGGATGTTGGTAGCCCATAGGTATGTACGTCTGTACCATCTGCATGTAGTTCTGCCCCTGTCACTTTAAAAAATATATATTTTTATAAATAAGGGTCAGATCATTTAAGGGGTAGGATACAAATGCCCAGTGTACATCTGTCCAATTATTATACCCTGCCCCATGGGACTATTCAAGGTGCTTTGGTTTTTAAAATAAATTCACAAGCATGTATTTGTAAACATGACTTGATTTCACAGATGGGCCTGTTCATAGCATGAACTGCTTTTTTTTTAAAAACCCTGTATGGGTGACATGTAAGGAGGAAAGTAATGATCAATCTCCCATAATGTTAACCTTCTTATGTGTACTGCATTGTGCTGCACACATAGAGAGTTTAACATGCCCCTGCCACTTTTATTTGTTCTGGAACATGGCTCTTTCATGACTGCCTTTTGGAAAAGGACGGGCTGTATAGCGGACGAACTCTGCCCTACCTGCCGCAGCTTTACCTCCTGAGACCCAAACCCACGCCTCGCGGCACCCGCTCCACGGGCGCCGCTCGTCTTCTTGGGTCAAACCAGCAACAGTGCACAGAGGTCTGAAGCCACATTCCACCAAGGCTCGCCGTGGGACTGCGAGGAACAGCGGGCAGTGCGCTAACCTGCCACAGCTGGTCCTCTTCCCGCCGCCTCCTCCCTGTGCATTAAAATCGGGGGCTGGACCTGGGATCTGTGTGTGCCTTTTGGAAAAGGACGGGCTGTATAGCGGACGAACTCTGCCCTACCTGCCGGAGCTTTACCTCCTGAGACCCGAGCCCACGCCTCGGGGCACCCGCTCCGCAGGCGCCGCTCGTCTTCTTGGGTCCCACCAGCAACAGTGCACAGAGGTCTGAAGCCACATTCCACCAAGGCTCACCGTGGGACTGCGAAGACCAGCGGGCAGTGCGCTAACCTGCCACAGCTGGTCCTCTTCCCGCCACCTCCTCCCTGTGCATTAAAATTGGGGGGCGTGGTCCCTCCCAAAAGAGCTATATAGTTGGACCTTCATTTCTGGCCCGCGGGATGCGCGCGGACGCCCAACGGCGAAGACCGGGCCAAAGGCGGGCCCATTTGTGCCCGTTCGTGACCAGTAGTGACCGGACCGGGCCACCCACCTAACTGCATCTACAAACTGCATCCACATGGCACCTGGCTTCTATGGCTGGCCGGGAAACTCGGAGTAAGCCCTTGATTGCCGGTGGAGCTGCTATTGGAGGTATGGAAAAATTCCTTATTAGGGCGAATAACATTATTGATATGGAAATTAACACTCTGGAGAAACGCCTATCTAAAGAACTAATGTCTATAAAAAGATCATCCTTGGGGACCTTGGCTAATGCCAAAACACCAGAAAAACTTGATGATAACTCTATCCCTGTGGTGGTTATTCAACCCCCCCTTCCTGATGCAGATAACCCGCCAAGAGCGGTCCGTGACATTTAGGTGAATGTAACTTTACCCGAAATTAACCATGTTATTGATAGTAACAATGTTTCCATTGTTTCTGCTCCTGAAGAGAGCTCTATTAATTCTAAGTCTCAGGGGGTGAGGGAAGGTGCTATTAAGAAATGGAAAAAATCAAATAATAAAAAAGACAAAAAAGCTGGAAGGTCTTCTAAAACAGCTAAGCTACATAATGAACCAACACCACCCCATACCACCCACGAAACAGTCCCCTTTAGATGCGAGGCCTCTATCGAAAGTATAGCTGCCCTATTTAAATCTATTATATCTCCGTTAGAGGCTAAACTAGAAAGGTTGGATCTTAGAATGTCCAACATTGAGAAGACCACAGCCACTATCCTAGCTAATTCCATTAAACCCAATAGCCTGTGCACCCCCCAAACTGCTCCAATTTTCCCAGCCGCCCAATGTGACCCAACACTCAGTTTGTCCTACAGCAGGCCCTTTAATAGTTCACCCTTCTCCTAGCCAAGATAATAATAATGCAATTTCACAACAACCCCCTGGTCACCAACCCTGCATGTCCAATCCTCCCGGACCAATGGCCGAAGGGATACAAGGGTCCCCAATTAAAGAATTCAGAGCCCCCAGACCACGACGACCTGATCTCCCGCCGGAAGCTAATCGGTATATGGTAGTTTTAGCCGGAGCTCCCCCCCTGGAAAAAGGGGAAACCGAAACCTTTAGCTCCCTGAAAAGTAAAATCATTAAGTGGCTCAATTGGAATAGACCCCTGACGGCCCATTTGCACAAAGACATTATCATGGTAAGGAGGGTACCCTGGATAAGAAAGACGCAGAAGTCCATTAATGGGGATTGCATTACTGTCAGCTTCAGAGACCCCCGTACGGTATCCCATATCTGTGCGGGATTCAACAGGTCCTTTGACTCAACCATCCAGACCCTCCCAGTCTCCTTCTTTTTTCCACCCAACAATGTAACCCAATATAAAAGGAAGGTATGACTGGGCAAGGGTCGAACGAAGGGGCAGACAAAGATTATATGAAACAAGACCAGCCTTGCCACCCCAAAACACGCCCCAGCACAATTCTTTTTTTTAGTACAACCGGTATAGCTGCCTAGAGGGCCTAGAGGGAGTTGATTGACTACCCTAATATACACCCCTGAGCCTCCACCCTCCGAGATGGGTAATGATATAGCGGATGGGGAAGCCGTGGGCAAAGTCATATGTTTAGATGAATGCTTGGTAATTCCCCCAATACTAGACATGCTGTCCTTGACACCCGCTCTGCATGTCGAGATAACGGACCTCTATCTTCCACCTTATGCCCTGGGTCCGTCCGGCGCGGGAAGTGCTAGTACAGCCCCCTCCTCTAAAACCGTCCACATAGAACCAGCACTGGCATCTAGCCGACCGGATTATTCTATGGTGAGCTGGAATATCGCAGGGTGGCGACAGAGGGTATCAGCCCTGGGCTGGAGGGAATATATCTCAGGGTTTGACATCATCTGCCTCCAGGAAACCAGGTCTACTATTGATATTCATTATGACAGTTTTGTTTCTTATAACGGCCCAGCACAAGAATCTGTTATGGGTAGGGCTAGGTGGTCTGTTGATTTTATTGTCTGTGCACTCTCCAATACGTGTAAGATCTTGCTCCACTGTTGGTTCACATTCCCAAATACTGAAGTTAGAAAATAGTGGGGGTCGGAACATCTTGTTGATCAATCACTACAACAACACATTTGATCCTACTAGCACTCCTGTTGTAGATGAACTTGAATCAGCTTTGAACAAAATCTGTAACGATACCCACAAACCTTTTGATATTATTTGGGGAGGGGACTTTAATATCAGAACTTGTCCGTATTCTTATACCAATGCATGTGGGTTTGATGGGGACAATGTGGAGAACCTGGCTCATTTTTCCCATACCCCTTATGGTGTTTCTCCTAATAATCTCTTACTAAAGTTTGACTTGGTTATTCACCAACCTGCCCCGCATAAAGATGGTAATATCGCCCCAACCTTCACAGGGAGGAATACTGCCTCTGTTATCGACTATTTGTTGATATCGACCCAGATTGTTCCACTCTGTACGGTCCTGATTATCATGGATTTCGGTATTAGTGACCATAAAGCCTTAACCATGTCTATTCTTATATGGGGCCCTAAAAACTCTTTTTCCGGCAGGATTGTAGATGCAATTACCCCATGTAGGCAAAACGGTATACGGATCAAGTGGTGTGGAGCAAAATCTGAGGACTTACATGGGAAAATTGTGAGAGCTGGCACCAAAGTGATATCCCGTTGCCTCGAAACCGATGCCACCTCAAAGTGTATCATTGCTGATTTTGAGGAACTTGGTACTATAATTAAAAAAATCACTTACCATTAACAAGGGCATAACTAAACGGGTAACGCAAGGCTGGTTTGATCAAGCGTGCACTTTAGCGCTAAAAGATCTTAAGAAGGCATTATCTAACCTCCCGAGAGATAGCGAAGTGGTTAAACTTCTGAGGGCTAAATACAAAATCGAACTGAAGCGTAGGAAACAAGAATTAAGAGAGCAAGCCTGGGAAGACCTGACCAAGGCTGCAGCCTAACGGGATAGTAAATTGTTCTGGAGTACCGTTAACAGTCCATTCCTCCAGAAGGAAGAATTCCCAGTTCTTACTGCCCAAGTTAGGATCTTTGACCCAATTGCGGAGGACCAGGATAATTCCTGTAATAACCCCATTATACCCAGCCAGACACTGGGAATTACCCTCCATGAAGTCGATATGGCAATCAGTAAGAGTAATGGGGGGAAAGCCCCAGGACCAGATGGGGTCCCGATTGACCTTTATAAAACCGACCTGGCCCTGTGGAGCCCCCTACTGACCCAAGTATTTAATGCTGCTGTCGACGATACTACCCCGTCAACTTGGAGTGAATCTGTAATTATACCAATCTACAAGAACTACCGCCCTATCTCCCTTCTGCATTCCTCATTAAAAATCATGAGCAGGGTACTATTGTTACGTCTGGAAGAATGGACCGAAGGCAATAATATTCTCGCAGCCTCCCAATATGGCTTTAGAAAGGGCCTTGGCACAATAGAACAGTGTATTAATCTAGACCTCTTAATAGGAAAATACACTAAAGCCAAACAGGGTTCCTTGTTTCTTTGTTTTGCGGACCTTTCTAGTGCCTTTGATTTGGTTGACCATACTTTGTTGTGGTCAACCCTACTCGATATGGGTGCACCGACTGCGATTATTTACTTCCTGGCAAGACTTTACACTAACTTATCTGCCCAGATTCGCTATGGCCCAGAGTGGGAATGTACGAGAAAGATCAGGGTCAAATCTGGTATTAGACAGGGTTGTGTGCTGGCCCCGCTGCTCTTCTCTCTCTTTATAAACTCAATCGAGCAGGAATTGAAAAACGTCCAAGCTGATGCCCCGCAAGCAGAAGGTCAACCTATCCCGGTGTTGCTTTACGCCGATGACACCGTCCTACTTTCAAGAACCCCAATAGGCCTCCAGAAACTCATGAACTGTTTTTATGATTTTATACAGGGGAAGAAACTAAAAATTAATAATTCAAAAACATTTATCATGGCATACGGTAAGAAGGTACACCATCTTAAACCTTTTTAATTTAAGGAAAATCGCATTGAGGTTGTGGATAATTTCTGTTATTTGGGCATTACCTTCAACAACGGAGGGTCTTGGACCCCAGAGCAACATAATGTAAAAGCTAGGATGGGTAAGGCCTCCTTAAGTGTTTTTCGCCTTGCCACTAAATTGGGAAGTCGACGTATACCGGATATGTTGAACATTTACAGACACAGATGTGCTACTATAGCACTATATGGTTCAGGGGTTTGGGGACATTGGACTCAAAGGGACCTGCAAATTCTGGAAAATGTATTTCTAAAAAACTACTCTGTCTTCCTCCCACGACATCCACTGATCTGACCCACAAAGAACTAGGGTTGGACTATATATCTGACTTAATTGGACTGAGACCCTTAATGGCGTGGAGATCTATTTGGTCCAAGGATGAAACCAGCTTTACCAAGGAAATAATCAAAGACTGTCTGCACCTGGATAATGTCTCTCAAATTCCATGGTTAAAGTATGTTATTTCAACCTTTAAGGAACTCTACGATCTGGATGTACGCGAAGACCCAATATGTGTTACTGCCTTATCTAAACAGGAGGTCAAAGGGGAATTTTTGAGGGACAAACATAATAAGCGTAGAGCCCAAACTAGAGATTACTTAACTCACGCTTTTTATTTTTCCAACAAAGAAGAAGGATTTGGCCCCCCTATATACCTCAAAGTTGTCAGCAGACGGTCCCATCAATTTGTCCTCACAAAATTAAGATTAGGCATTGTGCATAACTTGGTGGTATTCTCAAGGATGAACATTTATTCTGCCACCCCCTGTCCTTGTGATGGATTAACTAAGCAAAGTACTCTGCACTTCATGCTAATATGTCCCTTGTACAAATCCCTGCATATTTTCTACCTCAAACCATTGTTCAAGAAATATTCTGTGTCTACTACTGGTAATGCTATGAAACTCTTATTTTCACTTGCTACTCCGGATTTATGTTTCTTTACCGCAACCTTTATTTTAAAATCCATTACGGCAAGAAAAAGTATGTTTTTCTAACACTATGTTCATCTTAACCACTGCTGCTAGTCCATGTTTTATCAATTTCTGTTATGCCATGTACTTCCCCTCTTGTAATAATTCATGCGTGTAATGTTTTAATCTGTATACTTTTATGATGTTTTTTACAAACAATCGAATTTAGTTTATGAAATGAAATGGACTGAAATTGGATACCATAATCAAAGGCATGCACCCTTGCACCATGTTGCAAGGTAGCATGCTTTGTGGCTACTCAGCACTATGTGCACCAGTGACATTAATTGTCTGATATTGATCTTACAATGTTGCATACAGTGTATACATGTCCTTTTCAATCTCAACTCTGCTTTGCCCTGCATCTAGCCAATGTTTTTCCTCCTTGTGTCATGGAACAGGCTGGCCTGAAATGATGATACCCATTAATACACAAAACATTACATGCCTGAGGCATCCTTCAGGCATGTGAAGTGAGATATCTCTGAGCTTCAACATCCGGCCACCTCTGCCATGTAAGGTGACTAGCTGCATATCATATATACAGACAATGGGATGTCATAGTACTGTTCATGACATGTAGACAGTGTGTATTTTCAATAATCAAAAAGCAATGTTCACATTATTGTCCTGTAGGTGGACTTGCACCATATACCAGGGACGAATGTGAGACCTTCAGGGATCCCAATACTTCCAGTACATGGTTGTAGCTTTGTAAGGTTTGTGTGTGATCTATGATAGTTGTTACATTATGATGTGCAAAGGGTGTATCAATGACCTGTAACCAATTTACACTCAGTATGCAAACTCAACTGAACTTTCACACAGTATAATGTAAAATGGACACGTACGTATTTCAATGTTCATGTAGGGGCAATGTATGCAGGCCCACATGAATCATGCATCTTTACTTGTTGTGGTGATGTTTGCTCACCTACTGTTTGGATGTTTATGGCACTTGTATCATCATCTGGCACTAAATCAACAGATGGTCCAAAGTTATATTGTTTTACACCCAACACATAGCACAAACAATACAACCTATGGTTCACCAAATGTTGCAGCAAATTGGAATGAGCTAGACATAGCTTGTCTGGACAGGGTATGCTTGCCTGTGTCCATATTTAAGCATTACCCAGACAGTGTTACCAATATTCAACATTACAGTCTCATATAATCAGAATTACAGTATTTGTGTGTCCAAATGCAGCATATATTATTGTTGTTTTGCATCATACTATGCTCATACATGCTGCACACGTTTAACGTCACCTGTCACATGCAGTGTGAAAGACTATAGGCATGATCAGACACTCATGCTGATCAACCACTAAAATGTTTTGTGACCCATACCTGTTCCAGTAGCTATGTGTGAATTCAAATGGCCAACTGGGAAAACCTTGTGTGACTGTCAGCAGGCCAGCTATCTAAAACCAACAATTCATCCTAGGATAGATCTCATAGACGTTGTTGTGATAGGGAAAAGTCATTCCTAATCATTAATTTGAATCAACATAGAGGATATATGGTATCTCAAAATGTGCTGCTGTAAGTGTGTTTGTACACTGTCAATAGGAATTATTCCTTATTTACCCCCCTTTGCAGTCCTTTACCTGTGGTATGGCTGCTGTAACCCGGACTCAGTGGTAATTGAGCATCCCTCAGAATAGTCCATATCATACATACATGAGTTGGGGTAAAAGAGGAATGATTACACAGATGCCATGGCTCGCGTGCCCTACAGTGGGCCTAAGATTACCATATTACCACTAACAGTGGCACAGGGGCTTCTGTGCCCTGCGGGGGGAGCTTAAATGGTTGTATATAATGTATTAGAAGTGCTGGTCTACTGCACCGTATATGCTTCTGGTGTTATTAGGCGATTTATGTTCCACTGGTGATTTCGAAAGATTTGTGTATTTTTGCCCTGGCCTAACTAGTGCATTTATTTTGGAAAAGGGGGTGGTGATGGACAGAGTTTCTGAATGATGCAGAATACTCCTACCCAGTCAAGAGATCAGGGCTTGATCCATCACCATTTTTTAGCTCACTGCACCATCCCAGCTCAGAACCTGGCTACATGCAAATTAGTCTGTTCCTGTCCCAGTGCATGATGGGAACAGGGCAAACCAAACTACCAAGCCAATTCTTATACTGGGAAGGAAACAAGCTTCCGGGGACCGGTTTCTGGCATTTCAGCCGTCGTCGGCCCGGCTTGCTTGAATCCTGATGGTGCAATGAGCAAGGGACTCACGTCTGAGTATACCCTCCCACACTTAGTGGGGACAAAATCGATTTTGGAAAAGGGGGTGGTGATGGACAGAGTTTCTGAATGATGCAGAATACTCCTACCCAGTCAAGAGATCGGGGCTTGATCCATCACCGTTTTTTAGCTCACTGCACCATCCCTGCTCAGAACCTGGCTACATGCAAATTAGTCTGTTCCTGTCCCAGTGCATGATGGGAACAGGGCAAACCAAACTACCAAGCCAATTCTTATACTGGGAAGGAAACAAGCTTCCGGGGACCAGTTTCTGGCATTTCAGCCGTCGTCGGCCCGGCTTGCTTGAATCCTGATGGTGCAATGAGCAAGGGACTCACGTCTGAGTATACCCTCCCACACTTAGTGTGGACAAAATCGATTTTGGAAAAGGGGGTGGTGATGGACAGAGTTTCTGAATGATGCAGAATACTCCTACCCAGTCAAGAGATCAGGGCTTGATCCATCACCGTTTTTTAGCTCACTGCACCATCCCAGCTCAGAACCTGGCTACATGCAAATTAGTCTGTTCCTGTCCCAGTGCATGATGGGAACAGGGCAAACCAAACTACCAAGCCAATTCTTATACTGGGAAGGAAACAAGCTTCCGGGGACCGGTTTCTGGCATTTCAGCCGTCGTCGACCCGGCTTGCTTGAATCCAGATGGTGCAATGAGCAAGGGACTCACATCTGAGTATACCCTCCCACACTTAGTGTGGACAAAATCGATTTTGGAAAAGGGGGTGGTGATGGACAGAGTTTTTGAGCTGGGATGGTGCAGTGAGCTAAAAAACGGTGATGGATCAAGCCCTGATCTCTTGACTGGGTAGGAGTATTCTGCATCATTCAGAAACTCTGTCCATCACCACCCCCTTTTCCAAAATCGATTTTGTCCACACTAAGTGTGGGAGGGTACACTCAGACGTGAGTCCCTTACTCATTGCACCATCAGGATTCAAGCAAGCCGGGCCGACAACGGCTGAAATGCCAGAAACCGGTCCCTGGAAGCTTGTTTCCTTCCCAGTATAAGAATTGGCTTGGTAGTTTGGTTTGCCCTGTTCCCACCATGCACTGGGACAGGAACAGACTAATTTGCATGTAGCCAGGTTCTGAGCTGGGATGGTGCAGTGAGCTAAAAAACGGTGCTGGATCAAGCCCTGATCTCTTGACTGGGTAGGAGTATTCTGCATCATTCAGAAACTCTGTCCATCACCACCCCCTTTTCCAAAATCGATTTTGTCCACACTAAGTGTGGGAGGGTATACTCAGACGTGAGTCCCTTGCTCATTGCACCATCAGGATTCAAGCAAGCCGGGCCGACGACGGCTGAAATGCCAGAAACCGGTCCCCGGAAGCTTGTTTCCTTCCCAGTATAAGAATTGGCTTGGTAGTTTGGTTTGCCCTGTTCCCATCATGCACTGGGACAGGAACAGACTAATTTGCATGTAGCCAGGTTCTGAGCTGGGATGGTGCAGTGAGCTAAAAAACGGTGATGGATCAAGCCCTGATCTCTTGACTGGGTAGGAGTATTCTGCATCATTCAGAAACTCTGTCCATCACCACCCCCTTTTCCAAAATCGATTTTGTCCACACTAAGTGTGGGAGGGTATACTCAGACATGAGTCCCTTGCTCATTGCACCATCAGGATTCAAGCAAGCCGGGCCGACGACGGCTGAAATGCCAGAAACCGGTCTCCGGAAGCTTGTTTCCTTCCCAGTATAAGAATTGGCTTGGTAGTTTGGTTTGCCCTGTTCCCATCATGCACTGGGACAGGAACAGACTAATTTGCATGTAGCCAGGTTCTGAGCTGGGATGGTGCAGTGAGCTAAAAAACGGTGATGGATAAAGCCCTGATCTCTTGACTGGGTAGGAGTATTCTGCATCATTCAGAAACTCTGTCCATCACCACCCCCTTTTCCAAAATCGATTTTGTCCACACTAAGTGTGGGGGGGTATACTCAGACATGAGTCCCTTGCTCATTGCACCATCAGGATTCAAGCAAGCCGGGCCGACGACGGCTGAAATGCCAGAAACCGGTCCCCGGAAGCTTGTTTCCTTCCCAGTATAAGAATTGGCTTGGTAGTTTGGTTTGCCCTGTTCCCATCATGCACTGGGACAGGAACAGACTAATTTGCATGTAGCCAGGTTCTGAGCTGGGATGGTGCAGTGAGCTAAAAACGGTGATGGATCAAGCCCTGATCTCTTGACTGGGTAGGAGTATTCTGCACCATTCAGAAACTATGTCCATCATCACCCCCCTTTCCCAAAATCTAACTAGTGCATTTTCCACCCGAAATATGCTGTCATTTTATGGCTTGTAATCATGGGATAACCAGTGTAATTTCAGGACCTGCGTAATGTGGACTGTAATGGTGTAGGATGTCTTATGACATGCAACTTATAAGTATTTACCTAGTGCACTAACTGTTATGTTTATGATGATTGCCTTATGGCAAAGTGATTTATGATATGTGTGATATTATGACAATTGCCTAGTGGCCAAGTGATTCATACGATTGTGGTCTTTGTATTTTATAAACAATATACAAGATATTTTTATATAACCTTGTGTGGAGTCTCTTTTGGGTGTATGCTGTGTGTCACTGTTGTGAGTGTGTGTTGCAGAAATGCTTCACAAATTGCCTCTGGGATAAGCCTCACTGCTCTGCCAAGCTACTAATGGGAGGAGCAGGGGTTAATCTTTGGTGTGAAACTCCCTTACCCAGACTCGAGTGGTGGGTTCAGTCTTCCTTAGGTGCATACCCTAATCAACCAGAAACCCAACTTCTAAGAGGGTGAGAGATGAACGGTTACACAGATACCATGGAGGCTGTAAGGATGTAGGCCTGCACCTCTTTTTAATCATGATGCTGGATAGATCATCACCAAACTACCTGTCTGGTGCACATTGTGAGTGTGCATGTTCACATGGCAGGGTACGGAAATATGGCTTGGCAGGTTGAGACAGAATGTCAGGTATCCTACCTCAGTGCAAACAGATGTTTTGGAGTACAGTGGGCAAATGTCACCAGCCTGCACATCAAAATGTAATGAAATGCAAACGTGTGGCCTCACATACCTTATGTACAATTTCTGGAAGGCATTCATACAACACCAGGAAATTGGTCATTTTGAATAAATGTGGAAAGGACTACATGCATGGATGCACCGTGTCAGCACCATACAACCTATTATACTGTTCACCTACTGGTGGTGTTAATTCTACTGCCTGGTACCAATGCTGTCACTCTTGATTCATGATGCAAGGATCCCTGTAATATACACCACAAAGTATTTGTACAGATGACACAAGAAAGCAGCCTGACGGAAATGTGTTTACAGACACTGGAATAAGTTATGGTCTCCAAAGTATTGCTACAACTGTATACCAGAAGCTATATGTTAGGTTTCCTGGTCTTTGCCTGAGTCTATATTGATGAATTGTACAACAGTTATGTTTTACGGGAGGTAGCAACCCAGCCTCCATCTATGTTTTGACTACCTGGCACAGATTCAATCAAGACAGCAATGTGTGTTGTCTTGTGTATTTCCAGAAGGGTGAACCAATACAGAGGCACACTACTTGTGCTAGTTTAACTTAACCCCTTTCACATATGTTAATGATCAGAAGCCAAACCCAGTTGCATGGTGCAACACCAAAATGTAAACATGTGTACAATGTGAACCGATTCCATATGGACACAACATCGTGTTTGGAACTGAGTCTTAGGAATGATAGGGTTATAAGTACATTTGTTACTAAATTGCCTTTTTGAATACCAACACAGCCAGCAGTTGAGTAAGTATGCAGGTCCTTGTGCCAGCTCCCCCTGCAACAGTTCTGTCCAGCTTGCTCACAGTCCGCAGCCCTCTGCTGCCTTCTGTTTGTGCCTCCACTGCTTGTTTTCAGCCTTTTTTCTGCCCTCTATTTAGCCCTTTTCCTCTCTTTTTCTGCCCTCTCTTTTGCTTTTTCAGCTTGTTTTCTGCCTTTTACTACTCATTTTCTACCCTCTATTTTGCATTCTTCTATTAATTGTCTGCCCTCTATTTTGCCTTTTCCTGACTGTTTATTGGCCTCTACTTTGCCTGTGTTCCACTCTCTTCTGACAGCGAGAATACTTTCAGTGGGTCCCTAGTATGCAAGGATGTTTTGTTGAACGGAGGATGCAAAGCGTCAGTGGCGAACCTGTCTTGCTACTTGATAGGGTCTCTGGTCGCCATGATACGTCTGACTTTCAGATTACTCTTGAATGGAAGTTACCTGCTGTTGAACAGTCAAGGCTGCTGTGGTATGAAACCAGGGCTGCCTATGTGGTGACCGTATCTTCCATTGTTGCATGCGGTACACATAGTCTAGTTTTAACTGACAGGAGAAGAGAGGATGTGTATTCACTCCAGCCAGTCCCAAGTGGGTTTTAGGTGTATCCTGCCTTTACTGGGTGACTAAATGCTAGGTTGACTAGACCTTGTTTTAATTTAGAGTAGCGGGAGGAGTTTCCCTTACACCTGAATAGCCCTGGTCTGCATTTGGAGTGGTGGGAGGAGTCGCACCTGCACCTGAATAGTGATGTGCCTGCCTTCCACAATGCTAGCTCCACCACCTGTGGTGTGTCTGGAGCCTGGGCTTACAAAGTGAATGTGGGTGTTTTGCACTTCAATATAGTGTTTAAAGTGCCCCCCAGAACAAAGACATTGACACTATAAGTATAGGGCTTTGACCACCTGAAAAGACGAGAAGACACCGTGTGGACTGGTGTGTGCCAGGTGGAACCGCTGTTTGGGATTAACCTACTGCCTGCTGGGTGGTTGAAGGGACTTCCCTCTGCTAAGAGGCCCTATATACTGGCCTAACCTCTAGTACTGGATGGTAAGCACTTACAATTCAGTGGTCCAAGGAGTGGGCTCACTCTGTGCTGAAACCGGGGAGGAGTGCTCTTTGCCCTACAGCTGGTCAGCGCTGCACTCTCTTCTGTTGCCTACATTTGGTTCTACAGGGTAGCAGCTGTGGCTTTGCTAGGTGGCCCTGGGCTTGAGGCCGCAGCCAAGCAGTGAGGAAGCCTGGCCAGGGAGTTCCTTCCGATGTCAGGCGGAGGTATGGCCCCTCCGAGACCTGGAAAGGGACCTGAATCCTCATGGGCTCCATTCAGCTGCTTCCACACCGGGCTGATAAGGGCCCCTAGCTGGATACCTGGTCTGAGTGCTTTCGTTGATCAGGAAGGAAAGAGCATCCCAGAGGCACCAGGCAACCTGCAGCGAAATGTCAAGAGCTGCACTGGGGGCATTGGGCTCTCCTTGCAGTTTGGCAGCATTGTGGTGGAGAGTGCGCACCAACAGGACCATTACGCTAGATAGCGCGAGCACTCCGGGACAGAGTGCTTGTGCCAACCTTCAGACCTCCTGCTGGGCTGATCCCCAGAGGTGAGATACTTTGGTATTTTCTTATCCCATAGGGTGCCCGCAGCTGCGGGGGTATTTCTTTGGGTATTCAAGGGAGCTACTAGGGAGCCACTGGTATTTTTCATCCACTGCAGCTGCTCTGCGGGATAGCAGGCAGATGCCTTGCTTGGGATTACGGGTGGAATGGGGTGGCGAAGTCTCACTACAAAGCTGCGTGCTCCCCCCTCACCGTGTGGAACACGTACATGGGGGCACGTCTTCTGTGAGGGTGGCATTATGGGGGAGTCATCAACAGAGGCTCCTGACTGGAATTGCCACATTCCCTGTTGTAGGAGGGGAACGTGGCCCAGAAGCCTTTGGGAGGGACACAAGGACACCAGGTACCCTCATAGGAGCACAGGTGCTTTTCTTACTATTCTTCTCATGTATGGTAGTGTGTACACTGGTAATGTGCTGTGCTCTCTGATGTAATGTTGCATATTGCAGGGATATTTACAGTGATGGTGATTTTCTAATGTGTGCACTCTACAAGTGTTTACTACAGTGTGCTGCTGCTGATGTTTATGCTTAATGTTTTATGATAGGTGCAATCCTACCAGTAGTTACTGGTTATCCTAACTTTGAGGATTATGACAATTGCTTTATTGGCAAGGTGATTTGGTAATCCCTGTGACATTATGACAAGTGCCTAGTGGCACAGTAATTTATGTCATTGTGATCTAGTGTGTTCTTATAAATAATATAAAGGATATTTTTATATAACCTTGTGTCAAGTCTATTGTGTGGTATGCCTAGTATGTCCCTGTTGTGTGAGTGTGTGTGGCACAAATGCTTTACACATTGCATCTGGAATAAACCTGACTGCTCTGCCAAGCTACCAAGTTGGGGAGCAGGGGTTTATCTTCAGCGTGTAACTACTTTGCCCTGACTAGAGTGGTGGGTTCTGCCTGGCTTATATGCATATCCTAGCCAAACAGAATCCCCATTTCTAATACTCAAGTATAAATTTTGACTGGTCATTACACAACTTTTTCAAACACGTAGCTGAATCACTGCAAATACGAACAATATCACACCAATCTTTGTAGAACTTGGTTAGAACTTTTTGCAGCAGCATTCCAAGTGACACTGCTTTCATGTTTTCTAAAACTGGTGTCAGGTTTTCACAACTATCCCAGATAATTGGTGACAGCACTCTTTCCACATATATCTGTCACTACGCCTTGCATTGAATGTTTAAAGCCTGGGCTGTTGGGCAATTTACCTTCTATCAATGCTGACTCACTTGAAAAGGGGGATGATGTATCAAAGGGTTTCTCTGTCTGTGGGTAAGTATGATGGTACATATTGGGAAAGATTCACATGACACCATCCATTTCACCTATCAGTGAAAGAATGAAATGTAGCCAAAATATCAAATATGATTTTGATATTTTCTGATTCCCTACTCTTTATATAATAATTATATAAGACTGCATCTTCAGACCAAAGACCACAAATCTGAAAAAAAGAAGAAACAATTTTTTAGAGATATCCCTAAACAACAAAACTCAAGCAGAATAATGTTAGCCCAGTCTTTCTTGCTATTTATCACTGTTTATATGTTTACACTAGTGAAGCCTATTTCCATTTCAGCAGGATAGCCTATTTAGGTTTCTCATTCAGTTGAGTTCATTTTAACAAGGAAGAGGACTCAGTGTATAACAAACAATAGCATTAATTTTTATAGGCAGACAATATGTGCAGAAAAGGATATTTAAATTTGGAGGTATAATGTTTTGAATCGAGCAACACTCATTCTGAAAAAAGGTGAAGGCAGAGTGGATGAAATTGGTGATGAAATGGATCATGATTGTTTGGAAGCAACTGAATCATACATGAATGAAGACCAGACTTTAAAGAAATTCCTTTAGAAATGGCTGATTTGACACTGTTTGTTTGTAGATCCTGCTGAAGGGACAAATATGGAACATTAATGACTGCCTATACAGTAAGCTCTATTATTTAGACATCCGAAGTGTCTCATTTGCCAAATGTAATTGTGTATTTAGCAAGGACCCCCTGAATTTAATGAATTTTGTAATTCCTAGGTCATTTGCCAAATGTAACTTCAGTGCAAGCGGCAGAATTGGTTGCCTTGATGAGAGCCTAGCCATTGTGAAGTGCACAGCCAATACGGGTGACAAAGATATGGTCACTCTTGGAAATAAATATACAGATAAAATAGAAAAATACTTTGCCTTGCAGGAAGAGTCAATTTTAAGTGAAGTTGAAAATAATGAGTTTGAAAATGTGCAGCACATAATTCAAATAATGTGGATTGTTCTATTATGGATTTAATATGAATATCGTTGAGTAAGGAGAGAGACTTGGAAGAACATGCTTCTGAACATGAGAAAAGATAGTGGGCTATGAAATGAATTATAAGGATTGTATTAGACCTGTCAGCCTTAGGGTGGCCTCCCCTCAACTAGTTTGCATTCCTCCTCTATTTTTTTCTGAACTCCTTTCTGCTGGCCATTGGTCTTTGAGCACTTTACCACTGTTAGCCAGTGCTAAAGTGCATGCGCTCTCTCATCTAAACAAGGTAATATTGGCTTATATCCAATTGGCATATTCAATTTACTTATAAATTCCCAGTAAAGTGGTACTATATGTACCCAGGGCCTGTCAATGAAATGCTACTAGTGAACCAGAAGCATTGATAGTGCCACACACTTAAGTAGCCTTTTAAACATGTCTTATGTCTGCCACTACACAGCCTGTGTGTGCAGTTTAACCTATATTTTTGACCTGGCAGAATAAACCATTTGCCAGACCCAAACCTTCCCTTTCTAAACATATAAGTCTTTCCTGGGGTCAGCCCTGAACAGCCCAGAGAGGAAAGTCTGCAAGGTTTTTAAAAGGTAGGGCATGTACTTTTAAGATTTACAAGTCCTGGCAGGGAAATACTCTTAAATTTGTGTTTCACTACTGCAAGGCATATGTATCTCATATGGTAATATTGGAGTTAAGGTATTACATTTTATAAGTGGCATTTACAAATGGGAGGAGATAAGCAGCTCATGTTTGGTGTCTTTGGAATTGTGGTGAAGAGCCCTATTTTATGGTAAAGTCAGCTTTCTGATCACAATTATAAAATTGCCAATTTAAGAAAGCTGTCATTTTCTGCCCTTAGTCCTTTTGTGCCTATAGCCTGGCCTGGGTCAAATGACTGGGTATAACTGACAGATTTTGTGAATTCCTCATAGACAGCCACACAATGTAAGGTTGGTTGTGCCTGGATAGGCCATCGTCAGGCAAGGTGGTGAGGCAGAGCAGAGCAGGGCCCAATTTACACCTGAATAGGCTGTGTCTTATCTCCACACAGACATTGTCACTCCAGCCAGCTTGGAGCAAGGGCAGGGGAGGCAGGAAATTCCACGCACTTCAAAGCCACTCTCCAGAAGCTTCTCCCACCTTCTAGAACCATGACATCAGTGTATAAACACAGGACCTCAGACACCACCACTTTAGCACACTTTTGGACCTGTGAAAACTCTACCTGGAAGAAGGACTGCTGAAGGACTACCACTCTGTTGGTATGCACTCTGCTGGACTCCTGTTTTGCAGTGCTGACCTGCTGCATGCTCCCCCTGCCTGGGCGAGAAGGACTGGACCTTCATCTCTTGAACCCTGAACCCAGAGTTACTTTAAAGGCCAGCTGGCTAGCCTCTTGATTAGAAGCCTCAGGAACACAACAGGCTTCCACTGACCTTGATTCTGCACCTGGACTCTGTCATCTGTGAGTCTGCCTTGCTTAGTGGTGCCACCCCAGTCTTGGACCTTTGGAAGTGGGCCTAAGGGGCTCTGCCAGCCTGCAAATCCAGCAGAAACAATGTATCTCCTCTGCTCTGTGGTGTGAACCCAAGCAGAAACTGCCACATCACGGGTGATGTGTGGATTGGTCACAAACAATTACATTCCCACCGCAGCCAACATCACCTTTGGAACCACTACTGCCCAATGCCTCCTCAGTGCAGGCACTCTCATCTCTCATCGACTACAGCCTCAACAACGATGACGGAGTCCAAATCGCAGGTCCCTGACTGTGCAACACTTCCCTGACTCCGAACTTTGCATCGCAAGCCCTTGTTGATAGGATCCTTGATCTTGATGCACCAAGACCTCTCACAGTAGTCTCAATGCATCTCGGAACCAATGCATCGCCTCGGCTGCGCACAGAGTCTTTGACGTGGATCCATGCAATGCTCCGCAAGCCAAAAATGAAGTTACTGTGCTCAGCAGGGCTAACTGGATCTCTGTAGCCAGCCTGTGCTCCATTGCGGTCTGCCTGAACATGTCACTTTGTCCCGGTCTGGGATGACCAGATATCCACAGTTGGTGCTTTTTTCCTTTTGGAGCTCCTGTTCTACTGATTGGATTTTAGTTGTTTTGGTCTTGTTTTATATAATATATTCAACTCTATTTTTCTAACTTGGTGTGGTATGCGTTTTATTTGGTCTTTTACTGTTTTAATGTTTGAAGTGTTGCACAAATACTTTACAAATTGCATCTAAGTTAGGCTTGACTGTTCTGTGCCAAGCTACCAGGAGGTGTTTGCTGGTTAATTTGCTGGTGCCTTACCCTGACAAGGATTGTTGTTAAATTTTGACCAGGGCTCACGTCATAGTCAACGAATAGCCCAATTTCCTACAATTTCTATGTCAATGCAGTACAGAATTTATTTGGGGCAAACGTTACACTACAGCTCATGAGTAAATATTTGCATTATCAAACTGAGGATTTAAAAAAATACAGGGACAACACTGGATTTTGACATGCTGCTGAAGCTGTATATGATCAATGTTTGGTTTGTCACCTAAATAATCAAGGTAAGAAAAAGTTCACGAGCATGAATCACATTGGCAAATCAGAAGGCCCATTTACTTCTAAAGATTTTTATTGAGATGCCACATTGTAATGGCTTAAAATATATCTCAGTAATTATCTATTTGTTATCCAAATGGTTAGAAGCATTTCCTACAAGGAGAAGAAATAGCCTTATGATTATCCAGCTACTTTTAAGGGAGTTGATTCTTTGATTTGTCCTACCCAGTTCTTTTGAGACTGGTCGTGGACCTTGTGGGAATGAAACATTTTCCGTTATCTTGGCTTGTGCATTATTATATGTAAGTTAGCATTCCCGGCACCATTTTCTGTTCGGCCGCCATTTTGAAACATGCTCCAAACTACTCCTTGCCTTTTCGAGAAACAGGTTGTGGTACATTTAATTTCTCCAAGAATGGGCCTTGCTTTGCTAATGAATACATTGTTCTTACAAGCGCATACCTTTCCCACTAGATAGAGGCCTTCCCAGACTAGTCTACTGACAGGCCCAGACAGAGCGACCTCGAATAGGCGATACTGTGGACCTGGCTCAGAATCGAAACCTATCCTTCTGTACTTCTTGGTTTAGCTGCATCATCCTGGAAAATTCCATTATGGGTGTGCCTCCATTGGTTCTGAATTGTACATAATGTATCTCCATGTTTGCTGACGCCAGTCGCTCTGCAGCAATCATGAGAGACCAGGCAGACCGGGCTCTGCTCGAGTGTATCTGAATAAACATATATTGGTTTGTATTCTCTACTCTCTGACCGACTCTTCATTTGGTATGGAAGGCTGAGAGGTAGTCAAGAGCCATCCGGGTGACCCTAAGTGGGCCACTTCCTTCAACCGTATTTCAAGAATGAAGTCTTGCAGAAAATCTGTACAACTTTTAACATCAATCAGTGTTTCCATTATAGTTATCGAATAAAGTCATCAGGTTAGTGTAAGGAGCGAACGGCACTCTCAGGAATTAACAAGCGAAAGTATTTGCTTTAATTATTTTAAAATGGCCTGATGCCCTTTCTCTTGTTTTGATGAACTTGAGATAGTAGGATCTGTGAAGGGCAGGACAATGAGGCTTGCATATATACCTTTAGCTGCACTAGTTTCCTTAACTAATGATATTGTGCTAGATTATTGCAAAGGTCCTGCTGATGTAGAGGAATCTGTCTTTCAGCAGGTGAATGTGGTGATAGAAAATAAAAAAAGACATACCTTGTCATGGACTGAATCTTGGTGACTGGGTTGTAATCCTAAAACTTGTTTGGGGGAGTTGTCTTGATGAAATATGGAAGGGGCATTTCTAAATTGTGTTTTATCTTAATTTTTCCCATCTGCATACCCATTATTATTATTCTGGCTGTTGGTTCTACATACATCACCTGCAAGGCCTCGATGAACCCCCTGCCAGCCCCGAGCCATTCAAAAATGGTCCACAGATAATCCCAGGAGATCCTACTGAATGCTTTTTCTGCATCTTATAATATAAGTACCATAGGTTCTCCTGCTTCAGTGGTGCATTAAAGAGCATGATAATCCTTCTAACATGATCCGTAGTCCCCCCTACCCAGTATAAACTGTGCTGCTGAGGCGAAATGACTTGCCCAATAACTCGGCTCAGTCGATTTGCTAAGACCTTGGAGTGTAGTTTCTCATCACACTTCATGAGAGTGATTGAGCGTTATGAACCTGGGTCCGTGGCCAGCGTCCCGATTTTCCAAAAAAGCACAATACTGGTCTGAGCCCATGACTCCGGCGGGAAAACACCTATATGAGCCTGTGAAAGTGTGTTAATTAAGTCAGGCCCAAGGCCTATCCAGAATACTTTGTAAAACTCCAAAGGAATTCTATCTGGGCCCACCGCCTTACCCACTGAGAGTACAGTAAGTGCTCTAAATATTTCTTCAGATGTAAAAGGGGCCTTAAGAGTTTCCCTGTCCTCCTGAGAAAATTTCTCCTTGCACTCTGGGCCTAGGTATTCCCTGATTCTATTGTCATCACCGTCCCTCTCAACATTGGGTAGTTTTTCATAAAAACGATGAAATTTCCCCCGGATTCTGGAGGCAGCCATTACCAGATTCCCACTTTCATTTTTAATTGCTGCTATACCGCTGCGTACTGTTTTTTGCCTAGTCTGCACCACCTATGTATGTCTAACATGCTTGCTGTACTCATAACATTCTGCCCACCACATCATATACTTCTCTGTTAATTTCTCAGTCGGTGCCTCTCCTATTGCTGCTTTGGCCTGGGCAAGCTTATCCACTATGTTCTCTAAGGGTACCCCAGCTTCAATTGCAACCACTTATTCTTACTATAGACCTTAGTTTTTTAAACAGATCAGTCTTTCACTACAGTGCAGGCTACAACATCCCTGTACATTCCCCTGTTATATTTTAAGAGACCAGAAGGTAATCAAGGCAGGCTACTGTCCTATATACCGCTGAAAAATATGTACTTCCAGAATGGCATGAGGTGCGGCCAAACATCTATCAACCCATTGCCATGGATCAGGTGGGTAAGGTCTCTATAAATCTTGGGTTTGCAGCCTGTGTATATTCCTGTGCTATTACCCCATAACCGCTCGATCCCATTATTATTCATATCTCCTCACTTTATAATTGGAGTTGTCCAAATGGTCAGCTCCTGGATTTAAGAACTTGAATATCTCCAGGTCATCCCCTGTTAGACCATATACAATGCATAAAGTAAAGGAGAGTATGGCATTATGTAGTTCTGCTATGGACCATCTACCGTATTTATCAGCCAGCTGCCTTGTGCATAAGATTTCTTTATTTTGAGTTGGGATGGCTACCCCTCTTGTTCTCGTACCTTGTGTGCTGTAGGCCTGAAGATTATACCCTAATTGCTCAAGCACCCTTTTATTAGACCACTCGATATGTGTTTCCTGGAAACAAGAAATATCAAACCGCAATATTTTTAGGTCTTCTGCCACCTTCTACTTTTGGACATTGGTACTTACAGCATGGTTTATCCCTCGCACTAAATACGAATCCAACAACTGTGTAGATGATTATTCTAGTTTTTGGTCCTAATGAATAGTGATTTGATTACTTTTGTGATATATGAAGCAAAAAACATGTTGACCCTTTGATACTAGCAACCAGTGAACATTATGTCGTTGGTCGGCTAATTTTATTTTTAAATAGACAAGTAGACTCACTGATTAAAACTGCTTTAGAGTACTATCCAGTTGATTTTACTTATCCTAACGCACCTAAAACACTCTACCCCCCTCTACACCACACAGACCTACACCCGCACTTCACATTATGGCTTAGAATAAAAGTAGCTCACGTAGCACCAAGGTGCACCAATGCTCACATAGCACCAAGGTGTTACGTGAGCGCAACGCTGAAGTTTGACTGAAGAAAGAAATTTCACACCAACAGAAGCAGCACGCCAGGAAGATTTACTCCGGAGCTGGCCTTTATAAAAAGCGGATGCATTTGAAGCAACGTCCTTGGATTATTACACATGTTAAAGCTTTTTTGCAATGTCTGCCTGATAAGTCGTTAAAAACAACATAGGACAACTAAAAGCTTACACTCTCCAATCACTAGTTTTTGTACATGAGCAGTAGATTCTTTCACATTATGTAAGAGCTATTTTGGTCCTGAAGAGAACCCCATAAGAAGTGGGTTCGAAACGCGTCCACCTTTTGTTTTTTGCCAAACATGTGTTTAATTGTTTTGCTTTCGTGCACTGCAAATTTGATGTAAATTTAAAGGGCTGTGTATTTTGTGTAGGAGTGCACTTGAAGGACTATTGTCTAATCTTTTTGTGTTGTTTGGTTGATACCCCTTGTGTTTCAAAATATCAAATAGGTTCAATTAACCAGGAAGAGTTTGTGGCGTATGGCTGGAGTTGAGTGTGGGTTATAAGTGTATACGAATGGGGACTGTGAGTTGTATGAATGAGATGATAAGAAGAGAGTGTGGTGAGTTTGTAATAAAAAAGGTCTGAGTATTTGTGTACAAAGAGTGTGTTTTAGTGTTATTTTTCTGTAAAATTTTTATGTGAATTCTCTGAGCTAAAAAGAAAAAATAATTTTGAAAAAAAATTGAAAAAAATTAAATTGTCAAATAAGATTGTCATAGAGTTCATTTCTATGCACCACTGAAGTGATGTTTGATGGAATATCAGTATTGGCAATTTTTGTTGTTCTGTTTATTATGAGTACGGTGGTCCACAGGACCTCCATACTCATGGTGGTGGTTTGACCACCACCACACTGGCGGTCTGCCTACTAAATTATGAGTGTGGCAACCAGACCGCCATGAGACTGTCAGCTCTGCTAGGATCAAGGATCCCGCTACACCAGCAGTCCACAAATGGCCAGGAATAGGCTGGCCGTGCCATGCCAGCACTGCCAAGCATATTCTAATTTCAATATCCACTGCCCTTTTCATGGTGTTGAGCCATGCTTGAAAAGGTTTACAGACATGCAAGGAAGGGGGCTCTAACAGGGCCTGCAGCTGCTTCTGGGCCTGGGGTGCATGTAGGGGCTCACATGCTGTGCCCCCCTGGAATTGCACCCCCGTTCCTGCACAGTGCAGTATGCATGACATGGTGCTTTGCACACCATGCAGGAAAGTGCTGCAGGTGCTGTCACGGCAACGGTCTGCTGTTAAGGCTCTCCTATGAGCCTAACAGACCACTGCTGTGAGACCGCTGCAGCACCAGCTACTTGCCATGGATTACACTAGTAATCTGGCAGGTGGACGCACCACAGGATTGGCGGTTCTCCTGTCAGTGTGCTGGAGGCAGGCCGACAGGAGGACCGCCAAACTCGCAATTAGGACCCAAGTCTTTGGAAGAATCCTGTCCTATGGTAAGCTGTGGGATCCTGGTTTAGTGAGATAGGGAGGGGTTTTGGTAAGTTTGGTGAGTTGGTAGGTAATATATCTGATGGTGTTCTTAAATCAATTCTAACACCTATGATATTAGTAATGATTTGTGCAATTGTTTGAAGACTTGTATTCAAATTGCCCGAGTGTATGATTAATAGATATAACAACTAAACAGCATTAATAGTTCGAGAAAGAATAAAGGACCAATGGATTAGAAAATGCAAGGCTATAAGGATAGGGTCTACCAACAAATGAAGATGACGGAGAAAAATGTTTGTTTACCGATGAAGATGAAGACTTCTACTAACTGAAGGCTGATTAATAAAGTTGTTAGGAGGTTTTTAGTGATGTTTAAAAACAATAAGAAGGGGAGGTTATTGAAGTTTTTTCTGATGTGAAATTTTGGGTGACAAATAAATTGTGTGAATAAATATTTTAGGCTGCCTAGATTTGTAACTAATGAACTAATGATTCTGCACTTGAAACAACTCAATTGTATGGTTTAGAAGCATATCAAAAACATTGTTTAGTTATTCCACATTTTCATGTGAGACACCATTTTATTAAGATGAATGCAACCTATTAAGTTCTGGTGATTTTGGTCCTGCTCAATCCTCCACCCAATCAAAGACCCACTGTGAATCTCTCTCCTCACAGTTCCAGAGGACCACAGTGTGTTATGACACAAATGATAACTTTACATAGAAAGTCTGTATTGTGACTGAAACGTTCACTGTGTTCCTATGTAGACCTGCAGAAGAACATTATTTGTTTGAGCCTATGTTTTACAATGCTTCATATTGTATTTTACATCTCAGGACTGCAGTTGATGAGGAAGTGAAGGAAAGATTTCTTTTACCTGAAGAAATGGGTTTGTGCTAATGGTCTTAACTATTAAGATCTTTCTTCTGATTTGTCCAAAGTGAACTAACCATGATCATGTCATGCTGACTTAGCAGTTTTGCTAATTGTTTCTGTATAAACATGTGTAATTAAATACCGTTTTAAGAGGATTGCACCTCTCTTTTCATTTTCCTCACCAGAGTCTGTCTGACTTAAATGAAACTTTTTCCTTTCCCCTAAGAATACTGTGAGTACTCCTTATGAGTTTGACACTGAGATTCTGAAGTGATTCAATACTTAAGTAGGGGTTATTTAACTTATTCTCCTGATCTAGAATGCAGTTTTTGAGTGGTCCTAGTTACTACTTCTATATATTGATTCGTGTTCTACTAATCTGATGGGTTTGATGAAGGAGGGCAGTGTCGCTAGCTGCTAGATCAACAAAAACTGCGGAGCTGAACTACCATAGGTAAAATCTGGAGTGTCTGGATTATTGAGGTTCAGTTGATTATTGGGCTTTGGCTCCCACCCTGAAGAGAATCTAGCAGTGTTGCTGTAGCTGCACCTCAATACATGAAGAGGTCAATAAAAAGGTGCAACCTATAAGTGAACCCTTCCTTTTTAGGGACATCAGGACCATCCTTACTGAGGGACCCTGCAGAAAAAAAACAGGGAGAAGTGGTTAAGCATTTGCTGGTTTACAAGTGTGTTTATGCAGCACTTCATACCCCTGATAAGTCACCAAAGTGGTTTTGGTGGGTGGTTTAGTGTATTACACTGAGGCAACACTTTTCACAGTGAAACCACTGCTCCTTATTTCCCTACTGACATGTTCACAACATATCTGTTAACCCTGTGAGCTAAGGCTTGAACCCTGTTGCCCCGGTCTCTGCACCACTTTCCTTTCAAGGGTCCACACCTGTGAAAATGGGGCCATGCACTCGGAAAGACAATTTGGCACAAGCAGTCCTTTTATCAATAGATCCTACAATATCTGCTTTACTTCAACAAATCATTTATTGTATTACAAACTGAAAGGGCAAACATAGTAGATTGCCTTTAATCGTGAGCATGACTTGCTGCTTGAGGAACATGGAGGCATCTGACTACTACTCTGCGGGCGGTGCAGGAGGAATTATGTTTCGTGGCTGTCTTCCCAATTACTGTAGTTCATTCGGGGTAGTACGGCCATGGAGCTCATTTCCCCCCACAGCATGCCTCTTCATGCTGCTTATCATCAGAGGAGGACATGGGCGACCTACAGCAGTAGCATGTTTCCTCTATTCAGAGGCGACCTCCATTTTCTGACGCCGACTTGAGGCGAGAGAATGAACAGATGCTCGGACTGTCTCTTCCACTGTACTCCGGCCCTTACAGACAGGTTATTACTCTCCAAAGTGATTTTCAAGCATGCTTTTTCATCAGGAAAACATTTATGAGAAACAGAGCCTTTTGATCAATTTAACCAATTGGATGATTTTTAATAAGAAATATGCACCACATAAAATAGGTAATTTTTTAACGCAAGAAGATTATTTTGGCTTATTGGTGCAATCATTTCTTGGAGTTTTTCACTGTCACACACCATTTTCTGTACATCTTTTACTTTTAAGGAGAGGCATATTCCATGGTAACTTTATCCTAAACCCTGTCAGCCTTTTCTGTGTCCATAGCTGAGACGTGTGGGACTGTTATTCTCCTGAAGTGAGACAGTTCAAGCCTGCAACTTACTTTTTAAATTCCAATGAATTGATGCTTTTTTCCAATTTCTAACTGGTTTCTTATATATGGGTATACAAAAATGTACCAAAACTAAACACCACGTCAGTGCTACTCTCACAGACGTACCAAGTGTTCTTCTGCCTCCCCACAGATTTAATGATGGAGGATTTATGTACCCCTCTGCATAGAGGCACTGCTTCTGCTGCAAAGTTGTCTTCTATTGTGAATCCAATGGTTGCAGAGTAGGCATCTACCAAGAGACTTAAAAATATCTGCCCTCTCCCCCCAAAAAATCTCTTTCCACTACCTCATGTATCTGTTGTTGTAGGAGATCAGAGCCCTGTGTTGTTATATGGAGGAAACAAACACAACATTTCAAACTCTCAGGTGGTTTGACATGGAACAGAGGCGTTCAACAGTGGAGCAATAAATTATAGTTTTTTATTGGTACCAACCTCAAAGTAAATGTGCTCCAATCCTAATTTTCTTCACTACACAGATGGGTTGAAGAATTGGTAAATAGGAACAGAAGAAACAATTTGCGCATCTGTGGACTGCCCAGGGTTTCTGATGGGACTGATCCTTGCAACTTCTTCAAATTCTTCCTTCTTTACGTATACCAGACAGTCCCTCAATACATTTTCAACAATCACATCGACTAGGTCATATGTGCCATTGCTTCTACTTCCAGAAAACCTAGGAGAGTTATTATTTACTTCCTGAAATACATTGATCTGCTTAAAGTCTTTTCTGCAGCCAAGGAGATAAAATGAATTTCGTGGTCATGCGACAACATCTACTTCTCTAAGGATAATGCCAAGAGTACAGAAGACAAATATAGAGAATTTCTGAGTATGAGACCAACACTTCATTCTCTCAATGCTCTCTTTGGTTTATTCATCCTTGCTTTTTTGAAGTGACTTACAAGAATAAAACAACAACATATGAAGCACCCTCCCATTTGAAGACTTTTCTAGAAACTTGCATAATTGAAAGCATAGATACTTAGAGACCTCCTAAACCTTAAATATTTTCTTATTACAAAGTTTTTTTCTTCATACATTAGTCGGTTCGTTCTTTATACATTTGTTGGTTATTTTACCGCATAGAAAAGTTGATGTTATGTTTCAATATTGTTAAATTACTGATGTATTGCCTCCATATCTACTATTTTTCAACACCAACGTGTTTTCTGCTGCATGTGTTGTCTTCCTGTTTATGCTTGTGCATGTCAACTGGGTCTGGTTGCTCAGTGGACTAATGTATCCTTTGCAGGGGTCTGTGTTCAACCTCATGGTCACAGGTTCAAATCCCGGTGGGTCCTCTCAGCCTTTCATCCATCTGAGGTCGATAAAATGAGTACCATTGAGTTAGGTAACAATAAACATCTGTTATTCAGCGCCAAGATACCTCCGGGTGAACATGTGCTTTACAAATACACATGTTATATTATGTCTCATCTTCCACATTCCTCCCACTGTTCCTTGAGTCTGGATGTGCCATCTCTTCCATGTGGTCTCACCTCCACTATCCTTTTTGCAATGTTTTAGGTATGTTATCCTATCTCTTCATCTTTAATGTTTGTACTTCTTTTTCGATGTATCCAAGATTATCACCTGTTTCCATTTTCTTTTCTCTCTTCACTATCTACCAAACCTTCTCTCTGTACTTTTCCCTTGTTCGTTATCCATTATCCATCGTTTTAATAGTTTCTTTTGCATTACTGAACCCTTTTGATTATAAATGGTTTGCATTGAATTTCCTTTGTGTTATGTCTGATTTATATATTTATTTCATTTCTATCCCATGTCATTGAAAATTATATCTTGGCATGTCAGATGTTTAAATTCTTTAATTAAACAACAAAGAGTTTTGACAGACTAATCAAAGCTTGATGCAGATAATGCCCATATACGGGAATCCCACCTTACAAAAAAAGAATCTTTAAAATTAAACAGGGCATGGGTGGGTGATATTTTCTTCTCTCTGGCAAGCGGGAAAACACATGGAAGATGATTGCTTCTCAAACTATTGCTAGATAAATTACCTGTTTCTATTTTAACATTTTTGGTTCCACTGATGCTCAATTTTGATCCACTATTTCCCAAAACGTATGCACAGTTCGAAGATAATCCTATTTTTGCTGGAGATTGTAACCAAATTGTTGATCCTTTCATTGATAGAAATTATACATCTCCTGTCTTTCCAAACAATACACAAAAATGATTTATTCATGCTATCAAACAAGGACACTATATTGATGCTTGGAGGCTGTGCGATCTCACAGTAAGAGCATGCATCTATTATTCTCTAGTTCATCACACACAATCAACAATAAATAAAATGTTTATCTCTCCTGGTCTACCCTCAGAGAAACCCTCGTCTACAGACCTCCTGGACTCCGACCACAGTTCAGTGACTCCATCGCCGACTTCGTCAGTACACACCCCGTCGCCTCCACAGACTACATCCTTCTCGGAGACCTGAACTTCTGCCTCGAGAACAACAACAACCACAACTCCACCACCCTGATCGCCAACCTCGCCAACCTCGGACTCAGACAACTCATCACCACATCCACCCACTCCGCCAGCCAAACGCTAAACCCCATATTCTCTGCAAGCTCCCACATCTCCTTCAACCACACCACCGAACTCCAATGGACCGACTAACGCTGCATCCACTTCACCTTCCGGAAACCCACCAGGCACCGAATCACTGACACAATTTCGGCCTCCAAAATATCGACCTACAGGAATATCGAGTCAAAAATATCGAGGGCAAGAATATCGACATCCTATCTACAACATGGTAAGTACAAAAATATCGAAAAAATAATATAGATGTTAAAAATATCGATGTTAAAAATATATATATTTTTTTACATATAAATGTAAAATAAAGTAAATAACACTGATAAATAAATTCTACATAGTTAAAAGTATCTAATAATGTTTACAATTAAAAAATAATACATATATAATAATAAAACATTATTTAAATATATACAGTAAATATATAATATACATGTACTGAACAATAAGTTGTAATAATTATTTTACTAATTTATAAATTTATAAAATATATTCTAAATTACAAATACATTTACAAACATAAAACAATAACATAAATAAAATGTAAAAATCATACAAAATTAAATATACTTTTAATATTTTTACAATTAATTATATAAAACGTTGGATTGCGTATACTATTCCCACTCCAGAGAGTGCAACAGAAGGGAAAGCGTTGGATAGCGTAGGGGTAAAAATTACTATTCCCACTCCAGAGAGTGCAACAGTAGGGAAAGCTTTGAATAGCGTAGGGGTTAACATTACTATTCCCACTCCAGAGAGTGCAACAGTAGGGAAAGCGTTGGATAGCGTATGAATAAAAATTACTATTCCCACTCCAGAGAGTGCAACAGTAGGGAAAGCGTTGGATAGCATAGGGGTAAAAATGACTATTCCCACTCCAGAGAGTGCAACAGTAGGGAAAGCTTTGGATAGCGTAGGGGTAAAAATTACTATTCCCACTCCAGAGAGTGCAACAGTAGGGACAGTGTTGGATAGCGTAGGGGTAACAATTACTATTCCAACTCCAGAGATTGCAATAGTAGGGAAAGCGTAGGATAGCGTATGGTTAAAAATTACTATTCCCACTCCACAGAGTGCAACAGTAGGGAAAGCGTTGGATAGCGTAGGAGTATAAATTACTATTCCCACTCCAGAGAGTGCAACAGTAGGGAAAGCGTTGGATAGCGTAGGGGTACAATTTACTATTCCCACTCCAGAGAGTGCCACAGTAGGGAAAGCGTTGGATAGCGTAGGGGTAACAATTACTATTCCAACTCCAGAGAGTGCAACAGTAGGGAAAGCGTTGGATAGCGTAGGGGTACAATTTACTATTCCCACTCCAGAGAGTGCAACAGTAGGGAAAGCGTTGGATAGCGTAGGGGTAAAAATTACTATTCCCACTCCAGAGAGTGCAACAGTAGGGAAAGCGTTGGATAGCATAGGGGTAAAAATTACTATTCCCACTCCAGAGAGTGCAACAGTAGGGAAAGCTTTGGATAGCGTAGGGGTAAAAATTACTATTCCCACTCCAGAGAATGCAACAGTAGGGAAAGCGTTGCATTGGATAGCGTAGGAGTAAAAATTACTATTCCCACTCCAGAGAGTGCAACAGTAGGGAAAGTGTTGGAGAAGCGTAGGGGTTAAAATAACATACTTATAAATAAAAAAAAAATTGTAATAACAATTTAAACTATTAAATAAATATAAACCATACACAATGTCTATACATAATTATTAAAGACATGATTATCAAAATATATTTAGCCCAAATTAAATATTAAAAAATACCAATGTATATTATTTTATGACCAATTAATAATTAATTATCAATTATATTATTAACAAAACAATTAATTTAAATACATTATTACTTAATTACATTTAAATTACTTCCCACCATATTCCCCTATTAACCCACTACCCGCAACAGAACACATTTATCTTTTTATGAATTAATGAACATTATAATATACCAATTAATTAAAATTAATAACCAATTAATAAAAATTAATTAGCAATTATTTCAAATTAATTTATAATTCCAACTAATTAATAAATAATTAAATTAAACATAATTAAATTACTTCCCACCCTATTCCCCTATAAACCCACAACCCGCTACAAAACATATTTATCAATTTATGAATTAACTATATTTTATTTCCAATTAATGAAAATAATTTAGCTATTAATTAAAATTAAGGGGCGTGGCTTGGGCGCCGATGGCGATGGTCGCCTGAGAGCTCGGCTCCGGGACTGAGCCCGGTATTATCCTGTAATTCGGAGGCTGCGGGGCACCCCAGACCCCGCATTCTGCTGAGCGGACCGACGAAGACCTGCCGGGGCCCCTGAAGGGGTTCGGACGAGAATTGCTCCGGAGTTAAACCGAAGTTTGCGGAGTTGCGGAGTGCGACCCAACATGGCGCCCGGACTTCTTTGTCCCCCTGGTCGGACCCACTGACTTGGAGGAGCGTCGCGAGTAGCGACTTGCTCCCAACTTTGCCATCCCCGGCTGCTCTGTGCACTAGCTGTCTACTGGATCGGACTTTTTACAACGAGTTTGCACTCGGTTGGGTGACCGGGCGGATGCCCACGTTATAGGGGACCCCGGGAGCGGACGCTCTGTGATCCAGGCGGTGGCCCGACTCACGACTCCGCACCTAGCTACGTCTTCCCGGCCAGTCCACTTCCATGGGAGGCGCGACACTTCGGCGCCACAAATCGTCCGGTGGAGTTGGTGACCCTCACCCC
Organism: Lissotriton vulgaris; assembly: GCF_964263255.1. Lineage (NCBI taxonomy): Eukaryota > Metazoa > Chordata > Amphibia > Caudata > Salamandridae > Lissotriton > Lissotriton vulgaris. The sequence continues at coordinate 959,980,395 of NC_141693.1, read as the reverse complement.
GGGTCTCTAGCGGGTGAGCGGGCCTGCCCGACTCGGCGACGGTTGTCTCCGCCCCCTCATCGGTGCCCTCGGACGCCGTGGCGGTGGCGTGAGCCGAAGCGGAGAAGTCTCCACGGGCCCTGGAGAAGAAGGTCTCCCACACTCGATTTGAGGACCAGTAACCGGGAGGGTCGCGATCGACATCTGCACCCGGAGACACCTACTCCGGGACCTTCACGGAGTGCCCCCGGCGACATGGGGAAACCCAGGGGAGCCAAGGGGACTACCCCGACCGCCTCGGACTCGGAAGCCCAGGACAAAGAGGAGCATGGGGACCCAAAGAGTTCTGGTGGCGCGTCGATGCAACAACAGTTCGACCGCGTCCTGGAGGCAATAACGACCACGAGATCGGCCCTCCAACAGGACATTGCCCAGGTGGCGACGAGCCTGGGCCTCCTCAGAGCGGACCACGGCAAACTTTCGGACCGGGTCAAGGAAGTGGAGAGCTCGGTGAAAACCCTAGAGCCGGCGCAGCGAACTTTGGCTGCGACGATGAAGGATGCCCTATCCCGAATTGCGGCCCTGGAGCAAAGGGCGGAGGATGCGGAAGGCCGCAACAGGAGAAACAACATTCGTGTAGTGGGCCTCCCGGAAAAGATCGAGGATGGCGACATGGTGGCGTACTTAGAGACCTGGCTCCGTGACACGGTGGCCCCGGAGGGGCTATCCTCCTTCTACACTCTGGAGCGGGCCCACAGAGTCCCAGCACGGCCACCGCAACAGGGACGCACCCCGAGGCCGGTGGTGGCGCGCTTATTGCACTTTCGGGACAGGGACTTGATCCTCAATGCCGCCAGACATAATGGTCCATTCAAAGTAGCGAACAGTCAGGTGAACATCTTTCCGGACTATACCTACGAGACTCAACGCAAGCGTTTCTCCTTCCTGGCGGTCAAGCGCGAGCTCAGGAGCGAGGGCATCCAGTACTCGCTCCTCTACCCTGCAAGGCTCCGCATCATAGTCGATGACAAAACTCAGTTCTTCAACACCCCGGAGGATGTCTGTGCCTGGCTTGAACTTTACAGGTCAGGGAAAGATGGCTTCGGCTCCTCGTCCCAACAGGCAGATGAGCCGGAACAGAGACGGCGATCCAGGAGGATCAGGAGCCGCCGCGGCCGCACGGGTGGGCCCTCAACTGCAGAGACGTCGTCGGAACGGAGGGGAGTGTTGGAAGTACTGTCGGAGTTGTCGGGTGCACGGGACGAAGCCGTTGAGGAGGAAGGAAACCTGGGTGAAGAGGAGGCACCATCGGACTCGGAGGACTCAGTGACTGATAGTGGCCACACACCGGTGATCACACCGAAATCGGTGGAGGACCTTTTGGATGGACAAGGGTAACGGGGTGTGCTGCCTTATTTTGGGAGGGGGCCCGGCAGGGGGGAGGCGGTTGCCGTCCATTGCTGCTGATAGACAGGGAGGGAGGGGTGGGGTGCCCCTGTTTCTGCCCCGAGAGGTTTTGGCACTGTTTAGGGCTTGTTATAGTCCTGGTGGCCTGGGCGTCGAGGGCCCACTGCCTCCGCCCAGCCCGCACCTGGCCCTTAAGGCCTTCCTACGGTGGCGACCGTGGGATTAGTAGGGGTTACTGGGTGGATGGAAGGCGAAGTTTGGATGGGATCTAGATGGTGCAGTTTGGGTCCTGTTCTGGGGTGGGTGGGTGAGGGTTTGGTTCGTTCTTGGGTTGTTTGGTTTTGGTTGGGGAAAATGGCCGCCATCAGTGCTGGGAGGAAGGTTGTCCGTTCTTTGTTGGGACCCGGATGGGGAGACTGTGCAAGAACAATACGGGACAATGGCTGATGTCGCTAACTTGAAATGTGTCACTTGGAACGTACGGGGGCTTCATACTATGTCCAGGCGCCACAAGGTCCAGGCTTATTTGGTGTGTAGGGGAGTGCAAATGGCGCTGCTGCAGGAAACTCATTTGAACAAGGCGGAAGGGGCGGCGCTACAGCGTAGATGGCGGGGGCAGGTCTTTTCCACGTCGTACTCCGCTTATGCCAGAGGGGCGCTAATATGGATCAGGGCAGGGGTCCCCTTTCAAGTCACGAGAACAGTGATAGATCCGGAGGGGCGTTACGTGGCCATCTCGGGCACTCTAGGAGGGAGGGACTTGAACGTTTGTTGTGTGTATGCTCCTAATATGGACCAGACTGCCTTCCTTTCCAGGCTATCGGGCTCGTTGGCCCACTTTTTCTCCGGGCCCCTTCTGCTTGGAGGAGACTTCAATTCTGTAGTGGATGTGGATATTGACCGCTCGCATCCACCGCTTCCAGATTCTCCGGTGCGTCGCACGGCTAAGGGTCGTCAGGATTGGCAGACCCGCTGGGGTTTGACGGACATCTGGAGGGCGCATCACCCCGCATCTAGGGATTATTCATATTTCTCGAGCCTTCATGAGTTGCATGTCAGACTAGATGGCTTTCTTGGGTCGCCCGAACTGGTTTCGGCAGCGGTCCGGTCTGAGTACTTGTCCAGGACCATTTCGGACCATAACCCCCTCCTGCTGGACCTCCGTTGGTTCCCCGGGACGCCGGCGGTGCCCACCTGGAAGCTGCAACCCGAGATCCTTGAGGACAGTGTCTTCAGGGCTGACCTGGGGGACAGGATATTGGAATATTTTACATCCAACGGCGGCACCGCGAGTACTAGAGCGTTGGAGTGGGACGCTTTTAAGGTAGTGGTGAGGGGTTACTGTATTTCTAAGAAGGTGGGCATAAGGCGCGTTATCTTAGCTGATTTAGATGCAGCGGATCGGAGACTCCGCGAGCTTGAACTTCGCCGCCCGGGACACCCGGAATTGCAATTACGAACGGCGGAGGCGAGGGAGAAGGTGGCGGCAGAGGTCGAACGGCTCCGCTGTTTTGACTATAAGGCCTATACGGTCCGATCCATCGCAGAGGGAGACAGATCGAGCGCATTATTGGCGTGGTTGGCCGACCCTACGCGCCGGTCCCAATTGACGACAAGTATGCGTAAGGCAGACGGAACCGAGGTACACACCCAACCGGAGATTCTTAGCTGCTTCCGGCATTATTATGAATGTTTGTACCGTAGTCGCTCCGCACGAGACCCTGACCGACTTGATGATTATCTACGGCCGCTGGAGCTCCACACAGTAGAGCAGGAAGTGGCGAAAGCCCTGGGATCTGACATTGAATTGGGGGAGATCCGCGGGGCCATTAAACGGATGGCGAGAAACAAGACCCCGGGCCTAGATGGCCTGCCTGTGGAGTTTTATGCAGCTTACGCTGACCTCCTAGCCCCTCGATTATTGGTGGTCTACAGGGAGGCGAAGAGGCTGGGGCGACTCCCAAGCTCGATGTGTGAGGCGTTGGTGGTTCCTCTCCTCAAGCCGGGCCGAGACTCGTCCGACCCGGGGTCTTACCGTCCCCTATCGATGTTGACGGTGGACTATAAAATACTGAGCAGCATCTTGGCCTCGAGGCTGCTGGGACACATGAGTTCCCTGGTGCATGAAGACCAAGCTGGTTTCATCCCACGGCGGAACACGACTATGAATATTCGCAGGTTGTTCCGTTTGTTAGGGGAACCATTCGTGGATGCCCCGTCCCCGGTCGTCCTGTCGGTGGACCTAGAGAAGGCTTTTGATAGCCTGGAGTGGGACTACCTCTGCACGGTGCTGCGGAGATTCGGCCTTGGGGAGGGCTTTGTCAGGTGGACCGCGGTTCTATATGCCTCTGCCTCGGCCAGGGTCCGGGCGGGGCCACTGATTTCCTCGCGATATCCGGTAGAACGAGGCACGCGGCAAGGGTGTTCGTTGTCCCCACTTCTCTTTGCGCTGGCGGTGGAACCACTCGCGCTGCACCTTCGGTCAGGAGCCCACTACACGGGCATGTGGACGCCTGCGGGCCCGCATTATGTGTCGCTGTATGCGGACGACCTGTTGCTCTTCCTGGAGGACGCGCTCAACGCTTTACGTGGGGCGGCGGTGGCGCTCACAGAGTTCGGGGAGGTCTCGGGCCTCCGTGTGAATTGGTCCAAGACCTGTCTTTTTCCGGTGCGCAGGGGTACTCCCGCCCCTGCCCTCAGTGGGGAGATTAGGTGGGAACCCGACTGCTTTAAGTACCTTGGGGTGTTTGTTTACCACGACCAACCCGACCTCCTAGATGGGAACATTGCCCGTGGCATTCGAGCACTCCGAGGCTGCATGGCCTTTTGGGCTACGCTGCCGCTTTCGGTGGCGGGACGGATCGCCCTGCTTAAAATGGTGGCGCTTCCCCGGCTATTATATTACTTCCGGACTCTACCAATCTGGATCCCACCGGCCACGTTTCGACTGTTACGCTCCATGGTGGTCGGATTCCTCTGGGGGACGGGCCGCCGGCGGGTGGCCCTCAAAACCCTGATGAGGCCGAAAGACGAGGGGGGGCTCGCGGTGCCGGACTTTGAAAAGTATTATCTGGCGGCGCAGCTCCAGACCTTCACCCAGGAGATCGCCAGGGAATTCCGGGGCCCGGAAGACGGGAGGGGGACGGGCATGGCCAGGCATGTTCTCTCCTTTATAGCACTGCGACAACGTTTGGCCCTGCGGGACTTGTCGATGGAGGAGCGGACTGTCCGCCTGTGTTGGAATCGGGCCCACGCCCGAGGCCAACTGAGGATACCATACGCGCCTGAAATACCGTTGGGGATGCTGACGGCCCTCCCCCATGGAGGGGATTGGTCACGCCTAGCGGCCTGGGAGGATGCCGGCTTACAGCTGGTTGGGGATCTGTACGAGGACGGAGCGCTCTTGCCCTTCCAGGATCCTATTGACCGCTTCGAGATCCCCCGTGGTGACTTTCTGCTACACTCGGCCATTGTGCGAGCGATCCAGGCACATTGGAAGAACGGGCAGGAGGAACCCCCCTTATCTCAGGTGTGCCAGTACGTGATGATGTCGGCGGGCACGGTGAAGGCGGTCACTTGCCTCTACGGCAGGTTGATTAACGAAGGGTTGGCTCCTCTCACCACTCTAAGAAACCGCTGGGGGGAGGACATTGGTAGGGAGATCCCGGAGACGACTTGGTCCCAGTTGGTGAGACGAGCCTGGAAGGGCACACGCAACGCCCGTTTTCAGTTGGTCCACTATTACGTTCTCCATAGAGCGTACCTGACCCCGGTGAAAATTAGGCGATATTTTGCCACGAACTCGGCGGCATGCCCTAGGTGCCCAGCTCAGGAAGCGGACCTCCTACATATGTTATGGGCCTGTCCAGGTCTGTCATCTTACTGGCAGGAAGTAGAAACGACCCTGGAGGAGGTGACGGGGAGATCTTTATCATTTGATGCGGCGGTGGGGCTCCTGCACTGGTTCCCCCACACCCCCAGGAATAAAATTTCTAGTAAATTTGTCGACCTAGGGCTCCTCCTTGCTAAACGAGAGATGACCAGGAACTGGAAGGCACGAGTTGGTCCGACAGGCAGCAGATGGCGCAGTGAGCTTTTGAAGTGGGCGGCGGGGGAGAGTGCGCTGAGATATCAACTAGCTTGGAGGCAGCGTAATGAGAAGGCGCAGGAGGCAGCGTTGGAGTGGGAAATGTTAGTACAGGCCCTCAGGGATTATTGTGCCCCCAGCGACTCTGAAGATGAAGAAGCGACTCGCCCCGAGTCCCGGTAAACGTTTGTACTGATGGTCCTATTGCTTTCCCCGTGGGTCCCATGGCAGATCCTGTGTAGGTAGCTCCCTAGCGCTGGTGGTGGGGTTGGGTGGGTTTCTTTTAGTTAGTAGTCCTTTGCGGGTGGGGGTTTTCCTTTGGGTTTATAGGCTTGTTTAGAAAAGCAGATGACGGACAGTGAATCATCCGGACCAGCTCAAGCAGCCTGCTGATCCCCCATTGCATTTCGCCGCCCGACCCCAGGGTTGTGGGCCGGATGGCTGTGTACGGAACTTACGAGGGGGGGCCAGAGGGTCTTATTCTGTTGATACCGCTTATGATACAATGCTGGTCGATATTGTAACGATTTACTAATTCCTGCAATAAAAATATATTTTAAAAAAATAATAATAAATTAATTAAAATTAATTTATAACTCGTACTAATTAATAATTAATTAAACATAATTAAATTACCTCCCACCCTATTCCCCTATAAACCCACAACTCGCTACAGAACAAATTTATCAATTAATTAAAAATAATTTCCAAATAATTAAAATTAATTAGCAATTAATTAAAACTAATTTATAACTCCTACTAATTAATAATTAATTAAACATAATTAAATTACTTCCCACCCTATTCCCCTATAAACCCACAACCCGCTACAAAACATATTTATCAATTAATCAATTAATTAAAATTAATTTCCAATTAATTAAAATTCATTAGCAATTAATGAAAATTAACTTATAACTTCTACTAATTAATAATTATTTGAACATAATTAAATTACTTCCCACCCTATTCCCCTATAAACCCACAACCCGCTACAGAACATATTTATCAATTACTTAAAATTAATTTCCAATTAATTAAAATTAATGGTAAATTAATTAAAATTATTTTATAACTCCTACTAATTAATAATTAATTAAACATAATTAAATTACTTCCCACCCTATTCCCCTATAAACCCACTACCCGCTCCGGTACTAAAACATATAATTTGCTTATAAATAAATTTATTAATATATAACATTTATACACATATAATATTATTTATTTTAAATACTTAAGTAACACATATAACACATACATAATAAAAAACAAAAAAATCATACAAATATCGATATTAGTGTCATCGAAATTAGTGACATCGATATATATGCTATCGATATTACTAACTTCCATATTACTTACATCGATATAAATAATTTCGATATTACTTACCTTAGGGTCAATATTCTGTCCAACGATATTCTTGACATCGATATTCTATACCTTCGAAATTTCTGACAAGATATTTTGGTAGGTCGATATTTACAACTCAATATTTTGACTGTGTACCCCAGGCACTACCGCACCCATCAGGTCCCCCGCCCCTGCTGGAGCAAAGTCACTGAAGACCAGCTAACCACCACCCTCGCCCGAAGCCCACCCGCTGACCCCACCGACACCGCCGCCCGCAACCTCAGATAATGGATCGACGACTAGGTCAACACCCTCGCCCCGATCAAGAAACCCTCCAGCAGACACACCAGCAAGAAAGCCAACTGGTTCATGGAAGACCTCCAGGCCTCCAAGCAAACCTGCCCTAAGTTCGAGAAGAAATGACACCGCAAACAGACACTGGACAGCCACGCAGCCCATAAGAACGCCACCCGCAGACACCATCAACTCATCAGATCCGCCAAAAGAGCCTCCTTCAAAGACCACCTAGACAACAATGCACACAACAGCAAAGAGCTCTTCAACATTGTGAAGGAACACTCCAACCCCAGCTCCAACACCAACGACATCCCACCCTCGCAAGACCAGTGCGACTCCCTTACCACCTTCTTCCATCACAAGATAGCAGACATCCATGACAGCTTCAAAGTCGTGACCACCCTGACAACCACTGGACCTCCACCCCCACCGCCATCAACATCTCCTTCGAGACAGCAACCTTCCCGAAGAGCTGGAAGCACGCCGAGATCAACGCCCTACTCAAAAAATCCAAGGGTGACCCCAAGGACCTCAAGAACTTCCATCCCATCTCCCTGCTCCTGTTACCGGTGAAGGTCATCGAGAAGACCGTAAACAGACAACTGACCTGCGACCTAGAGTAGAACAGCATCCTGGACCCATCCCAGTCCGGGTTCCGCAGCAACCACAGCACTGACACTGCCCTCATTGCCGCCACCGATCACATTAGGGCCCTGCTGGACAATGGAGAAACTGGCCCTCATCCTCTGGACCTGTCAGCTGCCTTCGACACCGTCTGCCACTGCACCCTACGCACACATCTCCACGACACTGGGATACGAGACAAGGCTCTGGATTGGACCACCTCTTTTCTCTCTGGCAGAACCCAGAGCATCTGCCTCCACCCTTTCCGCTCCGAAGCCACCGAGATCATCTGCGGCGTACCCCAGGGCTCATCCCTCAGCCTAAAGGTGTCCAACATCTACATGGCACCGCTCGCCCACTTCGCCGGAATCCAGACCCTCAATATCATCTCATATGCCGATGACACTCAGCTGATCCTCTCCCTCACCAAGGACCCCCTCCCTGCCAAAACCAACCTCCACGAAGGAATGAAAGACGTAGCCAAGTGGATGAAGAACAGTCGACTGAATCTAAACTCGGATAAGATGGAAGTCCTCATGCACGGCTCCACACGACTCCTGGTGGCCGACCACACTGGGAACAGCTCCAACACCCACCGACCACGCACGTAACCTAGGGTTCTTCCTCGATTCCACTCTCTCCATAACAAAGCAGGTCAACACCGTCTCGTCCTCCTGCTTCAACACCCTCTGCATGCTTTACAAGATCTAAAGGTGGATCCCCACCAAAACAAGAAGAACGGTTACCCAGGCCCTCATCAGCAGCAGGCTGGACTACGGAAATGCCCTCTATGCATGAGCCTCGGCCAAACGCCTGAAACAACTGCAACGCATACAAAACGCCTCTGCGTGCCTGATCCTCGACATCCCTCGTTGCAGCCACATCACACCCCACCTGAGAGACCTGCACTGGCTACCCGTCTACAAGGGGATCAACTGCAAGCTCCTCACCCATGCACACAAAGCACTCCATAACACAGGTCCAACATACCTCAACCAATGACTCAGCTTCAACACCCCCAACCGCCAACTCCGCTCCGGCGACCTCCCCCTCGCCACAGTCGAAGAGCAACCTCCGGCTGCAGATCGTTCTCCCACCTCACCGCCAAGACCTGGACCATCCTCCCCATCCTCCTACGGCAGACCCAGGACCTGCTAACCTTCAGAAAACTCCTCAAGACCTGGCTATTCGAGCAGTGGCAGCACCCCCCCCCAGCGCCTTGAGACCTTCACGGGTAAGTAGTGCGCTTTACAAATATTCTGATTGATTGATTGATTGATTGATTGATTGATTGATTGGAACTGCTGGACTTATTTGATGACTCTGAATCCATCCCTGGGGCACCTGCCTCTTATCAACAGAATTTCACTCCTGAATTATTGCTTGTTTAAGGTCCGGTCATTCATTTGCCCAGATTGAGCACCTTAACATAATTGGGGCAAATTGTATTCGATCTACCAGAGGACTTTGCCCCAATTCCTTACAACAAATATTGGAGGACAGGCTGTGGGGGGGGGCAAATATTAATCTTCTGAAAAAACATTTTCAATAGTTAGTAGCGTTGATAAGTTACAGAAACCCCAAACCCCAGCCCCGTACAGACTCACAGCACAACACCAGGCATTATAGATGTTGAGGAGGGTCTTAATTGGGTTAGAGTCAAGCTTCATGCTGAACCTGTATAGGGCTTCAAGCGTTTTTTAACCTCCTTCTCCTTTATTCTTCGAGATGGGCCAATAACCCTTTTTGATTTAAAGGAATGCCTAGGTAGGAGAAATTTGAGACCTGGGATAATTTTTCGTTATTAATGATAAAAGATCTATCTTTTAAAGGCTCTTTTCCAGCCCACCATGACGTGTGACTTGGCAGTGTAAATCTTTAGGCCCAGCTCACTCATGAATTCATTGAATATATTAACAATGGATTGTAGCCCCACACCTGTTCTACCAATTAATACACAGTCATCTGCATTTAGTAGTGCCTGAAGATTTATTTGCCCCACTCTTGGTATGGCGATCACCCCTTTATTCGGAAAGCTTTCAAATTCATTTATATACAAACAGAAAAGGAAAGGGGCTAACCCCTGAAGGATGCTGCTGTTCATTTTGAGCGGGATGACTGTTCTCTATCCGCCCCATATCTCACTCTGCCCATCACATTACAGTGCATCTGTGCTAACAATTGAACCAGGGGGCATCAATTCCCATGCCTGACATCTTTTGCCATAATTTTCCCCTCACTACACAGGCAAATGCCGATGTCATGACCATGAAGCCTAAATATAAATTAGCGTTTTTTTGCCAAGGTATATTTACTTATTACTAGGTGGAGGTTTAGGCACTGCTCCAGAGTACCTAAACCTCTTCTAAAACCATATTGAATGTCCATAAATTGGCCCTTTTTGGCTATCCATGTTTCAAGGCGGTCAAGAAGAACCCTGCCCATAAGCTTACATGTGATATCAATCAAGGATATAGGGTGATAACATTTAAAGTTCAACCAATCTCCCTTTTTGAAAATAGGGACAATTATTACAGGTGACCAGGATTCTGGAGGGCCTGTAATTGTGACTCAGTTTAAATATTGGTTAAAATAGGGAGCCATGGGGATGCTAGAGGGAAAGATGGCTGCACCGTAATGACGCTCCGTCGGCCGTCGTCATTATCCTTCATATGTCCTGCTCCCTGTATGCCATATGCGCTGTCAAATGCAAGGCGCCGCACTTACAACAGCTGCGCATCGCTTTGGCAGTGTTTGGAGACTATTGCTAACCCCTAACAGGAGCGAGGCGCGGATTTCAACATATCGCCTCCGGAGCAACATGGCGGCCGTGTGAGGGATAAGGGACGGAATTGAACCTTCAAGTGCAGCCGGCCGGCCCTCGTGTTCTCAAGGACACAGTGTCAAACTGCGCAGCGGGTGCTGCTGGAGCCCACGTGTGCCTGCCTGCCTCTACATCCTCGGAGTGGCTTGCTGTGTGGGACAGACGATCAGTGGAGCCGCGGGTGTAGGCTTGCAAGTGGAGCTGGGATCGGCCCATTGTGCCCACCCGAAGCCTGTGCGGCTTGTTGTGTGTGCTTGACTGCCTCGCCTGGGGACATTGTGTCTGCGACTCCTGCAACACTGATCAGCCATAGGCGAGTGGCGCGGGCCAGAGCCATGCAGAAGAGAACTGCTGCTGATTTTGAGGGTGTGCTGTGGCAGAGCCTGTGCCGCCGAGAGCGTGCTGAGGAACCGCAACACTTCCTATACTGGCAGCCCTAATGACGAAAGCATTCCGGTGAGGCTGTCTTTCAATGTGGGTCCCCTACTCATGGCGCGCTGAGCTGTAACAGTGGTCCTGATAGGGTGGATGGCAGAGTGCATGTCTGGGGCCTACTAGGGCCTTTCTAGCCCGCGGTGAGTCTCTGGGGCGTGCTGGTGCAGGTGATTTTCATGATCCGGATTCTTCTTCTCGATCGCTGTTGGGCCTGGAAGGCTGGAATCTATGGCTACTTGATCTTGCGCTCCCTCCGCCTGCTTATCGGGCAGTTCCCTCGCATGTTTTGCATGCAGGGGGCTTGCTGCAGGATGCTGAGGTGTTGCTGGTGAACTGTGTTTTGTTGTCCTGGCCAAAATCCACATTATCCTAATGTTTGCTTATTGCCACTGTCTTGGGGCTTGCTGAGGGGGTCCTGGGCCATCGGCGGGTAGCTACGCCAAGTGGCCAGGTCTAGCTGGAGCAGCCCATTCACACTTTGCCCCGTGCATCAGCCCATGGGGAAACTGGCTGGAAGATACTGTTTGGCATCTCGCTGACAGAGGGTGGCAGACTCGGCCGCATATGCATCCCTGAATGTGCCCGGCATTCCGCCCTGGTTCCTACTATCCTCCAATGCGCGAGGTACCTATTAAATAAACAGTGCAGCAACAGTACATTCAGAATCGGCCTAGGGACATTATCTTAGGGTACGTGTGCCAGAGCCTGCCTGTATCCGCTACCATGGGCAAATCAGACAAAATTCAACCAAGCCTTAACTCACGCAAATCAGGGTAATCACAACAAACTGCCTCTTCTGACTCTGAACTGGACACTACAGTTGAGGCCCTGTCCGCGCTGCAAAAGACACTTTCCGCTATCCAGGCTATCCTGCAGTCTATAGACGGTAAAATTGAGTCCCTTAATGGCCGTATGGACCACATATCAGCTAAATTAGACAAACAGGCAGTTAGGATTGGTGATGCGGCGCAGCGCATTTCAGATGCGGAAGGTGGTCTACAGCAGGTCACTGCAAAAACAAATGACATGGAGAAGATTTTGGCAGTCATTCAAGCTAAAAACGAAGACCTTGAAGTGCGCTCACAGTGCAATAATATACGCATATTGGGTCTGCCAGAATCCATAAATGTGGGTAGACTGGAAACCTATTTGGGAAACATGCTCTGAGATATCTGTGGTGCTGAAAACCTTTCTGACCTGCTCATTGTGGAAAGGGCCCATTGCTCTTTGACGGTTTGGCTGCCTCCGGGCACCCCACCCAGGCCAATCATCACCCGCTTATTGAATTTTAGGGACTGAGACGTGATGCTCCGCATTTCCTGCCAGAAGGGCACCATCAAGTATTAGGTTAATACCCTGTCATTTTATCCCGACTTCACAGCGACAGTTCAAGCGGCAAGAAAAAAATTTCAACAAGTAAAAATGTACATCTTCCCACCATTAGTGCATTCCATTCTGGCTGTAAACGAGTTAAGGAAGAGTCAGAAACAGGTGCAGAGGAAGACAAGGATAGTCAACAGATTGAAAAGAGTGTAAGGGGGTGATATCGGAAACACGATTACAGGATCAAAAGAGACATGCCTAATGAATGCACGGCTGCAACAATAGACCGGCACGGCAAGATGAGCCTCGAGCGGGCCATCTGCCTTTGCAGTGTCATCCCCCTCATCAGAAAGACACCCTCAAAGGAACACGTCTCTTCCGCAAGAGTTTGGGAATCCCAGGGTCACGAAGCGGACAGTGTCCGTTCGCTGGCTACTTGAGGGCAAGAAACAAAATGGATGCCGTATCTAAAATGGAACCCGTGGGTTCAGATGAAGAAACCCACGAAACAGACGAACGGCTTAGGTCAGCATAGCGAAAACGCGTACACCCACTAAACTCGTCATTTGCGGTTCATAGATACCAAACTCGACCATATTCGAGCGAGTCGAAAACACCACTTACAATTGTCACGGAACCTCAGACGCTCCTTTTGCCCTCATGTAGGCAAGCACTAGTCGCTATCAAAATCGATCTCGATATTCATCAGACCGTCCAGATGTTGCTGCAACATCATTCTATCCATCAATGTTTCCTTGGTAACAGGTGGCCGTCTTATACACGTTGTAGCACAGAGGCCACATAAGGCAGGACCACACTGTACACAAAGACAACACGTGAATAGAAATGCGACAACAACCCCAATGATCATCAGAATCTTCCAACCCCACGTCGACATCAGGCCCCAAAACCATCCTAGTAGCGTCCAATCACCTATGTCCACGTGTATGGACTCGGAGATCTTATGCAACTTCGAGATGGCTTGATAGACAGTTGGAGCCTTATCAGGAATGAAAATGCAGCAACTCGAATGGATCACCTTACATACTCCACCTCTATCTGCAAGAACAACGTCTAAAACCATACGGTTTTGTAACGTCATAAGCCTGTCCGCCTGAAGCTCTGCTGTAAGATTACCAAGGGCACTTGCAGTGATATTAGCAGTTGATTCCACCACTCGAGTCAACTGTCTCAGGTTCCTACTATTGATCATAGGTCCCCAAAACGGCAAGAAACCCTTAAAGAAGTCTCCTGCTTCTTGACCAGCAGTGTCTTCTTCGCTAATCACGCCTCTCACAACTCTGGTCTTGTGATAATCCAAACCCAACAGTAAAAGTCGGAGGCAACAGATTCGCAATATAACAGGTGCCTGAGAAGTCACGAGGCAACCATGTATATGCGCGGTCGTAACAGACAAAGTATGTACCCTTGGCAGTCAAAAGAACAGGGGAAGAGGCCGTCGGTAAAAGATACGTTTCAGTACAGGCACTTCGGCCAAGACCTTTCAAACAGAAATTACCGAGATGGGGTACGATCCAGATCGGAGACGAGCTTTTAAGCTGCCGATCACCCACTGACATGCTATACTCAGCCTCACTCAGATCTCTGTATGCTCGCACCTCTTCCTCTGGGATAAGCGATGCGTCGAAGATATCTCTATCTAAATCGGCAATCGCTCTTGCCAAAGGCTTGTGGTACGGGCCAGGACCATGATCTGCAGTGCGTGGCTCTCGTTGGGGGTAAGAATCTAGTGCGCTACGAAACATAGTTTGGAATGCTCGAGCTGAACCCTGGGAACTGTAAGGAAGGACCAAGTACGGAATTCCCCTATCCATGGTATGTGGCATTAAACCACACACCCAACAATTGGTAGTGTTCATCACCAACTGATGCAGGCAGGCCCATCATAGCATCACATCTAACCTGCTCGTGTTGAGGTAGAGGATGAAAAGAATGAGGAGAAACAGTGGGGGTAGGTTTTGGTTCAGAGGAAAGAGTAGGTGAAGCAGAAGGCAATAATGTTTGTATTCCAAAATATACTCCACCCACCAATAACATGGAAACAGTTAGGAACAGCAGGAACACCTGAAACAGAAAGCATTTGGTACGTACAACCCTATGCAGTACTGATCTTTGCGCAAGAGTCTTCTCCACTTCCGACAACTTTGAGAATTCCATCCTCTAAAAACCGTACGCAACGTTCTTGACGCACTTCGTTCTGAGTAGCGATTATCAATTCCCAGGAATTCCTAGGAATTGACGGCCTCCGACCTAGTGTCAGGAACCTGCTAAACAGAAGGAAGTACCCGCACGGCCCTACGGTCAACCCGGATGTAAGGTTCTTTTAATCAAACAATATAATACAAAATCTCGTAGCTGTAGAAAAACACTCACGTGGAAAAGGACTCAGAAATTAAATAGGGACCACAATTGTTCAGAAATGTTCAAGATGATAATGGGGGGGTAACATGAATTTTCAAAAGGAGAAGAAAACAAAAAGATTGTATTAGTCTTTGGTATGGGAACGAAGAAAATATCTGCTTCTTCAAATAATTGTTCAGGTTGCAGAACAGAGTCCTGTCGGTCAGACGATAGTTCAAGTCTCTCTTGAGTTCTCCAATGGCAAAGGTTCAACAAAGTTATCTGATTGCACTGAAGTATCTCCCACAGGCTGAGCGTCACTGAACGGCACAAATTTCGCCGGAGCTTCTGTTTCCGATGCGGCGATACCGGTCCTCACCCACGAGTCCGCTGGTAAAGGTATTGGTACCTTCTTTGTATGGGTGGCATGCACCCAATGTTTGCGGCCCTCCAAACGAACTGCAGTTCTCGTGGCGAGTAGGACCTGGAAGGGTCCCACAAACCTCGGCTCCAGGTTCCGTTTCCGGCCAAAGTTTCTAGTCACCACCCAATCTCCTGGTTGGAGCCGATGGCCAGGACCCTCCGTCTGTGCCGGCAGTGCTTCAAAGACCTGTTGATGAATTAACCTCAGTTTAGCAGTCAGATCATGGAGATAATCAATTAACATTGGGTACTCAAGACTGTCGAAAGACCTGGGTCTAGGAACCCCCCAAATATTTGCAGGACGGCCGAACACAATCTCATATGGGCTGAGCCCTACTCGAGAGTGTACAGTCGCCCTAGTTGACAAAAGAGCCAGAGGCAAGGCATCAGGCCACGACAGACCAGTCGTAGCCTGAATCTTTCGAGTTTCAATTTTAGAGTACCATTGTACCCTTCAACCAAACCTGCTGACTGGGGATGATTGGCGCTGTGGAATTTCTGTGTAATTCCAAGGCCCTTACACACACTCTTCATCACACTCCCCACAAACTCACTTCCGTTATCCGACCATACAATCCGTGGCATTCCATACCGTGGAAAGTATTCCTTCAGTAGGACTTTCGCTGTGGACAGGGCAGTATTGTCTTTGAGAGGGTAGGCTTCGATCCATCGGGAGAATGTGCAAACCACCACTAAAACGTACTTCAGGTTATTACATCTCTCCATATGGATGAAGTCCAGTTGGATAACCTCAAAGGGACATGTAGGAGGAGCAAAGTGGCCAGGTGGGGTAGGGGTGCCCTTGCCAGGATTGTACATCATACATACCATACAATTCTTAACCACTCTCTCAGCACACTTAGCGATACCATCATTCTTCCATACAGGGGACAACAACTTGCAGATACCTTTCGCGCTAATATGTGACAAGCCGTGTGCCATAGTCACAACAGCCAGCACATATGCATCCGGCAGCATCCACCTCTGACTTTCTGACAAATCACTCCAACATCCGTTCGCATCCAACTTCCCTGTGCTCTCTTTCCACTTAGTCTTTTCAGTTTCGGTGGCCTCATTCTGAATTGCTTTCACACTTTCAACAGTATCCTCACACATACCAGTTTCTGCAGGCCACCTTACCGAACTCGTCACATACATTCTAGTCGCAAGGTTTCTAGCGGTCTCTTTAGCAATCTCATCCGCAAACGCATTACCACGACCAACATCATCCGTCACCTTACGATGCGCACTGCATTTAATAATCGCCACCTGCTTGGGCAATGTAAGTGCATCCAAAAGTTCGTTCACAAGCTGTCCATGCTGAATCTTCGTGCCATGTGATGTCATAAAGCCTCTCTCTCGCCACAATCGACCAAAACTATGCGCAACACCAAAAGCATACTGACTATCAGTAAACACATTCACTCGCTTTCCCTTTGACAAAACACACGCTCTCGTCAACGCAATCAACTCTGCCGCCTACGCAGAATTCTGATTCAACCTCGCAGTTTCCACAACCGTCCTCAATGTTACCACAGCATACGCAGTCGTCACATCACCATTCGGCAACTTGAAACACGAACCGTCCACATACAAAGTACCATCGGGTCTGCCAATGGAGTGTTTTTTAGGTCAACACGACCCTTTGTTTCTTCCTCAGTTCGCAAATAACAATCATGTGGTGGTACGTCGTCTGATTCCATATTAGTTGGCAACAAAGTCGCCGGGTTTAGGACATTGCAGCGCTTTATTTGAATGTGACTTGCCAAAAGCGTCAACTCGTAACCGGACAACCGTGCGCTCGTCAAGTGTTGGGTTTTTGTACGATTTAAGAGAGTGTCAACTGCATGTAGAACCATCATTGTAAGCATATTATCCATGACCAATCCTGCAGATTGTCATATGGACACCGCAGCAGCCGCTGTCGCTCTTAGACAACTCGGCAAAGCTCTAGCTACTGGGTCCAAAGTCGAGGAAAAATATGCACATGGACGCTGTTTACCGCCAAATTGCTGCGTCAAAACACTCAACGCAAAACCCTCTCTCTCGTGAACGTATAGTGTAAACGGCTTACTGTAGTCAGGAGTACCTAACACAGGAGCCGAACACAACGCATCACGCAATTCAGTAAAACTTCTCTGACACTCTTCCGTCCTTGGCAAAGGAGTTGGAACATCCTTGCACGTGAGGGCTACCAATGGTTTCGCTAGCAATGAAAAATTCGGAATCCATTGCCTGCAGTATGACGTGATACCTAGAAAGGCACGCACATCTCTCTGAGTTGTTGGCACAGTCATTCGAGCGATCGCTGCAATTCTCTCTGGGGTCAACCTTCTTCCCTCCTTTGACAATAAGTGACCCAGATAGGTTACTTCTTGGCAACAATATTGCAGTTTAGAAGGTGACACCTTGTGATGTAAGTCACAAAGATTCTGTAACAAAGACACCGTAGCCGTCTTGCAGATCACTTGTGTGTCCGCAGCCACCAATAAGTCGTCAACATATTGGATCAAATTAGAAAAAGTACCAAGGCACATCCCTCTCAGTTGCTATTCTCCAAATATCATTTTCGCCATTACAACTCCAAAGACAAATGATTTCACCAACTCCTGTATTCCTCAAAAAGACATGTACAATGTTCAATGTTATTCCAAGTCCATTTATTAACAATTCCTTTCTTTTGCCACACCGTCACAGCCGACGCGCGTTTCGCCCTCCGCGGGCTTTTTCAAGGCTGAAATTTATACATAAAACAGTATGTTACCAAAAGGAATAAGATAAAAGCCACCTATATGCGTGCTCATATTCGCATATCGTACTATAAATTCATCAACTTTTCTCTTAGTTTTTATATATCCTATTCATATCATAGTGATGTTCGCTTATCACAGTACAAATATTAATAATATGAACAATACACAAAGTTTAAAAAAATATATATATACCATCATTGTTATTAGTCCATTACATTCATCTTTCCTATGTACACTCCCAATGTGCCGTCTTCACATCCATATTGGATTTTCTGGTAACCCCATATTACATTAAAACAACATTTAGCATATGTATGCACCACAAGCCAATTCCGTGTCCTGCATCCTAAAGTTTTGCACAATTTTAAGAATAGGTTAAAAAATGTATGCCACTGTTCAAACTAATTATCTATTTCATTGGCAGCTATGCCATGAGTACTTTCTCCAATAAAAATCATCAATTTTTGATGCCATTATTTCTACATATCTAACTTAATAGTTTCACTTACCTAACAAATTATATGGTGAGCATGTATCTTTTAGTAGTCAACAAGAAATCGTATGGTCTGTGAGTACATGGGTCCTGCAAGTGCGTAGAAATATGTAATTAATTCTCTTTATCCCCATGCATCACTTAAATTAAATGTTGCCAAAGTGGCTAGCCAAAGCACAACAGTGCCGGGCTTACCTTTAAAGCTTTTGTTTTGTGCACCGCGAATTCGGTTTATGTAGTATGGTGTCAGTCCTTCCGTTCTTTGGTCAGTGAACAAGTAATTACACGTCTGATGGAGCCATGATAAGTCCCATCTGCAATAAATTATCGTATAGTAAAAATTATGATTTGCTATTCAGTCATATGTCCAGTCACTATTTTAATGAAAGCATAGTATAGAGGCTATGTTTTTTTAAATAAAAAAACCCTCAGTGAATGTATCAAGAGTAAAGTCACTCATTGATACTCTATTGTGCACCTAAAAAACATGCCATCCACATTGGTTGTTAGGTATCAGAGTGAGAGATAAGAACGATAAGACGATTAGATGCGTGTTTGTTTCCCCCAGGAGGCACACTCAATTGTGCTGCACATTGCCCATGGTATATGCCTTCTGACTATTATGCCAAACAAAATTATCCTCCATTAATAGAAACACCCTCGTACAAGCAATACCCTATCTGGTGTCCGGATCCTGTTTCATAAGTTACCACATATAACAAACGCTAAGTTTGAAATGATCCTTAGCGTAAAACTGAAACATTACTGTTTTATAATAACACGCTCTGCAAATGGACACAACGTGCCTCTAATCTCCCAAACGTTATGTTTAAACTAATCCATCGCGCCTCACTCGGACATGATTATTTCATAACAGCACGCTCAGTAAATCGACATAACGTGCCTGTTATTCTTCCACGTATAATCTGCACGAAGTAGTTTTGGGAAGATAACGTATATAACAGGCACTAACTAAACCGCCAACTACACGTTTATAACAAATATGGTCCAAACCGGCGCCTGTGCGCAAACCCTCGCGTTTAAGAAAAAGTATCTGACACGCGCAGATTCTACTGTTTTTGAACTTACCGCCATCTCGTGTTCAATCGTCTTTCGTATGGAGTCCCGATTTCATTTGGTCTGACAGCAACCCTCACGTCTCCCTTCCGGTTTATACAAAATAGTCAGTGAGGAAGGACTACCATAAACACCATGTAACCCATCTCCCATTAACACGGTGGCCATTTTAGAGTGTCGCAGATCACTTGTACGTGCCTTAGAATATGCACCACCACAATCAAGAGAATCCTAATCCTAACGGGTACATGTAAGGTTCCCCCAAGATTTATTGCTTTTCAATTTATTTATATTTTAACCTCATGTTTTTTTCTTTTCGCTGTGGGTTTTGTCCATAGTGAAACAAACCATATGCTCTATCCTTTAATTGAAAAGTAGTTACATATGACCTGTTGGCCATGTGTAAAAGTTTAAGGAGGAATTTGTGTGCATCTTATCATTCAATGGTATATTATACAATTCAGTATGATTAAGACCATATAACATTACTTCACATGTGAAAGTATTTACCTAAAACAGGTTATACCATTTACCAATATTTCCTTTCCAACGGCACATTGTAACAGAGAGTTGTGACATAGATTGCACTTTTGGTTTCCATCATAAATATTCTTCGATCATCTCAACATTTCATTCAAGTATTTAATTTAGAAACATCTTTGTCTATAGAAACTCATACATTTCTTTATCAAAATTCGCCCCCTTTTCCACTGCTCTAAGCGAAATTATCCATTTATTCTCTAATTGTCGCAGTTTACATTCGCGATTACCTCCTCTGCTCCCTGCTGTTGCAACATCAATACCATGGAATCTAATCCTATGTAACTCATTAGGTTGATGTGTCATGTTGAAATGTACTGCAAGAGGATATTGCGTATTATTATTGCGGATCGCACGAATGTGCTCCTGTATTCTTTCCTTTAAGGGTCTTATTGAACTACCAATGTATATCCAGTCACATATACATTTGATACAGTACACTGTATAGGTAGTGTTGCAATTGATAAATTGATGAATCATATGTAGCTTTTGGCTGTTATATTTGAAACTGGTTGTCTTGTTTAATGCAAAGCAACAGATGCAGCAGCCGCCACACCTGTAAAATCCCTTAGGGGCCCTAGGTAACCAATCCTGTGTTTTTATGGGCGCAATATAACTTGGACACAGTTCCTGTCTTAATGTTCTTCCTCTGCTGAAAGTGATAGAAGGTTTTCGTCCAACTTTCTCATGTAAACTATTGTCTTCCATCAGCAGATGCCAATGCTTATTCAGTATCTTGTATAGATCTGTACTCACTGTGCTGTATGGTGTTATGAATCTTATGTTTCTTTTGCACTTTGCTGATTTTTGTTGTTTATATTTCAGCAATGAGTTTCTATTGACCTTGTCAATTCTATTTCTTGCACTAGTTACTGTTTCTTTCTTATAGCCTCTAGATAGAAATCTCATTTCTACGGCTCTCAGTTCTGTATCTATTCTATCCTCATCGCTGCAATTTCTCTTAGTTCTCACCATTTCCCCATAGGGGATAGCTTTTATTTGTGAGATCGGATGTGTACTTTGTGCATGTAATAAAGAATTACATGCAGTGTCCTTTCTATAAGGAACAGTGTGTAATTTGTTATTTTTAACCAAAATGGTGATGTCCAAAAAATTAATTTTTGACACACTTTGCTCTTTTGTAAATTGAAGAATAAAGGGATTATCATTTAGATGGTCAGAAAACATCTCCAATTCCTCTCTGCTGCCAGTCCAGAACATCAGTAAATCATCAATGTATCTACCTAGATACAAGATGTTTTCAGTTAAATTTGTTGGACCTTTTCTCCATATGTGGGTTAGTTCAAAATGTCCCATGTATAGATTGGCCAATGAGGGCGAAAATTTCGCCCGCATTGCCACACCCTTTGTCTGACGGTACCATTCCCCATTATGTAAGAAGACGTTATTTGCAAGTACCAGTTGAATCATAGATATCAGCATATTCGAATGTTCATAAGTCTCAATGGGTCTGCTATCTAAGAAATGACGTACCGCCATTAGTCCTTTGTCACAAGGTATGCTCGTATATAACGAGCATACATCTAACGTGACTAGCCAGTGTCCATCCACCCAATCTACATCCCCAATTTTGTTTAAAACATCCCCAGTATCCTTAATGTACGTGGGGAGATTCACCACAAGTGGTTGCAAGAAAAGGTCTATGTATTCAGATATTTTTTCAGTGGGTGATCCAATACCTGCTATGATGGGCCTGCGTGGGGGAAAATCGCTTTTTTTATGTACCTTAGGCAGGCAGTATATGCAGGGATATGTCGGTCTGTCATTGTACAAATATTTCATTTCTGTTTCAGAAATTAGACACTGTTCCTTCCAAGTTTTGAGATGATCGAAAATGATTGCCTTGGTTTCCTTTATGGGGTTGACTTTCAACTTGGTATATGTATTAATGTCTGCAAGCTGTTTGTCAATTTCCCCCATGTAGTCACTCCGGTTCATCAAGACTATATTTCCTCCCTTGTCAGCCTCCCGGATGACAAGGGAGTCTCTCCTTTTCAGATTTGCCACTGCCCTCCGTTCTTCACACGTAATGTTCTGTGTTCTATACTTAGATGTTTTCAAAAATTTGTCCTCTAAACGGTAGAGATCTTGTTCTACATTTTGCTGAAATCTGTCTATGTTATTATTACCTTGTAGTTGAGGGGTGAATCTTGATTTCATTCTAAGACCACTGTTTATTTCAGTAAAAGTGTCTAGATATAGGTTAGCTGCCACTGATTCTACGCTTTCTGTTCCTTCCTCATCATTGATACTTAACAGTAAATGGGTGTCTCTCACTTCTTTGATTGTGGGATTGGAGCTAGTCATAAATAAATTTGCTGCCTCATATTGTGTGCTAGGTTTATCTGCAAAAAATTTAAACAGTTTAATGTTTCTGACAAATTTGAAACAGCTTATATGAAAAGACGTAAAATCCGGAACATTACTAGGACAGAAACTAAATCCTTTGCTCAATATATTTATTTCTGATTCAGTCAACACATGGTCTGAAAGATTCACAATGTCAATATCATTACAGGTTTCAGCACATTCATTTACATTTTCTGATTGCGTGTCACTGATCTTGTTGCCACACCTGTCCTTCCTCTTTGATCCTGATCTCTTGAGCCCCCTCCTTGTCCTTTTGTGTTGGTATCTTTCTTGAATGTTTCTTTGTTCCCCTTGCGGAAACGTTGTAGCTCTAAAAAAAATGGGTCTGGCACAGGGCCCTGTGCCCCTCCTTCTACGCCTGCTGATTCTATACTGGTCACGCTGCTCATATTGGATCAAGGCCGCACCAGCCGGTAACACAAACGCGTCAAGTTGACTCTTCAGGGCTTGGCTGTATATAGATGGACTCTCACAGTAGCCCTGAGGAGCGCGTTTAAACCTAAAGCTGCGACCACTTAATGAGAAACCAAATAGGTCCCTGCTTTCCTCAGCAATCAGAATGCTAAAGAAAGCATTCTTCAGATCGATCACTGAGAACCAAGAAGCAGATGCTGGAATCAGAGTCAGTAAAGTCGTAATGTCAGGCACCACAAGAAACTGAAGAATCACAATTTTGTTCACCTCCCGTAAATCAATAACAAAACGGTATACAGGAGGCTTGGATGGATCAGTGCGTTTCAAGATAGGTAACACAGGACTATTACGCACGTTTCCCCGAGTCTCCTCGATAACATCTTTCTCGATCAAATCATAGATGATCGCTAACAACGCTCGCTCACCATCAAGGGAGATACGATACTGGGGAATACGTGGCAATTGAACATTTGATTTCAATTGAACAACATAAGGGGAGATATCAAGCAGGCCCACGTCATTGGGACCTGTTGCCCACAAAGATGCAGGAAGAGAACTCAATTCCGGTGGGAGCTTACCAGATGACAAGTACATGGGAGAGATCACTCTCTGGCCCAACGTAAGCTCCACGCCCGCAGGAGAACAATACAAAGTCGCATATAACCGTTTCAGCAAATCCAGGCCTAAAAGATTCTCACCACAACCAGTAGTCAAAATCAAAGGAGCTTTCAGCTCACAAGGCCCAATTGTAAGGGACCAAGGGCTAGAGACCGGATTGCAAACAGGGGCGCCAGAGAATCCAACGGAAACATTTGTTAAGCCAGACAAAGGTGCGCCAGGGAGTTTCGAATGCATGATGGAACTTTTCGCTGCACCAGTGTCCAACAGAAAAGGCTCAACTACGCCCGATGTGGCAACTGCGACGTAAGGCCCTCTCTGATCAACCGGAACTGATACTACTCCCTCTCTTTGTCTGTGGCTGTCCTAGTAATTACCGTCATCAATACCCTGCTCGATATAAAAATCGTCCACATGGTACTGTGCGGATCTACCTGACGATGAACCACGCCGATCAAAACAATTATTGGAATCAGATGAATTGTCAGAACGCTCATTTTGATTCTGAGTAACACCACGACCTCTACCTCGCGAAGCCTGTTGAGGACCACTACGACCTCCTCTAGATGAATTACCATTATTTCGATCACGCAAAACCGGATAATCAAACTTCAAATGACCCTCACCTCTACAATAGGCACATTGATTGTATCCAAGGATAGATCTCTGCGAAGAAGAGTCATTCTGCGACTGTGACCTAGCGGATTGCGATTGCGATCTACTCCGCTGTTGAGAGTCATTCTGATTTAAGCGCGGAGGATACGCTTGCTGCAACAGAACTTTTGTTTTGAGATCTTTCGTCTTTTTCTCCGCACAATCATTTTCCTCCTTCTCCCTATTTTCATATTATTGAGCCGTGGCCAATATCTGAGCAGAGGTAGAAACAGCCCACGAACTCTCTGAATTTTTTAATTTGTTGCTAAGGTCGGGCAACAAATTCGATACAAATTTATCTACAAACAGCCTCTGACCTCCCTCAGTGCTCATATCTTGACCACTGTGATCGATGAATGCCTCCTCAAATCTCGTAAAGAAATCGGAGACACTCTTGTCCTTCTTTTGCTTACAGGCAGACAGTTTATCCCAGTTAACTTTCATTGCTGGCATAAGTGTCTTCATTAAGGTAATAATTCTCTGAGGCAAAGCCGTAATCAACTGCTCAGGCTTAGCCCCACCAACCTGCAATCCGTCAGCCGCTGTAAGCGCAGCCCAATCACCACCTAACTCAGCTGCGTGATCTTCGCGACGTATTTTCGCCCAAACCGGTTGTGGTACGACATTGCCGAACAACATGTCGATGTCGGCAAGGTTCATGATCGTAGCATCCACTAATTGGGACAACTCTTTATAATACCCTGCAGGATTTTTGCGGGGGTCAGGCAAAGATTGCTTCACCTGCAAGACTTCCGATCGCTTCCATGGGAGGTGTATCCAGACTCTCTGGAAGTGTGGCAAAATGGGAGGAACTTGAGCAGTATCACCCGGCATCCACACTGGTGGAACTTCACGCATGGGATACTGACCAGGCGTCGCCATCCACTCCTCAGTTTCGTCTTTAAACAATGCTCGAGGTATTATAGTGGGATGAAAGGATAGAAGATGTTCTATAGCACGTCGAACATCGCTACTCACAATCATACCACTCGAAAACTGAAGCTGAAGTTCAGTTACGTCAATCGGTACTTCGTTTACTTCATCATTCGATATCGCTTCACGTAAAAATTTGCACATCTCGTCAAACACAAATCTCTGTGTTGGCTCATTGAATTGAGAAAAAGTCTCGAAAATTATGTGCGGGGAATTTTTAAAGGGATACCTAATCAATTACGCGCCATTTTGATTAACGTATCGCGTTCCCTACCACCAGGAAGCTGACTTCGTCGTTGGGGAACATCAGCAGCATCGGACCCAAGAATCGGTCCAAAAGGAGAATAAAGGTTAGCAACAGCATTAGGAATACGTCTTCGAACAGACGGAGAAGAGGAAAAAAGTACAGGGGCAACAATATGAGGACTAAATACAGGAGCAGTAGGAGCAGTAGGAGTAGCCACAAGAGCAGAAGTGGCCGGAACAGTAAGAGGAGAAGACATAGGCAGTGGAGCAGTAGGAACAGGAGCAGGTAAAGGAATAGGAACAAAAGGATTCGCAGGAACAGGGCCAACGACAGGCTGACCAGCAGCCGCCCTGGCAACAGGTTGAGGAGCAGGGGGAACCACAGGCACTATAGTATCCTGTGCATATGGAGGTGGCGACTTCAATAGGTATGATAACAAGGGATCCTCTACTGCTTCCTCTCCCTTCTTATCAGTACCCGTCGGTAAAGCGGGATAACACTTATCCACTGTCATACGTTGCAATCTATCAAAAACTTCCTTTTCCTTCTCATCTTTATCTCGCTGAAACTGCTCTGCATTTCTCATCGTCGTAACGATACCTTCTCTCCTATTACGTTTAAGCTGTTTGATTTCTTTCTGCTTAGCTTCTTTACGCCATAACCAAAAGGAATCAAACATGGCCGGCCTTGCTTTCTTTTTGAACAATTTTGCTTCTAAATTATCCAAAATTGGGGTTTCGAAACTACCATGAGGTGGCCAACTAAGAACACCGTCTTCTTTAGTATAGCGAACCCAACAATCATTAAATGTGACAGGACCCACACCATGGCGACTATATAATTCATAGATTGGAGTTCCAACTGGAGGTATCGGACATGAGTCCTCCAATCGGGAATCCGTACCACAACCTCTAAAGCAACTAAACAAAGTACTACGGCCACGCATCATGCACACTAACCGAGTTTCACAAACGTCAAGGGTTATTGGATTACAATGTCCTCGCAAAAACGCAAAACCCTCGGTTTTGACGACTGCAATCGTCAAAATAGAACAACTGAGAACAAAATACGAAGAACCACAAATGCAATGGAACCATGCAACAACTAAGCACCCACAACAACTAAGGATTCTGGGAGCGACCCACAAATACTTAACTCAAAGAACAATGGCGTCACCAGGAAGGCCCGTCAATCGTCTCGCTTGTACCAAGGTCTACGCCAGGCGACAAAACAGGTCGACAGTCAGGGCATCAGTCCGTCGCAGCCGTCAGGAGGCGGGGATCTTCACGGGAAAAGTCTTCGGGCCACTTATTTCGACAACAGGATCGATGAAGCGGGGTGCACCTTCCCTCTGAGATTTCACACGAAGTTCCTCACGATCGTCGGGCTTTGGACCGGTACCGCTGATGTCGCCCCACGTTGGGTGCCAACTGAAGGACTGGGTTTTTCTAAGACCCAGCAGTGCCAGGGGACAACACCTGAAACCTTCGTGGGTTACCTGTTCCGGCGTACAAATGACAGAGACACTTCCTTCGGCGTCAAAGATCAAGGTTTATTTACTGCAGGGAACACAGAAGTCACAAGAAGTACAACGTGTGTAGGTTCTAGGAGACTGCTTCAAATTGCATCTGTGGGTCGCTCCTTTTATACAGTTTTTCGTCATAGAACAACATGGCAAACAAAAGGTTACAACCCAGTTCCCACAGTAAATTTCATAGGGGGTCGCTTTCATGTATTCAGGGTCCCGGAACATAATTACAGTAGCATCGCCGGTTCCCAACTGTAAAAGTACATCTTCCCACCATTAGTGCATTCCATTCCGGCTGTAAACGAGTTAAGGAAGAGTCAGAAACAGGTGCAGAGGAAGACAAGGATAGTCAACAGATTGAAAAGAGTGTAAGGGGGTGATATCGGAAACACGATTACAGGATCAAAAGAGACATGCCTAATGAATGCACGGCTGCAACAATAGACCGGCATGGCAAGATGAGCCTCGAGCGGGGCCATCTGCCTTTGCAGTGTCATCCCCCTCATCATAACGACTCCCTCAAAGGAACACGTCTCTTCCGCAAGAGTTTGGGAATCCCAGGGTCACGAAGCGGACAGTGTCCGTTCGCTGGCTACTTGAGGGCAAGAAACAAAATGGATGCCGTATCTAAAATGGAACCCGTGGGTTCAGATGAAGAAACCCACGAAACAGACGAACGGCTTAGGTCAGCATAGCGAAAACGCGTACACCCACTAAACTCGTCATTTGCGGTTCATAGATACCAAACTCGACCATATTCGAGCGAGTCGAAAACACCAGTTACAATTGTCACGGAACCTCAGGTAACCCAAAATCAAGTGGAGCCTCAGACACCAGAATGCTTACTTCATTTATTGGCGATTTGCACGCAGGCTGAGAGCAGTTTCAAAAACACCAAAGTCCATGTAATGCCAAACGCGTTTCAGGAAACAAATCCCTTCGTCAGTGGCGTGTGCTCGTGCAGGAAGGCAAAGTCAATCACACACCTCCTTTTATTCAAACAACCTCCCTCAATGGGCGTGGCCCTCTCACGGCATTCTGGTTGTTGTGGTGCTGATATTCAATTTCCCCAGTGGGCATGCCTCTCTTCACGGAAAATAAAACACAATTCAAATCCCAGGTGGGCTGATGTCATCTTCTGCCCTCCGCCTGTTAAGCTTTTCAAATGCCAATGTAAGTCCCAAGGTGGTGCCATCCTGCAACAGCACCAAAACTTGCGTGTCTCCCCTTACAGCCGGCACCATGTGGCGCGCTGAAGGACCCGCTACAGCAGTGGGCTCCGCTTACGGCTTGGTAAGAGCCGTAAATATCAAAACCTCGCAGGTAACCCAAAATCAAGTGGAGCCTCAGAGGGAGGATGTTTGAATAAAAGGAGGTGTGTGATTGACTTTGCCTTCCTGCACGAGCACACGCCACTGACAAAGGGATTTGTTTCCTGAAACGCGTTTGGCATTACATGGACTTTGGTGTTTTTCAAACTGCTCTCTGCCTGCGTGCAAATTGCCAATAAATGAAGTAAGCATTCTGGTGTCTGAGGCTCCACTTGATTTTGGGTTATCTGCGAGGTTTTGATATTTACGGCTCTTACCAAGCCGTGAGCGGAGCCCACTGCTGTAGCGGGTCCTTCAGCGCGCCACATGGTGCCGGCTGTAAGGGGAGACACGCAAGGTTTGGTGCTGTTGCAGGATGGCACCACCTTGGGACTTACATTGGCATTTGAAAAGCTTAACAGGCGGAGGGCAGAAGATGACATCAGCCCACCTGGGATTTGAACTGTGTTTTATTTTCCGTGAAGAGAGGCATGCCCACTGGGGAAATTGAATATCAGCACCACAACAACCAGAATGCCGTGAGAGGGCCACGCCCATTGAGGGAGGTTGTTTGAATAAAAGGAGGTGTGTGATTGACTTAGCCTTCCTGCACGAGCACACGCCACTGACGAAGGGATTTGTTTCCTGAAACACGTTTGGCATTACATGGACTTTGGTGTTCTTCAAACTACTCTCTGCCTGCGTGCAAATCGCCAATAAATGAAGTAAGCATTCTGGTGTCTGAGGCTCCACTTGATTTTGGGTTACCTGCGAGGTTTTGATATATATATATATATATATATATATATATATGTATTAGCACGACATCCCTAGACACAAGAAGAATCGGAGGCCAGAGGGGGTTGCAGAGTAAACCAGGCTTTAATTGGCAGTAATTACACGGGTGACGAATGCATTTCAAACATGGCTCCTTCTTCAGCGTCCTGCCGTGCAAGGTAAGCCTTCACAAATGTGTCCCAGTCCTGCTTCCCTTAATGTTCGGGGCTGGAAACTCCTCCCCCAGTCAATTGTGCTCACCTGTTGGTGTCCAGGAAGAGTGCAAGGACTCCAACACCCAGATTGCACTGAGTGGGTGCATCCGGGTCGGCGGTGTGGGGGGAGCGTTGAAGTGGAAACATCGCTAGTCCAGATATTGCAGGTAGGGGATGAGGGTACCCATAAGATGCTGCCAACATTTTCTGGGTCTCCCCTGGGCCCCCTCGGTCCGCAGGTACCTCAGAATCCATGTCGGAATTTCAGCAGGGACAGCCTTGAGCATAGCGTCCAAACAGAGGTAAAATACCGCCTGCCGCCTGAGACCTTCTGGAGAGTGAGGCGGACACCGGAACACTCGGTACCCCGAGCAGTAACGTCGCTGCAAAACAACGATGATTGTCAGATTTAGTCTGGTCTCTTAATGCTGCAGGGCCATCCGCACTGCGCCTCTGACTGGAGCAGAAAATATATATAAATATATATATACATTAGACTCTTCCTACCTCCCTTAACTTTACACAGAATCTACCCAGACCTCCCTGATACTTTCTGGACGTGCTTCTCACAGCATGCAGATCTTTAGAATTTATTTCTTCCATGTCCTTTTGTACCTATCTTTTGGTCACAAATATGGAACCAAATTAATTTAATTTTTCATTCTAGAATGCCTTTCTCCATTACCAATAGTTTTCTTAGGAAAGTTATCTGATCACTGTGTACATTTTTCAGTGGATTTTTGAATATTTGTTTTATTTTTGGCTGTAGCGTTTCAACAGATAACAACAATTAGAAAGACCTTACACAACTATCTTTTCAAGCATGGTGGTATGCTGTATCGCGCAATCATAGACTTGATACTGGCTGGCTATATACATTTGATATCACTAATTTTGAAACGTTAAGTTCCTATGGGCCCCAGTCACTACTTTTCTGGTGGACAATCCTGCAAAACTTTGTTGCCCATCACCCTAATGAAGAAGTTCTCCGAAATCCTTGACTACCCCCTTTTTTTAAATTCGCACCTCTTATTTCCAATTATCTACTCATGTATAATTATTTATGCCATTATCAAATTACTTATGCCATGAAACATGCACATACTCTATCCTCCTTTATAGATGTGATATATTCCCCATCCCCACTGTATCTTTTCTATGGATATTAATGCATTTTCTACTGCATTTTGTTCAATTACAATAAAGTTACATTTCAAACTAACAAAAAAAAGACTGTCAGTAACCTTTTATTTTTCCCTGTGACTGGATAATTGTGCCTTTCGATCCTTTTTTCTCAATAACTCTTTGTGTGTGCACTGAGTTATTTGTGAGTTAAATCACAAAACTTCTGAAAACAGGTTGTCAAACAGATGCAAATGGATCATTCGGATAGGTATGAATCGAATATGCGGTGTTTCCATATGTAATGCTTGTTTACTGTAGCAGACGCCCTGTTAACACGGTTTTATGAACTGGCATCCAACTCAATAGTAGCGCCTCTAATTAATCATTGTAAACATGAAGCAACACATATGTCTCAACAGTAGGCAAACCCTCATTTAAATACATTAACTACAATGTGATCATATCACAGAAAAAACGCAGAATGATTTTTATGTTTTAGTTTAATTTTTCTGATAGGATTGCTTAAAGTAGCAGTACAAATAGTGGCAATGTGAGGGCAATGTCTATTGATGTTGCCATATGGGAAATGAAATTGAATAACAATTACACACAAACAGTGGGTAACTCAATTGATCATTCTTTCTTTTTATAACAAAAGCATTCATATTTAGTGTAATACGGGACGCATCAAGCGCCTTCTAAGTCCTGCCTTTCATTATAGCTTAATTACAAGGCACAGCCATCTTTCTGTAGAATATATTACCTCTGTTATCAAAATGTGAGAACAGGATGAATAATGACATAACAGAACAGTATATATTTTAATTAGTGGAAGGTAAGCAAATGAGGATTGCTGCTATAATAATAAGGTCAGATTATCACATGGCGTGATCTACGGCACATTAAAACAGACTGGGTGTTGCCAAATTGGGGTTTAAACATACTGAGCACCAAATAGCTGACAAACGTACAGCATGATGTATGTTTTGCCTAACTTATGTAAAAGACTGCTTCCCTACAATTTGGCTAACACTGTAAATAATCACACCGAGGAGAAGTTAAACTGTTTTACGCACAGCAATGCGTCGCTGTTCCTCGTTCTTAGGTCTGCCCTTGAGAGGGTGTCATGATAACAATAATATTAATAATAATAATAATATTAATAATAATAATAATAATAATAATAATAATAATAATAAAAACAACAACAACAACAACAGCAATAACAACAACAACAATAATAATAATAATAATAATAATAATAATAATAATAATAATAATATGTATACATAGGAAACTTTAGTCTCTCTCATTCCCTTTCTGGTGATGCTTTACCTCTACACAGCATACAGCATACAGCATATCTCTCTCTCTCCCTCCCCCTCCCCATCCCCTCCCCATCTTTCTCTCACTCTCTCTCTCTGTCTCTCTCTCTCTCGACGCCTTACCAATCTTTCTCTTCCTCTCAAACTGTTAAGGGTCTCTCTTTACCTCTTTTTCTTGCTTTTTCCCACTATCTCTCATCCCCGTGTCCTTTCCAATCCCACTACCTGGCTTCTCTCATACTCCTAGACCTGTCTATTACTAAACCCAAGTCGTCTCTCTTTCTCTCTCTGTTTTGCTCTCTCTTCTCTCACTCCCTTTCCTTCCATCTCGTCCCTAGGTCTTTCAATCTCTAAGACCTTCTATACTCTCTCTATCTCTATGTCAGCGAACGGCTGCTTTTTGAATAGGTTTATGCCATGAAATTACCATATACATACATACATACATTTATAGTTACTTTGATTCTTGAACTTCCAGCCGGGTTTCTATTGATGACTCACGAAATGTTTGTATAATCCAACTGACAATTCCTATTATGAGTTAAGCTTTTTTTATTTCGAATTAGTATTGTTTCTTGGGCAGATGTGTTTTTAGGTAACAGTTCATATATTTTGCATGCATGATTCTAGAAGCAAAGCACAAATTGTACGTAATGCTAGTGCACCTATCTCCACTTTCCTGTCGTGCCCCTCTATTAAATCTCCATTAACACCAGGACTCCGACACTCCCTTGTAAAACAAGCGTTCTTTCTGCCGGGTCTGGTGGCTCAGTGGACTAATGCATCCACTGCAAGACCTCTGATCAACCTCGTGATCACAGGTTCAAATCCTAGAGTGTCCACTTAGCATTTCATCCATCTGAGGTCAATAAAATGAGTAGTCTTGGGTAACAATAAACATCTGTTATTCAACGCCAAGAGATCTCGTTGGGGTGGTGCCTTCACAGAAACACATGTTATTTATTATTGTGATTCAAAGTCTTATTTCTTTGTCTCTTTCTCTCTATTGCCACCAGGTCCTACACTTCCTTGTGCAACGATGCCTCTCCATTGCCTCAGAACTCTCACACTGCCCCTTTTTAGATCTTTCTTGTTTAGCTTTGTTACCTGTCTTTTTCTGTCTTGACACTAAGGGCCCCATTAGGATGGCGGGCGGATCACCCCCGCCGGGCCGGCGGTAGTCACTGCTGGCCCGGCGGGGATGATCCGCCCGGCATCCTCGCATCAAAGACCCCCGCCATATTACAATGGCTGGGGGGTCCGCGGTGGACGGAAAGACTGTCCGCCACTTTTACACCTGATCCACAAGTCGACCGGGCGGAAAGGGTTCAATATGGTGGCGTTGTCTGTTAGACACCGCCAGCCATATTAGGATGTGTGCTGGGACATGTCTTTCCGTGGCGGTATTGCTGCCCGATGCGGTCCCCCAGGGACTCCGGGGGGTGGGGGGTGCACATATGTTACCCCATGCAGTTCCATGCACAACATGCCTTCCTGGCATTGTGGTGGGTGGTGCTGAGTGTACACCCGCCACACTGTCAGGCGGTCCCATTCCACATTTGGATAGCAGGCGGACTTTGTCCGCCCGCTATCCAAATGACCCCCTAGAATTTTTACACTCCTTCCTAATGTGGCCTCTCTGACTCTCCATCTGTCTTCTTACATCTCTGATGTGTTCACTCTCTCTTTTTTCTCTCTGGTCATCTCTGCGAAATCCAACAGGAACATCAATTAACCAAAATTCTATGGGTAGGAGGTGACATTACTTACCCGTTGATGTTAATGATATTTTAGGAAGGGATATAATAAGACCCTTTACCCTGACTTTTATCAGGAATTAACGTCACATGACCTTGCCCTTAATGACATCATAGTAACTGCCATACAAGAATTTTCATATTCATTTCATCATTAATTTGAGAACATAACACTGAAAAGTTCTATTTAAGATATCACATATATTATGGTGCTGGGTTGATCTTTGATAGTTCTGGGGCAAAATACTTGCCCTGATTTATAAGGTGTTTCTATCCCTTAAACAATTGGAAAAATAATGGGATCTAACAGTACATTTCAAGCACACTTTTAATTTTTCACATGAATTTTCTAAACTGCCATAGGCTTTGAAATAACATTAATTTTATATCTAGCTCCTTTTAACAGAGTGTCAATTTATTGAAACCTGATGCTCCCTGGCAGTTGGCCAAATTTATGCAAAAAAATGGGCTATGGGTGCTCTCATATATCAAAAATTACCCCCTTTGTGTCAGGGTCTACATTTCGTCATAGGTGCCCCCAATACACCAGTCGTGGAATTTCACCATTTATTCCATTTGTCATAGGCAACCATTAGTTAAAAAATTACCTCTGTATGCCAAGGTCAGCATTTTGTCATGGTGGCACCCTCCGATATGACAGGTTGTCCTCCTTTATGCCAGTAATTAATGCCAATGTGCTAGTACCAGCATTTTGCAATTTGTGCTCCCACACCATGAATCGCCTCTAGTATGGCAGCATTTTTCTGTGGTTGCCCCATATTCAACAATAACCTCTAGAATGCCAGTACAAGTATTATATCATGGGTGGCCATTACACCAAGGATATATATATATATTTTAATTTCCAGAGTTTTATATAACGCAAACTTGACCCGAATTCAAGTGCCAGTATTTCATCGAAGGTGTCTGGCATGTTAAGAGTTGCCTCAAATATGCCAGCAACAGCATTTTGCCATAGTTGTATCTATAAGATCAGAATTACACTCAATATGGCAGGGTCCAACGACATACTCACAAGCATGACACCACATTCTCGCTCACTCACTCACATTCACTCACACTCTAATTCTCTCTTGCACAAATTAATTTTTACTTGCAGTCACTCTTTTTTTATTCTTATTTTTTTAGTTTTAATATCTTAAGGCTTTTAGTGTGAATTTTCTACAAATCAAGTACTGGAGGGATACATTTGCAGATGAAATTCAAGAATGGTATCCGGTGTTATAGATGGCATAACAGACATAACATATCTTTCACTGAAACTATTAATTGATCTGTTATCTTTTACAGATGTCTGTGTTGAAAATTCGAAATTGGAGGAATTTGAAGAAAGATGTACAGATCTTACCAGAAAGGTAAGTAAGTTCACACTGTTTTCAACTATGTCACAATTAACATGTATCCTAAGGTTAGCCCGAGTTGTTATCTTTAACGGGGCACAACTCTTTGGTATTAGCAATCCTTGTGTTGTAGGTATGACGGTCCAGCCTAACTCCCCCTAATCTGAAGACATTCTTTTTCCATCGTGGGTGTCTTCATTGATAAAATAAATAATAATAAAGACATTTATAGAGCGCATGGAAAATAGTACGCCATCTCGGCGTGTCCCCGCGCTAAAGAAGAGGCGATAAACTCATAAGGGGGGAGAAGACAGTACGAGGCAAGGGGCATTAAATAGGCTATAAGGAGAACAGATGAGTTTTTAGTTGCCGTCGGAAAATGGTTTCTGAAGGCTCCATGCGGAGATGGCTGGGAAGTTTATTCCATGCTGTTGCAGCCGCCACTCTGAAAGACCGACCTCCCATTTTTTCTCTCCTATAGCGGTGGGTCATAAGCATGCCCATACCGCTAGATCTGAGTGATCTGCGTGGTTCATACCTGGTAACCAGACCTGTCAGATATCTGGGGGCTTTATTCCAGATGATCTGATGACATATTAGGAGTACTTTGTACTGTATTCTTTTTTTCACTGGGAGCCAGTGGAGGGCACCCAGAGTGGTTTTAGAGTTGGCTCTTCGAGGGAGTCTAAGCACTAGGCGGGCTGCAGCATTTTGCAGTATTTGGAGTCTTCCAATGCTTTTACAAGAAGCTCCCAGGAAAAGGACATTTCCATAATCGAGGCGTCACGTTATCAGTGCCTGGGTCATAGTGCGCCGGGCCTCCAAAGGAAGGAGATCTAGGGTTTTGTTGAGAGTCTTTAAGACTCCAAAAACACTTGCCTACTAGACGGTTAATGTGTGTCTCATAAGAGAGTGTGGGATCCATCCATATCCCTAAATTTTTGGCTTCAGTACATGGTGTAGGCATATCGCCTAAACAGCTTGGCCACCAATCACATGTCCAAAAGCCGTTGATCACCACCATTGATGCTCTTAGTCATTGAATATCTCTGCCCCGTGCTGGGTGCCAGACCACTTTACGTTTTTTTTCTTTTTTTTAATTAAAGTTACACAAATAAAGTGATTTTTTGCATATTCGTTGTTGCTGGCAACATTAACTGCATTCAAACAGTACAAATACGTGGTTGATGTAGCCACTTCTAATTATTTTTTAAATAAAAAAACAAATTTGTGCAAAGTGGTGCTGTTATAAGTGAAAGTGGTCTGCGATGCAGCACTTTTATTTATTTATTTTTATTTATTAAAGTTTCAGGTAGACACATTACATACATCTCGTTAGAAACAGCTCAGAAATAGGATATCTGTACTTTGTATATGACTGAGTTGTACATAAGACATGAAGCATATCTCAGGATCAGAATTATAAAAAAAAAAAAACTGGTAGTCGTCAGTACTACTAATCAATATCCCACGTAAAAGCAAGCATCAACCACGCTTCAGAATGACCAATGCAGAATGAGCCATAAGAACACAAGTGTGGAACGGGTTATCATACCATAATGAGCACATATAAGGATACGCATTGCATTTACAGTAGCATTACATGGCAGGACAATTTTCCGGATTACAGGTCTATAACATGTGATCAATGTACAGGTCACTTTCATCTGCACGCATTTGAGGCAGCACCTCCATTCATCCCGAATCTGGAGCACGCACATCTATTTGACTATCCTGACCCTCTATCTCAGGCGCCGGCTGTGTAGATGGCGGGGAAGCCGCTCTGGCCCGTGCCCAGGTCGGATATGGCTCCCATATATTGCGGGGCCTAGATGCAGTAGGCATCAATTCCCAGTATGTGCCAAGTTGTGTTTGCCCATATGTAATATCAGATAGCCAGGCTACGAATGTAGGTAAGACCCTGTGTCCCCATCTAATAGCCACCTGTCGCCTGGCATACAGCAGGAGCAAGGCATGTAGTTTTTGTTTCTGGGTTCCGTGTCAGTGATCAACCCCAGAAGACCCATATGTGGTGCTGTGTCATCCGATCTGTCAATTATCATATTTATAGCCTCGAAAATTTCAGACCAATAATTAGTAAGTAAAGGGCAATCCCAAGCAACGTGTAAAAACGTGGCGTCCTCCATGCCACATCTCCAGCAACTAGTGTCATCCCTCAAACCCATGCGATGGAGGCTGACCGGTGTACGATAATATCTATGTAGGAATCTAAAATGTATCAGGTGGAGTTTGTAATTAGGTGAGAGTTCTAGGAGTTGCTTGCAGCAGAAGGACCATTGTATCTCGCTCAATGGCGGGTCTAGTTCTCTATTCCAAAGTTGCATAGAATTGGGCAGTGTGATCAGGGCCTGGTCTTGCATGGTGGTGTATATGGGAGTCACAAATTTTTTTGGGTGAGGCTCGAGCTAATACGTTCTGGAGTGCCAGCAATGTTGGCGGCTCATCCGGAAAACCGCTCCAGAGTGCACAGCAGGATCACTTCAATTTGTGATAGGTAAACATGTCTCTGAACAGTATAGGCGATCCCTCCTCACCAATTTGTAGATCCCTAAATTTCCCGTCTGGGTATACATCAGCAAATGTGCGCAAGGGAGTGCCAGCTAGGGACAGCTCACCTCCACTTTCTGCCAAACAGGGAATCATTGGGTTTCGTTTCAGTGGAATGGCCGATGCATATAAACATGGGAGTCGAGCTCGTCGCTGCATCTCCTGCCACACCCAGCGCAAGGTGTCGGCCGAATGAACATCTGTAGTAGGTCTTGGAGTTTTGTGATAAAGCGCCACACTCCAGGGCAGTGGGGCCACCAAGTCCAGCCCAACTGCCACATGTGGCTGATAGGGCAGAGGGTATGCCCAGAAATGCAAGAATTGGGCCTGCACGTATAGTGCCTATAAATGCATGTCCGGATCACCCAACCCTCCCTGCCTTGACGGCAAGGTCAACAAGGCCCAGGAAATTCTGGCTTGAGCGCCTGCCCATATCAAGGATAAAAGATGAGAGCGCAGACTAGTAAAGAAGTGTTTCATGAGCGGGATCGGGATGTTCGTAAACAAATATAGAAACTTGGGCAGTATTGTCATTTTCGTCAGCGCCACCCTTCCAGCAAGAGAGAGTGGTAATTTTGGCCAGATCGCCACCTTACCCTCAAGCCAATTCACAGCCCGTCCAAAGTTCAAAGAGCAAATGTTCTGGAGGTTTCGGCTTATCCATATTCCCAGATACTTTACTTCCTCTGCCTCCCAGCGCAGTGGGAACTCTGAATGTACCTCCGGTGTGTCGTCTGCTAGGGCAAATATTACCGATTTGGTCCAGTTTATGGACACTCCAGATAGGCCCTCAAATTTCAAAAATTCGTGTAGCAGGGGTTTCAGGTTTTCAGCCGGGCTCAGGACATAGAGGGTGACATCATCCGCATAGAGGGAAATTAATAAACTGCATGTACTAAAACCTATCCCCCTACTAGTATGGTGCTGCCGTATTCAGGCTGCGAGCGGTTCCATGGCTATGGCGAATAATAAAGGAGATAGGGGGTATCCCTGTCTAGTTCCTCGGGAGATTTCGAAGGGGTCCGATATCATACTGTTAACTCTCACTTGTGCTGTTGGTATGGTGTATAGGAGGCGTATCTGGTTAATAAATAAAGTGCTGAAACACATACGGTGCAATAAGCGAAATAAGTATGGCCATTCAAGTAAATCGAACGCTTTTGTAGCATCCAGAAACACCGCAGCCACATGGACAGTGGGGTGGAGATAATGCAACACTGAAAATATGGTCCTTAGATTATGGGATGTGGAGCAACCAGGTATAAATCCCGATTGGTCCGGTAGTGCCACCATCAGAAGGAGAGGTTGTAGACGGTCAGCTATGAGTTTCGCAAAGATTTTGAAATCAACATTAATTAGGGAAAGGGGCCTGTTAGTGTCTAGAGATTGGCTATCTGTGTCTGGCTTTAGCAACGTAATATTCAGGGCTTCTCTCATCGATGCAGGGAGGATCTCTCATTCTAGAGATTCCGCAAATACAGCGTGCAACCGTGGCGCCAATTCCTCCACATATGTTTTATGTATGTATGTATGTATTTATTGCTTGTTAAGCGCATCTGCCACCCAAAGGGTATCCTGGCGCTGAAACACTGTGGTGAGCCCATCCGGACCTGGCGCCTTATTTAACAGCAAACCCTTAATCACCTTCGCTATGTCTTCAACCGTCACTGGGAGGTTCATGTATTTATGGTGCCCATCATTAAACTAAACCAGCGCGATGGAATCTAGAAAACCCTCTAGATGCTCTGGAGTGGTAGTGTGCCTGGCTGAGCATATGTCGGAATAGAAATTTCTGAGTTCCTTCAGAATGTCACTCTGACCTACCATAGATTTTCCTATGGGGCTATCGATTGTGTGTACGTATTCAGATTTTGTGGTACTGCCAAGCATTTTAGCCAGGGTGCGGCTCGGTCTATCACCCTCCCCGTAGCGCCGGGCTTCCGCATGCTTACCCAGGAATTTTAGTTCCTGCTGTGCTTCCTCTGTAAAGTCTAGCAATTTCGCCTTCAGCTCTGCTGCTGTTTCTGGCTTAGGGTCCGCGCAGAATAGATCTTTTAGTTTGGCCTCAATTGTGCTGATAGTATTTCTAATGGCCTTAAGGACCCCCGCCTGCCGCGCAATGCATTGTCCTCTTATAACCACCTTAAAGGCATTGAGTCCGTGGACACCAAGCCTACATTAATATCAAAATAATCTGTAATATCTTTCCTAATCTCTTCCTTGAAAGCGTCATCAAGGAGCGCATGGGGCGGTAATCGCCAACTAAATGCAAGGGTTGGGGCATCAGGAATGTTCAATTCCAATTAGCCTGGGGCATGATCCGATAGTGAGCGGGCCATACCCTCAACACGTGCAGTCCAGGCGGCCACATCCGGGGTTACTAGCCAAAAATCTAATCTTGACCAGGTAGCATGGTGACTAGAGATACACGTACCCTCACGTGCAGTAGGGTGCTGTACTCTCCAAATATCTGTTAGGGCCCCTTCCAGCATAATGTCATGTATGGCTTGGTTAGCATGTGGATGTAGCGGCCTAGCCGCACCTCTGCGATCAACTGAATCATCAAGGACCACGTTAAAGTCACCCCCCCAGATTATGGTAGCACAATACATCCCGACAATTCGCGCCCAGACAGTTCTAAATAATTCAGGTTCATCTACGTTTGGACCATACACAGCCGCTAACGTTACTAGTTTACAACTGAGCACCCCATTCACCACAATATATCTCCAGTCCGGATCAATGTATGTGGTACGCTCTCTCCAGTCCATTCCTTTACGTAACAATATCGCCACCCCGTGAACATAGTTAGAATATATGGCAGAATATGTGGCCCCCCATCGGGTATGCTTGAGTTTTACTGAGGGCTGAGAGTTAATATGTGTTTCTTGTGGAAAGCAAACATCAATGGCATGCCTCTGTAGATATGTTCGCATCAACCTCGCTTTTCTACCATCATTTAGACCTCGGATGTTCCACGTCAGGATTTTAGTCACTCCCATTGGCAGTGTGCAAACTGCGTGCCACCGTTCCCAACATGGCTCTTAATAAAGTTGTGATGCATGACAATTTCAAACATACCATTACCGTACTGCCATTTTACCAAACACCCAACTAATCCCATCCCCCCCACCCACATCAACCCCCCAATCAGGTCGTGTCTGAATCCCCCATAAACACGCAGAGCGTGGAAACTTACAAGTAGTGGGAAATTTCCCGTGGGGGCGAGGTGGCAAAGGCATACTCCCCTGTGTGCACAGGATGGCTAAGCTTACAAGTAGCAAACCCCCCTCCAGAGGCGGCGCATATCAATCATATATAGTAGCATATAGCCATATAATGCATGCAATAAGCCCGCAGAGACAAACGAAAGGTGAGGATACTTGCGTAGCCCCAAAACCAAACCTTATTGCATATTTTCAGTATTGGAACATTTTTGTCAACATATGCAGTAGTCATGAGGCATAGGAAGCAGTTAGAGGAGCACAGCTATAGTGTACATGCTCCATAATAGCACTCAGTCATTATCACTTAGACGGTCCACCAGAGGGTTATCTCCGACTCCTTTTCGCTTCGCAGGGGGCCCACAAACATGCTTCGCAAACTTGAGTGCTGATTTGGCGTCCACAAAGAAATGAGACGTGCCCTCATGGGACACCTTGAACTTAGCTGGATAAAGTAGGGAGTAGGGAATTTTCGCTTGTAAAAGTAATCGTTTGGCCGGAAGGAATTCCTGGCGTGCAGCCTGCACCGCAGGGGTAAAATCAGGGTAGAGCGATATATTATTCCCTTTAGGGGTAATAGGGCCACGTTCTCTTGACAGCCTCAGCATGGTGTCTCTGTCCTGATAGTTCAGAATTTTCTCGAGGATGGGCCTGGGCGTACCTCCAACTGGTGGCCTAGGACCCAGCGCCCTGTGTGCTCTTTCAACTGCAAAAACCGAGGACAGATGGGGTCGAATAGTTTGTGAAGCAGAACAGACACAAAGGTCTCCATCCTAGGCATAGCTGTGGTTTCCGGAATCCCTATGAGGCGAAGGTTGTTTCTCCTAGAGCGCACTTCAAGGTCATCATTCTTCGCCCTTATGACAGTGAGGAGTTTGTCCATGTTTAGGAGTTGCTCTTTCGTCTCTTGCCTGAACTCATGGAATTCGGTTTGCCTGTTCTCTAGGCTGTCCAGTCTTGTTTCGTGCGTTGTGACCTGCGATTTGACAGTGTCGAGTTGCGTGATCACGGTGTCTAGCTTTGCGTCTATACTTTTCAGGCTCGAGCGCATTTACAGCATGAGAAATTTCAGGTCTCCACTTTGATCTTCCATAGCATCACCATCTCCCGACGCACCTTGGTCCTGTTCAGGCGGTATCCCACCCTTTGCGGTTGGGAATGGTATTTGGGATTGTCTGGCGTCTGATCAGCCCATGATGTTCACGTCTTACGACTCTGTACTCACAATGCAGGTACCCACAGCGCACTGTTATCCAGACCCCCAAACAACACGCAGGCCAAAGTTTTATCCTCCCGTTATCACAAGTGTATGTAGTCAGTCTCGCAGTCAGGTCGCAGGAGGCAGCTACATAAGACACACCATGAAAATAGGGTCAGTAGCGGTCAGTAGCGATCGTCCCGCCACGGACGTGCAATAGTTAATGCCTGCAGCCACACAAATGTCCCACGATCAGGACGCTATCGCCCAATCCACCAACCACCCTAGTCCTACTGGCAGGGTTTGACCTTAAGCGTCACGATACCTCTATGATCTCAGAATCCAAGTCCAATTCGCTAGGAATGAGGACGATGCCGCAACTAGTCCCAGTAGGCACTTCAGCAGACAAAATGGCATCTACAACGCAGGTTAAAAGACGGCATCTCGTCAGTGCACACAGTGGTAGGGACCAGCACTCCCAACACGCAGGCCCCGGGTTCGTGGAAGCGTTTCACCACGGGTTCTAACAGTAGTGTCTCCTATGCCTTAGGGAGTGTCACCACAGAGTCTGTGCTTCACCAGGCAGTCAGGCCTACCCCCTTAGCACAGCGTGACAATGGCAACCACACATGGATCGTGATTGGGCTCAAGGGCAGTCATCAGGAAGACCCCAGCAGGTCGGAGATTTTGGGGGAAAGATACGGTGCGCCACACAGCATATCCCGGCCCCAGCGCTATAGGGATCTGTCCAGCACTACGTCAGGCCGCCTAGAAAATGGCCGCTTCACTGATCAGCCTGACAGTATCCCTTAGTAGGTTTCTGACTTTGGGCAGTTATTGCAGGGCAATCAGAGGGGTCCCGGCACTAACCTCACCGGCGGGGGTCCGCTGCACACATCAATCGAATTTTGTGCCTCACACGGCCGGCCACCACTGCTGTCACCAAATGCGGCCCGCACAGCCTCTGGCTCAATTTCAGAGCGGGCTCGAGTTCCGATGTCCTCCTCCAGCCTTCCGCTAGCTCCTCTTCCCGCTCGCCTTCAGTTGGCAATATTTCACTCCCTTCATCAGCCCGCGGGCTGAAAGTCAGAACATCCAGTACGTTTACTACTCAGGTTTCAGCGCTAGTGTTTGCGCCGCCCAGAGTGAAGGTTTTCGAAGGATTATGGCAGGATAATCAGCTTAGCCGGCGGAGCTC
Organism: Lissotriton vulgaris; assembly: GCF_964263255.1. Classification (NCBI taxonomy): domain Eukaryota; kingdom Metazoa; phylum Chordata; class Amphibia; order Caudata; family Salamandridae; genus Lissotriton; species Lissotriton vulgaris. The sequence goes on along the minus strand of NC_141693.1, from coordinate 959,937,573 downwards.
ACCAAGTAGCAGCCATTTCACAGCCTTGCAAGCCACGCCCCCTCTACCTGTAGTCACTGTTAATCTCACTCACTCATTGTCAGCCATTCTAACTTAGTCATATTGACACTCAGTCCCACACGTTCTCACTCACTATCTGTCACTATCTGTCAACCACTTTCACTATTACACATGCTCTTTCATAGATACACATGTTCACATAAACATGAACACTTAAACACACTCTCACCTGCAAGCAGTCGAACAACATTCATTTAAAAGCAATTTTTACTTACCTAAGCTGGCACCAAAGGTCCCATTCCATCAATTTGTGCTCCATTTTTTATTACACTAAGAATGAACAATAGTTGTCTAGTTGTTGCTAAACAAAAAATCCAGTAAGAATTTAGAAATGTGAACAGGAGTCCCAGTAATTAATCACAGCCCTGCCGAAGTCTAAGATGATCAGCCATTGCCCAATAGTTATTAAAGCATACCAATGGCACAGTCTAATGAACAACTATGGCCCAACAGGAAAAAAACAGGACTGGCCCAATCTGCAACGAACAACAATGGCCAAATCCAAGCAGGCAATGATAACTATCTGACAGTGGATGACTTCCCACCACTTCATTGCTTCCTTGTCAGAATGTCTCCTTTTGAAACAATCGCCAATCCAAGTCTTTGCACAGGTTTTACTGGGGAGCAGTTTCTCTCTGCATCCAACGAAACTGGGAAATCAGTTGTCTTGGTGCCCTCCACTGTCTGCTGCATCATGTTTCTGACTATAAATTCTACCTCAGACTGGGGACAATGCCGCTAACCCCGAGGCCAACCAACTTCTCACTGATATGGAGATGCTTGGCCTCCAACAGTACATGGTTGGCTCCACACACATAGCTAGTCAAACCCTGGACTTAATCTTTACCACTCTCCACATCTAGAAAGAGAAAGGCCAGTCCCTTTGATCCGGGCAGATCCCCATTTAACCAGAGGCAGAATGCCAAGACGGATATGATAAATGATCCTATCAAATATGCTAAAAATACATATAGAGCTTGGTACTCTATTTTGGCAGAAGCATTCTCTAAATCTTTCACCCCGGTGTTTGAAGCTTAGGGTTCAGATGTTAACTTTGCCCTAACTAACTATCACCACGTGCTGGCAGTAGCATTTGATAAAACTGTTCCAATTAGGAAGGCCAGGACTATCTCCTCCAGACCCCATGCTCCATGTTTCTCTATGAAATTCACGCTATGAAAGCAGCCTCTAAAAGGAGGGGAAGATGATGGTGACAGTACAAATCACCGGAGGACAAAGCAGCCTATGATTTAAAACTTACAAGCTGCCACAAACGTATTCGGAATCCCACTAGAATTTTCATATCCAGTAAAATTAAGAATGCTGGTAGCTCATCTAAAGAGCTCTGCAGAGTGCTCAAGGGATATTTCCAACTCTTGCACTTGCTCCTTGGAAGGAAACTAGTCACAATATCGAAAAAAAAGTATCGATTGGACAGAATATCGAGTTTTTGATATCGAATGGACAGAATATCGTATTGCAAAAATAAAGTGGTGCAGAATATTGAAATGCAGGTAAGAAATATAGAGTTCCACAATATCGAAGTTAGTAATATAGATTTTTTTTGTGTGTTTTAAGTGTTAGTATATGTGTTAAAAGTATGCATTATTTATGTAATGTATGTTTGAATTTTGTAACTAATGAATGTTATGTTAATTAATTTTTGTGTAATTTAATTCCGTTGCGGGTTGTGGGTTTATATGGGAATAGGGTGGGAAGTAATTTAATTATAATATATATTTTTAGCATTATTTAGAATTAATTAATTATATGTTATTCTTTTGCGTAATTTAATTCTGTAGCGGGTTGTGGGTTTGTAGGGGAATAGGGTGGGAAGTAATTTAATTGAAAGAAATGTATTTATTATGTTATTACTTAATAATTTAATATTTAATAATTTATATCGTTATTTAAGTTAATTTTATTATTAATTCATTATAAATTGAATTGTATATAATGATGATAATAATAATATTAATAATTAATTGATAATTGTGTAATGTTTTATTAGTTCGTAATTAATTAGTTATCAATTATTAACAATTAATTTGTAAATATGTTAATTAATTATATTGTTAATTGTCATTTGTTAATTAATTAATTGTTAATTAATAATGATAATTTATTAATATGTTACAATATTGTAGGCTATGTTTATAGTGGAAAATGGTGGGAGGTAAATACATTTTTACAAAATAATTAATATAAATTTTATTTCAGGAGTGGGTATATTAAATTATTTTCAATGAGTTTTCTGCATTTTGCTCTTGGTGATATGCTCTAGACACCAGAAGTGCTATTGTCATGCATCCTTGCCTCTACAATATTAACAATTTCTTGGTGCTGTATTGTCCTTCTCTCTCTCCAAAGTGTATTTGGTTGTGTAGGGCTCCTTTGCTGCTCCAGCACCCAGCAGCCCCCTTCCATCAGCAGGGAGATGTCCAAAGCTGCTCTCTTTCCTGGGCTCCTGGCAATCCCCTTGGACGGGAGTCTTCTGTCAGAAGCACCCCGTGGCTCTCACTACAGGTTACTCAGGCTCCCTGCATTCCAGACCCAAAGACTTCTTTGAGACTTGCAAGGTGCCTGTATGGGTTCACATAAAGTCCACCCTGTACTGACCCCAGAGTACTTGGGAGGCCTGTGCCACTGGAAATACAGATTCGGTATTGACAGAATCGGTAAATACCGACTCCTACAGATTCGGTAATTTTTTACCTACATCTGCCTCCTTCCAATTTACCGACTTTTAAATTCCGAATCGGTATGACTCGGTATTTAAAAGTCGGTAAATCGGATTTACCTACATCTGGCCCAAAATATCTCACCCTACTAAGACCTTTAAATGGCGTAAACGGTCATCTCCTGAGTGCTGGTACCCTAAGGATGAGGTACCTGAGGGACCAATGCACCAACTGGCAGGAACAAAAGATCTCCGGTAAAGAGCCCCTTTATGGGAGCCTGTCAGACATTGCAGCACCAGTCTGACGAGGAGCAAAACCCAAATAATGAAGCATGACACCTAGCTTGCTGGGTGTTTGAGGGTTTTAATTTCTGAAAGGGGCGTTCCCCTTTCATGCTCCTACCTTGTTGGGGATGGTTACGCCCTCATCCTAACTCCCCAGGGAACAGCTTTATTCTCTTGTTATTATAGCCTAGGTCCTCTACGCAGGACCCATTAAATATTCCCCTTTCCAATCCCCTTGATTGTTGACTATGAAAAAAATGCTCATGTATAGTTCTAATCATATTCAACAGGCAATCTTATCGGAATAGCACAAACCAAGTTCTAGAATGATTTGAGTGAATCCCAAGGACAGCCTTCAAAATAAATCTGATGACAACCCTACTCAAAGAGACTTTTGCAGCACATCATGATGCAAGAGAGACAGCCAGCTCCTCTGCGAAGTTGGAACTTGGGCTCTTTATGTGGTGGTTGGACCTCAGACAGGTCTTACATTGAAGATCAGCAAAAGGAGAAGGCCTTAGCAATTGAGATGCATCAGTCACTACTGTCGTGCTATTTTTGCGAAATTGCAGAAATTCAATAAGCCCTAAATACTTGAAATATTTAAACAAATAAATACACAATAAGAATAATTCATGAGGCCTACATGATTTGTGGGTACATTTCCATAAATCATTACAAATGAACCTAAAAAGCCAGAGTCAGTAAAAGTCTTCTTCTAAATCAAGTCAACAATGACCATGTGAAAACGATGAACTGTGCTTTAAAAGTGTAATGAGCAACAGTACCGTATGCGTTAATAGGGTATCATAGTGACTGCATCAACATATATTCTGCCCATGATTTCTTTCTAAAGTGGTTAATGTGGTCCAAGTCATGTTCAGTGAAGTGCAGAACAAATTATACCAATATCCTTTTTACTGTTGAAACCTACATCTGCGCGCCTGCTGTTCTGAAAAAAGATAGTGGAAAGTGTTACAAAGATAAATCGACCAAGTTTTAGCTCGGACATTTTTCACCTAACATTTTTTTCATATGCTCCAATTTCTCTAATACCGTTTCATTAATTAGGAATTTAGGTAAATGACATAAGTGCCCTAATTTTTTATTTCTGCCAGGAAAACAATTAGGCAGTTAGAAGTAACAAATGGCCTGGATGCATGCTGCCTGTTGAAAATTTTCAAGCTACATTATTTCTGACAATAGAAAAACAAATAATCGTTGTTTTGGCCAATTTTTACCATAAGTGATGTCAGCTCCAGCAGATGCGGCATAGCAGTGTTTTTTCCCTTTTGTCATGCCTCATTAAAGTGTGCTGACTCTTGTGAATTCCCATTTCCTTTAGGTAAATAGTTATTTACATGAACTGCGACATTTTTCTTTGGTGACAATTTCTAATTATTCAGGCAGCCGAGGGTGATGTATTAGCCGCTTTGAATAAAGCTTCACCTATGAAAAAACAGACGTTAAATTAACTATCCCTTCAAAATAAGACACATTTTCAAAATGGACAAATTATGCCCTTCTTAGCCACATATGGTAAGTGTTTTAAACATTTCCCCACTGGTTCTTACTCCAGAGAACACTTCTTTATGATAGAGTGCAGGTCTTCTTTTCTCATATGGGGGTCCTTTGTGTTGCCAGTGTTTGCCAGCATTTTAAGTAGAAGGAATCATGATGTGGCTGTGCAGAATACATTTAGACCATTATTCCTAGATGTGACAAATTCGGCCTATTTGCTGTTAACTCTTTCTTGGCACTAAGTGGAGTGATGCAAGGATATAATACGATTTTCTGAGCTCTCCGCTGCAATGATACCGTTATTACATCAATGGCTGCACTATTTTCTAACTTATAGAAGATGTAAAACTTATCACCTTAGCAAATGTGACACGAATAAATAAAATATATCATGGCTCCTATTTGGAAAGACGTCCGTTAGAAAGCAGCAATCATTTGCAAAATAAATTGAAACGAGGAACGCTTGCTGGCATGATCTTAGGTATTTCCCAGAGGTTTTATGAAAAAAGCAATATTCTAAAAGGACATCTATTAAAAAGGTACAACCTGATAAATATATTCAGAATGCATTAAAGTGATAATTTTCGTATCTCATGTTTCCAAAAGATTATGGATATCTTAGTATGTAATTAAACATTTAAGTTGTGAGAAGATTCCCTGCCTGTTCCACCAGTGAGTGCATTGATTAAAAAGCAAAAAATAAAATGCAGATTACTCTTTGTATTATGGTGATGCCGTGAAATATAATACTAGTAGCGAGTTTCGGTTCAAGTGTAAATATGTGCAGAAAGTATACATATACGCTACAGATGTGATCAATGGGATTTGCTGTGCAGCAAAAAAGGCGTACATAAAAAGAAAGAAAAAAATTCTGACATTATAACAGTAGCCCCCTAACATGCATATTGCTCTTTATGCATGAAATAACTGGTTTTACAGGGGGCAAAATATTATGGGTCTCCTTCTAAGTGCCGTTGTAAATGTCAAAGTGGGAGCAAATTGTTTTTACGCCCCACTCAATAGTCTAGGGGGCATATTACCAACAACCAGCGATAATTATCGCTATGTTGGCTTAGCAGCGATATTATTATCGCCGAGCTACGCCAATTTTTATCGCAGATAAACCTTGCTATTATCAAGGTTTATCTCAAAAGCAATAAAAATCGGCCGAAATGCATGAATATCGCTGAAAAGTCAGCGATATTCATGCATTACCGAGCTAATGCTCTTAGCCATGTTATTCACCTACCATTGGATAACATGGCTAAGAACTGCTCTGGGCAGGTGTTAGCTTTTGGAGATATTTGCGCTTAGCGCGAATATTTCCAAAAGTAGGTAATAGGAGATAGCGATGTTAGCGACTGTTTCCAGTCGCTAACATCTTGGCACGCCCACTTTGCATGTCATTAGCAATAATTATCGCTGACATGCAAAGTGGGCCCCAAGATGATCGCTATCTCCTACTAGCTGTCGCTAACTGGTGTTAGCGACAGCTACGTAATAGGGCGATAAAGTTATCGCCGCTTTAGCGGGAAAAATTCCATCTAAAGCGGCGATAAGGCCCTTGGTAATATGCCCCTGTGTTCAGTGAATTTGAGATAGCCGTGGTTATTAGTAAGACATATGTGATCCCCTATTCTGCAGTGCTTGCCACTAACCTTAAAACGTTTCAAGCTTGGAATGAGTGTTGTAAAGTGCAGTACAACTGCAAAATGGGAAAAGTTAGGAAACATAAAGGCATTTCTACTTCTTAACATCAGTTTAAAAGAGACTTAATTTTAGGGCTCAAAGCCATCTAATATTGTTGGTAGATAGGGCTTTGTGTAAAAAATCCTGGGTTGTTGCATGGGAACACAAATGTGCCACCAATGAGATCCTACTCTTGATGGAAAGGAAAGGTTTGTAAAGCACTGCTTCACTTTACTTTGAAACTACTTTCCTTGAAAAAGTAATTCCAAAATAAACATTTTGCACAAGTTTGCGCCATTTTATGACACAAACCCAGTGCAAAATATTACAAAATCTGGCCGAGGTATTTGTGTATTTTCAGTATTTCATTAAGCAATGTTTGCATCCAAGTGATTGTGTCACTGCTTATCATACATTACGATTAAGAGACTGGATTAACCTTTTGGTTAGATGTAATTATCCTACAGCACATAGTTATACAGCAGCGCGCCCACGCTGTGCTTCAGAGAGAGCGTGAGAAAGACAGGCGCCTGCTTATGCTTTAGATGAGCATTTTGATCCCCTTTAAGGGGGCCCTATCCTTCCACATAAAGCTGCAGAACTCATCATCTTTGCTTAATAATACTTCTGGGCACCTGCAAGTTACCTGGTTTGGAGCATCCCAACCCTTTAATTGTCATTATTTCTTTGAGTTTTATCAGCTGCCCTGTATGGGAGCCCACCTGAAAGTACCTCAGTCATGTGGCTTTGTTTGTCTGGATAATTAATTTGTGCAAGCCAGACTGATTGCTAAAGGGTTTTCCTTTAGAAATGTTATGTATGCCAGCAACAAGATGAAGTATGTGAGCCTAAAATGGTATGATGTAGAAAGGAAAGTAGAAGTGAAATTGATGTGACAGTATTTTATTTATGCGTAATGTATAGCATTCATGCATATGTTATGCACAAACAATTTCAGAATGGGTGACTGAAAGGAGAGCTACCCAGGAAAGTGTCAGAAGAGAGGTTCAAGACATGCTTACGAATTTGTTCAATAAACATAAAATAGCACATTATGGAACATCACAAAGGTTTAAGAAAAAAGAATGTTCTAATTGTGTCATGGCCTCTCTGTTGTACCTGTACGAAACGGCATATGTGAGACAAAAATTGAGTGAAGGGGACTAATGGATCGAGGCTGCTTAAGCAGGCCTGCATAGAAGAATGTGGTATGAAAGAGAAGGAACATGTTTCACACGAAAAAGCAGTAACAAGTAGGTACATTGCAAATGATTGTTAACCATTCACACACCTAGGGGCCGATTCCGATTTCAAATTGGTAAAATCCCTTACAAATAGCCGTACGGAGCATATTTCCCGTACGATTCGTACCCTGAAAGGTCTCCTTACGTACGATGAAGTACGATTTGGATCGAACTCAGATCTCCGTACCAATCATACAAAAAACCATTCGACTGAAATATACGTACGATTTGTATCTGAAGAGGCATTGCGAGACGTCCGTACGTAACGAAGCAGCAGTTTCCGGGCCAGCAAGTACGATTCGTCTCTGAGACACTCTGTACAACCCTTTTTCTACGAGAGCTCAAAACGTCCATAAAAGCAGAGTCCGGCTCGAACCCCAGCCCTGGTACGCGACATACACGCCATGAACCCCTTAGTCCATGTCATCCCAGTCCTGTACGCCTACCACCTGGTCTTACAGGCACACGTATAGCACCATTACAATAGTGATACGATGCGCACACACAACATGAATGTTGGGGTACGGTGCGTCTCACGCACTCACATATGGCACCAGTACAATAGTGATATGATGCGCACCCACGCCATGAATGTTGGGGTACAGTGCGTTTCACGTGCTCGCGTATGGCACCATGACAATAGTGATACGACGCACAAACACGGCATCAACCCCATGTGGCCAACAGTATGCGGATGGGTGGATATGACTCCCAGCAGTGCCCAGACAGATGAGGGGTGGGTGGATATGACTCCCAGCAGTGCCCAACAGTATGGGGGTGGGTGGATATGACTCCCAGCAGTGCCCAACAGTATGGGGGTGGGAGGATATGACTCCCAGCAGTGCCCAACAGTATAGGGGTGGGTGCACAGGACTCTCAGCAGTGCCCAACAGTATGGGGGTGGGTGCACAGGACTCCCAGCAGTGCCCAACAGTATGGGGGTGGGCGGATATGAATCCCAGCAGTGCCCCAGACAGATGAGGGGTGGGTGCACATGACTCCCAGCAGTGCCCAACAGTATGGGGGTGGGGGGATATGACTCCCAGCAGTGCCCAGACATATGAGGGGTGGGTGCACAGGACTCCAAGCAGTGCTCAACAGTATGGGGGTGGGTGCACAGGACTCCCAGCAGTGCCCAACAGTATGGGGGTGGGTGGATATGACTCCCAGCAGTGCCCAGACATATGAGGGGTGGGTGCACAGGACTCCCAGCAGTGCCCAACAGTATGGGGGTGGGTGCACAGGACTCCCAGCAGTGCCCAACAGTTTGGGGGTACATCATCATCAGCATACCACAACTACATGGGGGTATGTGTACACCCCTAACTTGTGACTATAATGATAGTGCCAGAGCAACACATCACTTACAGCAGTGTTCCACTCCCTGGAGGATGGATTACTGTCACACACTGTGTGACACACCACATGTGGGTGTGAAGTCAAATTCCACATGCATACCCACCCATGGAGTCTGCAGCCGAAATACTCACCCTACCCTCATGACACAATAGTGTATAGTCATGTACCAGCCCACCAAACAAAGAGAGCGAAAGGGAACACACACTGTCAAGTACATCCCAGGGCTGATATGAATGTCCAGGTGTTGTTCAGACCACCAAGATGTAGTATCTCATGGAAGGAATAGGGTTGAAACCCCTTAGATACAATGCACAACATTGTGAGTCTTGTGCCCAAATACCCTGCATAACAGTTTCCAGCATAGGGGTAGGCTGTGATAGCACACATGCATAGTGGTAAAAAGGGTGAATGTGTCCATGAAGGCATTTGTACATACTCAAAACACAAGCACAGTGAGATTTAAGCATGGCACAGACGAATGAGCAGTAGACATCTGTGAGCAGCCATGGCCATTGTTGAAGGGAACCGTCACCAAAAAAGGAAATGTGCACACATGTCAGCACAACTATTGTGCAACTGTCTGCAGTGAAGACCGCTGCAGGAGGGAAACTGCTGCCGTCAGTGAGGAGTCCATGGACTGCATTAACCGACGTTGGTCAGACATTGCAGCTGACATGCCCTCCATGAACGAGAACAACTGTGTTAGGATTTGAGTGTGGCCATGGAGGACATTCAGCATTGATGTCTTACCAACCTGAATCTGGTGGAGTAAGTCCACAGACTCCGCTCTGAGGGCAGCATGGGAGACAGGGGCAGGGGCTGCAGTACCGGGGCCGAAGGAGACATGGGGGGCGGCACGTACAGAAGGGACCTGAGCACCTGGGAGGGTGGAGATGGGTCTGGAGGAGGCGGGGGCAGACACAGTGATGCTACCAGGTGTTGCAGCGTATTCCCCCTGGTAGGAGGTGTCACCTTCCAAAAGGTCCGCAGTCTGGCTCCCCTCACCCTCCGTGCCACTGGCTCCCACTGACTCCTCAGCGCTGGTGGCACTGTGGCTGGGTCCCTCCTCCAGATCCTGTGCAGCTGTCTCCTCCTGTCTCTGTTGATGATGCTGTGGGCAAGGAGAAGAAACAGAAATGCATCAGTCACCTGTACACATCTGGCACATGAGCACAAAATCAGTAGGTCACACTGGAAATCATGGTATGCATCATGAGTAACAGCCAGATAACTGCGCATATTTGAGCCTTGTACTGCCCAGTTGGTATAGATACAATGCTACTTTGACACAATGATCCAAAGAACACATCAGGCCACACCTTGAATGAGAATTACACAGAGAAGCTAGTGTTTGTTTACAGGAGAGCAGAAGAATACAATGATGTGATGCCACCTCAAGTTCACAAAGAAATAAACAGTAGTGGTGCCCCTCAGGGCAAACTCACCCACCTCACTCCCCAAGGTGAGACCACACTCCGAGCCCAGTAAGTACATTTGGCAAAAAATATATGTAACTAAATGTTGGCATCTTGGGAATCACCATACTTGACACAATCAACATGTAGTGAATGTGTTAATTCGCCATCTTGTGAAGAGAACACGTATGTGCCTGCATGAAAGATATCTCGCAATGAAATGCACACAAACAACATTTACATATTAATTGAAACAACTGGCACCCTTTAAGATAAAACACTGTTGAAACAAATGGAGTTGCAGATTTGCCATATAGATGGTCCAACGGAGGTCTTGATGTCTTGACACTCATTAGTTTGTACAATTGACAACAAAGGAGTTTCAAGACCTCAAGAACGCTGTGGGGACATGTATATGGAGATCAAAGCACACCATTAATCACTAACACTGGCCTCTTTGAAAAGGTGCTAGCCTCTTTAAAAAAAAGTGGATATGTTGTTTTGTGTGCACTACCTTGTGAGACAACTATCATGCAGGCACATAAGTGTCCTTTACTCAATTCGTCAGATTAACACATTCTAAACATGATCAACTTTTAACAAGTGTTGTGAGTGCCAAGGTACAATCATTTATGTGACACAACTTGAAATATGTCAATCCTCACATGGGCATCCATTCCCTGATGACACAGTTGCTTGCACATGGAATCTACTGGTTGTCATGTGGAGTGGCACACATGTCCCAACTCTGGACAATGCTTAACCAATTGGGCCAGCAATTGAGATGAACAAAATCATTGCTGCATTGTGGACACACCGTTATCCCCAGGCAAAATGTGAACACAGAAGTGTGCACACTAAGACAAAACAGCGTTGCTTCTAAACTACATACATGTGACAAAAATGTATGATCCTGAAACATGTTTGGAACAAAATGACAGGCTGCAAAGCCCCAACTGAAATCACTGGCCACCATCACAGGGGCAGTGCATGGTGAATAATTGTTCAGCCAATTCTTGCCCACAGGTCAGACCTGGCAAGGCTAAATCAGGCTGGCCCATGTAGACCTCTCCTGCACAACACCCCCAACCCTCAGTCAGTGTGATTGATACAGCTCAAGAAGTGAGACCTCTAAATATGGTTAACAAAAAGTGTGCAACATCAATTCCAAAAGTAACCCAAGATCACCTTGTGGGGCTGGCAATACATATTTGTGACAAACAACCATCAACAGATTGTTGTGAATAGGCACACAGGCACTGACCAGTGTGAGTATGCACAAGCCAAATCTTGTATCCCTGTCCAGTGGACACATGTAGCAGACACAGGGAAAATACTAGCTATGCCAGGGACCAATGCCACAGAGGCAGACCGATGCTGAACCCACATAGAATGGGCACAGTGTTGGATGACACACATGATTAGGAGGCCAGGGTGTCTCAGGGGACTGTAGTGGGCACACTGATCCGTGGGTGTGGAATGAGCTCACTGTAACATGAGTAACCATCATGGCACTATGCATATTTCCCACTGATGTACATCATGTCTGAGAACACAACATGGGCCATGCATGCTGTAAGGGTGTCAGTGGAAACCTCGCAATCCTATGTTGAGACTCATCATCAGCGCAAACAAATATGAAGCCCAAACACAGTGCACAGGTCATGGCACAGGCAAGGGCCCAACACATGTCACAGACCACCCAATGTACAGTCTTATTTTCTTGCACACTAGATGAACATGTGCAAATGTGATTACACACAGACCAGGGGACACATGTTAAGGAAGGGAAGGGATGAAAATGAGCACCAGGGGACTATCGGGAACCGAAAACACACTGCACATTTAACCTGTCTGACCAGACACCCCAACTGTGGGAGTGTATCCAGGCTTCAGAGCACCTCAAAAAGCAGGTGGCACACAACACAACAAACAGCCATGTACCTACCCCCTCCTTGCTGCTGTCTCTCCTGCAACTGCCTATCGAGGTCTGAAAATACGACCGCCAGGACCAGGAGCATGTAGGGGGTGAGGTGACGGCTGCCGCCATGCCGGCGTGGAGGTTCCAGCTTCAGCTGGACCCGGGTGATATGCCGGGTCCAGCACCGGATGTCTTGCCACCTCTTCTGCACATTGCGCAGCCGCCAACGATGGCCCCCCGCATACCTGACGGCCCTGACAATGTCCATCCAGATTTCCCCCTTCTCGTAGGCAGTTACCTATCAGGAAGACAAAGTGAAACAACATCACTACATCTGCTCCATGTCCCAGAGACACATATTTGCACACCATTGATAATGTGAACAGGGCATAGGATGTTGACAGGACTTGCATCATTGTCCATGTGAATTTGGCCTGTGGACAAGCCCCAATGCACAACATGGCATTGAAAGGCAACCGATGGCATAACGGGTGCAACACACTCACTGATCATGGCACACACTGGGCAACACATGCAACTGCAGGATGTGGAACAGCACATGCCAAGCAGTTACATATCCCACTCCACTGTAGAGCCCTCAGCAGACCAGACAGACACCCTGGCACAGATCACTCGCCTGTCACTGACAACAGTGGATACAACCCTCACTTTGCACATGTGCCACTTGATAATGGGGTGTCACAGGTGTCAAGCTAGCTTTGCAAGTCAGGCACACAGCACTGCTTAATTGTCACATCAGATGGCTAGAGCTGCTGCATACGCCATGCGGCAGTGGTGCAACACATCACATACACACTCACCCAGATGACAAAGCACATTTACATACTTCAATATCCATGAGGTTAAACACATCATTTGGACAATCTCACCACAGGTCCCCTCAAGTCATAAACATCTGTGAGTACAGTCACCTGTCACTCTGGGGGGAACACTGTTCCACCTCAGGACATTTGGGAATAAAGCCACCAAGGTCTGGCTTGGCTGAATGTGTCATTCACTATGCAGTGAATGTCACAGTAAGCACAATGCAAGTGAGGAGTGAACACACATGAACTACATCATGCTCTGCATGAGAGATACCACCATGTACACCCCCTGGGACTCACTCAAAACCACATTGCATGTCTGTCCCCCCAATACACAATGCCTGTTGTGACACTCACACAACAGGTGCACATTCAAAGGTAGTGGAGTCAGCACTCACCTGCTCCCCTGGTCTCCCATACAGCTTGCTGTATTGTGGTATGAGGCTATCTAGCAGGGCCTGGTTTTCCTCCTCAGTGAAAGCTGGGGCCCTCTCCATAGTACGAGCCATGAAATGCCAGAGGATGCAGAGACAGCAGCAGTGTGGTCCACTCCAATGTTGTGCAGGCAAGTGCCCTCCCATGGGTTCTTGCTGCCTTAAATCAGTGCTGATGAGGGGCTTTCAGTTCGAGTAGTACAGAGAGAAGGGTCAGATGTGTTCACATCGTATGTTTCCTCCAATCCCTTTAAACATCCAGGTCTGACACGCATTCACATCGTTCAAAATTTGAGCTTCAGCTCCACAATCATTTTGCAACATTGTATTTTTTTGACCAACTGACTTTTGCAGGGCACCTGTAGCACACACTCAAATCTCAGTATCCATGACACCCGGGCCTACTACTCGTCCCCTATGTGTCCCCTAAGTGATTTTGAGATACCCACATGTGTACGGTGCATTTCAAGCGCTCGCGTATGGCACCATTGCAATAGTGAGACGATGCGCACACACGCCCGGAATGTAGGGGTACGGTGCGCTCGCTAATGGCATGATTTTAATAGGGAGATGATGCGCACACACGGCCGGAACGTAGGGGTACGGTGCGCTCGCCAATGGCACGATTACAATAGTGAGACAATGCGCACACACGCCCTGAAAGCAGGGGTACGTGCGCTCGCGTATGGCACGATTACAATAGTGAGACTATGCGCACACACGCCCAGAACGGAGGGGTACGGTGCGCTCGCCAATGGCACGATTACAATAGTGAGATGATGCGCACACACGCCTGGAATATAGGTGTACGGTGCGCTCACGTATGCCACGATTACAATAGTGAGACGATGCGCGCACACGCCTGGAACGTAGGGGTACAGTGCGCTCGCCAATGGCACGATTACAATAGTGAGACAATGCACACACACGCTCTGAAAGCAGGGGTACGGTGCGCTCGCGTATGGCACGATTACAATAGTGAGACTATGCGCACACACGCCCGGAATGTAGGGGTACGGTGCTGTGAATGCAGGGGTACGGAGCGTTTCACACGGTGTGTTACACACGCTGATGCTAATGCAAGGGTACGGTGCATTTCACACACTGATGCCAATGCAGGGATACAGTGCGTTTCACACGCTGATGTGAATGCAGGGGTACGGTGCATTTCACACGCTGATGCCAATGCAAGGGTATGGTGCATTTCACACACTGATGTGAATACAGGGGTACGGTGCATTTCACACGGTGCGTTACACACACTAATGCCAATGCAGGGGTACGGCGCATTTCACATGCTGATGTGAATGCAGGGGTACAGTGCATTTCACATGGTGCGTTACACACTCTGTTGCCAATGCAGGGGTATGGTGTATTTCACACGCTGATGCCAATGCAGGGGTACGGTGCGTTTAACACGCTGATGTGAATGCAGGGGTACGGTGCATTTCACTCGGTGTGTTACACACGCTGATGCCAATGCAGGGGTACGGTGCATTTCACACGCTGATGTGAATGCAGGGGTACGGTGCGTTTCACACAGTGCGTTACACACGCTGATGCCAATGCAGGGGTACAGTGTGTTTCACATGGTGATGTGAATGCTCGGGTACGGTGCATTTCAAACAGTGCGTTACACACGCTGATGCCAATGCAGGGGTACGGTGCGTTTCACATGGTGCGTTACACACGCTGATGCCAATGCAGGGGTACGGTGCATTTCACACGCTGATGCCAATGCAGGGGTACAGTGCTTTTCACACGCTGATGTGAATGCAGGGGTACAGTGTGTTTCATACGGTGCGTTACACACACTGATGCCAATGCAGGCGTATGGTGCGTTTCACACACTGATGTGAATGCAGGGGTACGGTGTGCTTCACACGTTGTGTTACACACGCTGATGCCAATGCAGGGGTTTGGTGCGTTTCACACGCTGATGTGAATGCCGGGCTACGGTGCATTTCACACGGTACGTTACACACGCTGATGCCAATGTAGGGGTACGTGCGTTTCACACACTGATGCCAATGCAGAGGTACGGTGCATTTCACACGCTGATGCCAATGCAGGGGTACGGTGTTTTTCACACGGTGCGTTACACACGCTGATGCCAATGCAGGGGTTTGGTGCGTTTCACACGCTGATGTGAATGCAGGGCTACAGTGCATTTCACACGGTGCGTTACACACGCTGATGCCAATGCAGGGGTACAGTGCGTTTCACACACTGACGCCCCAGCCGCCGCAGGGCCGCCGCAGGGCCGCCGCAGGGCCGCCGCAGGGCCGCCGCCGAGCCGCCCCAGCCACCGCAGGGCCGCCGCCGAGCCCCCAGGTTTTCCCGCCGGATCACCGCGAGACCCCGCCCGCCGATTGGTTCCCGCGCTCCCCGCCTCCCCACACACCCTCCCTCCCGGCTCCCCTCTTATGACGCCCCCAGACTGACCGCGCAATGGACGCGCGCAGCGGGAGCACCGATTGAGCGCCGAAGGTGCGCCAAAGGTAAGCCTGTCTACGCCCGTCCGCGCCTGGACCGCGCCGAGCGCCAGGACCCCTGGCCCCCGCAGACCCCAGCCCACCCGCCGGACCTACGACGCCGCCACCCTCAGCGCACTCAACACCGGCCGAACCCCGGGATGCTACCGAGCCACCCCGAGACACACCCACGGACCCTTCTGCTGCCGCGCCTGCAAGTTCACCTGCATCCGGACCTGCACTACACCAGCACCCACCAAGCCGAACAACAACAGCAACCACCTGAAGTGCATCCTCCTCAACACCCGCTCCGTCCACAGACACGCCATCGAACTCTGGAACCTCCTCGACACCACAGCTCCTGACGTCGCCTTCCTCACGGAAACCTGGATGAACGACTCCTCAGCGCCCGACATCGCCATCGCCATCCCAGAGGGCTACAAGATCACCCGAAGAGACCGCGACAACCACACTGGAGGAGGCATCGCCATCATCCACAGGGACACCATCCGCATCAAGACCAACACCGACGACACCCTGACAACCGCCGAACACCTGCACTTCCAGATCCACGCGGACCCCAAAACCACCCTCAGAGGCACCCTGATCTACCGACCCCCGGGACCACGCACACAATTCAGCGAGGACATCGCCGACTTCATCAACCCGCATGCCCTCCCCTCCGCCGACTACATCCTCCTGGGGGACATCAACTTCCACCTGGAGAACAACAACGACCGCAACACCATCACCCTGCTCGACAACCTCGCCACCCTCGGTCTCAAGCAGCTGGTGTCCACCCCCACCCACCTCGCCGGACACACACTCGACGCAGTCTTCTCATCCTGCAAAGACATCATCTTCAGCCACGCCACCGGACTCCACTGGACGGACCACAGCTGCGTCCACTTCACCTTCAAAAGAACAACGATCCACCACCACCAGCAACAGGTTGCTCGAAGAAGCTGGAACAAGATCACAGCCGACCAGCTCGCCGCTTCCCTGAGCCAGCACCCTCCCGCCAGCTCAGCGAACCCCAGCCAGGTTGCCGACAACCTCACGAAGTGGATCAGCAACTGCGCGGACAGACTCGCCCCACTGAGGACCCCGCCCAGCAGACCCGGCAGCAAGAAGGCCCCATGGTTCACCGACGAACTCAAGAGCTCCAAGAAGAACTGCTGAGCCCTCGAGAAAGCCTGGAGAAGAGAACCAACACCGGACAACATGACCACCCTCAAGCTTGCCACCCGGAAGCACCACCAACTGATCCGCGCCACCAAGAAAACTGCATTCAAGGACCGGCTGGACAACAACGCACACAACTGCAAGGAACTCTTCAACATCGTGAAAGAGCTCTTCAACCCCAACGCCGGCAACAACGATATCACCCCATCGCAAGACCTCTGCAACTCCCTTGCCTCCTACTTCCACAACAAGATCGCGGACATACACAACAGCTTCAGCACTCAACCGACGCACGCCATGACCGAACCACCGCCCCCCACCACCACCCTCTGTGCCTGGACTCCGATCAGCACCAAAGACACCGTCCGCATGATGAACTCCATCCACTCCGGATCTCCGACCGACCCCTGCCCTCACCACATCTTCAACAAGGCCGACGCTGTCATCGCACCCCACCTGCGGGACATCATCAACACCTCCTTCGACACCGCCACCTTCCCGGAGAGCTGGAAGCATGCCGAACTCAGCGCCCTACTCAAGAAACCTACAGCGGACCCCACCGAACTCAAGAATTACCGCCCCATCTCGCTCCTCCCGTTTCCAGCCAAAGTCATCGAGAAGACCGTCAACAAGCAGCTGGCCGCCTTCCTTGAGACGAATGGATCCCTCGACCCCTCACAGTCTGGCTTCCGAGCCAACCACAGCACCGAGACCGCCCTCATCGCGGCCACCGATGACATCCGAGCCCTGATGGACAACGGAGAAACAGCGGCCCTCATCCTCCTAGACCTCTCCGCGGCCTTCGACACTTTCTGCCACCGCACCCTTGTGCAGCGCCTCAGCAACGTCGGAATCCAGGAGAGGGAACTGGAGTGGATCATCTCCTTCCTCAATGGAAGAACACAGAGAGTCCGACTCCCACCGTACAAGTCAGAGGCCACCGAAGTCATCTGCGGCGTCCCTCAAGGATCCTCGCTGAGCCCCACCCTCTTCAACGTCTACATGACCCCCCTCGTGGCCATCGCACGCCAGCACAACCTCAACATCATCTCCTACACTGACGACACCCAGCTGATCCTCTCCCTGACCAACGACCCCGCCGCCGCCAGAGCCAACCTTCACGAAGGGATGAAACACGTAGCCGAGTGGATGACGACCAGCCGCCTGAAACTGAACTCAGACAAGATGGAGGTCCTCATCCTTGGCTCCTCGCCCTCCGCCTGGGACGACTCCTGGTGGCCCCCCGCCCTGGGCACCGCACCCAAACCGACAGACCACGCACGGAACCTGGGCGTCATCCTGGACTCCTCCCTCTCCATGACCAGACAAGTCAACGCCGTCTCCTCGTCGTGCTTCAACATCCTGCGCATGTTACGGAAGATCTTCCGGTGGATCCCCACCGAGACCAGGAAGACGGTCACCCAGGCCCTCGTCACCAGCCGACTGGACTACGGCAACGCCCTCTACGCCGGAACCACCGGCAAGCTCCAGAAGAGACTCCAGCGGATACAGAACACCTCAGCCAGACTCATCCTTGACATCCCACGACACAGCCACATTTCCGGACATCTGAGAGACCTGCACTGGCTCCCCATCAACAAAAGAATCACCTTCCGTCTCCTCACCCACGCACACAAAGCCCTACACGATCAAGGCCCGAGCTACCTCAACAACCGCATCAACTTCTACGCTCCCAAACGCCGTCTCCGATCAGCCAGTCACGCCCTCGCCGCCGTCCCCCGCATCCGAAGAACAACAACAGGAAGAAGGTCCTTCTCCTACCTGGCCGCCAAGACCTGGAACTCCCTCCCTCCCGACCTGCGCTTGCCCCAAACCACCTCTCCTTCAGGAAGAAGCTCAAGACCTGGCTGTTCGAGCAGTAGCAGCACCCCCTCCCCCCCCCAAGCGCCTTGAGACCCTCCGGGTAAGTAGTGCGCTCTATAAATGTCTTGATTGATTGATTGAATGCAGAGGTATGGTGCATTTCACACCCAGATGCCAATGCAGGGGTACGGTGTGTTTCACACGGTGCGTTACACACGCTGATGCCAATGCAGGGGTACGGTGCATTTCACACACTGATGTGAATGCAGGGGTACGGTGCATTTCACACGGTGTGTTACACACGCTGATGCCAATGCAGGGGCACGGTGTGTTTCACACAGTGCATTACACATGCTGATGCCAATGCAGGGGTATGGTGCGTTCACACGCTGATGTGATTGCAGGGGTACAGGGCGTTACACACACTGATGCCAATGCAGGGGTACGGTGCATTTCACACACTCACAAATGGCACCATTACAATAGTGATACGAGGCGCACACACAGCAGGGATGTAGGGGTACGGTTCAAACAAGGATGTCTATCAAGTTCTTGTCATTGCATACTTTCATGTGCAGGCCCTAGGTGTGGGAGCCAGTGATATAGCACAGGGCATCTAATCTTGTTGCACAATCGATGTGTGATGACCTGTTGACACATGTCATGTGTGATGGGGCACTATGTGGCACACATCACTATGACACTTGTCACATGAGTATCATCATGCAGATTTTGTCATACACAGCAACACTGGGATGGCACAGTCATCACTACCGGCACCTGTCTCATGATGCCAGGGACAGGGGCACTTTGTCACTTGAAATTTCACGCTCTGCATGACCCTATGTGACTATGTCCGGTGTGTATCATGTTTAACATTGTGCTTGCTGTTTGTGTTCCGTAAACTGCATCTGCTGTTGGTGCATCTAACATGGTCTGTGTTGATATGGGAATGGTTTCACATCTACGCACACCATGCCACATGTGCATTCCCACGGCTTTTTGGTCTGATGGCATCAGACATCATATTTCCCCAGGCATACATGTCTGCATTGTGACAATGGCTGTGTTGTTTTGTTGTCACATGCACACCTTAATCACAATGTGTTTGATATGTACATTTGACATTCCATGTGACCTGTGTGTGTGCCTTGCAGTCAGCTGTCTGGATGGGATGACAACCTTCCACTGCAGGTATCGTGACGTGTTTCACTCCAGTGATATCTCGGGCTGTTCACTCAGACCAGCACAGCAGCTCATTTCAGGGCATGTCATGTTCATTTGTCAATCAACAGGTGTATCTAGGTTTTCATAGCAGTGCCAGCAAGCTGCCATATGTGTCCTGGATGTATTGCGCACGCCAGACTCCAAAGTGACCTGATGTGTAGTAGCAGTTTTGCATGTGCTATGTACATTGCCATTGATGTTGGCTGACTGTTAATGTCCATTATGTCCTGCAAGGCCATTCCCAGACTTGGCTACCATGAGGAAACAAGCCAGCATCCGACGTTACAGATTCACTCGCCAGTTGATTTAGGACTTGACGAACAAGCTGGCACCACATCTCCAACCGCAACAAAGGTTTCCTACTGCGCTGACCCCCAAGATAAAGGTGATGGCAGCCCTCCATTTTTTTGCTACAGGTACCTTTCAATTAACCATTGCTGATGTCGGTGGAATGTCACAGACGATGTTCAGCCGTGTCCTGTGTGATGTTTTGGCAGCCATGTTGGAGCACATTGATGAATTCAATACATTTCCAACTCCTGAAGAGTTGAGAGATGTCAAGGGTGATTTCTATGCCCTAGGAGGGATGCCACACGTCATTGGGTCCATTGATGGGACACATGTAGCTTTGGTGCCACCACAGGCTCAGGAGCAGGCTTACTGCAACCATAAGCATTATCATTTAATAAATGCCATGGTGGTGTGTCTTGCTAACATGCTGATTTCCCACGTTTGTGCACATTTTCCAGGATCAGCACACAATGCATTCATCATGAGGCATAGCAGGGTGCCACAAATTATGCTGCAGCTGCGCAACGATCGGGCATGTCTTGTTGGTGGGTAAACTCTGTTTGTTCTGTGTGTTTCAGTATCTTTTGCTCTAACAGCAACTCCTGACCCACTTATTTACATGATGTATCTTTATAGGTGACTCAGGATATCCCAACATGCCATGGCTAATGACACCTCTCCGCAACCCAAGATTAGCTGCAGATCAGTGGTACAATAATGCACACGGGCAGACCAGGCAAGTGATTGAGCGGACGTTTGGCCTCCTGAAGAGCCGATTCCGGTACCTCAATAAGATGAGCGGATCCCTCCCATATGCACCGGACAAGGTCTGTAAGATATTTATTGTGTGCTACATGCTGCACAACATGGCAGTTGAGAAGGCAGTGCCACACATCCTGGATCCTGAGGAGCAGAAACATCCACAGGTTGAGGATCAAGGGCTTGGTCATGATGCAAGTGATGAGGAGGAGGAGGAGGGTGATATCCGGAGTCAGCTCTTATGCAACTTTTTCTCATAATAGTGAGTCACTGGGAATGAGTGTGCAAGCCTGTAGCATTGAGTGGCATGTGTTGCAATGTGTGTGTCCAGCTGACTATATGCAAAGTAATTTAGATGTGTGTTCTGATGTGTCACGCAAGTGCTGATGTCATGCCACACAGTAATGCGCAATGACTTAGCTCAAATTTGCATGTGTCCTACATTTTTCCTGTTTCGTACATGCCCATGTCTTTCGCAAAGATTTTTACCGGTGACCCCTTGTGTGTCTGTCATTCCCAGGTTGCTGTGCCTGTTGTCTGTTTGTGTCATCTTAGTCCTCCTGCTATTCCTCATGATGATTGCAACGTGGGCCGAATCAGCGTTCCATGCACAGACATTTGTAAATGTCACTTCGTGTAAGAGATCCAAACAGGCTGTTTGGGGTTGGTATGGTTTGGGAATGTGTGGGAACTGTTTCTGTGCATGTTGTAGTACCATCCAAACATGCCTCATCACCATGGATCAAATGACATGTTGCACCACTACCATGACAGGATGGTTACCCTTCTTGACAGTCATCTGTAGTGGAGTGTGGACTCTGGTGAAGGAATCAATGTGTGTAAACCTTGCCCCTGACACATTGAGGATACCACGGCATGACATTGTGTGGGACATCACACCCACAGGCTCTATGGAGAATTACAGCCTTGATGTGTGCAGCAGGATGCGTTTGGCTCATCCACTTAATCTTGTGTGCCAGTACATTTGGATTTCCAATAACCATGTTGTGAAGGTGTGGGCCAGGCTATGTCCCACATGTTCTGTCAACTGTCCTGTGAGTCTGTTTGTATGGCTGCATTGCCCCTTGTTCCAGTATGTCATGTCGATGTCACGTCACTTCCTCAGGGCCGGTGGAGAACACTGCTTTGCAAGCCTTCTCTGTAAGCTGATTCTGACGTTCTATTCACATGATCCCAAGAAGGTTGCGCTGATGACGTCACTACGTTGGACTGTAGCAAATGTTACCACTTACATGGCACCAGTTGGGTGCCATTAATCCTAGGATACTCTTGTGGCGTGCTGCATATCCTGATCACGGTAGGGTGGTTTTGTGCCATCGCTCCTCATTACTCTCTGTTGAGTTCCGGCCCAGCAGCTTCTTCTGTTTGGCATTTCAAAGCCCAGTTGGACGAGGCAATGACTGGCTTTTGCGGGTCTTCCTTGTGTTCACCTAATTACCTCCCTCACTGGATGAGCTTCTTATGGCTCTTGCCGGGGATGTGTAATATCCAAGGGGTAACTACAGATTGTTGGCTTTGTGTGAGTTGCACTGCAGCGGTTTCGAATTTCTATGTATTGGAGCCTTATTCAAACACTGTGATTTTCTGGATTACCGCATGGCTCTAATTGCATTAAAGCAGCCCGCAGAGCGTTATGCCCCCTTCATATAGCTGCAATACTCTGCTACCTTTTATGTGTCTTCTGTGAACCCTGTGCTAGTTGCACAATCCTTGGAATAGGATCATAATATTGGCCAGTTCTTTAGCAACTCGTACATCATCATCTTTGGTGTGTTATGGTGTTTCATCACCTTTCCATGTGCTAAGATGCCATGTGAATTGTTCATCTCTGTTTTCACACCAGGGGCTTGTAGAGCTCCTCCAGGAGTAAGCTCAAATTTCCAAGTTACCTGGCAGTTAGGATTTTTAGGGTATGTTGATAACTGCTGCATAAATACATGTAAACGTATGGAACATCCTTCTTTGTAAGTGTGTAGTAATGTCCTTGTTCGATCCTCAGATCTAGTATCACTTTCATTACTGTGATCCCAACTAGGATACAAAGGCTGTTGTTTTCCTTTACAGGTGTAACTCTTACAGTATAGGTCCTGAGGTATTCTGTGACTCTGTGACAAGAGGTGTTGAATCCTTATGCTTGTTTACCTTTGTTTCAGATCTCCCTCCCTGCTGTTTCCTTCCTTTCCTTACCTCACCTGATCACCCGTTTGAGTATGTCATTTCTACTCATACCAAGGGGCTATTGGGAGATGGACCACTTTGAGTATCGCACGTTTCTGAGGATTCAAGGACCTGACAGACCCAGGCAGTCCTGTGCAGATTGTTTCACCAGCAGTATAGGTAAACTCATTGCATGAGGTTGTTTTCTTCAGGGCAATGGCACCGGCCATGGACATTGGCTAAAGCAGCATGGCCTCAACACATACTTGATCCATTTGTATAGAAAATGTGTTCACCATAGTACAATGTGCCTCATTACTGTCAACGCAGATCTCTTGCCACTTTACATGCATCATCTATGGCATAATTGACAAATATTGTGCATATGGGAGTATGTGAACTGTGACAACATGCATGCAGTTTATCATGGCTAATGATCCCTATTGTGCATGAAGTACATGGTTGTGTATGTATTAGTACAGGTCCTACCCACAACGGGCAGGCAACACCTGCTGACGCTGTGTGTCCTGTGCGCAGCTTGGCCTTTTGGTGCCTGATCCTGTGCCCATCATTTTTGGTGATTGTTCATCCATTTTCTTTCAGTGACCCATGAGTAACCAGACACTCCTTCCTTTCCATACACCTGTTACATTGTGACTTTAAAACCTCCTTGTCTTTGTGTGCTAGTTTTTTCCTGGTGTCTCACCCCTTCTGCCGTCAGGTGTTCACTCATTCCTGCTGCTGCCTCCCCTGCGGCAACGCCCCACCTAGTGCCCTGTTTCTGCAACACACATGCCTCCCGGATGCTCCTCCTTCCCTCCACCCATTATTAATGCATGCAGCAGCTTGTCTGTGCAACTGTTGGGCCACCTCCGTGCATAAGGCAGGACCATCAGCGCCTGCAACGTGCACAGTGCAAGACCCTCTGGTCCTTGCATGACCCACGTAACACTACAGACTCATGCTCCAGCCACCCTCCAAACAATTAGCACCAGACAATGAACCACCTGCTATCAGGCAACCCCTAAGCGCACACACGACAGCTTTGCATGCTGTGTGTGCAACTCCTACTGCCAACACTACGCTGGCCCGCCTAACAGACCATGTCTGTATAACCAGGTCATGTGCCTCCTACTGCACAACTGCTCCATCCACCAGCACACCATTAGACTCTGTTACCTCATCAACACAACAGCCCCACATGTCGCCTTCATTACAGTAACCTGGTTGAACGCATCCTCAGCACACAACTTCCACATTGCCATCACAGACGGATACAAGATCACCAGCAGGGACCGCACCAACAATCCAGGTGTGTTGTGTTCTATCTAGGACCCCAATCAATATTGTGACCGTATGCCCCTATACGGCTATAATCAATCCATACCCCTATAATGGCATAAACAATCAGAGCTATATTTCAGAAACTCGGCTCTGCAGCTCATTACAGTATATGACACAGCAGAAGCCACTATCTAAGATTCCTAGATTACACACCGAGTTCTTTCAACAGATAAAACCCCCAGCAACCTGGGAAAGCCCCGCTTGCTATGTTTTGATTAGTAATAGAACTCTAATGAGCACTGTAAAAACGCCCGGTTCTTAGTGACATCTTTATTGACGTCTTATGTCCAAAAACTTGACGCGCTGAGAAAGACGCTGTCTTTTCTCCTGCCGAGAAAATCCAGCTCCAGCGTTTCCAGCCTACCCTTGCGGGTAACTGGGATATTGAGTCCTGAGAGGAGATACAAGACCTCCAACATTCTATTCCAGAGGTACAGTGTTGACTAAACCCTTAAAGAGAATTCTTGCAGCAAACTCTTGGCAAAACCAACTTAACTTAAACTGCTACTTACTTACTCCCTCCCACGTATTAGGCTTAGGTCAGGCACACTGGGGTAGGCGTAGTTAGAAGCACCAGTTGAGTACGTTAGTAAAATGTATATATGAATGTATATATTTTATTCATTTTAACCATTGTATGGCTAAGAAACCATATCAATGCTTTTACAGTATTATTTCGCAATCCTCCTTTTACTGTACGCACTTTTTAGAATAACAAGTCTTGCAATTGTGGCAATTCATTTCTCTTGCATGAGAAGAAAGACTGTTCAATAAATAATACCTTTTATTGAAAACGCCCGTCTCTCTATTCTCTGCATCCTGGTGAAAGTAATCTGCACAACTGACTGAGTGAAATAGCTGTCTATTGTTTCACACGACTCTAGAGATTGACTCTTATTCTAAGGAGCAAAGTTGTCATGTTTATGCGGTTGTTGGAAAACTGAATCCCTTCTTGTCTGAGCCAGGGGAGCTGATCACTCCCTATTCAGTCAAGAAAGTTTCCAGTGACCTCTGAGCTAGTTGGTACACACCCAATTAAGTTTAGCAAAGTCAGTAGAGACCTGGAAGACCGCACTTCTACGTCTACACTGCTGTTTATGTTATTCCAATGCGCAGGGCCTATAGGGAAAATAGGAACTACACTACAGGAGGATGAATTGCAATTCATTCACAAGTACACCCTCAGAGTCACAAACAACACCAAGGACCCACTCAGCATTGTCAAGCACCTGCACTTCAGGTTTTACACCAACCCCCTGACAAGCCTCAGACTAATACTCATCTACATATCTCCAGGCCTACTTTCACAATTCCGCAAACCCATCAACAACTACAGGCCCTCACCTACACAGACTACATGTGGCAGGGAGACAGCAACTTCTGGCTGGAGGACAACCACACCACCATCCTTCATTGGTACATCAACATTTGCATCCAGTTGTCCGACAAGCAACACACTGCACCACACTCCGCTACAGATCCACCAAAGGTGCTTGACCTAAGTCAACACAAACGAGCTGTGTGGCACCCTCACACAGGACACTCCAACCAACGACACCGCATCACACCCTGCAAACGCACACATGGGATCAGTGACTAATCCAACACTCTTGCCAGCATTGGCAGACTTTCCTGTGAAGCAAAACCCACAGTTAAGCCACCCAGGACAATGCAGACCTACTGGACTCATACAGGTCTAGCCAGAATCTTGTGCAAACCTTCCAAAAGAACAACCATCAGTTACCTTTCAGCCCTGAAATCCACAACACACAGACATCACCATGTCTTCAGCGCGGAAAAGAGGACAACCTTCAGGTATGGCCTAGGCACCAACACACACAACATGAATGACCTCATCAGCATTGTGAGTGAACTATCTAACCCCAGCTCTCCATCCAGAATACATACCACCCTTGCAAGACCAAGGGGATCCCTTGCAACTTTCTACCACTCCAAGCTCGTGGACGTACACAACAGCCTCACCACACAGAGGCAGACAACACTATTATTCACAGGACATACCCCCTCAGGTCCTGGACTCCCGTCCGCAGCAAAGACACCACCCGGCTCATGTACCCATCCACTCCGGCTCTCCATCAGGATCTTCCCACACAACATCTCAATCACAGCATACCCCATACTTGAAGCCCACCTCCGGCACGTCATGAATGTCTCCTTTGAGTATGCCACTTTCCATGTGAGCTGGAGCCATGCAGAGACCCGGGCCCTTCTTTAACAATGGACAGCAGTACCGCAGGATCTCCTGGAACATCACCCTGCTTCCCTACCCATGAAATGTCATGAAGAAGACAGTCAACGAACAACTGACCATCTCCCGCCAAGCAAACATCTCCAGGCAACCCTCCCCAGTCCATCTTCCACAGTAATCACCCCACTGCAACAGCCCTCATTGCCACCACCAACAACATCTTGGACCCTGCTCAACAATAGTGAGACCACCACCCTCACCCCATCGACCTCTCAACCGCATTCTATACCATGTGCTACCACACTGTCAGACCAAACATCTGCAACACTGGGATCCAGAGGAAGGCCCAGGATGAAATCGCCAAGTACCTCTCCAGCAAGGCCCAGGGAGTCTGCCGCTCCCCTTCGGCACGTAGTATAGTGGGGTCATCGGGCCCATGACCCAGGGCTCATCTCTCAGTGTAACAATCTACAATGTCTCCATGACCCCCCTCTCCACCATCACATGTACACACGACCTCATCATCATGTCCTATGCCATTGACACCCAGCCGCTCCTCACCCTCACCAAAGACCCAGCCACTCCCAGATGCAACCTTCAAGAAGGCACGAGGTGCGTTGAAAAATTGAGGAACATCAGCCACATGAGGCTGGACTTGGACAAGCCTGAGCTCATCATCTGAGGAATGTCCCCTTACCGCTGGGACAACTCCTTGTGTCACACCGGCCTGGGCAGCGTGCAAGCACACAGTGGCCACACACGCAAGTAGGGGTCATCGTACACTCCTCGCTCACAATAACCATGCACCTCAACACAATCTCTACCTCATGCTGCAAGTCTCTCCGCATGCTGCAATGGATCTTCAGATAGATCCACTCCTTGTCAAGACAGACAGTCACCCAGGTCCACGACACCAGTCGTCTCAACTATGGCAATGCCCTCTACGCAGGAACAACAGCCAGACTCCAGGAGGACCTGTGCACATCCAGGGTGCATCCACACACCTAATCCTCAACATCTCCTGCCACAGACCATTCACCTCAGATACCTACAATAGGCTCACTGTCAACTGCAGGATCACCTTCATACTCCTCAGCCACACTCAGGAAGCACTCCACAACCCCAGCCCCAAAGACGAACATGGATGTCTCCCATCCAACACCCCATTGCCCCAACTCCGTCCAGCCAACCTTGCCCTGGGCACCATTCATCACATCCACAGTACAACTGCATGCGGGAGATAGTTCTCCCACATCACCAAACAGACCTGGTACTCCCTCCCTGGGCGCCTCCACATGACCCATGACCTCTACACCTTCATAAAACTCTTCCAAAACTGTCTGTCCGAGCAGTATGGCAAGTCCCCCCCCAAGCAGATTGAAACCATCACAGGTGAGTATTGTGCTCCATTTATGTATTTGATGATACATTGTGACCTATGTGTGTCCTTGACCGGACTTAGATCCCAGTGTATGGATGGCTTGAGTTTGTTCCACACTCTGGCATACTTTGACATATCCCCACACGTATGTTGTTTACTCATGGAAAATGACTGCAACATCAATTTCACTTGTGTTCGTTTTGTTTATTTATCTATGTTATGCGGGAAGCGTGGGTAAGTGCTAGGTGCTGGCCAAAAATGCTGGGAATCCAAAGTTCACAGAGGGAGATGTGATGCCTTGCAGTTTGAGTCAACAGAGTCCAGACCACAGTGCTTGGCATCATTGTTCAGACTGCAACCAGCAAGTCCATGTGGGAGAGTAGGACAGTCAATGAGGTGATGCTGTTGCACACAATGGCAAGATGCCAGACCAGGTGACCTGGGAGATGGGCATGGCCCACTGCTTCTCACTGTCTTTTCCATGGACGACCCACCTTCCTTGGGGGACCCTCATATGCAGGCCTTGACGATGCATGGGACGCTCCGTCGGACGATTCCTCCTCCTCCTCCCTCCCTGTGCCTGTTGGCGGTCTTTGACTGGGTGTTTTTTGCCTGGTGACACAGGGAGGGTGCTCCATGTTGTCAGCGATCCAATGGAGTGAATTTATTTATTTATTTTTTATTTATTTTCTGACATTTATAAAGCGCGAACAATTACCCTTGGGTGTCTCGGCGCTGGACTGCAGTAATGTCATTCCCTAAAGGTAAGGATGCGGCTGGTGTGCTACTTTTATTGGTTAAATAACCACGTCTTCAGCTTTTTCCTAAACTGTAGGAGCGATGGACTGGTTTTAATGTGATATGGTAAGGTGTTCCAGATCTTGGGGGCCGCAACTAGGAAACGGCGGTCACCCCAAGTCACAGTTCTGGTACGTGGGACCACTAATTGGTTAAGTGCTGAGGATCGTAGCTTTCTAGCCGGACTGTAGGGTATTAGGTGATCTTTAAGGAAGCGAGGCCCCTGATCCTGCATTACTTTGTAAATTATGCACATCGCTTTAAACTTTATCCTGTTTTGAATGGACAACCAGTGGTAGGACCTTAGAGTATCTGAGATGGGTGCGAATTTTGGTTTTTTGGACAGCAAGCGTGCTGCCGCATTTTGGACCATCTGCAACTTCTTTGTGACTCTAGATTGTACATTCAGAAAGAGTCCGTTGCAGTAGTCTAGTGAACTTAGAACCAATGACGTGACCAGGGTCTTGGCGGCTGTGTCAGGCAGAAAAGGCAAGATTTTCCTAATTATTCTAAGTTTAAAATGGGCCGTGGACGCTACCTTATTGGCATGAGCCATGAAGTTCAGCTGATTGTCAAAGGTGACTCCCAGATTCCTCACCTTGGGGGTCGGGCAAGGTGGGGTGCCAGATGTTGATGGCCACCAGATATCGGGCCACGGTGGCAAGAGACTGCCAAAGATTATGACCTCCGTTTTCTCGGAGTTGAGCTTCAGGCAGTTTCCTGCCATCCACTCACCGATAGCTTTCATGCCACTTTGGAACCTTTCAGCCACCTCCTGTCCGTCACCCTTAATGGCCAACACCAACTGTGTGTCGTCTGCGTACGAGGTTAGGCTCATCCCATGTGCCTTGATGACACTGGCAAGGTCCGACACATAGATGTTAAAAAGTGTCGGACTAAGGGATGAGCCTTGCGGAACCCCACACGGCAGCGACAATTTGGCAGATCGAAATGTTCCAAGGGTTACCGCCTGAGTTCTATTGGCCAGGAAGGAGGCAAGCAGGTCTCTCGCTGCGGAGTGGATCCCCATTTTTTCGACACGGTCGACCAAGGTCTTATGGTCAACCGTGTCGAATGCTGCCGAGAGGTCCAAGAGCACCAGCAAAGCAGTCCCTCCTTGGTCCCGGATGAATGACGTATGTCCTTTTGCACCGCCAGGAGCTCAGCCAGTCCTGCCTCCATCCGTCATTGGTGTTGTTGTTGACTGGTGTGTTGCTCGGCCTGCAGGTTTTTGATCTCTGTGAGGGCCCCCATTACCTGGCTGAACTCCCTGGTGTCCCGCCTGTATGCCTCCATGATGTTGCGCAGTTTAGACATTCCGGGCCCTGCAGCTGGCTGGTCAGGTTCTCGCCTCTGCCTGGTGCAACTCCCACCACCCCTGCCCACACGAGCCTGCCGTTGTGGGCACATCGGGTCAATGGGACCCCTGAGGGATGGCAGTGTTATCTGCCACCTCCTGGGTGCCCGGCGAACCTTGTCTCTCATTGTCAGACTGGCTCAGATGTTAAGTGTGGGCAGGGCTCTGAGATGTCTGCTGGAATGTGGCAGGAATGGGTGTGTTGGTTGACGCAGATGTTCCTGATCCAGCTGCTGCATGGGTTTGGGCACCAGAGGTGCTAGGTTGGTCGTGGTCATCTGTGGAGTGGTGAGAGGCGTCGCTGTTGGTGGGATCAGGGTCCTGCATAGCCTGGGACTGCGATTCATCTCCCCCATTGTTGGGGTAGATTCCGCACGCTGCCCTGTGGGTGTGAGAGACAGACCATGTTAATGCCATTTAATGCAACATCCATTTTTCATGTACATTGTCGTTGGCACAGTTCCACCTGGTAGTTGTCTATGCTTTGGATTGTTCTCAATGTTTACTTGTGGCTGGGTAAGTTGAGGAGTCAGATTGATCTGTGCTCAGGAGTCATTGACATGTACGGGACTATTTACAATGACTGTCACAGCCATGCATATCAGCAGGGATTCGCCAGTCATTGTGCACCACAGCTATGCCAGGATGGATGCAACACATTTACAATGCGGGTCACCATGTTGGAAAAACGGCCCAACTGCGTCACGCATCTGTGTCGTAGGAGTGGCACATTGCTGGAGTTGAGTCGCGGCGCAACGCAGTACCATGAATGCTCTGTGGGGCCCTATCTGCATAATGTTGCGTCAATCCTTACGCCTGCTTCGAGCATTCACACGGTTTTGAGGCAGCATGTGCATAAAAGTGAATGAGTAAAATCTTTAAGATTTCACTCAGCCACTTTTGGGAGGTGTTGCTGCACCGTGACGGCCACCCCCGCACCAGAACACCTACTACTGGCGCAGGGTTTTAGAACGTCGCACATCTCCCAGATGCAACACCTTGTAAATACCCAGCACCATGTCGCAACTTTTGTGCGTCAGTTGCGTCACAAAGGTGAAGCAACAGTATTGTGAAAGCAGCACAAGGGACTTATGAATCTGCACCGTGCATTTTTTTGCTTGGATGATTCAGCAGATCTGTATTGGTTTTGTTGTGTTACATGACAATTGTGACAGTGGGGCACTCCATTGCCTGTCCCCGGAGGCTATGTTTATGTAAGGGGTGCGTGTGACAGGCCGTGCTGGTATTTAGAGTCTGA
The DNA here is from genome assembly GCF_964263255.1 of Lissotriton vulgaris. Lineage (NCBI taxonomy): Eukaryota > Metazoa > Chordata > Amphibia > Caudata > Salamandridae > Lissotriton > Lissotriton vulgaris. The sequence continues at coordinate 959,905,853 of NC_141693.1, read as the reverse complement.
TTTGGAACTGGGCCTCCCTCGTGGTGTGGCTGTCCCCCCATGGAACATGCTGCCATGACAGTGGTTGTGAGTTCCTTTCCAAGATATCTGACTTATTGTCCTGGTGTTTGTGTTTGCACTGGTCACAGGAGGGCCTTGTGCTGCCTATACCAGGGCCCAGTGCCAGCTATCTTGTCAGTACATTTCCAATCCATGTGCATTGAGCATGGTACATGGGTGTGTACCTTGGCCATATGGGATGAGTGCAATTAAGCATGAGTGTCCACAGAAATGTTTATTGGGGTGGCCACATTTTTTGCTTCATCACCAACCCCCTTGCAACCTCCTCCACTCTGCCTTGCACACTTCTCACACTCTGCCTTGCACACTTCTCGTACTCTGCCTTGCACCCTTCTTTGCCTCTGCCTTGCACCCTTCTGGCCCACTGCCTTGCACCCTTCTCCCCACTGCTGTGCACCCTCCTCCCCTCCCCTCTGCCTTGCACCCTTCTCCCCAATGCCTTGCACCCTACTGGCCCTCTGCCTTGCACCCTTCTGGCCCTCTGCCTTGCAGCCTTCTCCCCATTGCCTTGCACCCTACTCGCACTCTGCCTTGCACCCTTCTAGCCCTCTACCTTGAACCCTTCTGGCCCTCTGCCTTTCAACCTTTTCCGCACTTCCTTGCACCCTCCTCCCCTCTGCCTTGCACCCTTCTGGCCCTCTGCCTTGCACCCTTCTCCCCACAGCCTTGCACCATTCTGGCCCTCTGCCTTGCACCCTTCTCCCCAATGCCTTGCACCCTTCTGGCCGTCTGCCTTGCACCCTTCTGGCCCCCTGCCTTGCACCCTTCTCCCCACTGCCTTTCTCCCTCCTCCCCTCTACTTGGCACCCTTCTGGCCCTCTGCCTTGTACCCTTCTCCCCACTGCCTTGCACCCTTCTGGCCCTCTGCCTTGCACCCTTCTCCCCACTGCCTTGCACCCTCCTCCCCTCTGCCTTGCACCCTTCTGGCCCTCTGCCTTGCACCCTTCTCGCCCTCTGCATTGCACCATTCGCACCCTTTGCCTTGCACCCTTCTCACCCTCCGCCTTGCAGCCTTAATGCCCTCCCAATTGCACCCTCCTCCTCTCTGCCTTGCACACTTTTCGCACTCTGCCTTGCACCCTTCTCCCCACTGCCTTGCACCCTCTGGCCCTCTGCCTTGCACCCTTCTGGCCCCCTGCCTTGCACCCTTCTCCCCACTGCCTTGCACCCTCCTCCCCTCTGCCTTGTACCCTTCTGGCCCTCTGCCTTGCACACTTCTCCCCACTGCCTTGCACCCTTCTGGCCCTCTGCCTTGCACCATTCTGCCCCCCTTTCACCCTCCTCCCCTCTGCCTTACACCCTTCTCACACTCTGCCTTGCACCCTTCTCCCCACTGCCTTGCACCATTCTGGCCCTCTGCCTTGCACCCTTCTCCCCACTGCCTTGCACCCTTCTCACCCCCCCTTGCACCCTCATTTCCCTACCTCTTGTACCCTCCTCCCCTCTGCCTTGCACACTTCTCACACTATGCCTTGCACCCTTCTCCCCACTGTCTAGCACCCTTCTCCCCACTGCCTTGCACCCTTCTGGCCCTCTGCCTTGCACCCTTCTGGCCCTCTGCCTTGCACCATTCTTGCCCTCTGCCTTGCACCCTTCTCACCCTCTGCCTTGCACCCTTCTCACCCTCCCCCTTGCACCCTTATTGCCCTCCCCCTTGCACCCTCCCCTCTGCCTTGCACACTTCTCGCACTCTGCCTTGCACCCTTCTCCTCACTGCCTTGCAACCCTCTGGCCCTCTGCCTTGCACCCTTCTGGCCCTCTGCCTTGCACCCTTCTCCCCACTGGTTGCACCCTCCTCCCCTCTGCCTTGCACTCTTCTGGCCCTCTGCCTTGTACCCTTCTGCCTACTGCCTTGCACCCTTCTGGCGCTCTGCCTTGCACCCTCCTCCCCTCTGCCTTACACCCTTCACGTCCTCTGCCTTGCACCCTTCTCGCCCTCTGCCTTGCACACTTCTCACCCTCCCCCTTGCACCCTTCTCACCCTCCCCCTTGCACCCTTATTGCCCTCCCCCTTGCACCCTCCTCCCCTCTGCCTTACACACTTCTCACACTCTGCCTTGCACGCTTTTCCCCACTGCCTTGCACCCTTCTCCCCTCTGCCTTGCACCCTTCTGGCTCTCTGCCTTGCACCCTTCTGTCACTCTGCCTTGCACCCTTCTCCCCACTGCCTTGCACCCTCCTCCCCTCTGCCTTGCACCCTTCTCAGCCTCCCCTTGCACCCTTCTCACCCTCCCTCTTGCACCCTTCTTGCCCTCCACCTTGCACCCTTCTCGCCCTCCCCCTTGCACCCTCCTCCCCTCTGCCTTGCACAATTCTCAACAACCCCCTTGCACCCTTCCCACCCAATGGAGGGTGCTGCCACCCGGGACAATGGCACCATTTCAAAAGCATGATGGACTAGGGCCTGACTTGGCCCACACCAGACACACTGGCGAGCCAGGGCCCCCCCTGCAGACGCCCATGCAATTGTTTCTTATTTGGAGTCCCACAATGCATTTTGTGACCCCCACCCTCCCAGCATACCGGACGTACATTCTTGGGTCTGTGCTTCCTGTAGCATGGTACATAGCATGGCCTTGGTTTGTCAATGGGGCATACACATGTTAGTGGCATTAGCGTTGTTTTTGCCTGTAGTTGTGGGCGGACGGGCGCTTTGGGGTTTTTGGTACTTGGAGTGTGGATGCTATTACCCCCATGTTGCATGAGTTGTTTATGTACTCACCAGGCTCTACGACTCCTTCACTGCCATGTACTCCCACTGGTGGTAGCAGGGCTATGACCCTCTCCTAACAGGGCTGGTACTGTACTGGTCTGCGGGGACCACCACCACCAGTGACCTAGCTCTGGGTGTACTCCTCATCCATCTTCCACTTGGTCATCCTCCGCAGATCGTACCACCTGGCCTGGCACTCCCTCCTGGTGCGTCTGAAGGGTGCAACAACATTCACCCCATTGACTATCCTCTCCCACAGGCGTGTTTTATCAGCTATGCTGGTCCATCTGACCAATGCGCCAAACAGCTGTGGCTCGACTCTGAGGACTTTATCTACAAGGATCTCCATCTCTTCCTTTGTGAACTTTGGATTCTTCTGTGCGGACATGGTGTGGGGTGAATGTGCTTGAGGGGGTGACGATGTGTATGGATGTGGGTGTGTGGATCTGAATGTGAATGGGGGTGTGGGTCTGAATGTGATTGGGGGTAAGTGTGAAGGTGGATGTGTGCAGTTGTTGGTGTGTTGTCAGTGTCTGTAACTAAATGGGTATGCTGCAAAGGATCATGGTTTGTGTCTGTGGGCCCTTTTTATTGGTCCATTTGTGGGTGGGGCTTAGTTTGAATTTTTGGTGGGTGTGTTATAAGGGGTGGGTGTGAGTTAGACCCTCTGTTTGCCTGTTTGGATCTGGCCAGGACATTCATTTCCAATGGTTTGTACACAGGAGACATGTTTTGTGGTGTTTTGCGAGTCGTTTTTACCCTCCTTGCGCCTTTTTTTAGGGGTTCGCGTGTGCTTAGTTCGGGGGGGTTCGTCTCGTACTTACTTTTGTGGCTTGCTCATACTCGACGTTTTTATGGAGTTTGCGTGCGCTTCATTCAGGGGGGGTTCATTTCGTATTTGATTTTATGGCTCACTCATATGCGACGTTTTTACGGGGTTCGCGTACGCTTCGTTCAGGGGGGTTCATTTCGTAGTTGATTTTGTGGCTCGCTCATACGCGACGTTTTTACAGGGTTCGCGTGCGCTTCGTTAAGGGGGGGTTTGTTTCGTATTTAATTCTGTGGCCTGCTCATACGCGATGTTTTCCGTACAAATCGCAGCTCATACACAACATTTTTCCGTACGAATCGCGTTCTCGGTCCCCGGACCGGATCGTACTTGTCGGGTCGTACAGCATGTTTACGAATCATACGGTTCACTTTCCGGGTCCGTATTGTACGGATTTTCACTTGTTTTTCATACGGATCGCAAAGATTCGGACGTCATTTTTACCAACGGATCGTACTACACGATTCGGACGGATTTGTACGATTCGTACGGTAACGGCTACAAATACGAATCGTCGTACGGATTCCTTTCCCGAATCGGAATCGACCCCCTAATGTACCACTGTGACATATGTTTAATTGTCAGCTGAACAAAATGAGGATATATGTCTGTTAATTTTGAATACAATACAAATTGCCGTATCTTATCCAGTTCATTAGTTGAACAAGGGTCACAGTAAAGCGAATTACATGAAATATTGCTATGCACGTACACAAGTGCAATTTCTGATGTATACAACATATATATGTCCACAGATTTTAACTCAGAGACTTTGTGCCTCGGTGCTATTCATACATCAATCCCTTCTCTTTAAGGCCTAGGCCTTTATTCTCTTTCGAGCGTCTGTAAGTTCATATTGAGACTTTTTCTCTATCAGTGATTCGCTTTTGGACAATAAAGGTCAAATACCATTGTGCTCCTTACCCACTACCCCATTTTGTTGGCCAGGCCAGGTTGGCAAGTTTGGCTCGAAAAATAAATGTCTGCCCCTTGTGATAATCCCCCATGATAACTGCATCTTCTCTTTTTGCCTGTGGTTTCTTGGTCTAGGGGGGCATGGTCATGTTTGCTGTCAATAGAGACATCAGGAACACACCTTCCCAACTTTATTAATCACTGCTAGCTTAATTAGTCTGGAGATCCGTGCCAAGAGAACAGCCCTTCTCTAAGGCTGTTAAAGAGCTAACACAAATTCGGAATTACTTCTGAATGCTGAACAACCTTTTCCCTGGTGCAGATTCTAAATGGAGTGGCAACATCTTGAATCCGAATACTTTCCGTTTACTTGTCCATCTCTGCCATATTTAGGATGGGACCTATTTTAAGTTGCATTAGTAATAAGCTAGGTATCAAATCGAGTCAAAGGGTATATGTGGATAAGTCTATGGAATGGATCAGTGTCTATTTGCACTGCTTTCATTCACATAGAACTAACATTATTTAGAAAGCATCGCTTTGAAATGACAATAACATTATTTTAATTAACATTTGGACATATTAGATTGGTCCAGATTAGCCATTGTACCACTCTGAAAAAGTCCCAGTAAGCTTCAGGCTATGGAGGTGCTGTCAGGGCTAGATGGGCTAACAAGACAAATGCACGTATGACCCAAATCTAGCTGAGTCCTTCTGCAGTGAATACTGGGTAAACTTTTTTTGAAAGAGCTAATTTTGGTTTCCAGTCTGGCTCTGCCGCCTGAAATTAAACATCTACAACAAAGTCATTTGCAAAAATAATGAGCGTCATGCAAATTCCCTGAAAGTTGCCATAAAACAACCCCTAATGCCAACACTAGACGTAAACCTAACTCTAAAATGAAACATAACACTAACAGCGTCCTTTCAACGTAGACTCGATTTTTGTAAGGTGTATTCACTTAGGGGGTTAAATCATTATCCTCGTAGAAACACCAGAATCTCCATCCACTGTTTGCTTAAAGCATGTCAAAATGTACGTAATTTGTGCTCACGGGAGAATGGTTCACATAAAAAACGTTTCACCAGGAGACACATTCTTCTTGAACCAGTCCCGTACCAGTATCTACCTACAGTGCATTAATGTAAAAAAAACAGGTATGAGAGCGTAATTATACTAATTGTGCCTCATTTTCATGGAATTTTGTGAAAAAGAATTGCACAGTCTTAACCACTTGCTTTTAAATGCCAGAGGTAGAGGGGGCATTTCACATTTTTTTATATTCACATGAACTGATCAGTGTGCCAGTTCATTTATATATTGAAATGCTCGAGTTAAAATCCAAAATAATCTTTCACCAATATGACAAATGTTTACAACGTGGTCAGTCAATCTCAGAGCAACATTAGCAAGTTCCATCTGTTACATGGACAATTCAGTTGCTCAGTTTCAGTTGTTTCAGCGTACATACATGTAAAAAACATATTTGAGGAGGAAAACATGGCGGCAGTCGGCTGACTGCGGCAGTGCTCCGCTCCGTCTAATCCCGTAGATGCCTTGTCATTAACCGGAGGAATCTGACTCGCCAGTAGTTTAATCTTACGGGTTTTGGCCTTTCAATCGGGTAATTCAGGATCGTGTCTTTCGTTTAGTGTGCCGCTTGATGTGCCACTTGATGTGCCGAGTTGCTGTGATCCGGAGTTGCGGTCTGGAAGCAGGGCGCGGCTCCCTCAGTAACCTCAGCAGCGAGCAAGGAAGGGAACGCCCTGCTCTCAGCGTTTTCTCACCTGCATTGTATCCGTGGAGGCTAGCCGCTGCCGAGCTGCGTAGAGGGAGACGCTTCCAAAGTCTCTACGGCGTCGGCTTCTCTAACGGAGCTCAGCGCAACTTGAATAAGCTCAACGAATCTCCGCCTGCACTGTATCCGGGGAGGCAGCCCGATGCCCAGCTGCATAGAGGGAGACGCTTCCAAAGTCTCCTCGGTGTTGATTTCTCTAACGGAGCTCTCTGCAATCTGAATACCGGTCCCCACGCCTCACCTGCTTTCAAACTACATGAGGATTGTACCTTTTTTAAAGTCTCCAGATCGGTCGAAGTAAGTAAAATACGAGTGAATGAATGGTCTGGTAGCAAGGCTTATTACGCTTCCCACTGCCAAAATCAGGCATACATGAGTGCTGTTGAGCCCGTGGAGCCCGTTAGGAAACTCAGAGGGAAGGGTGCATCAAAGGACTTAGTGGGAGCAGCAGCACCTCGCAGAAAGAGAGGAAAGAGTACATTGCAAGTTGTTGCCGAGGAGGTGGATAAGGAGGCTTCTGAAACAGGGGAAAGTTCAAAATTAGATCAATTGAACGAAGAAACATCCTCTTATCTCTCAGTGGAGGTTAAAGCAAAAAGGGGGAGAAAACGTGCCAAAGCTAAACCTTTAACAGCTACCATTCCTAGAGTGACCCCCTCTCTGCGCTCATATTTCAAAGTGATTCCTCAGATCTTGAGCCTTGGGAGAGAGCAAACCCAGTCCAGTAGTAATATTTCTAAATCAGGATTCAAGACTATGGAAAACAAAGAGTCGGATGTGCTACCTAGGACCTTAACCACTTTAGTTGAAAATCAAGCTGCCTGCACGGATCCATCCCATACTACACAAGTAGAAGAGACTCCTTTGGTGGAGTTTGTGGCAGAGAGCTCAGATCTGAAAAATATAGCGGAACAAGGCACAACAGACACTGAAAATGCAATGGCAATAGATGGAGTATTATTACCGAACTCCTCAGTAGTTGGTAGAAATGATTTAGTTGAGAGCTCTATCAATCACATTGAAGACAACTATGAGGCTAGAATATTCGATGAAACTTCTTTGGGCGTGTCCCAAGAATTAAGTGAAGTGGTTGTTACAGGCACAGAGACTATTTCTGTAGCCTCGGTACAAGCAATGTTTGCAGCCTTATCTGCAGAGATTAAACAAGGATTTGCTGAGTCAGCGTCTAACCAGAGAGAGATAAGAACTTTTTGTGAATCTCTTGATGAGAGACTAGGCAACCTGACGCTAAGAACTCAAGCTTTAGAAGAGACAGTGGGCCAAATATCAATGAGAGCTGAAGGCACCACGGAAGACATTGTAAAGCTTAGGAAAGAAGAACAAGCCCTCTCCGAAAGAATGGAGACTTTGGAAAACAACGCAAGGCAGAGTAATGTACGTATTTTGAATATTCCTGAGGGGAGCGAAGGTGCTGATATCAAGAGTTATATAACTACCTTACTAAAAGAAACACTAAATATTTCTCAATCTACTGAGGAGCTAGCAGCGGATATTCAGCGTATACATAGAGATCCCTTCAGACGTAACATGCAGCGGGCCAAGCCCAGGAAAATTCTTATTAATTTCCATACCTACTCTTTAAAAGAACAAATTTTGAACCAGGGACTTAAGCTCAAGTCACAGACATACAAGGGATATAACTTCCAGATCCGCTCTGATCTGTCCCGCTTCACCTTGGATAAACAATGGGAGCTAGGGCGAAAGATGGACGCTTTCCGCAAGTTAGGCGCAACAGTACAGATGGGCTTTCCTGCTTCTCTTAAAATCATGATAGACAACAAAATGCACAACATCAGATCAGTGCAAGCTGCAGATGATCTCCTAATGTCTCTTGGTAATAAGAAACAAAAAGTGTGACATTATGCATTGAGGTCATAATCTTCATATATGGAGAAATCTCCCCCAAAATATAAAGGGAAAAAAAAAAAAAGGAACACATAACTACATAACTACATAAATACACTTACATTACTTACATTAAGTTAATGGAGTTGAAACCGTATAATTTTAGCACCATCAGTTAAGTTCCTAATGCCTGTGCGCAAAAAGTCTTGTTAAAAAACCTGAACGCTACTAAATTTTGAACTATCAGGAAAAAACGGGAAAGGAAAAAGAAAGAGAAAAAGAAAAGGAAAGAGAAAATAGGGAAAAGGGGAAAAAAAAAAAAAAAACATAAAGAATAAGGGAATAAAAAAAGGAATGAAGGATATAAAAAGAATAAGAATAAAAAAAAAAAAAGGGGGGGAAAAACACACAAACTAAATAAATACACACAAGAATAGTACTTGCCTATAATATGTGTGAATATTTAATGGCGAGTTCACACTAAATATAGTAGAGGCACACAGGGTCGAGACGGGGAAGAGCTAGGGGCACTTACTTCCGGAAACTCTTCCGGGTGGTGAGCACAGGGTTTTCCCAGGGGGGGAGGGTTGGGCGTGGGGGGGTGGTGGGGCATAAGCACATTTTCATAAAAGAGCTCCAATCTTTGCGTTTAATTAAGTTTGTGGTTATAAGGTTTTATACTCATCTCATCTTAGATAACATGAATCTATACAGACAGCCATATACTTCATTAGTTCTACAGTTAGTCTTACCGAGCAACCTAAAGCTACAACACAATGAGTAGACTCAAATTACTATCCTGGAATGTTAATGGTCTCCGCACCAAGCCCCGAGCGAATAAAATTATGCAATATCTTCGTGATACGGATGCGGGGATCATTATCCTCCAGGAGACACACCTAACAGAAAGTGAGATACACGAGTTGGTCCAAAGGAGTAGATGGATAGAATCTTCTATTTCCACAACACAAGGTTCTAACATACGGGGGGTTTCAATCCTCTTCAAAAAATCAGTAAGGTTTAAGATAAAACAACAAAAAGTGGATCCTGGAGGGCGTTGGGTCATTGCAGCAGTAGAGTTAGGAGAAGCAAAGGTAACATTAGTGGGCTATTATGGTCCAAATATCGATGACCCCTCTGTATTGAAAACCCTTTTCAATCATTTGCTAAATTTCCCAGACCCGGTGATTATAGCTGGGGATTTTAACATCACTTTAAATCCACTTCTAGACAAATCCCCTAACAGCAGACAAAAAACCACCTCTAAATCTAGATCTTGCTTAGTAGGCTTAATGGACCAGTACGATTTTATCGACATTTGGCGGTTTAGGGAGGGTCTGAGGCAGGATTTTTCATTCAGGAACTCGAAGTATAGACACAAATCAAGAATAGATTTTATTCTCACTAGTAGAGTTCTGGCTGACAATATTACTTCAATATACTATAATCCAATGCATCTTTCTGACCACTCTGCAATAGTGTTAGAATTAAAGTTGGACACGCCACCTCTAATAAGAATGTGGTCCTTTGATAGGTCTTTACTCAGAACAACAGAGGATATCGAATTTCTACAGTCAGAAACCTGCCACTTTTTTAACACCAATATCGGTACAACCCCAATAGGAATTCTATGGGATGCATTTAAATGTACATTGAGAGGTCTTATTAAAAACAAAGTGGCCTATAGAAGAAGACAATATGCAGAGGAAGTAACCCTTATTGAAAACAATATCTTATTAGTACAGGCCGACATAGATAATACAGGAGTAATTGACAACGACAACGACCTCGCCGGAAAACACACTGAGTTGGACAGGCTAAAGCACTCACTATCCGCAGTTCTAGAGAAACGTGTCCTTCAGAGATGGGAGGCAAGTAAGCTTTCGCATTTCCAATACGGGGAGGGAGCAGGGAAATTACTTGCCTGGAAAATTAAATCAGACCGGGTTCGAAACAACATATCGTCTGTTACATCCACGGAGGGCACCTTTTCAAGGGATGATGAAATTAGAGTAGTTTTTAGAAATTTCTTTCAATCCATCTATAAAGATGACTTAAACGTTACCCAGAATGACATCACGAGTTGGCTAGAAGGTATCTCTCTACCATCTCTAACACCAGAACAGAACCACTCTTTGGACGAGGAGATAACTATTATAGAGGTAGAAGAGGCAATAAGGAAAGCAAAGGGAGGAAAGGCTACAGGCACTGACGGTTTGCCAAGTGAAATATATAAAAAACTTATCACTCAGGTCTCTCCAATCTTAGTGATTCTCTTTAACCAAATACTAAGACACGGCGAAATACCACCTGAATCATGGGACAATGCCTCTATAACTCTTATTTTGAAGCCCGGCAAACCCCCCACAGACTGCGGCTCATATCGGCCTATTTCTATATTAAACGCCGACTATAAAATCTTTGCCACCATACTGGCCAAACGGCTGGGTCGGGTGGCGCCAGATATTATAGCACATAACCAAAAAGGGTTTATTAAGGGGAGACAGCTCTGTGAGCTCACGTATGAATTACTAGGCTCTATAGACATCGCTATAAAGGAGGCTATCCCTCTGGATGTCCTCACGTTGGATGCAACAAAGGCCTTCGACAGGGTGAATTGGTTGTACCTGTCGGAGGCCTTGAGGAAGTTCAATGTGGGGGACAGATTTTTGAGAACGTTGAATTTGTTATATAGGTGCCCATCTGCCTCACTTTTGATAAACGGGGGTTTGACTGAGACCTTCAGGGTCACGAGGGGAACTAGGCAGGGCTGTCCCCTGTCACCCCTTCTTTTCGATGTCTATATAGAACCCTTTGCCCAAATCTTAAGAGACAGTATACTGATTAAACCTTTTATTTTTGGTGGCTGGGATAAAAAGGTGGCACTTTATGCAGATGATATTATGATTTTTACAACGAATTATGATGAAGCATACCCAGAGATAATTGACCAGGCTCTAAAATTCGGTAAAGTTTCTGGGTATGAGATTAATGCCCAAAAGACAGAGTCAATGTCCTGGAATAGTAACTCAATTGGCAACAATGGCACATCTAAAACCCAACTTCGATATCTGGGGATCAATATAGTTAAAGACATTAATTTGATTGCTTCACTTAATTTCAACAAAATAGCTGCAGAGTGCCGGAAACATATGAGAGACTGGTCACATCTTCCTCTCACTGTTTTGGGAAAGGTTAACTTAGTGAAGATGAGTATCTTACCTAAAGTTTCTTTTTTGTTTAATTCTATTCCACTTTTTTTTGACTCAAAATTGATTGTAAAGCTACAGAGCGCGATAACCAGCTTTATCTGGAATAGCAAGAGCCCAAGAATTTCGTGGAAAAAAATCAGGCGACGGAGGGAGAAGGGAGGGTTGGCTGGCCCAGATCTCCAAATCTATGCATGGGCTTTTCAGCTCACGCACACACGTATGCTACTTAAAACCCCTACTTTAACAGGGCTGGGCCTTCTTTTTTCTACATTACTTGAATGTGAAGGAGTAGACCAATCTGCTTTTTTGTTTAAATTTGGTGACCCCAAATTCTTCAAGAAAATAAAATTGAAAGTTTTACAAGGGATTGCATCTACTTGGTATAAAGTGAGGCATGCAATAAATGTTGGATACTATTCTGGGAGGGCTCCCATATGGGATCTACCCGTCCCTCCCGCATGGACAACAGATGCCCTTACTAACCCGCTAATAGAGGCAGGTATAAATAGGTGGGATGACCTGTTTATGGATGGGACATTACTTCCGTGGGACTATTTAACAAACAAAGTAGGCACAAGTTTCTCGAGATTTAAATATATTCAGATCTCCAGCTGGTCACAGTCATACAAAGAGCAGCCAGCACGGATTAGTAAGCTGCCTATAGGTGGCAATAGTGACTTGGTAACTTGCCTCATGGACAGCCCCGCCGCAAAAAAAGAAATTTCATGTTGGTATAACAAAATAATCGATGAAATAGATGCCAACTTTCATCTACCGACGTCACTATGGGCTGAACTAATGCCAGGCGTAGATGTTGAAGAACTTTGGATAGACTCTTGCTCAATGCTTTGGGACCTAGTTAAACCGGCATGGCTTCTTAGAAACCACTTATTCACTATACATAGGGCATACTATTCCCCTCAGAGGTTGACTAAGTTTTCTTTAACAGGCCCAGTCTTATGCCCAAGATGCGGGTTAATCGCAGCATCAGACACTCATATGTTTTATGATTGTCCAAATTTATCCGCTTTTTGGGAAGCCATTAGTAATAAGCTTTCACAATTTCTGGGTGAACATATCTCCATAGACCTTGCTCTTGTTATATTTGGTCTCAAGAGTAAAATCCGCAATGCCGCAACCAATCTAATATTCTTCTCCATTTTAGCGGCGCGTAGGGAGATATGTAGGCATTGGAAAGATGCTCAACCACCTACAGAGCATGAATGGCGAGTTTCACTTCTTCAAATTTCCAAACTCGATCTCGCCAGAGCAGGAAACCCCAATAGGAGAGCTTTTTGGGCAATGCTGGGATAGTAGCGATAAACCTGGGTTTTTTTTTTTTTTTTTTTTTTTTTTTTTTTTTTCCCAGGTCCTATGATTAACACGTACATTGCTTATCCTTGCTGCCATGACTAACAGTCTTGGAGCTATGGGGGTCTCGATAACTTGGACACTATCTCCGGAGGCACATCCCTAAGCAAAATCATGTTTGGCTGTTGTGATTGGTGCTGTGGGGAACCGGTCTTCTTCCCTCCCGAATGAACTTTCTCCTACCAGCTATAAGCTGAGACAGCACTGCACGCGACCATTCTTTCCTTTGCTCTGTGGCGGTCCTTTGGTTTTGATAGATTGGAGCTATGCACGTAATATGAGGACAAAAAAAAAAAAAAAAAAAACGAAAAATAAAAAAACATATTTGAGAAATAGGACCATGTAACTGACCAAAATATGTTTTTTTTCAGGATGATCATGATACTATTCCAATTGTCACCTGTTGCAGTTTTTGAAGGCGGTACCTGTCATCCGCCAGTAGCTGGTATTTGGAGAAAATATTGAGTTGTAAATATCGGGGGACAGAAATATATTGGGAGAAAAACGTGATGCAAAAATATTGTGAAGCAGTTGCTGTGCCTATATTTTGCATTGCGGGGGGGGGAGGGGGGTTGCAGCTGGCTGCAGCACACGCCGAAGTTCAAAAAAGGGACACTTCACATATCCCTGCACTAAATGGCAAGCACCATGCGATGCCTGCCACATGGTGCAGGGATATGTAGGAAGGCACCATAGGTGCCCGCCAAAACCCACAGCTGAGGACCAAAAGAGAAGGGAGGCCTTCTATGGGCCCCCAAAGTCCCTTTCTGCCTGCCTTTTCATGGTGGGTTAACCACCATGAAAAGGTGGACGAAAAGGGACATTGTAATCCCTACAGCAGTGCCATGGCAGGCACCGCTACCATTGTAGAGACTACAACCCCCTCCACCTCACCAGCACGCTCAAGGAGCCACGCGAATGCTTGGTGGGTGGTCTTTCCGACCACCAACCATCTGGCCACTATTGTAATTTGGATGGCGGAGAACAGGCTGTTGGTGGCGGTCCCACCGTCATTGTAATCAGCCCTATAGTTTTTTTAATTAATTTAATGAGTTCTAGTTTATATATACATTTTGTGTGTTGTATTGCTTGCATAATCGTTTTTCAATTTTAAGTAATTTAGGATCTTTAACTGTTTTTAGTAATTTATAGTGTTGTAGTAGGTTGTTGGGTTTGTAGGGGGATAGGGTGGGAAGTTAATTAAGTAATAAATATTCCTTAATTAATAAATAATTTGTAGGTGTGTGATTTATATTCATTAAATATTATGTAATATTGATTAAGTTATGTTATGTTATGTTATATTATGTTATGTTATGTTATGTTATAAAGAGCTTGTATCGTGCACAAATACTTTAGCGTGTCCTGGCGCGGGAGTGAGCTGGGGTGGAGCAAGCAAGAGCAATTTAGATGAGCTGACTAAACAGATGAGTCTTTAAGCGTTTTTTAAAAGGTCGTAAGTATTGAATGTGCTGTAGCTCCGTGGGGAGAGCATTCCAGGCAGCTGCTGTTTTTACAGAAAGAGACTGGCCCCCCAGACGTGCAGATTGCTACATTTGTGGGGGTATAATGTGGGGAGGTAATTAAGTAATACATAATCAACCATTGATTTATAATTAATTTAAAATTATTTATGTGATTTTAAATTTTGTAAACTATGTACGGTGGGAAGCTATCTAAGTAATATTTAACAATTATTTAATATTTTTTTATTAATTATTGAATTAATTATTCATTATGATTTCAGATTTAATTTCTCCCCCTCAGAGCCCAGAGCACAGCTTACTCCACCAGTGGACCTACAACTGTCACTGTGCGTGGCCTCTTTGTGGAGGTGATTGAGCACAAGTGGATGGCAGGGCAGGGAGGTGATCACCATCAGGAGCCTGCTTAGTGCCCGCTCAGCTAGTGTCCTGCTAGGATGTTGCTCAGACCCCTAGGATTTCTTCAGAGGGAGCCGGTTGCCGGTTGGAGTTGGAGTTGGTGGAAAGTGGACTCCCAAAACTCCAGGCCCTGTCAAAAGTCTTCCTGACCATTCCAGAGTGCCCTAGAACAGAGCCTAGATTGCAGAGTGCAGAGTAAAGTGCATAGTTACTCTCAGTAGGTGGTTCATATCCAGCCTGCTAGTTATTTAATTCAAGCTGGTGGTGTGTGCGGTGGAAGCAGCAGTAGGACCAGTGGTGGAGGTAAGTTCCCAACAGCTAGCGGCATCTTTGCAAAAGGTCTATTTGATCTTTTTGATTTTGACTACTTGTGTTTCTTTTGGTCCGTCACTGTCAGACTGACTTTTACCCTCCAATCCCTTTTCAACCCATTAACCACTCTAGTTCACCGTTGTACAGAATGGGCAAACGCAAGCTGCCAAATGGAAACAATGTCGCTATAATTAGCCCTGAACCTGGCCCTAAGTCTGGTAACACCGCAGACTCCTTTCTAGTGCAGCTGTCAGTGTGGTGGCCAAGGATTTTGATCTGATGGAGAGAAGGTTGTCTCTTGGGTTGGGAGAAGTCCCAATCCCTCATTTCTACAGCTGAGCCCCTCGCAGCCTGCAAAATCAGCTCCCCTGGGACAGTACCTGGAAGAACAACACCTCCCATGGCAGTTGCATCTGAGCTGTGAGGAAAGATGGAAGAAGAATCAGTATCCATTCTATACAGCCTGCTCAGCCCAATGGGAGCTATATCAGACCGAAGGTACGGCCCCTCCTCTGTCCCTAGCCCCAGCCCCAGTCATAGCCCTTGTCACAGACCATGTGAGCTGGCAGTTTTTTAACCCATTCACTGCGGCGGCTATTCCCCCGCAGCGCTAAGGGGGAGGCGGGGCGGCACGGCGCTCCCGTGCTCATGACGGAACCGCTCCATCACAGCCCGCGGGTGAGCTGTGCTTGTGACGGAACGGTTCCGTCACAGCCCCGCCCGCCTAATAGAACGCTCAGCGCAGGCGCAGAATTTGCGCCGCGCAGGCGCGGCGAGCGGGCCGTGTCGGAACCGTTCCGTCACCAGCACAGCCCACCCGAGACTCATGACGAAACGGTTCCATCACGAGCATGGGAGGGTCTAAATGAACCTTTCTAACTATAACGTCCCTGAAACCTATTGTTTTTTCAGTGAATTTCAAAGGTTTTTTAAATGTTATTTTCTAATTATAACGTCCCTGAAACTTATGTTCTTTTCAGTGAATTTCTAAGGTTTTTTAAATGCTAATTTCTAATTATGCCTACAAAGGTAGGACAAGTGAAGGAAGAGGAAGAAAAGCACAGAAAGAAGGAAGACAAATGCAGAAAGAGGCAACAGAAGTCCAGAAAGACGAAGAAAAGTACAAGAAGAAGAAGAGATGTACAGAAATAACCAACAGAGGAGCAGAAAGTGCTCCTGTGCCCCCAACGTTTTGCTGATGGATAGTGGTGGTAACTGACTCTGACACTAACCAGGCCTAGAGCCTGTGCTATGCTAAAAAGCACTTAGAATACAGTGAAAAAGTGCTACAAGGAGAGTGCATGGTGATTTTATAAGTGCTTGGGTTTTGCCGCAGAGATTGGATAAGCAGATAGGATTGGCTGGGTGATTGGAGGACTGCATCGATAGTACCAGGGAGATTACTGGAGGTAGTCCTCAAGGTATTGCAGCAGTGCATGTGTTAGTGACTGGGTCACTGCATGAGTACATGGGTACTGAGAGGACAAATAGAGTACTGCAATGAGAGTGTTTGGATAAGTACATGGTAGTGGCTGGGCGACTGGAGGAGTGCCCAGAGAGTGACAGTGTGATTGCGGGACTGCATGGGTACTACCTGGGGAATTGAAGGAGCAAATGAGAAGTGTGTAAGTGGGTACAGGACTGTATGGGCAGAGCAAATGGGATTGTAACTTTGATCAGTTAGTGCCGGGATCATTTCATGAGTACATAGCTACTGACTGAAAGATTAGAATACTGCAAGGAGAGTGCCTGAGTGAATTTATAAGTGCTTGGGTATTGGTGGAGTGTTTGGATTAGTACATGGTAGTGGCTGTGTGACTGAAAGACTGTACGGGGAGTGACAGGGTAATTGCTGGACTGCATGGGTACTACCAGGGGAATTAAAGGAGTGAATGAGAAGTGTGTAGGTAGTTAGAGGACTGCATGGGTTGTACACAGGGATTGTACCAGTGCATGTGTTAGCGCGTGGATCATTGCATGACTACATGGGAAGTGACTGGATGATTAGAGTACTGCGAGGAGAGTGCATGGTGAATTTGAAAGTGCTTGGGTTTTGGCACAGTGATTGGATAAGGATATAGGACTGGCTGGTTGATTGGTGGACTGCATAGGTAGTACCAGGGAGATGACTGTACTGTATAGGTTGTCCTCAATGGATTGCAGCAGTACATGTGTTAGTGACTGGGTCATTGCAGGAGTACATGGGTAGTGACTGGATGATTAAAGTGCTGCAAAGACAGTGCATGTTTATGTTATAACTGCGTGAGTTTTGGCAGAGTGATTGGATAAGTACATACTCCTGGCTGGGTGATTGGAGGCGTGCATGGGTAGTGACAGAGGGATTTCTGGAGTGCATGGATGCCAACTGGGTAATTGGAGCAATCAATTGCGATAATTTGACATTTTCGCGTTCCGAGAAGAGCGCGACAATGTCAAACTTTCCGCAATAAGCATTGTCACAGAATTGTTTTTCTTGCTCGTGCTGTAAAAATACGTCCTTGCGCACGCGATCGCCTTACCCGAATCCCCGCATTCGCAGACAAGTTTTCCCAATCCGGTCGCATTCTCCACGAGATATTGGATTGTTGGTAGCCATTTTAGCTATCTCGCGAGAGTTCGCACCGGCGATCACGTCATTCGTCTTGGGATCACGTCATTCGTCTCGCGATCATGCACCGGGAGAGTACGAGATCTCGAACACGTCATTCTCCACCGCGAGCGAGAGCGTGAGGATGCGGACACGTCATATCGAACGTGACAAGGAGCGAGAGAACCCGAACACGTCATATCCAACGCGACAGGGAGCGAGAGAGTGCGATCAAGTCATTTTGGACGTGCCATCGACATCCGGCAGAATTAATGTGAAGCTCAAGAACTCGAACATGTAAAATTTTTATTTTGGAGAAGAATATCAGCTCTAGCAGTATGAAACCTTCTGCAAATGATGATTTGGATGAAAAAAACTCCTCAGATTGACATTTGGCTGTCCTTTTTTGTGCAAGGAGTCCTTTTTTAAAAAGGTGGGGAGAGGGAGGAAGTGCCACAGAATCTCCAACTTCCTGTTGCTGTCCGGCAGGCTCCTCCCAGTGCTCTGTCCATCTCCTGATCTTTCTGCTTTTGGATTTTGAGCTAGAAAGATCACTCTTTTTGTCTGCTGCATCATTGCAATTGGATTTGAGGATTTTTTAATTGAATATTTTACAAGTAAGTGGTTGTTGTGTCTGTTTGATTGGGGGCATTGCAGTTGTTGCAGCTACAATTTAATTTTGGTAACTATCATCCCTTTTTTTTAAATGTTGTGGGTAGTAGACCAGTAGTCAATAGGCCCAAGCTAGTCATGGACTCATGGGTGTGTGCATGATGAAGCAACTGTTCTTTTGGTGTTTTTGGAATGTATTTCATTTTCAAGCATCATTTAGGGCCTGGATGGCATTGGATTGAGTTGGGAAGTGTGTTTTTTTGGGGTGTGCTTTCTGATGTTGTTGGGCCTTGCCATGTGGCTGGTGGCCATTTTGAAGCCTAGGCCTGCAAGCTTGTCTGGCCTTGTTGTCTGCCAAGAGGTCAGCTTCTTTCATCCAGTAGGCTCAGAGCAGGTAGCCACAGCTTTATTAATCAAGTGTTTCTGTGTGGTCTGTTGAATTTAGACATCATTTAGGACATGGATGGCATTGGATTTAGTTGGCAAGTGTTTATTTGGGGTGGCCTTTCTGATTTTGGGCGATTTATAGACATGCCTTTCTTTTGTGTGCCTGGTGTGTGTTGGTGTGCTATGCATGCCCACCCTGCAGACGTTTTTGGGGCCTGTGAATTTTCGTATTTGCATTTTGTTGCATTAAAAAGGCAGAACAGTGTGCTTTAACCTGCATCCTTTGCCTGGCTTTTATAGGCCTTTTGTCAGCTCCTGGTGTTTCCCAGGCCCCCTGCTTGTTACTTGTGATTTGTGAGTGTTCATGTGGCTGGTGGCCTTTTTTGTGTTGGGAGTTATTAGTGTCCTACTTTTGCCATATAGACCTGCATGGTTTTCCTATGGGCTTACTGCTTCCATCCATCCACCCCCTTTGCCAGCAGCAGCTCCATGAATGATGTGATGCTCAAATCATTTAATGACAAATAGGGTCCACCCCACTTCCATTACAGTTTTATTTTGGTGGTTCTTATTCTCTTTCCTATCCTTCCTGAGAGTGTAGTGTGTGTACACAGTAGTATAACATAGCCCTTGTTGACAAAGTCTCAGAAATGGCTAGACTATATCTTTTGTTTGTACTAGTACAGTAAGTAACTGAACCACAACAACAAATGCAACATTTCACTGATGTTCTTCTCCTGGCTTATTTGCTTTTAGGTGCAAAAAAGACAGAGGAGGAGGTGTCATCATAATCACCCGTCGTACTGCCAGGCAGAAGTCCTGCTGCTCACCACATCATGTCCACGTGCGACCACAGACATCTCTGCAACTTGTGCACCTGCGTCCTGCCTGACATCCAAAGAAGATGGCCCCAAAGAAAGGTACCAGGTCCAGTACCAAGAAAGTTGCCGGTGTTAGGAAGGAAGTGCCATTAACCACGACTGGTGTGCAGGGAATTATTTTTTTGTCCAAAAAAGTTACTCCTGCAGGGAGCTGCATCCCCGCACCAGCAGTCCAACCCCACCACCCTAGGCCCAAACCCTTGAGTGTCGCAGAGGTAGCCAGCATAATAACAAGCAGCGATGTTGAAATTTAATTATCGTCAAGCAGTACACAATCAATGCAGGTGGAAACTCAGCAGATAAGTGTGCATCCGCAACAACAGCAGCAGCCGCAACAGCAGCAGCAGTCGCAAGAACAGCAGCAGCAGCCGTAAAAACAACAGCCGCAAGAACAGCAGCAGCAGCCACAAGAAGAGCAGCAAGAACAGTCCACAATAGTAATTGTTGCTCCTGAAGTAGGGGAGCAAACCACTGTTTCTGAAGATCTATTGCCTTCCAGACCACCAGCAAGGAAAAGGAGGCTTAGTCCATCTTCTTCTCTTCAAGCCCCACTTCTGATGATCATGATGCCACTTGGCAGCCAACAGCTCAGTCTGAGAGTGATGCACGCCACAAGACAATGCTTCTGAAAAGGAAGGTTCCAGAAAAACTTAGAGTTATGGAGGTAGATGTAGAAGAGGGGGATGATGTTGATAAAGACGAGCCAGTCATCACGCACATCACTCCCGCCCCAAAGGGGATGGAGGCCAACATTCTCACCTTATCCAGAAAGGCTGCTACTGGGTAGGATGTAGCACGGATACCACCAACACAGGTTATACCACCACGACTTCCAGCTGCCATATTTTCCAAGGCCCAGCAGGGACCTACATCCAGCTCAACTATCTCAGTAGGTGGTGGTAGTAAAAGTCACAGTGTAGCTGCACCGACTCAGGATTCAAGCAAACCGGGCCGAAGACGGCTGTAATGCCAGAAACCGGTCCCCGGGAGCTTGTTTCCTTCCCAGTGTAAGAATTGGCTTTTGTAGTTGGGTTTGCCCTGTTCCCATCATGCACTGGGACAGGAACAGACTAATTTGCATACAGCCAGGTTCTGAAACTGGGATGGTGCAGTGAGCTAAAAAACGGTGTTGGATCTAGCCCTGATCTCTTGACTGGGTGAGAGTTTTCTGCTTAATTCAGAGACTCTGTCCCTCACCACCCCTTGTTGTATATATTTTTGTCCGACTCACATTCCAAGCACACCCTCCAAGTCATCTGGTATTGAAAGTGGCACATCCAGCAGTTCCAGAAAGTTCTCCTCCCCAGTTTGGGACTTCTTTTCTGTTAACACCAAGGAAGAAAAAGTTGCTATATGCTCAATTTGTCGACAAGGTGTTCAGCGGAGTAAGCTTGGTACAAACTATGGTACCGGAGCCCAAGCAAGTCATCTCAGAATACACCACACTATTGTGTGGGAGAATCACCTACTTCACTTAAAACAAAGTAGAAACACTCAATCCATTGAAGTTGGTCAGGAATCAGGGGACGATATTATTGCGGTGGAAGGTGAAGAGGGAGGCATTTCTAGCCCTGTCCCCAGTAGTGTAGTGGTACCGCCCACATCCTCCTCAGTAACATCTGGGTGGCACCCAAGTAAGAGCCATACTCAGAGTCAGGCTGAGACATCAAGGCGACCGAGTACTGGACTTAGACAAACTGCGTCGTTGAGCCTAAGTGGGTTAATGAAAACAACAGTACCACAAAGGAAAGTAATCCAGCCTACCATTGAGAGCATGCTTAGTTTGGAGGGGCAGTTCCAACGCAACCACCCAACGGCACAGTTGTACAATGCAAAGCTGGCTAAAATGTTAGCACTGGACCTTCTCCCTTTTTCATTTGTGGAAGGGGTGGGTTTCCTTGAATTTGTGTCAGCCATCTGCCCTAAATGGAAGGTTGCCAGCCGTTCCTATTTAGCAAGAATTGCTATTCCGGCACTACATCATGATGTGCTGGAATTGGTTGGACAAGCTTTGCAGCAGAGTGCTGTTCACAATATCCACCTGACAACAGGCATGTGGACCTGTTGCCAAGCCACAGATTACATATGCATCACTGCACACTGTGTCTCTTTTGTGGGGGTTAGCGATAAGCTATCTGAACAAGGTGTTGTTGACACAGCTGAGATTTTTAAAACGACTCTGAAACATGCAACTGTAGCCATGTTAGCCATGGAGAAATCTCATACTGCTCTAAACATTTTAGACAAGTATCGCAGCAAGGTTTTTGAATTGCTGCACCCAAGAGGGCTTAGTATTGGGTTTTTTTGCCACAGATAATGGCAGTAATGTACTTAAGGCCATGGACCTTGGTTCCTAATTCAGGGTTCCGTATTTGGCGCACTGCATAAACATTATAGATCAAGACTTTCTGAAAAAAGAAACCATAGTCAGCCACTTACTGACCACCTGCCGAAGAATATGCACTCATTTCAGCCATTCTTTTGAAGCTCGGAAGCAGCTAAGGATCAATCAACGTGAATATAAGATGCCAGTCAAAGCACTCATCCAGAAGGTGGCAACACATTGGAACTCTATGTATTACATGCTTGATCGTCTGTTTAAGCAGTACAGGGCACTCAATATATATGTCCTGCAAAGAGGGGATGCTACTGTGAAAGGCATGATCCTTCAGATGGACCAATGTGGCCTAGTTAAATGCCTGACTGAGATGCTTCATCCTTTTGAGGTCTTCACACGTGAAGTCAGCAAGGAGGACTGTACAATGGGCCAAGCTCTCCCATTATTGCAAATGCTAGAGCATCAGCTGAAGAAGGTGTCTGAATCATACCAATTTGTAGAGGAAAAAAAGGAAGCCTATGACTTGGTGGAGAGCTTAGCCCGTCGCTTAGCTGAAAATAAGATTTTGTCACAAGAACATTTCATTTCTGCCACAATTCTGGATCCACGGGCAAAATTGGGACTGAAGACTTTAATTCCTTTTCCAGAGATGGATGTTGCTCGCTACAAAACTTGGATAGCTGAGGCAGCGTGTAAGTTGGAAAATGAACGGCTGCTACTTAAAAGTCCCGTAGATCAACCCACAAGAAGTACTGCAGCAGGGCATGCGGCATCAAGTGCAACTTCGGTGGCTGTGGGCACTGTTTTTGGCTCACAACACTCACCATCACTATCGACAACAGCAACAATAACTGCATCATTAGGCCCAGTAGAATCGTTACACGATTGGTATTGACAGTTAGGCATTAATAAGCACAGTGCTAATGCACAGAGAATAGAGCCTGAACGTTTAGCAGCAGCACCCCTGAACATTGAGCGGATGGTTCAGGCCTATCTGGGCGACCCAACACAGGTGTACATTGATCAAAACCCATTTCAGTATTGGTATAGGAAAAGGGCTAAATGGCCACTGCTCAGCAAGCATGCGATAAGCTATCTGGGTTTGCCCTGTCGCAAGTTTCTCTTCCGAACGTGTTTTCAGTGCTGCTGGCTCCATTGCAACAGCGAGAATGACCAATCTCTCACCCAAAAACATGGAGAGGTTAGCAATGATCAAAATGAATCAGCACTTCATACCACCGAATTACACAATACATGAAGCAAGCGAGGAAGATGAGGACAGCGGCTCAGGTGACGGAAGTAGTGTGTCACATCATTATTACCTACTACTGGCTGAACCCCCAGAGTTTGAGGACGAGCTGTACTTCCCAGCTTGCACTTACTGTCTTCCTCCCTTTTTTCCTTTATTTGTGTGACTGTAGTTCCATTTACAAACTTTGAATCACAACAAATCCATTACCACATCTTTTACTCTTCTTATTTCAATATAGAAGTTTCAGGTGTCTGCATTTGACAGTACAGTCCTCCGAATCCAGCTCCTCCGCTCCATCATACTGAATCTCCCACCTTAATCCATTGCCCTCATGATGATTGGATGATGAAAAATAGAAGAAAAAATAAAAACTTTCCTAGTCCCGCCATAAGAAGTGGAACATGATGACTACTATAGCTATCCTCCTTTCAGACCCAAGAGAGACTGCCCATTAACTGAAAAGGAAATGGAACAGGTAATGATTGATGCCATGCATTGGACGCAGTGATTTTGTTGTTGTTTGTTGTGAATGAAGTTATGTCATTGTGCACTAATCATCTTTCTACGGTACACTCCAAACGTAACTCAAGGCAATTTTCCCCTTCTTGCAAATAAGAAATTTGTACCTCTACTGCAGCTTGATACATTTTTTTTGATTGAGTACAGGAAGGGGACTCAATCTGCACACTGAGAATGACAACAGCACCGTTCATGCTGATGATGGCGAAAAAGACGGCCCGTTAACTTAAGATGAGAAGGTAACAGGTAATGAAAATGAATGGCATGCATTGGGCACCTGACTCTGAGCAATTGGTGTCTGTGTTTTTGTTGTTTGTTTGTTGTGCACAAAGTGAAGTCAAAGTGTACTAGTAGTCTTACTGTACACACTAAAGAGTGACTCCAGTCAATAATATTTCTACTCTTGTTGTGTAATAACAAAATTTTACTTCTACTGCAGGCCGATCTTCACAGTCAGTCAGTACAAGTATCGGAGATGATTGATGGAATAATAACATGTCAGGAGGATGTTTTATGAGTGGCATAAAAAAAGTCTAAAGGTAAACACGTCAACAACAACCACAGCATACCCAAATGTCTGTGTAGAAGTGGAGTCGAGTGTAACGGTGGGATGACTGGGGTGCATTGATTTACTAAACTAAATTGTAAAATGCTATGTATTCTAAGCGGAGGATGTGTTAAGCAAAGTGCCGTCACTGTGGGCCTGCTCTGTCCTGTTGTTGTTGAAGGTCAATGCTGGAAACACACTAGAGTACAGATGATGCATACATGCCGCCTCGGAAAGTGTTCTTGTTGCACTACACCATAACTTGTGCATTTGTTTCAACTTTGTTTCTCAATATCCACTTTGTTTTTCCATCTACAATTAAAGGCCGGGCCTTGCCCTATACTTGGGAAAACATTACAATGCACACTTACCTTACCAATAAATCTACTTTTTTTTTTCAGGCGGGCAGTGGTGACTGGCGAGTGGCGACACCCAAGATTAATAGACAAGAGGACCAAGAAGAATGACGAGATGCAAATCCAGTCCACATTTTTGATCGGGATAACACAGTAACAGGATCAACTTTCATCTTCTTTTAAATCATTTGAATCATTTTTTGTCTACAATCTTTACAACAGTGTGTTCTTCTTGTTGTTGTTATTATCATTAGGTTTGCTCTCTGTTTATGTTTCATCCCTACCAATATTTTAAAATTGTATTTGCTATCTGTAAAAGTATTAAGCCCGGAACAACTGAACAAGAAGTGTATGTAATCCGGGTCTCCTTCTCAATTATCATCATGCATGCATTTCCTTTTTCTCCCTTAACATATTGATATGGATATGGTAGTCTACAAAGATTGTTGTTTGTTGTTTGTCCATGCATACTGTTTTTCACTGTCAAACCTTTCCCAAAATCCCCTTCCCATCCATGCAACAAACCCTACCCCTCTTCACCCGGGCTGTGTGACTTATTGAGGTGTGACTTAATTAAATGTACACCAATAATTAATCAGACGCTTGCTGGGGCTGATGTGGCAAAAGCAACACTACTTTAATTTCAAGGCAGAACAATGATCTTCTTCTGCTTGCCCACCCATGAGCAATATATTTTAGAGGTGATTTTTAACAAAGGATCATATACCTCAGCATTAATTGCCGGCATTGATTGGATTTGTTGTCATGATCATCCTCATACTCAGCACTAACTGTTACGCTGTAGGCCTTGTCAAGTGATTCAACACAACTATAGTTTGTAACTCTATCTAGTAGGCTATCCCCACCACCAGTATGTTTTGTTGTACAATATTTTTGCATATTACTGTTGCTCGGTAAATTCTTTACTGTACTTCATTCTACTACTAATCGAACAATCTCTCAAAGGTGACTGACTGCCTCATTTTCTTTTTTTGCAAATGCTGTTGCCTTGCCAGTGTCTAATGCTACTACTATCACCACGACCACAATCACGGCAAGTTAGAAAAAGGAAACCATCATGCAGCCATCGCTGTGCCTAACTTAAACATCACGGTACAAAAGGGGGTGGTGATGGACGGAGCATCTGAACCAATCAGACACTCACACCCAGTCAACAGATCTGGGTTTAATCCATCACCGTTCTTTAGCCCACTCTGCCACCCCAGTTCAGACATGGCCATATGCAAATCAGTCTGACCCTGTGCCTCATGGGAACAGTCCAGCCCGAACTGCCAAGCCATGCCTTCCCTGGACCGGAATCAAGCTTCCTAAGACCGGTTTCTGGCATTCCAGCCGTCTTCAGCCAGGATTGCTTGAATCCAGTGGCAAAGTGAGCAAGGGACTCATGTCTGAGCATGCCCTGGCAACTTATGGCGCCAAAGCGGTACAAAAGGGGGTGGTGATGGACGGAGCATCTGAACCAATTAAACACTCACACCCAATCAACAGATCTGGGTTTAATCCATCACAGTTCTTTAGCCCACTCTGCCACCCAAGTTCAGACATGGCCATATGCAAATCAGTCTGACCCTGTGCCTCATGGGAACAGTCCAGCCCGAACTGCCAAGCCATGCCTTCCCTGAACCGGAATCAAGCTTCCTAAGACTGGTTTCTGGCATTCCAGCCGTCTTCAGCCAGGATTGCTTGAATCCAGTGGCAAAGTGAGAAAGGGACTCATGTCTGAGCATACCCTGGCAACTTATGGCGCCAAAGCGGTACAAAAGGGGGTGGTGATGGACGGGTAAGTTAAACATCAAGCAAAGGTAAGAGAAGTTTGGAGGAGGCATAATTAATAATGGACATGTTTCAATTCACACACCCCTTTAAGTCCAGATAAAGAATGCATAGACTAGAAGAGAGAGACTGACAGTACTAGTAGGACAACTCAATCAGTGAGGGGTGTCGCAACTATCTGTTTGTTTCTTACACAGTCAGCCCATTATTCAAATCAAACACTGGTTATTGGCGGACCTGCACCAGCAAGGACACAGTGTGATGTAAAACAGTAACCCCACCTACAAAACATTAACAACATTGTATGTAAAGTAGAAATATATAGATTTAATATAACCCTAACAAAAATAAACTATGTAAAAAAACCTTAAAAGCTGATCCACCCCCCTCCCTAACCCCAACCAATGTCCGTAACCGTAATGAGAAAGCCCAAAATGTCCAACCCCAACACCCCCCCCAATTCCTACCCACCAAAACAAGAATTAAAAAAGGGGCTATAGATAGGGTCTATGTGTGGTGGGATTGTCTCTGGAGGACACGTCGCATTTGCTCTTCTAGTTTGGCGACGCAGCGCTTTAGAGCTTGGCAGTTGCAGCCACAGTGGGGGGGGCACCAGAGATGGTAAGGTGGCAGCAGTCGACCGCCAGACGGTGGTGCTGTACCGCTGGAGGGTGTTGGTTGGGTCCCAGGGTACTGGAGGTTGCTTCAAGGGCTGCAGTCTCCTCCTCCTCCTCCTCTTCTAAGACCACCAGCCGCCAATATTCACGCTGGATTGCCTCCAGCTTGCGGCGCCGTTCCTTGGCGGCCACCTCCTTCCGATCAGGTTTTAAACTGGAAGGAGTAGCTGTATGTCAAACAGAAAAAAACAAGACAATTGTAAAATATACTGTTAGAAAAACAGTAAGACAAGTTAATTATACACATAGTGTTGCATGGTAGCAGTATAAAGCACAGTACCTAACATTTGTGGTATGTATCTATCCTCCCACTTGATTGGGCTTCAACATTTGCAGGATTTTTTTCAGGCATTCAACCAACCATGCATCAGATTCTTTACTATCAGCCACCTTTTCAATTTGCATGCTTGCATCACACGTATCCTTTTCTCTGTCAGTCATAAATATTAAATCTCGCCCAACCTTCTTCCTTCCACCCGTCTTTCACTTTTTTTTAGTTCAACACCAGGTGATCTGATCTGACTTTTAGTCTTCTCCATAAAACTTTCAAAGCGGAGTTGAAATCACAGATAGATGAGACCATTGGTTACTCAATACTCCCGACCCTAATGCCTTTACTAATGCCAATTAAAGGGTGTCTTCATTCTTCAAACGTTCACAACAACTCTTACTTACTTAGGCACCATTAGGATGGTGGGCGGACTTTGTCCGCCCGCCATCCTCACGCTAAAAGGGACCACCCGCCATAAGGACGGGGGTCTTGTGGGGGCAATTAGGATGCCCCCGCCATAGTGGTGGGCGCATACCGTATTTTTAACATTGTGGCGGGCGGTGCTGAACGCAACGCCCGCCGCAATGCTAAAAATACATGTTGTGTTTTTCCAAGTACAACGTGACAGGGACCGTGCGAAGCCTGCCACGTTGTGCTTTGGAAGGCAGGTGGGTACCATAGGTAGTAGGTACCCTCAGGGGCCTGCAACGGGCACCCCAAGCATACTCCGAATGCCTTTCCGTGGCGGCAATGCCGCCATGGAAAGGCATTCCAAAATGCAGATTATATGAGTGGCGGTGTGTTTCAGACACCGCCACCATATTGAACCCTTTTCCTCCTGGTGGACATGTCGAGTGTGCGGAAAATCGGCAGACGGTTTCTATCCGCCGCGGACCCCCCAGCAATTATAATATGGTGGGTGACTTTTTTACAGGGATGGCGGGAGGTTTGCCCCTGCCGGGCCGGCGGTGACTAAGCCGGCCCGGCGTGGGCAATCCGCCCGCCAACCTAATGGGGCCCTAAGTCTCAACAGTACAGTATACATACAGTACACCCTTGCAGTGAGTGTAATGTCAATAGTTAAGGATTATGAATCTAACTTACCACCGGCTGCCACTGGTTCTGGCACTCTCCCTACCGCTCAATCGGTATCGGCAACTGCTGCATCCTCTCCCTCCGCGTCGCCTTCACTGCCGCTGGCCCCCGCAATGGTGGTCGGTAGTGCGCCTAGAAAACATTACAGATTTTTTAGGCGTCATATACACCTCCCCCTATTGGTCAGTAACAACATTGAAAAATGAGTTAAAGTATACAACATAAACCACTAGTACAATTCAGGTAGTAGTAGAGTAGATACTAGTAGTTATATATGGTCCCTAGGGTCATTCTAGCCTTTGCTTAGTTAGCCGGAGCCATGCAACCATTCTACCTTTGTGTCTTTTATTTTTGCACATGTGACGTTACTTTGCAGCTTGTTGTATAAGACACCTTTGAGCCCACATGACCTCATACTGCTACTGTCTAAGCGTTGTGTACAAGCGGTCAACCAAAACAGTAACAAAACACTTTTTTATGAAGTTCTGGTGTACGGTGAGTCCATATTGCTTATCTATAAATGCTACACTTTTTGGCATGGCTGAGAAATGCTTGCAATATACTAATGCGCACCATTTCATTTTTCGCATTACAGATGGATAATTCCCTTCTACGAACCAGAGCTTCGCAGAGCTTATGATGCAACAACTACCAGTACTAGGTTCTTCTAAGGTGAGGGGTCCCGAGAATTCACTCAGCGATCTCCATTTATACATTTATATAAACTATATTCCTACCTAGGGGATGGTGGCGCTTCCACAACTGTTCAGTTATCATGATTTATTTCCCAACTGTAAGTAAGTGTAACAATGTTTATTGTTTTAATGTTATTGATTTTCCTGTTAGTGCTGCATTATAGAACAACGTACATAGCTTGTCAATTCAAAATAAAAATGTTGAACTTACATAGACTTGGTGGTATTTGGTGTGGACTTACACAAGTTAGCGAGTTTAAGTAAGGGTTTGCATGTGCATTGCTTTCACGACTGAGAGGTTGGGTGTGTTCTGTTCTGGGTTGTCTACTTATTGGGTATCTTGGGTACAAGAGGATGACCCAAAGGACTGGACTCAATGGCTAGAGCGACTGGTGAATCTGAGTTTTATTTAACACCTTTTAAATAAAGAGTGGCCAACTGGGCAAGTTTAGCTTCTACAGTACAGACAGACTAATAGGAGTAGTAGTACAGAGAGTCATCATAGCAGAGGCAGGGATAACAAGATTTTCGAAACAGTACAGATCGAACGATAATTGTTAGTAAAAAATAGCATTAGGAAACGGAAACAATAGTTCGGGAAAAATATGGTACAGTAAAAGTTATGGAATAAAAATTATTATTAAAAACAAGAAGACTTACTAGGGCCAGCAGAAGAGCTGGTGTTCTCCTCCTGTTGATGGTGTTCTCCCGCCAACTGCGCCCCTGTCTGCCTGCCCCTGGGTGCTGAACAGGAAAGATATAAGAAAGAGACAAACATTGATGAATGGTGTCAAATAAATAAAACATTTTTAAAGAACGGTTGAAACTTATGTAAACAACAATTGCAATAACTAAATTGAGGTCTAAAAAGGGGCGTGGCCTTGGACCACCTCTCCGCAACACAGCCCTGTGGCACTTACTAGAGGTACCTGGTGGGCTAGTTGGACCCCAGGGATCCTCAGGATTGAAGGGAAGTTAATTCCCCAACTTAAAACGCGCCAAAGGGCACATTTGCATAGTGTTGCTGGGAGGGGGCTGGGCCTCTGGCACGATGCTGGCTTTTTTTGCATTTACTTTTTTTTAGAAGGGGGGCTGTGTGGCTCCCCTTCCTTTCCTTTTTTTGGGCCCTGGGGACACCATCCCTCAGGGCCTGACCCCTATTTTGTAAATTGTATATTTTTTAAAAAGTTAGAGGGATGCGCGGCCCCCCTCCCGAGGCCATTTTTGGCACTGGGGACCCCATTCCCCGGGGCATGCCCAGTATTTTTATTTTTATATTTGAAGGGGTCAGCGTTGCCCCCCTCCTCAGGCCAGTTATGGCCCCGGGGACCCCATCTCCCGGGTTGGCCTTTCCTTTATAATTTAATTCTCAAACAAATTATGTATGAGCGGAGGGGGGCTGCGTGGCCCCGCTCGTGGGACACTTCTGCCCCGGGGATCCCATCCCCCAGTGCTGACCTGCTATTTATTTATTTATATATTTTCAGGGGAGGGGGCCCCTCTCCTGAGCCACTTCTGGCTCCGGGGACCCTATTCCACAGGGCTGGCCCTATCCATTGGGGACCATGCGGGGACCCCAATTTCCCAACGGTCCCGATGGCTACCAATGGCTGTGGATTTTTGAAGTGGATTGCTCTCACTTCCAAACTCCAAAGCATGTTTGCTCTGCCCTATCATAGCAAACAGCAGTGTCCCAGGGGGTGGGCACCCCAAGGCACTGCAGGAGTCGGCCCTGGGAGTGGTGGTCACCAGGGCCATGAAGAGTTCCAGGAGGAGGGCCGTGCAGCCCCCTCCCAATGTGAGTGAAACCCCAGGGAGGTGGTGGTCCCCAGGGCTCGGGGTCCCTAACTGATACCCACATTTGCATTATTAGTGCCCTGGGGATGTACCGGTCCCGGGGCGTGTGGGGGTTTGAGCCCCCCCACACAGGTTTATTTTAATTTAACAAAACAAGACCTGGGGTGTGGCAGTCCATGGGGCAGCGTGGGGGCTGTGTGCCCCCGTGAATATTTAAGAGAAGCCCCGAGAATGGCGATCTTGGGGGCACAGGGGCTTGGAGGCCACCCACACATTAAAAATCAAGCCCCGGGTGGTGGTGGTCCCCAGGACTGCGGGAGGGCCTGTTGCCCTCGAACATACTATTATTAGCATGGCCCCGGGGAGATGGGGTCCCTGGGGCTGCGGGAGGCCCGTGTGCCCTCCTGCATGCTATTATTAACATAGCCCTGGGGATGTGGCAGATCCCGAGGCTGCAGGGGCCCCAGCGAGCCCCAACAATTTTTAAATTAGGAATTGGCCAATGCACCCGGGACCTGGTCCACCTGGCGGCCTTATTTAAATGAAGCGCGGGAGCCCCGCTTAATTTTTTTATATAGTTTTGGCGGGATTCACGACCCCAGCTTGAATGTTGCCAAATGTATTTCAAAAATACTTTTGTTGGCCCTGGGGTCCTTGTGGGACCCCCTGATCAGGCCTAGGGGGTTAGGGTGTTTCTACCCTGCCCCCTTTTCTTCTTTTTCCCCTGTTTCCCTGTTTTCTCGTGACTCAGTTCTACCAAGTCACAAGATGGCTGCCAACACTTCCTTGTTTGGAGTGTTGGTAGCCAATCACAGTGAAGCTCATGCTTGGGAGGGAGTAGCGATTCCACTGCGTCCCTAGATATTGAAACTTTTATTTTTTTATTACTCAGCAACTACTGAACGGATTTACACCATTTAAAAAAAGGATGCTTTCTGAACCAAGCACTACCTTTGTGCCAAATTTGGTGTAATTCAGTTCAGCAGTTCGAGCTGCAGCCTTGGCTAAAGTGTCCTATGGGAAATTGATTTTATGACCACTATTTTTTGAATTTCTCAGGAACTATTGAACAGATTTACACCACTTAAAATAAAGGCTCTTTCCGAACTAAGGGCTACCTTTTTGCCAAATTTGGTATAAATCCATTCTGCAGTTCTGGCTGTAGCTGTGTTTAAAGTTTCCTACGGAAAATTGCATGTGGAAAACAGGTTTTGGGATTCCCTTCTTTTCTACTCCCCCCCTTGACGAATCACCCCAAAACTTTCAAGACAAGAGCTAACCGGAGCGGGCAACTAGTTTTGAAAATTTCTCAAAGATTCATCAACCGGGGCCAAAGTTATTGGGAAAAGAAAAAATGCTTTTTCTGGGGAAACTAGGTCCCAACTATAACTACAGCCAGTAGGTAATATGTATGTATATATATATATATATATATATATATATATATATATATATATATATATATATATATATATATATAGTTAAGCAATTAAGCAAATAAAATATCATGTAAAATATTTATTTCTAAGACCTTCAAAACACCATTACCACCAAAACCCTTATCCACCATTGTTGGACTTGGCCCTTTTTGCAGGGTCATCCCTAAAACTTTTTGCCTTCCTCCTAGCCTTTTTTCTGGCATGTTGTTGGTGGTTCTAGGACTCTGGGCACTTTAGCACTGCTGTGAAGTGTTTGGCATATTTATTTTACCTGTCAGTGGTATCTCAGATACCCAGGGCCGGTAAATTAAATGGTTCTGGTGGGCTTGCAGCTCTGATTGCGCCACCCACCAAAGTAGCCTTTCAAACCTGTCTTGGACCTCTGCAGGGCCTGCGCGTGCAGTGTTACTGAACCTGTGACGTGACACCTAAAGTGTGTGCCACGTCTGTGTCCCCGCTTTTACTGCATGTCAGTCACCCCTAAGTTAGGCCCTAGCTAGCCCCATGGTCAGGGTGCATTGTAGGTAAAACTTAGGACATGCACCTTAAGTGCACAACATGTCCTGGTAGTGACAAACAGCCATTTTGGTTTCTCACTGCTGTGAAGCTGCACTCTCATAGGAATGCATTGGGGATTCCCTGATAAGTGTTTCAGTTTTAATTCCTGATATTACAGGAGCAGCGTGGTCAAGTTTGGTATGTTTGGAATAGTAATAAATGCTGCGCAATGGTGTGCGCAGATTTATTATCACTATCTTAGAAATGCCACTTTTAGAAGTTGGCATTTTTGAGTGCTATGTGTGTGTCTGCCCAATGCGTATTGCATGTCTGGCTCTGACTCTGGAGTGACAGGGAAAGGTGAGGTGTGTGGCTCCAGGGAGGGCAGGGCGAGTCAGCACTAGGCTGAATGCAAGATCTGCATTTGGAGTAGTGGGAGGAGTAGTCCCCTGACCCTGAATTGGCCTGTGCCTGCCTAGGTGAATGCTGGCTCTACCCCCTTGTGGAGTGTTTGATGACAGAGCCCCCACCTGACAAAGGGGAAGAGGAGCCCTGTAAACAATGTGCTCCAATACCCCCAGAACCAGTTGGGACTGGTCCCCCCAGCCAGGTGCCATGACAGAACAAAGAAAATGTGGTATAAGTACTGGGGCTGTGACACCATGCTTGTGTTGTGCTTCCTTCCTACTTGGGGACTGGGTCCCAGGAGGAACCGCCATGAGGGACTTCCTCCCTGCTGGAGGACTCTGTTAGCTGGCATGCCTGGGCCCAGCCTTGTGCCCCTGAAACTTTGCCTAAGTGCCTTGGGAGCGCTATATATTTCTCCCAGGATGGGGAGAGTGCTGGTGCCCTGAAGAGCGGGCTGCAACCTGCATGAGAGCGGATCCCGGCTTGGGGATTCCCCCGTGGTCCAGGAGGGAGCAAGAGCCCACCCCGCAATGGTGTTTATTCAAAGGCGGGAGCACTTTGCGTGCAGGAGAAGCGGGAGCCCACCCCGCTGTTGTGTGCCCTGTGGTAGTGCTGCATCCAGAGGGAACCCAGTGTGGGGATTCCCCTGTGCTTCAAGGTGGAGTGGGAGCCCACCCCACATATGCATCCTTTAAAGGTGGGAGTCTAGCCCGCATTGATGCCTCTTGAGCGGGAGCCCACCCCGCATTGATGTTTATTTGAAAGTAGGAGCCTACCTCCCATCTGCCTGGAGTAGAGGAGCAGCCAGAAGACAGGCAAGATGCCGGACTCAGTGCGTGGCCAGGAAGAGGAAGTTCCCGGCCAGGAGAATGGTGCTGGAAGGAGGGCCGGGGCCTACTCCGCCTCTGTGGCAGTGAGACGGTGCCGGTTGCCTGACCTGCAGTGTCCAAGAAACCAGAAGATCCCCGGTGGGTGGGGCTGTGCTGGAACCTACCTTTTCCGTTGGCCCGCGATTGCACCAGGAGAAGCCCCAGTGAGTGGGGCTACCATTCAGCATTTGGGGGTGCGGTAAGTGGCACCAAGCGGCCCAGTCGGTGCCCAGGTGATTTCTACAGCTGCCCCACAAGAGCGGGCAGCTGCACCAAGGGGACACTTTTGTTTTCCAAGTTCTGGAGTGGGACCCGAGCATCACAGTGGTGCCACTGCTAATTTTGCTCTGGGGGCAATATTGCTTTTTAGAGTCCCAGAGTGGGACTCAGGGGGCACTGCGGTGCCAGGGCTATTTCTCACAGCTGCACCACGAGAGTGCAGGCAGCTGCCGCACAGGGGCATCTTTCACTTCATCTTGAGGAAGGGGTGAGATGCACCCCATGCCCCCAGTGCACTGCGCACAGTGGTTTTGCTGCCAAGGCAGCCAAAGGGCCAGAGGAAGGTCCTATCTTTATGCCCTGACATGTTGGACAGATTGCATTTGAGCCCCAGTGAAAGGCCAGCAGGCCTGTGGTCAGGTTTGGTACCTGTGTACCAGGAGGGCGCAAGGTACTAATGAAAGGGGATGTATGCACCTGGGGAGTGTCACCAAGGTGACCTCCTAATTGTGATTTATGCATAACGTGTTTTGTACCTAATGTGATGCAGACATAATGCAGGTATGTTGCTAGTGATTATGCTGAGTACAATATGTTGCCCGTAGTTACTGGTAGTTTTTTATTTTTACTACATGTGCTTGTGATGGTTCTGACATTGGCCCAATTGGCCCTGTCATGTATATAATCCCCTGTAAATTATGACCTGGTGCCCATTGGCACAGTATATATGTGTGATTATGATTCTAATTTGTTTTGGATAATACAAAGGCTACTTTTTATATAGTCTTGTGTGGAGTTTTTTTGTGGTGTGCCTAGTGTGTTGCTGTAGTGTGTGTGCGCGCGCAAATGCTTTACACATTGCCTCTGGGATAAGCCTGACTGCTTGTGCCAAGCTACCAAGGGTGTGAGCAGGGATTATCTTCGGCGTGTAACTCTCTTACCCTGACTGGTGGTTTCTGCCTGACTTAGGCACAAGTCCTAGCCAACCAGAAATCCCATTTCTAACAACCGTTAAACCCTAAAAACATCCTTAACACCCAATACCATTACCCACCCTGAACCTTCAAAATACCATTAAAACACAATATCCTTACCCATCGTTAAACCCTAAAAACACCCTTACCACTCAATACCCTTACCCACCCTAAACCTTCAAAATACCTTAAAAATACCATTACAACCAATACCCTTAGCCACGCTTAACCCCTAAAAACATGCTTACCACCCAATACCCATACCCACCCTAAAAATACTCTTACCACTCAATACCATTAGCAATCCTTAAACCCTACAAACACCCTAAACCATAAAAACACCCTTACCACCCAATACCATTACCCACCCCAAACCTTGAAAATACACATAGAACCCAATCCCCTCATTCACCCCTAAACACTAAAAAACACCATTACCACCCTATACTCCTATCCACCCCTAAACCATAGAAACACCTTTACAATCCAATACCCTTCCCACTCCTAAAATCTAACAATACACTTAAAATCCAATACCCTTGCCCATCCCTAAACCCTAAAATCATCAGTACCTCCCTATACACTTACCCATCACTAAACCCTAGCACCCAATACCATTACCCACCCCTAAACCCTTAAAATGTCCGTACCGTAATATATATTCACTGAAAAAAATCAAAGGTTACGGGGATGTTATAATTAGGCTCAGGTTTCACTCGTACAACACCAGTGAAATTCAGAAGTTATAGTTAGCTGAGCTAACTATGACTCATGCCCCCACAATATACTGCTTATGACCTCACATATTACATCACTTTTAAGATGGTCAGTGACATCAATGATGACATCTCAAATGACAACACTCATGACATCATCTAGTGACTGTGAGTGTTTTTAAAATGAATATGAGTGTTAAATATATATACACCAGGATGTATTGGTAAATCAGTGGGTGTCTGAGTACCTGTATGGATGATACAGTGGGTGCACAACTGACTGTATAAGTGAGGGATTAGGTATCTCAGTGAATGTATGGGTGGGTTACTGGTTGTATGAATGCCTGTATCAGTCTGTAAGGTGGAGTCTAAGTGGCTGTATGGGTGTGTGAGTGGGTATGTGAGTGGCTGTATTCATAAGTGATGGTTGTCTGAGTATCTGTAGAGAGGATTTTGAAAAGTGTCTCAGATCAGAGGTGGTATTTGGAAGATCTTCTTGTCAGGTTTGATCCAGCAAAAGGGGGTTTTACACAAATCTAACATCTTAAACCAAATACCTAAAAGGCCCTTTCATGCTACATGAGTTTAAAACATGTCCCCAATTATCTATCATCTATTTGATCCTCTTTCCTCTCCGATGAATCTTTTATAGTGGTCAGGGATTGACAAAAGGTTGACAGAATTCTAAAATAATGACCTAAATAAAGGAATAATCATTCAATATAACTATTTGACATTAATAAATACAAACTCTGTTTTCTTATCAATATGCTTTATCTAAATGAATGTGAATGCTCATCAAGTACAATTCAGCTCGAATCATAGATTATCACACAAGAGAACAACAATAGTAGTTCACAATTATACATCCAAATATCCATGTCGTGAGTGAGTGGATAGGCAAAGAGACAAAAGAGTAAAGACATTTGCAAATAAGAATAATGCAAATTTAGAATATCATACAAACTTATTGCACAAACACTAGAAATCTGGAAAACTACCCTCCGGCGGAGAGAGTATACTGGGACAACCTCAAGAAGGTATGAGGAGAAAAGTCAAACAGTCAGGATCAGCAGGACAACAGCCAGCCAGTTAAGTTAGGAAACAGCAACAGGGCTCTCTCCTCACACAAAGTAAATCTAAAAAATTCAAGAACGAACTCAAACTCGGGTGTCTAGTCACTCAACTTCTGACATGCCTAACTTTTAAACAGTTCCTTTGTCTTTAGAAAATGTGTGTCATCAACCTTCAGCAGAGGAAACTCAAATAATCTCTTCCACGGATTGCACATTTCTCCATCTCACTATTGTATCAATCTCGTACTCTGCTCAGCAAGGAAGTTTCATTCATAATATTCATTGTTTCCTCCACACAACCTTGGCCATCATCAGGAACTCGTGAAGGACAGATTAAATATTTGTTCAGCCTACGTTCTAATAAGCAAATTAAACCTAAAAAGATTCTTGAGTCCTTCTCTACAGAACAGTAAAATGCGCTCTAGGAAAAACAAATACACATGTGATTATCATTGTCACTTTACATAACTCCACTATTAATGCTCTAAACATGCTTTATTTGCATTTTCTTTACGTTATGTACATTATTTTCAAACAGTTAGTGGAAAAGGAAATATGTCTCTTTTAAACTTGTGGCTTTTGGCTGGTATTTCTGCACTAATCGTGTGCTTTTGCGGCCTACCACAAAAGTACTAAAACCACTAATTTCCCCCAGACAGTTTTTGTCTTTCCCCTTTTTAGTTTTGCACTGTTAATTTTCAAACCATTTTGTTAATAATCCACACAATGAGGAGTTCAATCCGAGCAGGTTTTAATTTGTGAAAACCCTTTGATGGCAACTCGAGCATTCATTAAAAAAAAAAATCGAATTGTCCTCATGTTATACTACCTAGAATGCAGTAGTATTCTTCTGTTTCAACATAACTCCATCAATATCCTTTACTATTTCATAGTAGTTTACTCTTCTGTCTTCCAACTCAATTTCTTCTCCTTTCTCTTTCTTGCCCTCCGTTTAGACTCTAGTGTTTAGTTCTTACACTTGCAAAACGTATATTAATACCACGTTAATATCCCTGTAGCAATAGCAACTATTGGGGTTCATATTCCTTCCTAGCAAGCTATTACTAAAAGTAGAAATCCAATTATACACTGAGGAGAAACCCTTACCAAGTCTCTCCCAAGCACCGTCAGCCTTCAGTTCAGTTAAATCTTCCCGTAAATGTGTAATATTTGTCATATATCCCTCCAGGTTATTACTTTTGTCAGGGGTATATGTACAACACTGTTGAATTTTCAACATACTAAAGACTCTGCCCTCTTTTGCCAATAATACATCGAGAGCAAGTCGATTTTGTAAAACGATAGATCTTATAGCCACCATTTCTGCATCAATTATTAAGAATCCACCAGTAGTGTCTGTTGATAAACAATAAACTACTGTTGACAATTTTCTAATTTTATGTGAATTTAAAATTACTCCAACTGAAGGTATCAATGCTCCAGAAATATCACCCACAACACTAATTCCTCTTTTATTTTGTTTTAGTCCACTCTTCTCTTCATTGGTTCCATGACTTTTATCCAAAAGGTATACTTTTGGAAAGGCAATTCCCATATAATAACACCCATACCAATGTGCAGGCAACCTATCATAGGCATTTTTACCACGCGCATAATATATCCCAGTGAAAACAGGATCTTTACCACCTCTTATTCCCCAGCCACCTGTAATTAGGAAAATATGGTCACATTCACTAGAACCAATGAAATGATTATTTAAATATATTTTCTGTTTAAGTAAGTAAACCTTTCACCTATGATGCCAATCCAGAGTCATTGCAGATTATGTCTCACCCTTTTCGTAGTAGCCTTCCCTAAAAGCCCAAGGAGGTATATGAGAATTTTGCTCAGCAGCTTTCTTTTTTAAATGTTGTCTCTTATCTTCCACCAAATGTATGAATTAAATCTCCTCCTGATGTAAACTACAGGTTAAATTATTACGATGTGCATACACAGTATCTATCGTTTTAGTAGTATGAAAGAATTCACCAAAATGCTCAGCATTTTTTGCACTTTTCAACTTTTTCATATTCTTTCTAATAGGCACTTTAGAAAATACTAAATCATATTTTGAATAAAAATAATGAAAGCTTCCTTTTCCATAGAACAAACTTGTTAGTACACTACACGAAACTCCATATGTTAAAGGCAGGTGATGATAGGTCACCTCCTCAGACACGGATGAAGGTACTTGCATGCACACATAACAATCTCTCGCATCCATAGTATCTACATACTCGTACAATAATTTAGTAAGACATTTAATGAAAAATCATTAATATAGTTATCCTGGTGATATACATTATCACTTGTTAATTTCTCAATGTTAGTCTGTGGCTGTTATTTGAGATTTTCCACATCTACTTTTTCACTCACCAAATTATTAGTAATATTATTCTTAGTAGGGTACATAAAATAAGGCACAAAAACAATAAAATGTTAACCAAACAAACATTAATAGTAAAACAAAGCAAGCATTATTACATCGGTCTCTTGAATTTTTGCCTTTGCCATTTTCTAGAGAAATCAGAAACTAAACAAAAAACTCGAAAAAAAATAGTGTGTAGTGTACAGTATTTCTGTATTTATTATCAGACCTGTCTCTATCTCTCTTATATGCCTCATGTTTCAATTCCTCAAGCACTTCATGCTGCATGGGTATAGGATTTTGTCTCAATTGATTCCTTCGATATCTCATATTTTCTAAAACCCTTACATTAAAAGTACCATCCTGTGGAAATGCTAAATTCCCATCTCCTTCTGTACATTTCCCCCAATTCTCCAGCCATGTACACATATGATATCCTCATTCTAAAGACACAAAAGAAGCAGGCGTAACATCAGGCGGTAGAGGATTTTTTTCTCCAATAGGTATAGGCTCATCTTTCCTTAACAAAGTCTTCATTATTTTTAATAACTTTATTTTATTTTGTTTGTTACACTAAATCAGGCAAATCAAAGGAAAATTCTTCTGTATTTTCACAAACACTATTCGTACATGCTGACCAATACCTGCGAGGCTCACACCACCTAAACAACCAATAATAGCACGAAAAACTTTTGTGACAATTCACACTAGCCGACCAATACCAGCGTGACTCTCTGTGACATCAGTATAACTCCTACAACTAACCCTCCCTTTACAAAAATAATCAGCAGTAAATTACAAACTTTCCTCAAAGGAAAACGAGATTGGATACAACATATAAACAAACCTGCTTGTCTGCTCTGCTAAAAGAAAGAGATAAATTCAATTACCCAAAAGAATTAATTTGCTACTAGCGGAGTATCGACCAGCATTACTCCACCCTCAATCAAGTAAAAATTCTTGGGACTTCTTCTGCTGTGCTTTCGAAAGGTACTCAAATACATCTTCAGTCCACTAGCTTCAAAGTTCCCTAGGCAATATTAACAACCCAACTGTTGCCTAATATCGCATCAGCAGACAACGCAATACTACTTAGTATATGCCACACTTAACCTGTCCTTTAGGCTAATATCATCCCGGGATCTTAGGTCACTTTGGACCTTTCTCTCTTAAAGTCAACGACGGACCACAACATATAACAATGATACAAAATATTCTTAACCAAAATTATTAATTTCATCCCAATCAATTGCCAATTTAATCCATAAAACTATCTTCTCCTACTAAAAATTGTTCCGGCAATGGGGGTTTTACAAAATTCTACCATCTGGACCCAATTTAATACCTAACAGTCCCTTAAAAGCTGCATGAGTTTAAAACATGTTCCCAAACATCTATCATCTATTTGGTCTTCTTTCCTCTCCAATGAATCTTTTATAGTGGTCAGAGATTGGCAAAGCACTAACAGAATTCTAAAATAAGGACCTAAATAAAGGAATATTCATTCAATATAACTATTTGACATTAATAAATACAAACTCTGTTTTCTTATCAATGTGCTTTATCTAAATAAATGTTAATGCTCATCAATACAGCTGGAATCATAGATCATCACGCAAGAGAACAATGATATAGCAATTCA
Source organism: Lissotriton vulgaris (assembly GCF_964263255.1). Lineage (NCBI taxonomy): Eukaryota > Metazoa > Chordata > Amphibia > Caudata > Salamandridae > Lissotriton > Lissotriton vulgaris. The sequence continues at coordinate 959,864,876 of NC_141693.1, read as the reverse complement.
CAGTTATAAATTCCAAATATCCATGTCGTGAGAGAGTGGTTAGGCGAAGAGACAAAAGGGTAAAGACATTTGCAAATAAGATTAATGCAAATTCATACTATCATACAAACCTATTACACAAACATTAGATGTCTGGAAAGCTACTCTCCGGCTGAGACAGTAAGCTGATACAACCTCAAGAAGGTATGAGGAGAAAAGTCAAAGAGTTAAGATCAGCAGAAAAACAGCCAGTCAGTTAAGTTAGGAAACAACAAACAGCTCTATCCTCACAGAAAGTAATTTTCAAAAATAAAAGCACGAACGCGAACATTCCAACCTTTTCAGCACTAATAGTTATACCCTTAATCACTAAATATCCTACCCCCCATGTATCATCACATGAAAAATTCTTTAATCTCATTGGTTTAAACTAGGGGATGTCTAGTCACTCCACTTCCGATATGCCTAGCTTTTCAACAGTTCCTTTGTCTTTAAAAAATGTTTGTCCTCAACCTTCAGCAGAGGAACCTCAAATAATCTCTTTAGTGGCTGGCACATTTCTCCATCTCACTAATGTATCAATCTCGTAGTACAAGTGTCCACATACTCCGCTCAGCAAGGAAGTTCCATTCATAATGTTCATTGTTTGCTCCACACAACCTTGGCCATCATCAGGAACTTGTGAAGGACAGATTACATATTGTTTCAGCCTACATTTTAATAAGCAAATTAAACCTTAAAAGATTCTTGAGGCCTTCTCTGCAGAACAGTAAAATGTGCTCTAGGAAAAACAAATACACATGTGATTATCATTGTACAAAACTCCACTAATAATGCTCTGTAAATGCTTTACTTTCATTTTTCTTAAGTTAATCACATGCTTTTCAAACAGTTAGTGGAAAAGGAAATATGTCTCTTTTAAACTTGTGGCTTCTGGCTATTTCTGCACTAATTATGCGCATATGCCCTACTACAAAAGTACTCAAACACTGATTTCTTCCAGCACACACTTGCGCAGTTTTCATCTTTCCCCTTTTTAGCTTTGCACTGTTAATTTTCACACCATTTTCTTAATAAGTCACACAATCAGGAGTTCAATCCGACCAGGTTTTATTTAGCGAAACCCTGCTCCATCAGGTTCTGTCAGCAGAAATCAGGTACATAATTGAAGATTTACATTTGAATTTGATGATGGATCTATGCAGTAGGGCTATCAAAGGCTGAGTAAAGTAATTCTCATTTTTATAGGAAAAGCATAACTACTTAACATCAGAGGAATCCTGCCTACCTTTCTATAGTAAGGTGTTCCCATGTATGCTTGAAGACAGTAAAAAGGAGTTGTGTAAATACTGTAGATCCAGTTGGTTGGAGGTAAAGGAATGGTCTGATGAGAAATGGTATGTTGCTAAAACCTGAATGACAAAGATAGCAAAGTCCTTCAGTCTGCTGATAGACACATATCTATCAGAGTATAAAGTTTCTGTTAGGAAGGTTACCATAGGAAGAAACATTTGTGTGCCCTAAAATGGCAAGATGTTCATAAAGTATTAGTGAAAGAAACTTGGGAATTTTTTCATCTTCATTCCTCACCATTAAGTAGTAATAAGCCAATCTTGAACGCCACATCAGTGAGAATGAGTGATGTGCCAATTTTTCAAGATTAAATGGGTAAGAGGCATAATCAAGTGTAATTTATCTGTATTTCCAAGATAGAGTGGATGCTCTTGCTAATGATTTTCAACCTATGAATCTAATAATACTCGGTAAAATGAAAGAGACCCGAGCCATAAATAAAAATGAATGAGGCTGTCCTCTTCATATTTATTTTTATAGTTCTCCAAATGCGGTCATTATCCACAATGTTTAAGGCACCAAGAAAGAAAAACATGAATGAAAACACAAAAAAGCAACCAAAATGGTTGTTTTATGCATGCCTATTAGTTTCCTGAAAAGAAAGTGCTAAATATCTCCTGTATTTCCTGTCCATGCTTTATCCTCATAAAAGAAGTGCATAACTTACTTCCATGATTAATGTATCAAGAACAATACTCTGTCACTTCACACTGCAACCGGATTATATGCCACACCCTTAACCCATCTACCCCCCCTACCGACGAAATGCAAATACCCATGATGTTTCTCTCTTTGGTGAAAAGGTTGGGAAAACAGGTGGTGTCCTTTGCCCATGTCCTGTGTCAAGCTTTTCTACCAACAGCCAACCAACCACAGCATAAAAACATTTTAAAAGCAGTAGGAGACTGAGGACCCTGGATAAGACATTTAGTAAAACCCTGTACCCAGCCCTCCTTTATATGTAGCCCTCTGTGCATGCCTCCTAGTGTCTGTAAGAAACCTCTCCTGGATAGTGCAGCAACAACCTGAGATGTGGTTGCCAATAGATTTATATAAGCTGACAGGCCAATGGTCATGAGAGCAGGACATGCTTATTGTTAAAGGGACAGGGAATGTTCGTATGGTGGGGAGTTTAGCAATAATGACAATACAATAAAGTTGTAATTATCGTTCAAATGCCGACGAAGAACGTGTGTTGTCAGACAGCTCGCTACGAGTCTAGTGTCTAGTTAACACGATTTGTGTAAAAAATGGGAACAGACCGAATGTTTTCAAAAACAGAACTGTACACCAATATCACATCTAGAGTGTTTATTGGTACAGCATTACATATTCTTATGTTGTTTATGATTAATGAATTTTTGTATTTGCCACACATGAATATTCAATGCATTAGCGGCGTATCAATCAATGTTACTGTATATTAGGCAATGTCAGTGCAACCAACTTTGTAACTCATTTTGTGCACTTTTTATCTTATTGTCTCAGTTTTTTTTATTAAAAATTGTTTACTTCATTTTTAGATTTACTACTATCTGATGGTACTTTCCTGATGAAGACACCCCTGTGTCGAAACGCGTAGAAGAAAACCATCAATTTTGTATGATATATTTGTATAATATGATATATGTATCACATGCAGTTTTGATTGTACATATAGTGATATATGTTTTTTAAGAAAAACAAAAAATTCTTTTATTGAATTTTTTTATCAAATATATTGAATTTACTATCTTTGTTATCTTTAGTGCACATCTGTTTTCTTTATTTGCTCACATTGCCTTATGTTGTATATTGCCTGGGCTGGTTACTTGTCATAAACCGTACACATATTTGACCATAAGTGTCAAAACGAAGCTAACTGCATTATCTCTTTTGCTTTCAAGGTTTTCAGTGTAAGGTCTTTGCTTCTGTTAGAGGGCTGAAGGTATAGTGCTTGAACTGTCACCCCTTGTTCCCAGTTCTATTTATCCACACAACATTACTACATACAAATGATATTCTTCGCAAACAATATGCCCATAGATTCTTATGTCCCATAGCTGATTGGTAAAGATTTTGATAGGAAGCTACCCTACTGCCCACATACAAACTCTGCACATGGCCATTAGCTGTGCATAGCAGGCTGATTGCAAAATGTGTGGCATTGAGCTGACAATGTGCTTAGCCTATTTATTCTAAAATCCCCACACACAGTCATTTTTCATGCACTGCAGAAACGTGGTATGCCTTCAGCCACACCCTGAGCCTTTCCATGTGCCCACAGAACTCACTGTGTATAGACTTTACAAGGTAGGATGTGCTTTACTTTCTGGGCCTCTGATAAACATAGCTCACAATACTTTGATATCAGACATAGTTTGGCCATATTCTGCACGTATCCCCATCTCCACTCACCCAACTGTGCAACCTAGCTGAAGCCATAGTGCACAGGCATAATTTTTCTCACAGATTTTCCTGTTCACACTGTGCTGAGGGAACTCGGTGTAGCCTTTGGTCATGTTCTAGGATGAACCATCCTGTTCTCTGGGTCCATTTCACCGGTCCTTAACTTAGATAAGGGAGTATGGTATTGGTTCACACCTACTACTTTAAATTAATCCTATAGAGATAAATTAACATCACAAACAATACATCGATATTTTCACTATCTCAAAGGCACTAGTCATATAGTCAAGCATTTCTGTAGTCAAGGTTTCTTGATTCAAATTAAATAGCACAATTCAGGATCAAGTCAGAATTGCGTTTATGGTAACTAATTCATTTCACTTTGACCTCATTTATTTTAATTTCATTTAGATTAGAATTACTTTTAGAATTGGCATTACTATAAGGTTTTTGTTTATTTACTTTACAGTTATTTATTTCAAAGCAATTTAATTTAATTTAATTATGGGCTAGCATAAGCATATAGCCTATGATAATATTAATTAATTTAATTGTGATTACATTTTGCTTACGGATAGGGCTTGAACAAGGATTACAACAATGTCACTTACAGTGGTTAGTTAATTTAGGTTTTGGTAATGAAGGCTTTCAAGTTAGGAAAATATTACTAATTATTGATTATAATTGCTACTACACACCCAATGAATAACACCTTTGTAGTTTGAAATGTATTAAGATGCTATCACCCGAATCTTAAATAAGCATTTTGGCACTGACAATGGCCTGTTGAGGTAGTTGTGAAATCTTTTTCACATTCACCTTCTCAAGGCAGTATTACCTTGAACTGACTTCAAGGCACCAACAAACAACCCAGTGTGAGGCCTTTGTCCTTTTGCAACATGTCCCAGTCCATTTGTATATATTTTCTAGCTGTGCTTATAAATAATAAAAAATTCCAACTTTGGACCAATTATGGCCCTGGCTAAGGTCAAACTTTGTGCTTTAAATTTGAGTGACTGTAATTTCCTAATAGTCTTCAGACAGTAACCATTCCAATCTTTTGGCCCATGCACAACATTATAATGTGAGTCACATCCAAGGATTTTACCTTCTTTAATGTCAGACTAGAAATTTGTAGCAAGATTATTTAAAGTTGTCCCCCAGCCCATTAGTTTCAACTAGGTGATATTTGCATTTAACAATATCCTGTTTTTGTAAGAACAGGCTTGTGTTGCCTCATAATGACCCATAGGATTGTGTCAATCCATTAATATTTTCTGTTAACCCTAAAGACCATCTTTTTATTATGATTCTGAAACCCATACCTTTGACTTCAGTAATTTGTGAAGGGATGAATACATTTGTTAAATTAGTGTAAAGATAACTCTCACTAAGCCCTTTTCAACTCAGTTATTCTGCACTTCACTAAATTGTGACACCACTCTCATTGATCAATTCTATAGAAATGAGCCAAACTATTTAAAGACTGATTCATTCATTTTTCATGCAGATTTTTTATCTCTCAATAAGATGGCGTGCTTGATAGTGTAAACGTGTACTGATAGGCCCAACATTTCCACACAAGAAACAAGGCTCTTCTCCAGCACTTCACACAATTGTTCTTTAACTTTCAACATGGCCTGATTGTGGCTTGCTCTGGATGGAAGCCTGAATAATCATTCCAAATACAGAGTGTCTCCTAAATTTCTCCTACATTGGTTAGTAACATGTTCTTTCCTAACTATCACTGAACAAGGTAGTTTGTCTTTACCACTATGCCAAACAGGATACTGGGTGTTGAAAGTTATTTTTTCAGGAGAGAATGATGACATATTTTTGGATGAATCAGACATGATTCCTTCCTCAAATGTTCTATGAATATTTTATTCCAGAAAGCACAGAAACATCACTGCAGAGTCCCTCCCCACGCATATTACTGGATACTATAATGATAATGGTCATGGGTCACACATTGGGTGCATTGGCACTTATTTATTTATTTATAAAGTTTTATATTGTGCAAACAAGATCCCAAAGAATATCAGACGCTTTACAAAAAGGGTGGAAGGAAGATCAAAAACCCAGTAACGACATCAAGTAAGAATACACAACATGAATAATCGCAAAATTCATAGACAAATGACACAAAGGAGAGTAGCACAATAAACAGATAATAGCAGGTTACGAGGAGAGCGCACAATGCGGTAAAGAAGAGCAGACTCACATGATGGAACAGTGGTTGTAGGATCAATGATTTTGAGCCAGTGGACCTGGTCCAGATTAAGGAAGGAATTTGCCCATTGGAATCTTTTGGCTTATAGTTTGAAAGCAGTCGTTGAGGAGATTCTGCGTACTTCCGGTGGAAGAGAGTTCCATATCTTTGGGGCCACGCCAGAGAAGGCTCGGTGGCTAGTTCTCTTTTTACTAAGGATATGAAGTGTCAGGAGGAAAGTGTTAGCACGTCTTGAGGCTCTGCCACCACAGGATAATTCAAGTTTTGTGCTAGGTACCTGGGAGTTTTGAAATGCAGGGCTTTGTGCATCAGAGCGACAATCTTTAACTGAATTTGAGCTACGTAGGGTAAACATTTGAAAGATTTGACCAGTCTGGCCACAGCATTCAGTGATGCTCTTAGTGGAGCCAGGGTGTATTTGGGAAGGCAACAGAGCGCAGCACTTCCGAAGTCTAGCCTCGGCAAGACCAGTGCTTGGACAACCTGCTTGAAATCCTTTTGTGGCAGGAATGGTTTGATGTTCCTCGAGGCCCTCCTCAAGTGGTTAGCTTCCTTACACACATTGCTGATATGGTTTTTCCTATTCAGGTGCTTGTCCAGGGTGTTTCTGAGAGATTTGGCTAAGTCAATGATGAGGGGGGGGTGCAGTTGAAGGCCGTGAGGTGATTCAGCCAAAGGTCTAGCTTGGGAATGTGGTTTAGAAGACAGATGAGAAGGTAGTCAGTTTTGGAAGTGTTGAGCAGTAGATGGTTTTCAGTTAACCAAATTTGTGTGACCTGAACAGTAGTGTTGAGTGAGATGATGTTATCCGGGGATGAGATTTTCAAATAAAGTTGTGCGTCGTCCATGTACACATGTTAAAGAATGTTCATTGAATTTAGCAATTTTGCTAGAGGTTCCAAGAAAAAGTTGAAGAGGATAGGAGATAACAGCATACCCAAGAAACCCATCCTGTTCTTCACAATGGATAGGAGGTTGTCATGATTAACCATGTCGAATGCTGAGGAAAGGTCAAGGAGGATTAGGAGGCAGGAGTCATTTAGGTCAAGCATTTTTAAAATGTCATCCATAACGTACGTGAGAGCCAATTCAGTACTGTGCCCCTTCCGAAAGCCGGATTGATGCTGGTCTAGTAGTTGGAAATTCTCTAAGTGAGCACAAAGTTGGAAGTGTATGTATTTTTCCAGTAGTTTCACTTGTGTAGGGATATTGGCTATAGGGCGGAAATTAGTGAGGTCAGTTTTATCTGCATTCAGCTTTTTTAGTATAGGCGACACCTGACCTGCTTTTAGGCAGTCTGGGACCGTGCCTTGTGATAAAGAGGCATTTACAATCCTTGTCCAGGTGGGGATAAGTACATTCTTAATTTATTTGAAGATGGCCAGGGGCAACTGGTCACTGAAGTGGTTAGAAGGATTTAAGTTCTGAAGAATCTTGTGGATGTCTTTTTCACTGAATGAGGTAATGGTGCCCCAAGACGCATTGTTCTTAGTGATCAGAATGATTGGTTTGCACTTATCTAAGAGGTCAAGGGATGGCAGTAGAGCCTTCATAGAGGCGAGTTCAATGGTGATGAGTACCCCTGGACGCAGTGCTCCGCTCCGTCCACGGAGTGTGCGTAGTGTTGCCTACTTCCCGAAAAAGTAGGCATAGTAGGCAACACTACGCACACTCCATGGCGGAGCGAAGTTGCCCACCACCCGCCTCCCTCCCGTCCTCTACTACATGGCCAATGTAATGTTAAACAGATTAAAAGTAAATAAAAAGGGCTTATCTGACATGCGCATCTCGCAAGAAATGCGCATGCACAGGCGCCCCACATGCACATTTGTCTGGAAGAAGTCGACGCAACAGCAGGAAGAGGAAGCCCCGGGACACCGCATGTCAGGTAAGTCCTTTTTAATTACTTTTAATCTGTTTAACATTAAATTAGGCATGTAGAAGAGGGTGGGAGGGAGGCGGGCGGCGCGTAGTGGGGCCACGCGAAGTGTGTGGGTGGGCGTAGCTTCCTCCCCACTTTGCGGAGCTTCGCGTAGCCCCACTACGCCCACCCCTACTGATGCGTCTTGATTACTCATTGAAGAAAGCAGCAAAATCATCGCAAGAAGGTGGGATGACTCCAGAATCCTAGGGGTTTGGACCTGACACTGATTGCTGTTTGACAAATTCAAAAAGTTTCTTGGGGCGGTTTGCAGCTTGATCTAGTTGGTGTCTGAAATAGTCTATGTTAGGGTCTGAGGCTAGTCCTCTCTCAGTGACCATGTACTGACATCACATGACCTGCGGGCAGTCGGATAAATGTTGGTCCTACCTTTACCTCATTGCTTGATATTGCCACTGAATGGATTCTTGTATCCTGGTCTCCTGGTTGCTGTTTGCTGGAAGTTACCTGCTGTCCTAGATTCTTTTCCCCTCCTCTCTCACGGGCTTGTGAGATGAGTTTTTTGTCCCTGCCTTTGCTTCCCCTGTTTGGTTCTCCTTTCCCTTCTTTAGATAGATAGTTTCCATCCCGTTATTTTGCCCTTTTCCCCCCTTGTATTTTTCCCAGCGTTTGTTATTGGTCTTGGTTGTTCGGGGGCGCCCGTTCGCCAAATATTGTGTGTATTTTGTGCCCTTTTCAGAGGTTGTGCAAAGAGGGCGCGATGGGTTTTCGAAGCGTTTAGCTTCGTTTCAGCGCATCCTCATTTAGATGCCTCTTTGCATCATTGTAGGCGGAAACGACGTTTCGGGTCATTCCGGGAAGGGCTTAGCTTTCGAACGCTGGGATTCTCGGTGTTCCCGAGTGCCCTCTACCAGTCCCTTTTACCTTTAACCCTTGTAAAGAAGATGAAGGGTTTTTTCTGGCATAAGACAAAGCTTGTCATAAATCCTTTTTCCCCTCGTAAGCGTAAAGCGAAAACGAAGGACACTGTGCAAAAGAACTCCTGATTGGTCTTACGATTCAAGAGACGTTATCTTGAATTGCCTTCCCTTTTTTCCCCTGTGCCAAGTGCCTTCACGAAGCAGAGCCTGCGCTGCCCACTGGTAAGAGAGGTTGTGAATGGTGTGTCAGGACGTGGTCACTGGTGTTGGGATAGTGCAGTATGAAACATATACATATGAAGGGTATGTCTTTTTTCTGTTTTACATAGGTGCAGAAGCGTGGAGGAGGGAGCTGTGTCCTACCATTATATAAGGGTGGAAGACTTGATGTCTCCTCAAATACCACCCTCTTTCCAGGTTCATTGGCGCACTCATAGTGGTTATCTTGTGGGTGGCCAGTGGGCAGGGGAAGGGGACTGGTGCATACTTCATTCCTGCAGTGCTCGGGCTGGGTGGAATCCAACAGAATATCAAGCCCACGAAAAATAGCACTGCCCAGACAAGTATGGATGAGGACGGGAACCCTTTAGGTGGGGGTACGGGTGGTCCCTCAATGCAGGACATAATGGGGGCTGTACATACGTTACAGACACAGGTACAGGAACTACAGCAAGAGAACGTGAGTCTGAAACAAGAACTAGTGGCTGTAAGGGCCAGAGAGCAGCTGCAACACAGGGGGACGGGTCCAGTCATACAGGCTGCCACCTTTCAGTATGGCGGTGAGGCGGGACAAAGTGCTGTTGGTGGTAGCAATCCTATAGCGGTAACAGTGACATCTCCAGTTGCGGTACCTCTGGCCCCCCCGAGAGGTTTACCGGGGATAGTGACAAATTCGGGATGTTCATGAACCAGTGCCAGCTGCACTTTATGTGTAGACCGAGCGCCTTCCCTGATGACTCCGCAAAGGTCGCCTTCACGATATCTTATTTGGCTGGTAACGCTGCTCAGTGGTCTATTCCTTTGGTGGAAAGTGATGATCGTGTGCTGTATAACTATTCAGCGTTTAAGGAACTGATGCGGGGTTTGTTCGCCAAGCATGCGTTCATGCAGGCAAGCGATGCAGAGCTCCTAAAGCTACGGCAGGGCAGGCAGGATTTATTGTCTTATATAGCCTCCTTTAATCGGTTGATATCCGAGACTCATTGGCCAATCGAAAAAAGGACGTCCCTGTTTTATCAGGGTCTTTGTGAAGAGCTAAAGGACATAGTATCACAGGTGGTGAACCCGCCTGAGGACTGTGCGGCATTTATTGACCTTGTAGTCAAATTAAACCATCGGGTATCAGAGTGGCGTGGAGAACGCAGTCGGTTCCAGGCTTCCCGGGGTAGTTATGCGAAAGCCGAGGCAAAACCAGTGGGGGAGAGTAAGACAGCGCCCGAGCCCATGGAAATAGGAGGGGTGAGGGGACCATTGACCCCGGAGGAGAAAAAGAGGAGGAGAGAGAAAAACCTATGTCTATACTGTGGACAGGGAGGTCATTTCGCACGGGACTGTCCTGTGAAGCCGTCAGGTGTAGGGTTTGGCAAAAAGGTAGCCTGTATACAGGTGGGCCGTCATACGTGTGAAGAACGGAACAAACAGTATGAGTTTGTGGGAGCCTTAGACCAAGCCCCAAGACATTTCGTTATCAATGCCCATTTGTTACTTTAGGTACAGAACCATGTTCCTGTGTCGGTGTTGCTGGATTCCGGTGCTACTGGAAACTTCATAGATGTCTCTATGGCAGAGAAACTGATGATTCCTTGTCAGCTTAAAGAACAACCGGAGCCAGTGAGAGATATCAATGGGACTGAGCTATCCTCTGGTTGCATCACTCAGCAGACCGCTCCCCTACGCTTATTATGTGAGAATGGGCATTCTGAAAAGGTGATCATTGATTTGATTGATGCCCCTTCTTTCGGTTTAGTGTTGGGGGTTCCATGGTTGCAGAAGCATAACCCTAAGATTGACTGGGTCCAGAGACTGGTGACATTAGATTCAGTGCATTGCCTGAAGAATTGTTATAACGTGGCTGGGGAGCAGATGAATCCTTTGTCCTGTGCTGTGGCTGATGTGTGTCTTGTCCCGCCACAGTATTCTGCCTTTGAGGATGTTTTTGACAAAGGATGTGCTCAAGGTCTTCCTCTGCATCGGTCTTACGATTGCAAGATCGATTTGGTGCCAGGGGTTCCGCTGCCATGCAGCCGCGTCTATGCACTGTCAGAACCCGAAGAGATACATCTGAAAGAATACATCGATGAGATGTTACAGTTGGGTTTCATCCGTCCCTCTTCCTTGCCTGTGTCATCGGCCATATTTTTTATTCCTAAGAAGGAAGGGACATTGAGGGCTTTGAATGCGGCTACTGTTAAGAACAGGTACCCACTTCCACTCATCTCCGTGTTATTGGACCAGCTCTGCAAAGCAACGGTGTTTACCAAACTAGATTTGCGGGGCGCTTACCATCTTATTCGGGTTCGACCCGGAGATGAGTGGAAGACGGCATTTAAAACCAAGTATGGCCTGTTTGAGTACACTGTTATGCCGTTTGGCTTATGCAATGCACCAGCGGCATTCCAGTTTTTTATCAACGAGGTCCTCAGCGAATATCTAGACCGAACAGTAATCGTCTATTTGGACGATATTCTTGTGTACTCTGAGATCGGGGCAGAGCATACTGAACATGTGTCACAAGTGTTACAGACATTACAGGATCATCAACTGTACGCTAAGTTGGAGAAGTGTCAGTTTAGTCCCCTGAGGTGGAGTTTTTGGGGTTCATTATCTCGGCGGGAGGTATCCGGATGGACCCAAAGTAGATACAGGCCATCGTGACCTGGCCTGTGCCGACTACAGTGAAGCAGATTCAGGTGCTCCTAGGCTTCACTAATTTTTATCGGCGGTTTATATCACATTTCTCCGATATAGTGGCGCCCATGACCCGCCTCTTGAGGAAGGGTGTCCCCTTTGATTGGACCAGTGAGACTCAGGACGCTTTTCGATTATTGCTGAGGCAGTTTACCTCGGCACCTGTGTTGGTGCATCCTGATCCTGCCCTGCCGTTTTTTGTAGAAACTGACGCTTCTATGTGTGCCGTGGGTGTGGTGTTATCCCAATGTGATGAAGCCAATGGTCATATGCACCCCATCGCCTTTTTCTCTAAAACCCTGTTGCCGGCGGAACGTATCTACACTGTGGCAGAACAGGAATTGTTGGCTGTAAAATTGGCTTTTGAGGAGGGGCGCCACTATTTATGGGGCGCTAGGCATGTTATCACCATCTATACTGACCATAAAAATCTAGAGTTTTTCCGTTCTGCTAGGGAGTTGACACCACGACAGATGCGGTGGGTTCTATTCTTCAATGAATATGACTTCATCATTACCTATAGACCTGCGGCTCAGCAGATTAAATCTGACGCTCTTTCTCAGATCCATGTTGATCCTAAGGAGGAAGGATCCTTAAATGAAGGCAGGGCTATGATTAAAGAAGAAAGAACTGTAGGGGCTTTGACTATGGATGACTTTCCTGCACTGGTGAAAGAGCGGCTGAACCAGTTGGATTTGGCTCCGTGGTTGTCATTGCCCCAGGTTACAGTAAAGGAGGGGTTACTGTACCATGAGAGTAAATTGTTTATTCCTCCCGTATTGAGGGATGTGGTTTTGGAGTGGTGTCATTCCTCTGCATTGGTGGCGCATCCGGGAATACGGAAAACGAAGGACTTGTGTATGAGGTGGTTTTGGTGGGAGTCTATGTCCCGGGACATTCAGGGATATGTGCGTGCTTGTCCTATCTGTGCCATCAGCAAGCCTTTGCATTGTAAGCCTTCGGGGCTCCTGCAACCCTTGGAGGTACCTCCTGCCCCTTGGCACACCATCAGTATGGATTTTGTGACCGATTTACCATCTGTCTCGGGTTACACCGCCATAATGGTGGTGGTGGATTTATTCACCAAAATGGCGCATTTTATTCCGCTTTCCAAAATCCCTACGGCAAAAGAGATGGCTGTGGTTTTTATGTCCTCAGTCGTACGGTTACATGGGTTACCTGCTGTGATAATATCTGACCTGGGAGCACAGTTCGTGTCTCATTTTTGGACAGAGCTTTGTTTGGTGCTCAAGACGGAGATACGATTGTCTTCGGCTTACCATCCTCAGTCTGATGGTCAGACTGAGCGAACCAATCAGACGATGGAGCAATATTTGAGGTGTCTGGTCACGTCTTTGTCATGCGATTGGGTGACTGCTCTACCCATAGCGGAGTTTGCCTATAACAAGTCTGCATTCCGCTCTGGGTATGACCCCTTTCTATTGTTCACTCGGATACCATCCTAGAGCTGTACCTATCCAACCCACAGGACGCGTGCCAGCCATTGATGATGTGTGTGGGCGATTGAGGGACATCTGGGGTTTGGCCAGGGAAAGCCTATTTGACGCCAAGGCTGCTATGAAGGTACAGGCAGATAAACATCGGGTCCCGGCTCCCTCATATAAGGTGGGTGATCTAGTGTGGCTGGTGTCTCGTAATCTGAGATTGCAGGGATCATGCAAATTGCAGCCTCGGTTTGTGGGTCCTTTTCCAGTAGCCCAGGTTATTAATCCGGTGGCTATGAAGCTCAGGCTACCACAAGACTACGGGGTGCATCCCGTGTTTCACACATCATTATTGAAACCCTACATACCCTCGGTACAGGTGTTGCCCCCTTCTCCGTCTGTGGTGATTGACGGACAGGAGGAATTTGAGGTTCAGGCTATCCTAGATTCCAAAAGGGTCAGGGGTCGTCTTTTCTATCTGGTGGATTGGAAGGGATACAAACAGGAGGACAGGACTTGGGAGCCAGCTGGGGGGGTGCATGCTCCATGTTTAGTTCGAATGTTTCATAGACAACATCCCTTAAAACCCCGCCCGGTGGGGAGGATCGTTGGGGGGGGGTACTGTTAGGGTCTGGGGCTAGTCCTCTCTCAGTGGCCATGTACTGACATCACATGACCTGCGGGCAGTGGGATAAATGTTGGTCCTACCTTTACCTCATTGCTTGATATTGCCACTGAATGGATTCTGGTATCCTGGTCTCCTGGTTGCTGTTTGCTGGAAGTTACCTGCTGTCCTAGATTCTGTTCCCCTCCTCTCTCACGGGCTCGTGAGATGAGTTTTTTGTCCCTGCCTTTGCTTCCCCTGTTTGGTTCTCCTTTCCCTTCCTTAGATAGATAGTTTCCGTCCCGTTATTTTGCCCTTTTCCCCCCTTGTATTTTTCCCACTTTTCGGAGGTTGTGCAAAGAAGGCGCGATGGGTTTTTGAAGCGTTTAGCTTCGTTTCAGCGCGTCCTCATTTAGACGCCTCTTTGCATCATTGTAGGCGGAAACGATGTTTCAGGTCATTCCGCGAAGGGCTTAGCTTACGAACGCTGGGATTCTCGGTGTTCCCGAGTGCCCTCTAACAGTCCCTTTTACCTTTAACCCTTGTAAAGAAGACGAAGGGTTTTTTTCTGGCATAAGACAAAGCTTGTCATAAATCCTTTTTCCCCTCGTAAGCGAAAACGAAGGGCACTGTGCAAAATAACTCTTGATTGGCCTTACGATTCAAGAGACGTTATCTTGAATTGCCTTCCCTTTTTTCCCCTGTGCCAAGTGCCTTCACGAAGCAGAGCCTGCGCTGCCCACTGGTAAGAGAGGTTGTGAATGGTGTGTCAGGACGTGGTCACTGGTGTTGGGATAGGGCAGTGTGAAACATATACATATGAAGGGTATGTCTTTTTTCTGTTTTACATAGGTGCAGAAGCGTGGAGGAGGGAGCTGTGTCCTACCCTTATATAAGGGTGGAAGACTTGGTGTCTCCTCAAATACCACCCTCTTTCTAGGTTCATTGGCGCACTCATAGTGGTTATCTTGTGGGTGGCCAGTGGGCAGGGGAAGGGGACTGGTGCATACTTCGTTCCTGCAGTGCTCGGGCTGGGTGGAATCCAACAGTCTAACTTGGCGATCTTGATTTGTTTCTTATAGAAGCTCCTAACATCTCTAAGGAGTTTTAGTTGTTCCAAGGAGGGTTTGTATTTCCAGGAGCGTTCAGCTGCCCTAAGGTTGCGGCATTTCATGTTTAAATTGTCGTTGGACCATGGTTTGGAAAATTTTGTTGAAGCATTATTTTGTTGGAATGGTGCAATGTCATCCATGATGTTGGAGATGGTCGGATTTTAGGCGTCAGTGAGTAACTAAACATCAACCAAGACAGCTTGGGAGGAGAGGGCAGATTTACAGTGGGCTGCTAGGTCAGTGGCGTTTATTGTTTTGAGGTCCCTTTTTCAGATCTGTGATTTCATTGGCTGAGACTTCCTCATCTACACCTCCCTGTTAATATAGAAAAGGATGCAATGGTGGTCAGACCAATCGCAAGGGGTAATGGACTCCAAAGTGATGGTCTACCTTTCAAGATAATGAGGTCTAGCCTTTCTCCTTTATTGTGAGTTGTTTGGTCACAGTGCTGGATCAGCTCATGATCATTCAGAAATGCTTTAAGGCAGGATACCGCCTGGTCATTGGGGTTAGACCAGTGAAGGCTGCAGTCACCAAGGAAGATTTGGGGCACGGCTGAGTCTATATTGCCAGAGATGAGTTCCATTAGTTGCTCGATAAATGTAGGATTGTATCCTGGGGGTGATAGAAAGTGTTAAGTTTGCAAATCGGCAGGTTATTGCTTGAGATACTGAGACAAAGGTATTCACAGGAGGAGGGCGAGGGGGACTCCAAGTAAGAAATCGAGAGTGGGTTCCTATGAATACAGTCTAAGCCACCCCCCAACTTGAGAGCTCTGTCTAGCCTAATTATGTTGTGAGTAGGAGGTACTAGGAGGTCTAACATAGGAGAGAAGGCAGAGTTTAGTCAAGTTTTAGTGAGGAAAATAATGTCTAGATCCATGTGTTGGATGAGGTGGGAGATGTCAGAGGCGTGTTTACTGGCTGACTTGCGATTGAGCAGCACACATCTAAGTCATGATGGATTAGAGTGGGAGGGAGTTTGAATGATGTTCACTCTCGTGAGGTTGTCTTTATTGAGGACTCTAAGGTTGTGAAGAGGTTCTCTATATGGGTTGGAATGGATGATCTGAATTTGTCTCAGTGGGATCAAGTTGAAGTTGGACCTAGTAGAGTAAGGGTTGTGTAGGTCATTGATTTCTTTGAATGCCAGGTAGGTCTCAAATCTTGTGGGGCATTAGGGCGTGTTAGCTAAGGGAATGTTTTGCGAGACAGAGGGGGCTAAAAACTAGTCCATGCGTTCACCCACATTAGGGGATTCTCTGGGCAGGTTCGCTGCAGTGAGGAGGTTGCTAATCGTAAGGAAAAACTCTTTTGAGAGGGATTTCAGGTCATGTATTTCAGTACTGAGAAGGTGCAGCTGGAGAGATATATCATCCAAGCACGCAACCAAGTTTGAGTGGGGTAAAGGTTGTGTTGGGAAAGCGAGCGGAGAAGGGGGGCCTCAGTGTAGGTCCTTGAGATTCAGGGTGATGGAGAGTGGTTCTTGGGGAGGGATTTGATCATTTGGGTCTAGCGGAGAACCTTGGCTATTGGATATCAAGGTTGAGGCATTGGTGGTGGTGATATGACCCTTGAGCTGAGGGTCGGGTACAGTCAAGATAGGAAATAGTGGGTTTTTGAGATCAAGGTCGATGGGGGGCATTTGCCCATTCACCTGCATAGTATGGGGCATGGGGAAAGGGATGAGGGAAGAGGGATCAATCGTTAAAGGCAAAGATAGTAGGTCACACAGGGAACTCTCCGAGCGAGGAACGGATAATGTCAGACTGGCTGGCTAAGGGTCGAGTGAGCTCGAACAGTCTCTCAACATCTGAGTCGGGTTTAGGGGGTTGGGGCACATCAACAGGGGGCAGAGCCGCTCTATGATCATCTAAAGGCAATGAGTGATTTAGTGAGAGTGAGGACTTCCCCAGAGTGGTGGGGGGAGGACTAATGATGACCTGAGTGATGGCAGGGTGAGAGAGGGTATCAATGGCTTTCGCTGAGACCTCATTTCTGAGTAACACGAATATAATGGCTATCTTAATTAGATTGACAATAGACGCTTGGATTAGGATGATCCCATTGTTATAGAGGGTGATGGTGGCATTGGCGTTGAGCGTGGATGAGGGCGCTGTAGTAAGTTTGAGCCCATGAGGGTTTTTTCTGATACCTGATATTCAGAGCACTTTTCGCCAACATGCTCTTTTCTTAGTGTAGAAAATAAGGTCATTCACCCTAATATCTTTATTTATACAAAAGTAAACGTCCGAGATTAAGGTTTGTGGCCTAGCCCTGAGTAGGTGATGCTTGTCTTTTTCGGTGGCGTTTTTCAATAGGTTGGGTGGGTAGTTGATAGTGAATACGTTATCACACGAAAGCCACTCTAGGGGACCTTATAGGAGCTAAAGTCAATACAAGGTTTCTAGAAAGGGGACATAATTAGATTGCCCATGGTTGATGATATTAGGGGCACAAGTGAAATGAAAATATATAAGAAGCTTACTGATTAATTTACTTTGGATCACTCTCAGGTGATGAAATATGCACAGCCCGCTGAAGCACAGAATTGGAGGATGAAAGACTATGGACAAAATTCAGGAATACTTCCCTCCAGAAAGAAGATAATTAACAGAACCCTTATGACAAAAATGAATCTCTCAAAATTAAAAAGTTACAGATTAATAAGTAAACAAAAAAATTGACAGGGATTATGGTGAAATGTCAAAAAAGATTTGAGTGCAGTGGAGGATCAAGACAGGGAGTAAGTAAAACGGGGACCCTGAGAGTTTCCTCTCAGGACAGTATTTTGGCCAATACAACCTAAGCTTTTACATTACACATAGTACTCCAGAACAGACACATTGCTTGGTTGTATACAGTTAGGCATGCATGTCAGGGTCTGTGACATGATGGGATCTTTTTTGATACATGATGGAAGTGCCCCAAAATAGCAGAGTTCTGGTGAAAAATGGTGGGAGTCTTTCAGGGGTATCAGAATTGCAACTAGATTAGAATATGAAAATGATGTTGTTGGATATCTGGAGATATATACACATAGTGGCCTGGCAGTTGCAAAACAAGACATCACAAATTATGGGGCAGCAAACTGACCCTCCAGTTTCTTGTTTGGTGCAGTAACTCAGGCTGGTATGTGGCTAATAAAAGGTAAAATATTAAAAATTAGTAGATTACACAGAATCTACCATTATTGTTTTGTGACTAAATAGTAATAATCTAAATGTAAATGTACCTGCTTATATTGGATGCTTGGGCTACATGTGGGTCTCTGGGGCACATTCCATAACTGTAGCCATGAATAATATTTTCTCTTTTTATTGGCCTTATCAGTTGAACATTATAAAGGCCTTTTCTAGGATTATTATTATTACTTAACACATTTAAATGTACTGCATACCCTCAAAATGTATGAATTCAGTTGTTCTTGGTGTCATCACAGATTTCCTGTTTCATCAATCTATACTTCAAACAGTTTGTATTTTGACAAGCTACATACGATAAATGAACTTTTCAATCTGTTTTACAAGGTTACTAAGCTACTCCCATGATATTTAATAGTAATTTCGATGAATGGATGTCCTGTGAATAAGGTACATATGTAGAATTTGGCAGACATGGTGCTCCATCACAAAAGTGACATAGTACCCTTTCTGCCAAACTCTCTGACCACGTTCCATGTTTAGAGTTCAGTGGACCATCAACTTTACGTCTGCAGTTCCCCGGTTGGCTCCCATGACATAAGTTTTACTCAGCCAGAAAGCTGCCCATCAAAGAAATTGCATTCCACTGACTGCCATATTTAGAATTATTTTATCCGTCGTCACCAGTGAAAAGTTAGCAGTAACACAATGTAAATAATGATCCTCACACCAAAGGAAAAACTCCATGGTCATGGTGGTCATTAGTTAGTAATTTTTCCAAACAAATACCCAGTTTGGGAGTTTGTTTTTGAAAAATGAATACTTTGGTACCTTAGGAGGAATTGCATGACCCACAATAGTGGTTCCTTTGAACTGCTGGGCTGGTGATGATCTTTAAATATGGTGTATTCTTCCCTTCATGATAGCAGACTTAATGTTCTCTACCTTCCTGAGAGACAGAATGAAGACAAACATACAATTAATGAGACCATTAATTCTTGTCAGTGTGCTTTTTCCAATTTTATCTCTGTAATGCTTTCTTAATGATTTTAACTAAGAAGATCAGAACTTGAAGGGGTTTCTTTCATTTCTTATCCGGACATTTCAGATTTTAATCCATACAGTTTGATGCAAAGCACTTCAGTTATTCTTTTTTCTTTGCATGAGCACTAGTTCATCACCAGTATAGTCCAAATATCACCATGTTCCCAAAAAGTATTGTAATTCATGATCAGAGTTCAGACCATGGCGGACTGATTGTAGACGCATGATCCAACTGGCTTCTTGGCGTCTGAGCCTGCCACCTCTTATGTTCACCTCAGTGATGTCTATGTCAAAGAATTGAAATCTTTTGTCCGTGCCTTTTGATGGGCATGAAGCAACATGTAGAGCCATAGGGTAGCGTGCATCCTGCTGGTGGGTTGCTCTTACGTGTTCACTGATGCGTTCCTTGAGAGCTCGAATGGTGATGCCTACATATTGGCTTTTGCAGGTGCATTCTAGGACATAGGTTACATATTTTGTCTTACATGTGATGTTGTGATTGATTTCATATTTCTTTTTGTTGAAGTCATCAAAACTCTTGGTTCCATGGCATGCCCATTTACAGACCCCACAGCATCCGCATTTGAAGAAGCCTGTGGCGTGAGGCACAATCGGGCTGAGTCTGCTTTTCAGATTTTTGCCCCATCTATATGTGATCTGTGATCTGTGGTGTGCGTCCGATTACATCTTTCAAAACTCTGTCACCAAGAAGTATACTCCAGTGTTTAGTGAGACTTTTTTTCATTATGTAGCTTACTTCAATGTAATCCATAATCAGTCTGACAGGTTGTGTCTTGTTATGAGTGGCATTCTTCTGTCAATATTTCTGATTCTTGTAGATGCTCTACTTATTATGTGTGGTTTGTACTCTCTACCGAAAAAAACACTTATCCATATCCGTTATGCATTTTTAGAATTCTAATTCTTCACTGAAATTGCGTCTAGAGTGGATAAATTCACCATAGGGGATGTTGTCTGTCTGATTTGGTGGATGGGAACTCTGCGCATGTAGTACAGCATTGCAGGATGTCTCCTTGCGGTAGAGGCGGCTGTGCAAGCAGTTGTCTTTGGTGTAAAGTTCTATATCTAGGAAGGTAACTCAGGTGGTGCTGGATTCACAAGTGAATTTCATATCCATATTGCTGTTGTTTAAGTGGACACAGAAGTTGTTTAGACTATCTTGGGTGCCAGACCACAGGAGGAGGCAATCATCGATATACCTCCCCCAAAAGATGATGGAGTTGGTCCACTTTATCGCCTTCTTTCCCCATACCCATTCTGATTCCAGGGAAACCATGTACAAATCCGCGAATGAAGGGGAAAAATTGGAGCCTATGGCAACCCACTGGGTTTGCCTCTACCATTGTTTGTCATACATGAATACATTGTTCTTCAGGATGAAATTCATCATTGAGAGTAGCTTGTTGGTGCGTTGCCATAGAGTTGGAGGTCTATTGTGCAGGAATTTGGTGACCGCTTGTAGGCCTATTTCAGGTTTGATGGAAGTGTATAGAGACAGGACGTCCAAAGTGGCCATAATTAAGCCAGGTTGCCATTGTATATCAGCCAGGATACTCAGGATGTGATTAATGTCCTGTATAAAGGATGGAAGGTTTTGGACCAAGGGGTTCAAAAAAAGGTCCAAGTATTGTGAAAGTCTTTCAGTGGGTCCCCCCATGCCAGGCACTATGGGTCTGCCTGGTGGGAACTCTGCCTGCTTATGAATTTTAGGGAGGGTGTACACCAATGGGAAGGTTGGTCTTGAGACCTTCATGTACAGAGCCTCATCATCCTCAATGATTCCTAGTTCTTGCCACTCCATCAAGTATTTGTTGATAAGGATGGTGACGGGGCCCATGGGGTTGAAAGTGAGAGGTTCATAACAGGTAACATCTTGTAATTGGGTGAGAATTTCCTGGTGGTAGTCAGATCTGTCCATGACTACCACATTTCCACCTTTGTCCGCCTCCCTAATTATGATCTTGGAGTCAGTACTTAAGGTCTTTATTGCCAAACGTTCATTTCTGGATAGGTTATCCCATCTCCTGTGTGTGTTGGTGTTGGGTTTGTTGTCATACCTCTCTAGATCCTTTAGCACGCAGTTGTAGAAAGTGTTGAATGGATTACCACTTGGTAGGGTGGGTGTCCATTTGGACTTCATTTTAAGTCAGCGGCGGCAGGTTAGCCCAGTACCATATGGCTCTGGGCAATAGCGTGCTTAATCTTCCCGACGGCCCCCAGCGCCTAGAGACCCTTACGGGTGATTGTTCGTGCTTTACAAATGTGGAATATTATTATTATTAAGCAACTAGAGTGCTAACATTTTGAATTCATGGCAAATGTGTGACACATCTGAATGCCTTCTTGATGGAATAAAAGTAAAAAACTGAAAGTATTTCCTACTGAGGAGACTGTAGTAAATGAGGAAATTAGGAAACTTCATAACAAATAAGTCTCCCAAGATGGGATGGCCACCAGAGAGAAAAAGAGCCCAAATGTAGCACAAACATCACTCAGATGTAGCCCAAGTACAGCCCAATGACAGAATATCCCAGAATGTTCTAAAGAACAACTAGAGCGCTAACAGTCTTACTTATGACAAACGTGTGGCACACCTGAAGTCATTTTGATTGGAATAAAGTGGTAACTCTTCAAAAATTTACTTTAAAAAGGAACAAAATGAGGGGGTTCATTTTGCCATAGAAATTATGATTAGTGCTGCAGAAATAAAAATTAGGGCACATTTTGACTTCTCAAATCCTCTTCTATTTCATTAAAACATTCTGACATGCAGACTGAAACATGCACTTTGAATACCAGCAGCAGACTTCCCTGGTGAGTACAGTGATCTTATGAGCAACTAGAGTGCTAACATTCAGAATTTATGGCAAATGTGTGAAACATCAGAATGCCCTCTTGATGGAACCAAAGTAAAATCTTAAAGTATTTCCTACTGAGGAGACTACAGTAAATGAGGAAATTAGGCAACTTCATAACAAATAAGTCTCCCAAGATGGCCAGCAGGGACAAAAGAGCCCAAATGTAGCACAAATATCATCATGATGTAGCCCACGTATAGCTCAATGAAAGAATGTCCCAGAGTATTCCTAAGAACAACTAGAGTGCTTACTATCTTACTTATGACAAAAGTATGGCACACCTGAAGCCATCTTGATTGGAATAAACTGGTAACACTTAAAACATGTAATTTAAAAAGGAACACATTGGGGGGTTTATTGTGCCATAAAAATTATGATTAGTGTTGAAGAAAGAAAATTAGGGCACAGTTTGAGTGACTTCTCAAATCCTCTTCTACTTCATCAAAAAATTCTGACATGCAGGCTGAAACATGCACTTTTAATACCAGCAGCAGACTTCTGTGGTGATCTAATGAGCAACTAGAGTGCTAACATTCAGAATATCTGGCAAATGTGTGCTATCTGAATACCTTCTTGATGGAATCAAAGTAAAAAGCTGAAAATATTTCCTACTGAGGAGACTGCAGTAAATGTGGAAATTAGGAAACTTCATAACAAATAAATCTCCCAAGATGTCCGCCAGAGACAAAAGAGCCCAAATGTAACACAAATATCACCCAGATGTAGCCCAATGACTGAAGTGTGCAAAATACTTTGGGGCATATTACAGAGGTGTGCGTTGCAAAACGCACAATGCACATCTCCGTATTGCCGGCTATCGCCGGATTTCATCGCCTAATTAGCGCGCAATTATCAATGCGCATCAGGCAGGCGATTAGAAATCCGGCGATAGTCGGCGATATGGCACATTAGCGCATGAAAGCAAACGTTGTTTTTATGCGCCAATGTGGGCCTTAATAATATGGGGGGTGGATTCAGCTTTATGATCCACACCCCCATGTTAACAATGCCTAACGCCTGGTCAGAGCAGGCGTTGGGAGACCTGCGATAAATGAGTTTATCGCAGGTTTTTGTCTCCCAACGCCTGCCTTGGTAATAGGGTGTTCCCAACTCCAACCACATTTTACATGTGGTTGGACGTGGGAACGCCCACTTTGCATGTCATTAGCGATGTTTATTGCCGACATGCAAAGTTAATGTTAATGTTAATGTTAACTGTCATTTATTGAGCGCTCGTACGCCCGGAGGCTTCATGGCGCTGTAGGAAGGAACAGGGCGCGTCAGTCGTTTGATAGAAGGAAGCAGCTCAATGATGTGCCTGAGAAAAGAGCCAGGTCTTCAGAAGATGTCTGAAACTAAGGAGATTGTCACTTAGTTTTAGATGAGGGGGGAGAGAGTTCCATAAGGCAGCTGCAAGATGGTCAAAGCAGCTGCCTCCGAGACGTTTCCTTTTGTACGGAGGAACAATCAAAAGGGATTTATGGGTGGACCGGAGATAGCGGGGGGGTGTATCTTTGGAATAGATCTCTAATGAATTGGGGGCCAATGTCATGTAGGGATTTGAATAAAATGCAGCCCACTTTAAAGGCCACGCGTTGCTCTACCGGCAACCAGTGTAAATGTTTCAAGCCAGGTCTGACTGATTGCCTTCTGGGGATGTTCAGAAGAAGTCTGGCTGCTTGATTCTGAACCAACTGGAGGCGTCTAAGCTCTCCTTTTTGGAGCCCAAGATAGAGACTATTGGAGAAGTCCAATCTGGATAGGACCAAGGAAATAACGATCTGAGTGAGAGCGGCAGAAGAAAAGAAACATGCAATTTTTTTGATTTTTTTCAGCTGGAAAAAACTGGAGGATACAACTGCTCCCACCTGTTTTTTCAAGGAAAGGTCTTCACTGATGTAGATGCCCAGGCTTTTGACCGAAGGTGACTTAGATGGAGGGGCACCCATGCAGGAGGGCCAGAAGCTGGGATTCCAACTATGTATACTCTGTCCAGGCAAGACCAGTTCGGTCTTGCCTGGGTTAAGTTTCAGATGATTGCAGCTCATCCAACTCAGAATGTGGGACATGGTGTTTTGAAATTCTACCACAGAGTCCTTGGTGTTAAGAGGAAAGATGAGCTGCAAATCATCTGCATAGTTGAAGATGGTTACCTTAGCGCTTCTGAGGGAAAACAAAAGGGGACGCAGGTACAAATTAAAAAGCAGGGGAGACAGCGAAGAGCCTTGAGGCACTCCACAGTTGGTGGATATGGTGGGAGCTGTAAAAGTGCCCAGTCTAACCGATTGAGTTCGGCCAGAGATGAACAAGCGGATCCAGCTCAGTGCCGGGCCCCTGAGGCCTGCCTGCTCGACACGGTCGACCAAGATGGTGTAGTCGACCGTGTTGAACGCAGCAGAGAGGTCCAGCAGCACCAGAGCCTGGTGGATCCCCTCGTCCGCATTCCGCCTCAAGGTGTTCTGCACCGAGAGAATGACTGCTTCGGTTGAATGGCAAGGGCGGAAGCCGGCCTGGTTAGGTGCAAGGAACTCAGATTTCTCTAGGAAAGTAGAGATACTGTCACAAACATGGGACTCCATAAGTTTGGCACAGTATGGCAGCAGAGAAATGGGCCTATAGTTAAGTGGGTCTAACGGGTTGGCTCCTGTCTTTTTTAAGAGGGGAATGAGAAGGGCTTTTTTAAAGTTGCTTGGAACTTCCCCTTGAGTGAGTGATCCATTTAACAAGGGAAGTAAGCCCTCAGGGATGTGGGTGCCTACTTCTTTCAGGATATGAGGAGGGCAAATGTCGTTGGGGGAACCAGATTTGATTTTTGTAAGAAGTTTGGATAGGGTGACATTGTCAATAGGGGGATATGAGTCCAGAGTGGCAGGGTTGTAAAAAATGTCTGAAAACAAAAGAGAAGGCTGAGTGGTAGGAATGCTCTGTTTAATGGTGCAGATTTTATCAAAAAAGAAGGAATTAAGTGAGTTGCAGAGTTCCTGAGTAGGGATTATCGGAAGGGAGGTTCTGTCGCTGGTACTGAGGTTTTCCACTATGTTGAACAATTCTCTGGATTTATTGTGGGCTTTGAGTATTTTTTCAGAGAAGTATTCAGTTTTATGTTTCAGGATAAGCTTTTGATAGTCCCTGCGAGCTTTGCGGTAGTTATCCCTATCTTGTTCTAAATAGGCTGTACGCCATTTTCGCTCCAGTTGACGGACTTCGAGCTTAAGGGTTTTCAAAAAAGGTGTGAACCACCTATGAGCGTCGTTGGGGCGGGAGCGGGGAAAGTTGGTGCAGGGAGCATAAACATCGGCTGCCTGAAGTAGCCAACCTGAGAAAGCTTCTTCCATTTCATCAATGCCCTGGTCAAGTGAGGGAGGGGAGGAAGTTAAGGATCCAATAAAGGTAGGAATGTCAACATTCTTCCACAGTCTAGTTTTTCCTCCTGGCTGGGGAAGGGACCTTCTGCTACTTTCAATGGAAATGGAGAAATTGATCAAGTAATGATCCGACCAAATGCAGGGCGTGATGGAGTTAATAGCAAGAAGAATGTTTTGAGACCAAATTTGGTCTAAGCTATGCCCTTTATCATGGGTAGGAAGATGTATATGTTGAGTGAGGTTCATATCCAAGAGGGTTTCTTTAAGACTGGCTGCCTGAGGATCAGACTCAGTAGAGTCCATCCAGAGGTTGAAGTCTCCCAATAGTACGATTTTATCATGGGAGATAGTCAAGGATGCAAGTTGTTCTGCAAAGGATGTGGTAAATGTGGACATAGTTTGCGGCGGGCGGTATAAAAGGATCAGGAGTAGTGATCCTAAGTCAGTATCCAGTTTAAAAATCAGATTATCAGATCCTATTAAGTCTAAAGATGGTAAAGTGGGCTCGGCCCAGGCTTTAAAGAGCCCTTGGTAATAGGCTCTAGCTGTATCAACGCTTTCTCGGCACAATTCGCCGAGACAGCGGCGATACTAGCCCTTGGTAATATGCCCCTTTATTTTTTGTGTTTTTGCAATTTTATATGGTTGCAGACTTGTCAGGTATTGGAGTGTTTTACATGAGCATTGGTTACATCACACAAGAACAAATTCATTTGGGCTGTAGACATGGGGAGATTAAGTGATTTGACCAGAATCACAGAATGTCCAGCAGAAGCAGAAACTCCAACCTGATTCCCCAGTTGCAAAGTCTGCAGCTCTGGAAGTAACACCACATCCTCTCCCCTAAGTGCCACATTTAATCAACTGGTCAACTGGATAAAAAAACATAAAGATAACAAATAAACTAAAAGTGCTTTGTCGCTATTTGAAAACTCAGAAAATATGTCCTCATTTTAGTTTTTTAGAGCACTAACCATAACTTTGATGCAAATAAGACCCTCTCATATATGTAATTTCTAATGGAAATGCTCTAGGTATTACAGTTTCGATTACATCAAGATGACGTGAGGCGTTCCACACTTTTGTAATAAATATAGAATGTTAGCAATCTAGTTGTTCATTCGGATACTGTTGAGAGGCAGAGGCCAGGGGCATGGACTCTGAAAATTGAAGGCAGGTAGGAGGGTGCAGAGGCAACAATTTGACCACACTGGGCAGGCAGGAAGGGCAGTTGCAGCACAACAGACTATGAAGGGCAGTGGAAAGGAGGGCAGGGGCAACAAACCAACAATACAGGACTGGCAAGAGAGGTTGTGGCAATATAATAGACCACTGTGGGCAGAAGGAAGAGGCAGTGGTAGTACAACCATACATGCCAATAGACCCGATTCAGCCAGGAAACGTCCAATGTTTTTAAGCTCAAAAGGGCTTTATTTGATCTGTCTCCTGTCTATAATCTCCTCTTTTCCAATGTAAGTCAAAGGAGAAAATCAATACCCCAGTTTTTTTTCAAAATCTAGGGACATGGACTCGGATAACAGAGGACAGGAGGGACATGAAGAGGTGCACAAAACTGACCCTATAGGGCAGGCATCAGGGTTTGCAGCAGCACAATACACCACACAGGGGATGTGGGACGGGAGGGCAGCACAACAATCTATGGAAAGCAATAGGGAGGGGACATGACCATGCACATGGACAACAGAGAACAGAGGGGAAAGAGGCAGTGGTAGCTAGCTTACCATAATGGACAGACAGGAGAGAAAGCTGCAGCATAACGGACCATAACTGGCAGGAGGGATGGATCAGGGGCATTACAACGGAACAGACAAGCCAGGAGGGAGGGAATAGGGGTATGCACATGGAAACTGAGGGCTGGGGGCAAGGGGGCAGGGCAGGAGCAGCAAGATGCCCATGGAGGTCAGGCAGGATGGGCACTAGAAGCAAGACACACCATGGAAAGCAACAGTGAGACTATAATGGCATACACACAGACCATGGAGGGAAGGTGGGAGGGGGTCAGGGGCAGCTAGATGACCACACAGGGGAAGGTGGGAGGGGCTGTGGCAGCACAGAAGACCGTGCATGGCATGCAGGAGGGTTAGTGGTAGCACAATGGCTATGATGTGCAAGAGGGAGGGTGCAGGGGCATGCACAAAGCACCATGGAGGATAGAAGGGAGGGTCAGGACCTGGTCACAGACAAGAGAGTTCAGGGGAAGGGGCATCACAACAGACCACGCAGGGCAGGCAGGAGGAGCATTTGTAGCACAAGAGAACAGGGAATGCAGAAGGGTGTGGCAGTAAACATGGAATGTGGACAGGCAGGGTGGAGGTGGCAGAGACAGGTTACAGTCATCTGACAATGCAAGGCAGGTAGGAGGGGAGTGGCAGCTCAACAGAACACTCAGAGTAGATAGGAGTGGCAGGTCCATGGAACACGGTGGGCAAAAAGGATGCAGAAGGGGCATACACAGAGACATTGAAGGATAGGGAGAATGAGAATAGGGGCAGCAAGCTAGGCACCGAGGCTAGGCCAATGATGGGGCATAGAATTGGGCAATGGAGGGCCAGAGAGGAGTGGACTGGTACATCATGCTAAATAGAGGGCAGTGGCAGCACATCAGGCCATGCCTGGCAGGAGGGAGGATGCTAGTCCATGGATTCATATAACAGAGGATACGGAGGAGGTGGATGGGGCAGCAAGCTAACTGTTCAGAGAAGGCGGGAAGGCCAGTGGCAGAACAGTGGCCATAAAGATTTCTAATAAGGAAGCAGATACATGGACTTGGACAATGGATGGCTAGGAGGAGGGAAGGCAGGAGCAGCAAGCTTGGTGGGGGCAGCACAATGCCAGGCCCTGCTTCCAACCCCCTACCATCCATTGCTATATGCATCTAACTTAACGTTAAAAAAACTAGAAATTTGCTGAAAAAAACAAAGATTACAGGGACGGTATAGTTAGAATCAGATTTCACTCATACACAACCAGTGAAATTCAGCAGTTATAGTTATCTGAGCTAACTATAACTTACGCCCCTGCAATGTACTGCTAATGAGCTCAGACATTACATCATTCATGACATGGTCAGTTACATCACTCATGACATCACTCATAACATCTCAAATAAGCTGTGAATGGAATGGAACTATAATCGCTAGAACTTTATTTAGGGATAGTGTGTGTATGTTACACCGCTTTTTTTTCTTTTCTTTCGTGTAAGAACCATTATTATCCGCAACGTGCCCAGATTAATATGACCGATAGCCTTTCACTTTAACCCCTTGCATGCTGCACGATTCTGCGCCTGTGCGGCACATTCCGATCGCGGGTGCGGTCATGACGGCCGGGAGCCTTCATCAGCACACGAGCACTGTTTGCCATGACGGCTCCCGGCCGTCACCAGCAAGCAAGGGGTTAAAGTGATGTGTAGTCCATTGTTTATGTTTATGTTTGCAATCCTAAGTATGTTTATAATGAATAAGTCACGTTGACGAACATACAGGTATGAGGGTCACGGGCAAGATACGCTGAAATGACACTGTGTGCATATTAACACTTGTTTTCTTTTCTTTCTTGTATCAATTCCTGAATTTTTACATCGTGACCAGGCCATTATGGCCGCCAGCTTTTTGAATTAAAGTAATATGTAGTCCTTTGTTAATGTTGGCATCTGAAAGCATTTTTACATTTAAATAAGGATGCTACAATGACGTCTTGTATCGTTATCAAGGTTCAGACGAGCCGAAACGCGTGGATCACGTCCTTTGCTGATTAAATACTTCCAAACTACAACCTGGATGCTGCTCATTATAGTTAGAAATTAGCATTTAAAAAACCTCAGAAATTCACTGAAAAAAACACAGGTTTCATGGACGGGGCGAGTTAGTTGGACATTTCACTTGTACAAAACAAGAGACATTCGGCTGTTATAGTTGTGCTAACTATAACTTGCGCCCCCGCAATGCACTGCTGATGACATCACATATTACATCACTCATGACATTGTCAGTGACATCACTGATGACATCTCAAATTACATCACTGATGACATCATCCACGTGATCATCTGATGCACCTCCCTACACCCTAAAATACAGACTACTTTCCTCGAAACCATAGACACACCAATACTAGTACAGCTACAATATTCTGTGCACTATGCATGCAGACCTCTAATCAGCTATATAGCATTGATACAGTCTTTTAAATACTCAGTTAGTACCTACACAGTCTAGGAATCCTTCTGTCTGTCCCATTCACTTGTCCATTCACCCATCCAACACTTATATGTATCCTATCACTCGACCAATACCTAAGCACTTATAAATTTAGCATGCACTCTCTTTGCAGCACTGCAATTACTCCAGTTATTAGTCATATACTTAAGGAATGGCCTAGCCACTAACGCAAGTACAGGTACAATGTTTTGTACACTATGCATGCAGATCTATTACAACCTAAATACAAATAATACACTCTTCTGAATACCCAGTTAATACCTATGCAGTGTTGGAATCCTTCTGTATGTGCCATGTATTTCTCCAATCACCCATCCAGTACTATCTACGAATACTATCACTCCGCCAATACCTAAGCAGACCCCCCAAGATATTGCGGCATAGAGTTGCAAATTTTGCGGCACAAAATTGAAAATTTAGCGGCACAAAAATTGAAATTTTGCGGTATTATTGCTGCACTTTATTTTACTCTTAATCATTCCTTTTCAGCCTTAAGTAATTGTAAACTAATTTAACAGAGTATTTAACTTTGCAATAGGTATATATAAAGTATCTGAGTGTTTTTTTTTTGCTATATTCTCCTTTCTCCTATCTCTCCCTTTTTCCGATGCTGATGAAAAATAAGTAGAACACCCCCCAAAAATGAGTACCAACAGGCCAACATGCACCACTGCTCAGATTAAGCACTGGTCAAACCGTTCTTTTAGAAGCAGGTTGCTTTTTACACATAATGATTCAGACATTTACCTTATTTTTGTGTCATACCCATACTTGTTGAGTATCACACATTGTACCTATGGCAGTTTGGAACTACCAGTGGAATTACAAAAGTTAGGAACACCACCTATAGAGGATCTGATCATGATCATGCTTAAAATCCTCTTTTGGGGGGAGGGAACTTAGGTTTGCACCCAAAATGCAATTATAAATTAGGGACTAATCGCATTCGAATCAGGAGTTTGCATCAGGTTAAGAATGGTATGGACTGCAAGAGCAGATTTTGCAAAAATGACACTTAGCACACCCACTAGTTGTTAGAATCTTGCACAAACTGTATGCTAATCCACAATCCTGAAAACGCAAACATTAATTGGAAGGAAACTGCTCACTCACTAATATGTGCACCCCGAGGTCTCAAATTAACAGGTGTACAATTTGCATCGGCAATTTGCGGGTCCATCAGGAATCAGGCCCTTAATCTGCTGCCTGGTGCTAGTGCTGCGGTCCTGGAGCAACGGCACACCATATCACCCAGATAAATATGAGCAAAAATAGAGAGAGGCAACAAGTTTTAAAGAATGAAGGCCAGCTTGCTCCAACATCAAGATGTCAAAGGGAACTTAAACGATCATAAAAATGCACACTGATCCTAGAAAGGACGCAACGCAACATAAATGTTTATTAAAACAATAGACCACCTGGAAGACAGAAAAGCTCCTTTTGCGGTGGGATACTTTGCTTATTTTGTGGCTGTTGGCAATAGAAATAAAATATTGTATGTGCTGGTTTGTGCAGTGCAGATACACAACCTGTTGGTATGTGCTAAGAGAAAAGGGGCAGATCACAAAAAAAGAGTCTGGCTCTATTCTAAGTCCTCGAGGCAAGCAGTGCTTGGTGCAAGCACCTTTTACCATTGCATTAGCAAAGGACATTTGTGGGGTAGCAATGTGCGGATAGAATATTTTCACATTTCGTATTTCATTTTCATGTGATGGTCATGTGCTTGATCGTTTTATGTGTTGTTGGGGATTTATGCTGTAACAAATTGGACCGATAGGGCAGATGGCCAGGGAAATACAAGAAAAGGCTCCCCCCCCTAAAAAAGACCCAAAATACAAGCACTGCTTAACATGTGCCGGTAGGACGTGATAAGAAAAAGTAAAAGTAAGCGCTCGTCTGTGACAACTCAAAGCCTCCTCCCTGCCCCCCTCCCCCTCCCATTCACATTCTCACCGCCTGGGTTATCTGATAAACACGTGCGCACTGACCCTCTTATTTAAAGGTCTCAAACTCTTCGGCGCCCAAGACATGCCTGAGAAACACCTGGACAGAGGAGATGTGTTCTTCGTAACCACTCAGTCACTTCTTTCGCCTCAGCTTCCCTTTGGGCCCTTCTTTTTGTTTTTTGACAACATCCTTATACATCACATACTCGTGCTCAAAGTACGTGTGTTTAGATGTTATTGGCTGTAATGTTACAGGGAGCTGCTGTTAAGGCTGTACTGCCGCACGTAATGACGTGTGTGCTTACAGCCAATAGGAACTCCCCGTGTTTTGATATCTGCTGAGAGAGCATTTTTCGCGGCCATAATGGAAATATTGCGGTCATTGCTCTCCTCAGCCGATTTCGCGGTAATTTCGTGAATCGCGAAATCGCAAAATGCTGGAGGGTCTGTCTAAGCACTTATAAATTCAGCACGCACTTTCTTTGCAACACTGAAATTACTCCAGTTATTAGTCATATACTTAAGGAATGGCCTAGTCGCTAACACAAGTGCAGGTACAATATTTTCTACACTATGCATGCACACCTCTAACCAGCTACAAACTATTGATACGCTCCTCTAATTACCCAGTTAGTACCTATGCAGTGTAGGAATCCTCCTGTCTGTCCCATGCATTTTTCAAATCATCCATCCAGCACTATCTACATATCCTATTACTCCACCAATACCTAAGCACTTATAAATTCACTATACAATCTGTTTCTAATACTGTAATTACTCTAGTTACTAATCATGAACTTATGGACTGGCCTAGCTACTAAAACAAGTACAGCTATAATAATGGGTGCACTCTCCAAGCAGGCCTCTAACTAGCTACATACTATTGATACATTCTTCTAAATACCCAGTTAGTACTCATGCAGTGTAGGAATCGTCCAGTCTGTCCCATGAACTTCTTTAATCACTTATCTACCACTATCTACTTATCCTATCACTCCACCAATACATAAGCACTTATAAATTAAGTGTTCACTCTGTTTGCATCACTGTTATCATTCCAGTTACTAGTGGTATTCTTATAAAATTACCTACGCACCAAAACAAGTACACATAAAATATTATGTGCATAATTCCTACAAATCTCTAAGCAGATACATACTATTGGTCCACTCCATTAAATACTGAAGTAGTACCCATGCAGCGTAGGATACTTCCGGTCAGTCTCATGCAATTCCTCAATCACCCATCCAGCACTATGTTCTTATTGTATCAGTCTGCCAATACCTAAGCACTTATGGGGCAAAATTACAAGCACCCTGCGCCACCAGTACGTCACTTTTTGTAACGTAGTGATGTAGCCAGGCACTCCTTCATATTTACAAGGAGAGGAAAAGCCACCCTGCGTGGTTTTTCCTCTCCTTTTAAATACGACCCCTTCATACACAGAACTTTGCGTTGAATGGGCGTTCCATAGGTGTTGCTGTGGGTGCTCCCACGCAACACCCATAGAACAAGAAACATCTCCAGTTTTATGATAAATCGTAAATCTGGAGATGTGTGTGAATGCTGCACCATCCTAGAGTTGGTGTAGCAAGGCTCAACAAGGAGAATTGTTTTCATTTCACAGCATACATTGAAAGAGGAAGTGCCTTTATTGGTTGTTTTTGTGCAGGAAGTTGTCCCTTCCTGCACAAAAACAATCTCTGCACGACACAGGCATCCTTGTACCATGGTGCAAGGGTACCTGTGTTACTGCATGGCTGCAGTTTGTGCAGCAGTGCAGAGGGAAGCACAGAGCTACAACATATTCATATACATATGTCACATCCCTGTGCTTCGGAAGTGCTACAGTGCAGTGCAGCTAAGGAGCTTGCAGTGCCACGCTGCAGTACTTCCTCATAAATCTTCAGCTATAAATTCTAAATTCACCATACATTACTAATGCATTCTTTCAGTCAATCATGCTGTATACATATATTCAACCAAACTTTCACACAATACCTTGCAATTATAGTTCTTTCTTTAGCCAGATAAGGTAGTTCTGATAAGAACTTTTTTTTTTTTTATCTTTTGTATTTTTTTTAACAATTTTGTATTTAGTTTGGTGTTTTTTCAAAAAATGAACAAAAAAAAGAACGAATAAAAGGTAACTTTTGGAATTACTTATCATTCCAAAAACAAACAAAAAAAATTAACATTGATAGATGCGTTGCGCAGCACAAACTGCATCCACAGACTGCTCACCGATGCATATGTTTCTTACACTTCACGTAGTGTTGCTTGAGAAAGGCGAGTTCTGGCCTAATGTCCATTGCAGGTGTTCCTGAGGACTCTCCAGACGTACTTGCCAGAGCAGGTGAGGGGTTCAAAGCAGCTCGCCTCATTTCCTCCCAAGCAAGATTGAAAGGATGTGTGGTCCGGAGATGCTTGTACATAGAAGCAGTGCCACAAGAGTATTTTTTTTCACTGCCTCTTGCAGGACTCGGTCACAAATTTTGCACGTCAACTTTCTCGCATTTACTTTCTTCCCTCCAGGTGGAAATGTGAAGAATTTCCACACAACAGATTCCGGCCTCTGTGGACGTGGTGCCTCCTGCAAGAATTATTCTTCAGAAGATACTTCCTTCTGCTGCTGCTGCTGTCCAGATACCATTATGTTTGATATTTTTTAAAACACTCCAAAAAAAACAAGCAAAAAGGGTTCTTGTAGGAAAAGAGATGTCTCTCTAAAGATGCTCCAACAAGAACAATTGAAATGGGCGGGGTCCTTCAATAGTTACAGTGAGAAATGTTATGAACCAATTAAATCTTTTTTTTTTAGGTCACATGGGATCCGTGCGCTTTGCGCTCGCGAAGCACGTACCAGATGCAACTTTGCGAAAGTGTATTTAAAAACGAACATAAGTTTATCGTAAGTACTAATATATTATTTTCATGAATATCTTAGATAATCTCTTGCCCTAATATGTATATTAAAGACACATACATATCATTTAAGAACTCACAGGCACATGCATCAAGCGATTTAGGAATCGCAAACGGTGCGAATCGCAAAATACGGCCGTTTGCGATTCCTAAATCACTATTTGGGATGCATTATCCTAAAAGTGAAGAAATCGCTATTTTTGCGATCTTTTAAAGTGCGATTGCTTTTAAGGAATCGCAATTTTGCGATTCCTTAAAAGCAATGCATGAAACTGAAAAAAAATGCGATTTCGCAATTAGAGAGAAAAAATTACCATGAGGTTGGACCTCATGGTAATTTTGCGAAATGTTAGAAATATGCAATTTTGTGCATTTTTTTAACTTTCATGTTGTGCACACACATGCCCTTAGGGCATGTGTGTACACAACATATGTGCATTGTTTGATTTCAGGGGTGCATTAGGGTGTCGTTTGGACACCCCTGCACCCTTGAAATCGCAATCTCAATTTGCGATTAGCTAATTGCGAATCGCAAATTGAGATTGTCTTCCCATTCATTCCTATGGGCCTCTAGGCCCATAGGAATGAATGGGAAGGGATTCCTTAATTGCGATTCGCAAAATGCGAATCGCAATTAAGCAATTTTAAGAAATCCCAATTTTTTTAGCGATTTCTTAATGCATAGGCTATTGCGATTCCTTAATTGCGGTTCCTTAAAAATCGCAATTAAGGAATCGCAAATGCCGAGATTGATGCATGTACCTGATAATTTTTTTTTGCGGGAGTCGCACACCCAGCGCGCCCCAGCACGTATATGTGATGTCACGCAGGACCCACCACTGAGCAAGCATCACGTACCATAATGCGCATGTGTCGCGAATACGCGGAAGCATGAGTCGCGGACTGGTCGCATACCAATCACGCACATCAAGTAATATTAAATGTATATGATGTAACTGAAAAACACGCAGCCGTCGCTCACTGTACGCAGATCCTTCATGACATTTCTAAAATGGCGGCTAGAATCCGCGCACCCTCCATGATGTGTACGCTTTGGGTGCGCAACTCCCCCAAAAAATTAGAAAAAAATGTAAAAAAGAAAATAATATAAATATATTAAAAGAAAAAAGAAAACAAAAAAATATGTTAGTTTGACTTTAACATTTTATTTTCAGTTTTAAGAAAAATATATAATGTTATTTATTGAATAAAATATTTATAAATAAACACTTAAAAAACTGTAGAAAATCAGTACAAAAAAATAGGTATGACTGCAATTCACTGAAAAAACCATAGGTTTCAGAGGCGTTATAGTTAGTAATTAGCATTTAAAAAATCTTTGAAATTTACTGAAAAAAACGTAGATTTCAGAGACATTATAGTTAGAAATTGGCATTTGAAAAACCTTAGAAATTCACAGAAAAAAAACCATAGGTTTCAGGGGTGTTATAGTTAGCTGGACATTTCACTCGTACAAAACCATAGAAATACCTCTGTTATAGTGAGTTCTGCTAACTATAACTTGTTCGCCCACAATGCACTGCTGATGATGTCACATATTACATCATTCATGACATGGTCGGTGACATCACTGATGACATCACTGATGACATCTCAAATGACATCACTGATGTGATCAAGCCTCGTTGGTGGAGGCGAAACGCGTCATGGTGGATTGCAGGCTACAACTTTGGCACAAATAAAGCACTGAAAACTGCACTTACGTGGTGGTTTCGCTCCTTTTCGTTGTTCTGCACGAAGCAGCTGTTAACGGCGACTTTCTGGATATATATATATATATATATATATATATATATATATATATATATATATTTGAAGAATGATTCTTTCTTTCTTTGGTAGTAGTATACCTTATGGGTAAGAAGTTCTATAGCTCTAATTGTTTTATTCTGTCACAACTCTTAGTATTTCTTGAATATGGTGATCCAACACTTTCCATCCAGTCAATAATTTATTAGCTGAGAAAATTGAAAAGCGTGGAAACATCAAAAGTCTCCATAGAAAGAGCAGAAACAGCAATGCCTCAGAGCTCTCTTACTTCGGTTATTTGGAGAACACTTCTCTTCACTGAAGGTTCTCCAAAAGCTCTGTAAAAACGATTTTCTCTGGTTAAGCATATTCCCAATAATGCCCTTCTAACCTGTACTGGAAATCGCTGATGTTTTCTGGCCATGGTTTCCCCTCAAAACTAAACATTGAGGGGGCGCGAAGGAGAGACACTACCTCAGAGTCAAAATATTACAGTTGAAGCGGACACCGTGATACTCGCACATGCACATTAACGACAATGCTCCGTCTCGCTGTCAAAAGAACCAGACTGTGAACTCTGTCTTGGAAGTGCTGAGACCATATTGGGATGCTCTTCACATGCAAATGTTAAACATTGTAAAATAATCTCAATAAAGGTTTCCAATAAGGATTTAGTCTTTTCTAAAGCGGATATCTCTTGACCAAAGCCTTTTTAAACTTAGGAGAGGACCTTTTTAGAAACAGGCATTGGTACGATAAAAGATTCTTGACAGTATGTGTGAGAAAATGAATTATTAATTGTGGTGGATGATAGTCACCACATGTAATAAAGTCACTAACTTGTTAAGACCACACAAATATTTCAGTAATTTAACCATGAACTCAACTCCTGGTATCTGGTGAACAGAACTGACTGCCTTAACCTAAGGAAAATGTGTAACGCACAACACAAGTACAAAACCAGTTAAAACGTTAAAAACACACCATAAAAAACATTAGACACAACCCCATAAAAACCTGTCTACAATTTATAACAAAAAGGATCAAAATGATCCCAAAGCAAAAAAAAAAATGGGACCAGAGACTTTAATTATTGAATACTTAAGTGAAAATAACAACAAAAAACACAAAGCATTTTGTAAACATCAACTTATTTTGGTGCCCAAAAACAAAGGAGTATACTTTCAAGGCCCCCATAACCTCAGAGGAAGAACTTACAGAGTCTCAGGGTGGGAGGCAGAAGGCAACAGAAAAGTATAGACCAAGTCCAGTTGCCACTGGTCAACTCAGTTTCTTCATAAGAATATCCTCTTAAGTTTTTTTGTTCCTGGAGCCATCCAGAGGATCAGGCTTATTTAAGATCTTTCTTTCCTTGCATTTCATTTTATTTATTTTTTTAAATTTCTTTAATGAAGTAAAGATCACAAGCACATAATATAACATAACACTTATCATCAAACAGTTGTGCGGTTGCACGAACAATGTACTAAACCTTATAGTTTGAAAAAAATATGGGCGTAAAACCAAATCCAGACTTGTATCCTAAACAAACTGAGATAATTCCGCTATTTCATCCATTATATAATGATACAAATACTAGAATATATCATAGTGGTACTTTGAAAAACCAGCTGTAAATATAGACCACGGTACAGAGAAAATCAGGATTAATCAGTCTTCTGCATCCATATATATTCTAACCGGACCCCAAATTTGCTGCCCCAATTCCATTTCCCGCCTTCCCTTCATTGCATACAAATTATATTCCATATTATAAGTGAATAAAAACTGGGTTCGCCATTCTTCAAATGAAAGAGGATCACTTTGTAGCCAACATGAGGCAATGCAGAGCCTTAGAACCGCAGTGGCAACAAATATCAGATAGACATTGTTATCTATAGGCTCAGCTTGTGCACACCCCGTATCTGTACCCAACAAAATCTGCATGAAAGAGAGCTGAATAGGAGTACCCAAAATCACAGATAAAAACGTATTTATATGCCTGAACAATTCCCTCAGTTTTACACAAGTGCCAAAAATATGCATTACATCCGCCTGTTGCACATTGCATCTAAAACATTTCCCTTCTGGATCTCCGCCCCACTTTGAAATTTTATCTGGAGTACGATACAAGTAGAAAAGAGTTTTGTAATGTTGTGTTACTACGTTGGCAGACATAAGTACTCGTCCGGCAAACTCAATTGACCGATCAAGCGGGATTCCTTGACATCCTAGCCTATTCTCCCATTTACTCACTTGTGCTTCTAGGTCATTCGGCATGGCCTCTAACATTAAATTATAGAGTACTCCGATCCAAGCTCCTTTCTTATTCGCCTCAGTAAGAGGGTTGGGTAACATACATATAGTGGTTTTAATTAGATACTCACGAATTTGCAAATATTTGAAAAAATGTATGGTTGGGAGTTGATATTGCTCCTTCAACTGACTGAACGATTTTAAATTGTCCCCTATATTTAAATCCCCCACAGTGATTAAACCTCTCGTTCGCCAATTCACCACTATACGATCCCAACAGATACTAGGGTGAAAGATCGGGGCAGTCAATGGAGTGTATATAGAGGCCTTTTCAATGTAAAAATTTTTTTGGATTGCCTTCCAAACTTTATAGGCAGCAATTACCACCTTAAATCTGGTGCGTTTGTAGTAGTTCCAGTCCATATTGAGAAAAAGGCGGTTCCTGGCTTCCACACCCAAAAGTAGACCATATATTGAGGGTTGTAGTGCTGGCTCCGAAGGTCCTACCCCTGTAAGCAAGATATTGATGCGTTGGAGCATACAAGCGTAGTAATATAAAAGGAAGTCAGGTACCAATCAACCTCCTACAGCCCTTGGCAACACCATGTACTTTTTTGCACACCGCTCCTTTCCCCGAGACCTTAAAAATGTCATACAAGTCGCTTGCAGTTGCATGATATATGCAAGGGGAATCTCTAATGGTACGCACCGATAGAAATATAGAATCTTGGGTAATACCATAATTTTTAAAGTATTGCACCTGCCTACTAACGTTAAATGGAGACATTCAACCTGATCCAATTGTTTATGGATCCCACTAAGTAGCTTCTGCCAGTTAGATTGTACCGTAGCCGCAGCCGAAGCACTGATCTGTACCCCTAAATATGTAACCTCTGACAGAGCCCGGGTGTCTGAAAAAGACTTGATGTTATCACATAATATCTGGGTCTTGGCAGTATTTAATTTATACCCAGATACCGAGCCATATACCGCTGCTAAATGTTCAATCTCAGGCATTGCCATAGCTGGCCTTGGCGAAAGCACGGCCACATCATCGGCATACACTAGTACCTGATATTGTTGCTGTTGTATCCTAACTGGGGGAATCCGAGAGCTGTTCTCCATCATTTTTAAAAACGGATCTATGTAAAGGGCGAATAGCAACAGGGAACACGGGCAACCTTGCCTTGTCCCCCTTTGTATTGGAACTGATGTTGATTGTAGCCCCATTACATAGATCCGCACACTGGGTCGTTAGTACAGCGTCTGTATCGATTTTATATATTTTGGCCCAAACCCTCGAGAATTCATCAAATCCCATAGGAAGGCCCACGACACTTGGTCAAAAGCCTTCTCGGCATCCAATAATATGAGGCTCAATGGGACTTCCAGACCGTTTGCGTAATCTATTAAAGCAATCACCTGGTTGACATGATCGGTTGTGCCCCGTTTGGGAATAAACCCGTGCTGATACACAGAGACCAGTGAAGATATCGCCGCTGAAAGCCTTGTCGCCAATATTTTCGAATATATTTTCCCATCAGTATTCAACAATGAGATAGGCCGGTATGAGGCTGGTTGATCTGCAGGTTTTCCCTTTTTTCTAAAACCACGATACTCGCCTCGTCCCATGTTTTAGGATACGTTCCAGTCTGCGCCAACCTGAATGTGGCTAACATGTCATGTTTTAAAGCTTGAAAAAAAGATTTGTAGATCTCTAATGGAAGCTTGTTGGGGCCCGCTGTCTTGCCTGCTGGGAGTGCTTTAATTGCTGCTTCGAGCTCAGACATCGCTATTGGAGCCTCTACCTTGGCTGCGGTTTCGATATCCAAGTTTTTCTCACAAAATTGTCCTAACATAGCTGTGGCTTTACTACTATCATACTCTTCTCTAGCATATAAACGAGTATAGAATTGTCTGAAAACTTCCACAATTTCCGTCTCAGTTTCTACCATTTGCCCAGCTACATCTTTAATACATTTGATTTGCAGTGCAACTTCCCTCGTTCCCATTTTCTGGGCCAGACACCTGCCACTTGCCTCCCCATACTCATATAAAAGCTGACGCTTAGTGGTATAAATGTTTGCCGCCTCCTTACTCCAGTGATAGTTTAACTTTGCCTTGCATCAGGACACCTCTGCTGCTGAGCCCTGAATGTCTCTACTTAAGCATATATCCTGCACCAGCCGCTCTTCAGACTTTCCTAAGTCACTGTATAACTCCTGCAGCTTAACGCGTAGTTGCTTTTGCGCATATAATCCAAAACTGAGGTCCTCCCCTCTAAAAGCAGCTTCGAACGTATCCCACACTATCCCCATTTCAGTGCTCCCTCTATTATAATTAAAGAACTCTGTTACCCAATCCGTCATATACTCCTGAAATTTGACATCCAACAGCAGCTTGCAGTCAAACGTAAATTCCCGGGGCTTACTAAGAGGGCAGTTTAACTGAATAGAGAGAACAACAGGGCCATGATCAGAAGTGGCTCGTGGATATACTTGCATTTGTGCACCAAGAAGTAAGCTTTGTGGCGCTAAAAAATAATCCAACCGCACCAATTTCTGGTGAGTAGCCGAAAAAAAGTATGGCCAGGGTTACCACCCCTAAGGTGAGACCAGGCATCAACCACTCCATGTAAGGTAAGGAGTGCTTGTAATGACCTATATACTTTGGGTTTCCTGCCTACATACACATATTCATCATTACCTAATGAGTCTGGTTGAAGATTAATATTTAAATCCCCACATATTATAACTGGGGTGGGCCAGGTTGCTAATTTAGCATTAAGATATTCTAGAACAGCTGACTCATCAAAATTAGATCCATAAATGGAACATAGCGTACATTTAAAATTGCCAATGGTACATTCTGTAATTGCCCATCTACCACCACTGTCCTCCAAAGCCCGCCCAGAACCAATAACATGTTTTTTAGCTAATATGGCGACCCCACAGGTCATAGAAGTTTGCTTAGTGCATGATATCACAGCTAAGCCACTGCAGTTCCCTAGCCATCCCTTGTCTTTTATTTATAGCATTAAGGCCCCTGTCATTCAGTGTACCTAGTCTTAACATTCTAGCTGCCATTCCATAATCTCACAAAAAAAACATGCCGTTCCACCACTGCCCTGCATACCACACATACAAATAAAGAAGAAGAATGCGCTCTCTTTTATATGTTTGACCCCCCTCCTCCCAGGCTGTCCCCAGCCAAACCCACCCTCCATTCCACCCTTCTCTCCCCTGCCACCCACTGCAGGGCATAAGGACATAGTCCTCAGTGATGCGGGTGTGCAGAATCCCCCTCCACAGGAAGCCCACCAGGCCGTCACCCTTTTAATACTTTTACCACTATCTTTTTCCACTGAAATAACAGATAAAACAAATTGTCTCTAACCACCCAAGGCCACCAATTAACCAAGATTGCCTATAAATGTCAGGCAAAGAAACAGCTCTATAACAATTAAGTCTTTTAAGCATGATCCCAAAACTAAATGTTTCTATTATTAATAGCCAAATTAATCTACTCAGAAACCACAATAGAATTTTATAGCAGTCTTAGTTTATGCTGCTGAAGTAGGCTGAAGTCCACAAGATTCTTTATGATACCAAGCTCACACCCTGTGAAACGGATTACGAATTCTTTTGTTGTTCTAGCTCGACTTGAGGTTCTCAAATGTTAGTGTCCAAGGTCTTCAAATACGCTTGTGCCTGGGACTCTGATGTAAAATATTTAGATTGCCCCCTGTGGATCACCTTAAGCTTTGCTAGATTTAGGAGGAATACTTGCAGTTGTAGGGCAAAAATCCGGAAGGGAAAAAAAATTCACATCCACTGCCTGTACGACGCTTATCCGGGCGTGCTAGATCATATGATGCCTCTCTCAGAATGAAATTGTTAACGCATATCAATATCGCTCGTGGATGTGCTTTGGATCCCTCTACTGAGTTTGAGGCTCCATGAGGTTTACGCTGGATAAACAGGAATCGATGTGCCCTGATGACCTCATTCTCCCATCGCCAATCACTTAACTCAGGGAAGGCTTCTGTGAAAACCTCGATGATAAATTTACGAACATCTCTCCCTTCTCTCATTTCAGGTATGCCTAAAACCCGTAAATTATTGCGCCTTGCGCGGTTTTCTAAGTCCGTCAGTTTCCATTCTACATCAGATCTTGTCGCCTGCAAAGTCTCTATAGCAACTAGTTGTTTTGTCAATGAATCTCCAGTGCTTGAAATGCGCTCCTCCGTTTCAGTAACTCGCTTAGTAAGCTCATTAAAAGATTGAACCATTCTTCGCATGGTGTTTTGGAGCTTCCGGACTGCTCCCTGAGTGCGATTGCTTTCGGCTTTAGTCTCTGCCCGGTGTGCCATATTACTTTTATAAATAATATTCAGAGTGACCCCGCTAGCTTCCTCCTCCACTAGATCCTGATTCTGACCTTGCACTTGCTCTTGCTGTTCACTTTCCCCGCCTTCCCAGGTGGGTTGTACAAGGGGAGACATCGCTTGTGATAGACCCTCTGCCTCAAAGTTCCGTCTGACAGTATCTTGATAATCAACCAGCCCCTTGATCTGAATAGGCGACTGCTCCATGTCTTCCTTGTGTTCCCCTATAAATGCCTCCTCATCTCCCCATCCCCCTGGC
The DNA here is from genome assembly GCF_964263255.1 of Lissotriton vulgaris. Classification (NCBI taxonomy): domain Eukaryota; kingdom Metazoa; phylum Chordata; class Amphibia; order Caudata; family Salamandridae; genus Lissotriton; species Lissotriton vulgaris. The sequence goes on along the minus strand of NC_141693.1, from coordinate 959,821,839 downwards.
AAACTGTTACAATCATCCTCAGAGACAGCTGAAAGATCTGGCCTAGAGTAGTACTTGCCCTCTGAAATCACGGACTCAGAGTCAGCCAAGTCCTCATCTACCACTCGCTGAGCTTTATTCACTTCAGTTCCCACGTTGACAATACACTCAGGGGGAGCCAAGCCATTCGTGTTTGCAGTAGTATCAGAGCTGCCACTTGATATTATCGCAGTAGTAGATCTTACACTGGCCGCAATGCCTTTCTTTAGAAAAAGGCTTTAGAGCCTTTCCCGCTTCCATTCATGTTTGGCTCACCTTGCATAGCCTAAACAGGCGCAGCAGCTCCTGTTGCGCCTCCTGTTGCGCCTCAAGCGCCTTCACTTCGGCCAGTGTGGACCACTGCCACACTCTGTAATGGCACAGCCAGGGTCACTGCTCCAGCTCCAACACCAGATATGCAGTCGCTGGGACAAGAGGATTCAAGGTGTGGACAGTACTTGGAGCATTCACAGAATTGATGGTGTTTAAACCGGGTTTTTTCGCGCCTCTGCCTTTTGGGCCATAGTGTATCCCGCTTCTATGCAGTAGCTAATACGATGACAAAGTATCCAGCAACAAAGTATCCGATGAGAGTTTTCTCCAGCCGTTCTCTTGTCGGCCGTCCCCATCTGCCACCGTCTCTGACTCGGCTCTGCTTAGATCTGCTAGTTCTGCCTCCGTACCTCAGCGGCTCTCTCCAATACGCCCCTCGAGGCCGCCAAACATCACAGCGGCTGCCAGACTGAAAGGGTTGGAGAGCCCGCCCCAAGCTCCACACTGCTACAATCCAGCCAAGGCAACAGGGATAAGCCGTTAATACCAACCAACCGTCGAGTCGTGACTTACACTGCAATTCTCCACACCAGAGGGCCTTAGATCTGCCCCGATTCCATCGATACTCAGCCTAAACAAAGAAGGAGTGGGTAAGCGGTTTCCCTGGCATCTTTCACTGCGGAGGTGGAGAGCGCACACTCACACGGCCATCCGCACGGCCACCATCTTGCCCCAGCCCCTTTCCTTGCATTTCAAGTGGAAGGAGGTCCAACCTCCTCAGGTCCTTCTCACAGGCCACAGATGCCAATTGTGGCAAGTTCATTCTACCTGACATCCATTTGTAAGTCCAGCAATATTCTGGGAATGGCTGGGTGAGGGTCCGGCTTTAGGGTTCACCAGCCTATGGGTTGGGAACACCCTAAGACCTCCTAGTTCCTCTCTTACCTGTGGTGTAAGGTTTCCCAGTTCCTGACTTAGCTACGTTTGCATTAGTTTCTGTTTAGTTTGCTGAAAACATGCCCAAAATGCCATGTGCCCGACAGACAATATATTAGAATTGTCTTGGCACCATATTCTCTCCCTTTTAAGTGTACATCAAGTGAATCATGTGGCTCAACAGATCTATCAAGCAGGATTTGACAGTGTGGTGTCACAGGATGCCTATAAACACCATTCTGAATATTAAACCAGAATTAATACAAGGCGACAGACTAATAGGTTAGCACTTCACTATCTTTCTGCTGCTGTATCAGGATGGTCGTGCACAACACTCCGGTACCTGTTACCTTTTGGTGCCTCTGGTTACAGATTCCCACAGCAAATTGAACAAACTGAGGTGCACTGAACACAATACAGGAAGCTGATTGTATTTTCTTTACTCTTGTCCTTTATTTCAAAATCGACAACAGTACCTAAAAACAGCCAACGTGTTTTGTTCTCCAAAACCAGAAGTTAATCAGGGCTTTTATATCAAGATGCAATTAAGCTTTCAAGAGGTGGCATATGATAATAATAGTCCTTGAAAGAGAGATAAAATCCAGATATTGAAATATCACCAACTTTTATAACGGAATTTAAAAGAGATTTGAGGTAGTTCAACAAATACCAGTAATTCCTTGTGGAGAAATTAAGTGTTGGGTTTCACCTTTGCCCAGAACGCTGCAGGAAGGAAGTATGACCCAACACACCACCTGCGCCCCAAGGCTGCTCCCTGAAAACAACACAGCGAGCAAGCAATTGAGTGCAGGGAGAGGGAGGGAAAAAGAATCCAGGAGACTATTGAGCGCTAGTTGGACCACCCCAGAGAACAGTACTGCCAAAATAAGGTCTGCACCTAGAAAACAAAAACACCAGATTACCTGACTGCTCTAACTCGCTCAAAGAACTCCCACTCCCCTTATCTATGACCATGCAGCTACAATAAGCATAGACATGACTCTTACCAGTCCATGGTGTCAGCGTAGTCCCACTGGGGAGCCATGCAATCCTCTCGTGTGAATAGGGCTTAGATATATCCGAGGGAAAAAATAATATTATGCAGCTCCCAAACGTGTTTCCAAAGAAATATAGGGGGAAAAAAGTCAATTCGTAGACATAAAAAACCCCTACTGATATGTCATAAAGTCCCAGTAAGCTTAAAATCGTGGAGGAAATGGAACAGGACCGAAGCGTAGCAGCCTCTACCTTCGTCAATCTCCAGCCGCGGAATAGGTCCGAACTTTTACACAACGAAGTGGTCAGGCTCCAAAAGACGCGGAAGCAAGAGCCGCGTCTTGGTTACACGTTGAACGGCTTTCCAGGACAAGCCGTTAAACACGTCCACGAACAACCGGAATCCAAAGGGAAAATCCAAAAGGGTATCGGAGCCCCGATAACCCTACCTGAAGGCTCTATGCCAGAGAGCAATTAGAACCAGCAAAAACAGAACAGGGGCCAAGGAAAGGGGCAGGTACGAAACCAGTTCAAGGGGAAGAAACACGAAGAAAGGAGGCCGTAGCCAAAGCCCATGAGCCTGTGAGTGCAAGGAAGCAGAATACCTCTGCCAACACAGGAACCAGACCTGGAGTTGAATCCCAACAACTGAAAAGAAACCAAGCACTGAAACAGCGGCGTGCACAACATTTAACCCATAGCCAGGTAGGTCATGTGATGCTGCGTACATGGTCAGAGAAAGAGGACTAACGCTATTCCTAACAGTACCTCCCCCCAAGCACCCTCCCCACAGGACGGGGCTTAGAGGGATGGTGCAAGTGAAACAACCTAACCAGCCTGGGAGCATGAACCCCACCCGCTGGTTCCCAAGTACGGTCATCAGGAGAGTACCCCTTCCAATCAACCAGGTAATATAATCGGCCTCTCCTACGTCTGGAATCCAGAATAGCCTGGACCTTGAATTCCTCCTGACCATCAACTAACAAAGGGGGAGGAGGTGGCAAAACCTGGGCAGACTCAATATAGGGTTTCAATAGCGAAGTGTGAAACACCGGATGGACTCTATATTCCACAGGCAACTCAAGCTTCATAGCTACAGGATTAATAACCTGAATGATTGAAAAAGGGCCTACGTATCTGGGCTGCAGTTTACGGGACCCCTGCATCCTGAGATTTCTGGTGGCCAACCACACACGCTCTCCAACCTTATATGGAGGAGCCGGCGCCCTATGAGTATCCGCATGCGCCTTCATAGTGGCTTTAGCCTCCAACGACGTATCCCTGGCTTTAGCCCAAATATCACTCAAGACCTTACACATTTCGTCTATGGCTGGCACGTGTCCCGTGGGTTGGATGGCCATGGCTCTCGGGTGATATCCTATTGAACAAAAGAACGGAGTCATACCCAGGGCAGAGTGCAAGCTGGTATTATATGCAAACTCCGCCAAGGGTAGAGCCGTTACCCAGTCACAGGAAAGGGAAGACACCAGACATCTGAGATATTGTTCCATGGTTTGATTGGTGCGCTCAGTCTGCCCATCAGACTGCGGATGATTGGCAGAGGACACCCGTATCTCCATTTTCAACACAGCACAAAGCTGAGTCCACACCTCTAACCAGCTACAAACTATTGATACGCTCCTCTGATTACCCAGTTAGTACCTATGCAGTGTAGGAATCCTCCTGTCTGTTCCATGCATTTTTCAAATCATCCATCCAGCACTATCTACATATCCTATTACTCCACCAATACCTAAGCACTTATAAATTCACTATACAATCTGTTTCTAATACTGTAATTACTCTAGTTACTAATCATGAACTTATGGACTGGCCTAGCTACTAAAACAAGTACAGCTATAATAATGGGTGCACTCTCCAAGCAGGCCTCTAACTAGCTACATACTATTGATACATTCTTCTAAATACCCAGTTAGTACTCATGCAGTGTAGGAATCGTCCAGTCTGTCCCATGAACTTCTTTAATCACTTATCTACCACTATCTACTTATCCTATCACTCCACCAATACATAAGCACTTATAAATTAAGTGTTCACTCTGTTTGCATCACTGTTATCATTCCAGTTACTAGTGGTATTCTTATAAAATTACCTACGCACCAAAACAAGTACACATAAAATATTATGTGCATAATTCCTACAAATCTCTAAGCAGATACATACTATTGGTCCACTCCATTAAATACTGAAGTAGTACCCATGCAGCGTAGGATACTTCCGGTCAGTCTCATGCAATTCCTCAATCACCCATCCAGCACTATGTTCTTATTGTATCAGTCTGCCAATACCTAAGCACTTATGGGGCAAAATTACAAGCACCCTGCGCCACCAGTACGTCACTTTTTGTAACGTAGTGATGTAGCCAGGCACTCCTTCATATTTACAAGGAGAGGAAAAGCCACCCTGCGTGGTTTTTCCTCTCCTTTTAAATACGACCCCTTCATACACAGAACTTTGCGTTGAATGGGCGTCCCATAGGTGTTGCTGTGGGTGCTCCCACGCAACACCCATAGAACAAGAAACATCTCCAGTTTTATGATAAATCGTAAATCTGGAGATGTGTGTGAATGCTGCGCCATCCTAGAGTTGGTGTAGCAAGGCTCAACAAGGAGAATTGTTTTCATTTCACAGCATACATTGAAAGAGGAAGTGCCTTTATTGGTTGTTTTTGTGCAGGAAGTTGTCCCTTCCTGCACAAAAACAATCTCTGCACGACACAGGCATCCTTGTACCATGGTGCAAGGGTACCTGTGTTACTGCATGGCTGCAGTTTGTGCAGCAGTGCAGAGGGAAGCACAGAGCTACAACATATTCATATACATATGTCACATCCCTGTGCTTCGGAAGTGCTACAGTGCAGTGCAGCTAAGGAGCTTGCAGTGCCACGCTGCAGTACTTCCTCATAAATCTTCAGCTATAAATTCTAAATTCACCATACATTACTAATGCATTCTTTCAGTCAATCATGCTGTATACATATATTCAACCAAACTTTCACACAATACCTTGCAATTATAGTTCTTTCTTTAGCCAGATAAGGTAGTTCTGATAAGAACTTTTTTTTTTTTTATCTTTTGTATTTTTTTTAACCATTTTGTATTTTGTTTGGTGTTTTTTCAAAAAATGAACAAAAAAAAGAACGAATAAAAGGAAACTTTTGGAATTACTTATCATTCCAAAAACAAACAAAAAAAATTAACATTGATAGATGCGTTGCGCAGCACAAACTGCATCCACAGACTGCTCACCGATGCATATGTTTCTTACACTTCACGTAGTGTTGCTTGAGAAAGGCGAGTTCTGGCCTAATGTCCATTGCAGGTGTTCCTGAGGACTCTCCAGACGTACTTGCCAGAGCAGGTGAGGGGTTCAAAGCAGCTCGCCTCATTTCCTCCCAAGCAAGATTGAAAGGATGTGTGGTCCGGAGATGCTTGTACATAGAAGCAGTGCCACAAGAGTATTTTTTTTCACTGCCTCTTGCAGGACTCGGTCACAAATTTTGCACGTCAACTTTCTCGCATTTACTTTCTTCCCTCCAGGTGGAAATGTGAAGAATTTCCACACAACAGATTCCGGCCTCTGTGGACGTGGTGCCTCCTGCAAGAATTATTCTTCAGAAGATACTTCCTTCTGCTGCTGCTGCTGTCCAGATACCATTATGTTTGATATTTTTTAAAACACTCCAAAAAAAATAAGCAAAAAGGGTTCTTGTAGGAAAAGAGATGTCTCTCTAAAGATGCTCCAACAAGAACAATTGAAATGGGTGGGGTCCTTCAATAGTTACAGTGAGAAATGTTATGAACCAATTAAATCTTTTTTTTTTAGGTCACATGGGATCCGTGCGCTTTGCGCTCGCGAAGCACGTACCAGATGCAACTTTGCGAAAGTGTATTTAAAAACGAACATAAGTTTATCGTAAGTACTAATATATTATTTTCATGAATATCTTAGATAATCTCTTGCCCTAATATGTATATTAAAGACACATACATATCATTTAAGAACTCACAGGCACATGCATCAAGCGATTTAGGAATCGCAAACGGTGCGAATCGCAAAATACGGCCGTTTGCGATTCCTAAATCACTATTTGGGATGCATTATCCTAAAAGTGAAGAAATCGCTATTTTTGCGATCTTTTAAAGTGCGATTGCTTTTAAAGAATCGCAATTTTGCGATTCCTTAAAAGCAATGCATGAAACTGAAAAAAAATGCGATTTCGCAATTAGAGAGAAAAAATTACCATGAGGTTGGACCTCATGGTAATTTTGCGAAATGTTAGAAATATGCAATTTTGTGCATTTTTTTAACTTTCATGTTGTGCACACACATGCCCTTAGGGCATGTGTGTACACAACATATGTGCATTGTTTGATTTCAGGGGTGCATTAGGGTGTCGTTTGGACACCCCTGCACCCTTGAAATCGCAATCTCAATTTGCGATTAGCTAATTGCGAATCGCAAATTGAGATTGTCTTCCCATTCATTCCTATGGGCCTCTAGGCCCATAGGAATGAATGGGAAGGGATTCCTTAATTGCGATTCGCAAAATGCGAATCGCAATTAAGGAATTTTAAGAAATCCCAATTTTTTTAGCGATTTCTTAATGCATAGGCTATTGCGATTCCTTAATTGCGGTTCCTTAAAAATCGCAATTAAGGAATCGCAAATGCCGAGATTGATGCATGTACCTGATAATTTTTTTTTGCGGGAGTCGCACACCCAGCGCACCCCAGCACGTATATGTGATGTCACGCAGGACCCACCACTGAGCAAGCATCACGTACCATAATGCGCATGTGTCGCGAATACGCGGAAGCATGAGTCACGGACTGGTCACATACCAATCACGCACATCAAGTAATATTAAATGTATATGATGTAACTGAAAAACACGCAGCCGTCGCTCACTCTACGCAGATCCTTCATGACATTTCTAAAATGGCGGCTAGAATCCGCGCACCCTCCATGATGTGTACGCTTTGGGTGCGCAACTCCCCCAAAAATTAGAAAAAAATGTAAAAAAGAAAATAATATAAATATATTAAAAGAAAAAGAAAACAAAAAAAATATGTTAGTTTGACTTTAACATTTTATTTTCAGTTTTAAGAAAATTATATAATGTTACTTATTGAATAAAATATTTATAAATAAACACTTAAAAAACTGTAGAAAATCAGTACAAAAAAATAGGTATGACTGCAATTCACTGAAAAAACCATAGGTTTCAGAGGCGTTATAGTTAGTAATTAGCATTTAAAAAATCTTTGAAATTTACTGAAAAAAACGTAGATTTCAGAGACGTTATAGTTAGAAATTGGCATTTGAAAAACCTTAGAAATTCACAGAAAAAAAACCATAGGTTTCAGGGGTGTTATAGTTAGCTGGACATTTCACTTGTACAAAACCATAGAAATACCTCTGTTATAGTGAGTTCTGCTAACTATAACTTGTTCGCCCACAATGCACTGCTGATGATGTCACATAATACATCATTCATGACATGGTCGGTGACATCACTGATGACATCACTGATGACATCTCAAATGACATCACTGATGTGATCAAGCCTCGTTGGTGGAGGCGAAACGCGTCATGGTGGATTGCAGGCTACAACTTTGGCACAAATAAAGCACTGAAAACTGCACTTACGTGGTGGTTTCGCTCCTTTTCGTTGTTCTGCACGAAGCAGCTGTTAACGGCGACTTTCTGGATATATATATATATATATATATATATATATATTTGAAGAATGATTCTTTCTTTCTTTGGTAGTAGTATACCTTATGGGTAAGAAGTTCTATAGCTCTAATTGTTTTATTCTGTCACAACTCTTAGTATTTCTTGAATATGGTGATCCAACACTTTCCATCCAGTCAATAATTTATTAGCTGAGAAAATTGAAAAGCGTGGAAACATCAAAAGTCTCCATAGAAAGAGCAGAAACAGCAATGCCTCAGAGCTCTCTTACTTCGGTTATTTGGAGAACACTTCTCTTCACTGAAGGTTCTCCAAAAGCTCTGTAAAAACGATTTTCTCTGGTTAAGCATATTCCCAATAATGCCCTTCTAACCTGTACTGGAAATCGCTGATGTTTTCTGGCCATGATTTCCCCTCAAAACTAAACATTGAGGGGGCGCGAAGGAGAGACACTACCTCAGAGTCAAAATATTACAGTTGAAGTGGACACCGTGATACTCGCACATGCACATTAACGACAATGCTCCGTCTCGCTGTCAAAAGAACCAGACTGTGAACTCTGTCTTGGAAGTGCTGAGACCATATTGGGATGCTCTTCACATGCAAATGTTAAACATTGTAAAATAATCTCAATAAAGGTTTCCAATAAGGATTTAGTCTTTTCTAAAGCGGATATCTCTTGACCAAAGCCTTTTTAAACTTAGGAGAGGACCTTTTTAGAAACAGGCATTGGTACGATAAAAGATTCTTGACAGTATGTGTGAGAAAATGAATTATTAATTGTGGTGGATGATAGTCACCACATGTAATAAAGTCACTAATTTGTTAAGACCACACAAATATTTCAGTAATTTAACCATGAACTCAACTCCTGGTATCTGGTGAACAGAACTGACTGCCTTAACCTAAGGAAAATGTGTAACGCACAACACAAGTACAAAACCAGTTAAAACGTTAAAAACACACCATAAAAAACATTAGACACAACCCCATAAAAACCTGTCTACAATTTATAACAAAAAGGATCAAAATGATCCCAAAGCAAAAAAAAAATGGGACCAGAGACTTTAATTATTGAATACTTAAGTGAAAATAACAACAAAAAACACAAAGCATTTTGTAAACATCAACTTATTTTGGTGCCCAAAAACAAAGGAGTATACTTTCAAGGCCCCCCTAACCTCAGAGGAAGAACTTACAGAGTCTCAGGGTGGGAGGCAGAAGGCAACAGAAAAGTATAGACCAAGTCCAGTTGCCACTGGTCAACTCAGTTTCTTCATAAGAATATCCTCTTAAGTTTTTTTGTTCCTGGAGCCATCCAGAGGATCAGGCTTATTTAAGATCTTTCTTTCCTTGCATTTCATTTTATTTATTTTTTTAAATTTCTTTAATGAAGTAAAGATCACAAGCACATAATATAACATAACACTTATCATCAAACAGTTGTGCGGTTGCACGAACAATGTACTAAACCTTATATTTTGAAAAAAATATGGGCGTAAAACCAAATCCAGACTTGTATCCTAAACAAACTGAGATAATTCCGCTATTTCATCCATTATATAATGATACAAATACTAGAATATATCATAGCGGTACTTTGAAAAACCAGCTGTAAATATAGACCACGGTACAGAGAAAATCAGGATTAATCAGTCTTCTGCATCCATATATATTCTAACCGGACCCCAAATTTGCTGCCCCAATTCCATTTCCCGCCTTCCCTTCATTGCATACAAATTATATTCCATATTATAAGTGAATAAAAACTGGGTTCGCCATTCTTCAAATGAAAGAGGATCACTTTGTAGCCAACATGAGGCAATGCAGAGCCTTAGAACCGCAGTGGCAACAAATATCAGATAGACATTGTTATCTATAGGCTCAGCTTGTGCACACCCCGTATCTGTACCCAACAAAATCTGCATGAAAGAGAGCTGAATAGGAGTACCCAAAATCACAGATAAAAACGTATTTATATGCCTGAACAATTCCCTCAGTTTTACACAAGTGCCAAAAATATGCATTACATCCGCCTGTTGCACATTGCATCTAAAACATTTCCCTTCTGGATCTCCGCCCCACTTTGAAATTTTATCTGGAGTACGATACAAGTAGAAAAGAGTTTTGTAATGTTGTGTTACTACGTTGGCAGACATAAGTACTCGTCCGGCAAACTCAATTGACCGATCAAGCGGGATTCCTTGACATCCTAGCCTATTCTCCCATTTACTCACTTGTGCTTCTAGGTCATTCGGCATGGCCTCTAACATTAAATTATAGAGTACTCCGATCCAAGCTCCTTTCTTATTCGCCTCAGTAAGAGGGTTGGGTAACATACATATAGTGGTTTTAATTAGATACTCACGAATTTGCAAATATTTGAAAAAATGTATGGTTGGGAGTTGATATTGCTCCTTCAACTGACTGAACGATTTTAAATTGTCCCCTATATATAAATCCCCCACAGTGATTAAACCTCTTGTTCGCCAATTCACCACTATACGATCCCAACAGATACTAGGGTGAAAGATCGGGGCAGTCAATGGAGTGTATATAGAGGCCTTTTCAATGTAAACATTTTTTTGGATTGCCTTCCAAACTTTATAGGCAGCAATTACCACCTTAAATCTGGTGCGTTTGTAGTAGTTCCAGTCCATATTGAGAAAAAGGCGGTTCCTGGCTTCCACACCCAAAAGTAGACCATATATTGAGGGTTGTAGTGCTGGCTCCGAAGGTCCTACCCCTGTAAGCAAGATATTGATGCGTTGGAGCATACAAGCGTAGTAATATAAAAGGAAGTCAGGTACCAATCAACCTCCTACAGCCCTTGGCAACACCATGTACTTTTTTGCACACCGCTCCTTTCCCCGAGACCTTAAAAATGTCATACAAGTCGCTTGCAGTTGCATGATATATGCAAGGGGAATCTCTAATGGTACGCACCGATAGAAATATAGAATCTTGGGTAATACCATAATTTTTAAAGTATTGCACCTGCCTACTAACGTTAAATGGAGACATTCAACCTGATCCAATTGTTTATGGATCCCACTAAGTAGCTTCTGCCAGTTAGATTGTACCGTAGCCGCAGCCGAAGCACTGATCTGTACCCCTAAATATGTAACCTCTGACAGAGCCCGGGTGTCTGAAAAAGACTTGATGTTATCACATAATATCTGGGTCTTGGCAGTATTTAATTTATACCCAGATACCGAGCCATATACTGCTGCTAAATGTTCAATCTCAGGCATTGCCATAGCTGGCCTTGGCGAAAGCACGGCCACATCATCGGCATACACTAGTACCTGATATTGTTGCTGTTGTATCCTAACTGGGGGAATCCGAGAGCTGTTCTCCATCATTTTTAAAAACGGATCTATGTAAAGGGCGAATAGCAACAGGGAACACAGGCAACCTTGCCTTGTCCCCCTTTGTATTGGAACTGATGTTGATTGTAGCCCCATTACATAGATCCGCACACTGGGTCGTTAGTACAGCGTCTGTATCGATTTTATATATTTTGGCCCAAACCCTCGAGAATTCATCAAATCCCATAGGAAGGCCCACGACACTTGGTCAAAAGCCTTCTCGGCATCCAATAATATGAGGCTCAATGGGACTTCCAGACCGTTTGCGTAATCTATTAAAGCAATCACCTGGTTGACATGATCGGTTGTGCCCCGTTTGGGAATAAACCCGTGCTGATACACAGAGACCAGTGAAGATATCGCCGCTGAAAGCCTTGTCGCCAATATTTTCGAATATATTTTCCCATCAGTATTCAACAATGAGATAGGCCGGTATGAGGCTGGTTGATCTGCAGGTTTTCCCTTTTTTCTAAAACCACGATACTCGCCTCGTCCCATGTTTTAGGATACGTTCCAGTCTGCGCCAACCTGAATGTGGCTAACATGTCATGTTTTAAAGCTTGAAAAAAAGATTTGTAGATCTCTAATGGAAGCTTGTTGGGGCCCGCTGTCTTGCCTGCTGGGAGTGCTTTAATTGCTGCTTCGAGCTCAGACATCGCTATTGGAGCCTCTACCTTGGCTGCGGTTTCGATATCCAAGTTTTTCTCACAAAATTGTCCTAACATAGCTGTGGCTTTACTACTATCATACTCTTCTCTAGCATATAAACGAGTATAGAATTGTCTGAAAACTTCCACAATTTCCGTCTCAGTTTCTACCATTTGCCCAGCTACATCTTTAATACATTTGATTTGCAGTGCAACTTCCCTCGTTCCCATTTTCTGGGCCAGACACCTGCCACTTGCCTCCCCATACTCATATAAAAGCTGACGCTTAGTGGTATAAATGTTTGCCGCCTCCTTACTCCAGTGATAGTTTAACTTTGCCTTGCATCAGGACACCTCTGCTGCTGAGCCCTGAATGTCTCTACTTAAGCATATATCCTGCACCAGCCGCTCTTCAGACTTTCCTAAGTCACTGTATAACTCCTGCAGCTTAACGCGTAGTTGCTTTTGCGCATTGTGGAAGGGGAACGAGACATACCTCAACTGAGAGACACCCGAGTGAGGGTTCCTCGGGTTCTAATCCTCCTGCGTCTCTGACGACCAGGAATCCTTCTCCTTTGTTTCCCCTGCAGGCCTGCAACCAGCGGATCGGACCCAGACCCGTCCCGGGAACGGAACCTCACGAGCACCCGGACCCCGGAAGTCCCGAACCGGAAGCAGCCTACCGGGAAACCGGAAGTCCCACCCCCATCCTAGGACCCGGAACTACAAAAGACGACGACGAAGAGAGGAGAGCGTTCCCGATAGCCGACTCGTGGCAGGAGACAGCGCGCAGAGAACCATCGAGGGAGAGCGAAAGGAGTGCGAGGATCGAAGGCGGAGAGTTGGAGGACGTCTGGACCGAGGAGTGGTGGAGTCCTCAGGAGGTGGCTGGAGAGCGGCCGTAACTCGCGGGAGAGTTACGGCGGGGCACGTGAGTACCGTGTTACCGTCTCCGTGTCCCCACTTTGTAGAAACCTGTAAATATTTGTATAGAGCTAGACCACACTGTTAGAGCACCTTTGCACTGTATATAATAGACTTTAGAGACACTGCACTTGTACATCTTGTATCATATTCCCTACACACCCACCCCATCACGAGAGCACCTCTCTTCTACCCTCCCCACACCTCTTTGCCCCCCCCATCTGTATCCCTCTCCGTTCCCCTCCTCACGGTTCTCTCTTGTCCTGCACGGCCTTGGTGTTGGTACCGGTACCGGAGAAGTCTATACTAAAAGGACTAACCCCTGCTTCTCTGTTTTCCCTCCGAGGTCATCCCAACGCCCGGAAGACGTGAAGACCTCTGGAAGATCCACTGGCCCGTATACACCTGGGAGCCGACCACAGCTTCACCCCTGAACTCTATATATATACGCTCACGTACTTTTGTCAGACAGAACAATAAAAGAGCTACCATAGCCCAATATATACGGCCTCCACGCCTGTTATTCCGGCCCGCAGCAACCCACAGACCACACCTGGTGTCAGAAGTGGGATCCGGAAGCATGGAGGCCGCCGTGAAGCAACTCGCAGAAAGCCAGGAACTCCTTGGGAAGATGATGGAGCGGTTTCTTAAAACCGCCGAGGATGATCGAGGCCAGCTGCACGATGTCCTGAAAGACCAGGGCACCGCTCAAGACCGAGCCCTTGGGAAGCTAGTTGACGTCATGGGGCAATCGAGACCCGCGACTGCATTACCCTTGGTGGTATTACAGAAGTACGTTCCAGGAGAGGATCCGGACTTCTTTTTTACGAACTTTGAGCGCTTGGCTGAGGCCGCTGCTTGGCCCGTTGACCGCTGGAGCCACTACCTTGGGCCTCTGCTGACGGGCGAACTCCAGGCGGCGTTCCAACAGGCCAATATTCAAGGGCAGACCCCGTACCAGGACATCAAAACGTGCATCCTTGAGCGACTTGGGATTGACGATGAGACCTACAGGACAAGACTGCGGCAGGCACTTGAAGGACCGCAGGAAACCCCCAGGGCCTTGTCGTTCCGCATCCAAGACCTCACCAACCGCTGGCTGAAGCCCGCCACATCCACCAAAGACGAAATTCTTGCCAAAATATACCTGGAACAATTTTTGGCCTCCCTACACCCAGCTACGCAGAAGTGGGTCCGTCAGCACTCGAGACTCACTTTAGACACCGCTGTTGAGATTGCAAGTGCCTTCAGCCGGGCACAGGACTTTCAGAAGAAGGATGAACATCCTGCACGAACAATCCATGGAAGCCATCCTCGACCCCCGAGGCCGTTAGTACCCCGAAAACCGGAGCCTATTCCTTTTGTTCCCTTTCCGGTGACCCCAAGACCAAACCTTCCTGGCCCTCAATGCTACCATTGTGGGGGTTATGGACACATAGCACGGTTCTGTCCACAAAAGGAAGAACCGATGGAGGTCGGCCTAACTCGGAACTATGTGTGTCTCACCCAGGAGGCTAGTCCACCTCCCTTCCGGTGTCCGGTAAGGATCGACGGACATCCAATGATGGCTTTAGCTGATTCAGGTTGTCGGCAAAGCGTGTTACGGCCGCAAGAAATGCCCAATCCTATGGGGCCGATGACTGGCACCGTAGATATCCAATGCGTACACGGTGATACCCGGAGATATCCCACCACCCGGGTGCAGGTACAACAGTACTCTGGAGAACGTAGTCCCCTTAATGTGGGCCTAGTACCCAACCTGCCGGAACAGGTAATCTTGGGCAGTGATTACAACGGACTACCCCGACTGTTATACGACGCCACAAACTCCTTGGAGAAATGGTGGTCCGAGGCTCCTTTTTCCCGAAACCCTCCTCCTGTAGAGCCCGCAACCAAGGTCCCGAAGACAAAAGGGCAAAAGAAGAAAGAGAAAAGGACATACGCCACTGCCTATCCTGTTCAGGTGGACCCGCATCCTTGGGAAAATGACCGAGAGTTCCGTGCAGCGCAACAAGAAGACCCAGTATTACAGGACGCCTGGGGACGAGCCCTTGAAAATGAGGATCCCTTGCACGTATGTCCCTATTTCTTTAAACGAAACGGTCTATTGTATAGGAAAGGTGGACCCCAACAAGAACCACAGCTGCTCGTTCCCGGTCCCTTTCGCGAGAAAGTACTGTTCTTAGCACATAGTCATTTGTTAGGAGGGCATTTCGGGGACGACAAAACAGGACAAACGATACTGGAAAAGTTCTATTGGCCGGGCGTACACAAACAAGTGAGCCAATACTGCAAAGAGTGTCCGGTCTGTCAAAAGAACAGTCGATACCGGCCTCCAAGAGTACCCCTTCAGCCGCTCCCCCTCATTGATGTCCCTTTCACTAGGGTGGGGATGGACCTGATAGGCCCCATGTTATCCTCAAAAAGTGGATGTCGGTATGCTCTCGTTCTAGTGGACTACGCCACTCGGTTCCCGGAGGCCGTCCCATTAAAACATCCCACCACTCAGAACATTGCAAGAGCCCTGGTAACCATCTTCACCCGAGTGGGTTTTCCCCGAGAGATATTAACGGACCAGGGTACCCCGTTTGTTTCGTCTCTCATGCGTCAGGTGTGTTCGCAACTGGGTATAAGACAAATAAGAACCTCTGCCTATCACCCCCAGACCGACGGACTTGTAGAACGGTACAACGCGACCCTAAAGACCACTCTCAAGAAATTGCTGGGACTGGAAAGCCGTCGCTGGGAGGAAATGCTTCCTTTGGCCCTCTTCGCTATCCGCTGCAAGGTCCAGAGCAGCACAGGGTACTCTCCCTATGAACTCCTCTACGGAAGACCCCCGAGAACCCTCCTGGATATGGCTCGGGAAGCTTGGGAAGCCGAGCCTGACCATACCCGACCTCTGCCTGAATATGTTGCCAACCTTAAGACTCATCTGGGCCAGATTAGGGAAATAGTGAGGCAGAACCTATTGACCGCCCAGGCCACACAAAAACGGCAATACGACAGGGGAGCCAAACCCAGAACCTTCGTTCCCGGAGACCTAGTGCTACTCCTCCTACCCTCATCCGATCACAAACTACTGGGACAATGGCAGGGCCCTTATCCGGTGACGAAACAGGTAACCCCTGTTACCTATGAAATTGAACTAGACCCTATCCGTAAACAGAGACAAATCTACCACATAAATTTGCTCAAGAAATGGGAGGGGCCCCAACCCGTGCTCTCCAGCATGCCCAACCCAGGGGATCCGCTCTTCATAAGTTGTGTTGACCCGGAGCTACCGCCAAACAAAAGGCAAGACCTCAGGAATATCCTGTCACCCATACAAAAGGTGTTTTCCACATCTCCGGGACACACCACAGTTATCGAACATGCGATCCATACAGAACCTGGAAAAGTCGTGAGACAACGTCCCTATCGCGTCCCAGAAGCCCGCCGTAAAGTCATCCAAGAGGAAACACAAGAGATGATGAAAATGGGCATTATCGAGCCATCCGTTAGTTGCTGGAACTCACCCATCGTTCTTGTTCCTAAACCCGATGGCTCCACAAGATTTTGTATTGACTTCTGGGAAGTCAATAAGGTATCAAGTTTTGACACGTATCCGCTACCCCGAGTAGATGAAATGATAGAACGCATTGGACGGGCTCGCTATATCAGCACGCTGGATCTCTGTAAGGGATACTGGCAAATCCCCATGAAGAGTGAGGATAAAAAGAAAACGGCGTTCTCTACGCCGGACGGACTATTCCAGTTTAGAGTTATGCCCTTCGGGCTTCACGGGGCCCCAGCAACCTTTCAACGGGCTATGAACATTGTCCTGCAACCACATGCCCAATACGCAGGAGCTTACCTTGACGATATAGTCATTTATAGTAATGACTGGCCTGAACACCTGTCCCACCTGGAACGAGTGATCACCTCTCTGGGTGAATATGGGTTCACCATTAACCCTGCTAAAACCACTCTTGCGGCACAAACAGTGAAGTACCTGGGTTACCTCCTCGGGAAGGGGGTCATACGACCTCAAGATAACAAAATAAAAGCCATCCAGTCAATACCCTTCCCCCAAACCAAAAAGGACCTCCGGGCCTTCCTTGGACTTTTAGGATATTATCGGAGGTTCATCCCAAACTTTTCTCAGATTGCAGTACCCCTGACCGATCTCCTAAAGAAAAGCCCTGGAACAGAAACCCTACTACGACAACCCTCCCCTCAGATGTTGACAGCTTTTCAGGATCTGAAAAATGCACTGTTGTCTGAGCCAGTTCTCATCAGTCCTGATTACACACAACCCTTCATTCTCCAGACTGACGCCTCAGAACAGGGACTGGGAGCGGTCCTCTCCCAAAAAGACCAGGCAGGCATAGAGAGGCCTATCCTCTACCTCAGTAGGAAACTCTTCCCCCGTGAGATGAACTACGCGGTAGTCGAGAAAGAAGCCCTAGCCATTAAATGGGCCATCGAGAGCCTGCGTTATTACCTGGAAGGGCGAGAGTTCATTCTGTACACGGACCACGCACCCCTAGAGTGGATGGCACGCAATAGGGGACATAATGACAGAGTGCTACGCTGGTTTCTATCCTTACAGCCCTACAGATTCCAGACATTACATAGAAAAGGGGCCGAGCAGGGCAATGCAGACTACCTGTCCAGATATCCCCCACCATCCACCCCCACAAGAAGGATAGCTAGGGAAAGGGGATGTGGAAGGGGAACGAGACATACCTCAACTGAGAGACACCCGAGTGAGGGTTCCTCTGGTTCTAATCCTCCTGCGTCTCTGACGACAAGGAATCCTTCTCCTTTGTTTCCCCTGCAGGCCTGCAACCAGCGGATCGGACCCAGACCCGTCCCGGGAACGGAACCTCACGAGCACCGGACCCCGGAAGTCCCGAACCGGAAGCAGCCTACCGGGAAACCGGAAGTCCCACCCCCATCCTAGGACCCGGAACTACAAAAGACGACGACGAAGAGAGGAGAGCGTTCCCGATAGCCGACTCGTGGCAGGAGACAGCGCGCAGAGAACCATCGAGGGAGAGCGAAAGGAGTGCGAGGATCGAAGGCGGAGAGTTGGAGGACGTCTGGACCGAGGAGTGGTGGAGTCCTCAGGAGGTGGCTGGAGAGCGGCCGTAACTCGCGGGAGAGTTACGGCGGGGCACGTGAGTACCGTGTTACCGTCTCCGTGTCCCCACTTTGTAGAAACCTGTAAATATTTGTATAGAGCTAGACCACACTGTTAAAGCACCTTTGCACTGTATATAAAAGACTTTAGAGACACTGCACTTGTACATCTTGTATCATATTCCCTACACACCCACCCCATCACGAGAGCACCTCTCTTCTACCCTCCCCACACCTCTTTGCCCCCCCCATCTGTATCCCTCTCCGTTCCCCTCCTCACGGTTCTCTCTTGTCCTGCACGGCCTTGGTGTTGGTACCGGTACCGGAGAAGTCTATACTAAAAGGACTAACCCCTGCTTCTCTGTTTTCCCTCCGAGGTCATCCCAACGCCCGGAAGACGTGAAGACCTCTGGAAGATCCACTGGCCCGTATACACCTGGGAGCCGACCACAGCTTCACCCCTGAACTCTATATATATACGCTCACGTACTTTTGTCAGACAGAACAATAAAAGAGCTACCATAGCCCAATATATACGGCCTCCACGCCTGTTATTCCGGCCCGCAGCAACCCACAGACCACACGCATATAATCCAAAACTGAGGTCCTCCCCTCTAAAAGCAGCTTCGAACGTATCCCACACTATCCCCATTTCAGTGCTCCCTCTATTATAATTAAAGAACTCTGTTACCCAATCCGTCATATACTCCTGAAATTTGACATCCAACAGCAGCTTGCAGTCAAACGTAAATTCCCGGGGCTTACTAAGAGGGCAGTTTAACTGAATAGAGAGAACAACAGGGCCATGATCAGAAGTGGCTCGTGGATATACTTGCATTTGTGCACCAAGAAGTAAGCTTTGTGGCGCTAAAAAATAATCCAACCGCACCAATTTCTGGTGAGTAGCCGAAAAAAAGTATGGCCAGGGTTACCACCCCTAAGGTGAGACCAGGCATCAACCACTCCATGTAAGGTAAGGAGTGCTTGTAATGACCTATATACTTTGGGTTTCCTGCCTACATACACATATTCACCATTACCTAATGAGTCTGGTTGAAGATTAATATTTAAATCCCCACATATTATAACTGGGGTGGGCCAGGTTGCTAATTTAGCATTAAGATATTCTAGAACAGCTGACTCATCAAAATTAGATCCATAAATGGAACATAGCGTACATTTAAAATTGCCAATGGTACATTCTGTAATTGCCCATCTACCACCACTGTCCTCCAAAGCCCGCCCAGAACCAATAACATGTTTTTTAGCTAATATGGCGACCCCACGGGTCATAGAAGTTTGCTTAGTGCATACTAGGACATTATACCGGAGCTCAGTCAAGAGCTTCCGCTTAGACCATGCCACAGCGTATCTTGGAGATAGATGATATCACAGCTAAGCCACTGCAGTTCCCTAGCCATCCCTTGTCTTTTATTTATAGCATTAAGGCCCCTGTCATTCAGTGTACCTAGTCTTAACATTCTAGCTGCCATTCCATAATCTCACAAAAAAAACATGCCGTTCCACCACTGCCCTGCATACCACACATACAAATAAAGAAGAAGAATGCGCTCTCTTTTATATGTTTGACCCCCCCCTCCCAGGCTGTCCCCAGCCAAACCCACCCTCCATTCCACCCTTCTCTCCCCTGCCACCCACTGCAGGGCATAAGGACATAGTCCTCAGTGATGCGGGTGTGCAGAATCCCCCTCCACAGGAAGCCCACCAGGCCGTCACCCTTTTAATACTTTTACCACTATCTTTTTCCACTGAAATAACAGATAAAACAAATTGTCTCTAACCACCCAAGGCCACCAATTAACCAAGATTGCCTATAAATGTCAGGCAAAGAAACAGCTCTATAACAATTAAGTCTTTTAAGCATGATCCCAAAACTAAATGTTTCTATTATTAATAGTGAAATTAATCTACTCAGAAACCACAATAGAATTTTATAGCAGTCTTAGTTTATGCTGCTGAAGTAGGCTGAAGTCCACAAGATTCTTTATGATAGCAAGCTCACACCCTGTGAAACGGATTACGAATTCTTTTGTTGTTCTAGCTCGACTTGAGGTTCTCAAATGTTAGTGTCCAAGGTCTTCAAATACGCTTGTGCCTGGGACTCTGATGTAAAATATTTAGATTGCCCCCTGTGGATCACCTTAAGCTTTGCTAGATTTAGGAGGAATACTTGCAGTTGTAGGGCAAAAATCCGGAAGGGAAAAAAAATTCACATCCACTGCCTGTACGACGCTTATCCGGGCGTGCTAGATCATATGATGCCTCTCTCAGAATGAAATTGTTAACGCATATCAATATCGCTCGTGGATGTGCTTTGGATCCCTCTACTGAGTTTGAGGCTCCATGAGGTTTACGCTGGATAAACAGGAATCGATGTGCCCTGATGACCTCATTCTCCCATCGCCAATCACTTAACTCAGGGAAGGCTTCTGTGAAAACCTCGATGATAAATTTACGAACATCTCTCCCTTCTCTCATTTCAGGTATGCCTAAAACCCGTAAATTATTGCGCCTTGCGCGGTTTTCTAAGTCCGTCAGTTTCCATTCTACATCAGATCTTGTCGCCTGCAAAGTCTCTATAGCAACTAGTTGTTTTGTCAATGAATCTCCAGTGCTTGAAATGCGCTCCTCCGTTTCAGTAACTCGCGTAGTAAGCTCATTAAAAGATTGAACCATTCTTCGCATGGTGTTTTGGAGCTTCCGGACTGCTCCCTGAGTGCGATTGCTTTCGGCTTTAGTCTCTGCCCGGTGTGCCATATTACTTTTATAAATAATATTCAGAGTGACCCCGCTAGCTTCCTCCTCCACTAGATCCTGATTCTGACCTTGCACTTGCTCTTGCTGTTCACTTTCCCCGCCTTCCCAGGTGGGTTGTACAAGGGGAGACATCGCTTGTGATAGACCCTCTGCCTCAAAGTTCCGTCTGACAGTATCTTGATAATCAACCAGCCCCTTGATCTGAATAGGCGACTGCTCCATGTCTTCCTTGTGTTCCCCTATAAATGCCTCCTCATCTCCCCATCCCCCTGGCAAACTGTTACAATCATCCTCGGAGACAGCTGAAAGATCTGGCCTAGAGTAGTACTTGCCCTCTGAAATCACGGACTCAGAGTCAGCCAAGTCCTCATCTACCACTCGCTGAGCTTTATTCACTTCAGTTCCCACGTTGACAATACACTCAGGGGGAGCCAAGCCATTCGTGTTTGCAGTAGTATCAGAGCTGCCACTTGATATTATCGCAGTAGTAGATCTTACACTGGCCGCAATGCCTTTCTTTAGAAAAAGGCTTTAGAGCCTTTCCCGCTTCCATTCATGTTTGGCTCACCTTGCATAGCCTAAACAGGCGCAGCAGCTCCTGTTGCGCCTCCTGTTGCGCCTCAAGTGCCTTCACTTCGGCCAGTGTGGACCACTGCCACACTCTGTAATGGCACAGCCAGGGTCACTGCTCCAGCTCCAACACCAGATATGCAGTCGCTGGGACAAGAGGATTCAAGGTGTGGACAGTACTTGGAGCATTCACAGAATTGATGGTGTTTAAACCGGGTTTTTTCGCACCTCTGCCTTTTGGGCCATAGTGTATCCCGCTTCTATGCAGTAGCTAATACGATGACAAAGTATCCAGCAACAAAGTATCCGATGAGAGTTTTCTCCAGCCGTTCTCTTGTCGGCCGTCCCCATCTGCCACCGTCTCTGACTCGGCTCTGCTTAGATCTGCTAGTTCTGCCTCCGTACCTCAGCGGCTCTCTCCAATACGCCCCTCGAGGCCGCCAAACATCACAGCGGCTGCCAGACTGAAAGGGTTGGAGAGCCCGCCCCAAGCTCCACACTGCTACAATCCAGCCAAGGCAACAGGGATAAACCGTTAATACCAACCAACGGTCGAGTCGTGACTTACACTGCAATTCTCCACACCAGAGGGCCTTAGATCTGCCCCGATTCCATCGATACTCAGCCTAAACAAAGAAGGAGTGGGTAAGCGGTTTCCCTGGCATCTTTCACTGCGGAGGTGGAGAGCGCACACTCACACGGCCATCCGCACGGCCACCATCTTGCCCCAGCCCCTTTCCTTGCATTTCAAGTGGAAGGAGGTCCAACCTCCTCAGATCCTTCTCACAGGCCACAGATGCCAATTGTGGCAAGTTCATTCTACCTGACATCCATTTGTAAGTCCAGCAA
Source organism: Lissotriton vulgaris (assembly GCF_964263255.1). NCBI lineage: Eukaryota > Metazoa > Chordata > Amphibia > Caudata > Salamandridae > Lissotriton > Lissotriton vulgaris. The sequence continues at coordinate 959,799,629 of NC_141693.1, read as the reverse complement.
TATTCTGGGAATGGCTGGGTGAGGGTCCGGCTTTAGGGTTCACCAGCCTATGGGTTGGGAACACCCTAAGACCTCCTAGTTCCTCTCTTACCTGTGGTGTAAGGTTTCCCAGTTCCTGACTTAGCTACGTTTGCATTAGTTTCTGTTTAGTTTGCTGAAAACATGCCCAAAATGCCATGTGCCCGACAGACAATATATTAGAATTGTCTTGGCACCATATTCTCTCCCTTTTAAGTGTACATCAAGTGAATCATGTGGCTCAACAGATCTATCAAGCAGGATTTGACAGTGTGGTGTCACAGGATGCCTATAAACACCATTCTGAATATTAAACCAGAATTAATACAAGGCGACAGACTAATAGGTTAGCACTTCACTATCTTTCTGCTGCTGTATCAGGATGGTCGTGCACAACACTCCGGTACCTGTTACCTTTTGGTGCCTCTGGTTACAGATTCCCACAGCAAATTGAACAAACTGAGGTGCACTGAACACAATACAGGAAGCTGATTGTATTTTCTTTACTCTTGTCCTTTATTTCAAAATCGACAACAGTACCTAAAAACAGCCAACGTGTTTTGTTCTCCAAAACCAGAAGTTAATCAGGGCTTTTATATCAAGATGCAATTAAGCTTTCAAGAGGTGGCATATGATAATAATAGTCCTTGAAAGAGAGATAAAATCCAGATATTGAAATATCACCAACTTTTATAACGGAATTTAAAAGAGATTTGAGGTAGTTCAACAAATACCAGTAATTCCTTGTGGAGAAATTAAGTGTTGGGTTTCACCTTTGCCAAGAACGCTGCAGGAAGGAAGTATGACCCAACACACCACCTGCGCCCCAAGGCTGCTCCCTGAAAACAACACAGCGAGCAAGCAATTGAGTGCAGGGAGAGGGAGGGAAAAAGAATCCAGGAGACTATTGAGCGCTAGTTGGACCACCCCAGAGAACAGTACTGCCAAAATAAGGTCTGCACCTAGAAAACAAAAACACCAGATTACCTGACTGCTCTAACTCGCTCAAAGAACTCCCACTCCCCTTATCTATGACCATGCAGCTACAATAAGCATAGACATGACTCTTACCAGTCCATGGTGTCAGCGTAGTCCCACTGGGGAGCCATGCAATCCTCTCGTGTGAATAGGGCTTAGATATATCCGAGGGAAAAAATAATATTATGCAGCTCCCAAACGTGTTTCCAAAGAAATATAGGGGGAAAAAAGTCAATTCGTAGACATAAAAAACCCCTACTGATATGTCATAAAGTCCCAGTAAGCTTAAAATCGTGGAGGAAATGGAACAGGACCGAAGCGTAGCAGCCTCTACCTTCGTCAATCTCCAGCCGCGGAATAGGTCCGAACTTTTACACAACGAAGTGGTCAGGCTCCAAAAGACGCGGAAGCAAGAGCCGCGTCTTGGTTACACGTTGAACGGCTTTCCAGGACAAGCCGTTAAACACGTCCACGAACAACCGGAATCCAAAGGGAAAATCCAAAAGGGTATCGGAGCCCCGATAACCCTACCTGAAGGCTCTATGCCAGAGAGCAATTAGAACCAGCAAAAACAGAACAGGGGCCAAGGAAAGGGGCAGGTACGAAACCAGTTCAAGGGGAAGAAACACGAAGAAAGGAGGCCGTAGCCAAAGCCCATGAGCCCGTGAGTGCAAGGAAGCAGAATACCTCTGCCAACACAGGAACCAGACCTGGAGTTGAATCCCAACAACTGAAAAGAAACCAAGCACTGAAACAGCGGCGTGCACAACATTTAACCCATAGCCAGGTAGGTCATGTGATGCTGCGTACATGGTCAGAGAAAGAGGACTAACGCTATTCCTAACAGTACCTCCCCCCAAGCACCCTCCCCACAGGACGGGGCTTAGAGGGATGGTGCAAGTGAAACAACCTAACCAGCCTGGGAGCATGAACCCCACCCGCTGGTTCCCAAGTACGGTCATCAGGAGAGTACCCCTTCCAATCAACCAGGTAATATAATCGGCCTCTCCTACGTCTGGAATCCAGAATAGCCTGGACCTTGAATTCCTCCTGACCATCAACTAACAAAGGGGGAGGAGGTGGCAAAACCTGGGCAGACTCAATATAGGGTTTCAATAGCGAAGTGTGAAACACCGGATGGACTCTATATTCCAAAGGCAACTCAAGCTTCATAGCTACAGGATTAATAACCTGAATGATTGAAAAAGGGCCTACGTATCTGGGCTGCAGTTTACGGGACCCCTGCATCCTGAGATTTCTGGTGGCCAACCACACACGCTCTCCAACCTTATATGGAGGAGCCGGCGCCCTATGAGTATCCGCATGCGCCTTCATAGTGGCTTTAGCCTCCAACAACGTATCCCTGGATTTAGCCCAAATATCACTCAAGACCTTACACATTTCGTCTATGGCTGGCACGTGTCCCGTGGGTTGGATGGCCATGGCTCTCGGGTGATATCCTATTGAACAAAAGAACGGAGTCATACCCAGGGCAGAGTGCAAGCTGGTATTATATGCAAACTCCGCCAAGGGTAGAGCCGTTACCCAGTCACAGGAAAGGGAAGACACCAGACATCTGAGATATTGTTCCATGGTTTGATTGGTGCGCTCAGTCTGCCCATCAGACTGCGGATGATTGGCAGAGGACACCCGTATCTCCATTTTCAACACAGCACAAAGCTGAGTCCAGAAATGGGATACAAACTGAGCTCCCCTATCGGACACTATCGCAGTGGGTAACCCATGTATCCTTCCCACTGAAGTCATGAACACATTAGCCATTTCTTTAGCCGTAGGAATCTTAGCAAGGGGAATAAAATGTGCCATCTTGGTAAACAAATCCACCACCACAAGGATGGCAGTAAGCCCGGAAACAAAAGGAAGATCGGTCAAAAAATCCATACTTATCGTATGCCACGGCGCAGGGGGCACTGCCAAGGGATGCAGTAAACCTGACGGTTTGCTATGTGAAGGCTTACTTGTGGCACACACTGGACAGGCCGCTACAAAAGCCTGAATATCCCGGGCCGCTGTGTCCCACCAAAACCACCTTAAGCATAATTCCTTTGTTTTCTGCACTCCAGGATGGGCCACTAAAGCAGACGAATGACACCAATGCAAGACCGTATCCCTCAACTCAGGCGGAATGAACAAACAACCATCATGAAACAATAACCCGTCTTGCACCAAACATAGAGGTTGGGATAACCAGGGAGCCAGATCGATCTTCCTGATCTTCTCTTTCACTATACATGTGAATTCATCTGCTCTGGTAGCCCCCACTATCCGATCACTGGAAATCATTGGTCTTACTTCTCTTTCCGGCCCCGCATCCCTAGGATCAACATGTATGTGGGAAAGAGCATCAGACTTCTTCTGCTGAGCAGCGGGCCTATATGTGATAACAAAATCATATTCGTTAAAAAAACAGGACCCACCGCATCTGGCGTGGTGTCAAACCCCTGGCAGAACGAAAGAACTCTAAGTTCTTATGGTCGGTGTAAATTGTGATGGTATGCCTTCCTCCCCATAAATAATGCCTCCATTCCTCAAAAGATAGTTTTACCACCAAAAGTTCCCTCTCGTCCACAGTATAATTACGTTCTGCCGGCAAGAGTGTTTTAGAGAAATAGGCTATAGGGTGCATAAGACCGGATTCGATGTCTCTTTGGGGGAGTACCCCTCCCACAGCACACAACGATGCATCAGTCTCAACAAAAAATGAGAGGGCAGGATCAGGATGCACCAACACAGGCGCAGATGTAAATTCCCCAAGCAACTGCTGGAAAGAGGCTTGCGCCTCAGATGACCAAACAAAAGGAACCCCCTTTCTCAACAACCGTGTCATGGGCGCAACTACATCAGAGAAATGTGAGATGAAGCGCCTGTAAAAGTTAGCAAACCCCAGAAGGACCTTTACGTCCTTGGCAGTAGATGGAATAGGCCAGGTGACAATGGACTCTATCTTTCTGGGGTCCATCTGAATACCTCCCGCAGACACAATGAAACCCAGGAACTCCACCTTGGGGGCACTAAATTGACACTCCTCCAATTTGACAAACAAATGATGGTCTTGTAACGTCTGCAACACCTGTGTCACATGTTTCTGATGTTCCTTAATAGATTCCGAAAAGATCAATATATCGTCAATATAGACGATGACGCTTATATCCAAGTACTCCCTGAGGACTTTGTTTATGAAAAACTGAAAGGCCGCTGGCGCATTGCACAAGCCAAATGGCATCACGCAATACTCTAACAGGCCAAATTTCGTTTTAAAAGCAATTTTCCATTCGTCTCCTGAGCGAACTCAGATAAGATGATACGCGCCCCGGAGATCTAGTTTAGTGAACACGATGGCCTTCCTTAACTGATCCAGTAAAACCGGTATCAGAGGAAGAGGGTACTTGTTCTTCACTGTTACTTTGTTAAGGGCCCTGTAGTCCACACAAGCACGCAACGTGCCCTCCTTTTTCGGTATAAAAAAGCTAGCCAACGACACAGGTGAACAAGACGGTTGTATAAACCCTTTACCCAACATATCATACAGATACGTCTTCAAATGCAATTCCTCCAGTTCAGATAGTGCATAAATGCGGCTGCATGGCAAAACCGCACCCGGAACCAAATCGATCTTACAATCAAAGGTTCGATGCGGGGGAAGACCCTGCGGTTGACCCTCATCAAATACATTCATGAAAGCCGAATAAGGGGAAGGCACACCGGCACAGGTTAGTGGAGACATCCAATCGGTAGCCTCCTGATAGCAATGTTTCAAACAATGTGCAGAATCAAGAGTCACTGAACGAGGGACCCAGTCGATCTTAGCGTTATGCCTTTGCAACCAAGGTACTCCCAACACTAAACCAAAAGAAGGAGCGTCAATTAAGTCAAAACAAATAGACTCGGAGTGACCGTTCTCACAAATTAAACACAAAGGCTCTGTCTGACGAGTGATAGACCCTGATGTCAACTCGGTCCCATCAATTGCCCGTACTGGCTCAGGTAACTCTTTATCCACACACGGCATCATCAATTTGTCCGCCAATGAGATGTCGATAAAGTTTCCTGTGGCACCAGAAGCCAATAATACTGATACCATCACTCTATTGTTATTGGAAACCAATAGACAAGCAGATATTATAAAATGTCAGGGGCCCCTTTCCACAGCACCAACAACTTCATAGGCCCCCCTAGTGTCCTGCATTCCAAGCAACCCGCAGTCCTGATAAACACATGCCACCCCCTTACTCAGCGTCATGCTAGATGATTTTACCGGGCATTCTCTGTCATAATGGCCACCCTGACCACAATACAAACACAAGTTCTTGTCCCTCCTTCTTCTCTTCTCCTCAGGGGTCAAAGCACTCCTCACACCCCCAATTTCCATTGGTTCGGGTACGGTTTTATGCTCCACCACATGCTTCATATCAGGCCTAATATACCCCCCAAGAGAAGGCTGAAAGCAGTTACGTTCCCCTCTGCGTTCCAACAGCCTATGGTTTATTTGACCACAAGGTCAATAAAGGCTGCGCAATCACTAGGTGGGTCAACCACCTGTGACACTATGTCCTTAAGTTCTTCGCATAAACCCTGATAAAACAATGAAGTCCTTTTGGCCATAGGCCACTGGGTCTCTGATACAAGCCGATTAAAGGTGGATATATATGTTAGTAAATCCTGCCTGCCCTGCCTTAACTTCAGGAGTTCCGCATCACTCGCCTGCATAAAGGCATATTTGGCAAACAGTCCTCTCATCATTTCTTTAAATGCAGTGTAATTATACAAAACTCGATCATCGTTGTCTACCAAGGGAACTGCCCATACAGCAGCCGTGCCAGCCAAATACGAGATCATAAATGCTACTTTAGCTGAATCGTCTGGAAAGGCATTGGGCCTACACATAAAATGCAAATGGCACTGGTTCATAAAAGTGCTATATTTTTCGCTGTCCCCTATGAACCTCTCAGGGGCAGCCAGAGCACCGGAACCGGTGAAGTGACTGTAACGGCATTAGGAGCCCCACCGCTAGCTGTCTGTCCTGTCCCTCTCTCATACTGGAACGTGGCAAGCTGCAGTACGGTACCCTGTTGACCCCGGCCCTTCACTGTACCCAGTTCCTGTTTCAGCCCCAGATTTTCTTGTCTCAAGTCCTGGACCTGAGCTTGCAGTGATGTTATAGCACCCCATGAATCCTGCATGGTAGGGGGCCCAGATGCCCCCTCTAAGGGATTCCCTAACTCATCCATACTCGTCCGGGCAGTGCTATATAATTTGTGGGCTTGGTTTTTCTGTTGGGTTTCACCTTTGCCCAGAACGCTGCAGGAACGAAATATGGCCCAACACACCACCTGCGCCCCAAGGCTGCTCCCTGAAAACAAAACTGCGAGCAAGCAATTGAGCGCAGGGAGAGGGAGGGAAAAAGAATCCAGGAGACTGTTGAGCGCTAGTTGGACCACCCCAGAGAACAGTACTGCCACAACAGGTCTGCACCTAGAAAACAAAAACACCAGATTACCTGACTGCTCTAACTCGCTCAAAGAACTCCCACTCCCCTTATCTATGACCATGCAGCAACAACAAGCATAGACATGACTCTTACCAGTCCATGGTGTCAGCGTAGTCCCACTGGGGAGCCATGCAATCCTCTCGTGTGAACAGGGCTTAGATATATCCGAGGGGAAAAATAATATTATGCAGCTCCCAAGCGTGTTTCTAAAGAAATATAGGGGGAAAAAGTCAATTCGTAGACATAAAAAAACCCTAGTAATATGTCATAAAGTCCCAGTAAGCTTAAAATCTTGGAGGAAATGGAACATGACCGAAGCGTTACAGCCGCTAACTTTGTCAATCTCCAGCCGCGGAATAGGTCCGAACTTTTACACAATGAAGTGGTCAGGCTCCAAAAGACGCGGAAGCAAGAGCCGCGTCTTGATTACACGTTGAACCGCTTTCCAGGACAAGCCGTTAAACACGTCCACGAACCACCGGAATCCAAAGGGAAAATCCAAAAGGGTATCAGAGCCCCGATAACCGTACCTGAAGGCTCTATACCAGAGAGCAATTAGAACCAGCAAAAAGAGAACATGGGCCAAGGAAAGGGGAAGGAGCAGGTATGAAACCAGTTCAAGGGGAAGAAACACGAAGAAAGGAGGCCGTAGACAAAACTCACGAGCCTGTGAGTGCAAGGAAGCAGAAAACCTCTGCCAACACAGGAACCAAACCTGGAGTTGAATCCCATCAACTGAAAAGAAACCAAGCACTGAAACAGGGGCGTGCACAACATTTAACCCATAGCCAGGTAGGTCATGTGATGATGCGTACATGGTCAGAGAAAGAGGACAAACGCTATTCCTAACATTAAGCTCCAACTTAGTGCAGTAAGACCACCATTGGCTGTTTTTATGAACTATTGTCAATTTTGAAATAAAAGACAAGAGTAAAGAAAATACAATCTCACTTCCTGTATTGTGTTCAGTGCACCTCCGTTTCATACAATTTACCATTCTGAATTTTCTATAGAGCTCAGAGGAGTAATCTCTGCCACTTCAGGTCAGCCTATTTTTTGCTCCTAGGAGGTATTTCACACCTCTTTCATACCTACTCCCAGGCTGTGCCCGGTCTGGGAGAAGCGGGAGAATTCATGCAAGGTTTGAGGAACTTAAAGCAGGGACAAGGCAACTTTCCAAAAGTTACTTTTTCTCATTATTTATTTGAAATCTGACTTTTCTTTTGAATTAGATTTTAATAACTGTTAGAAACTTTTACAACTAGTCGTTTAATTATTTTTCTAACTCGTCCTATTCACGAGATACAATATTAGTATTTTAATCTGTACTCTGATGTAGGACAGCTAGGCTTACCGAATTTAGAATACTTTTTTAGGACCCAATCACTGCAGAGACATGGTAACATAATTTCTTTTTACGTGTTCCAATTTTAAATACTATGCTCTGTAGCTTGAGGGCTACACTGCCTACCTAGGGGTGGCTTACTTATATTAGAAATGATGGTTTTTACATGTCAAAATGGGTTATTTTAACAGGAGCCCTGCAGGTTTATACTACAGCAGTCAGACTACAAGGGTAGACCTGAAGTCATGTTTTCCTTGACACACTAATGAAAAGCACAATACATGGTAGCAGTCCATGTGTACATTTAACTATCCATGGCATGTGTGCAATTACTACACCATTTATTATGGCCATCCAGGACAGTTTAATCACTAATCAGGGATTACCCAATTGCTAAATGTTTTAGAGGGCAGCCACATCCAACGGTCACTGGGATGTCATGCCTCAGAGTGCTGAGTCTAAAATCCATAGAGAAAAGTCAGCAAAAAAATTAGGTGACTAGGTAAAAAGTGACGTTTTCTGATGGCGTTGTTGCAGGTCGCTTTTGTTTCTAGTGTATATCCTTCAGTTTCACTGTAAATTAATGTATTCAGATATGTTCAATCTTCTCTGAATGCAAACAAAATACAGCAACCACACACCTTTTCTACTAAACTCATATGTAACACTAAGTAGTTCAGCAGTTTCTGTTTCCAACACTTCAAATGTCAAGCTAGGGTGTTTGTATACATTTGTATAACCCAGTTCGAGAGTATTTACTAAAATGTAGGGGTTCAAGAAACCTAGACTCAAATTTTATTTTTCTTACTGTGATAGCGTTTTTATAAATACAGCTAATCCAGCCCATGTTCTGTTTCCAAGATTATTTTTCATAAATAATATTATACTCCCAGTGCATACCAGAGATCAATATCTGCTCCTGAAAATCCATTCTCAATCTGCAATTAAAAAAAAAAAGGTTTCTGGCAGTAATTGGTTATTCATTTGGAAGGGAGGAATATGAAGGTTCACAGATGATGTAACAGACAAAGAGGATGTACATTAAGGCGAGTACCAGAAGTTTTGGCAAAAAGCAGCTTTTACTTTTATAGAACATCATACATGCCAACATTTTGGTGTAGGGAAGTGGGTGATTTTGAAAAATAATTGGGGGAATGGATTTTCCCCATTGACTTCTTTTGAAGCAATGGTAAGTTTCAGGCAGGTAGCAGCTAAAACAAAGCCAATTTTTGCTTTAAAAATCAAGTGTCCTGCTTAAATCAGGACTATTGGCATATATGGAGCATGTCCAAGTGCTCAGCAACTGTAATATGTGTGGACATAATAATTAGAGAGCTGTTGTTAGTTCACCCAGTCAATTGGGATCACTGACAGAATATCACAAACAGAAATATTGTGTGGACATAATATTGTGTGAAAAATATTGAGAACCAAAATATCTAGAATGTCGTCCACATCTGAGTACCTTGAAGGTATACATAATAATAACCTTACAGACCTAGAGTGAGGCATACATTATGCAGAAAAAGAAGCAGAAAACTCTGGGCAGTTCTCAATTTAGGTGGAAAGCAGCTCCAGTATAGAGCACTCTCAACACCAGTGACACTCTAAATTTTCTCACCTCAAATGTCTGCTTTTCTATCAAAGTCTTTTAGCGTAGGATTGGCACAGTGCCATCCACGCCGAAATACAAAGGGACAAAAGGCCAGATGTATGAAAGACCACAAAAGCGATCCCTAAATAGCGATTTTTACCGAATCGCTATTTAGAAATCGCAAACCGCAATGTATGAAAAAAATCGCAAATAATAAGCGATTCCCTAAAAGTTGCTATTCTGAATACCGAATCGCAAATACCAATTCTGTATTTGCAAAATCACTATTTAAAAAAATCGCAAATTAGAGAATCTGCTATCCAGGTGCACTATGATGACATTGCATACAGGAAGTGCCCACACCCATGCAGTTTCTGAGTGCCTGCGGCTTTGGGAGAGGCAGAGAGCAGGAGCAGACACCCAGGAGCTGCACAGGAGTGCCCAGGCACACACCAACTGACAGGATGGACACACAGGAGAAGGGAAAAGAGCCTGCAAAAAGGAAAAGAAAGCACAAATTTAGTGAAACAGAGTTCTAGGTCCTCACTGAGGAAGTGGTGAAGAGCCATGAGCTCCTATTTGGCAATAAATCACTGCATGTATCTAAATCACAGTAGAGGAAGATCTGGCTGGAGATTCATGCCAAGGTCAATGCCATTGGGTCACACAGCGCTCCATCGATGACCTGAAGAAGCTCTGGTTTGACTTGCGTTCCAGGGCGAAAGAGAGGGCAGCACACAGGCTGAAGCAAGCCAAAAAGACAGGTGGAGGACCATCCATAGAGCCTGCAACAACACCCCTGGAGGACTTGGTGGTGTTCACTCTCCAGCCTGAGAGCATAAGTGGCATAGGAGAAGTGGACAGCTCAGCTTGGGATACCACCAGCCAAGGTAAGATGCATGCACAGTTTGTCCTGAACCCTCACCCCCCCAGTCCCCAATCCCCAATTACTCATGAGCAAGTTAGAATTCCACTCCAGTCCACATTTTGATAACACCCAGCAATACATCATGGGAGATGTAGTCACAAAACTCATATAGCAAAGCAGTGACAAAGGTAAACACAATTGCAGGGGACTCACAGCAGTCCATAACCAAGTGGAGAACTGTTAGAGGGAATAGCAATTCATGTAACCTTTATGTAATACAAATGCTTCAAGGAAAGACAGTAAATGGACATCTTGTACCCACAGGCGAACCTGGGCCACAGGCAGAAGACAGGGAGACACATGAGGCACCTAGGCAACAACATGCAGGGGAGGAAGAGTCGCAGACAGCCACAGATGTCACACCTACACCAAGACCTAGGAGGTACACTGTGGAAGCACTATAGGAGATGGAGGGGGTAGTGGACACCGTAAGATCCACAGACCATGCCCAAAGAGCCAGCACAGTCTCCAAACCTACAATCACCCATGCAGCGTAGCCACACCAGGTCTTTCTGAGCAGGGTGAGAAATTAAGTGTCTTTGCGGGTCTTGCGGGCACCATGGTCAAGGTGCAGCAGCTGTAAATGAAAACAATGAAGTTAATGCAATGGCTGCTGGTGTCCCTGAATGAGGGACATCAAGGAGGGCATTAATGAACTGAACACCACTGTTTCTGAAGGTCATAGGGCCAATGCAGAGTGCATGAAGGACATGACTGTGGCAGTACAGCAGTTATGCACCAACATGCAGAGAGAATGTGGCGAAAGGTGCAGTGAACAATATTGCTTGGATGGATACACGAAGGCGGTCAACCGCCTATGCAATGCTACAGCTTTCTTGAGCAGACGCACAGTTGCTGTAAAGGTGGAAATGGCCCACTGCAGCCAGGATGTTGCAAGGGGGTTGGTGCAGGTCACCAGTGCTGTTGAACTGCTCCAGACAGCCAACATAGCTGCCAAAGGGACTGGGGATGGTGGAGCCGCAGCAGCATTACTTCGCCTGTCGCTGAGCCCAGACAGCAGAGTGCAAGGCAAGAGCCTGCAGCAGAACAGTTGTCAAGGGAGGGAAGTGTGAACACTGATTGTAGCACTGCTGGGCATGGGCGCAGGATATAAGTCAATGCTGTGGCAGACATTTGCTGATGTGTGATGTAACCCATGTGAGACAGTGAAAGGGGTTGTTAATGAGCATGCAGTGTTGACATGCCATGATGTGCAACTCAAGGCACACAGAGGCCAGTATTGTGAGGTGGTGTGCACATATTGCCTGATGTAGGGACAATAAAACAACGTTATTTAAAAATCAGTATCAGCTTAGTGTCATTACTCACTTAGAAATAGTTGTGTGTGATCTCATCAGGTCTGTATCTCCCATCCGCAGCTCCTACACCACCTGCTGCTCTATGGTGTGGCTGTGGGCATTCCTCATCCTCTGAGTCCGAATCTGTGATTTCCACTGGGGTTCCCTTCTTTATAGCCAGGTTGTGTGGCATGGCACAGGTAGCAATGATTTTACACCATATCTGATTGCAGTACTACAGTGCACCTCCACTTTTGTGGAGGCAGCAGAACTTGCTCTTCAGCCGTCCAAATGTCTTCTCCACCACATTCCTCATAGACATATGGGCAGCATTGTATCTCCGCTCACTTGGGGTAGATGGGTTGCTAAATGGGGTGAGTATGAATGAATGCATTGCATATGCGCTGTTACCTAAATGGGACAGGATGAAACATCAATCACAGGCAACTACAGATACATCCAAGGTATACATCAGAGTGTGACACATGCATTTTCCCTAGCAGGTATCCTTCTCCAAATTCTCGCCCAGTCAGACATGTATAGATTCCACTATGCCTGAAGATGTAGGAGTCATGCGTACTTCCTGGAAATTTTGCTAATATGTCAGTTATGATGTGTGAAGCATCACAAATGACCTGGATGTGGATGGAATGATAGGATTTTCTGTTCCAATATACGTACTCATTAGCAGAGGGGGGACAGATTGCAATATGTGTCCCATCAATGCACCCAATTACATGTGGGAATTGAGCATTCTGATAGAAATCCATTTTGGTCTTATGCAGTTCCTGTTGCGTAGTTGGAAACCGGAAGTAATGGTGCTTTCTTTGAAGCATGGCATCCAGGAAGGTGTTGAGGAAGTGTGGCAGGCAGCTTTGTGAGACCCCTCTGGCTACAGCTATTACCCCCTGGTAACTACCTGAATCAACTAGGTGCAGGGAACACAGGACCTGCACATGTGGTGGAATTGCGTGCGCCCTGCGTATCTGATGCTCCAGGATTAAAAATGCAGGTCACATATCAGGTTTAGGATGGTAGTAGAGTCAAGCCTGTTCCTCTCATGTATTTCTTCTTCTATCAGTTGGAACAGGGTAATGCACACTCCGTATATGCGTTCCTGTCGCCTCCTCATCCTCTGTGCTGCTGCTTGCATCTGCATCCTCCTTGCTATGATGTACAGGGCTGCCATTGTGTGAAAAATGATACATTCTGGGTCAGTTTATATGCAGTGCACCTGGTTACCACCTGATTTGAGTTGGTGGTAATTTGTGACTCGCAAATATCGATTTTCTAAGAAATCGCTATTTGTGATTTTTCATATATATCTTTGCAACTTCTTTTTTGTGATTTGCCGATTTCGCAATGTGCGAGTCACAATTTAGGTCTTTAGGACTCAGTAGGTCAGATTCGCAAGATAGTGATTTGTAAATTTACTTGTCTTGTTTTTTGCAAATCCTTATTTTGCAATTGGATTTATCCTTCCCTACATTGCACAGGGTCATTTTGCAGTCGCAAACGCTGATATTCTGCGCATTTCAGCGTTTTCAAATGCTATTTCGCCTGCTACATCTAGCCCATAGTCTTTTTCCATTTCGACAGCAAAATATTCAAGCATAGGATTAGCACAGAGCTATCCATGCCGAGGTGTAAAATGGCCAAAGCCATTGACCATTCCAGGCACAGTAATACAGCTTTGGATTGGTAAAATATCATCCAATCCAACCTGAAATGAATAAAAGCAACTCCTGACACATCTTTCACTCTCATTAGAGCTCTTCAGAGAGGTACTCAGGGCCAAAATCTGCCCAGGGAAGGGGGCCACATGTCCCCCTTCCTTTATTAAATAAAAAAGAGTAAAAACTGGGATGGGGTCGCAGGGCCATAATTGACCTGGGGAGTGGGGCGTGCAGCCCCCTTCCCCATTTCATAAAAGACTGGCTCCGTGGGATGGGGTCCCCAGGACTGAAATCAGGCCAGGGATATGGGCTACACTACCCCCTTCCCTAAAACAAATTTAATAAAAAAACTCAGGCAAGTAGCGGGTGGCCAGGCAGCCTTCACCACCACTCTGTAAATGTACCTCCTAACACTGTGGTGATTGGGGAATTAAGTCCCCCTGAATGCTGAGGGTCTGTGCGGACCAACAAGCCATTCTGTTACCTCCAGGAAATGCCAGACTATGGGATTGTTGGGAAGAATTGGAAGCTACGCCACTTTTCTCAACCACTCTGCAAACAAGCCTTCTCGCACTTCTGGTTAGGGAATGAATTCCACTTTGCTCCTGAGGGCATCAGGACTAAAGTGGATTACTTCCCCCAATCAGTAGTGAGCCAGAAGGCTCATTTGCAGATTGGTAGAGAAGTGGGTCATTGCCTCCGACAACCTCTCAGCAATCCTACTGTGTGGGACTTATTGGATGAAACAGGGGGGGCAGTGGACCTACAAAGACATCCTTGAGGCAATGGAACTTCATCCCCAACTAGCTGCACGCCAGAACGCACGTTTGCAGAGTGGTGGAGAAAGGGGTTGGGGCCTCAGGTGAGTTGGCCGGCTTTTTAAAATGTTTATTTAATTGTATTTTATTTTAAGGTAAGAGAGCTTCATAGCCCACCTACCCTGGAACGATTTTTGTCCCGGGAACCCCTTTGCCAGGCATTTTTAGAATGGGGAGGGAGTCGCATGCCCCCTTTGGGACCCCTTCCACCAGTACCCGGCCTTTCTTTTTTTTATGAAAGGGAGGGGGTTGTCTGGGCCCTCCTTCTAGGCCTATTTCAACCCCAGGGACCCCATCCCATTTAAACAAAGGGATTAAACAAAGGGCCGCCATCCCTGTCTGATTTTGGACCCCAGGACCCCATCCCCGGGGCCAAGCCTGCACTGTGGGTACACCCTGGTCGAACCCAGGGCACCCACTCTTATCTGTTTGGGACCCCGGGAGTAGCCTTAAGACCCTGCAATCCCTGCCAGCTCCCTGCCTCCTGTGAGAGCAGGCATTGCTTTTGAATAGAGGGAGCTGCTGAACATTCAGCTCCCTCTGTCCAAAAGCAATTCTGCTCTGTTTCAAGTCAGCAAGAGCATTTTACATGCTCTTGCTTACTCGGAGCAGAGCAGTGTTTGCTATGGCTCTACCACCAAGATGTAACAAACTTCAGAGTCCCAGGGTGGGCACCCCAGGACATAGCGAACAGCTGGCCTTGGGTGGTGGCGTTCCCCAGAGCCGTTATTTATTTACCCACAGGGAGGTGGTGGTCCACAGGGCAGTGGGGCCGCATGGCCCCCATATTCAATTTGAAAGAGTTTTGCAGGGAGGTGGTTGTCCCCAAAGCGGCAGGGGTGCTCAATGGTCCCCACTCTAATTTCATTTTAGCCTCAGTTAGGTGGCAGTGACCAGGCCTGCAGGAGTCTGCATGAGCCCCCAAAATAATGTAAGATTTTGCCTTGGGGACGTGACAGTACCCAGGGCACAGGGTTACCAAACAGGCAACCCCCACATTTAAAATAAAATAAGCCCCTGGGAGGTGGTGGTCCCTGGGGCATAATGAGCCACAGGAAGTGGGGGCTTGTGAACCCCACCTCCTTTATTTGAACACTGATCCCGGGACCTGGCCCACCCAGGTGCCAATTAATAGCGAAGCATGGGTGCCCACACTTATTTTTCGGCAGGATTTGCAGATTTAGTACGACGCCCACCAACTTTTTTTTTAAGTTTGTTTGGGCCCCTGGGGTCTACGCTGCCACCTTTTCTTTTTACATGTTTTTCCTGTGACTCCAGTCAACCGAGTAACAAGATTTATTTATTTAATTATTTATTTATTTGTGTTTTATAGAGCGCAGACTTGACCCGTTAGGGTAGCAGAGTGCTTTACAAGGTTAACAAGTTGTTTACAATATGAACTTACGGAGAGGGGTGTAACATTTGGGATAAATAAGCAAATACAAACAATTTACATGAACAATTTGAACTTAGGGAGAGGGGTGGAACATTTGGGATAAAAGCAAGTACAAATAATTTATGAGAACGAAGGTCCTGGAAAAAAATGCTGAGGTGAGTTCAATACAAGAGTTAGGAGAGGAATTTGCCCACTAGGAACTTTTCAGCATCCTTCTTAAAAGATGCCAGAGACAGAATTCTTCTAATGGCGTGTGGCCCCAGAGAACACACGGTTATAGTTTTTTTTTCCTTTCAAAAGCCCGGAGGCCTTTTGAGGACCAGGAGTTTCTGGCACCTCCGGATACCACGATTTTCTTAGCGACAAATGCAGGGGATTTAGTGTATAGAGCCTTGTGAGTGATACATGCCAGTTTAAGTTGGATTCTTGCTTCAAGAGGAAGCCAGTTCAGAGCTTTGAGATGTGGTTGAATTTTAGTTGAACCTGTTAGGAGTCTTGCAGCAGCATAGAGGCAGGCTTTTAACGGGGCCAGGGAGATTTCAGGAAGGCCAGAGAGGATAGAGCATCCATATTCGATTCTGGCGATCACTAGTGCCTGGGCTGCCATTTTTAGGTCAGGAGTGTCAAGGAAAGGTTTTAGTTTTCTTAGATAGCTCAGGTGAAACCTGGCAGTTTTGGCCATTGAGTTGATGTGCTCACGCATATTCAGGCTGCTGTTCAGGGTTATTCCAAGAGATTTGGCAGATGGCTGGTTTGACGTGTTGGCAGCCAATGAGATCTCAGCACAAGATCCTGAGGGGTCGTGGATCCCCGCCATCCCTATATATACAACTGGAAATGTATTTAAATAACTCAGCAACTATTAAATGGATTTGGTGTAATTCCTTTCAGAAGTTTGGGCTGAACCCTTGTCTAAAGTCCCGATGGAGATTAACATGTGGAAAACATGTTTTGGGACCCCCTTTTTCTCTGACCCTGCTGGACCGATCACCCCAGAATTTTCTAGACAGCAGGTGAAGTGAGCGTCAAACAAGCTTCAAAAATTTGGAGAAGATATGTCAAACAACGCGAAAGTTATTGGCAAATCAAAAAATAATTTTCATATGGAAAGTACCTCCTTACTATAACTACCTACTTGCTTAGCCATAGAAACCTGCCTTCACGACATTTGTCCTCAATATTTTTACACACTATTTTGGTTCACAATATTTCTTTTCAATTTCTGTCTCAAAACCGTTGTTTGGGTTGCATTCTTTGCTAATGTATGGATGTCGCGCTCTGTAGATGCAATAAGGGAGACACACACTCAGTGAGTTATTGGGCGCTGAAGACCTCAAGTGGTCTTCTCCCCCTTTATGTATAGACTCTGGCCACGCCTGGCAGAGGGTGTTACAGGGTGCAGATTCCGGGCCACTTTGGCACCACTCTTGCAGCGCTGAGGACATAACATCCCTTCCCAACTTGGTGCTGACCTGCGCCTGAAATGTTCAGCAGGCAAAGCCCCTCAGTCTCTGACTCGGTGGTGGATTCGGGCCTCAAGTTGTAACACTGACGGTGGGAGTGACTGCTAGCGACCCTATCACTCGACTCTTGCTGTGCGTTGATGTCCATGCCGTTGCTACCCTCTAGTGACTCAAACTGAGAGCGAGCAGAGGAAGATCCTTCTGAGTCAGGTTGTGGATTCAGGCTGTCCCAGTCAGCTTCTGTCTCCTCCAAAATGTTGATTTCTTGGTTGGGGTGATCTACTTTCCGGACCCATGACAGGTTCCTGGTGACAACTTCTCCTCCCTGCTTGGTGGTGACCATGGTCCCATTCACATGTGAGACTATCTAAGTGCCTGGTTCAAAGGCTGTCTGGAATTTCCATCCAGTTTATCGGATTCGAATTAACACCAGAAACCCTGGTAGAGCTGTCGGGACTTGGCACATTGTCTCAGGCTGACGTGTTCTTTGACCCGGATGCACCAGGCTTAGGTATTTGCTGGTTAGTAAGGCATATGTACCCACTGGCTGGACACAGGGATGGTATCCCACCAATGTCCATTTTTCTCCTAAGGACCAAGGGGACTGTTGCGCAGAGCAGCGTGGTGTTCCTCGGTACTCTTGCAGGAACTGGTGCAGACTGGTCTCAGGATTGGGATCCTCCACTACCACAATTGGTAGCACCTTGTTCAGCACACGCATGAAGAGCTGTGCTTCGCCATTGGCCTGGGGTCACTGCGGGGTGATGCGGTGATGTCTTATGTCGAGAGACGTAAGTAGGTCTCTGAAGACTGCCCCTTGGAATGGTGGTCCATTGTCGGTCTTTATCTCTTAGGGGAGTCCCAGCAAGACAAAGGTTTTCCCCAGCATAGGGACAACATTTGTGAATGCTGTCGACTCTATTACCCCAACTATCGGGTATTTGGAATAACTGTTGATCATTACTGCTGTGATTCTTCCATCTGGGAAGCTCCCAAAGTCTAGCCTTATCTGGGATCAGGGGTAGTGCATAGCTCTTCAGTGATGTTAGCGCTGGAGACTCTTGCATACTTGTTATCTGGCAGCATGGACATCGTCGTACAAAGGTATCCACTGCAGCTTCCAGCTCCGGGAACCAGATTTCTCTTGCATCTGAGACTTCATTCGAACAGTCCCTTGATGACCTCCGTGGGCTAGAGCCGTCACACATGCTTGTATATTTTCTGGGATTATGATGCAAGACCATCATAGTACCAGACCGTCTGCCGTAACACCTAGGTCATCACGTATTCTCCACATTTTCCCAAGGCACACTTTATCTGGACCACATCAGTTGTTGGCATCTCATAGGAAGTTGTGCCATGAACCTTGTTGTAAAGCCTCCATGACTCTCGTCATGACCTTATCACTCCTGGTCACCTCGCTGATTTCCTTGATGGTGAGCATATGAGGACATGCTCCTCCAGACACCATGTTTACATAGTCTTCGGTGTACTTGGCAATGTCTGTGCCACCTTCTGTCAGAATCAGCGGGTGCCAGGAAAGAAAGTCAGCAGGGTTCTTCGACCCTGGTCTATACATTAGTTCCATTTGGAAGTTTTCCAACTGAATCACCCAGCGTTCAAATTACTGAAGAGGACGTGGTGCAGTGGAAAGCAAGTGGATTGTGGTCGGTGACTACACAGAATGAATGTCCGCTGATGTAGAGGTGAAAGTGTCCACATGCCCACTTAATCGCATGTGCCTCCCTTTCAGTTTGAGAGTTTTGTGCTTCCGTTGCCGTCAGAGCTTTGCTGGCGAATGCAAGGATGCAAGGGGTGCCCATTTCCCTGGTTCTATTTCTTGGGTGATGACTGCTCCGAGACCTACTGGGCTGGCATCAACCAGGAGTTCTGTGTTTTTATTTGCGTTATATTATGCTATGGTGATCTTGCTGAGCAGGGCCTCTTTGATGTTACAGAAGGTTTTGTGTTCTTCATGGCCCCATTTCGATGTGGCGTCTTTCTTCATCAGGGCTCGGAGAGGCTCAGCCATGGTAGTGAGATTGGGAATTAAGTGGCCGCAGTACGTGGCCATTCCCTGGAAGCTGGGTACTGTGGTCGGAGCAGGTGCTTGCTTGATGGCGTGGGACTTGTAGGGATCTACTTGAACCCCTTCTTGACTGAACACATATTCAAAACACTTGATGGAGTTCTGAAAGAATAAGCACTTGTCTTTGTGAAGCATGAAGCCATGGTCGAGCAGTCATTTTAATGTTGCTCTGAGGTGTCGGTGATGTTCTTCGATGGATGATGAGTTAATTAATATGTTGTCACTGACATTCGGTACTCCTTGCAGGCCAGACAGGGTCTCTCGGATTGCATCTTGGAAAACGTCTGCTGCTGATGAGAATCCGAAGTTCAGCCATTTGTACTGGCATAGTCCTAAATGCGTCGAGAATGTTTTTATGTAACAACTTTCCTCTCGCAGCTTAAGTTGGTTGATAACCTGTGTTGATGTTCAACTTCAGGAACCATTGTGAGCCATTGAGATCAGCTATTTTGTCATCCATTGTGGGCGTTATGTGTCTCACTATTTTAATTGCTTATTTGGGTAGAAGCATGTCTATGCACCATCATACTTTGCCAGGCTGCTTGGGCTTTTCGGCTATCACCATAGGGGACACCCTCGGTGTATGATCAGAGTCCTTTTCTATTGCCCATTGTTGTTCGAGTTTGCGTAGCTCTTTTTAGACTAGGTGTCTCAGGTGAAATGATATCTGTCGGTGCTGGAAGGCAACTTGCTTGACAGATTTAGCAAAATGCTGTTTGACCGGGAGAGCCCTCAAGCACAGAGTCCTGTGAACAGGTGAGAAAATGAGTCTAATATCTCATCTGTCTGGAATGTTTCCACGGCGCATGCAAAGGTGACCAAGCCTAGGTCTTCAGCGGTATGGCTTCCCACAAGGGTGTCTGCCTCTCTATCAACCATGTGAAAGGTGGTTGTGATTTCCTAGCTTTCCGCTCTCAGTTGGATGGTCCTCTTGCTGTTTAGTGGTAGAGGTGTCTGGCTTCGATACGTGAATATCTTGATGTTAGTTGGGGACAGCAGAGAGAGTGTATGGGGTTGTCTGTATTGCTGGATCCCCATCAAATTTACAGAGGCGCCGGTGTCAATCAGGGCTTTGACACTGGACACTGCTACTTCAACCATGCATGTTGGTTGTGGACACCTGCATCTTTTGAGATCTCCTGCGAATGAGATCAAGAATATTTCTTATTCGTCATCAGGGGACGAGTCCTCTAGGTGAAGGCGATGACATTGTGATGATTTGGATGCTCCCTGGGGCTCTGGGTCTTCCAGAGATAGTATTCGCACAAACTTCAAAGGTGGCCATCTGCCTCGTGGTCTCCCTCTGCATGAAGTGGCGAAGTGGTTAAGGGTGCCACACTTGGTTCATGTTCATCCTTGCACTCAGCGTTCTTCGAGAGGGTGCATTCTTCTCTCCCACATTACCACAGTGGGATCTGGGTGAGAGGTTGATTGTCTGTCACGGTCTGTTCCCTCTTTCATGTGTCCTGAGTACAAAAGCACATTCAATTTTGACCGTTGGAGGTCTTTCTCGTTGTTGTGTGACGGTGATGTCCATTTCTGTTGCTCTGGCATTGGATAGGTCATGGGACCGCACCATGATGAGGATGTCTTCTAACGGGATGTCAGGTTGACGCAGGATTAGGACTCCTAGGGGCACGTTCTGATGCAGGCAGGAAGAGCTCCGACTGTTGGTCCTCGCCCTCCTCCCCACTTCTGAATCTGCTGTTTGAGTTCCTTTCTGACCGAGCCATTCCGATGGGCTCAGTTGGAAAGGAATCTGACTCGGTTTTCCGGATGTCTTCCGACAGGCTCAGAGAGCTTGTCTGCCATCCAGAAACCTTGCAGTACTTCCCTGGCCGACTCTTTTACTGCAGTTGGATTAGGATGACAGTTTCCCCCTGCCTTTTTGTGCTGTCCTTTCCGACACAGAAAGGAAGAGGGAAACTGTCTTTAAGGGCCCCCAGCAGGGCCCCCATTAGTGCGAGGTCGCCGAATGGCAGCCTGGTGCCCCCTGTTGCTCCTGCACCCAATGGCAGGCACCTTGGGGTTCCTGCCTCATGGTGCAGGGATGAACTGCACCTCTGCACTTAACGATACAAGCATGCATTCCAATTGTTGAGTATAGGATTGCGACCGAACAGCGTTCAGTTGCATCCTAATTGCAGGTCTGGAACAAACAAGAGGTCGTTTGATTCCAATTCCTGTCTGATGTCGGACGGTCTCGTGTCTGTCTAACATCAGAATCTGCTCCTTAGTGTTTTGTTCCGGCAGCCCTGTATGATTTACACTTTCACTTCTCTGGGCTGGTCATCAGCCTTGCACGTGCTGGCCAGTTCTTGCAAGCGTGCATAGAAGGTGTCCATGGACTCTCCCTCCCATGCATGGGCTTGGCATAGTTTAAGTGCCTGAAGTCTGGGTTCAGCTGTGGGTCAAAGTGTGTATTGAATGCTCTGATGTCAGCATCGTAGTCGTTTGCTGCTCCCATGTTGGAGAGGTGTGTAAAAAGTTTGTGGAACTCCTTCCCATTGTAATGGAGCAGCAAGAACATATTTACCATGCTGTCTGTCTCCCAGGTCATGACAAAATGTAAATGTAAATGTATTGCGATTTATATAGCGCACGTATCACCCGAAGGCATCAAGGCGCTTGCCTTGGGAACCCGTCCTGGTATTCCCCTGTGAGATAACCCCAGCAGGGTATCCACAAGGTGAAAGCCAGGCATCCCGCCACGAGGGGCCGTAGTGGAGATTAAGCAAGCTATTGCCCAGAGTCGCAGAGTGTGAACCCGTGAGTCGAGTAGGCACCGGAACGAGAATTCTTGAGTCCGTGGAATTTTTGAGCCCAAGACCCGCCGAGGCGGGGAATTGAACCCTGGTCCAGGACCGATCTCAGCTTTCGGGTCTGCCGCCTCTAACCCCTGAGCCACACTTCTCCACTCTGACAAAATAGTTATCCAGCCACCCAATCCAAGTTTTCCAGCGGGCAGCGGCGGTGTCAGGGTCCGAGAGTTAGCTGAAAGGTGGCAGTGTGCTGACGTGTGTGTGTTGTGTGGTAGGTGGAGAAGGAGGTTGTGCCTGCTGAGGACCGGCATTGACTGTTTCATCCGCCAAGGCTGCAAGGTGATGCAGATGTAGAGGAATGGTTGGACTGGCTTACTCACCCTGCTAAGGTAGGAAACTTGTAGCTTCTGCACGACAGGCCTTCACACTTGCCACTTGTGTTAGCTTGTGCTTATTTATTTAATTCTTTTCCTTGTACTTTCGGGGCTGACTGGCTTCTGGTGCTTGGAGTATGGAGAGGGTGTAGTGTTCCAGACAGCTATCTGGCAGGTAAGCAGATTAGTCTTTGTTGTTTAGTATACAGTCCGCTTCCTTTTGTCTTTATTATCGTTCCTCTTTTTTTTTCTGTCTCCGGCAACTGACTGTGTGACTCTGTTCATTTGTCAGGCCTTGCCCTGGTAGAGGTGAATGATTACCATCATGTCGCGGGCAGCAGGCCCCATAGCCTCAGGGAGGAGGCAGCCGACCACGCCCGTTGGGACGCAACGAAGGCTGTACCGGGGGAGGGGCCATGACAACCAACAGACGCTCCTCCGGGCCTATCACACAGCGGCACCTGCGCCGCAGGTAAGTCCGCACCGGTATGCCCGCAGGATTGGTGCTTAGGTGCGGCTGTGCAGGGAGACACACACTCAGTGAATTACTCTGGGCTGAAGATCCCGAGTGGTCTTTGCACCCTTTATATATAGCCTCTACCACGCCTGGCCAGAGGATGTTACAGGGTGCAGCGTCCGGGTCACTTCGGCACCACTTTTGCGGTGCTGAGGTCATTACAGTTTGTCCTCTATTTTGTGCTAGAAATTCCTAATGCAATTAACATGGAGATATTATTATGTGCAGAGGAACTCCCTCTCTGCACCCCTTTATGTTGAACCAGTTAAATGACCTGCATAAAGATTTAATTTCTTACTTCATCTGTAATGCAAATGTTGATGTGCTTGATAATTCAACCACAGTGTAATTTGAGAAGCCGTCTATGACAACACACAAGGTCTGACGCTTGGGCAGTGCATGCAGAAGTGGATGAGTTACAGCTGCATATCTTTCCAGTAACGGACGAATTTCAAATGCTTCTATGTTTTCAGTAGTAACTTGTAACTATAATGTATTTTAGCTCAATTCTTTAAAATGGGTTTAACACAGTGTTTCATAATGTGGGAAAACAGCCCTTTCAACTATTTTTTTTTTTTAAATAACGTGAAAACACACACAAAGACAAATTCAAAGCCGCATATAAAAATTCCTAGAACACACTAGACATTTAAAAGCGATATCAAGTCGCACAAAACATATTTTGAAAGTGACATTTCAAGTGCGGTGTTACATCACAATTTATCTACAAACCCTTGCAACACGCATTCCTCATCCTGGCACTTCCGGATTTAAAGAACAGACGGTAAGCCGTTTCCTGCTGCGTGGGGACTATATTTCCCTACCATTGAACAGTTTGCAGCAAACAGTCCACGTTATGAAAATGTATTTAATGCAATTAATAATTTAAGAAAGGCGAGCATGTGCTCTTGTGGAGTTAAATGCTTGTCAGAGTGATAGATGCATGCTTCACCACCAATACATTTCGCATGAAGAGCGCAGGGATTTTGCAAACTTGTCTTGACCTTGGGTTGCAATATATAGGAGGCAGATTGCAAAGGCAGGCCTGCTTATGTTGGAAGAGTGCGTCAGCTCTCAATTTACAGCCCCTTCCCCAATTAAAGGACTGTAAAAACATTAAAATTAATGCAGTCTTAACTCCATGAGCGGCCTCTACTTTCTTAATTAGTGCATAATTATTCAGATTTTGATATCCTGGAAAATTATCACATGGAAATTATTTCAGGCAGAGTAACAATAGCACAAAAATGTCCCTGCAAACTCTATTAACATGTGGAAGTAATTAACACTTAATTACAGTGAAAATACTATTACTGCTAATGTTTAATGACTTTTGCAATCACATCATAAACAGAAAAGTCCAAACAGTGTAGTGTAGCGGTGGGCTGTAGATCCTGTCTGATGAATTACAATGATTTACACTTAATTCTAAAGAACAGTTTGGTTCATGCCTTCTGAACCCTAGACAAGCAATGTAAATTGTATTACAGATCAAAGGGCTCAGGAAACAAAGGAAAGTGTTGTCTTTGTCATAAAACGAAATGTTTCCTTAGCAGAACTTGTGCTAAACACTTACTTGCTTCTAATAATGATTTTATTTTCTCGAAACATTTACAATCCAAGCACATTGTCCATCCAAGTAAAAAAAAACCACAGTATTGATTTTTTAAATGTATTTGAATTTCTCCAGTGTAATGCATTTATTGCGTGTGACTATTTATGTCTGCATCTCGTAGCGACACATTTATCCTAAATGTGATGACACCATTATCATTTTGATAATGATTCACCCTCATACATTTCAGTAAGAGAAGTTCTATTTTTCCTGAAAGAATTGCTTACAAAAGAAAAGAACAATGAGTATAGCAATCCCTTCAAATATTTAAAATGTCCTCTTAAAAGCGGACAGAAAACGTTACATGAAGGATATGCTTTTCGATTTAGGCCCACGTTATTAGTGGCCCGAATTTCCCCCATCCTCGGAGTTGCAGATACCGGGAATATCGGTAACTGAAAGATTGTGCACAATCAGTGCTATTACAAGTTGGACATGGAAGTTTGTGACTTTTCGTGACGTAGGAGCCCTGCTCCATATTTACGAGGCAGCACTAAGCCACTTTTTTTGGCTTAATGTTGCCTCGTAAATATCGTCCCCTTTAACGCAGTTTCCTGCATTAAAGGGGCGTGCAATTGGTGTTGCTCAGGGTGTTCCCAGCAACATTCATGGATTTTTAACACTGCCCCAGATTTACGAGAAATCGTAAATCTGAGCAGCGCCAAAAACCTACTCCTCCACAGTGCAGGCGTTAGGTGGGCACAACAAGGACAAATATCTTTATTTCTCCTCGTTTTTCCTATTTCTATGTGTGCTGCATTCTGCAGCACACATAGCGAAAACGCCTCTTGTGATTGTTTGTGTGCTGGAAGGATTCCCATCCTGCACACAAATATTCATCCCCACAACGCAGGCCCCCTTGCAACATGGTGCAAAGGTGCCTGCGTTGGTGCACAGCAACCCATTGTGTGCGGGTGCAGGGGAATAGGACAGGAATGTGCTGTATCTGATAGATATGGTTCATTCCTGCCCTTTACTTTTGCCGTAGGGCCGCGCAGCAGAAAGGCCTGCGGCACTGCCCTACGACAAAACCTTAGAAATTAGGAATTACTGGATTATCAGTACTTCTCGGCCAGATTCCCCTGGCAATTCCTGATTTCCCACTGATTTTCACAATTGTGGCTGCTTTTGGAAGCTGAAATCACCATGTGAAAATAAACAGATCCAAGAAAACACTGCCTATCTCATAATTTTGATGGGACCAGTAACTACTCTTACTAGCTCCTGCAGAAATGAGAGGCTACTCATAATCAGGGCCTTCAAGTCTGGCTTTTGACAGACCATCATACCGCAGAGGTTCCATGACACAGAATGGAACTATGCAACGATCGAACCTGGCTGACCAGCACTGTGTTCACCTAAACATCTCCAACCTATGTATTTATCTTTTTTTTGGCATGTACACAACATTAAGTTATCCATATGCTTGGAAGGACAAAGGCCTTAACTTACCTCAGCAGGTTTCTTTTCCTCACAGCTCCTTGATGATGTAATTGCAAAGCAGAGAATGAGCCTGAAAAACCACATCCTCAGTAATGTGCCCCTCTAAAGGATAAGGGTGAGGTCTGACTTTGCACTACTTGACATGCCAACCCCAACAAATTGTGAAACCTGATGTCACCATTGAAGCATCTTAGTAAATTAGGGTAAAGGACAAATAGCAATACAGGAGTATAAGTCAAGTTCAAGTTCAAGTTTGGGCATTTATATAGCGCACTACTCACCCAGAGGGTCTCAAGGCGCTTGGGGAAGGGGTTCATTATTTGTCGAATAGCCAGGTTTTAAGTTCTTTTCTGAAGGAGATGTGGTTTTGAGTAAGGCGGAGGTGAGTGGGGGGTGAGTTCCAGGTCTTGGCAGCAAGGAAGGAGAAGGATCTGCCACCCATGGTGGATTTTCGGATGCGCGGGACTGCGGCGAGGGCTTGATTGGACGATCTTAGTTGGCGGGTGGGTTTGTAGAAGGACAGTCGAGTGTTGAGGCATTTGGGTCCTAGATTGTAGAGGGCCTTGTGTGCGTGGGTGAGAAGACGGAACGTAATTCTTTTGTTGACGGGAAGCCAGTGGAGGTCTTTTAGGTGTCCGGTGATGTGATCTTGGCGAGGGATGTCCAATATGAGTCTCACTGATGCGTTTTGGATGCGTTGGAGTTTTTTCTGTAATTTTGCTGTGATTCCGGCGTATATTGTCTTACCATAATCCAGTCGGCTTGTGACCAGTGCGTGGGTGACAGTCTTTCTTGTCTCGAGGGGGATCCAGCGGAAGATCTTTTTGAGAATGCGAAGTACGTTGAAGCAGCAGGATGAGACTCCGTTGACTTGTCTGGACATCGAGAGAGAGGAGTCTAGGATGAAGCCAAGGTTGCGTGTGTGATCTGTGGGTGTGGGTGCTGTGCCCAGAGCGGAAGGCCACCAAGAGTCGTCCCAGGCAGAGGGGGAAGATCCTAGGATGAGCACCTCCGTTTTGTCTGAGTTGAGTTTTAGGCGGCTATGTTTCATCCATTCGGCTTCTTCTTTCATGCCTTCGTGAAGATTGGTTTTGGCGGTGTTAGGGTCTTTGGTGAGGGAAAGGATTAATTGGGTGTCGTCGGCGTAGGAGATGATGTTGAGGTTGTGTTGGCGCGCGATGGATGCGAGTGGGCTCATTTAAACGTTGAAGAGGGTGGGACTGAGTGATGATCCTTGAGGTACTCCACAGATGACTTCAGTGGCCTCTGAGTTGAATGGGGGAAGTCGGACTCTTTGAGTTCTTCCGGCGAGGAACGAGATGATCCAGTCCAAGGCTTTTCCTTGTATGCCGATGTTGCTGAGGCGTTGTATAAGGGTGCTGTGGCAGACTGTGTCGAAAGCGGCGGAGAGGTCGAGTAGAATGAGGGCCGCTGTCTCTCCGTTATCCAGTAGTGTTCGGATGTCGTCTGTCGCTGCAATGAGGGCGGTTTCGGTGCTGTGTTTGGCTCGAAACCCGGATTGAGATGGATTGAGGGAGTTGTTGGATTCAAGGAAGGTGGCTGGCTGTTGACGGCTTTCTCAATGACTTTGGCGGGGTAAGGGAGGAGGGATATGGGTCGGTAGTTTTTAAGTTCAGAGGGGTCTGCTGTGGGTTTTTTCAAGAGGGCGCTGAGTTCGGCGTGTTTCCAGCTTTCTGGGAAGGTGGCAGAGTTGAACGAGCAGTTGATGACATCACGGAGATGGGGTGCGATGGTGGAGTCAGCTTTGTTGAAGATGTGGTGGGGGCAGGGGTCGGTTGGCGAGCCAGAGTGGATTGAGTTCATTAGGCGGATGATGTCTTCAGTGGTTATTGTTAGAGTAATTAAAATCATTACAATATGCAAAGTGCTAGTGCAGAAAGGAGCTATAATTTGAAGAAAATCAAAGCAGAGTGCAAATTCAGAAGGGAACAATACATTAGTTGTATATATTTTTTTTTTTTACATGACCAAAAGGAGCAACTTGTTAAAACTGAGTGACCGTTAAAAAACATTGGAGCAGAGCTAAAATGCTCAATGTTCACAGAATCCATTTATAAGAGAGTGTGATTTGATTTATGTCTGTGTGACAGTTAGGTAGCTTTTGCCTTCTTCAATGCCCCCTCTACTCCTTGGAGATATTTTACAGTCCAAAAATTATTTCTGGTCTGCTGAGGTGGAGAAAGGCCAAAATGACTTGTCTGTAGGATCTCTCCCCTTTGTTGAGTCCAAAGTAGGTGCAGCCATTGTCAACATATTACTGAAGTGGAATTGCAGAGGCAGATAATTTGCACCAGGTCCTCAGTCACAAGGCCAATTGTCAATAGGTCATTTCCCCGTCTGCCCTCAGCTAAGGCATATTAGGGCGTAAGAGGGCAAGATCCTAAGGTAGTAATTCAAGTATATGTGGTTTCAGGATCTTGGATATTGACCATATGTAAGAGTGTAAAGAATTGGAGTGTCAATCCATGGATGAGAGAGGTCACAAACTGGAAACGAGCAATGACTGAGCTCTCACAAGACCACAAGTAATCTGATCTTCAAATACAGGTTTTGTGTGTTTGCACATTTTTTGATTGCTGCCCAGCATGAATCTGCCCAACATTCATCTATGTATAATTTCCCAAAGCATTCATGGCTAATACTGGTTGCTTTTGTTCCTGTATGATGATACAGTATAGCTAAATATTGTTTATGCTGTATGTAATATGACAGAGTGAGATTAGTTCATATATTTGTATTATGTGTAGTGATCTTGCCTAGGCCTTATGGTTTCCTATACTGATATTTATAAAACTGCAAGCATTCTCATTAGAATTTTTCACACACGGCGTCAATGAGTATGGGTCGCCTTCTCGCAATAGCAGTTGGAAACAGTACATTTATAGAATATCTTCATCTCTTCTAACAGAGAGGTGCATCTTGGATTACAGGGAGCTTGTTTCACCCTGACAAGGACCCTGGCATTAAATGAGCTGGGCTCCCACAGACAAAGTCCTCATTGTTGACCTCTCTGTGTCCTAAACAGGTATGTAAAAATATGTACTGCATTTGTTTCAATTTGAAAACTTTGTATCAACACAACTTTTGTTATGGTTGTTATCCTAATTCTGCTCGTATTCTGCTATTCTTTGGCTTCCAATAAAAACCTCTAATGATAATAATCCAATTGTCTTCTTTATTATCCTGCTTCAGGAAAATTATGAGGGCAACCAAAGAAATCATCTGTCGTCTTTGGCAGGTAATGTTCACTCCTAAAGTGATATTTTCGAGGCATGTTTCTGAGTGATTCATGGGGCACCTGGCCAATTTCCCAGCTCAGTGTGTAAAGTTGGAACAGATCACTGATATAACATTGAATCAGTTGATATTTTGACACACAAATATCATGTGGAAAATATCATTGACATAAACATTTATTCCCTATACTTATAAAGGAAAGAACGCAAATATAAAAAAAATATCTTTTACACGAATATTGTAAAAAATAAGACTAAAAATTGTTTTTCAGTAAATACAAATATATTGAACATTTAGGGGTTGATTAGGATAGCGGGCGGATTGCCAACGCCGGCACAGCGGTGGCGATCTGCCTGCCATCGCACAGTGATTTATCCCCCGCATATTACAATGGCAGGGGGTATTGCGGCGGACATAAAGTGTGTCCTCCGCTTTTCTGCCAGTCGGCAATCGTTTCGATTGCCAGCTGGGCAGACTGGGGCCACAATATGGTGGCGGTGCCTAGCAGGCTCTGACTTCCATATTAGGATAAGTGACATTCAAGGCCTTGAAAGGCTGGTGAGGATTTACTTTTGGGGGCCCATTGCGGGCCAAAGGGGAGGTTGGGGGATGGGGGCTGCACTTGGGGGGTACCTATGGTACCCCCCTAAATTGCCATGCACAAGCCACGTTGTGCATAGCAATGCACAACATGGTATTTCACCATTACGACGGATGTTGCTTACAGCAGCACCCGCCGCAATGTTAAAAATGCATCCTAATTAGCTTGCGGGACCGCCGCACATCTGGGGGCTGGTCCCAGCACCACAAGGGTGGCAGGCAGACTTAAGTCTGCCCTCCATCCTAAAAACCCTCTAAATATTGTAATACATAACATTGATATAATGTATATTAAATAAATGTAAGTAACATTTAAAAATAAATACATAGTTCTTTAAACATTCACACATAAATACATGTGTGTGTAGGTATATATATATATATATATATATATATATATATATATATATATATATATATATATATATATATATATATATATATATAGAACATACCACTATTATTTAAAATAAATATTTTACATTTTATGATTTTTTAAATTTATAACAGGAAAAAGCATATTTATGTTTATAAATACATACCACATAAAACATTAACAAATAAAACAAATAAGAAAATAAAAAATACTTATTAAAATACTAAAAGAAATAAATAGAAAATGAGACACACTCACGTATATATGCATACAGATGATATGAAATATTTATAAAATAGTAACGTCTGTCAAAAATAAGCATACTAAGTACACAACAGTCTGCCAGAGTAAATAAGGCGTGGGACTTCAGACATTGACAATTACTGTGCCCACTCTAGTATGTGCAACAGTAGAAAAAGCATTGGACTACGAGAAGGTACCATTTACTATTTCCCCTCCAGTCTGTGCAACGGTAGGGAAGCGTTGGACTACAGAGGAGTAATATTTACTATATCAATTCCAGTCTGTGCAACATTACAGAAAGTAGTACACTTCAAACACATAACCTATTTTAATAACTCTATTAATTAACCAAAAATATAAAACACTTAATAAAAATTATATACATATACATTTAAAAAACAATTAAGCAATGTACATAAGTGCTAGAATTTGTAATGATTAATGTTACATTTACAAAATATTATTAATTGATCATTTAAATGAATTACCACAGTGTACTCCCACAAACTTAGCAACACACAATTAAAATATAATTAAAATATACACGTATATTATGATTAACATATTAAGTAATCAGTAAAATAATTTTTACTAAATTAATATTTCTTTGTTAATTAAATATTACTTACATAATTTCCCACCCTATTTCCTTACAAACACAAAAAACTGCACCTAATATATAACATTAAACATACAATTATAAAACAAATACATAATTGTAAATTAAATAAACATTTTAATACAAAATAATAATTTATTGTTAAGTCACTATTACTTAATTAGCTTCCCACCCTATTCCCCTACAAACCCAACAACCCACATCTAAAATATAACAACAAACACAATTGCACAGTTTATATAATCATTAATTAAATAATTAATAATTTGTTAATAATTAATAATCATTTAATTATCTTCCCACTTTTACCCCTACAATCCCAACATGCACCTAAACTATGACTCAAAACATATTTTAATTACACAATACACATATTTAATTTTCAATTAAATAATTAATTACAAATAAATAATTAACTATTAATCAATTATTACCTTATTAACCCCCCTATACCCCTACAAATACAACAACCTATACCTAAAATATGCCTTAAAAATATAATATTTAAACAATTGACATAATTAATTATACCTAATTAACTTCTCATGCGAAACCCCTGCAAACCTCACAACCCGCTACAATACTATAAATTACTATTAACAATTAAATAAACAATTATAAATAAATTCAAATAAAACAAAATATTTAAAAATGTTAACAACATTTATACAAACAATATATAATATATACAATTAAATTATGAATGAATCATAATAAAAAAACAACATTTATTACAACTATATTATTTTAAACGATGTGAAAAAAACAAGTATTCTTGAAAACAACATTAAAAACAGAAATGTTCTTGTAAACAATATTACTTACCTAAAAATCGCTATTTTTGTCCACAATATTACTGCATCACGATATTAATGAGTCACGATATAAAAAAACTTATATTTGTTTAGGTCAATATGAATGATCTGATATTATGTCCCAATACCGTCAGTACATCTGGGTGACCACAACTAGCCTGATACACAGTAATACACAGTAATTTCAGTGAAGAATCCCTGGCACACACTTGGTAGATTGGTTCTTGTACAACAATAAACTAAGGGCCATATTATGAGTGTGGGTGTGCGGGAGCGGGTTGGTTCATTACTGAACCGCTCCCACATTGCCAAACCTAAACGCTGCCTACCTGATTATGATACAAATCAATGTCTGGTGGGCACGCAGCGTTGTCGTCCCATGACGGTGCAGTAAAAAGGCCTCAAAGTAGGACTGCCACTGTGCATTCCAGCACCGCATGGACTAAAAAGTGTTTGAACTTGGGGGGTGCTTGCACAGAGGCGGCACAGCCTGTGCCCCCCTGCATGCACCTAACTGCATGAGGCCTGGGAGGCCTGTATGACCATCTTTGTTTTCCCACGCCAGCTTCAACATGACAGTGCAGACCGTCATGTAAGGCTGGCAGTGGGGAAACTCAAAATATGCCAAAGCACCACCACCAGCATATTCTGAGCCCTTGGCCACCTTGACACAACCAGGTAACGCGGATTTTCTGATGGTTGCCGTGGTCAAATGCAGTCTGACCACCAAATTTATAATACAGTGGTAAGACCGTGGGAGCAGCACTGGCTGGACCACCACCAATGTGCCCCCACAAGTCTGGCGGTCCAATGACTGCCAGACCAGTAATTAGGCCCTAAAACAAGGACTACTAAAAGAGAACTTAAGTAAGTTAGGTAAGGAAGAAAAATGGAAAATGAGACACTAAATAAAATAAAACTAAGAATCCATTGTTCATCTATGTAGTGTTGTAAACTCAGATATAGACACCCTTTGCAGCTTTCATAGGAAGGACCACAGTAGAAGTCTGACGGTTTGCAGCTCAGGATATTCGACTATAACTGTTTGAAGGTTTCTAGGCAGAACAACTGCAGCTCTTTTGTACATAAGTAAGAACTATGAAAAATATGTGAGGAGATTGCTTACATGAAATGTAATACTGTTTAAAAAATACAAAAGACTGTTTTGTTTAAGAATGCATGTAAAAATAACACAAACCGGAGTCTCACTGGAGACTAAGCTTGATATACAGATTGGCAATGAATGGTATGAATAATTATTCCGGGGACCTGGGTGTTGTTCAGTTCCTGCCTGGCCAGGAAGTGTACTTATGTGTGTGTCCCTGTTACAGTTTTAACGTCACACAATCCGCAATTTACATTAATGTAGCTTGTACCGGGAGGGCGGCAACTATCGCTAATGAGATGCTATCCGAAAACATTGAATGGCCAATATCACATGTCGTTGTCAAGCTTGTGGATATGCGCAGATACGCATGTCAATGTTGTGCAGTATTATTGAAAGTGTTGTTATCGTGAAGTGCACACATGTGAATGTGCTCGGATGGAGGGAGGTTCAGCAGTGAGGCTACGTCATACACAGTGATAACGCTCATTACAGTTGAGGAATGCATGTGAAACATGAATCTGAAAGTCTCACATATGACATACTACTATACTGGTAAAGTCTGACAACGGAGCATACTGCAACACAAATCTACACATTACTCTTTACTATTTGTCACATGTGATCTAGGATGTGCACTCTGCCCGTGGCTGATAATACCCCTTCGAGCCACCAATACACAGGCCGAAAAACAGCACAATAATGTGCACACACACACACACACACACACACTGGGGCATTGTGTAACACACATTTTGTTTTTTGATGTAACATTTCAGATGCATGGCCATCACACGTTGAAGGCTACTGAACAGACCATGAATATTGATCAAGATGATCGTTGCAAGTTGTGTGTAGTATAAGCTATGTGTACACAGCAAAACACATTTCAAAAAAGCTCTCTAAGCAGAAGAGGCGTCTCTCATCAAACGCTGTAGAGAGAATGACAAAATAGGTGGGGTCCTCCAACTGTTACAATGAGAAATGTTATGAACCAATCAAATGCTTTTTTTTAAGGTCACATGGCACTCGTGCACCGAGCGCGCAAGGAGACCACACCGAAGCGATTTTGAGAAAATATCTTTACCATAATATAAGTTTATTACAGTTAGAAATATATAAATGTTTAAAATATTTTAGAATATGGATTGCTCTAATCTACACTTTAATCTTATTTAGATATAGTTTTGAGACATAAAAAAAAATGAGGGAATGGCATACACAGCACAACACTATGACGTAACACAGGGCCTGGCAGCGTGCACTCGTCGGAAACGCAATGCGCAGCGGGCGCGACCCCATACGTACATGACGTAACGTGCAGCTTGGTACTGCATACCCGTCGCATACCAAAGTAGCAGCTGGCGTGACCTTATACGTATATGATGTTACGTGGGAAGTGGTGCCACAAACCCGTCAGATACGGAATGCGCATCATTTACAAGTTTAGCAATATGGTGGATAGGATTCGCGCGCTGATGGAGCTTGGTACACTACCGGTACAAGATTCCAGTTTTCACCCCCCAAAAAAATATATATATACATATTTTGCTTGAAGTTATAAAACATGACATCATTTTTAAAGTAAAAAAAAACGGCTAATAGAGTTCCAAAATATTAACAAACAAAATTGAAAACATATAGGTTTTATAAATAGGAAAATATGAAATTAACGTTTAAAAAACTTTCGCAATTCTATGAAAAAAACATCGGTTTTACAGACGTTATAGTTAAGAATTAGCATTAAAAAACCTTTGAAATTCACAAAAAACCATAGGTTTCAGGGACGTTATAGTTAGTTGGACATTTGGCTCATATAAAACCAGAGAAATTCACCCGTTAGTTGAGCTAACTACAACTTGCGTGGCCCGCAACGCACTGCTGATGACGTCACTTATGACATCACTCATGACCTGGTCATTGACATCAATGATGACTTAACTGATGACATCTCAAATGACATCACTGATGACATCATCCGTGTGATATTCTGATGCACGTAGTGATACCCTAATATAAACTTTGATACACCCACTCTAAAATCCAGACTACTATTTTTAAAACCATACACACAACAACGCCAGATACTACATACCACCCACAATTTCCTAGGTCTACACACACATCCAGTCACTTATACATGCAGTTACTCATCAATACATTACTATATTATGCACTCATACACCTGTACATACAGTCACACTCCGCCACTCATCCATAGAGTTACTCACACACCTAGTCAGACAAGCAAAGAATCAATCACATACCCATTTACTCATGTATACAGTAATACACATCAACTCAGTTATTTATACTTACATACTTAGGGGCACATTAGTATGGTGGAGTGGGAAATGGGACCGCCCGCTAAGGGTGCGGCAGTCCCGCACTTCCGATTAGGATGCGCCCGCCACACTGGCGGGCGCATCCCACATTTCTAACATTGCGGCGGGTGGTGCTGAAAGTTAGGATCTAGTTTCCATAGGAAGAGCATTTTTTCATTTGGCAATAGCTTTGGCGTCGTTTGACGAATCCTCACAAAATTCTGAAACCTAATTTGACTCTCACTTCAGCTGCTGTCTTGAAAAGTTTGGGGTGATTTGTCAAGTGGGGGCTGAGAAAAAGAGGGGTGCCCAAATATGTTTTTCCCAGGTTAATTTTCACTGGAACATTAGACAAGGCTACAGTCCGAAGTGCTGAACGGAATCACACCAAAATTTGCAGAAATGTAGCTGTTGCTTTTACAAAAAGAAAGTCACCACCTCCCCGGGGCTGCTCTTTTTTTTAAAAAAAGTAGGGGGAGTCCCATACGACCTCCCCCTCTTCCCCGTGGACCACCACTTCCCTGGGGCTTTAATTTTATAAATAGGGGGCCTCTTGGCTCCCCTGCCCTGGGGACTACCACCTCACTAAGGCTCTTTGTTTAGCAAGTGCTAGGGGCAATGCAGACCCCCTTGCATCCCCTGGGATTGCCACCTCTCCGGGGCTCTATATTTAAATAATGTGGGGTCCGTGCAGACCTCGATGCAGCCCCGGGGACTATAACTTCCCTGGGGCTTTTGTAAATGTAAATGGCAAGGCTAAATTTACATTAGATGGGTCCGCGTGCCACCTCATGGAGCCATAGATGGCTATGCAGATAGCCACCCCCCCAGGGCCGGTTCCTGCATTGTCCCGGGGTGCTTACCCCCAGGACATTGCAATTTTCTACGGCTTGGTGGGAGCACTGTTACCGCCAAGACATAGCAAACAGTGCTCTGTTTGCAGTAAATGCTCTCGCTTGCACAATGCAGAGCAGAATTGCTTTTACACACAGGGTATTTTACGCGCATGTTAGCAGCTTCCTATGTGTAAAAGCAATGTTAGGTCCCGCAGGAGGCAGGGAGATGGCAGGGACCGCTGTGGCATTGAGGCTTCCCTGCGGTCTGCAACCTTTACAAAGTGGGTGCCCTGCGCGAGACCAGGGTACCCACAATTCAGGCCGGGCCCCAGGGGACAGGATCCATGGGGAGTGGGGCCGGTCAGCCCCTCTCCTTTTATATACCAAAAAAAGAAAAGGCCGGGTACTGGGAATGAGGGCCCCATTATCGGCCTGGGGGAGGGGCCACACAGCTCCCCTCCCTAAAGTTTTATTTTTAAAATTAGAAAAAACCTCCAGCAAGTTACCAGAGGCGACACCCCCTTCACCACCAGTCTTCTAACATGCCTCTTGGCATGGTGGTGGTTGGGGGATGAAATCCCCTTGGATGCTGAGGGTCCTTGGGGTCCAGGAACCTCTTCTGTTACCTCCAGTAAGTCCCAGACAGTGGGATTTCTGAGAGTACTTGGGACCACGCCCCCTTTCTCCACCACTCTGTCAGCATGCCTCCTGGCACTGCTGGTTGGGGAATTAATTCCACTTTACTCTTGAGGGTGTCTGGACTAAAGTAGACTTCTTCCTCCAACCAGTAGTGTGCCTGGAGATGCGTTTGCAGAGTGGTGGAGAAAGGGGGCATGACCTCTGATGACCTCTCAACAATCCAGATGTGTGGGTCTTATTGGAGGTAACATGCAGGTTAGTTGGCCCCAAGGACTCAATAGCCAAGGGGACTTCATTCCCCTACAAGTAGTATGCCAGGAGTTGGGTTTGCAGAGTAATGGTGGAAGGGGGACACCCTTATGGGTCCAAGTACCCCTCCTGTTACCTCCAGTAAGTCTCCCACAGCAGAACGGCTAAAAGGTCTTTAAAGGCTGCACCCCCTTTCTCCACCACTATGCAAACATGCTTTCTGGTACACTAGTGGTTGGGGTATGAAGTCTACTTTACTCCTGTGGGACCTTGGGGGCTGGATAGTCTTTATATTGGAATTTAATTCTATTTGCACTGTGCTTATATTATCTGTTTTTAATGTACATTTTTGTTTTTATGTAACAATCTTCTTATGGCGATTTTCTGAATAAAAGCTTTTGATAATGAGGATTATGCATGGGGGATTTTAAATATTTGAGTGGTAAGAGCTCTGAAATTTCCTGTTGCATTTGTTTTCCTCTGTTCTATTAGTGGACAAGGTATATTGGGCACGATCATAGAAACATTAGTATATGTTTGACTTTTGTATTTGTCTTAAAATTATATCTGCAAATTTGGATAAGATAGCATCTGTTGTTTGTTTTTTTAAACATTTTTTGTTCTCATATAACGTTATCTGCAAGGTCAGGCCATTTTTATAATTACTCTCCAGCCGTCAGCCTGCTGAATCTTTTGCTGTCCCACGCCACACCAGTCAAACCAGTTACCTGGTTTCGGGCTGCACCCAAGTATAATCATAGGACCCCTTATTGGGTCTAGGCTCAGTGTCCATTTTGCAATTTCGTCTTACAGCTTTGATCCAGTCGACCGCACTACGAGGTAATGGTTCCATTCAATGCATGCAAATCTTCCTACTGGTTAAAATCTTCAGATAAAACAAAAGAGCCCTCTGTCTTCTGAACGGTTGGATCAGTGACTAAATATCGAGGGACACAATATTGAGTGTCCAGAATAAAGAAGCTCTAATATTGATGGACATAATATCGAATACCTATCAACAAACAGGTAAGTACCAAAATATCGAGTAAAAAATATTGGTGTTAAATATTATAAAATTAATTAAATAATAAACACAATTAAATAAAACATAGTTAAGATAATGTAAAAAAGCTTAAAATGTAAAAATAATGAATGTAATGTAAACAAAATATATTATTTTTAACATATATATACAGTAACTTAATAATATTAAAAAATAATTAATATTCTTAATGATAAAATATTTAAAACATTATAAAAAATAGAAATATATATTTATAAATAAACATATCATATACATTTAAAAATAAATAATATACAATAAATTAAATAATAATATGAGTATTTTTCATGCAAATTAATATTTTACACTACATTAAATGGAACAATAATAAAAATGTTGCATAGCGTAGTGAATAGTAATCCCACTACAACAAGTGCAAAAGTATGTAGGATAGCAGGTGGGTACAAATTACTATTCCCACTCCAATGAGTGGAACAATAGGGAACATGTAGGGGAGCAGGTGGGTACAAATTATTATTCCCACTCCAGTGAGTGAAACAGTAGAGAAAGTGTTGGATAGTAGGTGGGTAAAACTGACTATTCCCACTCCAGTGAGTGGAACAGTAGGGAAAGTGTGGGATAGCAGGAGGGTAATAATGACTATTTCCACTCCAATGAGTGAACAGTGGGGAAAGTGTTGGATAGCGGGAGGATGAAAATTACTATTGCCACTCTAGTGAGTGAAACAGTAGGGAAAGTGTTGGATAGCGGGTGGGTAAAAATTACTATTCCCACTCCAATGGGTAGATTAGTAGGGAAAGTGTTGGATAGCAGGATGATAAAAATTACTATTTTCACTCCAGTGAGTGAAACAGTAGGGAAAGTGTTGGGTAGCAGAGGGTAAAAACTACTATACCCACTTCTACAAGTGGAACAGTAAGGAAAGTGTTGGATAGCGTAGAGGAATAATTTAGTAGACCCAGTCCTACAATTTCATTTAAATAAATAAAAAATATAAAGGTCACCTCCAATAGTCTAAAATAATAATAAATTAATATATTTAATTAGCATATCATTAATTTGCTAATCACAATTAACAAAATAAATAATAACAATGATATCTAAATTATTTAACACAATTAACAGTATTAAATAACTTTGATTAAATATAATATAAATATAAATAAATAAATCTGCAATTAATTTAATACACACCATACTCCCTCATAAACACTCAACACACTCGTCAAAAAATGAACATTATTAAAATATGAATGCATTCATTATTAATAATTAATTAATTACCAGTGAATAAACATTTAGATAATTATCAATTAATTAGAAATGTGTATTAATAACGTTTTTAACATTTATTAATACATTAATTAACGTAATTACCAATATTAATTATTTACCATAAATTCTTAATTAATATATATATGTTTTTATTTAAATGAAATTACTTCCCACCCTATTCCCCTATAAACCCACAACCCGCTATGGAACTAATATACATAACATGAATTACCAATATTAATTATTAACCATTGAATTATTAATTAATATATATATTTTTTTTATTTAAATTAAATTACTTCCCACCCTAGTCCCCTCTAAACATGCAACACGCTACGGAACTAATATAACCAAAAGTTCATTACCAATATTAAGTATTAAACAATACATTAATAATTAAGAATTTTTTTTTTTACATTTAAATTAAATGACTTGCCACCCTATTCCCCTACAAACCCACAACCCGCTAAGGAACTAATAAACGCAAAATGTATTGACATAAAATTAATTATCTTACTTTTTTATAACATACATTAAAAAAAATCCTATACTTTTAACACATATACTAACATATAATACAATTTTTTTTGTTGATATAATGACATTCTATACAATGACATTCGATATAATGACATCCTATATGTCAATATTATTTCCAACTATACTATGTCTATTCTATATTCTGTCCTCTCGATATTTTTGATTCGAGATTATGTCCTTTCGATATTTTTAATTCCATATTTTGGGTGTTTATCAAAAAGTTGGATAAAGCCGATTTTCACGTTAATTAAAACCAGTGTTAAGCTTAACATTATATTTACTTCAAGGATGTCATTAACTACGTTCTCCTCATCCTGCCAGTAGGCCTTTATCTCCAAATAGGTGAAAAAGACATGTTGGTCATTAGATCTTAAAATACCGTACCTACGGCATCTCGGTGTCAGCTCTTGTACAAACTTCGCAATCTTTTGAGGGGTCCAGTATAATCTATTGATGGTAAAGAAGTGTTTTTTCTTAAGATCAGAGGGTTTACCACTGAGTACAATAGTTTGGAGAGGTTTGACATACTGTCACTATCCTGGATAGCTCCTTCCCAGAGTATGGTGCTTTCAATTTCCAATCCTCTGCAAACTGCAACTTCCAGTGCCACAGAGTGACTTGTCACTCTTAGGAGACCCATCCTGCAATTTTGACTTGAATTACCATGCACCACAAATCTCCTGTGAGTTAGTTGTGAACCAAGAAGACAACTGTTGGTATTTAAATCTAGAGAGAGAGAGAGAGAGCTACCAGTCTTGGCCGTTAAAACTTCCCTGGATAATATACCCCGTCCTGTTAGCAATTCCCCCCAGATTTCTAACCAAGCCCTCCATAGTGGAAGACTCTACCCACACCCGGGGAAACCCAAATCAATGAAATATCTGAATAACAACCCATGCCCATAAACCTCCCAACTCCAAGCCATAGAGTGAATGCTGCCTTTAGGACCATTAGTCAAACCTTTTTAAAGAATTTCTAGGCTGCAAAAAAAATCCTTCCAATACCAACTCCCTTACCATCTCTTTCAACACACCTACCCAGTTTGAGGCATCTGGCTTTTCCAGGAGAATCCTACAATTTTTAAACTGAAAGGCTATGTAATACAAATTCAAATTCAAAAAGGGAGAACTAAGCCACCCTTTTCGAGACTATGCCTCAGTTTTTTCCAAGCAAGCCTAGGTCCTGTATTTGCCCATATAAAACCTATTATTTTCCCCTGGTATGCAATTGAGAAGATATGTCAATTTTGAAAGCATCATCATCTTAATTAGATGCACTCGACCCATATACTGTCAAGGGGAGATTATTCCATTTAACAAGCAAAGCATCTACCTCCTCTGCCACCCTCCTCAAGTTATACTGCAGTATTGCCTCCAATGGATTTACAATAGTAATACTGAGATGCATAGGGGTCCATTAGGATGTAGGGCGGATCGCCACCATCTGCATGGCAGTGGCGATCCGCCCTACATCCTTCCCCGCCCGCTACCCATTTCCCCCACCATATTAGTATGGCGGGGAGTACCGCGGCAGACAGGAATACCGTCTGCCGCTTTTCCGCCTGGTCGACAGGCCAACCACCGCCACCGCCATCCATATAACCATGGGAACATGCCTTTCTATGGCGGCATTTCTGCCACAGAAAGGCATGAGGAATTCTCTTACGGGGCCCGTTGCTGGCCCCAGGGTATTGGGGGGTGGGGAGTGCC
Organism: Lissotriton vulgaris; assembly: GCF_964263255.1. NCBI lineage: Eukaryota > Metazoa > Chordata > Amphibia > Caudata > Salamandridae > Lissotriton > Lissotriton vulgaris. The sequence continues at coordinate 959,758,194 of NC_141693.1, read as the reverse complement.
CATGGGGAGTACCTATGGTACCCCCCCCTGCATTGTCCAGGGCATGGTGGCAGGCACCTTGCGGTGCCTGTCACCTTGTGCATGACAATGCACACAGTGCATTCCCAGCATTGTGGTGGGCGGTGCTGTGAGCACCGCCCGCCACAATGCTGGGAATGGAGGATGCCACGGTGGCATCTTAATCGCCAGTGCGGGACCACAGCTTCACTGGCGGCCGAACCCAGCACCGCTAGGGTGGCGGGCGGACAAAAGTCTGCCTCCCATCCTAATGGGCTCCTTAATCTCTGCTTGTACTTCTCCCTTCCAATCTATTACATTCGAACACATTACCTCTGACTTAAAGTTATTTACTAAGTATTAGGCCCCCATATTCCTTCATCAAACTTTCCACCCTGGGGATAGTCTGAGCAGGATCTGAGGTATAAATTATTAGGTCATCTGAAGTGGCTCAAACGAGCTGAGCAAACGACAGGATATATATATCAACATTAAAGGAGAAAGGGGGCATCACTGCCAGGTGCCCCTAGAAATAGCAACGGTCCAAGTAAGTGAACAATTCAGTAGGATCTTAGCAGTTGAATGTTCATATAACCCTTGTAATGGTGCAATAAAACAGGGGCCAAATCCCAATCCAGCCAACACATTTCACAAATAAGTCGAGCAGACTGGGTCGAACACCTTTGTTGAGTCTAAAGGGACTACAGCCAAGGGCATAGACCTAGCCGTGGCAAGATCTATACATCCAATCAGCTGCTGAGTAAGTTCATGGATATGCCTCTTTTGGATGAAACCCTTCTGATTTGGTTGTATTAGCTGAGGGGCAAGTTTGGCCAGTCCCCTTGCCAAAATGCTTGTGAATACCTTATAATTTGAATTTAACAGAGATATTGGCTGATATGAATCAGCCATCCCAGAGTCCTTTAGGGGCATATAAAGCTCTGAGGGAATGACATCTGCGCCGGCCGCCTTTCCATTCTAAATACGCAACAAATGCCCACTGATTCCTCCTGAGTGATTCATGTTTCCATACACTCCTTTCCTTCTTCAGTGAGCATGAGGAGGCCAACATGATCTAACCACTCTCTGAGTCTATGGGGCTCCAGGTAGACCTCTTCCTTATACAATGTGGAAAATAAGGAGACAAGATGACTCTGCATATCTTCAAGTGTGTTTTGTAACATCATCCTGGGGATTCACAACCAGTTCCTTTATTGTATTCCTGATCTATTCACCTTTGTTTTCCCCAGGCCAAGCTCGCTCCCCGTACTCAAACTGCCTCATACATCTAGCATACCACCTCTCTCTGCACTTCAAATCCAATTTAATTTTATAATTTAGATGTACCTCTTCTGCTTGTTTTTTTACCACTTTCTTGTCCTCACGGCTACTCTGCATCTATCAGATGACCTCCAGAAATCCAACCACTTGCTCCAATTTGGTTTGTTTAGCTCTCTCCACCCTATTTTTAAATATAGCATCTGTTGTAGAATTCACTAGTTGGGTTCCCTGTCCTTGCAAAGTAAAACTTTGAACTACATCATAAAATATTTAAAGAGTTCTATTGATGTCATGCCTGTTGTAACATCAGGTGAAACTTAGCATTAATAGCAGTGGAGAACCTGCTGGCAGAGTAGCAAGACATCATGCTGCAGGCACAAAGAGACTTTGTGAGTCAAAGAGGATTTCAAGGACAGGTCACTTAAAGGTACTGAAGTAGATTGGAACTCTGCAAGCATTTTTCACCCGCACACTTATTTGCTGAAGGTTAATTTGTGGGAGACATTTATTTGGAATAAAAAACAATGAAAGCACTAAATCAGTGTTTAGTTTATTTGCTTTGAAAGAGGATTGCGCTGTATTATTTAGCCAAAGGACTAAGGGCCTGCTTTAGATTTCGACAGACAGGTTACTCAGTCACAATTGTGCCAGAATCTAAATACATGAGGAAATAATGACATTTAGATTTCGGCAGATGGAATATCCATCACCATTGACATGGAGAAACCCATTCGCCAAAATCTAACTCAGGCCCTGGGTAACCTATTGTTGACAAAGGGATTTCTAAAACTTTGATGTGAATTGATGTCTATTGAAATGCCCAAAAAGTATACTGTAAACCCTGGAACAGATGGTAGCAAAGTCAGGTGTTCATTGGTATGATTTCATATCACCATAGCAACTGCAGGGCATCCATGCAAAAATACTAGGTTAATGATGAAGCATGAAGAACTAAAGTATCAACTAATAAGCGTTCATTATAATATTTTGACATTTTCACTACAAAACCCTATATCTGAAGAGAAGGTCAAGAAAAAGAGATATTGTGCAATATCAATGTTTTTGAGCAATCTGGTAAAATATTGTTTTATGACACACTGCAAGTCTCACAATTGTGTGAGGAATAAGAGTTTATTTTTACCTTGATTCTGAAATGTTTATGAACTATATCGTACCATTGTATTTTCTCAAAGGACATTTTCCTAGCTTGCCTTTCCACATATATCTTATTTTTCCTTTTTTGGGGATTTTTCAAAAATCTTTATTGAGGAAAAAAATTGCACGTCAAGTTACAGTATATGCAGGTGGAAGGTCCGCAATCACATAGGAGGGCCACATCTGTTACATACATTATATGAATCATCATATGTAAGAAACCCATTGCATTACACAGGAGAGACATTTTGAGGTGAAGCAGGGGGAGCGGAGGAGAGCACCCAGGGAAGGCCCCTTGCAGATAGAAGAGGGTGCAAGGAACCCAAAGAGTATGTGGATATGGAGGCAGCACCCTACGGGCCAACTCCAGCGGCCACCGTGGGCAGAGTGCCGGCAGGGAGCACGGGAGAGGCCATGGAGGGCAAGGCGTCCCGGTGCTGGAGATAAGAGACAAGGAGACCCCAAATATCGATTGGGCGGCAAGTAGCCGGCACCAAGTCCCAGAATTCGGACAGAAGTGTCTGACAGCGCAAAGCGTCCTCGAGCCAAGAGCTCACCTTGGGCAGAGACCTTTGACCCCAACACATGGAGACCCTGCACCGTGCGAGAATGAGAAGCATCACAGTCAGCCGGCGAGTAGCTTCTGGGCAGAATTTCACAAAGCCTAGGAGGCAAAGTAGTTGGACCGGCGCAACAGGCGTAGAGGTAATCTCAGTGATAGCGGAGCACACATCGTGCCAATATGCTGAGACCTTAGGGCACAGCCAGGCGAGGTGGGAGACGTCTACCGCAGGAGCGGAGCATCGCAAACATCTGCCACTGGAGGTGAGGCCCATTTTGTGCAGAGGAGCAGGGGAGCGGTATAGTCTATGCAAATATTTAAAATGTATGAGGCTCACACGGTAGTTTGGGGATAAACGTTTGGTCTGATTACAGCAGTACAGCCAGTCCTCCTGAGAGAGATCGGCCCCAGGTCTTCCCTCCACCCTGCACAAGCGTGGTCAATGGAGATGGAGGAGTCCACATGCACAAAGGCTTGAATCTTAGTGACCATTTTGTGAAGGGAGGGGGAAGTGTAAAGAAAGTTGAGGACAGCCATTGAGGGGGGTGTGAGGAAACGTGGGATGAAGCTCCCTGCAGAGAGCTCTGAGTTGATGATAAAGTAGAATGTCCCTGGGGCCGGTCTGCAGCCATGAGAGAAAAGAAAGTTTTGCTAGTACAGAGGTCTGACACAATGGAGAGTCCCAAGGGGGTTGCGCGCTTGACCATTCCATCCGTTTGTAGAGGTGGGAATGTCAGGTTATGTGCAATGGGCATGGCATTTGCAGAGAGCATATTAAAGCCAGAATATCTCCAGAGCCCATCCCAGGCCCATCGCAAAGTCTCCACTTTGTCAATCTCACCGCACCGGGGTTTCACTGGGGCAAAAAGAGCGGTTAGGAGAGGCGAGATTAGCCTCCACCTCCACGTGCGGATGGAAAAGCGTCAGGTGTAGCCAAAGGTGAAGGAAGCTGGCTTGGGTGCTGAAGGCGTAGAGTTTGAAATCCGGGGTACCCAGTCTGCCACGCGACAAAGGAAGAGTGAGTATATTATATGCGATTCTAGGTTGCTGACCCGCCCAGACAAAGGTGATTATAAGTGAGCAGAGTCTGTGAAAGAAGTGAGCTTTGAGGGGCATGGGGACATTCACGAATAAACACAAAAACTTCGGGAGCACCACCATCTTGGCAATGGCTTTGTGGCCTGCCAGAGACAGGGGCAGTCGTATCCAGAGTTGGATCTCAGACTCCAGCCAGTCCACAGCATGGCCGAAACTGGTCTTCCAGAGTTCATCCACATCCCTGCTGAGCCAAATGCCTAGGTATCTAGTAGGTCCTGACACCCATACAAATGGGTAATCCGGAGTGAAGGGGACAGTGGTGACTGTGAGGGAAAAAAGTATAGACTTGCTACAGTTAACCTGGATGCCGGAGAGGCCCCTGAAATGTACCACTTAGCGGACCATAGGGCCGAGATACTCCCTGGGGATTGCGGACTCAGAGTGTGACGTCGTCCGCATACATGGAGACGACCAGGGCTTGAGCCACAAAGCCGAAACACTTCTAGGTGTGGTGTTCCCAGAGCCTGGTGGCAAGGGGTTTGATAGCGAAAGCGAATAACATGAGTGAAAGTGGGCACCCCTGCCTTGTGCCCCTAGCGATGGGAATAGGCTCCTTGATCTGAACATTTATCCAAAGGCGGGCTGTGGGGAAGATGTAGAGAAGCTGAATGTTGCGCAGAAAAAACGGGCTAAAGCCTAAGTGAGGGAGTAGGTAAAAAAGAAAAGGCCACTCTAAAGTATCAAAAGCCTCGGTGGTGTCCAATAGGGCTGCCACATCTGCAAGTGCTGGATTGATTTGATGAAGGACAGAAAAAATGGTCCGGAGATTATGTGATTTTGCGCAGCCAGGGATGAAGCCGGACTGGACCGAACGAGCGATTAGTGGCATGAGAGTGAGAAGGTGGGAGGCCAGCAATTTGATAAAGATCTTGTTATCAATTCAATTCAATTCAAAATCTTTATTCGGATTTCAAAAATCCATAAAAGCACACTTTAAAAAACAATTTGACATTTACAATTACAACTACAAAGGTACAATAGACACTATAAAATACATTATTAGGGCATTTACTAAGTCACGCATTTCAAAAGTGCAAGAGAAGAACAATAATCATTGATAATTCAAGGGTTTTCCATACTTCTACGTACATTAAAAATGACTTTTAAAAAACAACTTGTCCGAAATATAAGTTCGTCGTCCTCCAATTTTAAAAGCATCAAATAAGACTGGTTCAGGGAAATGGATCTACGTTTTTTAAAATATGGTGCTAGGAACCATTTAATGTATTTCTTATAAAACTTACACATGAAGAAGAAATGTAGATCATTTTGTTTGCTGGTTCCGTCACAAGGACACAGAATCTTGTCATCTACGGTGTGTCCCAGAGGAAAACAAAGTAAAAATTTTACCGTTCCTGCTTTCATTCTAAACAATAGAGATCTTTCCCAGTAGCACATTGGTAGTGTCAAATACAACGGAAATTGCTGGGTTAATAAGCCATTGTTAATATAGGACACAACAGTTTGTTTCTTCATCTCTTCTGACAATCTTTTTTCCCTGTAATTGGCATACAGTTCAAGTTGGACTACTTTTTTGTCAGTCCTCTGTATTTGAGATGGATTTTCAAAGAGGTTGCCCCTGTCTATGCTAGACAGACTCTCTTGTACGCCACGGAACCATGGGATCTTATTCCATTTATCACAAACTAAACATTCCCTCAAAATATCATGTGTTAGGCTAGCATATTCATTTACCCAGATGGCTAACCAAAATAGTGCAGGCCTGGCTGCGATAAAGTCACTAATATATGGTGCATTCAGCTCAGAGTGACAGATAAACCCTGATGATGAGATGGGAGCCCCCAGTAGCTTCCTACAGAGCCGATTTTCTTCTCTTTGTATTGAGGGGGTTTTTACCGACCCCCAAATTTCGGCACCGTAAGTTGCCACTGGGATGCATTGGAGCCTATAAATCTTTAAAATTGCTTTAGTTGCTCCCACTTTCCTCGGTTTGGGAAGAGATAAAATTGAGTTTATGGCCTTTGAGAACTTGCCTGTGACGTGGGCGATATGCCCACTCCACAGGCCGTTCGCAGCAAAGACCATACCTAAATATGGGAAAGTTTTAGTTAGGAGTAACTTATCAGCTCCTATCGTGATGGAGTTTAATTGCTTAGCACCCGGCCCGCAAGACATGATAAATGATTTTTTTAAATTTACTTTTAAATCCAAATTCCCCATATATGATGCAAAATCCCTGACTAGTGCCCGTAGGGCGTTAGGTGTTAATCCCATAAGCACAGCGTCATCCGCGTATAAAAGACACGGTAGTTGGCAACCTTTAATTTTAGGGACATCTTGGGTAACCTTTTTTAGGGAGTCTCTTAAGCCATTTATGTAGATGATGAATAACAGGGGTGCTAAAACGCACCCCTGTCTCACCCCCCTTTCTACATTAATTGGGCCAGAGAGTGTACCCTCCATGTCAATCCGTACTTGTGCCTTTGTGTCTTTATGTACATAGGCAAGGAAATGTACCAGAGGGGGATCCAGGCCATAAGACAATAAAATCGACCACAATTTTGACCTGTTCACCAGGTCAAATGCGGACGATAAGTCCATAAACGCCAAGTAAATGGGTGACGCCTTAGCAATATTATATTTGCTAATTAAGAGATTTAAATTTAGGCATTGTTCGATGGTTCCCACCTTGCGTCTAAAACCCATTTGGCAACGGTCAAGTACCCCCATTTCATCAGCCCAGTCATTAACTCTATTATAGAGTACCCTACCCAAGATCTTTAAAGTGTTGTCCAAGAGCGAAATAGGCCTATAATTTGCGGGATCAGATCTTTCGCCCTTTTTATAAATAGGCACTATAATGCTCGTGGACCAAGTTGCGGGTATTGGGGCAAACGGTATACTGTTAAAGAGGTTGACAAAAATATTTCCCCAGAGTTCTGGGTTGTGCTTGATTATGTCTATTGGGAAGCCGTCGGGCCCAGGAGCCTTGTTACCAAGGCTCTGATTAATGGCCACGGTGACTTCCCCCACAGTGATTTCTAGGGATTCTAATGTTCCTGGTGTATAATCCTCTAAAACCACGCCAGGAGTGGCATATATTTTAGAAAAGTGCAATTCCCATTGCTCACTTGCTATGGTACAGCTAGTCGGGGTTAATTGCTTACCCATATCCCGCATCTTTTTAACGGCAGGCCAAAAAGTGGTGCTGCTCCCCAGGGTAGCAGCAGTTGTTAATGCCTCCCATTGCTCAGTTAGTAGAGCAGCCTTCCTTGAGCCTATAGCTGTTTTATAATTTAATCTAGCGGTTCTCACATCTATTTTACTTCTCGGTTTACAGTTTAAAGCTCTGCGAAGAGCTTTATTTGCTGCCTAGCAATGGCGGTCGAACCACCTTGGCTCAGGGACAGTTGGTTTGATAGGGACACTTAAGAGGGATTTAATGGTGTTGCAGAGTTTAGAAAAATCTGTTACTATTCTGCAATGGTTCCCGTCATCCAGAGAACATGATTCAAGTAGCGGACCATGGTTACTTATAATAGTGTCCGTTACTTGTCCACTATTTATCCCTCGCCATTTTAACCTCAATTTGTTAGCTGAGACCGTAATATCCCTTGCCCCCAGGGATCGAACAAGGGCATTCGGAGGGCCTAAGCCAATGTTGACCACCAAAGCGTTATGGTCCCCAAAGGCAGTTTCAAGGACACCGACCTTATTAACTCTATTTATTAAGTCAGAGGACATGAAGATATAATCCACTGTACTAGAAAAATCTCTTCCTCTAAAGGTTGGGATATAGATAAGTGGCTCCTTTTTGTCAACATCCATTATATCTATGAGGATGTGTTCATTAAGGAAGCGTTCTAGTTCTTTGCCCCGTTTGTATGCCCTATCTATTTGTGCATTCTTCGTTTTTGGTGTTATAAACTTGGCATTAAAATCTCCAGCCAATATTGTCCTGGTGCTTATTTGATAATGAAGCTTTTCTGCTATTTTAGATAGTTCTCCGAAAAGTTCAATAAAATTCCTATTCGGAGTAGAACTAAAATCGTTGTTATAAAAGTTAATGAGATAGTATGGAACCCTTCGGGTATACTCAATTATTTGAATATTTGGATTTTTTGAATGAATCAGTTTTATGGACCCTCCTATGCTTATCTTGAACCCTATCAATAAACCTCCAATCGGGCGGCCAAAGACAGGCTTTCTGGCATTAATACAATAACAGTGGAAACCCTCTATATGCACCGCTGTTGTCGCCCAAGTTTCCTGAAATAATATTATATCCTTTTCGGAAATAACTTTTAACCATTCAAGATCAGAGACCCTTTGCTGTAATCCAGCAACATTCCAGCTTAAGATCTTAAACTCCTTATTATGCTCCTTTGGGTATTCACTACCTTCGTGTATCACCAAGTCATGGGGTATGGCATATTCTTCTTCTTTTCCAAAGGGAGCTAATGGACCCAATGCGTTAACTAATCCTTGTACTGGTGTAGCATATATCTCATCTATTTGTATGCTTCCTACCTGAGGCTCATTGATGTTTTTGTCTCTAACACTAACAACTGATGAGTTGTTTTGAAGTTCGGGTGATGATGGCAGTCAGTCTACCATGTCCAAGGTATTAAAAGCATTGAATCTATTGGATGTGGGGAACCCCCAAGTTGGATCCCTTGCTAAATGGGGTCTTTGGAAATTCCAGTGATTGTTATTATTGTTGTGCCTATGGTTATTTCTCCCCCATTCTCCCCAATTGTTTCTCTGTCCTACCTGGGTCCACCCTTCGTCTAAACCATAATCATAATCATCATAACCTTCTTGTCTGAGATTTCCTCTTGGCGGGTAGAAATATGAGAGGTGCCTTGTCTCAATGCCCTCGTTATATCCCTCACTAACCCAAGAACAGATATAATCCACTGTACGCGGGTCATTGAAATTAATAATGATGCAGTCACCTTGAGTTCTCTTTTTCTCATGGCCTACCCAGGGTACTCTTCGTACTGTCAAGATTTTACTTACATAGTATGATGGTAGAGGCCTATTATTATTCAGCCAATGTGTAACCTTGTTAGGTAGCGACCAAGATGGCTCATCTATATTATCGGGGGTCTCAGGGACTCCTGTCATCACTACGACATAGGGACTAGAGCCTGGGGGTAGATTGGCAGCAAATCGTTTATTTTTCCCTTTATGCCACTCATTTCCCTTATTTGCCTCATTGGCTTTATCTTTACCAATAGTGGGATTATCCCCTGCAGTATTTTTGTTATTATCTTGGGGTTTTGCAGTTGGGGTTTGCACTATTGGTTTTGTTGACAAATTTTTAGCCAGCGGGACTGCCTTAGAGATAGTTGTGGCAGTAGGGGGTAGATTAGTTCTAGGCGTTGGCTGGGGGATTTTTTGCTGAGGAGGGGGAGTGGGTTTTGGGGGTTTAGCCGGGGGTCCCTTAATTATGGTGCTTAATTCATTCAATTGTTTTTCTATCAGTCCCAGTCGTGTGTCTATAGTGGCAAGATGTGCAGTGACAAGTTCTCCAACCTTCATTATTAATTGGCTGTTGGAGGTACACTCCTTGCACAACATGGCTAAGCTGGGCATTTCCCCAGCACATACAGAATCTACAGTTCCTTTCTTACTTCCTTTCTTAAGACTGTTCTTTGTTTGGTCCTTCCCCTGCTTTTTCTGACCCTGTGGATTCCCCTTAGAACTGAGTGCAATTGTGACTGGCTTATGTGGAGGTAGTTTTTGTACAGCCCCCTCCCTCAAACCTCTCAAGTTCCTTGAGATAGTAGTTGAGTCATCCAGAGTATTACTGCTGGTAACTATGGGTATGTCAGGAACAACAGATCGGTCCAAATTTATATTTGATGTGTCATTCACGATAGAGGTATTTTCAGTATTAAAGATGGCTTGCGATGCCTCTATCATAATTGGATCTAGACCGTTTGCAAGGTTCACTGATGGAATAGACTCAGTTACAATATCTAATTGTGTGTTAAAGTCCTCTATCAGATCTACATTTGGTGACTTCTCCAGACTCAGCTGTGATTCTGATAGTGACTGAGTTGCAGATAAATCAACAGTGTTTGGCATGCTGTGTCTTTCCACTATTACAGCAGGTTTATTAAGTATTTCAGGGTCTCGATGGGGTGTTTTCGCATTAGCTAGCAGACCCAATGATGACCTTTTTGCTTCTGCCAACTCTAAAGAAACCCGTCGATTCAGTAAAGATATACCCTGGTCTATTGCATCATTTGCTTTTGCAATAAAATTGTCAATGGGACCAGTCACTTTGGCTCCTCCAGCGGCAGTTTTGCTCCGGCTGCCCCTTGTAGACATGATCACCGTTTGTGCACAAGCAAAAAGTATGTATTATCCTCACCAATCACAGGATCCAAGTGTAAGGGGGGTGGCCCGTCCCGTCCCCGGTAGTCCCCGGACGGCCACAGACGGTCCCGCCCTTGTCCCGGGCTTCTCCCGGTCGCTTCCGCGCGCTCCCGCGCCGCGGGAAGGAGCTGTTAACTTTATAGTGCCTGGGTTAGGGTGGGAGTGGCGTGTCCTGCAGGGAGAGCGCCCAGGTGTGTTAATTGAGGGCGGGCGGTCAGGCGGGCGCTCCTGGGACCGGTAGTCCTGCGCCTCCGCCTCCGCCTGCTCGCAGCCCTTGCAGGATACCTTGGATCTTCTGCTCACCCCGTCGAAGCGGGACCCGCGCAGCGTGTTCCGCGAGTTGCAGCGTTGAGAGGAAGGATTTCCTACAGGTCTCCCCTGTCGTCCAGCAATCAGCAGCAAATGCGCGAGAGTAGTCCCGCTGCTACTCCTGTCCCGCAGCCTTTTCTCCCCGGTCAGTTGGGGGCGTGTCCTGCAGGGAGAGCGCCCAGGTGTGTTAATTGAGGGCGGGCGGTCAGGCGGGTGCTCCTGGGACCGGTAGTCCTGCGCCTCCGCCTCCGCCTGCTCGCAGCCCTTGCAGGATACCTTGGATCTTCTGCTCACCCCGTCGAAGCGGGACCCGCGCAGCGGGTTCCGCGAGTTGCAGCGTTGAGAGGAAGGATTTCCTACAGGTCTCCCCTGTCGTCCAGCAATCAGCAGCAAATGCGCGAGAGTAGTCCCGCTGCTACTCCTGTCCCGCAGCCTTTTCTCCCCGGTCAGTTGGGGGCGTGTCCGCATACATGGAGACGACCAGGGCTTGAGCCACAAAGCCGAAACACTTCTAGGTGTGGTGTTCCCAGAGCCTGGCGGCAAGGGGTTTGATAGCGAAAGTGAATAACATGAGTGAAAGCGGGCACCCCTGCCTTGTGCCCCTGGCGATGGGAATAGGCTCCTTGATCTGAACATTGATCCAAAGGCGGGCTGTGGGGAGGATGTAGAGAAGCTGAATGTTGCGCAGAAAAAACGGGCTAAAGCCTAAGTGAGGGAGTAGGTAAAAAAGAAAAGGCCACTCTAAAGTATCAAAAGCCTCGGTGGTGTCCAATAGGGCTGCCACATCTGCAAGTGCTGGATTGATTTGATGAAGGACAGAAAAAATGGTCCGGAGATTATGTGATTTTGCGCAGCCAGGGATGAAGCCGGACTGGTCCGAACGAGCGATTAGCGGCATGAGAGTGAGAAGGTGGGAGGCCAGCAATTTGATAAAGATCTTGTTATCAGAATTAACCCCTTGTGTGCTGATGACAGAACGGTTCCGTCATCAGCATCGGTTGAGCTGTGCTGATGACGGAACCGTTCCGTCATGACTCCGCCCGCGCAAGGCGGAGTCAGCACAGGCGGGGAATACGCCCCGCATGCAAGGGGTTAATGAGAGACAAAGGGCGATAAGAATCACAGAGCTCAGGCGGCTTGTCCGTCTTCATTAGAAGCGTTAGCAAGAGCTCGTGGAGTGAGAGAGGGAATTGGCCGCACTCAAGCAATTTTTTGTACATAGCAGTGAGGTGCTGGACCAGAAGGGGTGCAAAAGCCTTATAAAAGGACGCTGGCAAGCCGCCATGCTGGGAGCCTTGTTACCCGGCAGGTTGTTGATGGCAGCTAGGATCTCCTTCTTGGAGAAAGGTCCATCAAGATATTCCCGGTGGCTATTGCCCAGCCAGAGAAGCTCAAGGGTATTGAAATATTGATCAAGTAAGTCATGCGGTGCACTGCCCCAGCAGTATAGAGTTGGGAATAAAATGCGGTGAATCAAGCCACTACTACCTCAGGAGAGGTGGTTCTATCCGGACCTCTGTCCTGGAGCACAGTGATAATAGAGGCCGTCTGGGGCTGTCATAAAAGATTGGCCAGGGTCTTGCCAGGATGATCCCTCACCGAAGCTGCGCACCCTCGTCTCCCTGCCCAAGAAGGAGAGCTCCCTATTGGCCTCGTCACTGAAATCAGTGAGTTTACCCCAGAGCTTCACAAGAATGTCAGGTTTAGGTTCTATTGAATGCGAGGAGTCTAAAGCCTTGATCTACCCTTCCAACCTGTCCAGAGCACCGCAAATGGAGCGTAGCACACCAGATTGCTTAGAGATGCATTCACCTCGGATCACTACCTTAAAACCCTGCCGGGGTGTGGAAGGGTAGTTGAAAGAGCTTAAGTTAAAGTCAAAGAAGTTCGTGATTGCGGTTTGAATTTCCTTGCAAAATACCAAATCCCGGAGTGCATTGGGGGCAGCTGGTAAGAGAACATGCGCCGCTGGAAGGTAGAGAGCTGCATGCAGTGGCCAAAGGGAGCGTGGTCAGAAAGGGTGTGTGCCATGTGTACCACCGAGGTGATCCACGCAAAGGCGTCCGGTGTAGTGATACAGAGGTCCAAGCAGGACCAGCAGCCCCAGGAACCTGTTACGCATGTGCCCTTGTGTGCCATGGGACGAGAATGCCGCAATGCATTAAGCAGTGAGTTATCAGTGAGTATGGAGTTCATAAGCGAGGTTGCGAGTGGGTGGAGAGCATGTGACCCAGAGCGTGGCTGATAATGAAATGTTAAAATCACCCCCTCAAAGGAGCATAGCCGGACCCAGAGAAGAGATGTGCTGTCAGACCTGAGCGAAGAAATCAGAGTCATCTGAATTGGGACCCTATAGCGAAGCGAGGATCAGTGGTTGTGCCAGGAGAGTGCCGTGCAGGATGACAAATCGTCCCCCAGGGTCTGTGATCACCTGAAAAGTGTGCCAGGGGAGCCCTCTGTGCATCAGGATGGACATCCCATGAGAATAGTTGGAATAGAAGGAGGAGTGGATTTCACCCCAATGTCTAGAGAGAAGCCTGGAGGAGGTGGCGGGCCGCAGATGGGTATCTTGCAGAAAACAGATGTCAACCTTATGCCGGATAATGTGGTCATGTACCAGGTGGGCCTTGCAGTGGTCATTAAGACTGTGGACTTTCCAAGTCCAGAGAGTGGTGTCTGTCATGTTGCTGTGCCAGGGGAATGAGTGACGGATAGGGACAGATGTGCAATGGGGACCATGAGCAGTGGAAATGGGAAGTGCAGTGTACAACGCAATGTATCAAATGTTGTGTTACAGAAAAGGACATAAAGCAGAACAAACAACAAATCCACAGGATGAGGCAACAAACCCAGAGAACCCAACCCCCACCACACAAACCAACCCCTCAATTAGGCTGAGGAACCGACCCCACTCACCCGAGGGAACCACAATTGGGAAGGGGAACATCAGTGATCAGGAAGGGAATTATCCCATGGAGACATGGTTTCGCCTGGCGTACACCCCTACCACAGAGACAGGGTGGCCAAGTTGTGGGTTGTTGCGGACAGAAAATTGATCTGAAGAGGACAGCGAAGGCACCTGAGAGACATGGGTCCGATGTACAATGGCAAATGGTGTAGCGGTAAACCTGAAATGAGAGCTAGCAGGGGTCATGGGAGGAAGGAGGTAAGGAGGAGGCCAGTACTGCAGGAGCGGTGAGTAGCCCCACAACCATATCACCATATCAAGCTCCAGGGCCCAGTAGGTAATGAACAGGAGCGCAAAAGTGGAAAGGAGGGATACATGCAGTAATTGGAGCAGAGTGGAAGCCAGCCGTGGAAGGCAGCATTACACCAGAAAGCACAGATTGCAAAGACACAATAGCAGAGGCAGGAGTCAGTCATTATCACTCAGGTTGCAGTCGACAACGGCCTGGGAGCCGGATGGGGAAGAGCGTTGTGCCTGGTCAAGTTTCTTCGCATAGGCCAATGCAGCCTTCTGTTCCACGAAGATATGCAGGTTAGAGCCCTGTCTGACATGCAGATTAGCAGTGTACACCAAGGAATAGGAGATGTTATGTTTTTGGAGTATCCGCTTGGACGGGAGGAATTCGCGGCAGGCAGCCTGCACCGCCATCGTGTAGTCAGGGAAGAATGCCAGGGAGTTTCCCTGATGACGGATTTCCCCCTTCTCCCTGGCCGCACGAAGAACAGCATCTCAGTCCCTAAAGTTCAGCAGCTTGGCAATGATGGGGCGAGCCGGCAAACCAGGAGCAGGTTGAGGGCCAAGAGAGCGGTGAGATGATGGAGGATTCTGGCACGCCCATGATGCGGAGGTTGCTCCTACGGGAACGCGCCTCCAAATCCTCATTCTTGTTCTTGATCAACTCGAGAACCTTGTCCAGTTGGAGAAGCTTGTGATGGTCTTGTGTCACGACGTCCTCGGCATCCGAGACTCTCGCCTCAACCTGAGTCAAGCGTGTGTCATGCGAGTTAACCCGGGCCTTAACAGTGTCCAGTCAGGCTGACAGCTGATCGAGTTGGGCGGCAATACCAGCGACTGTGGTTTTGTCGTCCAACATGATGGCCTTCAAGTCATCCTCTCTGGTTGGGCCAACATCGATCTGGGCGGCCGACTTGCCTACGTCAGTGAACGTCCCATCTAGACGTTTTTGCCGGCCTTGATCGAAGGCAAGTTTGGGTTGTTTGGGGTCAGCTTTCCCTGTGATCAGCACAGTAGTGTAAACGGGGCCACCGAGAGTCAGGAAAGGCAAGGGTGCAGCGCAAGGTGAGGCAGACGGTGGTAGAGGAGACCGTGGCTATGGAAGGCAGATTGGGCGGTGCAGCCAAAAGTCCACAAAAAGTCTAAAAACCAACATCAGGCAACAACAGCGGCACCTGGCTTAGAAGGCCTTGTGGGGCGTGAAGCAGGCAGCAGCAGTACAGAGAGAGGCAGTCAACCAGTCTCCGGCTTAGAGGCCGGGGCACACGCAAGGCCAACCCAGAACAGGGCCCTGAAATAGCAGATGGACCGCTCGCTGAGGGAGGAGACAATGAAAGTCAGTGAGTGCTGCCCGACGCGGTGATGAGCGAGAAAGGTTTTACAGCAGGTCCTCAGGCCTTAGAGAAGGAGAAATGCCAGTGTTGGAAGTTCGGTGCGCCGGACAGTGGTGGCATGCGGGCATGAGGCAGCCACGCAGACCCCGGCCCCAGCTGTGAGTGCTGAGAGAAGCCCGAGCCCACAAGTGCAAAGGCAGCTGGGAGAAGTGGGGGCGCGCCATCCCCCTTGCGGGCCCGATGAAGGCAATTGGAGGTGATGGGCCTGAGTGGTGGCGGTAGGCGACAACTTGGAATGGGAAGCCCCAGGCCCCGTGGTATGGTGTGCGTGCCCCCTACCCCGCCACGGGAAGCCACCGCAGCAACGCAACTCACCGGGGTCAGGAGAGGCCGGGCGGCAGGCTGGCTCTGATGGAGCAGTCTAGTCCCCACGGAGAGGCACAGGCAATGAGGAAATGCAGCGGCGTCACAGCAGCACGGCACGGGTACCAGCCGCACACCAGCAGACGTCTAACCTCAGCGGCAGAACTCTGTGCAGCGGCGGTGACGGGGCCCAAAGGGGGATCGATCGAAGCCCCCGGTTGAGGAGAATCAGGATGGCGTTGAGCAGGGAGGCAGCTCCACCGATGTCCGCAGGATGGTGGCGGATTAATGGCTTGGCCTGCAGAGCCCACTAAAGGTGCGGCCAGCATGCAGCCGGCTGGGCCATGCCCCACCTCTCCATTTATATCTTCACTAGTTGTGGCATCGTTGTCGTACTAGATGTGCCTCCAATAATGCAGAAGAATGCAAATCACTGGTAAGCAGTAAGTACATCATCTTCCAATGTAGAAGCAATAATTACACCTCTGAAATTGGAAATTACACATGTGTAAGGTGTACAAAACTGAAAACAAAATAATAATCACAAAAATATCCTTTGATAAAGGATGTTTGATGTACATGGCAATATTTCCCAGAAAACAAATACAAATAGTGGTGACTTAGTCCGATGCTGAGAAGCACAATCTGTTGCAAGAGCAGTCACAACAATAAACATATTTCACAGCATCAGCATGTGGCAAACTAGAAGGTGGTGCTATATTTTTTTAACAAAAGAATAAAGGTTCATCTACTGCTGATCATTGCAAGATGTGTGTCTTTCCCAATTTGTGGGCACAATATTGCAAAGAATTAGGTCGTTTCACAGCCTCACTTGTTTATTTGAAAGCACCAGTGCTTCTTCAAATAGTTCACTAGTGAGGCCGTATTCCAGTACCACAATGAAGCAGTCAAAGCTGTTCTGAAAGTAAATAGTAGGAGAGGTCTATTTGAAAAAAATACTTTATTTCAATTTTTTTAAAGTGAATGTTTATGAAATTCGAAAATGTTTCCAGGGCAAATTCCATTTGAATATGGAAAAACAGCATTGGTTGCTTTACAAGGAATAATTCCAGCAAAACTGTTCTGGAGGGAAATGTTAGACTTGGCCATGGATTGAAAATGATGCATACCTTTGCCAGGAATTTAAAATGTATATGACACTCTCCTAAATGATGAGGTACCTGTAGCATGTCTACAGGAGAAACATGTATTACCAAGAGGTCATATTGCTATAGGTAAACACAAAATTTAGAGTTCAGAGTTTTGAGTACAAATAATCCATCATAGGCTACCTTAATTCCACGGTATGTAAGAATCTTTTGGTCTTTGGTCCAATGCAGACTGTTGATGGAGTTGTGCTACAAGTTAGATTAATGCCAATGTCAATTACACTTGTCTAACCTTATTGTTAATTCTAAGCTTCAGATGAGTGCAAGGCAGCCAAGCTTATTTTCAAACCAAGACGACCAGCCACACCTCGGGGGCATGTTCTCCCTTTCCCCTTTTATATCAGCTGCAAAACTCAATATCACACACTCGAGGCTGAACAACAATAGAGGTGATTACTTTCATACCCTTATCTTGAGTGGATCATCCCCAGGATCATGACAACTCATTTATAATTGATATAGGAAGATTTTTAAAATCAATAATTGTGTGTGCATAGGATCACATTGCATCTTAAGGAAACTCCCAACTTTCTGCTCTTGGAAGACATAAACATTTTTGGTGTGCTCCATGATCTAAGTCATTGAAAGATATCTCCCAACATGTTTATTGTATAAGGATTAAAGGATAAAATCCATACATATATGAGGTTAAGTTTACAAGTTCAAATGGCACAGCTGCTTTCTTCAATAAAATGCCTCTAGTCGAAATTTCTCAAGACAAAAAATGCATATGAGCTCACTCAAATGTCATCCAATATGTTTTTCCCACATTTGGAATAAGTGTCTAGGGAGCATATTAACAAGGCGGTGATACAAAATTATCGCCGCTTTTGCGGCCATTTTCGGCCGAAAAGTGCCGATAATTTTATCGCCTTATCAGCAAAGACATGCTATTGTGTGTTTTGCTGATTTTGCTCCCGTTTCCAAGCACGCCTAACTTCGCATCGCTAATGAGATGCAAAGTAGGCGTGTCTGTGGAAACAACATAGGTAAATATCCCAATATTTACAACGCGGGGAAGCGATTATTTTAATCGCGCTAAGTATGCCTTAACGCGGAAATTTAACGTCTGTTAAATTCCTGCCTAAGGCATACCTAACATGGGAGGGGGATTCATGTAATACAACCACAGGGTCGTATTATCAAGCATATCCCTGTTTTACATGGAACATCGCTGACAAACCAGCGATGTTCCATGGAAAAGGGCGCTATCACTGGAATATTCATCGCCATGGCGCTAAACGTTGTTAACACAAAGCTAGCCTGGCAAAATCTTCCAACAATAGATAATTATGCGGTATACAAGGTCAACGATATTTATCGCTGCCTGTTGCAAATATGCCCCCAACTTTTTTGAAAATCAGAGTTGATTTCAGTTGCATCTAAAATAAGCTACAGGAGCATCTAATTCCCAGGAGTAGTTTTGCAATTGTTCTGCATATGTTTGCTCCCATTCCATTCAGATTATATTAGTAACTTTTTCCTTTCTCATTTCCATTTTTAGTTATGAGCATATTTTGTGTGGCGAACCTCTAGCTTTTGCCTTGACTATTTTTTGTGTCTGTAGAATTCTGTGCACGTTACCCCTACTAACCAACGTGCCTGTGCTCCTCCATTCAATATCACACAATTGGTGTACCCCTAATTGGCATAAATAACTTACTTATAAGTCTCTAGTATAAGGTAAAAAGAGTACCCAGGGCCAGCAATTTAAATGCCACTAATGGACTGCAGCACATTTTGCGTCATTCACTACAACAACAGTGTAAAACAGGACTTCTTGCTCACCATTTTAGCCAGACTAAAGCAGCTTTTAAAATAAACTTCAACCTGTCAAAATAAGCCCTATTGACAGGCCTAAGCCTTTCTGTTAAATGTAAATAGGTCAACCCAAGTAGGTCATACTACTCATAAGGCAGGGGGCAAGTATTTAAAAGTATGACAAGTAGAAATGTAATCTTAAACATGTCCTTACCGTAAAACAGCCCCAAATTCTATCTTCAATGTAGCAAGGCTAGCTGTTCCTAGGAAAATACTGGGAAGTAATATTAAATATAATAATGGTATCTCAAAATAGGAAACGAATAGAAATGTCATTCTTGGACTCACTGAAATATTTATAAAAGCCCAATTAACTAGTGATGTCTGATTTGTATCATGGAAAAGGCACTTTTAGAAAGTTAACAATTGCCTGCCTAAAGTCTCTGCAGCCTATATTGCAATAACCTCCAGCTGCAGCCCTCCGAGTGTTTAACGTTGAATAAGGTGTGAAATCTGCTCACAGAGAAGGTGACCAATGCTTGGGTGGGGGGATGATTCTGTTCCTCTGGCATGTTGACCACTTGGGCAGGTCCCAGGAATGCAATTATCTTCAAAGGGATCCTTAGGTGGGCACACAGGCTTTGCACAAGGAGAGAAGGGATTCATCATCTTGGATTTAGGCAGAGTGGAGGACTGTGGGAATATTTGCTGTAGAGCATACTGGAAATGCTGTACAGGGACATTTGACCATATTGGTCAGGGGGTGCCAGTACTTAGGCACACCCACAAACAGGTGCCAGACATAAATATGGCACTCCACTACCCTCCTCAAAATGCTACTGGATCTGTGGAAGATCAAAAGAGGACTGGACATTCCATCTGAAACCTGAGAAAACCCCTGAAGAACTGAATGTGCTCTTACTCTTGTACCCAGGACAAAGAAATGATCTCCAAGGGTCATAAGGCAGACCTCCTGTTCAAACTACCAGGACACAAAAAACGAAATGAGGCCGTTGCTGTATATGCCCAGCTGACCAGTTCTAAGAAGCCCTGTCTAGAACCCTGATGGCGGAGTTTTGACCCTATGGTCTTGGACCCTTGTGTGATGATAGAAACGTTTTGGCTCTAAAGATCTACAGTGGACTGGGACAAAGGTATCAAGACGATTTGACAAAGGTGTGATACCTTTTAGCTGAAATTTCAGCCTTCTCCCACCCAGAGGTTTTACTATATGGTTTAGCTGTACCTTGAAGAGAAACTTTCTGGTCTCATGGAGCCCCCTTCTGCTACTTCCTTCCACCTTTCTCCACTAGAGGAATCAAATCTCCGTATAAAGTCTGAATGTAAAAATATTCACACTTGGGAAGGCAACACAAGTATATGGCTAGCAAGCAACCTCCTCTGGGCATGAAATTCACATTGCTTCCTCTCATAAAATTCCAGTCAAAAGTCAATGGATATACTGAGACCACATCTAACCATTATTCGATGTCATGGAGCCAACCTTGGCCACATCTTGCTGCTTTTGCCTTACTGAAGATTTTTGAGTTGCGTTTTAGAGACTTAGGGCCTAATGTATATGTTGATGGAGGGGGAACTCCATTGCATTTGTGACAGTGTTCCCTCCCCACCAACATAGTGATGTTTTCACTTGATTTAGGGTAGTCAATAGGTTTAATCATGGCAGAGATGACTCTGTCTCTGCCATGAATAAATGCCTCTGATGATCCTGTGGAAAAAGGGCAGTTGCAGGTAGACCTGTAAATCCACTCACCTTATTTAGATAGGCAGAATCAGAGGTCAGTTGGCGGTAAGGGGGAATGAAAATTGCTAAATGCTTGCCTCGCCATTGGAAGCAGCACCCATGACGAGGGGAGCATTTTCTTTATTCTTTGTCCACTTCAGGACGTTTTTTCTTGAAAATAAAAAATAAAACGCTTTGGTGGAAGGTTCCATTATAGTGATGGAACCCTTCACCAAACTGCGAAAACAATTGACATAAACCACTGTGACATCAGTTGCTGGCAGTCATTTGTAAAGCAGCCTGACGGCATCTCTGTCAGGGTAATGGAGCGATTAACTCCATCGTCCTAGAGGAGAAATTGGCTGTCCACTTACATTTGAATTAGGCTCTCAGTCCAAAGGTAAAACTTCTGATGGGGGTCAAACATGGTTTCTGTATCCGACCCACATTTCATCATGGTCGACCTTAAGTCGCAGGTAGACACCAGTCAAGAGCAACCAGATGACCACAGTGGGTGTTTAGTGATTTTTGGCTCTATTTTAAATTTCAACTCTGAAAGTCCATATGCCGGTTTCCCTAATGAAATTTTTGTTGTTTTGGTGTCATTTTATTTATTAAAATAATTTCTATGTTCTATATTTTTCAAAATCGGTTTGGCATTTTTCCTGTGTTGTTTTTTGACTTTATGACTACCATATTAATTCTTTACATCTTGTATCTAGGTTAAGCAGGTCTGCTTTATGGCATAGCTACTAGGAGATTGTGCTCCTCTAAGTTAGTCACTCTGCTCAATGGCATACCTAACAGGGGGATATGCTCAGGTTGTTTACAATGTATTTATTTATTTTTAAACAATGAAATACCAACATCTCTTGCCGCGTGGAGGCATTTGTTCTAATAAAACTCCCTGCTATAAATTCACATTTAAATTCACAGAAGATTTGCCATCTGTACAGTTTTGCAATTGAGTATACAAACACACAATGCTTATGTCTTCTCCATTGCATTTCTTGTAGGCAGTCTCTAGTTAATCTGTGCCTTTCACATCTCTCTCGGGCTGATCACCTACCAGGTGTTGTTTCTATGATATTTTAGTCTGTTTCATGCTCAGCGTGCCATTGGTATTGGCGCACTGAGGTCCATATATCGTTGGTTCTGTAAGCAAATGATGTTAAATCTGATTTATAAGCTGAAGCCTGTTCTAGGAAGGTAAACCAAATGCAGGAAGGAAATTACCCACACATAGGCAGGCTTTGTTTAGCTTACAACTTCTAGTGTATGATAATTACCAGCATAGAGAAGCAGTTTGTGGGGATGTTTCAAAGAGTAACATAGTAAGGTTTTTAGGATATTTCCTGATACTATTGTGGAATTAATATGCATGCATGTATGTTTATGTGTATGTATGCCTGTATGTATGTACATATGCATGAATGTGTGTATTAGTATTTATTAGCCCTGGGCGAAACCTAATATACAATGGTATAATTTGCATAATTTGAGGAATGTCAGGAATATGCATCATTTGAGGAATATCCTTGTTAAGTGAAATTCTCCAAATTACGCCATTACCTCACTTTACGTATTTACATGAAATTTGTGGTAAATATTTACTGCGAATGTACCATTTATGTTGAAAAATCACCAGAAACGCATGAGAAAAACAAAATGCTAGTGGCTGTTGTTTTCGCAATGCAGTTGTTCTTTTACGCTTTTTTTTAACACAAAATGCATCCTTGCAGGAAAAATTTAAACAAATATGCATTTTGCATTAAAATATAGTTTTGAATGAGAGGTTTGCATTTCACATAGTTTCCAGTAATTTTGAAAGTTTTGCACACACTTAGGGCCCAATTACGATGTTGTCTGGAAAGGCTGTGGATTCTGATTCAGAACCCTTGTTATTGAACGAATCGTACGGATTTCCTAACGACCGATTATGATGCCCGGAAACCGTTTGAGCAATCCGAATCGTTTCTGAAAAGCATCCGGACAGCTCAAGTCTTTCCGTGCCAATTTGTACAGCTCCATGGACACGGTTTCTGGACGAGCGATTATGATGACCTATTCTGCAGCCGATCTGATTCGGTTTATCCGAGACAAAATGGCACCCGGAATTAGTCTTTGGGGGCGCGTTGTGGACCACACTTCATTCGGAAACGTAGGAATGTAGCCCGTGGAGGTACTCAAGGGACCAATCTTCCCAACCATGCCCAATGTGGCAGGAACCATGGGGTGACCGCCAGAGCGTGTAAGGCTTTCCCCAACCACGCTTTTTTCAGTAGGAGCCTGTGTTCTCATTCGGAACAAAGACTCCCACTTAAATCAATGCGTGTCCAACAGAACAATGAAGGGAAGTATTGTAATCAGTCGTCCAGACTCACAGGACCCGATTCGTTTGGAAACTAGTCCGGAACAAAGTTATTCGGGACAGTTTCCAAACAACTTCCTAATCGGGCCCTTAGTATTTATATTACATGAACCTAGCTCCGGAACCAACAGTCAATCTTGTAGATGCTGTACATCCAGAAAATTAATATTTTTATCCACAGCAACATTAAGTGAGTTGACGAGAATCACATGACGTTGAACGACGGGCCTGCTCAAGATAGGATTTGAACCCTGAATCCTAGGTTCCTAAGTTGGCACTTCTAGCTACGTCTCCTCTCTTATGAACAATTAGCATATATATTTTCCAAATACCCTTGCTATGTCACAGGTTCTAAAGTTGCATTATTATACTACTGCACAGTTTTCAGGTCATTGGATGTGTTAATGGAACCCGTGTCCTCAAACAAATAATATGAATTTATTATAAGATAAATGTATCAACATTTTTACATATATATGCGGTTCAATTTACAGCTTGGCCTTCTATTACTTGTTCTTTTTGTGAATACTGAGCTCCACTATACTCTAATTGCCAACTCTGGCTTCTTCTATTCCTAGTAACATCTGCCTAATTTGTAACGGAAATGCTACCAACACTAGACCTGTTGGCTTCATGAACTGTCTATATTTCCTTAACTGCATTAGTCATTTGTGCATAGCATTTGGCTATATTGCCTCTGTAGAGGTCCGTCTGTACATAAGTGTTGTGTATCTGCACCTTGTTGCTGTAGCTGTGGATGCTTGCTATACAATAACAAAGCAACCTACTTACTCTGTTGAACACCATTCCAATTTTCACTTATTTACACACACACCATTGCTTCCTTTTTTGTATCAATAACCACTTACTTGTTCAGATTTGTATGATTGTTCGGGAAGAAACATTATTTTGCATACACTGTCCACACATCTAAGCCTTGATGAAGTCATTGGAATACCCTTGTTTGATAACGCACGTGGTTGACTAGAACATGATTCATATGGGAGGAAAAAAGAAGATCTGGCTTGATGTACTCACACCTACTTGTTATGTTCTGGGACTTTATTTTCCAACCTAGCAGAGTACGGAGTCGCTGCTTTCCCCCTTTTGCTAAACATCCAGTAAAGACTCAACAGGCAGTGGACATTTTTAATAGGCATTTATATGGTACAGATGTGTGCTGACATTTCTCTGGCCTCCCGATTGGTTATTGTTGTTGCAGACTTTCTACATTGCAGCCGGTTGTCTATATGTAGTTTTCTTATGATTTTTCTTATGTGTATGTGACTCTGAGTCAGCACAAATATTAGAACAGCTGTTTCATTACTTTTGTAGTACAGACATAGAAGATCTAATGACAGCCTTTTATTCATACCTAGGGGCCTATTAGGATGTAGGGCGGATTGCCACCAACCGCATGGCGGTGGCGATCTGCCCTACATCCTAGCCCGCCCGCCACCCATTTCCCCCACCATATTAGTATGGCGGGGGGACCGCAGCGGGTGGGAATACCGTCTGCCACTTTTAAGCCCGGTCGACAAGTCTGCTAGATACCGCCATCGATATCAGGATGCAGGCGGGAGGGAGCCTTTCCGAGGCGGCATTGCCGTCACAGAAAGGCATGCAGTTTGTGAGTTTGAGGACCCGTTGTGGGCCCCCAGGATGTTGGGGGGTTACCTATGCTACCCCCCTTCATCTGCATGCACAACATGGCAGGCACCGCGCAGTGCCTGCCACGTTGTGCATTCACATGCACGACATGCATTTTTGGCATTGTGGCGGGCGGTGCTTTCAAAAATGTAAAAAATGCAGGATGCGCCCGCCAGTGTGGCGGGCGCATCCTAATGTCACTCACTGGACCCCCACTCATATGGCGGGTGATCCCTTTTACCGTGAGGATGGCGGGTGGACAAAGTACGCCCACCATCCTAATGATGCTCTTAGTATTCACAACCACCTCTCCCTCCAACTGTTCTTGCATATGGGCCTATGTTCCCTGCATTGAATCATAAGAGTAGATTGCATGGAACTCCGAGGCAGTAGGAAAGTTAATTGGTGCCTCGGTCACTTCTGATGTAGACTTTGCCTAAAAGGACTAGTCTAGCTGCCTATTGTCTTTCACAGTCTCCATACATTCATGTCTGAATGAGGGGTTTTGATGATTGTGTATTTGCGATTTAGTCTAACCTGGTAGTTTGTGTCTTAGAAGTCTGTAATGCTTGTCATGTTTGTCAAGTGACTTTTCTTCTGTTGCTGCAATATTTTTAGAAATACGTTAAAGCTGCATTTAACATTTTGCTGTTCAGAAGGTTCTCCCTCTGGGTATTTGGCTCTTATAGCGAGCAAAAAATCATTTATGTCATATCATTTTTGTTTAAAATATATGCTGTGTTAATATTAAATATTATTTAAATGAGAAAATGCAAGTTAAATGTAGTGAAAAGAGACATTGATGAAAATGTGTATGCAAATGTGTGTACAATATAATGTTGCGCTTTTATGGTAATGTTAAATTTGAGTTGAAATCAGGCTTTATTCACCAATAACAACATTACATATCATACATTGTTTGTGATATTCAAAAGATCAGCCATGGGATGTTCAACAGTAGTTATTGTTTTATTTTTTAGCACTAAGTACACTTTATATACATTACTATCCAGTTTTAAAGGGTTAATCATTTGAATAAAAATAATTTACCCACACCTGGTAATTTTTTTCCTGGAGTTCATGTATAGATGCAAGATCTCCAGTCACCACCTGTGGCTGGAATGTTCACTCGATCAATTCCTGCAATGGTGATGGTATTGGCTTGGTGCTCAGTATGATGTTTGAAACTGCAGTTTCCCCTTCACAATCCGCACACTAGTCCTGGACCTTAGGTCATATGATGGTTTTCGAATTTCCTCCGCGCTACTTGATAACTCCTAAATTGTTAATGCAGCCTTGAATCTGCCTCTATATATTACTTGTTTATTCTGTATCCTCTGGGCTGATGGGTGAGGCCTTTTCAAAATGTCTGTTTTTTTCAGATACATATTCTTCAACCTGGATCTCCAGTTCTTAGTCACTGAACCTACCGTTTACCTTTGTCCCCACCTCTTGTGGCTGCATACTTACACGCTTCTACAATTTTGTAAGTTAGCCAATGGGTGAAAACTTTAGTTTTCTCCTCTCTAAGACCCAGTTAGAAGGCTTTTAGCTAATTTATGGATGTGTGTGTCATCTAGCACTGCAACGAATGCTGTGTGCAGCTCACGATTCGCAATTAGCAAGCCTGAAAAAAATCGCTAAACATAAATTACTACTTAGAAATTGCAATCTATAGCATTTCTTTACTAATAGCAGAACAATCCCTTCTAGAAACTACCCTATTGTAACTCAAACATACTGAAAGGAAAACAAATGCGAGATTAGCCAGTTTGCCTGCATGCACTTGTTCACAAAGGTAGCACTTACCTTTCTATAACCCAGCAACGGCCACACAGCTCCAGCTGCAAACCCAGTGGCAATAATGTCTCAGTGATGCTGTGATCTGCTGGGCTCTTTGCTCTGCGGGAGACACAGACAAGAGCAACAATAAAAACCTTACCACAAATAGACTTATCATCTGTGAACTAAGATCTTGGGATAATAGTCTATACACCATTTGCAACATTATCCAATGCATAAAGTTAAAGCAAGATCATGACTATTTGCGATACCGATTATGCACTGGGAAAGTTTTGAGTAATTCTGCCTACTAAAGCCAAGTGTTGTAAAGGGAACACACCTATTCCCGGGGTATCAGATTGTCCTAGTCCCTGTGCGAACACCCAGTGATGTACAAACCTTAGACTCTGGCACCTTCAGGATAGACAGAAATGTATACAGATGCTACACTACAGGCCCGGATGACAGATATGGCATACTATAACAAGTCACGGCATAAGCATCCACTGGGGTAGAAAGGGGTGACCAGTGAATTACTGACGTCTAATGGCTGTTGTTGTTATATCCGATAGCTGATTACTATCTTGAAGTGAGGGAGAACCAAAGGAAACCAACTCCTGACAAATTGTCTGAAAGATTAATATTTACTGACCCCAAGGCGGGTCTGTCTTTGCCTCTCAGATGCACCGTTCCTCCAGTGACAACAGGTATGGCTTGCGGTTGTGAGGGGGTGGTCGCTTAAGGGGTCGCGTAGGGGAGTCATGATTGCGGGAGGGAGTGAGAAAAAGTTTTTAAACAATCACTTACCTTGCTGACGCCGAGTCCTGCATCTCTGCTCCTACACTCCTGCCTCCAACTTCAGGAACAGGAAGCAGTCAGCCAGGCTCCCTCCCCTAAGCCAATCACAATGCTGTAATGCAGCATTTTGATTGGTCTGAGTGCTGTGACACGGCACTCAGCCAGGGGCTGGAGGAGTGGGCGAGTTATCCACGCAGGCTGTAATGCATGGAGATGTGATAAAGTGTGCATGACGCGTTTGGGTGGCCCGAGGGGGCTGACCAAAGAGTCATTGTGCACTAAGAGTGGGCAAACCACTCTTCCACTGCCCTGATTTCAATGCAGAGCAGCCCTGTCCACCCGCTTGCCCGCAAGACAGCACAAACATAAAATGATAAGAACTGAAAGTTATTATCATTTTATGTTGTTGCTTTCTCACTGCTTGAAAGCAGTGGTGCGACGCTCCTTCACCATAGCTGAGGAGCCGCCACTGCCTTCCTCTGCTCATGTGTGCCCTTCTTCAGTCTAGTGTTCTGTTGAGAGGCACTGATGAGAGAAGGTGCTATGCATTTAGAGCACTCCTGAAGGTACCAGGCAGCAAAGCTTTCAGGTTAGGCAGTGCCCTCCCTTCCAGATAAAGCTTTACTGCTGACTTACACTGCCACCTGCGGCTTGTGAGCTTAAAATCCAACAGTGACAATAAATAATGTCATCCTTCAAAGATAGATTGGGTGCAATTAAACTGTGTAATGGAAATGCCTGTAAATCAAAGAATTAGAAAATCTGCCTAAGTGTGGCAATGTGTTAAATTACAACCATTAATACGGTAAGAGTCCACTTGTTCAAATTCTTGGCTTACTCCAAACTATGCAAGTAATATTCGTTTCCAGTCCTTTAATTTACAAGATAACTTTCGGGAAGTTCTTTTAAATATTGTATTATCAAAACAAATGTTCTCTTAAGGATTTCAGGCCGTTAATGTCTTGTAATTATTTGTTTGACAGTGTTTTTTTCTCCAACTCTCTTTCTCTTTCTCACCTATTTCCACGAGGGCAAAAAGGTCTGTCTCATGTTCGGAATGCATCATTTATGACACAGGTTCCCTGGTAGGTAGGCTATAAATAGGTCATTCCACCCAGGACCTTTTGTGAATGCTTAGAACAATACATCATATAGTCACTCAAAAGAACTGCACACTGTGGCAACAGTATAAAAGGGCCCTTATGTTTCCTTGCTTCTACATAACAGCTCAAAGTGCAAACCTGCAAATTTCAATTTTCTTCTGGACTGTGGGATTTTTTTAGTTGCTGCTGCAAGAAGTAAACGCCTGTGCGTGGTAGGAAGGAAGAATTGTTATTGTTTGGAAACACCTACAAGTTGTAAGTCTTGGTTATTTGTTACATCAGTAATACTAATATGCACAGGAGCGTATATATCCACCACAAAGTCTATTAGCAGTGGGCGCGCTGATGCAAATAAGCTCCTTCAACTTGCAATGAGCACCACTTACTATAAGTCCTTCCAAAGTGCATGCAGGGCAGGCCATAACTCTAGTAGCTCTTAAGGCTCAGGGAGGGTGCCAAGTACCCCTCCCCAATTAATAGTGTTTGGTCATCAGAGATTAGGTCCCTGGGGCCCAGGGAGGGGGATATATGCCCAATCACCTAAACTTAATGTTTGTGACCTGGGGGTGGGTTCTTTTTGGCCTCCTTATATTTTATCTATGGCCCCAGGTGCTGTGTTCCCTGGGCAAATTAAGGCTCAGGAAGGGGAGCCACGCTCTCCCTCCCTTAATATAAATGTTTTTGGCTAGAGGATGGGGTTCCTGGGCCCTCTCCAGGATTTGGGAGGGGGAACACATACCCCCCTCCCTTAAAAATATAAATATTCCACCCAAGAGATGAGATCCCTGGGGCCGATAGTGACTTGGGGAGTGGGGCCATGTGCCTCCTTCTCTGTGTTAAAAAAAGAAGGCACTGGGGAATGGGGTCCTCATGACCTGAAGAGGCTATGGGAAGGGACTGTGTGCCCTTCTCCCCTAACATTGAGAGTTTTGGCACCAGGGAATGAGGTCCCTGGGGCCCGGGGAGGCTTGGAGAGGAGACTGCATGTTCCTATCCCTTAATTAAATAAATTGACACCAGGTGGTGGGGTTCACTGGGTCCTAAAGGCTTGAGGAGGGGGCCATGCACCCAGGTGAAGTGTTGGCTGCCACTGGGAGAGTTGTTTCTAGGGCATGAAAACAGAGGGGCTCATTACGATGGCAGACAGACTTGAGTCCATTCACCATCATAACGGGAATTGGGACTGTCGGCCTATATGGTGACGGTCCTGCTCATGGAATCACAATGCGACCGCCATGGTGGAGGTCGCATTAGCCATTTTTACCATTGCGGTGGGCGCTGCGTACTGCAGCACCCACCGCAATGGTAAAAATGCAGGGTTTGCATTTCCCTGCACTAAGTGGCAGGCACCATGCAGTGCCTGCCACTTAGTGAAGGGAAATGTAGGGGGGCACCATAGGTGCCCCCAAAGTGCAATAGGGAAGTGCCCCTGCTGAAGGGGGCCCTCAATGGGCCCTCAAAGTCAATCTCTACCAGCCTTTGAACCGCCATTTAAGGCTTGCGGAGAGGAAGCATCCTAATATGGCGGACGGTGCCTGTTAGGTACCGTCACCATTCTAGGAATGCTTATCGGTACCACCAGGCAATCTGAACGATTGCCTGTGGTGTAACCGTGACAGACGGAATTTCCGTCCGCCAGCAAACCGCCTGCCAAATTATAATTTGGCAGGCGGTGAATGGCCGCAATTTGGCGGTGAATCCGCCACCCGCAGGCTGCCAGTGGCGGATTAGCTGCGATCATAATGAGCCCCAGAGTTCTTTAACTTGCCTATATCTTTGGTTCTGATTGACTAATTTTCACAAAAGTTCCAAAAAAGAGTCTGCTGTAGATACCTGTTGTACATGGAAAGTTTGGGGGCGATCTGTCAAGTGGGGGCTGAGATAAAGGGGGACCTAAAAAGCAAATTTTCCATCTTAATTTCCATAGAGATTTTTAGATACAACTATTGCCCAAACCGCTGGACAGGATTACACAAGATTTTGCAGAAAGGTAGCTCCTGTTCCAGAAAGAAAACTGTTATTTAGTGTAAACCCATTCAGCAGCTTTTGAGATATAAAAAAGAAATCCATATATAGGGATGCAAATCCTCCGAGGATCCGACAGTCCCCAAGCTGAAATCTGATTGCATGCCAACACTTCAACCAGGAAGTGTTGGCAGTCATCTTGGGTTTATAAAGTTTATGAAAAAGAAAAGGGGGCAGGGTAGGAATACACTGACACCATAACTATGGTTCTGGAGTCTCCCTGTGACCCATATAGAGCCAAAAAGCAGGGATTTCTTTTTTTACATTTTGGAGAAGGGCCGATCAAACACCCCTGCCATGAGCTCTCTTGAGTCCCGGAGACCACCACTTCCCCTGGGCTTAATTTTAAATATTGGAGGGGGTCCTGTGGACCCCATCCATGGGCTCTTTAGAGCCCTGGGGCACCACCTCCTGGGACTTAATATGAATAATTAGCTAGGAGCACCTGGAGCCCCGTACCCTGGGGACCACCACCTTCCTGGGGCAGCAAGTAAAATACATGTGGGGCAGGCCTGTGAAAAGAGGAGGGTCGCACTGCCCTTGTTCTGGAGACAATGGCTATCAAGACTTTGCATGGTTCTGGGACCCCTTATTTAAGGAGGAGAGTTCAATTTAACTACTCTCGTTGCTCTCTTCGCTCCGCCTCATTGGCGTTAGTGTGCACTTCGGTGGTCAATCGCTCCCGAATAGAAGGAAGCTTTTGAGTTCCAAGTGGCTAAGTTATGGAACAATTTACCACCTGCTCTGAGACGTTTACAGGACCTGCTTCCCTTCCGGAAGGCTCTTAACACCTTGGCTGCGCAGGATATTCCTCTACTGTGCTGGGCCATAATGATAATGGGTGTGGAGCTCGTCATGAGCACACGAGCACCGTGCCTCATGACGAGCTGAGCTCGTCATGACCACCGAAGGGGTTAAGACATGGTTATTTCAGCAATAACTGAGTTCTTTGTTTTTTAACTTTCTTTTTCCCCTGTCTGGTTATCTTTCACTCACCTTGCACCGGGACATTCAGTAGAGTAGCTGTGCGCTCTATAAAACCTCCTTTAACATAACATTTTAACATAACAATAATTGCCCTGGGGACAGTCACGCCCAGGGCCATTTCCTTCTAAGTCTCGGGGTGGCAACCCCTGGAACATAGCTGTTTGCTTTTGCTTTGACAGCTCCTGCCAAGCAAAACTCCCGCTAAGCAAAAGCAATCAACCTAGTTCCAGTAGGTTTGATCTCTCTCCCTGCCTGTTGAAATGCGGGCAGAGAAAGAGATTAAACTATTGCTACTACATGGAGGGAGCTGCCTTTCCAGCAGCTCCCTCCATGAGCAATAATGCCAGCTCCGGCAGGAGGTGGTGAGCCGGCTGGGACTACAGCAGCTTTAAGGCTCCCCGTGTAGTCCCGGGGAAGGTCAGAAGGAAGCAGAATTAAGATGAGAAACAAGCAGAAAAAGGAAAAATAGAGGGCAGAAGCGCGGTGAGAAGAGGTAGAAAAATTAACAAAAAACATGTGGCGGAGGCCCTATACTGAAGGTAGCAGAGGAGGCAAGCTAGACAGTAGGACTGGCACAGAGGGAGCTAGCACAAGGACATGCTCCTATGTGCCCCCCTACTTATTTTTACCACACATGTAGGAAGCTGACTCTCTATATAGTGTACTAAAACGAAGTACACTGTGCAGACAGTCTAGTGAGTCCCTTATTAGTTGATGGAGGCAAAAGTAGATAATACTAACGCTCTACTTGTGGTAGTATGTGTGAGCAGTTAGGCTTTTCAGATGGTAGTGCTAAGCATTTGTGGTTCTCACAGAGGCAATAAATGAGACACATACTCAAGAATAATTCTGAGACAATTTTTTAAAAATAGTATTGATTTTTATGTAATTTTTAAGACCAAGAACTTTGATTTATAGTAAGTACTATCAAAGTTACGATTTTTAAGAATTTCGGAAAATATGTCACTTTTGTGCTCAATTTCACACCATAAAAGTCAATGGGGAAAAGCAGAAAATGCATATAAAATCAGGCAATGATTTCACAAAGCCTACCTTTCTTGTTTCAGGTCCATAGCAGGACCATGTCCAAAGGTCCAGCAGGAGAATATTGGGAGCATCCCAGATTTGGTCAGAAGCATGGTGCTGAGAACTATGGAATCTGGTACACTACGAAGAAGGGGGGCCACCTGTAAAGACACTGCGCAGGAGAACTATGGTGCATCCCACTGGAGGGAGGAGGTCACAAGGGTCTCAGGACTACAGGAGCACAGATGGGTTGTCGTTACCAGGGCTGGTCGGGTCGGATGCTGAGCAGTTGGGTAAGCAGGGCGCCATGCATCAAGCTATCCTCGAGGGCAGGAGCAGGCAACTTGGAGAGGTGATTTTGGGACAGCTGGGTCACTCACGACATTGGTCTAAGGGATCTTGACATCAATTGACAGGTGCTTCCTTCTGGGTTAGTTTGATTTCCGCACGGACTCTGTGTCTTGCTGCTTGCTGAAGGTTGTTCCAGTACCCCAGGTATTGGTACAGTGCAGCTCCAGTAGGTCATGGTGTATCCAAACATGGTGGGGTGACAGTTTTGACCCTTTAGAGCTGATTTACCTCCTTTGGTGTGGGTGCAGTCTCGGAGTCATCAAGGAGCAGCACGTCAACAAACTGGACTTTATGCAATCAGTGCTTCAGTGTGCAGGGGAGTGATACCTTCACTCAAAGGGAGGTCCTTGGGGATTTCTCAAAGCCTGGAATAGCTCCAGGGTCACTGTCGGCTTAAGAAAAGCATGCTCCTCCCTCTCCATATGTCACAGAGCGAGGAAAGCATTCTTTGTGCAAAGATGATCAGGCTTCACAATTGTATCAGGTGTGGTAAATAGCTCTGGCCTTCCCAGTAACCTGAAGTTGACCTTAATGCATCGCAAGCATGATGATGATAATGATGATCATGACATCCTATGGGATTCTGAGAGCACGGAGGTTACACATGAGAACTCTCAGGAGACAATATGATAGGGAGCTGTAGAAGAGTCTTTGGGTATCATTTCAGGGTCTTGGACTCCCTCTCCCCCTCTTGCTCTCGAGGTCCAATTAATCAAGGGCAGCCTGAGGACAGGGAAGATTTAACCACAGTGTGTGCTGCTCCCTCTTCTGCCTACCTGTCAGCAAATATGAATTGTTACAAGTACACTGGAAAGCACATCTGAAGAATTAAATGTCTCTGAAGCCAACATATTTTTAAAAAAGGTAATGCTGCGCAAAATGACTAAAAATATGGATAGCCTTCATGGGAGATTAACTTACATGGAGAATCGCTCCACACAGTTGCAGGATACAGTGCAGTGAATGCAGGATCAGGTTGAGGATCATGAAATACACCTCAGAGGCCTTTCCCTTTAGATGGAGGACATGGAAAACTGCATGCACCGCAATAACTTGTGTATGCTTGTCATTCCTGAGGAACAGTATGACGAAGACACCAAAAGATACACTGTTCACTTACTAAGTCAGTCCTTACCCCAACTTAAAGACTAGGATATTGATTGCCTAGTGCAGCGCGCACATACATTTCCTTTTCATAAGCCTTCCGAAGGCAGTGCTTTGAATTACCCACAGAGACTTTTGAATTACGTGGGAACGGTCTGTTTCAGTCACTGCTTTACCAGCTTGCTCACCCTTGCAGTCTTATTAAATCTTGTGGGGTGAAGGTTTTAAGTTAGAACAGATTTTTGCCATGACACAGTCGTTCAATGCTAGCTGCGGGAACGAGTTACAGCATTTGTTAAAATTGGGGCTACTGTCTCTCTTCTCATGCCAGTCAACTTGAGAATCCTCTATCAGGATCAAACACTTTTGTTGTCAGAGCCTGGCTCCGGCACAGGGATTTTTCAATTCTTAGAAACAGGATAAATATCTGATATTGTCTGATCTGGTTTCGATTTTTTTCTGATGTACTCTGGACTAATGGTGGTGTGTATTTTCCCAGAGCTTTATGGCCTAATGGCAACATGTTTTACATTTTCTATGACTACCATAGGACGATTCCTATCCCTCCTCTGGCCTGTCACTGTTGCTTTTCTATAGATGCTTCAGTGAGACGGGTTGGGGACTCCTTCAAAATCTGAAAATGGTCTTGGGGTTATGGTGTGTGGGGCACAGAAAAACCTTGTTTCCGGTGGGAAACCAGAACAGATGTGGGTGCTGGAGTGTGGTTCGGGGAGGTGGGAGAAGTGGGGAGTCAAGGTTCACGTCAAGACTACGGACTGCTTCCCAGTAGTCTAATGTAATTCTTTTTAGGGAAAGTTTTTTATTTTTGTTATGCTGGTGGTAGAAAAAGGGAAAGCATCAAAGAGAGTGTTTAAATGTGTTCACAATGTTGTGCTCTTGCCATTTATCTATGGCTAATATTTCTCGTATTGCTAGCCAGGTTGTACATTTACTTAGCTGGAATGTCAATGGCTTGAGAGCGGCTGCAAAGTGCTGATATGTCAAGGAGGAACTCCTGACACTCAAGCCTCAGTTTCTCTGTATTCAAGGGACTCACTTGTCTCTGCTAGAGGCTAAAAATATGAATAGAGTGAAGTAGTGTGGCTCACTGGTTAGAGGCGGCAGACCTGAGAGCAGAGGACGGCCCGGGACCAGGGATCGATTCCCGGCGCGGCAGGTTTCTGGACCAGGGTCAGCGGACTCGATAATTCTCTCGCCTCGGTGCCCACTCTGATCAGCGATCACACTCGGCAACTCTGGGCATTAGCTTGCCTCATCTTCACTAACGGCCCCACCAGACCGCCGGGGATGCCTGGTCTCACCCTGGAGATACCCATTAAGGGACCATCTCTCAGGGAAGCCAGGAAGGGTTTCGCAGCGGTCGAAGCGCCTTGGGACCCTACGGGTAAGTAGTGCGCTATATAAATGCCAATACATACATTTACATAGTCTGGACTATAACATTCTGGCCACAACTGGGACTGGTTAAAATGGGGTTAAGGGAAAAGTTTATTACCTCTGTCAAATCTCTCTATACCTGATTAAGGGCCAGAATAGTAAGTATAGGAAGAATATCGGATAGCGTTATGCATCTACAAGGCACCGATTGGGCTGTCCGCTGTCTCAGCTAATATTTGCATTGTATTGCGAATCATTGCTCACTGTGGCTTAATCGGTTCACAGATAAGGCAATGGCATATACTGACAACATCCCCATTTTGTCATCATTACCGGCTCAAGCATTCATTGGCATTGAGGACGCACCCTTTTGTTTAGGGACGGTGTCAGGGTATAGGTTAAACATTGGTAAAACCCAGATTATTAGTTTATCACCTAGTTTCTCTGATTCCCGATATATCAAAGAAGCCATGTATTTTGGTACTTCAGATCTCCCCCTGTATCAGGGATACTGTTGACCTTAACAATAGTGGGCTGCATTATGAATCAATGACTGTCTTTCGTAAATGGGGTAAGCTTAATTTGGAGTTGATTGGGAGGTGCAACTTAATAAGTAAAGTTAGTTTTGCCACAGCTTTTATACCTATTTAGGCCAATAACTTTATATTTCCACAAACGTTTAAAAAAAAGGTCGAGACCAGCTGCCAGAAATTCATATGGTGCTATAAAAATCTCCCTGGGCCAATCGATTTCTGCAGCTACCACGTGCTATGGGTGGTATGTCTCGCTCCTCTTTATGGTTGTACTTCCTTTCTTTGTTTGGGTGGAGAACCTTGTCAGTCATAGGTATGTTTGACTGGCAGCTGTCTTGTCGTTTTCGGATATGCAATATTAACCCGCACCCTACCACCTGATCAATTCAGTCTATGTTAAACGCAATAGGTTTAAGGCGCTTTTTGTCTGTCACAAGATTTGGCTCTCCTTTAAAATGCATTGTAACATCTCAACTTACAACCATTACACATGCCTAGGTTCAAACCGTAACATGCTGTTGCAATTGCACGAGGGTTAGATACAGTTCTGGCACCCAACTGGTATAAAACAGCTCAGTCAATTGTTTTCCGTTGAGGCATTCCTTTCCTTCAGGTCATTATAGCATTTGAGTGGCACTCATCTTCAGAGCTTTTTCAAATATTTTCAGCTTAGAGTCTTCATTGCCAGTCACCCGGCTAACAAAATCTCAAATGTTCATAACCAATTTCTTGATTGGTTTTGTTTGATGCCTAAACGCCGCTCTATTAGTACTTTGTACCAGATTCTTATTAGTTGCCGTTATAATGACCAACACTTTCATCAACTCGTGAACAAATCGACAAAGAATTTAGGCCTGCCGGTGTCTTTTGCTGATATTAGTTTTATTGTCCATCTGGCCCAAAGCACGCTTAATGTATCTGTTGTAAATAGAAGTCCTCAAGCCAGGTATATTTAGGTTACTTTTGTTCAAGCTGGATTTCAGGTCAAGTCATCAAGATGGTAAGATGAAAACCCCACCAGGAGTGACCTCCTTGTCACTCAGCCTGCCTGGTGCCAACTGCCAGTTTAGGCCAGGCAAAGCCCCCAACACTCCATGATGTCGCCAAAGATTCTAGTGGTGACATCATGTGGGTGACAATGAAAACCCACAGACAGAAAAGAGACAGGCTAAATGTAACAGTATCATGCTTCAAATCCTTCCTGACTACAACATGGCTTAAAATCATTAGCAACGCCAAATGTTCTCACACAGGCTGGCTTAATTGGCTTTGCCAATGCTTGTTGCGTTTTTTCCCTTTTTTATGAAAGTCATTTATGTTCAGTCATCTATGTTTCACCTGTTTAAAATTTTAATTTTGCTATTTCCAATTATAAACATCAGGGAGGCTTTGTCGTATTCATATATACTTTCTAATTGCATATGTTCATCAATAATTTTGGAATTGTACCTATCTTATCATTAGGTCTGAATTGAGTTGTAGGTTTTAAAAGTTGACAATTTTGAAGTCATGTTTTTTCAGCCTATTTCGCGGTATTCTCTATATTATGATTTGTGATATTTTTGGTGTTGATATTATTAGTGTATTTTACACAGAGACCTTTGAACGCTTACATAAATGCAGACTTCTCTTCATCCGAAAAATTCAATTTAAAAGTGCGTTCCAAGCAAGGCGAGTGCAGATTTCCTACTTTGATTCTTGATTGGGCCATATGTGTTTTAGGGACAATAGAGGGTATGAATGTAGCGGCTGATTACAAACAAGCAGTTATGAGAAGAGGAGCACTTTGTTACATACTATTACATACATTTGTGAATCTACCCTAAAATCATGCAGCTACTAGTAGTTAAGGTTCAAAGAGGGCACACATCAAATTGCACTAACTGCATAAGAAAAGTCCCTGCCTATACCCGTTTTACTCCCATTTTCGACATTTATTTTTTTGCAGTTTCACGCAAAATATAATTACGCTTTCACTAGACAACAAAACAGTTGGACATATTCCTCTTAAAAATACCAAATTATTCTCAAATATAAAGCTGGAGTAATATAACCTAACAAAGGAATTCTGTTTGCACTATTTTGTGTTCATACCGACACAGAATCTACGGTTGCTTGCAATTTCATGACTATGCTGATGAGTGCTCTTTTCCTTATACAATATATCTTCATTATCTTATAATCGAATTCATGTCTCCCAGCCATATGCTTAGATTAGTTTATAGGCTTTTATTAAAGAAGTCAGTGATTTCTCTTTGTATGACAATTTGAGGCCTAGTCCTCTAAACACAAATGTGTATTCATATTATAGAAATAATAAGGCATGCTTTCAGATGCATTTCACATCGTATTTAATGCGAATATCAACACACAGGTGCACTGATTTATATATAGCAACAACAACTTTCAGATGCTGTCATATTTACGGTCTTAGTCATATCTACGGTCTTAGTTTAAATGCTACGTAATTCCGTTTACTTTCACCAGTATGTGATTTTATTACTTTTACATGGCAGACAGAAATATGCCTAGTTACTTTGGCTGTGTACAGCTTACAGTATGCAGGTATGGCATACAGGATACATAGACTGGCTTTAGACAGCACAATAACATTACACAAGGAAAATAATTTCATGTCATTTAATCCATTATCACAGGTAAGCATAAAGCCATCTGCAATAAGGGTTATGATAGTGAATGAGAACAGATTGCACAACGAGTGTATAAAGCTTTCGATAAATTATCTAGAACTCATCAAGCCTTCATAAAAAATAATATTTTGAGCCAGTATATATTTTCAGCAAATATCCATCGGACTATCTTTGATGTATTGACAACCCAAATCATTACTTGCATTTATCAAAGACCCTAAACTTTTCTGATCAGTGTATATGCCAGAATGCTCTAGTGAGATTGCTAATCAGTAAATTGCTAATTAATTCTGGACAAGCGCCTGTGAAACTTTGGACACCGTGATGTGCTCATTCTATTTAAACCCATATTAAACAGAAGCGATATTAGTGGTAACATGTATTCCCTGTAACCCTCTTAAATACATCTTCTACCTAATAGTGATTATGAACAAACGCCAATAACTTTCAAGATTAATGGTTTGGCCGTCTAACAAAGTTTCTATTTCGCTTTCCATTTTGATTACCATTTTCACTAAGCATTGCCTATTATTAGAAGGCCAATGTGGCATTCTACTTGGCTGAGCTTAGTGCCGGATTGACCATTTATCCTACTACGTATTTCCCAGGGAGCTGGTGCAATTGGAATCTGATTTGAAAGACCGGGTCCTGCATCTGTCAATCTCAGCACCCTCTCCCCGCCCGCCCGGCTTACAGCATTTGGCACAGAGGGGATGAGGAGAGAAGGGGGAAATGGGAGAGATGGAGATAGAGATGAACAAAGAAAAAAAGTAAAAGTTGGTCCGGTTTAAATTAATTATTTTGCTATGGATATTTTGGTTCCCAGGCTGACCCTGACTAAGCAATCCTTTCTTAATTTTATGTACAATATATTCCTAAACTAGTTTCTATACAATACTCTGTAAAAAAACAATGATACGCTTTAAAGGAATATTACATTCAAGTTATTTTAACATGATATAAAATATTTAACAAGCAAGTATGCAAATTAATTGTAACAAATCCTTAAAAAACAATGTTATTATTTTACACAATATTTAAGGACCTTTGACACAGTGGCATAACACAAAATGATGGGGCCCTCTGCAGAATTTAATGAGGGCCCCTTGAGTCTCAGTCATATTTCAGTGTATTGATGACAAACTAAAGTATATTTTTTATTTTCTATATTACCTTTCCTACTTTTGTCTCTTGTTCCATACCTTCCTTTCGCTTACCTGGTTTCCCTTCTTTACAAGGGCAGGACCCCCAAGTGTTGGCAATTATGTGGTTCTAGGTTGGACAGTAGGGGAGGTTATTATCTAAGGATGCAGAGCTGTGTGGGTGTGAACGAATAAGTTCCTGTCAAGTCAGCCATGGAGCTTGTATGGCATCTTTCTTTTGGCAATGAGGTACAGGATCCGTGTAAATCGAAATTGACGACCTGTGCTGGACTCCAACACTCTGTGTGATATCATGCGTGAGCAGTGAGTGTTCTGCACGCTGTGTATCTCTTTCCGCTATGGCTGGTGGAAAGGCTCTCCTAGGGGTCCGTTCCTGGTAATTGTGGCACGCCTTGAGGGAGGAGATAGGAAAGTGGTTTCTCCTAACACAGCCGGAAAACTGCCCAGCAGTAAAGCCGTATTTTGGACTTTGCAGCTATTTTGTTTTACTGTGTTATTATTGGGATTCATGTGTTCCAGCTAGATCGGCAGTGATTTTAAACAGTGCATCAGGGAATTTTGATACGATCTGTGAAAATTGTCCTATCCAGAGCCAGTTAATATAAATACCAGATACACTTTTGTGATAAAAACAGTATATATATGTAAGAGACATTTACCTTCAATTCAGAACCTGTATTGAGAGTTAGGGCCAGATGTAGGAGCCCAAATACCGGTCGGTAACGGCCGATTTCGGCCGTTACCGACCAGTATTTGGGTATTGTAATGTAGGGGGCTAGAAAATTACAGAAGCGGTATATTTACTGATTCGGTAAATTTACCGATTCGGTAAAAAACCTAATCGGTAAATATACCGATTCTGTAATTCAATATCTAGGTGGCACAGTTTATAGTGCCACAGGCCATTAGAAATTCGTTATTTACCACCCAATACTATTGGGTGGTAAATTACGAATTTCTGCTTACCTGTGCCATGTGGCACACATACATGCCCTAAAGGCATGTATGTGTGTCACATGGCACACAAGCCAGAAACAGGGGTGGAACAGGGTGTCAAAGTGACACCTTGTCCCCTTTGGAAATTCGGTATTTTTACTGATTCGGTAATTACCGAATCGGTATTTGCTATTGAATCCTATAGGCTTCAAGGCCCATAGGAATCAATGGCAAATACTGATTCAGTAATTACCGAATCGGTAATTACTGAATCTTACCGATTGGGTATTTTGACCGATATTTTTTCCTACATAGCAATTACCGATTAGTAAATACCGAATCGGTAAAATTCGGTATTTACCATTCGGTAATTTGCTATTACCTACATCTAGCCCTTAGTGAGGTAAAAAACATGCAGTTAGACCCTTCTTTGAAATTTTTACACACAAAAGATGGACCACCAAAACCTTGGAAAAGGTGGAAAGAGGAGTTTCAAACGTATTTAATGCAATTGATGGCAATCGAATGCCAGCTCAGAGGATCAGAGGGATAGGATGTCTTTAATTCTTTGCCTAAAATTGAAAATGTGGAGGAAGATGAGGTAATGGATGTATTTAATGAAGCTATATTAAGATTAGATGCCTGTTTTAAGCCTACCATAGGAACTACAATTTAGAGATATCGTTTTCACACAAGAATACAGAAAGACATAGGAAACTATTGATGAATGTTTAATTGCTTCAAGATGTTTGTCTAAAACATGCAATTTTGGGATCATAACAAATGAGATAATACATGATCAGCACATGGTTAACGCCAATAATAAAATAATTCCAGTAAGGGTGTGCATAATGAGGGATCATACCATGGAGGAAGTAGTGGCTTTTGCAAAAGCCCTAGAACAATCTATAAACTTGATAAAGGAAGTGAACAAAACTCAACCGTGTAAAAAGAGAAAGGGTTTGTTCCACTGCTGAGAAAAACTTAAGGAATGAGAGCTATAAAAGTGGAAATGAGGATAATAAAAGTTACTACTTTAGATGTGGTTATCCCAATCACTTTGCGTCTTCAAGAAACAGTTCAGCCCTTACCAAAGAATGTAACAATTGTAGAATAAAAGACAATTTCTTTAAAATGTGCAGAGAGGTGAAAACCAAACCAAATATCACATTGTACAGGTGTCTGAAAGCACATCTTTCTGAGAAATCAGTATAGAGGATGACATAGTAATGGGAAATAATGAGGTGTTAATGGTATGAGTGGATAATATGGACGTAGTTGAGGAACCAATCAATCCACCAATGTGCAATTGTACAAGTGCTTGTTACAGAGTTGTCTATGACAGCTGATTCTGGTTCCCCTTTCACAATAATTTCCAAATCATACTTTGAAACTAAGTTAGGAGAAAAGATGCCTCATTTATTGCCACCTGATGTCACTTTTGATAAATGTGTGTGTTTGTATTTATATAGCGCCTTCTACCCTGAGGTCTCGTAGCGCTGTATTCATACCGCTGTGGAACCCTTCCTGGCTTTCCTGTGAGATGTCCACTCCTGGGCACCCCCAAGGTGAAGCCAGGCATCCAAGCGCTGCTGGGGCTGTTGTGGAGATTAAGCAAGCTATTGCCCAGAGTCACAGAGTGCGACCCATGCTTAGACTAGGCACCGAGGCGAGAATTATCAGGTCCGGGGAGATTGAGTCCAAGAGCCGCGATTTGAACCCTGGTCCTGGGCCAGACCTCTGCATCAGGGTCTGCCGCTCTAACCATTGAGCCACGCTTCTCCATTGATGATGGAGAATGCATTGACTTTGTTGGATATATTGTGGCCATAACAAGATTTAAGGTAAATGTATGTGGCTAAAAAAAGAGCAAATGTTAGGTTGGAAAGACCAAAGGAGACTGAACATTAAGACTGAT
This sequence comes from Lissotriton vulgaris, assembly GCF_964263255.1. Classification (NCBI taxonomy): domain Eukaryota; kingdom Metazoa; phylum Chordata; class Amphibia; order Caudata; family Salamandridae; genus Lissotriton; species Lissotriton vulgaris. The sequence continues at coordinate 959,716,072 of NC_141693.1, read as the reverse complement.
ACTAATGCCGAGGACCCTGTATTAGTTGTAAATTAGTTGCAAGCAAGGGAGAAGATAACAGCCTCTTTCCCCAGGTCCCCAGGGACCATTATAAATTTACTCAGCTTCCCGTTAGGCTTTAACAAACATGTGGAAAATCTAGCTGTCCCTGTAACCTAGGCGGTAAACAAAGTTTGCTTCATTTTATTTTCTTTTGTGGTTTTTACAGAATGCACACTTTGCACTTTCTAATGCCGTACTGTCGAAAAAATGCTTTGATGGATTTTAAACTAGCTTTTAAAGACTTGTTATTGTTAAAGTCGGATGAGGCCATCTTTAGAATGAGCTGCTTTCTAAAAGCAGCTGTACGGTCTCGTGCTTCCTTGCTAATTGAATGAAATACTTGCACTATGCACATTTTGCACATTGCCTATTGTACATTGCATATTTTGCACTAATGATTGCCTTTTTGCACATGTTAAAGCTGTGTGTCGCTATGAATCTGTAATCAAGTGGGATGTTATTTGTGTTTTTACCTCTGCTGGATTTTATGTGTACTTTTATGGATGTTCTACAATCGGAATAAAGATCTTTTGACTTGACTTCACAGTGAAAAAATTGAAAAGTTACAAGGATATGAACATGAAATAAGACTTAAGAGTGGCGCAAAAACTGTCAAACAAAAGATGAGAATGGTACCATTCAGTGTAAGAATGGAGTTACAAGATCTTCCAATGCTAAAAGACGATGTCATTGAAGATAAGCATCCGAGTGGATATCTGCTGTTGTTCTAGCTAAGAAAAACAATGGTAAACTCAGATTATGTATAGAGTTTGATGGCAGTCAATAAAATCATCATTGTGGATAGACATTCTTTACCAAAGACAAATGATAATCTCTCAATGTATAATGGAGCCACCGTGTTCCTCCCAAGACTTACAAAGTGCTTACCATCAAATAAACTTTGTGGGAAAGTATAAACATTAGACAGCTTTTATCACACCACGTGGTATGTATCAGTTCAAAAGGATCCAATTCGGTTTGGATTCAGCATCATCGGTTTTCCAAAGAGCTATGCTTCACATGTTCAGGGACCTTGAGTGTCAAGTAAGATGCTTCTAGGAAGACATCCTGGTATTTTACAAACTAGAAGAGGATCATTATGATGTGCTTCATGAAGTTTACAAAAGGCTATCCGAAAAAGGTCTTGTTTTGTGTGCAGAAAAATGTAAATTATTCGAGTTCCAAACGGACTATCTGGCATATAAAATATCTGCCAATGGGGTAGTAACCTAGGAAAACCTCATGGGTGCTAAAAAACAAGCATTTACACTTGATGACAGAGAGAAATTGATGTATTTTATTGGTTTGTCCGTATATTATGGGAGATTTCTGAAAGATTTTACCACTTTGATAAAGCCTTTGAAGAAATTGGTATGCAAAGATTGGGGTTTGTGTAGGAAACAGACCAGCAAAATACATTTGAATTGATAAAGTCACAAATTGTAAATTCACCTGCTCTTTAACCTTTTGAAGAATGAAAGAAGTGTGTGATATTGGTAGATTCTAGTCCATTGTGGCTGTGTGCTGTGTGATCATAAAAGTTCAGGTGGATCAGAGTGGATGGTAGCATATGCCTCTAAGAATGAAAGTAGTCTGTGATGAACGTATGCTATTAGCTTTTATAAGGACCTCAAACCACTTTAGGCATCTTTTGGGGGAATTGTTTTGCTATTCGGACTGATCACAAGCCTCTTATTTTCATTTTATCACCTGGTGGGGGAAGAAATCAACAGCATGTAGAGCAAGGTTGTGCTTTAAACTACAGGAATATAGCTATGATATTAGTTTTCTGCTGGCTGAAAGATTCAAGTGACAGATTTCCAATCCAGGTTACCTCATCAAGGAGAGAGGGTGAAAGCAAATGATGATGAGGATTTTGATGTGGTGAACAGTGTAATGATGTGTGTGGAGGGTGAAAATGTAGATGTGAATGATAAAGGTCTATGGATCAATTAATATGGACAAGATGAGGAGTTGAACATAGTAGAAAAATATCTTGTGGAAAGTTGGCCCAAAGTCAAATGTCTTGTATGTCCTTTACATTTGTTTGCACAGTTAGCATCTGATTTGTCCACGAATGGTGGATTCTTATTTAGTAATGACAAATATGGTCCACCAATAAATCTGTGTAACTGTCTTCTTGAATTGTGTCACAATTGGCACATGGGTATGTCTGCTTTAAAAAATCACATATGTGACCATTACAGGTAACCAGGAAGGGATGCTGACCGTTTGGTTAGACAATGTGAAGTGTGTAAGATTGCAGATAGAAATTGCAGAACCCAGATATCACCTATCAAGTACCTCCATGGCCAGAATGTGTTTGGTAAAACGTGGGGTTAGACATTTTGGGACCTTTTAAAAATGTGCCAGTTTTTTTAGATTTGCAATGGTACTGGTACTAACGCTGTGATTGGATTTCTCATGGAAGTTTTAGTAGAGAAGGCCTAATTGAAAAATGAATGACTGTAGATGGAACGCAGTTCACTTCAAATGAGATGACACAGTTTCTGAATACTCATAAGATAAAACATGAATGGACTGCCTTATACAATCCCCAATTCAACGATTTGGTAGAAAAATTTATCCGTTGTTTGAAAAAAGCATTCACTTTCATGTTGCTGGAAATATTAATTTTACTAAATTGTTTGTGAAAGGATGTGGGCATATAGAATCATCCCACACACTGTCTCCGGCATATCACCTTTTGAGTTAATAAAAAGAAAACAACCTGCTTCTTTACTCTGTACTTTGTGGTTCAAGATCAGGTTCACAAAAAATGATGTAATGTGTTAGCAAGATATGAATGATGTCAAAAGACAGGTCAGAAACAAACAATGTAAGTAAACAAAACTATATTACACGGCACATGGGTATGTCTGCTTTAAAAAATCAAATATGTGACCATTACAGGTAACCAGGAAGGGATGCTGACTGTTTGGTTAGAAAATGTGAAGTGTGTAAGATTGCAGATAGAAATGCACCCACTCACAGACTCACTCACAGACTCTTGCACCCACTCACAGATCTACTCAGACACTAATGGACGAACTTAGAGATCCACTCATATTATCATGCACACACCCACTCAGAAACTCAGTCCAAATAGGGGCAAAACAGTGTAGGGACACCTGCAAAAAGGTATTCTTGTACCCACTCACAGATCCGCTCAGATACTCATGGACCCACTCACTGCAAAAATGCCTCTTGCACCCACTCACAGATTTGCTCAGACACTCATAGACACACTCACATACTCACTCATATTCTCATGCACACACTCACAGACCCACTCAGAGTTTCAGTCCAAATAGGACCAAAGAAGTGTAGGGACATCTGCAAAAAAGCCCTGTTTTCTTAACCCCTTTCAAGATTAGTTCTTAGAATATTTTTCAAACTTCCCAACTTCCAAAACCTAGCATCCTAAATTTTCTTGGTGTATCTGACCTTTGCTCCTTCAAGGTCAGCCTCAAACCATCTCTATGTAGATGTAAATGTAGATTGATTTATATAGCCCTGTATCACCGACCGGTTTCTAAGCGCTTGCTTAGGGAACCCGTCCTGGTATTCCCCTGTTAGATAACCCATTACTGGGCATCCCCAAGGTGAAAGCCAGGCATCCCGCTGCGAGGGGCCGTCGTGGAGATTAAGCAAGCTATTGCCCAGAGTTGCAGAGTGGGACTCCATGATTGGAATAGGCACTGAGGCGAGAATTGTCAGGTCCAGGGAAATTTGAGCCCAAGACCCGCCGAGGCGGGGAATTGAACCCTGGTCCGGGCCAGACCTCTGCATCAGGGTCTGCCGCTCCAACCACTTGAGCCACACTCCAACCAGTCTACCACTACCACTCACCACAATTAGGACATTGCACTTCTTGGTTCTATTTTCACTTAAATCTTTTGTGACATTTTGCATATTACATTTTTATTTTATTTGTAATAAAAAATGTTGTGCTTATTTCTATTTTTATACAAAGTTCCTTCTCCTTTCCCTTGGCAATGAAGCCACTGCAGGCCAACCCAGCAAACAGCACACTGGCAGAGGGGCAGTACAACTCCTGCTGCTTTCTTGGTTCTTCTCCTTGGCAGAAAGGCTTCTTATTCCAGAAGTGATCTAATTTCTTGGGATCAGGGTCCCAAAATGTATACCCCAAAATCCCTTGTTCTCTGAAGGCAGAGAGGCCTCTACCTAGTCCAAACCAGTTACTGAGCACTTTGTTTACATGACTCTCTTCTTCCTTTCACTGTGCAGGGCAGAGACATCAGCCGCCCCACAGGAGATGAGCCAGCACCGGGGAGGGAAGATACAGTTCTGGAGCACTCTGTTGACATGATTCCTCCTCTCCTTTCACAGTGCAGGACAGAGACATCAGACAAGCCACAGGGGGTGGAGCCAGCATTGTAGAGGGAAGGCCCAGCCCTATTCAGGTCCCAGGTGCAACTCCTCCCTCCCATCTAGATGCAGATCTCTCTATTCATCACTGGGCTGCCCCAGCCTGTCTTTTGGAATCCCCCAGCCCTGTCATTCACACACCCAGACAAGGAATACACAACCCAGCAGAGGCAGGCTCAAATGGTTGGGCACGCAAATACCGGCTTTCTAAAAGTGGTATTTGTAAACACAGAATATTAAAATAAACCTTACTAAAAGATGTACTTTATTATTCTGATTTCAGGCATTCTAAATTCGAATTTCCACCATGTCCCCTGAGTCAGTTAGGATTATAGGAATGTAATATTCTAACTGCCCATTCTGGCCTATGAGAACAGGTACCTTCAATATTAACAAAACGAAAATGGCTGTAATTCACTATTAGAACATGCTACACACATCAGAGCATTTCCTACCTTATACTTACAATGCACCCGTCCCCTGGGCCTACCAGAGGGGTGTCTAATATGAAGCAAAGGGAAGGTTTAGGGACTGGCAAGTGGGTGCACTTGGCCAAGTCGACATGGCAGTGCTAGACTTCACATAGGCCTTGCAATGGCAGTACTGAGACAAACTTTACAAGCTGCTTCTGTGGGTGGCACAACCAGTGCTGCAGGCCCACCAGCAGCATTTGATTTACAAGCCCTGGGCACACATGGTGCACTGTACTAGGGGATGACAGATAAATCAAATAACCCAATCATGGAATAACCAATTAGTACATTAATTTAACATAGGGAGCACTGGCACTGTGGCACTGATTAGCAGTGGCACAGTGCCCAAAGCATAAATCCAGCAAAAACATATCAAAACAGAGGAGGCAATCTGCCAAAAATGGAAGGGAGACTCACGCCAATGATGTCAGGCCTAACTGGACATAAATGAATAGTGACTTTATTACTTTTGGTGGACACCAATCAACCCCAACTATTACATCACAGTGACCATGCCAGTGAGGAATTATGTAGAATCATATAAAGAGTGTATGGTCACAATACAGCTTTGTATCCCATTGTCTGAGGAAGTTTGAGTTGAAAAGGCAATCTAAGTATTTACTCTAAAGTTATCTGTTTTGTCACTACCAACTCTGTCCTTTGTGCTCAATTTCTCACTTCACTAGATAATAAATAATGTACATTAGATCCATAATATTTTCTAGGAAGTTCAGAGGGTGCCAGGGAAATTTTAGGAACAGTAATGAATTATGTCACATTTTTTTTAATCAAGAGAATACAGTACATATTGTTTGTGTTTGTGGCAGGTTACTATATGAGTCGAGGTATTAACTTTGATCCTCTTTTTAAAAATACTAGCAGAATTGAAATCAAGCTATCAATTTATAAATGAGTGATTAGGACTATCCTCTGATTGTTTCAATTTCATTACTATACTCACACTTCATTTTCCATTTAGTTGACAATAAAAGTGTGTATCCACTTTATCTCCAGCAGTGTAAGAATGTTGTCTCAGATGAAATAGTACTAGTTCTACCATATTAGTATATATGGTATGAATATGGTCTCTGATGGATGTCAGTTTAAGCAGGAGTGTAATAGATTGTTTACCCCAATATTCTTCCTCTAGTCCCTTCAGCTTGACCTATAATTCCTGAATTTCCAAGGTTTCCTAGTTTTCAGAGATGTTCCTTAAGAGTGTAGTAAGAGTGAGAAATGTCTACCTTGTAATTGCTTTCAAAGATCCCCACATATTGATAGGAATAACATCTATATCGTCATTAAAGGTAAAGTACCCAGCTATCTGTTTCCCTGTTTTGTCTATAAAGGATAGAATCTCACAATATGGATAGACGTAGACACTGTACAAATTATTTATGTTGCTTTAAACTCATATTTTAGCCCAGGTGCCTGGTCCAAAACTGCAATTGATTTAATATTTTCTTCAGCATCCAGTGGAACAAGGGTGTTGCTCACAAGAAAATAGTATATGTATGAATGCTATGTTGCATATGCTTGATATTCTTATAGGAGGCAGATTCCATCCTTCTCCTCTTATTAGATAGATAGATAGATAGATAGATATGTTCATTTGCACAATGAATTAAAATAATTTCAATTCATACAAAAAGGACATAAAAAGCACTTTCCACTCTCAAATAAAAAGTTCATGTTTTTTAAAAAAAATTAGAAAAAGTAAGAAGTTCATAACTAACACAGCGGAGGTTCATGGGGGACATCTACTCGTAACATTGAGTTTATCATGAATTTTATAAATTGGGCGGCCATCTGAGCTGATTCCCCCTTTATACACTCCTCTAGGGCTTCTTGGCATGTCCGCACATTGAGAATTCTCCAGATGGGGCGCAACCGAAAAATTCGAAAGGGGAAAAGGATTCGGCAGATGCACAAAACGTGTATTATATTTTTTTCCCCATTGCTGCAAAAACGACACTGAGAGGGCGTATCTGCCTTATACCTCCGTCCATACTTATACACCATCAGGGGGATTAGGCCAAAATGTAGTCTCATTAGCTGGTGTTTCACCGATGGCTTCATAGAGGATGACAGATAATAAGTTAAGGTTTTAAGATCATAAAGTTTTGTCGCCCAACTGCCATGGGATAGATTTTTCATGGCTAATGCATCGTGTTCCACTGAGAGGATTTTTGCTTGTTTAGTCAAAACTTTAGCAACCACCCCTATGGGCAGCAAGCTTGCCCATAATTCATGAGCTTCTAGTGTGTCCAAGCAGAAAATGAAAAATGTTTTCTAGGAAGTGCGGGGGTTGTTTAACAGTGACTATATACAGCTCTTTAGTGTGCAGTCTTGAGCCATTTTAGTTTTTGCACAAAGGCAATGAATCTTGCTTTCATGATCCAATGTTGGGAAAATAGGTAGAACTCCATACGGATTTGGGCATGAGACGTCGAGTTAGGTAGGTGAAACACTGCGAAAACAAGCTGATTGCACTTTATTGAACCAGGTAAACATTTTATCTTTAAAAGTAGTGGTGCCAAAAGCTATAGTGGATAGTAATTTGGCACCTATCACTCTAATTAACAAGGTGAAGTCTGGAGAATGGAGAGCTTTCTTAGTTCTTACGAAGGCCCCCTCCAGGCTGTGAGCCACATCTTGCATTGCAGCGATTTGTGGACCCGGGTCCCTCTATCGTCTATCCAAACTCCAAGATATTTATATATGGCAACTACCTCTATAGGTTTCCCAGCGATGTACCAGGGGCGCTGTCTCGCTCGACGTCTCAAGACTATCATCACCTTGGTTTTAGAAATATTAATCTCCAAAGCATTTGTTTCACAATCCGATGCCAGGGAATCAAAAAGTCATTGAAGGTCCAACTGAGTTTGATCAAGGCGAATCGTGTCATGTGCATATTGCACTGACTGGATTTTAACAGATGTGATTCTTGGTGGGAAAGCTCAAGAACGGGCCAGCCACTCAGGCAAGTCTGCAAGGTACAAATGAAAGAGAAAAGGAGCCAAAATGCATCCCTGCTTTAGGCCTCTGATGGTCATGATTTTAATGGTTGTAGACAAACCAGTGAAAACATTTATTTTTAACCAGGTATCGATATCAAGGGCAATTAATAGAGACTGTGGGGGGCCCCATTTGAACATGTTTTCCCAAAGCCTGGAATGGACGACGCTATCAAATGCCTTTTGAAAATCAATAAATTCCAAGAATAGCAATTTTCCCTTTGTTGCAAGAGTATCCTCAATCATGTGAGCTAAGCAGATCAGATTGTCCTCGATGTGACAGCTCTTTTGGAAACCGGTTTGCATAAAAGGTATTAGTTTACGGTCTTCCGCCCAGCTGGCAAATTCTTGTAATAAGACCCTTGCATAGGCCTTCCCGTCGAAGTCAAGGAGGGCAATCATCGATAGTTATCGGGATTAGACTGCTGGCCTTTTTTGTTGATTGGGACGAGGAGAGAGCCTCACCAAGAATCAGGAATAAGCCAGCCCATTCTGCATGCCTCAAATAGGGGTCCAAGAGCACTGCCCACTTATGAGTGGAATCTTTATATATCTTTGTTGGTAAACCATTTGGGCCGGGCCCCTCCTGGGCGCATTTGCTTTATAATAAGTGCAACTTGTTTAGGGGCGATCTTAATAGTGGGTGGCGTTCCAATATGGGGATTAAGGAGAGTAGATCTGTGATAATTAGGCCAGTTGTTTCTGACGGGCTCAATATAAAGTGCTTCAATATGAAGGGGAGATATTTGTTACAGTACATGGTCCATCCGGTCTAGCAGCCTTATTTACCCAGCGCCAAATCTCTTTTGATCCTTTCATTTTATGATTTCATGGGCATTTGTCCAATGCTGTTCTTCTTTTTTCCTCTGACAGGTGAACCTTGCCTTCCTATACTCTTTGCAAGTAATCAATAGCTTCTCTCGTGTGCATTTGTAATCTACGTTGGTTTATGTGCATTTGGGCAGGGCGACCGAGATCCACATGTAATCCAAGGTAGCTATTCTGAAGGGGATACATGGGTATAAGCAGCGGGCGAGTCTGAATCAAGTCTTCGTTTAAAATGATGAGCCCCAGTTGGTTGAAGTACACTGCCCCCTTTGTCCCTTGATTGTCCTTCCGTTGGTACTGGGACCTTATATCCAGGATAGCCCACATTTGGTTGCCCAATGAGGATAGGAAAGAAGAATCTAGAACCCCCCTAAGCAGTCCCCCAAAAACAAGCGATACTGCTAGGCCTTAGTTTAAATCGTGCCAAAACGCTGTCTGCAACTAGGCCAAAACCCCCCTTTTCCACCATGGATTTTCTTCAAACTACTTGCAATCAAAATTAGACCTTCCCAGCAGTACCCCCAGACCCTTCAACCCACCTCCAAACATCTAGAACCCCCCAAGCAGCCCCCAAAAACATGCGATACTGCTAAAAAAAAAACGTTTCCACCATGGATTTTTTTCAAACCACTTGCAATCAAAATTAGACCTTCCCAGCAGTGCCCCCAGACCACTCAACCCACCCCCCAAAATCTAGAACCCCCCAAGAAGCCCCCCCAAAACATGCTATACTGCTAGGCCTCAGTTTAAATCATGCCAAAACGCAGTCTGCAACTAGGCCCAAACCCACCTTTTCCACCATGGATTTTCTTCAAACCACTTGCAATCAAAATTAGACCTTACCAGCAGTGCCCCCAGACCCCTCAACCCACCCCCAAACATCTAAAACCCCCAAGCAGCCCCCCAAAAACATGCAATACCGCTAGGCCTCAGTTTAAATCGTGCCAAAACGCTGTCTGCAACTAGGCCCAAACCATCCTTTTCCACCATGGATTTTCTTCAAACCACTTGCAATCAAAATTAGACCTTCCCAGCAGTGCCCCCAGACCCCTCAACCCATCCCCAACATCTAGAACCACCCCAATCAGCCCCCCAAAAACATGCAATACTGCTAGGCCTCAGTTTAAATTGTGCCAAAACGCTGTCTGCAATTAGGCCCAAACCCCCCTTTTCCACCGTGGATTTTCTTCAAGCCACTTGCAATCAAAATTAGACCTTCCCAGCAGTGCCCCCAGACCCATCAACCCACCCCCAAACATCTAGAACCCCCCCAAGCAGCCCCCCAAAAACATGCAATACTGGTATCCCCAAAACATGGCAAATTGCGGCGTTAACAAAAAATTGCTGTTTTCAGCTCTTCCGCTACTTTGATCCTCTTGAAACTTACCAGGACACTTGTTCCAGCGATTCCCAAGAATCTCAGCAAGGCAGAACAAAATCGATCCACTGGAAGGTGTACGACTACTTTTCACACAAACACACGCGCCTGCAAAACACAAAAAAGGGCAAAATTCAGCCAATTCTGGACCAAAAAATGCCAAACCCTCCTAAAACCTTGCCAACATCTTTATGAACAAGCCTGCATCAGGCCCTGAGCCCTAGAGTCCGGGAACCCTACCAAAATAAACCCAAAAACCCTAGTAAACTGCACTGTACCCTAAACCCTAGATATGCTTTGTCTGTCTTTGTCAAAGAGCCTAGGTATGCTACATCAGGTTGCTTCACTCAGTGGTGCTTGCCTTGACAGTCTGCATGGCCCTGCCTGGCAAGCATGGGCCAAAAATCGGTTACGATCAAGAATATGCGAATTTTCGGCAATTTCGCAAGATTCGCGGATTGCTAATTTGCCGCCGAAAAACAGCAAATTTCGCGAGCGGAACAGATTTTTGGCCCATGCTTGCGGCAGGGCCATGCAGAAGGTCAAGGCAGGCACCACTGAGTGAAGCAACCTGATGTAGCACACCTAGGCTCTTTGTCACAGACAGACAAAGCATATCTAATTGTATGCAGCAAGCCACATAGCCCCAATTTCACATGAACTGCTGTCTGGACTCTGCCTGGCATAACAACAACACTACACTGCCTCGACCACTCCATACCACAACTAGACAGACATGTAGTTCTGCTGTAGTAGTTGTTGTAGACTGGTTTACCTGTTTGGCACTCACAAATTGGCCATAATCTTCCGTTAACCGATGCTGATGATCCATCCATCCCAGTGAGTGACTGTAAAGAAAAAATATATATTCTTTAATCAATCATCATGGTATATTGGCAAACAGTAAGTCCAAGGACATTTTGCATATTGGAAAATTCATTGTAGTGGCACCTGCAGTTGAAGTACAATTTGAATTAAACAAGGTAAAAAAAAACAGAGTAGACTTTAGTTACATTTAGTGTGTAATAGATTAAATATTAACAGAAGACATATGATTCATTTCATGCACAACAAACAGCAATTGCTTTCATCAGAGCCAGACAGACATTGCTGTCCACTGCAAGCCATCTTCTCCTCATTATTCATTACCTGTTCCACTTTTTGTCCGCATCTTCTTCTGAAAATGAGGGACCACAGGCAGCCTCTCCTGTCAATTTCAGAAGTAACTGTCAGCAATCAGCAAGCACGTAGTCAGTAATTCCAGTCCCACTTGAGGGGACTAGTCTACGAGTACAAAGACAAAGTATCTTCTTTATGCTGCGTAATCCAGCCATCTGCCTTGAGGGAAATGGATAGGGGGAGTTTGGAGGAGGAGGATAGAGGAGCATGACTGAGTTGTGAACTTGTGAACCTCAGGAATGCAGACTGCGGCACCTTCAAATCAATAAGGAAATAAGATGAAGAGTCAGACAGTGCTGCTGATGGACTTGTTGTGATTAGATGAGTAGAGTTTTGTTGTGGTAAAAGTTGCAAAACAGAGAAAGATACACAGGAATAAAAGTGAATAAGAACGAAAAAAAAGGAAGTCATTTTCAGGCCTCGGTGTCAGGGAAGTATAGCTCGTCCTGAAGCTCTATGAATTGAGACGGGAGTCGGTCAGCTAACAGAGAAGAACTTCCTTCACCTAAGTCGGTTTCCTCTTCTTCCTGCGTGCATTCACGGATTTTGTAATCTGGTGGTATGAAGTGCTGAGTCATCTTGATCAGTGTTAACCTCTCCACATTTTTGGGCAAGAGGCAGGTCCTTTTTGAAGTTACAATGGCACCAGCAGCACTGAAAACATGTTCAGAAGACACGCTTGCGAGTGGGCAAGACAAATAATTTAGAGCTAGGTTGGTGATCAGTCGCCAATGAGGCCTTTTCCGATACCAATACAGCAATGGGTTCTGATTAACAAAGACCTCTGTTGGGTCATCCAGATAGGCCTGCACCATCGACTCAAGGTTCTCCAGGGTTGCTCCACTTTGCGTACCATCTGTGGCCTTTGCATCACTGGAGCAAGCAAACCTTTGATGAGTTAGCCAATCCGCTTCCGACAATATTATGGCTGGGCCTGGTGCAGGTGAGGTTGATGTTACCTTTGCTGGTGTCGTTAACGGCTGTGACGGAAAGGGACTCCCTTCGGCCACAGATTCAGAGGTGGAACTTGATGCCGGATGGCCTGCTGATTCAGTTGTACTTCTGCTGTCTCCTTCAATTTTCTGCCGCTCTTTTTCGAACCGAGTGGCTGACACAGCTAGCCAATAATTGTACTTTGTAACATCTGCTTCATCAAAAGGAATGAATGCTTTGCTGGCCACTGCCTTTTTGTACCGCGAATCCAGAATAGTGGCACAAATGTAATGTTGTTTTGTATGTATGTTTTTAAGCCTTTCATTGTCAACTAGGTGGCTTAAAAACCTCTACGCCAACTGATATGTGTCTTGCTTTTCAGCATCATCTCGGAACATTGAAGACACCGCCTTCAGTTGGTGCTCTAACATGCGCAACAATGGGATAGCTTTGCCCAAAGAACAGTCCTCCCTGCTGACTTCACGTGTGAAGACCTCAAAAGGACGAAGCATGTCTGTCAGGCTTGCAACTAGCTTCCATTCCTCCAACTCTAGCCTCATGTCTTTCATAGTAGAACCCAGTTTATAGACATACTCATTGATTACCCCCCATTGCTCAGACAGATGCTCAAGCATGTAAAAGGTTGAGTTGCAACGTGTTGCCACCTCCATGATGAGTCCTTTGACTGGCAGTCTACGTTCATGTTGAATGCTCCTCAGATTCTTTTGGGCCTCAAAAGAATGGCTGAAATGTGTGCAGATTCTTCGGCAGGTGGTCAGTAACTTGTTGACTGTGGTTTCTTTTTTCAAGAAATCTTGCACAACAATGTTAATACTGTGCGCCAAACACGGCACTCTGAAATAGTCACCTAGGTGCATGGCCTTAACTATATTACTGCCATTATCAGTGGAAACATAACCAACTATGCGATTTCTTGGATGCAGCCATTCATAGACCTTCCTATCAAACTTTTCCAAAAGGTTAGGTGCAGTATGAGTTTTCTCCATGGCAAACATAGCTACTGTTGCATGTTTCCGAGTAGCTTGAAAAACTGTGGCTGTGTCAACACCTGCTTTTAACTTGTCTTTAACCCCTGCAAAAGAGACCCAGTGTGCAGTGATGCACATGTAATCAAGGGCTTGGCAACTGGTCCACATGTCTGTTGTCAGGTGGATGGTGTGAACAACACTCTTCTGAATAGCTGCGCCAATCACCTCCAGCACATCTTGATGTAGTGCTGGAACATCAACTCTGGCAAAATAGGACCGGCTAGGAACCTTCCATTTAGGGCAGACAGTTGCCACAAATTCTAGAAAACCCACCCCTTCCACGAAAGAAAAAGGGAGAAGGTCCAGCGCTAGCATTTTAACCAGCTTTGCGTTATACAGACGTGCTGTAGGGTGGTTGCGTTCAAATGGGGCATCCGACCAAAACATTCTGCTAATGGTGGTCTGGACCGTTTTAAGTGATGATGTAGACTTCTTCAAACCAGTTAGGCTCATTGATGTACTTTTTCGCATTGGTGTCTCTCCCAGACTCTTAGTGTGCCTCATACATGTTGCAGGGGTAGAGGGTGTGAGCGCTACCACTGCAGTGCTGCTGCCAGGGGTACTGGGTGTACCAGAAAAAATGTCTGTCGCTTCTTCACTTCCCCCCTGCACGATCAGCCCCTTGTCATCATCAGATGCAATATCAATGGATACATTTGGATTTGTTTTTCTTTTGGCTTCCTGGATCTTACTAATGTGCGCCTCCTACTCGATAGTGTGGTGTTTTTTGAGATGACCTCTCTGGCCTCCGGTACCATAGTTGGTACCAAGCTTACCCCGACTAACTGATATTTTACAAATCGAACAAACGACCATGTTTTCCTCCTTTTGGCTGACAGTAAAAAAGTCCCAAACTGGGGACTGGAGATGTTTGCTGGTGGTTGAGGTGCTACTTTCAGTTTCAATGCCAGATGAAGTGGAGGATGGGCGTGGCTGAATTCGACTCTGTTGTTCACTTACAGCGCCACTTATTGAGGTAATGGAGGTCGAGCTAGATGGAGGTCCCTGCCGGCCCTTCTGGCCAGAAAATATGGAAGCTTTAGGTCGTGTTGGTGTTGTAAATAACTGCATTGATGGTGGTACCAGTGCCACGCCACCCACATCCCGCTCAGCAGCCATTTGGGATAGGGTCAAAATGTCTGTCTGCTCCATGCCGGCTGGGGCTGGAGTGACGACTGTGATGACTGGTTCATCGTCAGACTGTTCATCAGCAGCAGAAGACACCACTTGTTGTTCGTCATCATCACCCATAAGTGGAAGCCTTGCAGAAACCTTCCTTTTAGGCTTAGCTACCTTTGTCGGCTCATGGCGTGCCTCCCCCTCAGACTACATTTGTGGGTTCCAATCAAGATCATCAGAAGGAAGGGTGCTTGAAGCAGAACTTGTAGTAGCCCACCTTGACCTTTTTCTTGCTGGGGATCTGGAAGACAATTAATCATCCTCAGGAGTAGTGGCTTCCTCGGATGATGCCTCCGCTTGAATCTCGATTTCCTGATGTGCCCCTACTTCTGGAGGAACAAGCATTGTGGGCAGTTGTGCCACTCCATGCACCTCTAGTTGCACCTCTCCATGCGCCTCTCCATGCGCCTCTCCATGCGCCTCTCCTTGCGCCTCTCCTTGCGCCTCTCCTTGCGCCTCTCCTTGAGCCTCTCCTTGCGCCTGTACTTGTGCTTCTCCTAGCGCCTGTACTTGCACCTCTCCTTGCCCATCTACTTGCGCTTGTACTAGTTGCACCTGTTGTTGTCGTTGCAGCTGTGGTTGTTGAAAACTCGTCAGCTGAGTTACACCCTGCGTTGATTGGGTGCTACTTTCTTGCGATGAGCCAACACCAATGGTCGATGGTGATTGAGCAATGACAGTGGCTGTCTCTGCAGCACTCATGGGCTAGGACCTAACCTTGTGTGGTGGCACTGAGCCTAAGGAAGCGGAGGCAATGCTCCCAGCTTGGTCCCCGGCGGACCCCGCAGCTGCAGGCGTTGTTTTTTTCCCAAAAAAAGTGACTGTTGGCACACCAGTCTCCTTGGTAAGTGGCACCACTTGCGTCTTCTGCTTCTTCTTACTGGCAGTGGCACTGGCAACTTTCTTTGTAGAGGATCTACGGCCACCTTTCTTCAGGCCTATCTTCTTCAGATGTCAGTAGAACAGCAGGCCGCAGTTGCATGAGTTGCAGAGTTGTCTGTGGCCACATGTGACTTCACCTGACGTTGTGCTGCGCACACCGCTGCAAGACCTCTTCCTGACACTGGTGGTTCTCTTGTGCACCTAAAAGCAAAGGAAGCCAGAGGAACCCCAAAAATCACCACAATCCAATGCCATCCATGCCTCAATGATGTTTAAATTCAAGAGACCCCACACAAAGCATTGGTCCATGCACCACTCACTACCTCTGGGCATAATGGGTGAAAGCAGGGCAGGCTGGGTGCAGGCCTATGGCTCAAAGCACACTGCCTGGCTTCAAAATGGCCTCCTGTCCCCCCGCCACATGGCCAGGCCCTGCCTGGACCAGACCTCAAAATGGCCTCCACCCACATGGTCAGGCCCCAACAGCACCCACAAAGTCGAAAAACACACAAAAAACACCACAATCCAATGCCATCCATGTTCTCAATGCTGTTAAAATTCAAGAGACCCCACACAAAGCCTTGGTCCATGCACCACTCACTACCCCTGGGCATAATGGGTGAAAGCAGGGCAGGCTGGGTGCAGGCCTATGGCTCAAAGCACACTGCCTGGCTTCAAAATGGCCCCTTGCTCCCCCAGCCAGATGGCCAGGCCCTGCCTCGACCAACCTCAAAATGGCCAAGATCCACATGGCCAGGCCCCAACAACACCCCAAAAAGTCGAAAAATACACAAAAATCACCACAATCCAATGCCATCCATGCCCTCATTGATGTTTAAATTCAAGAGGCCCCACAAAAAGCCTTGGTCCTTGCACCACTCACTACCCCTAGGCATAATGGGTGAAAGCAGGGCAGGCTGGGTGCATGCCTATGGCTCAAAGCACACTGCCTGGCTTTAAATGGCCCCTTGTCCCCCAGCCACATGGCCAGGCCCCAACAGTACCCACAAAGTCGAAAAACACACAAAAACACCACAATCCAATGCAATCCATGCCCTCAATGATGTTTAAATTCAAGAGGCCCCACACAAAGCCTTGGTCCATGCACCACTCACTACCCCTGGGCATAACGGGTGAAAGCAGGGCAAGCTAGGTGCAGGCCTATGGCTCAAAGCACACTGCCTGGCTTCAAAATGGCCTCCTGTCCCCCCGCCACATGGGCAGGCCCTGCCTGGACCAGACCTCAAAATGGCCTCCACCCACATGGTCAGGCCCCAACAGCACCCGCAAAGTCGAAAAACACATAAAAATACCACAATCCATTGCCATCCATGCCCTCAATGATGTTTAAATTCAAGAGGCCCCACACAAAGTCTTGGTCTATTCACCACTCACTACCCCTGGGCATAATGGGTGAAAGCAGGGCAGGCTGGGTGCAGGCCTATGGCTCAAAGCACACTGCCTGGCTTCAAAATGGCCCCTTGCTCCCCCAGCCAGATGGCCAGGCCCTGCCTCGACCAACCTCAAAATGGCCAAGATCCACATGGCCAGGCCCCAACAACACCCCAAAAAGTCGAAAAATACACAAAAATCACCACAATCCAATGCCATCCATGCCCTCATTGATGTTTAAATTCAAGAGGCCCCACAAAAAGCCTTGGTCCTTGCACCACTCACTACCCCTAGGCATAATGGGTGAAAGCAGGGCAGGCTGGGTGCATGCCTATGGCTCAAAGCACACTGCCTGGCTTTAAATGGCCCCTTGTCCCCCAGCCACATGGCCAGGCCCCAACAGTACCCACAAAGTCGAAAAACACACAAAAACACCACAATCCAATGCAATCCATGCCCTCAATGATGTTTAAATTCAAGAGGCCCCACACAAAGCCTTGGTCCATGCACCACTCACTACCCCTGGGCATAACGGGTGAAAGCAGGGCAAGCTAGGTGCAGGCCTATGGCTCAAAGCACACTGCCTGGCTTCAAAATGGCCTCCTGTCCCCCCGCCACATGGGCAGGCCCTGCCTGGACCAGGACCTCAAAATGGCCTCCACCCACATGGTCAGGCCCCAACAGCACCCGCAAAGTCGAAAAACACACAAAAATACCACAATCCATTGCCATCCATGCCCTCAATGATGTTTAAATTCAAGAGGCCCCACACAAAGTCTTGGTCTATTCACCACTCACTACCCCTGGGCATAATGGGTAAAAGCAGGGCAAGCTGGGTGCAGGCCTATGGCTCAAAGCACAATGCCTGTCTTCAAAATGGCCCCTTGTCCCCCCATCACATGGCAAGGCCCTGCCTGTACCAGGCCTCAAAATGGCCCCCTCCCACATGGTCAGGCCCCAACAGCACCCACAAAGTCGAAAAACACACAAAAAACACCACCATCCAATGCCATCCATGCCCTCATTGATGTTTACATTCAAGAGGCCCCACACAAAGCCTTGGTCCATGCACCACTCACTACCCCTAGGCATAATGGGTGAAAGCAGGGCAGGCTGGGTGCATGTCTATGGCTCAAAGCACACTGCCTGGCTTCAAAATGGCCCCTTGTCCCCCAGCCACATGGCCAGGCCCCAACAGTACCCACAAAGTTGAAAAACACACAAAAAAACACCACAATCCAATGCAATCCATGCCCTCAATGATGTTTAAATTCAAGAGGCCCCACACAAAGCCTTGGTCCAGGGCACCACTCACTACCCCTGGGCATAACGGGTGAAAGCAGGGCAGGCTGGGTGCAGGCCTATGGCTCAAAGCACAATGCCTGGCTTCAAAATGGCCCCTTGTCCCCCCGCCACATGGCCAGGTCCTGCCTGGACCAGGCCTCAAAATGGCCCCCACCCACATGGTCAGGCCCCAACAGCACCCACAAAGTTGAAAAAAACACAAAAAACACCACAATCCAATGCCATCCATGTTCTCAATGCTGTTAAAATTCAAGAGACCCCACACAAAGCCTTGGTCCATGCACCACTCACTACCCCTGGGCATAATGGGTGAAAGCAGGGCAGGCTGGGTGCAGGCCTATGGCTCAAAGCACACTGCCTGGCTTCAAAATGGCCCCTTGCTCCCCCAGCCAGATGGCCAGGCCCTGCCTCGACTAGGCCTCAAAATGGCCAAGATCCACATGGCCAGGCCCCAACAACACCCCAAAAAGTCGAAAAATACACAAAAATCACCACAATCCAATGCCATCCATGCCCTCATTGATGTTAAAATTCAAGAGGCCCCACACAGAGCCTTGGTCCATGCACCACTCACTACCCCTGCGCATAATGAGTGAAAGCAGGGCAGGCTGGGTGCAGGCCTATAGCTCAAAGTACACTGCCTGGCTTCAAAATGGCCCCTTGTCCCCCAGCCACATGGCCAGGCCCCAACAGTACCCACAAAGTTGAAAAACACACAAAAAACACCACAATCCAATGCAATCCATGCCCTCAATGATGTTTAAATTCAAGAGGCCCCACACAAAGCCTTGGTCCATGCACCACTCACTACCCCTAGGCATAATGGGTGAAAGCAGGGCAGGCTGGGTGCATGTCTACGGCTCAAAGCACACTGCCTGGCTTCAAAATGGCCCCTTGTCCCCCAGCCACATGGCCAGGCCCCAACAGTACCCACAAAGTTGAAAAACACACAAAAAACACCACAATCCAATGCAATCCATGCCCTCAATGATGTTTAAATTCAAGAGGCCCCACACAAAGCCTTGGTCCATGCACCACTCACTACCCCTGGGCATAACGGGTGAAAGCAGGGCAGGCTGGGTGCAGGCCTATGGCTCAAAGCACAATGCCTGGCTTCAAAATGGCCCCTTGTCCCCCCGCCACATGGCCAGGTCGTGCCTGGACCAGGACCTCAAAATGGCCTCCACCCACATGGTCAGGCCCCAACAGCACCCGCAAAGTCGAAAAACACACAAAAATACCACAATCCATTGCCATCCATGCCCTCAATGATGTTTAAATTCAAGAGGCCCCACACAAAGTCTTGGTCTATTCACCACTCACTACCCCTGGGCATAATGGGTAAAAGCAGGGCAAGCTGGGTGCAGGCCTATGGCTCAAAGCACAATGCCTGTCTTCAAAATGGCCCCTTGTCCCCCCATCACATGGCAAGGCCCTGCCTGTACCAGGCCTCAAAATGGCCCCCTCCCACATGGTCAGGCCCCAACAGCACCCACAAAGTCGAAAAACACACAAAAAACACCACCATCCAATGCCATCCATGCCCTCATTGATGTTTACATTCAAGAGGCCCCACACAAAGCCTTGGTCCATGCACCACTCACTACCCCTAGGCATAATGGGTGAAAGCAGGGCAGGCTGGGTGCATGTCTATGGCTCAAAGCACACTGCCTGGCTTCAAAATGGCCCCTTGTCCCCCAGCCACATGGCCAGGCCCCAACAGTACCCACAAAGTTGAAAAACACACAAAAAAACACCACAATCCAATGCAATCCATGCCCTCAATGATGTTTAAATTCAAGAGGCCCCACACAAAGCCTTGGTCCAGGGCACCACTCACTACCCCTGGGCATAACGGGTGAAAGCAGGGCAGGCTGGGTGCAGGCCTATGGCTCAAAGCACAATGCCTGGCTTCAAAATGGCCCCTTGTCCCCCCGCCACATGGCCAGGTCCTGCCTGGACCAGGCCTCAAAATGGCCCCCACCCACATGGTCAGGCCCCAACAGCACCCACAAAGTTGAAAAAAACACAAAAAACACCACAATCCAATGCCATCCATGTTCTCAATGCTGTTAAAATTCAAGAGACCCCACACAAAGCCTTGGTCCATGCACCACTCACTACCCCTGGGCATAATGGGTGAAAGCAGGGCAGGCTGGGTGCAGGCCTATGGCTCAAAGCACACTGCCTGGCTTCAAAATGGCCCCTTGCTCCCCCAGCCAGATGGCCAGGCCCTGCCTCGACTAGGCCTCAAAATGGCCAAGATCCACATGGCCAGGCCCCAACAACACCCCAAAAAGTCGAAAAATACACAAAAATCACCACAATCCAATGCCATCCATGCCCTCATTGATGTTAAAATTCAAGAGGCCCCACACAGAGCCTTGGTCCATGCACCACTCACTACCCCTGCGCATAATGAGTGAAAGCAGGGCAGGCTGGGTGCAGGCCTATAGCTCAAAGTACACTGCCTGGCTTCAAAATGGCCCCTTGTCCCCCAGCCACATGGCCAGGCCCCAACAGTACCCACAAAGTTGAAAAACACACAAAAAACACCACAATCCAATGCAATCCATGCCCTCAATGATGTTTAAATTCAAGAGGCCCCACACAAAGCCTTGGTCCATGCACCACTCACTACCCCTAGGCATAATGGGTGAAAGCAGGGCAGGCTGGGTGCATGTCTACGGCTCAAAGCACACTGCCTGGCTTCAAAATGGCCCCTTGTCCCCCAGCCACATGGCCAGGCCCCAACAGTACCCACAAAGTTGAAAAACACACAAAAAACACCACAATCCAATGCAATCCATGCCCTCAATGATGTTTAAATTCAAGAGGCCCCACACAAAGCCTTGGTCCATGCACCACTCACTACCCCTGGGCATAACGGGTGAAAGCAGGGCAGGCTGGGTGCAGGCCTATGGCTCAAAGCACAATGCCTGGCTTCAAAATGGCCCCTTGTCCCCCCGCCACATGGCCAGGTCGTGCCTGGACCAGGCCTCAAAATGGCCCCCACCCACATGGTCAGGCCCCAACAGCACCCACAAAGTCGAAAAACACACATAAAACACCACAATCCAATGCCATCCATGCCCTCAATGATGTTTAAATTCAAGAGGCCCCACACAGAGCCTTGGTCCATGCACCACTCACTACCCCTGCGCATAATGAGTGAAAGCAGGGCAGGCTGGGTGCAGGCCTATGGCTCAAAGTACACTGCCTGGCTTCAAAATGGCCCCTTGTCTCCCAGCCACATGGCCAGGCCCTGCCTGAACCAGGCCTTAAAATATGGACCCCACCCACATGGTCGGTCCCCAACAACACCCCTAAAAGTAAAAAAACACACAAAAATCACCACAATCCAATGCTATCCATACCCTCAATGATGTTTAAATTCAAGAGGCCCCACACAAAGCCTTGGTCCATGCACCACTCACTACCCCTGGGCATAACGGGTAAAAGCAGGGCAGGCTGGGTGCTGGCCTATGGCTCAGAGCACACTGCCTGGCTTCAAAATGGCCCCTTGTCCCCCAGCCACATGGCCTGGTCACAACAGTACCCACAAAGTCGAAAAACTCTGAAAAAACACCACAATCCAATGCAATCCATGCCCTCAATGATGTTTAAATTCAAGAGGCCCCACACAAAGCCTTGGTCCGTGCACCACTCACTACCCCTAGGCATATTGGGTGAAAGCAGGGCAGGCTGGGTGCATGCCTATGGCTCAAAGCACACTGCCTGGCTTCAAAATGGCCCCTTGTCCCCCAGCCACATGGCCAGGCCCCAACAGTACCCACAAAGTCGAATAACACTGAAAAAACACCACAATCCAATGCAATCCATGCCCTCAATGATGTTTAAATTCAAGAGGCCCCACACAAAGCCTTGGTCCATGCACCACTCACTACCCCTGGGCATAACGTGTGAAAGCAGGGCAGGCTGGGTTCAGGCCTATGGCTCAAAGCACACTGCCTGGCTTCAAAATGGCCTCCTGTCCCCCCCGCCACATGGCCAGGCCCTAGTAACAGCAAGGCTGTGGGTGGGTATTCTAAATACCCTACAATAACGGGGCCCCTTTAGGTATGGAGAAAGGTCAGCAGATTGAAAATCATGAAAACGTGGGGAAAACTCCCAGGGTTCCACAGGTCAAGATTTCGCACTTTTAGATAAGCCCACAGGGGATCCAGGCGTTAAGAGGGGAGCCAGGTTTAAAAGCAAATCAGCTGAAACATTCCAGGTATCTCAAAAGTAATGACAGACGCTGATAGAATACAGACGCTGATAGAATATAGGTGGTAGCACCGGAGCCAGGAATGAAAAATAACGACCTCAATTTCCTGCCCTACCGACAAACCATTGCGCCGGAGTGAGAAAGAGCCCCGCGTTCTTTTCTATCCAGGACACCATTTAAACTTGGACCGCCGGGCCGCTTCAGGCCCCCTATTCCCTGGGTCGGAAGTGTTTCAATATCTTGATGTCTTCCGTTTTCATCTCACCGCAAATAAAGCATAGCTCATTTCCTTTGCATTGAGGTCGTTATTTTTCATTCCTGGCTCCGGTGCTACCTCCTATATTCTATCAGCGTCTGTATTCTATCAGCGTCTGTCATTACTTTTGAGATACCTGGAATGTTCCCGCTGATTTCCTTTTAAACCTGGCTCCCCTCTTAACGCCTGGATCCCCTGTGGGCTTATCTAAAAGTGCGAAATCTTGACCTGTGGAACCCTGGGAGTTTTCCCCACGTTTTCATGATTTTCAATCTGCTGACCTTTCTCCATACCTAAAGGGGCCCGTTATTGTAGGGTATTTAGAATACCCACCCACAGCCTTGCTGTTACTAGGACCGCTTCTCAGGACCGTGTCACAGACATTATTCACATTGTCTGCCTGTACAATATCCCAAGTGCGCCCTGATGAAGGAAGCCTCTATTGGCACTTGTCCGAAACGCGCGTTGGCGCTTTTCTTGTCCTTGTGTGTAGTGATATGGATGTGAATGCCTGTGTATGAATTTGACTGTATAAAAGGGATGTTTGGATGTATGAGTGGATCTAATTGGTGCCTTTTTTGAAGTGTCACTGCGTGTCCTAGGTTTTAGACTGTTTTTGCACGTTTTTGATTATGTAAATTCTTTCTAAATGTTTTTTACTGTCCAAATGGAATTATCTATCTAAAAAACTCATGCTGATATTTATATATATATATATATATACAAAAAATGAAAATTAAAAACTTTTTTGAATACATTTATACTTGTTGTGGTGTGTGGGTTAACTGCTGATGTGAGTTGAATTTTGATCTTTGTAATTTAAGGGAACAGCCCTTTTTCATGTTTGTTCCTTCAGACCCCAACAGCACCCACAAAGTCGAAAAACACACAAAAACACCACAATCCAATGCCATCCATGCCCTCAATGATGTTTAAATTCAAGAGGCCCCACACAAAGTCTTGGTCCATGCACCACTCACTACCCCTAGGCATAATGGGTGAAGGCAGGGCAGGCTGGGTGCATGTCTACGGCTCAAAGCACACTGCCTGGCTTCAAAATGGCCCCTTGTCCCCCAGCCACATGGCCAGGCCCCAACAGTACCCACAAAGTTGAAAAACACACAAAAAACACCACAATCCAATGCAATCCATGCCCTCAATGATGTTTAAATTCAAGAGGCCCCACACAAAGCCTTGGTCCATGCACCACTCACTACCCCTAGGCATAATGGGTGAAAGCAGGGCAGGCTGGGTGCATGTCTACGGCTCAAAGCACACTGCCTGGCTTCAAAATGGCCCCTTGTCCCCCAGCCACATGGCCAGGCCCCAACAGTACCCACAAAGTTGAAAAACACACAAAAAACACCACAATCCAATGCAATCCATGCCCTCAATGATGTTTAAATTCAAGAGGCCCCACACAAAGCCTTGGTCCATGCACCACTCACTACCCCTGGGCATAACGGGTGAAAGCAGGGCAGGCTGGGTGCAGGCCTATGGCTCAAAGCACAATGCCTGGCTTCAAAATGGCCCCTTGTCCCCCCGCCACATGGCCAGGTCGTGCCTGGACCAGGCCTCAAAATGGCCCCCACCCACATGGTCAGGCCCCAACAGCACCCACAAAGTCGAAAAACACACAAAAAACACCACAATCCAATGCCATCCATGCCCTCAATGATGTTTAAATTCAAGAGGCCCCACACAGAGCCTTGGTCCATGCACCACTCACTACCCCTGCGCATAATGAGTGAAAGCAGGGCAGGCTGGGTGCAGGCCTATGGCTCAAAGTACACTGCCTGGCTTCAAAATGGCCCCTTGTCTCCCAGCCACATGGCCAGGCCCTGCCTGAACCAGGCCTTAAAATATGGACCCCACCCACATGGTCGGTCCCCAACAACACCCCTAAAAGTAAAAAAACACACAAAAATCACCACAATCCAATGCTATCCATACCCTCAATGATGTTTAAATTCAAGAGGCCCCACACAAAGCCTTGGTCCATGCACCACTCACTACCCCTGGGCATAACGGGTAAAAGCAGGGCAGGCTGGGTGCTGGCCTATGGCTCAGAGCACACTGCCTGGCTTCAAAATGGCCCCTTGTCCCCCAGCCACATGGCCTGGTCACAACAGTACCCACAAAGTCGAAAAACTCTGAAAAAACACCACAATCCAATGCAATCCATGCCCTCAATGATGTTTAAATTCAAGAGGCCCCACACAAAGCCTTGGTCCGTGCACCACTCACTACCCCTAGGCATATTGGGTGAAAGCAGGGCAGGCTGGGTGCATGCCTATGGCTCAAAGCACACTGCCTGGCTTCAAAATGGCCCCTTGTCCCCCAGCCACATGGCCAGGCCCCAACAGTACCCACAAAGTCGAATAACACTGAAAAAACACCACAATCCAATGCAATCCATGCCCTCAATGATGTTTAAATTCAAGAGGCCCCACACAAAGCCTTGGTCCATGCACCACTCACTACCCCTGGGCATAACGTGTGAAAGCAGGGCAGGCTGGGTTCAGGCCTATGGCTCAAAGCACACTGCCTGGCTTCAAAATGGCCTCCTGTCCCCCCCGCCACATGGCCAGGCCCTAGTAACAGCAAGGCTGTGGGTGGGTATTCTAAATACCCTACAATAATGGGGCCCCTTTAGGTATGGAGAAAGGTCAGCAGATTGAAAATCATGAAAACGTGGGGAAAACTCCCAGGGTTCCACAGGTCAAGATTTCGCACTTTTAGATAAGCCCACAGGGGATCCAGGCGTTAAGAGGGGAGCCAGGTTTAAAAGCAAATCAGCTGAAACATTCCAGGTATCTCAAAAGTAATGACAGACGCTGATAGAATACAGACGCTGATAGAATATAGGAGGTAGCACCGGAGCCAGGAATGAAAAATAACGACCTCAATTTCCTGCCCTACCGACAAACCATTGCGCCGGAGTGAGAAAGAGCCCCGCGTTCTTTTCTATCCAGGACACCATTTAAACTTGGACCGCCGGGCCGCTTCAGGCCCCCTATTCCCTGGGTCGGAAGTGTTTCAATATCTTGATGTCTTCCGTTTTCATCTCACCGCAAATAAAGCATAGCTCATTTCCTTTGCATTGAGGTCGTTATTTTTCATTCCTGGCTCCGGTGCTACCTCCTATATTCTATCAGCGTCTGTATTCTATCAGCGTCTGTCATTACTTTTGAGATACCTGGAATGTTCCCGCTGATTTCCTTTTAAACCTGGCTCCCCTCTTAACGCCTGGATCCCCTGTGGGCTTATCTAAAAGTGCGAAATCTTGACCTGTGGAACCCTGGGAGTTTTCCCCACGTTTTCATGATTTTCAATCTGCTGACCTTTCTCCATACCTAAAGGGGCCCGTTATTGTAGGGTATTTAGAATACCCACCCACAGCCTTGCTGTTACTAGGACCGCTTCTCAGGACCGTGTCACAGACATTATTCACATTGTCTGCCTGTACAATATCCCAAGTGCGCCCTGATGAAGGAAGCCTCTATTGGCACTTGTCCGAAACGCGCGTTGGCGCTTTTCTTGTCCTTGTGTGTAGTGATATGGATGTGAATGCCTGTGTATGAATTTGACTGTATAAAAGGGATGTTTGGATGTATGAGTGGATCTAATTGGTGCCTTTTTTGAAGTGTCACTGCGTGTCCTAGGTTTTAGACTGTTTTTGCACGTTTTTGATTATGTAAATTCTTTCTAAATGTTTTTTACTGTCCAAATGGAATTATCTATCTAAAAAACTCATGCTGATATTTATATATATATATATATATACAAAAAATGAAAATTAAAAACTTTTTTGAATACATTTATACTTGTTGTGGTGTGTGGGTTAACTGCTGATGTGAGTTGAATTTTGATCTTTGTAATTTAAGGGAACAGCCCTTTTTCATGTTTGTTCCTTCAGACCCCAACAGCACCCACAAAGTCGAAAAACACACAAAAACACCACAATCCAATGCCATCCATGCCCTCAATGATGTTTAAATTCAAGAGGCCCCACACAAAGTCTTGGTCCATTAACCACTCACTACCCCTGGGCATAATGTGTAAAAGCAGGGCAAGCTGGGTGCAGGCCTATTGCTCAAAGCACAATGCCTGGCTTCAAAATGGCCCCTTGTCCCCCCGTCACATGGCAAGGCCCTGCCTGTATCAGGCCTCAAAATGGCCCCCTCCCACATGGTCAGGCCCCAACAGCACCCACAAAGTCGAAAAACACACAAAAAACACCACAATCCAATGCCATCCATGCCCTCATTGATGTTTAAATTCAAGAGGCCCCACAAAAAGCCTTGTCGCCCAGCCCCATGGCCAGGCCATGCCTGGACCAGGCCTCAAAATGCCCCCCACCCACATGGTCAGGCCCAAACAACACCCACAAAGTCGAATAACACACAAAAAACACCACAACCCAATGCCATTCATGCCCTCATTGATGTTTAAATTCAAGAGGCCCCACACAAAGCCTTGGTCCATGCACCACTCACTACCCCTAGGCATAATGGGTGAAAGCAGGGCAGGCTGGGTGCATGCCTATGGCTCAAAGCACACTGCCTGGCTTCAAAATGGCCCCTTGTCCCCCAGCCACATGGCCAGGCCCCAACAGTACCCACAAAGTCGAAAACATTGAAAAAACACCACAATCCAATGCAATCCATGCCCTCAATGATGTTTAAATTCAAGAGGCCCCACACAAAGCCTTGGTCCATGCACCACTCACTACCCCTCGACATAACGGGTGAAAGCAGGGCAGGCTGGGTGCAGGCCTATGGCTCAAAGCACACTGCCTGGCTTCAAATTGGCCTCCTGTACCCCCGCCACATGGCCAGGCCCTGCCTGGACCAGACCTCAAAATGGCCTCTACCCACATGGTCAGGCCCCAACAGCACCCACAAAGTCGAAAAACACACACAAACACCACAATCCAATGCCATCCATGCCCTCAATGATGTTTAAATTTAAGAGGCCCCACACAAAGTCTTGGTCCATTCACCACTCACTACCCCTGGGCATAATGGGTAAAAGCAGGGCAAGCTGGGTGCAGGCCTATTGCTCAAAGCACAATGCCTGGCTTCAAAATGGCCCCTTGTCCCCCCGTCACATGGCAAGGCCCTGCCTGTACCAGGCCTCAAAATGGCCCCCTCCCACATGGTCAGGCCCCAACAGCACCCACAAAGTCGAAAAACACACAAAAAACACCACAATCAAATGCCATCCATGCCCTCATTGATGTTTAAATTCAAGAGGCCACACAAAAAGCCTTGGTCCATGCACCACTCACTACCCCTAGGCATAATGGGCGAAAGCAGGGCAGGCTGGGTGCATGCCTATGGCTCAACGCACACTGCCTGGCTTCAAAATGGCCCCTTGTCCCCCAGCCACATGGCCAGGCCCCAACAGTACCCACAAAGTCGAAAAACACTGAAAAAACACCACAATCCAATGCAATCGATGCCCTCAATGTTGTTTAAATTCAAGAGGCCCCACACAAAGCCTTGGTCCATGCACCACGTGGAGAAGTGTGGCTCACTGGTTAGAGGAGGCAGACCTGGAAGCAGAGGTCAGCACGGGACCAGGGTTCAATTCCCGGCTCGGCAGGGTCTTGAGTCCTAAAATGTCCATGGACTCGACAATTCTCGCTCAGGTGCCTACTCGATTCGCGGAATCACACTCTGCGACTCTGGGCAATAGCTTGCTTAATCTCCACAACGGCCCCTCGCAGCGGGATGCCTGGCTTTTACCTTGCGGATACCCTGCCGGGGCTATCTCACAGGGGAATACCAGGATGGGTTCCCTAAGCAAGCGCTTAGAAACCGCTTGATATTTGCGCCATATAAATTCCTGTACATTTACAGTTACATTAACATTTACATTTACCACTCACTACCCCTGGACATAACGGGTGAAAGCAGGGCAGGCTGGGTGCAGGCCTATGGCTCAAAGCACACTGCCTGGTTTCAAAATGGCCTCCTGTCCCCCCGCCACATGGCCAGGCCCTGCCTGTACCAGGCCTCAAAATGGCCCCCTCCCACATGGTCAGGCCCCAACAGCACCCACAAAGTCGAAAAACACACAAAAAACACCACAATCCAATGACATCCATGCCCTCAATTATGTTTAAATTCAAGAGGCCCCACAAAAAGTCTTGGTCCATTCACTACTCACTACCCCTGGGCATAATGGGTAAAAGCAGGGCAAGCTGGGTGCAGGCCTATTGCTCAAAGCACAATGCCTGGCTTCAAAATGGCCCCTTGTCCCCCCGTCACATGGCAAGTCCCTGCCTGTACCAGGCCTCAAAATGGCCCCCTCCCACATGGTCAGGCCCCAACAGCACCCACAAAGTCGAAAAACACACAAAAAACACCACAATCCAATGACATCCATGCCCTCATTGATGTTTAAATTCAAGAGGCCCCACAAAAAGCCTTGGTCCATGCACCACTCACTACCCCTATGCATAATGGGTGAAAACAGGGCAGGCTGGGTGCATGCCTATGGCTCAAAGCACACTGCCTGGCTTCAAAATGGCCCCTTCTCCCCCTGCCACATGGCCAGGCCCCAACAGTACCCACAAAGTCGAAAAACACACAAAAAATCCATGCCCTCAATGATGTTTATATTCAAGAGGCCCCACACAAAGCCTTGGTCCATGCACCACTCACTACCCTTGCGCATAATGGGTGAAAGCAGGGCAGGCTGGGTGCAGGCCTATGGCTCAAAGCACACTGCCTAGCTTCAAAATGGCCCCTTGTCTCCCAGCCACATGGCCAGGCCCTGCTTGAACCAGGCCTTAAAAAATGGCCCCCACCCACATGGCCGGGCCCCAACAACACCCCTAAAAGTAAAAAAACACACAAAAAAGTCACCACAATCCAATGCTATTCATACCCTCAATGATGTTTAAATTCAAGAGGCCCCACACAAAGCCTTGGTCCATGCACCACTCACTACCCATGGGCATAACGGGTAAAAGCAGGGCAGGCTGGGTGCAGGCCTATGGCTCAGAGCACACTGCCGGGCTTCAAAATGGCCCCTTGTCCCCCAGCCCCATGGCCAGGCCATGCCTGGACCAGGCCTCAAAATGGCCCCCACCCACATGGTCAGGCCCAAACAGCACCCACAAAGTCGAATAACACACACAAAAACACCACAATCCAATGCCGTCCATTACCTCGATGATGTTTAAATTCAAGAGGCCCCACACAAAGCCTTGGTCCATGCACCATTCACTACCCCTGGGCATAATGGGTGAAAGCAGGGAAGGCTGGGTGCAGGCCTATGGCTCAAAGCACACTGCCTGGCTTCAAAATGGCCTCTTGTACCCCAGCCACATGGCAAAGCCCTGCTTGGACCAGGCCTCAAAATGGCGGCCACTCACACGGTCAGGCCCCAACAGCACCCACAAAGTCAAAAAACACACTAAAAACACCACAATCCAATGCCATCCATGCCCTCAATGATGTTTAAGTTCAAGAGGCCCCACACAATGCCTTGGTCCATGCACCACTCACTACCCCCTGGGCATAATGGGTGAATGCAGGGCAGGCTGGGTGCAGGCCTATGGCTCAAAGCACACTGCCTGGCTTCAAAATGGCCCCCTGTCCCCCCGCCACATGGCCAGGCCCTGCATTGACCAGGCCTCAAAATGGCCCCCATTCACATGGTCATGCCCAAACAGCACCCACAAAGTCGAATAACACACAAAAACACCACAATCCAATGCCATCTATGCCCTCAATGATGTTTAAATTCAAGAGGCCCCACACAAAGCCTTGGTCCATGCACCACTCACTACCCCTAGGCATAATGGGTGAAAGCAGGGCAGGCTGGGTGCATGTCTATGGCTCAAAGCACACTGCCTGGCTTCAAAATGGCCCCTTGTCCCCCAGCCACATGGCCAGGCCCCAACAGTACCCACAAAGTCAAAAAACACACAAAAAACACCACAATCCAATGCAATCCATGCCCTCAATGATGTTTAAATTCAAGAGTCCCCACACAAAGCCTTGGTCCATGCACCACTCACTACCCCTAGGCATAATGGGTGAAATCAGGGCAGGCTGGGTGCATGTCTATGGCTCAAAGCACACTGCCTGGCTTCAAAATGGCCCCTTGTCCCCCAGCCACATGGCCAGGCCCCAACAGTACCCACAAAGTCGAAAAACACACAAAAAAACACCACAATCCAATGCAATCCATGCCCTCAATGACGTTTAAATTCAAGAGGCCCCACACAAAGCCTTGGTCCATGCACCACTCACTACCCCTGCGCATGATGAGTGAAAGCAGGCCAGGCTGGGTGCAGGCCTATGGCTCAAAGTACACTGCCTGGCTTCAAAATGGCCCCTTGTCTCCCAGCCACATGGACAGGCCCTGCCTGAACCAGGCCTTAAAAAGATGGCCCCCACCCACATGGCCGGGCCCCAACAACACCCCTAAAAGTAAAAAAACACACAAAAATCACCACAATCCAATGCCATCCATACCCTCAATGATGTTTAAATTCAAGAGGCCCCACACAAAGCCTTGGTCCATGCACCACTCACTACCCCTGGGCATAACGGGTGAAAGCAGGGCAGGCTGGGTGCTGGCCTATGGCTCAGAGCACACTGCCTGGCTTCAAAATGGCCCCTTGTCCCCCAGCCACATGGCCTGGTCCCAACAGTACCCACAAAGTCGAAAAACACTGAAAAAACACCACAATCCAATGCAATCCATGCCCTCAATGATGTTTAAATTCAGGAGGCCCCACACAAAGCCTTGGTCCATGCACCACAAACTACCCCTAGGCATAATGGGGGAAAGCAGGGCAGGCTGGGTGCATGCCTATGGCTCAAAGCACACTGCCTGGCTTCAAAATGGCCTCTTGTACCCCAGCCACATGGCAAAGCCCTGCTTGGACCAGGCCTCAAAATGGCGGCCACTCACACGGTCAGGCCCCAACAGCACCCACAAAGTCAAAAAACACACTAAAAACACCACAATCCAATGCCATCCATGCCCTCAATGATGTTTAAGTTCAAGAGGCCCCACACAATGCCTTGGTCCATGCACCACTCACTACCCCCTGGGCATAATGGGTGAATGCAGGGCAGGCTGGGTGCAGGCCTATGGCTCAAAGCACACTGCCTGGCTTCAAAATGGCCCCCTGTCCCCCCGCCACATGGCCAGGCCCTGCATTGACCAGGCCTCAAAATGGCCCCCATTCACATGGTCATGCCCAAACAGCACCCACAAAGTCGAATAACACACAAAAACACCACAATCCAATGCCATCTATGCCCTCAATGATGTTTAAATTCAAGAGGCCCCACACAAAGCCTTGGTCCATGCACCACTCACTACCCCTAGGCATAATGGGTGAAAGCAGGGCAGGCTGGGTGCATGTCTATGGCTCAAAGCACACTGCCTGGCTTCAAAATGGCCCCTTGTCCCCCAGCCACATGGCCAGGCCCCAACAGTACCCACAAAGTCAAAAAACACACAAAAAACACCACAATCCAATGCAATCCATGCCCTCAATGATGTTTAAATTCAAGAGTCCCCACACAAAGCCTTGGTCCATGCACCACTCACTACCCCTAGGCATAATGGGTGAAATCAGGGCAGGCTGGGTGCATGTCTATGGCTCAAAGCACACTGCCTGGCTTCAAAATGGCCCCTTGTCCCCCAGCCACATGGCCAGGCCCCAACAGTACCCACAAAGTCGAAAAACACACAAAAAAACACCACAATCCAATGCAATCCATGCCCTCAATGACGTTTAAATTCAAGAGGCCCCACACAAAGCCTTGGTCCATGCACCACTCACTACCCCTGCGCATGATGAGTGAAAGCAGGCCAGGCTGGGTGCAGGCCTATGGCTCAAAGTACACTGCCTGGCTTCAAAATGGCCCCTTGTCTCCCAGCCACATGGACAGGCCCTGCCTGAACCAGGCCTTAAAAAGATGGCCCCCACCCACATGGCCGGGCCCCAACAACACCCCTAAAAGTAAAAAAACACACAAAAATCACCACAATCCAATGCCATCCATACCCTCAATGATGTTTAAATTCAAGAGGCCCCACACAAAGCCTTGGTCCATGCACCACTCACTACCCCTGGGCATAACGGGTGAAAGCAGGGCAGGCTGGGTGCTGGCCTATGGCTCAGAGCACACTGCCTGGCTTCAAAATGGCCCCTTGTCCCCCAGCCACATGGCCTGGTCCCAACAGTACCCACAAAGTCGAAAAACACTGAAAAAACACCACAATCCAATGCAATCCATGCCCTCAATGATGTTTAAATTCAGGAGGCCCCACACAAAGCCTTGGTCCATGCACCACAAACTACCCCTAGGCATAATGGGGGAAAGCAGGGCAGGCTGGGTGCATGCCTATGGCTCAAAGCACACTGCCTGGCTTCAAAATGGCCTCTTGTACCCCAGCCACATGGCAAAGCCCTGCTTGGACCAGGCCTCAAAATGGCGGCCACTCACACGGTCAGGCCCCAACAGCACCCACAAAGTCAAAAAACACACTAAAAACACCACAATCCAATGCCATCCATGCCCTCAATGATGTTTAAATTCAAGAGGCCCCACACAAAGCCTTGGTCCATGCACCACTCACTACCCCTGGGCATAACGGGTGAAAGCAGGGCAGGCTGGGTGCAGGCCTATGGCTCAAAGCACACTGCCTGGCTTCAAAATGGCCTCCTGTCTCCCCGCCACATGGCCAGGCCATGCCTGGACCGGACCTCAAAATGGCCCCCTCCCACATGGTCAGGCCCCAACAGCACCCACAAAGTCGAAAAACACACAAAAAACACCACAATCTAATGCCATCCATGCCCTCAATGATGTTTAAATTCAAGAGGCCCCACACAAAGTCTTGGTCCATTAACCACTCACTACCCCTGGGCATAATGGGTAAAAGCAGGGCAAGCTGGGTGCAGGCCTATTGCTCAAAGCACAATGCCTGGCTTCAAAATGGCCCCTTGTCCCCCCGTCACATGGCAAGGCCCTGCCTGTACCAGGCCTCAAAATGGCCCCCTCCCACATGGTCAGGCCCCAACAGCACCCACAAAGTCGAAAAACACACAAAAAACACCACAATCCAATGCCATCCATGCCCTCATTGATGTTTAAATTCAAGAGGCCCCACAAAAAGCCTTGTCACCCAGCCCCATGGCCAGGCCATGCCTGGACCAGGCCTCAAAATGGCCCCCACCCACATGGTCAGGCCCAAAAAACACCCACAAAGTCGAATAACACACAAAAAACACCACAACCCAATGCCATCCATGCCCTCATTGATGTTTAAATTCAAGAGGCCCCAGACAAAGCCTTGGTCCATGCACCACTCACTACCCCTAGGCATAATGGGTGAAAGCAGGGCTGGCTGGGTGCATGCCTATGGCTCAAAGCACACTGCCTGGCTTCAAAATGGCCCCTTGTCCCCCAGCCACATGGCCAGGCCCTGCCTGGACCAGGCCTCAAAATGGCCCCCACCCACATGGTCAGGCCCAAACAGCACCCACAAAGTCGAATAACACACACAAAAACACCACAATCCAATGCCGTCCATTACCTCGATGATGTTTAAATTCAAGAGGCCCCACACAAAGCCTTGGTCCATGCACCATTCACTACCCCTGGGCATAATGGGTGAAAGCAGGGAAGGCTGGGTGCAGGCCTATGGCTCAAAGCACACTGCCT
Source organism: Lissotriton vulgaris (assembly GCF_964263255.1). Classification (NCBI taxonomy): domain Eukaryota; kingdom Metazoa; phylum Chordata; class Amphibia; order Caudata; family Salamandridae; genus Lissotriton; species Lissotriton vulgaris. Next base: position 959,681,825 of record NC_141693.1, on the reverse strand, counting down.
GGCTTCAAAATGGCCTCTTGTACCCCAGCCACATGGCAAAGCCCTGCTTGGACCAGGCCTCAAAATGGCGGCCACTCACACGGTCAGGCCCCAACAGCACCCACAAAGTCAAAAAACACACTAAAAACACCACAATCCAATGCCATCCATGCCCTCAATGATGTTTAAGTTCAAGAGGCCCCACACAATGCCTTGGTCCATGCACCACTCACTACCCCCTGGGCATAATGGGTGAATGCAGGGCAGGCTGGGTGCAGGCCTATGGCTCAAAGCACACTGCCTGGCTTCAAAATGGCCCCCTGTCCCCCCGCCACATGGCCAGGCCCTGCATTGACCAGGCCTCAAAATGGCCCCCATTCACATGGTCATGCCCAAACAGCACCCACAAAGTCGAATAACACACAAAAACACCACAATCCAATGCCATCTATGCCCTCAATGATGTTTAAATTCAAGAGGCCCCACACAAAGCCTTGGTCCATGCACCACTCACTACCCCTAGGCATAATGGGTGAAAGCAGGGCAGGCTGGGTGCATGTCTATGGCTCAAAGCACACTGCCTGGCTTCAAAATGGCCCCTTGTCCCCCAGCCACATGGCCAGGCCCCAACAGTACCCACAAAGTCAAAAAACACACAAAAAACACCACAATCCAATGCAATCCATGCCCTCAATGATGTTTAAATTCAAGAGTCCCCACACAAAGCCTTGGTCCATGCACCACTCACTACCCCTAGGCATAATGGGTGAAATCAGGGCAGGCTGGGTGCATGTCTATGGCTCAAAGCACACTGCCTGGCTTCAAAATGGCCCCTTGTCCCCCAGCCACATGGCCAGGCCCCAACAGTACCCACAAAGTCGAAAAACACACAAAAAAACACCACAATCCAATGCAATCCATGCCCTCAATGACGTTTAAATTCAAGAGGCCCCACACAAAGCCTTGGTCCATGCACCACTCACTACCCCTGCGCATGATGAGTGAAAGCAGGCCAGGCTGGGTGCAGGCCTATGGCTCAAAGTACACTGCCTGGCTTCAAAATGGCCCCTTGTCTCCCAGCCACATGGACAGGCCCTGCCTGAACCAGGCCTTAAAAAGATGGCCCCCACCCACATGGCCGGGCCCCAACAACACCCCTAAAAGTAAAAAAACACACAAAAATCACCACAATCCAATGCCATCCATACCCTCAATGATGTTTAAATTCAAGAGGCCCCACACAAAGCCTTGGTCCATGCACCACTCACTACCCCTGGGCATAACGGGTGAAAGCAGGGCAGGCTGGGTGCTGGCCTATGGCTCAGAGCACACTGCCTGGCTTCAAAATGGCCCCTTGTCCCCCAGCCACATGGCCTGGTCCCAACAGTACCCACAAAGTCGAAAAACACTGAAAAAACACCACAATCCAATGCAATCCATGCCCTCAATGATGTTTAAATTCAGGAGGCCCCACACAAAGCCTTGGTCCATGCACCACAAACTACCCCTAGGCATAATGGGTGAAAGCAGGGCAGGCTGGGTGCATGCCTATGGCTCAAAGCACACTGCCTGGCTTCAAAATGGCCCCTTGTCCCCCAGCCACATGGCCAGGCCCCAACAGTACCCACAAAGTCGAATAACACTGAAAAAACACCACAATCCAATGCAATCCATGCCCTCAATGATGTTTAAATTCAAGAGGCCCCACACAAAGCCTTGGTCCATGCACCACTCACTACCCCTGGGCATAACGGGTGAAAGCAGGGCAGGCTGGGTGCAGGCCTATGGCTCAAAGCACACTGCCTGGCTTCAAAATGGCCTCCTGTCTCCCCGCCACATGGCCAGGCCATGCCTGGACCGGACCTCAAAATGGCCCCCTCCCACATGGTCAGGCCCCAACAGCACCCACAAAGTCGAAAAACACACAAAAAACACCACAATCTAATGCCATCCATGCCCTCAATGATGTTTAAATTCAAGAGGCCCCACACAAAGTCTTGGTCCATTAACCACTCACTACCCCTGGGCATAATGGGTAAAAGCAGGGCAAGCTGGGTGCAGGCCTATTGCTCAAAGCACAATGCCTGGCTTCAAAATGGCCCCTTGTCCCCCCGTCACATGGCAAGGCCCTGCCTGTACCAGGCCTCAAAATGGCCCCCTCCCACATGGTCAGGCCCCAACAGCACCCACAAAGTCGAAAAACACACAAAAAACACCACAATCCAATGCCATCCATGCCCTCATTGATGTTTAAATTCAAGAGGCCCCACAAAAAGCCTTGTCACCCAGCCCCATGGCCAGGCCATGCCTGGACCAGGCCTCAAAATGGCCCCCACCCACATGGTCAGGCCCAAAAAACACCCACAAAGTCGAATAACACACAAAAAACACCACAACCCAATGCCATCCATGCCCTCATTGATGTTTAAATTCAAGAGGCCCCAGACAAAGCCTTGGTCCATGCACCACTCACTACCCCTAGGCATAATGGGTGAAAGCAGGGCAGGCTGGGTGCATGCCTATGGCTCAAAGCACACTGCCTGGCTTCAAAATGGCCCCTTGTCCCCCAGCCACATGGCCAGGCCCTGCATGGACCAGGCCTCAAAATGGCCCCCATTCACATGGTGAGGCCCAAACAGCACCCACAAATTCGAATAACACACATAAACACCACAATCCAAAGCCATCCATGCCCTCAATGATGTTTAAATTCAAGAGGCCCCACACAAAGCCTTGGTCCATGCACCACTCACTACCCCTGAGCATTCTGGGTGAAAGCAGGGCAGGTTGGGTGCAGGCCTATGGCTCAAAGCACACTGCCTGGCTTCAAAATGGCCCCTGTCTCCCAGCCACATGGCCAGGCCCTGCCTGAACCTGGCCTTAAAAAATTGGCCCCCACCTACATGGCTGGGCCCCAACAACACCCCTAAAAGTAGAAAAACACACAAAAATCACCACAATCCAATGCCATCCATACCCTCAATGATGTTTAAGTTCAAGAGGCCCCACACAAAGCCTTGGTCCATGCACCACTCACTACCCCTGGGCATAACGTGTAAAAGCAGGGCAGGCTGGGTGCTGGCCTATGGCTCAGAGCACACTGCCTGGCTTCAAAATGGCCCCTTGTCCCCCAGCCACATGGCCAGGCCCCAACAGTACCCACAACGTCGATAAACACTGAAAAAACACCACAATCCAATGCAATCCATGCCCTCAATGATGTTTAAATTCAAGAGGCCCCACACAAAGCCTTGGTCCATGCACCACTCACTACCCCTAGGCATAATGGGTGAAAGCAGGGCAGGCTGGGTGCATGCCTATGGCTCAAAGCACACTGCCTGGCTTCAAAATGGCCCCTTGTCCCCCAGCCACATGGCCAGGCCCCAACAGTACCCACAAAGTCGAATAACACTGAAAAAACACCACAATCCAATGCAATCCATGCCCTCAATGATGTTTAAATTCAAGAGGCCCCACACAAAGCCTTGGTCCATGCACCACTCACTACCCCTGGGCATAACGGGTGAAAGTAGGGCAGGCTGGGTGCAGGCCTATGGCTCAAAGCACACTTCCTGGCTTCAAAATGGTCTCCTGTCCCCCCGCCACATGGCCAGGCCCTGCCTGGACCAGACCTCAAAATGGCCTCATCCCACATGGTCAGACCCCAACAGCACCCACAATGTCGAAAAACACACAAAAACACCACAATCCAATGCCATCCATGCCCTCAATGATGTTTAAATTCAAGAGGCCCCACACAAAGTCTTGGTCCATTCACCACTCACTACCCCTGGGCATAATGGGTAAAAGCAGGGCAAGCTGGGTGCAGGCCTATGGCTCAAAGCACAATGCCTGGCTTCAAAATGGCCCCTTGTCCCCCCGTCACATGGCAAGGCCCTGCCTGTACCATGCCTCAAAATGGCCCCCTCCCACATGGTCAGGCCCCAACAGCACCCACAAAGTCGAAAAACACACAAAAAACACCACAATCCAAAGCCATCCATGCCCTCATTGATGTTTAAATTCAAGAGGCCCCACAAAAAGCCTTGTCCCCTAGCCCCATGGCCAGGCCATGCCTGGACCAGGCCTCAAAATGGCCCCCACCCACATGGTCAGGCCCAAACTGCACCCACAAAGTCGAATAACACACAAAAAACACCACAACCCAATGCCATCCATGCCCTCATTGATGTTTAAATTTAAGAGGCCCCACACAAAGCCTTGGTCCATGCACCACTCACTACCCCTAGGCATAATGGGTGAAAGCAGGGCAGGCTGGGTGCATGCCTATGGCTCAAAGCACACTGCCTGGCTTCAAAATGGCCCCTTGTCCCCCAGCCACATGGCCGGGCCCCAACAGTACCCACAAAGTTGAAAAACACTGAAAAAACACTACAATCCAATGCAATCAATGCCCTCAATGATGTTTAAATTCAAGAGGCCCCACACAAAGCCTTGGTCCATGCACCACTCACTACCCCTGGACATAACGGGTGAAAGCAGGACAGGCTGGGTGCAGGCCTATGGCTCAAAGCACACTGCCTGTCTTCAAAATGGCCTCCTGTCCACCCCGCCACATGGCCAGGCCCTGCCTGGACCAGACCTCAAAATGGCCTCCACCCACTTGGTCAGGCTCCAACAGCACCCACAAAGTCGAAAAACACACAAAAACACCACAATCCAATGCCATCCATACCCTCAATGATGTTTAAATTCAAGAGGCCCCACACAAAGCCTTGGTCCATGCACCACTCACTACCCCTGGGCATAACGGGTAAAAGCAGGGCAGGCTGGGTGCTGGCCTGTGGCTCAGAGCACACTGCCTGGCTTCAAAATGGCCCCTTGTCCCCCAGCCACATTGCCAGGCCCCAACAGTACCAACAAAGTCGAAAAACACTGAAAAAACACCACAATCCAATGCAATCCATGCCCTCAATGATGTTTAAATTCAAGATGCCCCACACAAAGCCTTGGTCCATGCACCACTGACTACCCCTAGGCATAGTGGGTGAAGGGTGAAAGCAGGGCAGGCTGGGTGCATGCCTATGGCTCAAAGCACACTGCCTGGCTTCAAAATGGCCCCTTGTCCCCCAGCCACATGGCCAGGCCCCAACAGTACCCACAAAGTCGAATAACACTGAAAAAACACCACAATCCAATGCAATCCATGCCCTCAATGATGTTTAAATTCAAGAGGCCCCACACAAAGCCTTGGTCCATGCACCACTCACTACCCCTGGGCATAACGGGTGAAAGCAGGGCAGGCTGGGTGCAGGCCTATGGCTCAAAGCACACTGCCTGGCTTCAAAATGGCCTCCTGTCCCCCCGCCACATGGCCAGGCCCTGCCTGGACCAGACCTCAAAATGGCCTCCACCCACATGGTCAGACCCCAACAGCACCCACAAAGTCGAAAAACACACAAAAACACCACAATCCAATGCCATCCATGCCCTCAATGATGTTTAAATTCAAGAGGCCCCACACAAAGTCTTGGTCCATTCACCACTCACTACCCCTGGGCATAATGGGTAAAAGCAGGGCAAGCTGGGTGCAGGCCTATGGCTCAAAGCACAATGCCTGGCTTCAAAATGGCCTCTTGTCCCCCCGTCACATGGCAAGGCCCTGCCTGTACCAGGCCTCAAAATGGCCCCCTCCCACATGGTCAGGCCCCAACAGCATCCACAAAGTCGAAAAACACACAAAAAACACCACAATCCAATGCCATCCATGCCCTCATTGATGTTTATATTCAAGAGGCCCCACAAAAAGCCTTGTCCCCCAGCCCCATGGCCAGGCCATGCCTGGACCAGGCCTCAAAATGGCCCCCACCCACATGGTCAGGCCCAAACAGCACCCACCAAGTCGAATAACACACAAAAAACACCACAACCCAATGCCATCCATGCCCTCATTGATGTTTAAATTCAAGAGGCCCCACACAAAGCCTTGGTCCATGCACCACTCACTACCCTTAGGCATAATGGGTGAAAGCAGGGCAGGCTGGGTGCATGCCTATGGCTCAAAGCACACTGCCTGGCTTCAAAATGGCCCCTTGTTGCTCAGCCACATTGCCAGGCCCCAACAGTACCCACAAAGTTGAAAAACACTGAAGAAACACCACAATCCAATGCAATCCATGCCCTCAATGATGTTTAAATTCAAGAGGCCCCACACAAAGCCTTGGTCCATGCACCACTCACTACCCCTGGGCATAATGGGTGAAAGCAGGGAAGGCTGGGTGCAGGCCTATGGCTCAAAGCACACTGCCTGGCTTCAAAATGGCCTCCTGTCCCCCCGCCACATGGCCAGGCCCTGCCTGGACCAGACCTCAAAAAGGCCTCCACCCACATGGTCAGACCCCAACAGCACCCACAAAGTCGAAAAACACACAAAAACACCACAATCCAATGCCATCCATGCCCTCAATGATGTTTAAATTCAAGAGGCCCCACACAAACTCTTGGTCCATTTACCACTCACTACCCCTGGGCATAATGGGTAAAAGCAGGGCAAGCTGGGTGCAGGCCTATGGCTCAAAGCACAATGCCTGGCTTCAAAATGGCCTCTTGTCCCCCAGTCACATGGCAAGGCCCTGTCTGTACCAGGCCTCAAAATGGCCCCCTCCCTCATGGTCAGGCCCCAACAGCACCCACAAAGTCGAAAAACACACATAAAACACCACAATCCAATGCCATCCATGCCCTCATTGATGTTTATATTCAAGAGGCCCCACAAAAAGCCTTGTCCCCCAGCCCCATGGCCAGGCCATGCCTGGACCAGGCCTCAAAATGGCCCCCACCCAAATGGTCAGGCCCCAACAGCACCCACAAAGTCGAATAACACAAAAAACACCACAACCCAATGCCATCCATGCCCTCATTGATGGTTAAATTCAAGAGGCCCCACACAAAGCCTTGGTCCATGCACCACTCACTACCCCTAGGCATAATGGGTGAAAGCAGGGCAGGCTGGGTGCATGCCTATGGCTCAAAGCACACTGCCTGGCTTCAAAATGGCCCCTTGTCCCCCAGCCAAATGGCCAGGCCCCAACAGTACCCACAAAGTCGAAAAACACTGAAAAAACACCACAATCCAATGCAATCCATGCCCTCAATGATGTTTAAATTCAAGAGGCCCCACACAAAGCCTTGGTCCATGCACCACTCACTACCCCTGGACATAACGGGTGAAAGCAGGGCAGGCTGGGTGCAGGCCTATGGCTCAAAGCACACTGCATGGCTTCAAAATAGCCTCCTGTACCCCCGCCACATGGCCAGGCCCTGCCTGGACCAGACCTCAAAATGGCCTCCACCCACATGGTCAGGCCCCAACAGCACCCACAAAGTCGAAAAACACACACAAACACCACAATCCAATGCCATCCATGCCCTCAATGATGTTTAAATTCAAGAGGACCCACACAAAGTCTTGGTCCATTCACCACTCACTACCACTGGGCATAATGGGTAAAAGCAGGGCAAGCTGGGTGCAGGCCTATTGCTCAAAGCACAATGCCTGGCTTCAAAATGGCCCCTTGTCCCCCCATCACATGGCAAGGCCATGCCTGTACCAGGCCTCAAAATGGCCCCCTCCCACATGGTCAGGCCCCAACAGCAACCACAAAGTCGAAAAACACACAAAAAACACCACAATCCACTGCCATCCATGCCCTCATTGATGTTTAAATTCAAGAGGCCCCACAAAAAGCCTTGGTCCATGCACCACTCACTACCCCTAGGCATAATGGGTGAAAGCAGGGCAGGCTGGGTGCATGCCTATGGCTCAACGCACACTGCCTGGCTTCAAAATTGCCCCTTGTCCCCCAGCCACATGGCCAGGCCCCAACAGTACCCACAAAGTCGAAAAACACACAAAAAACACCACAATCCAATGCAATCCATGCCCTCAATGATATTTAAATTCAAGAGGCCCCACACAAAGCCTTGGTCCATGCACCACTCACTACCCCTGGGCATGACGGGTGAAAGCAGGGCAGGCTGGGTGCCGGCCTATGGCTCAAAGCACAATGCCTGGCTTCAAAATGGCCCCTTGTTCCCCCGCCAGATGGTCAGGCCCTGCCTGGAACAGGCCTCAAAAAATGGCCCCCACCCACATGGCCGGGCACCAACAACACCCCTAAAAGTCAAAAAACACACAAAAAAGTCACCACAATCCAATGCCATCCATACCCTCAATGATGTTTACATTCAAGAGGCCCCACACAAAGCCTTGGTCCATGCACCACTCACTACCCCTGGGCATAACGGGTAAAAGCAGGGCAGGCTGGGTGCAGGCCTATGGCTCAGAGCACACTGCCGGGCTTCAAAATGGCCCCTTGTCTCCAAGCCACATGGCCAGGACCTGCCTGAACCAGACCTCAAAATGGCCCCCACCCACATGGTCAGGCCCCAACAGCACCCACAAAGTCAAAAAACACACAAAAAACACCACAATCCAATGCCATCCATGCCCTCAATGATGTTTTAGTTCAAGAGGCCCCACACAAAGCCTTGGTCCATGCACCACTCACTACCCCCTGGGCATAATGGGTGAAAGCAGGGAAGGCTGAGTGCAGGCCTATGGCTCAAAGCACGCTGGCTGGCTTCAAAATGGCCTCTTGTCCCCCAGCCACATGGCCAGGCCCTGCTTGGACCAGGCCTCAAAATGGCCGCCACTCACATAGTCAGGCCCCAACAGCACCCACAAAGTCAAAAAACACACAAAAAACACCACAATCCAATGCCATCCATGCCCTCAATGATGTTTAAGTTCAAGAGGCCCCACACAAAGCCTTGGTCTATGCACCACTCACTACCCCCTGGGCATAATGGATGAAGGTAGGGCAGGCTGCGTGCAGGCCTATGGCTCAAAGCACACTGCCTGGCTTCAAAATGGCCTCTTGTCCCCCAGCGACATGGCAAAGCCCTGCTTGGACCAGGCCTCAAAATGGCCGCCACTCACATGGTCAGGCCCCAACAGCACCCACAAAGTCAAAAAACACACAAAAAACACCACAATCCAATGCCATCCATGCCCTCAATGATGTTTTAGTTCAAGAGGCCCCACACAAAGCCTTGGTCCATGCACCACTCACTACCCCCTGGGCATAATGGGTGAATGCAGGGCAGGCTGGGTGCAGGCCTATGGCTCAAAGCACACTGCCTGGCTTCAAAATGGCCCCCTGTCCCCCCGCCACATGGCCAGGCCCTGCCTGGACCAGGCCTCAAAATGGCCCCCATTCACATGGTCATGCCCAAACAGCACCCACAAAGTCGAATAACAAACAAAAACACCACAATCCAATGCCATCCATGCCCTCAATGATGTTTAAATTCAGGAGGCCCCACACAAAGCTTTGGTCCATGCACCACTCACTACCCCAGGGCATAGTGGGTGAAAGCAGGGCAGGCTGGGTGCAGGCCTGTGTGGCAAAGCACACTGTCTGGCTTCAAAATGCCCCCTTGTCTCCCAGCCACTTGGCCAGGCCCTGCCTGGACCAGGCCTCAAAATTGCCCCCACCCACATGGCCATGCCTCAACAGCACCCCAAAAAGTCGAAAAACACACAAAAAAAACACAATCCAATGCCATCCATGCCCTCAATGATGTTTAAATTCAAGAGGCCCCACACAAAGCCTTGGTCCGCGCACCACTTACTACCCCTGGGCCTACTGTCTAGTGAGGCTTTACAGGCATCCCAAAATTAAAAAAAAAATCCACATATAACAGTGAGCTAAAATTCCATGACATAAATGAGAGTTAAGTTCAAAAAAACTCACAGAAACAGTTGTATCATGCACCCATGACTAACCCTGGGGCTACTGGATACTGTGGCTACCCACAATATATTTTTTTAAAGTAGTGAAAAAGTTTTAAAATTAAAGTTGCAGCTACTGCAATGCCCTAAAAAAACAACACCAACTTACTTGTAAAATCTCAAATCCAAAAGTTATCCAAACTCCAAAGTCCAAAAAGTCCACAAATACAAATATCCAGCAGCAGCCACAAAAAGTAATCCTTCCAGCTCCAGATCCAAATCAAAAGTGACCAGGACATGTACAAAGCACTGGGAGGAGCCTGCTGGACAGGAACAGGAAGTTGGAGACTCTGGGGCACTTCCTTCCTCCCACCCCCCCCCCCAAAAATGGACTCCTTGCACAAAAAAGTGCAGGAAAATGTCAATCTGAGGAGTTATTGTTATCAAAATCATGATTTTCAGAAGGCTTATGCTGCCTGCGGTGGATTTCATCTGCAGAATTGCAATTTTTGCGAATTCGGGAACGCGGGCTGTTCAAATCTCCCGCCGGAAGTCAACTGCACGCCGCATCTACGGCGATGCGTGATCGCGGACTCTTATGACGTACTTGTGTTGTCAAACTCTCGCTGTGCAAGATGACGGGCCGTGATCACGTAATCGTGGTCGAAAAACTCTCGCGCGATCACGCAGCAAGATCCAAAATGGCGCAGCACACGCAAACCGGGAGAAAAATAACTCGGCGAACACAGAATCACGGTAAATCAATGCCGTGCGCGTGATATTGTATTTTTCAAGCGCGACCAAGCAGAAAAATTCGCCGGCTTGTGAATTTGCTGATTTTTTTGGGCAAATTTGTGCAATTTGCGGACCGCGAATTTGCCAAAAATCTGAAAATTCACGAACGTAACAGATTTTGCACCCACGCTTAGAATAAACCACAGCCTTATTTAACTTGGAATATCCCACATGGGATTAGAAGGCTGATACTCCTACTGAGATTTAATTTGCTGCCTCTAAGAGAAGTCACTGGTATCTGGGATTAAACACCAAGAGCCAATTGCAAATCCAAGATCTGAATCATGTTTTATTTGTATGTCCAAGGTTGCAAAGTGCTAGGCGAGTGTTTTGTCAAGCCACTTTTTATTAAATTTAATATTCACGATCTCTGGTTTTGTACCCTCCAAATGAAATGGTTTGTTTTAAGATATATACATTTTGTAAAACATTTCTGTCTATTTACTAGGACATTTTTTAACAGTAATTCTATTTTCATGAGATAATATTGATTGGTTGGTTATTTGATCGCTTCATTTATAGCACTATTTGCATATTTCTCAGTTTGTTTGATATAAGAATTTTTACAGCAGTGTATAAGGAAGAATTTTGTATTGTATGTAAAGTTTGTCTTTTTTTAATCTGTTGGTATGTTTTTGTAGTCCTCGGTAGTGAGTTCCATAACAAAATTAATAAATACATTGAAAATTGAAAAACTTCCTCCTTCTCTCATCTAGAAATACCTCTTCATTTTCAGAGTTGTAGTGAAATTTGGCAAGCATATCACGTGGTCTCTAGTTTTGTTGGGGTCATCAATGCCACTCCACTGTAGTCCACATAGGAGTACTGTTTATCTCCAAGCATAGATCAGGCCCGCCACAAAAGAATTCAAGTTTTTTGTCTCCACTCCATCCTCTAGGGCTTTAGATGATACATGTGATATCTGTTCCCTAACTCCTCCCTCTGGAGCACCAGGGCCTTGAGTTGAATTTCTGCTTCTTGCTGTTGAAAATTTTCCACTGTTTTAAATGCTTCTAGGGTTTCTGATATGCCTTTGATCATCATCAGTCTGGTACCCACTGAGTCCATTATGCCTGCCTCAAATCATCAATTTTAGAACATCAATTCCTGTAACGTTTTTTCATGGCCCCTCTAAGTTCATTTCATTTCATGAAGCTTTATTCGGTACATGTTATACAATGACCATAAAAGCGCACAAGCAAATATTATACAATAACGAATACAAGTTAAAGCAGGGAAATATTTGAAATATCATACTTTTTCTAAGCTGAATTGATTTACATAGAAAAGTAGCAATATAAAAACATTTGTCCGGGGAATTCATATTATAGATCAACTTCATGGCATCGTCCACATTATAAATATCATACTTTAAAAACAGTGGTTTCAGGTAAGCAACCCTAAACATTCAGAAAGAGAGAACAAATTAACATAAAGTGCAGTGTGCTTTGTTTCGACTGATCATCACATGGGCAAGGTCAAACTGGGTGCTTCTTTAGTTGAGGGAAGGCCACCAAAACGTGAGCCATTCCAAATCTAAGTCTAGTTAGAACACACCTATGGGCTAGTCTGGTTACCTGGCTCAGATACAACTGGAAGCCTACACTTTCAATATATGTATTGTACAGGTTGACTGTAGTAAGGCGACCATTAACTACTAGACGTTTTTGGGCTCTGTACGTCATAAAAATATTTTTCATATCTTGTTTGGAAAAATTTACAGCCGAACACGGGTCTACCAATATGTTGAGTCCGTAAATAACCTGAAAACTGTCTACAATATAGTTAAGCCAAGGTATCTTGGTATAATTATCCAGGTCGAGACAGTCCCTAATGACATGCTGGTTAAAGGCTATCTCTTCCTTGTGCCAAATTGCACGCCAAATTATTAAAGGCCTTAATAGAATTAGGTCACTTAAGTGGGCAATCCCCACTTTCCTATGGATCAAATCAGTTGGGGCTGAAGTAGGTAGGCAAAGAGTTTTTTTAAGGAAGGTGTTTTCTACCCATTGCAAGGAGCCTACGTTGGTGTAGCCCAACAGCCCCGCCCCATATAATGCAATAGAAACGCTCCTTACCTTATAAATTTGCATCATGTCCCTGATACGTCTGTCGCCGATCTTCGAGGTGAATTTAATATACCATAGGCACTTTTTACCATCTTAGACCTAACATTTACTAGATCCTGAGACTAACTACCATCACACGAAAAAATAACACCCAAATAACAAAACTTTTCCACTTGCTGCACTTTCACCCCATTTATAAAAAAGGCATGATTTTTATTGGTTCTAGCACCACAGATCATCGTATGTGTTTTACCGTTGTTGATTACCAACTTCCTTTCTTTTATAAAATCAGAAAAGCGATCTATCAGGCGCTGGAGGCCTATGGGGGTCTGTGACAAGAGCACAGTGTCATCTACATAAAGCAGAACTGGCACACCTGTCCCATCAACTTGGGGTGCATCAGCTTTAACTGTTTTTAAAACAGAATCTACAGCATTAATAAAAAGGGTAAACAGCAAAGGGACGAGGACACAGCCCTGTCTAATTCCGCACTTTAAGCTGAAGTTTGGGGTACACTCCCCACTTGCCCCGTAGCGCACACAAGTTTGCATCTTATCATAAAGTCTAGCTAAAAGGAAAATAATAGCCTCTGGTGCACCAAGTTCCAACAGGACTGGCCATAAAATGGAGTGGTAGACCAGATCAAATGCGCTGCTTAAATCGGCAAAGCAAAGATATAAAATACCAGGCTTAGCCTTGGTATATTTGCCAATTAATAGTTCTAGATTCAGGCATTGATCTAGTGTCCCTCGACCCTTTCTGAAACCATATTGGGAGGTCACAAGAATCCCATTCTCGTCTGCCCACTCTTCCAACCTAAACAGCAGCACTCTGCTCATGATTTTCACCGATGAGTCAAGCAAACTAATTGGACGATAATTACATGCTGCTGACTTGTCCCCCTTCTTATAGATAGGGACAATGATTGAATCTCCCCATGTAGTTGGAATCAGGGTTGATACTGCTGCGTTTAATACCAAAGTAAGTATAGTTCCCCACAGCAGCGGGAATGTCTTGTAAACATCAATGGGTACTCCGTCAGGTCCCTGGGCCTTACCCCCCTTACTGGCCTTAATACTACATTCAACCTCTCCCAAGGAGATATCTAAAGGGACTATAGACCAGTTTCTTTGTTCTACATCATGGGAACCAGCTGCTTGGAATATAGCTGAAAAATGAAAGACCCAGGCCTCACTGCTGATGTTGGATGCAAGGTGTGGGACTTTGTCATCCTTAAGAAAGAGGGATTTAACCATGGACCAAAACAGACAGCTATCAGAAGTCACTGCCGCCTGCGTTAAGTTGTCCCATGCTTCTTGCTGCAACTCCCTCTTCCTTCTGGAAAGTGCCAATTTATAATCATGTCTATCAACTATAACTTGGTTCTTATCCCTGGGTCTAAGTGCTGGAACTTGTTTCAATTGGGAAAGAAGAGCTGTACAGGCATGGTCAAACCAACCCTTTTCACTGGCGGTCTTGCCTAGCCTGCTTCCAGTAAATATGGCATTGATTGTTTTATTGATAATAATAAAATTATTCAAGATGGAAACAGATGTACTACCTGATGCCAGGATGCCATTAATATCATCCAAAGATTTTGATATAAAAGAGGGCATTACTGTTGCATATTTCTCCCCGTTCCACCTTAACCTAGTCCCATTTGGCCTGTGAGGCTCAGCATTACATAGGATCCTAGACACCCGCGGACTAATAAATTTCCAGATCTCTGTTATCATTACGATGCGATTGTGGTCACTTAGAGTAGATTCCTCAATTACCGATGTCAGGCAATTTGGCACGATGCTAGACGAAACCATAACATGGTCGATGTAGGAGTTAGTCTTCCTTCCAATATAGGTGGGGATATTTTGGCCACTAACATCTTTTGCAGGTTGCAATAGCTCTAAGTCGAAAGTTGACATAATATTATTTATTGCCTCACCATAGGCATTGTGGGGGAAGTGTGGTGAGTTAACACCGCTATTGTTTTGCACCCCACATGCCCCAGAAAACAACAGTGGACACATCAAAGAATTAAAATCACCTAGCCAAATATAATTAAAAGTACACTTTGCTTCTGCTACAAGCTTCACAAGGGCACTTTCTAATTCCTCTATAACTTTGTGCCGTGTATTGTCGAAAATATTGTAATAAATATTTATTAAAAGCACCTCAGGGCCTTCCTTTTGTTGTACCCATAGAATTTGTGAGTGAGTTCCTACTGTTACATGTTTAACAACAGTCAGCAACAAATCCACTGATAACAAAAAAAGCAAATCACCCTTTGCTCCACCGTGCCTGACTAATAGGCTTCTAAACTGTAACAAACAAAACCATCAAGGCTAGCTTTTGTGGAGCACCATGTTTCCTGGAAACATAAAATATCATACGACCTAATCAGGTCCTCCCACCCCAAATTTGTCCCTTTGGATGCCCAGCCAGCTATGTTACAGCTAACAATAGATGTTCCCCCTATGGTGCAACTTTTAGGTTGATCTTGTTCAATAGTAAAGGTAACCACATCCACACAGGGTTCAACCTCAACTAAACCAACATTAGTATTCTCAGTACATGTAGATTTCTGATCTTTTGCCACCCTCTCAACAACAGAAACAGGTTCAAGCCTATTATCAGTGATCGCTATGGGAGCACCATTCATGGCTTGCTCTGGATTTATACTAGTCCCATTCAATTGATTGACTTGGGTATTATGAATTATACTCAAATGCGGCCTACTGACCTTTAAGTGTCAATCATTCGAATCCAAAGAACTCAGGGCTTGATACCTATTCTGTGTTGAAACCTCAAAAGTTGGATGATGGTTAGGAATAAAGGGCCTACCTCTATTGATAACCTGGGGAGCTTTAATAAGGTGATTATAAAAAGTAAGCATGGGCGCAAAATCCGTTCCGCTCGCGGATTTTGTGGATATTCGGCAAATTTGCAATCCGCGAATTCCTGCGAATTTGCTGAAAATCCGCGAATCCGCAAGCGGAACGGATCCGGGGGGCAAAAGTTCAAGCTTCAAGCTTGTAACTATTTTAGAATGGCACCGGCAAGCTGCCAGCGCCATTCTAAATTAGTTACTAAGTTAGCTTCAACAGGAAGCACTAATAGAAGCAGGTGCTCAAGTTTAACTGAATTTGAGCACCTGCATTATTTTATCATTAGTGCTTCCTGATGAAGCTAACTTAGAACTATTTTAGAATGGTGCTAGCAGCTTGCCAGCGCCATTCTAAAATAAAACAGGAGAGGGGCAGAGGGCAGAAGGGCACAACAACGAGGAGTGAGGCAGAGGGCAGAAGGGCACAACAACGAGGAGTGGGGCAGAGGGCAGAAGGGCACAACAACAAGTGGGGCAGAGGGCAGAAGGGCACAACATCGAGTGGGGCAGAGGGCAGAATGGCACAACAACGAGTGGGGCAGAGGGCAGAATGGCACAAAAGCGAGTGGGGCAGAGGGCAGAATGCAACAAAAACGAGTGGGGCAGAGGGCAGAATGGCACAAAAACGATTGGGGCAGAGGGCAGAATGGCACAAAAACGAGTGGGGCAGAGGGCAGAAGGGCACAAAAACGAGTGGAGCAGAGGGCAGAATGGAACAAAAACGAGTGGGGCAGAGGGCAGACGGGCACAACAACGAGGAGTGGGGCAGAGGGCAGAAGGGCACAACAATGAGTGGGGCAGAGGGCAGAAAGGAACAACAACGAGTGGGGCAGAGGGCAGAATGGCACAAAAACAAGTGGGGCAGAGGGCAGAAGGGCACAAAAACGAGTGGAGCAGAGGGCAGAATGGAACAAAAACGAGTGGGGCAGAGGGCAGACGGGCACAACAACGAGTGGGGCAGAGGGCAGAATGGCACAACAACGAGTGGGGCAGAGGGCAGAATGGCACTAAAACGAGTGGGGCAGAGGGCAGAAGGGCACAAAAACGAGTGGGGCAGAGGGCAGAATGGCACAAAAATGAGTGGGGCAGAGGGCACAAAAATGAGTGGGGCAGAGGGCAGAATGGCACAAAAACGAGTGGGACAGAGGGCAAAAGGGCACAGAAACAAGTGGGGCAGAAGGCAGAATGGCAAAAAAAACGAGTGGGGCAGAGGGCAGAAGGGCACAAAAATGAGTGGGGCAGAAGGGCACAACAACGAGGAGTGGGGCAGAGGGCAGAAGGGCACAACAACAAGCGGGGCAAAGGGCAGAAGGGCACAACAACAAGTGGGGCAGAGGGCAGAATGGCACAAAAACGAGTGGGGCAGAGGGCAGAAGGGCACAACAACGAGCGGTCTCGCACAAACACAACCCCGCGAACACACAAAGCGCCCCGCGAACACGCAAATCGCCCCGTGATCATGCAAATCGCCCCGCGAACACGGAAAAAAAATCTGCAAATTCGCACAAATTCACGAATTTTGCGGATCGCAAATTTGCAAATCCGCGAATCATGAATTCGCAAAATTCGCCCATACTTAATAAAAATAGCCCAAAGGGTGTACACGCACACTATTCTCATCTGGGGTTACAGAGGCTGCTCTAAGCAAAACAGTTGCAACATGTTGGGGTATTTAAAACTAACAATAACACAGTGGCCCTTGCAGGTTTTTCTTGAGTTACCAATCCAATTTACTCTTCTAGTTGATAATATCTGGTTGGAGTAGTTGGTTGGGAACCCGCATTGCCTGTGCAGCCATGATACTGTTTGGTTTTTAAGTGAGTTGTGTGATTCCTGATGTGGTTGGGTCAAGTTAGGATACATAGGCGGTAAATTAGAATGAACAACTACATAAGGTGCACAATCAGGTGGGAGGTTGATAAAACAGCTTTTCTTAGGTGCTATCACTCCTTTCATACTTCTTGTACCACTGTTATCTGTTATTTCTGACTAACCAGTCGCGGGGGTCAGGTATAACTACAATATTTGGAGCCAACCTTCCATCATGCGGTTTCGGTACAACATTACTGACTGATACACCCCTCTCTTTGGGCCTGGAGCTTTCAACCTTACCAGTATGAGCATCCAAGACGCTACCTGGCCTAGACACTTCAGCTGAGATTAGGTCTAGTTTATCCACTAAAGGTTTAACAATAGTTTCAAACTTATCCTCAATGATACTAAGTAATAAATCAAATTGCTCAGTGTTCAAACTAACAGCACAATTCTCAGTCAGGGTCTCCATGTTGCGGACTGTACTCTTTGGCGTAACTTCGGCTCTCTTCTTGTTATGGTTCCCCCCACGCTTAAGTTGCACTTTCCTATATGCCCTCACTGCTATCTTGACCGGGGTACGCCGTACTGGGGTATCACAAGGTACATCCGCTGGGTTATGAACAGGTGCTGACGCTACTGGTACTTCCATCAGAACTTCAGGGTCACAGTTAGTACTCGGGGACAGTATGATATTAGCAATAGGTGATGTAAGGGGTAGGGCGGGTGAACTCCCTCTACCCAACTATTTTCTCCGTTCACTGTTAATTTTATTTACTACTTTTACAAGATAATTATCCATGGTAGATGACTGTTTTGACATTATGAATGTTGTTAGTTAATCCCATGAGCTCTAAATATGAGGAGTACAAGCTGCTGGTCACAATGAAATAATGACTCGATCAGCACACGAAGGCCAGGAGCATACAAATACCGACATTAAAATATAATCCAATATAAAGGGATAAAGAGTCTCACATAGCTTACTAGCAAATCAGTTTGACAGCTGACAAAGGGAGTGGCCCAGCCCTTGTCCCAGGCTTCTCCCGGTCGCTCCCGCGAGCGACTCGCGGGGTGAGAGGTGCTCCTTACTCTTAAAGCGCCTCCAGGCACCTTCTTGCCGTCAGCGATCCTGCGCCGGTCCCCAGGGCAGCTGGGAGTTGTAGTGTCCCGCTGGAGTTGTAGTGTCCCGCTGGTGGTGGGACCGGCGTGTGCTGGGGCTGCTGGGTCCACTGGAGCTGGTGGCAGTATGAAGGCCATTCCCCTCACGGCGTGCTGGGTTTCCAGGTGAGTGCCCCAGGAGCGGTCGGCGCTCCTTACTCTTAAAGCGCCTCCGGGCGCCTTGTTGCCGTCAGCGATCCTACCCCGGTCCCCAGGGCAGCTGGGAGTTGTAGTGTTCCGCTGGTGGTGGGACCATCGTGAGCTGGGGCTGCTGGGTCCGCTGGAGCTTGTCGGGATATGCTGGCTGATCCTCTCACGGTGTGCTGGGTTTCCAGGTGGGTGCCCCTCTAAGTTATTCCTTCTGATCTGTTTTAAACATTAAGAATCTGCCCCGTGCATCGGCTTTTGTGATGAACAATTTGGTTATCTGTGGGGAGTTTTTCTTATTCTGCCTCCTTCCATGGATTGCTTGTTATTGTTTGGCAGGTAGAAGAGGAGGCCCTTTTGCATATTCTTCTTGACAGACTTTCACTCAATGAAGCTTAATCATGCGTACCGTTGTTGTTTTATAATTATTCCACTCAGAGTCCGTTATGGGACCTTCACATTATTGATCTACTTCTAAATGTATAAAAGATAGGGCACTTTTCAGTTTTTGGTAAAATATGGTTTGATTACACCATGTTGTGAAGTCTGTTTCATACCTAATATCTTTATCTCAATTCAAGTAGTACTAGGTTTAACAAACATAAGTGTCAACAGTGTCTATCCCAGCCTTTCCATGGTTGAGATGTCCAAAAGAAGTTAGGCGCAGAGAGGGCTCATCTTCATTGCGGCACTAGTTGGAAAACCTCCGCTCATTCTTTCATGACACTTGAGTGCTCCACCATCTCATGGGGCAAACAGGACTTTGACATTGGTCTCCGTGTTGGCCTCTTTGACCATTTTTTCTCCTTGTCTCCACACCACAGTTTCTCCAGGGAAACACACATGCAGCACTAGTTTACCTTTTAAGACTCCACAAAAAAATATCAAATGCTGGGAGGGCTGAAATCAAACTTTTAGAGGTTATCAGAGGCTCTGGAAATGCTCCTTCCTTCTCCTTAGACAGGGGCCAAGTTGCAGATTTGTTGTGCAGTTAGATTTGGATTCTATGTTGTTCCACACTTCCATTGGACTTTTTATGCTTTTCCATGCCTGAAATCTCTTTGATGTGTTCTGTGATCTCTACTGCATGTGGCTCCGGACTTTATCATTTAATGACATGGCTAAAACTAATAGGCGAAAACTCAAAAAGTTATCATGAAACCCCCACATGGCCAATAAACGACTTTAATTGTAGAGCAACATGTTTACCTTAATCTTGTGTGTATGAGTCTTTATCTAATTCTTTATTTAAGGTTTTTTTTTGTTTATCTGTGCTTGGTAATCGTATCCATCTGGTAGATTCAACAAATAATAACATTGCTATAAACAACCAACATAAAACACAAATTGAAACAAATCACAACGCAACATCTTTACAATAGACAAGAAACAAAAACATGGTTCAAAAATAAATTCTCTTTTGAAGAGACAGGGAGTTGTTGCCTTTGAATCTAAATTGACTCACTTCAATGAATGCCACATTGGATCCCGATAGAAGAATGCCAACGCATTTCGACCTCATGAAAAGTAGGGGTACATTATTTTAAGGGATTATCATCAGAACAAAGAAGAACTCGTTCAGTCATAAATGAACGGTGCAATTATACTTGTAGTATGTACAACTCAGTATCAACAGAAGATCCGAGAAAATAACAGTTTTAGTGTTTCTTTTGCAATACTGATACAGGCCCGCATTCGACAATGGTCCCCGTCTCACTTGTGATAACGCGTTTCGACCTCATGAAAAGTAGGGGTATATCATTTTAAGAGGTCATCATTAGGGCAAAGAAGAACTCATTCAGTCTAAATGTAAAAATATATATATATATATATATATATATTATTAATAAGTCTTAAATAACACATAATTCAGCATTATAGTGATGTCTAATGTTTACCACGTGCAGCCCCAAGTGTGAACTTGTACAGATAAGGAATTACGTTGAAGAGAGTATAGGCCTCTATTAACAGCCCGGTACCACAGTTTCCTAGTGGCAAGTGGCAAGACAAAGGAGTGTATAGAGATATCCCCTTGACATCATGATAGTGTGATATCCAACATGCATGCATAGAGCATGGAAATTAAAATCAATAGGTGAGCAGAAATAGAGGGAGAAACGTATGTTCATACTGATGCCGTGGCAATGCCTAAAGCAATTAAATGTGAATGAGGATATTTATGGAACAGTTTTTACATGTTCCAGGAATCTTTGTGATCCTAGGTTGAATAATCAGCGCAGTGAAGGTGGAACATGAAGCTAAAATGAGAGTGGATTATTTAGAGAATTACGTACTTGTTAATAATTTAGCTAGCTGCCCACTACACTGATAGGTTGTTGCAAACCTTGGTCTATAATTCTCTGTGATGGCCTATCCTCCATATCAATAAATCTAGGAATGTTTGGCAGGAATCCCAGTGCTTAAGTCCATTACCCACTGTGGTGGATGAACTGAAGGTATAGTGGAATGCTAAGTGGTTGTTATTAATGTTTGGCCCCCTTCAGTGTCTTTTCTATATTTCATAAACAAACTCCCAAAGTGGGAGTTTAGCTGTGAAATACAAAATAACATAGGTCCTGAAGCGGCGGGCGTGTTCTCCTCGTGTGTCAGTGCTGCCATTGTTTGTTTTCGCAGCATGGGATCACCATGCCTTCCCTTGCATTCTGAGACTTTTAAATGAAATGACAATCACTTAACCTAAATATGGAGATGCTACTGTCACCATGGCCCAGCCCAACTAGAGTGGTGAAACCGCTGGGTTAAGGGTTTTCACTGAGAATACATTTGGGAAGTCATCTGGCCCTTTCAACTCTAAATGGGGTGGAGAAATTAGGAGACTGCTTTATTAAAGGACATCTTCTTTTCTTTTGGCTGTCCACCTCTCCAATGTTTAAATAACATAAAGAGTCTCTTGTGGGCAGGGAACAAAAGAACTTTGGAGAAAGTTGCACTTAACTTGCAATGGGTTTGTATGTGTTCATGACCTGTGTCTTTTGACTGGACAGTTGTCAGGATTCGGATTGAGAGGAGTAGAATATCGAAATGAGATTTACGAGAGCCAAGGTTTTACTAAAATATGTGATAAGGTTTTTGTGGGTGGCTAAATGGCCTAGGATGTCTTTGTTAGGATTTACCAAGTATGCCTGTGTTGGATTATATTTCTATACTGAGGACGAGCATTAGATACTAATTATTTTTGTGTTTCCAATTTTGTAAATTATTTAATAATACTCGGAGTTTCCTGAGAAAGTGGACTGGGAATGCATTAATTCAAATTCACCTAACCTAAGTGAATCTCATGGTGTTTTCTCTTGCTTTATGGCTTAGCACTCGGGCTTCATGTTGTACACAGGGAGATTTGGTTAAGGGTATTCTTTGCCACTAGCAGGTAGACATATTAATTGAGCATAAGGTGGCTGCACTGTAGTGTTTGTAGTATTGGAGGAGGGGGAGAATCGACAATCTCTGTGAGAATGGACAAGTGAAAAGAGATTCCAAGAGATAGCTTTGATTTCAGACTTTTAAATACTATTTTTGTAGGTCATAATTGTAATACGTTGTTGAGTACTCATAGGCAATTTATTGCTATAAATGCATAGGTTAGCTTTTTTTTACGATTTAAAGTTATGGTATGCTGTCATTCTCTAACTACAAGTCACATTTGATGAACAGTCTTTGTGCTACACAACACGTAGTCCATAACTCTGCATGGAAGTCTGTGCCTGTTAATGTTATGTCTCCTGGAAGGTTTTCTTCAGCTACCAATGCTTGCCATTTGTCTCTGTCAAAATAATGCGTTTGAAATAAGTTTTCGTCTATATCTAATAGTAATAGATATTATAATTATCTGGCAATGCAAATGTTGTCTGTGTGTACAGGTGTAAGTTACAGAGGTATGAAATAGTATTTTACTGGCAAAACGCATTAACTTTCTTTTCTGAGATAAAATAGCATAATTCATAATGTTTGAACATTACTTATCTCTTCTACAGCGCACGCAGCTCCAGCTAGAAATCCATTCTTTGTAATGATTTGTGACATACATTAATTTACTTCTTTTAACATACTTATTCATAGGATCAATCTAAATCATCTGGAACATTATCTTAAGCTTACATGTCTGGATGTGCATTTTGAAATCTCATTTTAACCATCCAAAATAATTTGTTAATGTGGGTTCATTTGGTTCCTCCTGTTTCATTGTCATATGCAGTCCCACAGGCCTTGCTGTCCACACCTCAATGATTTGTTAACATTTTATGTGCTTTTCCACCCTCTAACTACTTTAACAAGTAGCTTCTTTGAAGTTCTAGGGTTTGTTTAAAGATGCATGAGAACAGAGTTCTGTATCTTTTATGCACTTCAGCTGTAGAATTCCCGCCTCACCTCAATTAATATGGTACATTTTGTCTCGCACTCCTTGCACCTTTGAAGCTATTTCATACCTTAATTTGTTAAAGGTACCTCTGGATGGCTCTTTGCTCATTGATATTTTTGAGTGGTTTTTCATTTTCTTGTTTTCGGTCAAAGTCCCGTTCAAGGAATATCGTGTTTTAAATGGATTAACAGCAGCACAAATAAACAAAAAACAAATTCTCAGTCTCAGAACGGCTGATGTTTTGTCGGTAGTGTTAATTAAGTTCAGTCACTTCGAGAATCTGAAATGCAGACGTTTTATAGGAAAAGCAGCATTAGGCTTTTGTACTCATGTGTTCTATGATGCTGTTTCCTTATAAAACATGATTTTCTGATAGTGGGTCTCACAGAAACCTTGCATTTGTACAAAACAAATCTAGTTACGGTGGTTTTTGCTACTTCTTCGTTTCGGGAGCAAGTTTTGGTGCAATCCATATAATATGACTTTTTTGTACAAATGAAGGAAACTGATTTGTTAAATCATTGTAATACAAGTACATAAAGTACAGTGGCTATCAGTCCTTTAATGCATGATAGAGATTTTGACAAAGTAAAACTAGTGCATAACCAATCATGATTTTAAAAGAACAATGAAAGGGATATGCAATAAGTCTGATACTGATGTGCTAAAAAATGGATAAAGTAATGATGCACTGGCTCATCTTCTGCATCTAAAAGTTGGACTTCATTTATTTTTGTTAAGTAATCGTGTAAAAATCCTACTACAAGTTTTACGCAAGAGCAAAAGTTGAGTTTAAAACAAATATAGGTTGTATGATTCTGTATTTCACAATCCATGCCTAAGCTTTTATAATGATTTTCCCTTGCCTGGTTTATCATCAATATTACATTTTTTTAAAAATAAACGTATTCTGGTAAATATTTCTGAGTAATTCCTACTATTGACGTTGTTGTACAGGAGATATTAACCCTAGTATTTTATTTTTAGAATTTTTAGAAGGTTTAGGCATTTTCTTGGTATCTCGTATTTAGGGTCTAATTCACAAAGGCTCAGCGTTGGTTTAGCAATACCTTTTTAACGCAAGCCCAACGCTAAAACCTTTTGGGGATTAACGAACCAACACAAAAAGGTATTTGCATTGGTTTTTATGGAAAAGTAGTGTAAATAAGCAAAGCAATAAACTGCTTTGCATTACTTTGCTTCAAGGGGCCATTACATGGGTGATATATAGGCGTTCTCATGCAACCACTCATGCTTTTTGATGCAAAACTCTGTCTACTATAGTAGGTTGGTTTAGCGCCAAAAATAATGCAGCTGAAAAGCAGTCGTTATGTTTTTATTTCTCCTTGCCTTCCCAACTTTGCATGTGTGCTGTACTGTACAGTACACAACAAAGTAGGAAAATGATTTAAACTTGTCTAGCCATCGTATTTTGTACAGGAAGGATACCCTTCCTGAACAAATCCTATGGTGGACTCAGGCATGCACCCTAGCACTATGGCACTAAGGTGTGCGCCTGGTGCATGCAGCACAAATCTGCGCTGGTGCTAGGGGCAAGGGATAGGGGAAAATAGTGTAATTTATGTGTGTATATGGTGCTCTCCTGGTCTCTCCCTGTCAAACAACGCAGCAGAGCCTCTTTGGGTGCTGCACTACATTGTGACACCTTTACGAATGTGGGCCTCAGTGTCTTCCACTCTGGGAATTTCTAAACCTTTGTAACCCCTGATTGGGCTTTTCTCACAGCAGTATTCTTTAAATTTCAACCTTTTGTTAATGTATGCAGAAAAAAACATCTGTGTTGATTTGCAATGTTGATATACACAAAGAGAGCGAAGACAAGTAAAGTTTTTGCTCTAGCATTCATAGAAAATGTTGCTGGCCCGCCTCATTACATCAGATATCAAGTAGCAGATTGCAGATGGTCTTGTGTGTGACTCATCCTTTAATGCCTTTGCTCCCCTCCCATCTTCTTCCCTCACTTTTCTGGCTCCTTTGCCTTTCTCCATGCTATGCTAACTAATGCTCAATCTGTTTCTCAATATCACATTGTTGGAAAGTGGGTAATTGGTAGGGGTAAGTGTGCACCTACAACTAATAATAAGGTCACTAACCCAGTACATGGTCCAGTAACGGTCTCAGTAAATTATTAACCCCTTGCTAAACCTTGGTAGCTGACAACGAGCAGTCAGGCCTAACTTAGGAGACAGGAGTGTACAGCGTTTAAAAATTAAGACACAAAACTCAGTAAAAAATCCCACAGCAATTTATAATAATAGTAAACATTTTTATGAAGAAATAGACACGAAACTGACAAAAAAAACAATGTTGGAAACTGGAGATATGAATTTTTAAAGTTTAATCACTTTATAGTGCTTAAAAACATATTATGCCACTCTGAGCCACCTGGACGCGCTTGACCGGGACAAAGTCAAAGGTTGAGGCCAACCACGATTGAGCCCTGACAGGATATACTAAGTGGGAGGCCCCGGTCAATATTCTACCTTCACACTTAGAAACTTTTCTGGAGCTTTGTCTTCCAACGTCTCTCGACCCTCCACAGCAGGCCAGATTATGAAAGTTTTTCTTTGGCTTGACTTTCCTTGAGGCCCCAGTCAAATCCTGGAAGTGTGGAGCTCCGGAGCTTTCAGCAGGACAAACTTGAAATCCTGGCCTGGATGGGGTTGAAGGTAGATGGCTTGACTCTCGAGGTCAGGTCAGACTCTTTACGGAGCTTTTTCCCAAAAGGTCTCCAAACTTCAGGAGGTACATCCTGAATGTCTCCTTGTAGGTTCAAAGTGTCCAAATCACCAATCGAAAATTCTGAAATCTCCTAGTTGGTCTCTGGGATGGCTGGACCACATTCCCACAATGCACCTAGCCACATCCTTAAAAGTTCACTGGAGAGCGGCGGCCAGTGCATGTAAGCGCATTGGGGCGATGGGGTGGGGCAGACGGGTTGGGAGGGGAGGGGGGGAGTCAACAGACAATGTAAAAGGTAAAATTAAGTAAATAAATGAAACTTGTTCTATCATATGTCTACTTCCTTCCGCCTTCCCCCGCTCCACTGCCCCACTGCGCTTACCTGCTCTACCTGCTACTGCCACTGGATGTGCGCCAGTACCAGATTGTGCAGCAGGCGAAGGCAGTCAGAGTGCAGGCCTTTGGGTGCAAAATCCATATTCCAGCAAAGCAGTCTTCTTTTCTTGTAGGTTCAGGCAGCTCTCACATTTTCATTAAGTGTTCTGGGTCGACAAGCAGGGAGCATCTCTGTCCAATGTGATGCTGAGTGCCACCCAAAAGCATGGCATATTCTTGTCAAAGCACTGCAGTTCCAAAACCCATCATGGATGATTTCTCTCCAAAGGAGTAAAGGCTAGCTAAACCCCTGACCTCTGCAAATTCCTGTCCCAAATCTGTCATATTGATGGGGCAGAGGGCGTGGGGATAGGTACGCCTGGCATTTTTTACTGATCTGCTCTTTCTTTGAGCTCAGTTTGATTTACCCAGACCCCTCTGCAGGACCCATCCTCACCAGCGCAGAGCTCTTTACATCAGAGAACCTCTACTCCTGCCAGGCCACATATCACTTAATCAAGGCATCCTGGCTAAACCTGTTAAGGCTGACCAATCAGCAGAGACCACTAGAAGGCTGGACCTTGGCTTATAGAAGAGAAAGTTCCATAACGTATCTTCTGTATGAGTTAGGATAAATTCAACAGTGGTAAGTTATTGGCATTTATCAACACCAATCGTTTACGTCCTTGAATGACATTCCAACTCTTTCTTAGCAATAGTTATAATTACATAAAATATGGCAATGTTAGCCTATGGAGCTACCCACCTATGGCAGACCGAAGACCTACTCGCCTTCAGAAGACTCCTCAAGACCTGGGGGCATATTATCAAGCCTGTGCGCTAAAATTATCGCCGCTTTATCGGCCGAAAACGGCCGATAAAGCGGCGATAATGGGCTTGATAATATGCTCTGTGGAATTCCAATCGAAGCCCATGTTAGATGTCTTCACATCTAACATGTGCTTCGATTGGAATTCCATAGAGCATATTATCAAGCCCATTATCGCCGCTTTATCGGCCGTTTTCGGCCGATAAAGCGGCGATAATTTTAGCGCACAGGCTTGATAATATGCCCCCTGGTTCTTCGAACAGTAGCGAATCTTCCACCCCCCCCTCCTCAGCGCCTTGAGACCCTCACGGGTAAATAGCCACTCTACAAATAGATTGATTGATTGATTGATTGATTGATTGATTGGAGCTCAGTATCTACAGTGGGGAATGAATATAATGGGCAGTTTTTCCTCAACAGGGCATATAAAACATCTTTTATAAGGTCCCTGTGTATTGTTATATGCCCTCCCACCTCAGGACACCTGGGGAGAATTGGGGTGTGCCTAATATGTAAAAATAAGGTAGTTGTCACTTTATAAGTACCACCAATCATTCAATCAATCAGGGATTTATAGAGTGCACTACTCACCCATGAGGGTCTCAAGGCGCTGGCAAAGTTAATCACATTTTGCTTTTAAAGGCAGTCTGCAAAGCCAAGCTGCCTTTAAAATGACAGTGAGAACTCAGCAGTGCATACATGAAAGTAGAGGAAATCTTCTGAGCCTCTAAACTTCCATGCCCTATTACATATTAGGCACTGATAGATAGTTTGACTCCCCTATCCCTATTATACAGTAGGGACTTATAGGGTCTGTCAATACCAATTGTGAGAATTTACTTTTAAGGACAGGCTGCAAGGCAGGACTGCCTTTAAAAATACAGCAGGCACACAGCAGCACACACATGCAAGTGCAGGAAATCTGCTGGGCCTCTAAACCTCGAAGCTCAATTATATACTAGAGACTTATAGTAGATTGCCCCTGTGGCCCTATTATCGACTAGGGACTTATAGGGTCTGTCATTGCCAATTGTAAGTGTACCCTATTACATGTACCTTTTTAGACTTAGCACTGGCCCTGGGCCTAGTTAGCAGATCCCAGGATACCTTCAGGGTCAGTTAACACCAGTATCATTCAGCAAATAATTGGGGTGAACAGTACAAAAGCATGACATTCTAACACACATATAAATGAGTGATCTCCTCACAGACTTTAAACGTATTTACTGTACGTACAACTTTACTTTGGTGACCCTCCTGAAGCCTCCAGCCCTGGTATATGGTGCATGCACAACTTACTGCATTACAGAATGTAGAAAATATTTGACCAGGGGTATGGTATAGCTTGGGAAGGCAGATGTCTGTGGTGGGCATTGGATTGTGATTTTTATACTTTGTAAGACGTTTTGCACCTGGAAGTCAAGTGTTTTATCAGTAATACAGAATTAAATTCATGCTTGCATTATTTTTTGAACAGGCCGTTTGTCCAGGGAGAAGGGTTATTGGTGGTCACCCAACACTTATAGCTAATGAAAATGGACACCTCTGTTGATTGTTACCAAATTCCAGGAGTTGAATCTAGCAATTTCTGGCCACTGTTCGTTGCTCTTGATCCTTGTATGTTGCTTCAGATAAATATAACTGGTCAATTTCAGTGGTATTGGTATTTTAAAATGATTTGTTTTAACTGACATTTTCACCAAACTATAATGTCCCTTTAAATATTCAAAACATACATGTGACAGCAGACCCCATACACAAAACGCACCTATTTCTGAATATTCTGAAATTACAAAGAATAGAAACTAATCATAAAATGTGCACACAGTATCAACACCTGCTGTCAAGGTGTGGTCCAAGAAGAGGGCCTACATAAGCAAAAACATACAGTACAGGGCACGAAACAACACTTATGAGTCAGGTCAACAGTCCAAGAAGAAAAATGTCTGATTTTTCTGTGTCTTCTTTTTTATTTTAAACGTGTATTCAAATGGTCCTTGTATAAGTGACACTCAAGCAGCCCACAAGTTTCATCCAAAGGTCATGTCGGAAATGTGTCTGCTTGTACTGTTGACCTGACTCATAAGTGTTATTTGGTGCACCGTACAGTATGTTTTTGATAATGATAATTTATTTGGTGAATTTCTCATTTTCTTATTAAATGATACCGCAATTTAGTAGTAAAATGTAATTAAAAATATGTTTTTTGCCTCTGAGGGGGACCTCCCACCAGGCGTATTTGTACAGGACAAGGGACTGATTTCCAAGTCTTGAGATGGCTGCCGCCACACTGTTAATAATGAGTCAGCAGTTAATCAGATCTGCCAGCTTTGTAGATTCTCGGCTGTGTGAAATATACATTATATTGACCCTTAATTTCACTAAAATCACTAAACGGAATTCAGTTCAGCAGTTTTTGCAGAGACACTATTAAAAAACGTATATGGAAAATGCAAGGGGATTTTGCATTTTGGGACATCATGGATTTACGTTTGCCACTGGGGTCAAAATTTAAATGTTTATTTTTAGTTTGCCATGATCCTGCTTAACTCTTTTGGCCACCATTTATTTTTAAATAAATATGATCCCCATGGATCATACAGGGCCCGGGGGGTCACTGTATTTGATGTGTAAAAGAAGTATAGGTAACATTCATAAGGATTTTGCATTTTGGGACCCCCTTTTTTTCTTTGGCCCCTTAGTGCCAAATTTAAACTGTTACGTGTTTTTTAGGTGACCCTACGGTGCTTAAGCAGCCACCATTTAAAAAAAAAACATTGTGTAGGAAAATAGGCTTTTGCAGCTTTTGACCCACTTTTTGCCCCCATTCAGATTACTGGCAGCTGGTTGTTTACTCTGAAAATGTACTGACGCCTGCTAACTAGACCCAGTCTCAGTGCTCGCTCCCTAAATCTGAGGGACGTGAAATGGTTACCTCATTTGGAAGAGACTTTAGCACCCTTATAAGCCCTGGTAAGTGGTACCAGTGCTACCCAGGGCATGGGAGTTAAAGGAGTCACCAGGGCCAAAAGCACTGATTGTGCCACCCTTATTGACCCAAGTAAACAGATGGCAAGCAGTCCTGCCATTGCATAATTCATGAGCAGTTCAAACTGCACAAATTCGACTTTGCCTTCACCATGTGTGGCAAGGTCAAAGCACTATTTTTTATATATTGTAATTAATCCTAAGGTAGAACCTCTGAGCCCGGTAGACAGGGTGCACTATATTAAAGGTGTAGACAAGCTTTTATTTCACTATAGGAGCCTCTTTCCATTAAGGGACACTAAAAGTAGTCAGGGGTCATAGAATAACATAGGCTGACATGTCTAAGTTTGCCAGGTCCATTATAATCCCTCTGAAATATATTATGTTTGGTATCAAACATCTTATCTTATCATAATTCCCATGTCAGATTTGATGGGACCTGCATCCAGGTGGATACCTTTCTAGTGCCCTGGCCGACAGTTGCTGGAGCTTAGACAGGAAGCTGACCCCCTACCATGAGGTGTGAATAATCCCAGGAGTCAGAATCAAAGGACTGGCTGGGAAGGAGGTGACACTTCCCTACCTGATAGGAAGGCTAGTGAAGAGGCACATCAAAGTGGTGAGCTTCAAAGCATACACAGCCTCTGATATGTATACAGGCTGCCTGCTAAAGGAAGAAACAGCCACCCCCTGGCCCTGTCACATTTGTACCTGGGCAGGAGGGAACATTTTGTTGTGAGGAGGTATACATCCTCAGAAGACCAGCCTCAAACCTATGGAGAGCTACATGGTGTGTACAGCCAAGGAAGGTTTCTGACATTTTTAAAAGACAGGGATGTGTTTTCCTCAGGGCTGATTAGCTTCAGGGGTCAGTAGACCATTTCCTACTTGCATCTACACCCCTAACACCCCTAAATTCAGGATTTAAGAAGAACCCTAGGCAGGAGAACCTCAGTTCTAGTTTGAATTGCAACACGAGACAAAGAAAAGATCCATGTCTATGACTTCAGGACTTACACAAAAAGGCATGATACTCTGGTCCTGTAGCAGTCATCATGCAACTGCATGACTGCAACTTCTCCCAGACCAAAGACAGGTTCCCCAGACAGAGGGACCCCTATGAGAGCCAGAAACTCCCTTAGACTAGTGACTGTAGTCCACTGCAGTTCACAAGTAGAAGCACGCTCCCATAACCAAAGAAATGATTGCCATTTGTCCGTCTGAGTGCTCGCCCAAAAGTAGATGGTCCAGTGCATTTCAATTGACATAGACCTGACCTCCAGCAAGTTTAATTTCCCTTGGACATTGAAATGTCTTCGTGCTGACCTTACCACTGCAAAGGCTTGTTGGTGGCAAACCAGCTACCGCTACCTTCACTCCACGCTGTAAGGGGCCTCCGCAGCACCTTCAACTGACCACCTCAGGGGCCCTGTTGTTGACTTTTTAAATCTGTTTCCTCATCAGCACGGTCTGAGCAGTAAACCCAGCTCCCCTATAGCTCCCGCTTCAGCGCCAGAGACAACTAAGACAACTCTGAACCGGGAGCCAAAGAGGCAGGCAAAATTCAACTGACCTTTGTGGCCTGGTTCTGGGGCCCCCACTAGGTTACACGCAACTAGGCCTGCAAGGGACTGATTGTCACTAAAGATTTTCCTTAATGTTAAAATTGTGCAATATTAAATTGCATTGAGTCATTTTTCCTTCTAAAATCCATAGTTCCTGTTATACTCATCTGATTGTCTTCATTTTGGTGTCTATATTTATATAAACATCTGTTGTATTCTTATAAATTGGTGTTGGATTTCCGATGAGTCATGTCAATTACTTATAGCCCATGTAGGTATTCTGAAATGCTTAACATATGTTTCTCTAGTAAAGCCTGACTGTTCTGTCCCACACTACCAGGACTGAGCTAGGGATTTATTAGTGTGAATCCAAAGGATCTATTTTGGGGTATTGTGAGAGTATTGCATAGTAAAGCCAAAACAAGCCTCACTACAAACTACTCCACTTTCCTACTGATATGACCCCCTGGTGGGCCAGGGTCCTTGGGTCAATGTATTAGATTATTTGGGAAGAGGAATGCATGGGCCCCCCTTCATGAGTCTATTACTGCCACGGGCCCCATCCCCAGGGTCAGACATATTTATGAAAGGGGTGGGGAGCATGCACCCCCTTCTCTCGGTCAATCACTGCCCTAGGGTTCCAACCCAAGGGACCCATCACTACAATTAAAGGGGGGCACATTGTCCTCCTAGCACGCTTTGCTGTGGTTTCCCGGTTAGTACACCCCCAGGACGCCGTTTCAATGTCTGTAAGAACACGGGCAGGAACACTTGTCTGCTCACACCCGGCAGGAACTTTAAAAATGCTCTTGCTAGTTGGGAGCAGACATTTGTTTCCCTGACTGTGTTCTTAAGGGCAGGGAAACTCAGATTGCCCCCAATCGGTTGGAGCAGTGCAAAATATCTGCTTGCCCCAACAGAAGAAATTCTGTCTCCTGCTGCACCCAGGATGGGTGAATGCAGGGATCCCATGGGACTGCAACAGCCCTGGGTCTCCCCCTTAGCTCAAAGCATAGTGTCTAGTTGGTGCCCCAAGTGGGCATGGGGCACCCACATAAGGCCCTGATGGGGTCCTTTAACAAGTAACTATAACTAATGCCCTAAAGTAACTATAACTCATACCCTCACCAAGCACTGATAAATACCCCACATATTACATCACTCAGTGGGACTTGGCCAGAGAACCCAGTCTTTGTCCATGCACAGTGGGGGTTGGCTGGAACGTGGCCCAGAACTCAACCCTCAGCAGGTGGTCAGATCCCTCTGTGAACAGCCTCTGGAAATGCAGAGCAGGGGTTTGTGACTAACCCTGGGCTTAGTTTGCAAAGTAGCGCTAAGCGTAGCTACGCAAAGTTTACTTCGCACTACGCGTAGCGCTACGCGTACTTCATAGTGCGCTGTTCACGATGATTGCACAGTGCCGGATGCTTGTCCGCACTGTGCAATCATTGAAAACGGCATCTTTCTTAGTGCGAGCTGTCTTTTACTGCCGCTCAAGTAGATTTTTACTCGAGCAGCAGCTTTCTCAACGCGGACTGATAGTTTCTCATCGAACATGGTCACGAGCATACGCGACTACTCGCAATGAGAAACCTGACCTCCCCGTGTTGAGAATCTCGCCGGGAGGTTTATTTTCCACATTCGCGATCGCTAAA
This sequence comes from Lissotriton vulgaris, assembly GCF_964263255.1. Lineage (NCBI taxonomy): Eukaryota > Metazoa > Chordata > Amphibia > Caudata > Salamandridae > Lissotriton > Lissotriton vulgaris. The sequence continues at coordinate 959,648,728 of NC_141693.1, read as the reverse complement.
TTGATGTTGCTGATCGCGAACGAGGAAAAAGTCTTGCCGGGGTGTAATTTTGCTCTCTTGCGGTCCCCAACTTGATGATGAGGACCGTGAGCAAGCAAAAAATGACCGCTAGGCGTGTTCGCACTGTGCTACGTGTAATTCGCGTAGTGCGAAGTAGCGCAAACTTCTCAAACTATGTGAGCGTAGGGTAATTGTCCGCCCAGGGTTATTGGTGACTGGACCTGCACCCAAACCTCTGTGGACATGCAACCTCCACTACACAGAAAGTTTGCTTACCTAAAGTTTTACTATTTTAAAATTAGGGAGCTAGTAAGTTACTAAGAAGATGGGTAGGATGAGTAAACAGATGTGGAAAGGGGGCATCGTACTTATGCAGCTGTCTCCCTCTATTTTTAGACTCTTTAAAATACATCATGCCTCAAATTACTAAAAACCCATACTTCTGCTCACATTTTTATACACTGTTTTCATTTCATTAATGACATCTCTAAGCTAATTTACTACAGCTTGATAATCGTGAAAGGCTTTAAATTCAGCAGCTCCTATTCCAACAAAATGGCGGTGAAGAGTGGCTTACTTTTGTTTTAAATAAAAAGTGCTCTATTTGCTGATTAGAAATCTATGGTGAAGCTGCAGTTGATCACAAAGGATTTAACTGACTGGCTGTTGTTTTTTTGTTTAAAAGTTTTATATAGCGTGAACCAGACCCAAAATCAGGCATCAGAGACCTTTACATGAAGACACATTCATTTTTGTTAGACACAGGGAGATTAAATGATTTGCTTAGGATCACAGGATGTTGAGCGTCATTGCCAAGACTCAAACCCGGTTCCCCAGATTTGAAGACAACCGCCCTAACCGTTAGGCTACATCCTCTCCCCATGGTGTTGGAAGTATGTCTGAAAAGCTTGATAAAGATGTTAGAGAAAATGTGTTCTGGTTTTAGCTTTCTGAAGCCCTAACCACATTTTTATGATAAACACCCCTCATTTCCTTATTTTCTGCAGTATCCTCTGTAGTAAATGCTATCAGTTTTTTTTTTACAAATTTGATTCCAGTAAAATGACATTCAGGTATTCCACACTCTTGTCATAAGTTTTGAATTTTAGAATTCTAGTTGTTTGTTAGAACACTGTGGAAAGAAGCAGTAAAGCACTGAGAAATGAACAGAGAGACTGCTGTTGGTGATCTAAGTATATGTTTCACTTGGCATACCAGACTCTTTTTCAGACATTGATAAGGAAGATATTTGAGAATTTATAGAACATCTGCCCCCATTTTAGCTTTCTAGATAGAGAACTAACTGTGTTTTCTAGGAAAAGAAAAACATATTTTTTGGTCATTTAATGCAGTATCCTCCATGGGAATTTCTTTCCATTTTATAGCTTTCATTCCATAAAGGCGTGCCACTCTTTTAACACTTTAGTTGTTAATTAGAACAATGTGGAAAGCTATGGTTGAGTACTGGGGAATCAACTGACCGACTGCTGGCACTATAAAAGCTGCAGTCCATAAGTGACATTTACATTTCCATGCCAGTGGTCCACATTCTACACCATTTGCTATGGCCTTATATTAGACTTTGCTGCAGTCAGGGATTAGTTAATTTCTGCATGTGTTGGGGGTCAGACTACATACACTGGGCACTGCATAGCCGTGCTGCACAGTGCAGAGTATAAAACCCAGCACTAAACTTCAACAAATGCTGGTGACCACACCAAAAGGAACATTTTCTTACATGGTACATCAAATCCCAGCAAAGGGTCAGAATTTTACACAGGGTTAAATCAACTTTGAACAACCACAAGTCCTAAAATTAGTATGTACCATCAACAGGTAATTTACATTTTGACCTAAAACTGTTATCACCCTTCATATGTGTTTGTCGTTGTGACCCTCATAAGTGTCTTTCACTGCAATGAATTTTTAAGGGGACCATCTCCCTGAGTCCTGTAATGTCCCAGGAGTGCTCACCTTGACCCTGTATATGTTTTTTTAAATTCATTTTCAGGATGCAGGCATCATCACCCTGAGTCTGATATTTACTGACGAATCCCTTTTAAATTGAATAGTCACAGCTTATCTGAACAAATTTGAACACCAACAGTCCACATATCACTAATGTTTTCTTGTAATTAACCTCTTTATGCCCATCAGGCACCCTTTTAAATATAGATTTCTCAAAAACTACTGAAATTATTTACACTAAATTATCAAAAATATACTTTCTGAGTGAAGTCCTAACTTCCTGTAAATTTGGTGGACTTCTGTTCAGCGTTTTTTCCATATCAGAGAGCTTCCTTTGGGAATTAAAATGGAAAATAAACATTTGCTATGCACTCTTTTTCTTGGCACTCAGCTGATGGAATTGTGAATACCTTCCATAAAGGAGTCAAAGTGGATGACGTTTCATATCTAAACCCATAGCACATGTTTTATAAAAATACTGAAGCCACTTGAAAAACTGCTGAACTATCGTTATGGACCTAACTCTGAAATTTGCCAGTTATGTAAGCTTTGCAATCCATATTTCATGTAACAGGGATGCAAACCATAATTTTCTCTCCAAATGCAATGTTTATGATCTCACAATATTTATACTAATAACTAACAACTTCTAAATGCACAACATCATTAAATAACAAACCCAATCAAACCAACACATATTACTATATTCATAATATTACTTGCTAATTTTAATGTATTCTGATTGTTATGAGGGTTGAGGGGGGGTGGATTTCCATATTCTGGCGCATTCCATGAGAAGGATTGTTTAAGTGTATGCTAACTTGTTCTATTCAGATGTTCATGTGGAAGAGTATCAGCAATTTGTAATGTTTTGTCTATCTGATACGAATAATTTATCCGCTTGGTAGGTTGGCGCCTCAGAATGCATTATACAGGCAGAATTAGTAGTGCTCCTTACTTCAACTCAAAGCCATTTCATTGAAACCAAGATTGGTGTATTGTGATCATATTTTCTTGTTCCAGAGACCAATCTGGCTGGGCATGAAAATCTGATTTGATGGGAGCAAGATGATTTATGGAGTGCACATCAGCGGAGAGTTATGATAGTCTAATAAGTAATGAATTAGTGATTGGATCACTAGTTTAAAAATCTTCACAGGGTTTTATACCAAATAGAAGTCTAATATGCAATTGTGCTGTTTTTGCCAAGTATGTCTGCTTGGACTTTGAGATTCTTGAACAGGAGGAAGCTCAGAGACAAGGGGCACTCTAAGATGAATCAGTGGCGCTTTCACAATGCTGAGAGCATTCAGCCATGATTGGAATTAGGAGTGAAGTGGAGAGATTATCAAGAATTCTGTGTGAGATAAGATCAGTTTAAGGTGGTGCAGGGGTTGTGCAGTGTTGTGTTTTTTTGCAAGATATATTGGAGGAAGATAATTAAGTTTCCTTTTACGTCCATCTGTGTGTCAACAGTGTTCAGGTAGTACAAACATTTTTAAAAGGGATAGAAGTGTTTCCATAAGCAAATTGAAAGTAATGGGAGATGGAATTAGAGCCTGCAGATACATCATGGCATAGGAGAATGGTTGAAGTAAGTGCTTGTAATGTGTATTGTTCCACCAAGGATTATCAAGAGCAGTGAATGAAAGACTGTGAAAAACACCTCTAAGAAATTGAATAGTGTGTTTGCAGCAGTGCATACCACTAGTGGTCAATTTTTTAGGTTACTTAAAAAGAAATTCCCATGTGTAATCAGTAAATCAAAACAATTTTTTATAAACAGTTCGACCCCAAATAAGCATTTACAATGCAAATAAGTCTGGATTATGAATGAAAGTTCATTTTGTGTTACTGATGGATGCAAGCACTCAATAAGTCATCATTCACACACTCTAGCACTTATTTTTTCACTCATCAATCCCCTGACTTATCTTTCAACTCACCCTCTGACACAGACACAATAAACCACACAAAGTCAACATAATATGCAAAATAAATTAAACGAATACAAGTAAAAATTAAAACAAGCTACCTCCTAAACAAGGCATGCATATGTTTGCAAAAACAAAACTTAGCAGCTAGTGTACCTTGTAAGTATATTTTAAGTAGTCTATCATTGTTTTAAAGTTCAAGCAGTGCCGTCAAATGTAGAACCAACTTGTTGACCATCTTGAAATGATAAAACAATGATAATTTATGAACAGCAGCATTCCAAAATTATGTCTTGGTTAGAGGAAGTGGTCACTTGGAATGCGGTGACCTGCAGATGAAATGAGCAGCAAGCAAGCAACTCATTAGCAGTACCAGAAGGGCTGTGGTATCCTCTTAAAATCATTATAGTGAAAGTAGGAGACACAAAGAAATAAAAGGGGTGCTATAAAAAGAGAAAATTCAATACTAAAGAACTGGCCTAGCTTGCCTGCCAATAAAGTGCACTCATTTTCAGGTGGAGGTAAACACTTAATAAGAAAATGCCATCATTCACAGAGCAAAAGCCAATGACTGATGTAAGCTGAACCATTACGCAATGCAGTTCAATCTCATGGATAGAAGCAGAGTGTAAATTACATTAAGGCATACCAATAGCAGAAGAGAGTGGCTCCAAAGGCTGTCTGTGTATCTATATGAGCATGTATTTATTTATATAGATGGATGTATTATTTACTGATTTTTATATTGCAAAAAACTGGCAGATATCTAAGAAGGTAAACAAGAAAGAATTATTACAGTGCAAATCCTCTTGCCCAAGGACTTTTCAGAGGCAGTAACCAACACCGAAATCATTCCCTACAAAGATATTTTGATATTTCATGCAACAGAATACCCCCCTGTAGGCTTTAATACAGAGAAATAACAACCAATCCTTATTTGCCTGCTATTTTAATATATGTTTTTTGCAATCAATATGTGAATCCTAGTGTGTTTATTATTATTTTTTAATAACCAATTGCATCACAAATATTTTATCCAGTTGAACCAACAGGCTTTTAGCTGTTATAAACAGTTAATAACCATTATCAACTGAGGCCTTCTGTAGTGAACTTTCCCACAAGGCAACCATCAGGCATACAGTCAACAAAATACATAGTATACACAATTACAGTAGGCAAAGCAAAGTACTATCTTTCCTAAGAGGGCCTAATAAGGATTCTGACAGTGTACATTGTCTTTATCCACGGTTTGTCTGAGGGTGTAACCAGCACCCAAATGCTAGCCTACTATGGAAATCTGATATTCCATCTAACAAAATATTTATCTGTAGACTTTAAAACAGAGTAACAATAATCTACCCTGAAATGTCTGATGAGTTTTATCAAGCATATAACAACTGTCATTGGCTTGTAACTATAAGAAGTTGAACCTACTGCTTTGATTCATAAGTCTTCCTACAAGAGAACCATCAGACATACGGTAATACAATTAAAAACATGTATAAGAATACAGTTGTCAAAACAATGCAACCTCCCTTCTGATAGAGCCTTATAAGTTTTACCATAGGGTGTCTAACTTAGTGGTTGGTTTAGGTGGGTCACAAGTGTCAAAACCCTTGTCGACTACCACAATCTGTGAGGTTCCATGAAACAAAATGCTTGACTAAAGGTTTTAGCAGAGTGTATTAACAGCCCATCCTTAGAAATTGTCTGGCTTAAACACATACTGTACACACTAACTTAGTAATGACTAGTTGCTGTGTCATAACATTTCATTATAAACATATCACACTTAAGGAATCACTTTTCCCCATGAACTGATTTACCAACGGCTTAACATTATATAAAACCCATGCGTATAAAAGTGCGCTGAAACTGGAATCCATCAGGCTTACATTGATAAATTACAAATATGTACAAAAGTGTAGCTGGCAACACAATATATAGCCCCTCTATAGGGCTTAGCAGGAATCATCACAGTGAAAATCTACTCCTAGAGTTTATCTGAATGGGTACCAACACCATAACCCTGGCCTATGTTGATAATCTGTGAGATTGCATGTAACAGAGTACCTTTCCATGACCTGTAACATAATGTGACAACAATCCACTGTTAGAGGCCTCATGGCTTTACCATATGTTTTCCCCATAAATTATCTAGGCCTAATGCCTTTCTAACAACTTTTCTTAATAAACAGGCCAGACCACGCCTACAGGACTGGGCATAACAATTTCTTTTGCACCAGTCAAGCTTTTAGCTGATATCACTGGCTTGTAAGGGAAACCCACTAAGGCCTTCTGTATTCAGCGTAAGCTTTAACACAAATTGCAAACCTTTACAAAATAACAGTTGGCAAAACAAAATAGTATCTCTCCTAATAAGAATTAACAAGAGTTCTCACAGTGCAAATCTGTATAATTGACACCAAAAGCCTTGCCTGCTAAGGTAAGCTATGAGGTACAATGTGACAGAAATCTATCTGTAGTTTTTAATTCAGAGTACTAACAATCCAACCTTAAATACCTATTGACTTTAACATATGTGTTTCACAATCAATATGTCAGGCCTACTGACTTTATTGGAACTTTTTGTAGTAAACAATCAGTCATATAGTCTTTGTCATTGCCTTGTCACCATCACCCAGTTAAACCCATTGTACTAAATAAATGGCAACCATACCGTCATAAGAGTACAAATGAATACAAATTTGCAGTTGGCAAAGCAAAATCCTATCTCTCCTGAGAAAGGCTAATAAGGGATATTGTAGTGCATATCTTCCACCTCACAGTTTTTCTTGTAGATCACCAACATCAAAACCCTTGCCTAAACAGTAATATGTGAAATTCTATTTTACAAATGACCAACTTACAGGCTTGAAGCACAGTGTACTAACAATCCATCCTCAAAAGCTTATTGCATCCTTTTCATGATAGGTAGGTCATGCCAACTGGTGCTATAATAACGTTACATAACAAATAGGTCAAACCTAGGAAATCTGCCATTCTTTTCCCAATGAACTGATGACACCTTTGTCCTTTAACCCTTTCGATGCTGATGACGAGCTCAGCTCGTCATCAGCCACGGGTGGCGTGTGCTGATGACGAGCTGAGCTCGTCATGTAACGCGGCTTTTAAAAAAAAGCCGCACAGCGCAAAAATCGCCGCAGCAGCGATGCGGTTAACATTGGCTTTACACTTTATCCAATATTTAACTATTCAAGTGCACATAAAGTGACAACTACATTAATCAAATTACAAATATGTAGAAAAATACATCTTGCAAAACCACATACAACAACTCTCACCCTTGTTTGTAAAGAATCATCATAATGACACCCCCCAGGGTTTGTCCGAGTGGCTGGCCAAAGTCAAAATCATTGCCTACTGCGGGAATCAGTAAGATTCTATGCCACAAAATACCTACCAGTAGGCTTTGATATGGAGTAAAAACAATTTACACCTAAATGACTATTGACTTTAGCAATGCTTTTCACAATAAATGCATCAGGAATAGTGCTTGTATCGTAACATTTCATAATAAATTGCTCAGGCCTATAGCCATGGTCATTGACATGCCACCATACCCAACTCAGTGCTGCAGCATTGCCCACACACACAAAAGTCAAAAAGTGCAATAAATGTAGTGTTTGTAGTAGAAGCACATACATTTAGTCCAATCACGTTCTACCCTTGTGGGACAAGCATGTGAGTGGGGCCTAAGTTGATCACTCCTCCCATACAATACACTAATGCAGGAAGAGGTGCTTTACCTGGGGCACCTTATTAGTCACACTTCGTGGGATAATTCTGCAACAACATTGGGGAGAAACTTCACACGAGCCACAATTGCACCTTCCAATTCAACATCTTCATGTTAAGGGGGGATGGGATGTCATCTCACCTAGAACACACTTACCTGCGTGTCTGCCGCCTCCCCTGCTTGGCCGCTCTCCTTCCTGCACCTCTCACGTCCTTCTTCATTGAAAAAACACTTTGTTGTATGTCTTGCGCTTGTGCATGCGCACATGCAAGACATACAACATAGTGATTTTTTCAATGAAGAAGGACGCGTGAGGAGCAGGAAGGAGAGCAGGCAGGCAGGCGAGGCAGCAGACAAGCAGGTAACTGCCTTTTTTAATAATTTTAAAAGAAGTTGGGAGGGGGAAGGAGTAGCTAACTCCCCTCCACCATGGAGGCAGAGTTTTGCCTATCTCTGTGTTCGCAACGGAGCGCGGAGTAGGCAAATCTCCGCAAACTCCGCTGGCGGAGCAGAGTTACCCACCCAGGGTTAGCTTACTGGTGGCCAAGTGCCTAATCACCAGGCGTTGGAAATGCCATGAACCACTATCGGTGGAGGCTTGGTCACCTTCTGTCATTATTTGGGCCAGAACAGAGGGTGTCTCCCTCCAAAGGGAGGTTAACCTAGGCCTATGCAAAGACCTCATTTCCTCTAACTGGAGTGCCATTCTGACTGACATCCAGGTTTTCTTGCATGCAGATGTGGAGACATTTGAACCAGTTGACCCATTGATTATATCTGAATAGGCACACCGCATAATACCTGAAGCTGCACCCTGCACTGTAATCCTATTTATTATGAACTGTATTCTGAGTTGCTTGCCAATTTTTGCAACAATAGAGGAAAATCAGGGCTGAACTGGGAATGTTTCTAGCTACAGCTCTTCCTTATTTCTTTCTCTTCCTTTTTCCCCTTTTTATTATCTTATGGTTGACGGTTTCTGAAGGTTGACAGGTTATGAATAGGTTTGGGCGGTTAACTCTGACCATTCATGGAGTTGTGGAGTTTTCCGCACTCCGTGGACCATGCAGAGTTCTGAAAAGCTCTGCTCATGCGTGGCAACATTAAACTGGTGAGCATGAGTTGGGAAAATCAAACACTAGACCACCTGATTGCAAGATTTCTCAATGCGGTTGCATTGAAAAACCTTCCAATTGCATTGAGGAAGCTTCCGCTCAAGTAGAACATCTACTTGAGCAGCAGAAAGAAGCAGCGCCCTCTTGCACTGTGCATTTTACTCTTCATCCTGATTTTTCCACTCAGGACAAACACCTGATGCAAAAAATACGTGCGAACGGCATGCCCTAACCTATTACGCCCCTTGCAGGACTCTGCATAGTACAACAGACTTTTTCGGTCCCTTTGCAGAGTTCCGCATAGCAGAATACTTCAAACTCCGCCCAGGCCTAGTTACGAATCAGTTTGATGCCATTATCACACAGTGCTGTGTCCAGGATAGTACTGTGCCATGTAGACACATTGGATGTATCATTGCAATTCAAATGCAGAACAATAGTTTGAAATCACCTCCACTTGACATTTTGAGATCTGTGTGAGATGTGCAATCATAATTATGTCAGATAGTATCACCATACAGTCCAGTTTCGTTTCATAACTGGATTGTGATTATTCTGTGATTTATTGTCCTTCTACTGTAATATTAATCCATACAATCTTAATAAACATGTCAAACAAAAGAGGAAAAAAATATATGATTTCTTAAAGATTTAGGCAAAAAGCACCAAGAAAAAGAAAAGTAAAATGTCAATCAAAAGTTACTGTAGGAGTATGACTAGAAACTAGGGGCCATATTATCAAAAACTAGCGATATTTATCGCTAAATAGGGCTAGAGACATTTTTTTTATCGCATAGCATCGCCGGATTTTATCGCAGAGATAATGTGCTATTAGCAACTTTTATCTCGGAAGCGATAAAATTTCCATGAATAGCGGCGAAATGCGTGACTATCGCTGTAAATCCAGCGATATTCATGCATTATCACTAACAGGCACTTAGCCTGAATATCCACCTCCCATTGGATATGCAGGCTAAGAACTGGTCTGAACAGGCGTTAGGTTTTGGAGATATTCGCGCTTAGCGCGAATATTTCCATCGCTACGCCTGCGTTGATAATAGGCAATAGCGATATTAGTGACTGCTTTCAGTCGCTAACTGGTTGGGTACGCCCACTTTGCATGTCATTAGCGATGAATATCGCTGACATGCAAAGCGGGCCCCAAACCACTCGCTATCGCCTGCAAGCTGCCGCTAACGGCTGCTAAAGCGGCGATAATCTCTTATTGCCCTCCTTGATAATATGCCCCTAGGTTTGATATCAGGTCAGCCATGATGGAGTGCAGGTCATCTGCACCCAGTGGTTTCTCCAGTGAAAGATTTAACCTTTCGACCTAGCCTCTGAAATGGAAGCTATAATCTGCCAGTGGGTCAAAGTTGCAGGCTGTATCCTATGAAGTTTTTTGAAAGCCAGATAGCCATTGGGCAAGGTCACCTGAAGCTTTTGGTTTGGGCAGGAAAATCTCTCAGCAAGAGAATTCAAATGTCATAGCCACTGTAGTTCTTGCATTGGGTGGCTACTTTTTGCTGCTTTACCCGTTCAAGATTTTGACCTCTGCACTCTACCTGATGTAGACTTTGGTGAATGGGTAAGCATGAAGCTATATCTTATGAAGTCCAATCAAAATCAAACACCTGAGGTCCCGCTGATGCTCCCAAAGTCAAATGATTTTCTGTCATATTTTAGAATTTCTGGAGCAATTCCTCTCTGTCACTTCTAAGGCTTCCAGGATCTAGGTGCAGAGATAGTTCTGATGAGCTGTTGGAGAGGTCTCACTTTTGTAGGATTTACTAGTCAGTGGGTGGGTTGGGTCCTTAAAATTCCCTAACAAATGAGGAAAAAAACTCCTGGGGCACCCTTTCCCACTTATAAAGCATATTTTGATTTCCTTACTGCAAACTACCAGAGAGGACACTAATATGAGGCAATTCCAAGAGGGCAGCATGCTACTGTTCTTGGAACCTGCTGCTGAACCAGATCTAGCCACCCATAACTAGATGTTGTAGCCCAAAAGGCAAGGTGCCTGATATCTAAAAGTAGGGCATGCAGAAATGTAATATCTTAGGGGCATATTACCAAGCAATAGCGATAATTATCGCTATTGCTTGGTTAGAGACAAGAATTTACCGCAGCGCTGCGGCGATTTTTTAGCGCAAATAAACCTTGGTATTACCAAGGTTTAACGCAAATGCGATAAAAATCGCCGCAAAGCATGAATATCGCTGAAAAGTCAGCGATATTCATGCATTAGCGAGCTAATGCTCTTAGCCATGTTATCCACCTCCCATTGGATAACATGGCTAAGAACTGCTCAGGGCAGGTGTTAGCTTTTGGAGATATTCCCGCTTAGCCCGAATATCTCCAAAAGTTGGTAATAGGAGATAGCGATGTTAGCGACTGTTTTCAGTCTCTAACATCTTGGCACGCCCACTTTGCATCTCATTAGTGATAAATATCACTGACATGCAAAGTGGGGCCCAAGATGGTCGCTATCTCCTACTAGCTGTCGATAACTAGTGTTAGCGGCAGCTAGGTAATAGGGAGATAATTTTATCTCCGCTTTCTTGGCTTTTAAAGCCAAAAAAGCGGAGATAAACCCCCTTGATAATATGCCCCTTAATTTCCGTACAGTGATTAAAATCCAAAAGGTATTTTTCATTGTAGCAAACATAGATGTCCTACGTAGAAATCTAGAGTACAGATTAAAATCCTAATATTGGTTCTTAGCAAGGGGAATAGTTGGAAAAATAATTGAACAATTGTTTGTAATAGTTATTAAAAATACAATTCAATAGTGAAGTCAGATTGTTATTAAACAGTAAGGATAAGTAACTTTTAGAAAGTTACCTTGCTCTACCGGAAGGTGCTGGAGACTAATTTTGCATATCTCTCTTGCTTCTCCCAGACAGTAGATAGCCTTGAATATGTGTGACATATCTCAGAGGAGCAGACAAAAGGCTGACCTGAGTAGGCAGAGGTGACTCCTCTGAATCCCACAGAATATACAGGTTTGGAGTTGTGGGAATCATTTTTAGCACTACAGTGTCAAAGCCCGCTTGAATGTCATATTCTGACAGATATGGCATCCCAGGTTCACATCTAACACTTGGGTACTCTTGAAAGGGAGAGAACAAGGTGCCAAGATGCTATTTGTCAACCCACTGTCTGATTTCTGAAGGACTGTGCTTTTGTTCCATCTGACTGATTGTGGGTACAATGGCTGCCTCAACCTTGACTTTAGTGCTAGATATGTAAGTACACAATAAATACCACTCTTGCTTCCAGCCATCAGAGCCCATTTTTAGTATGGCCAAATACATTTGCCATATTGAAAATGCCCAAAGTATGTAAGGCTGAGCCGGGTTATTTTTTTTAGGTCATGCCAAGGAGTCTTTCCCACCCACTGGCTAGTGACAGGCATGACTGTGGTACCTCCATGCATCAACTTCAGAACACTTCCTGGATCTTGAGAATATCAGAGGAACACTGGACCTGCTGTCTATGACCTGATAATATCCCTGAAAGGCTGGGCCTGTTCTTTCTTGTACCACCCTGGACATGGACTCCAAAGGTCATAAGGCTGACCTCCTGTTCAGGGGACAGAAATACAACAACTACAAGAGGCCTTTTCCTGGAAGTACTCAACTGACAACTGGGAACTGGACCTTGATTGGACAGACCCTGCCTGATACAGTCCTGGGGGCCTTTAGAAGTGTACTCTTGTGATAGATTCAGACTTAAAGGGCTAAGTCAGAAGGTAATTCTTTGACCAGGGTGAACCTGATTGGTGTATCAGACCTGCCTCAAATTGTTCCTAGGTGCCCGTGTACCACCACAATTGACTGTCATTGGAACTTTGTGCTTTTCGGTACTATTTGTACTTATAGTTTAGAAATTCATATCTCCAGTACACCTTGGTGGATTGTTGTCATTCTGGTAGTATTTTGTTTAGTAATGTTGATTCTATTTTAACAATTCAGTTTGGAATATATATTGTTTTGATTTTTTACTTTATTAATGTTTTGGTTGTGAATAAATGCTTACATACTGCCCTGAGTTAAGGCTGTCTGTCTGTACCATGCCTACCATGGGGTTGAGCGCCGGTTTATTTATGTGACTTTGAAGGTTCACTCTCATAAGGGTTGGTGTTGTTCCTTGAGGAGGGCAGTCAAATAAAAATCCAATTTCTTACATTAAATATAAAAACTAGGAGTTAGCCAATTCTGCCATGTTTATGGGATCAGAGCTCGTAATCTGGTGACTGGATGTCAGTGAACCAGTGTACAGATTTAAAAAACCAGCAGCATCAGTCCAGAACAAATGGGCATAAACAAGGAAAAAGAGGCAGCTTCTCACACTTACTAAATGGAGGTGTTATAGTAAGTCATGTCAAATCAATACATGCTCCTCTGATGTTGAGAGGACCAGCATACATCAACAAATGACTGACCTTCCACCAATGAACCAGACAGCTTCGATCAGCTTCCCTCTCCCTCTTAGACACTCCATGGATATGCCAAGCCAACAGTGGAGGATGCTCCTTCTTTCACATGGGTTCCAAGGCTTGGATCAACCTCGCCCTGCACCTTAGGACCACGCCATCAGTACTGAAATTTAGAAGAGAAGTAAAGACCTGCATGCTTGAATGATCAAACCCCATGCAGCAGCAAATAGTGGCAGCACCTCAAGACACCAAGGGATGATTTACAGCACTCAGTACATGATTGATTGATTGATTGAGATAACAATAATTTGAACTTATTACATAAATGTAAAGTTTTTGATATACCACACACCCTCAGTGATGATTTTTTAAAGTAAAATTATACTGTAAGATAAAAGAAACCACATAAGTATTTTCAGACGATAAAGGGCTCATAAAAGGAAAGCATCTGAAACATATTATATACTGTGTAAGGATAAATACTTCTTTTTTTTGTTGATAAATTAAACATACAATCCAAAAAAGGAATCATTAATGCATGATATGGGCTCAATAGTGGTCAGCAAGATGTACTAGTGGGCAGAAGATGTTGCAGCAGATTCTCCAATAAGGAACACATGGTTAAACCAATATCACATATATACAGATACATGAGTCATTCCAATACAATTACATTTGTCAAGAGTGGGCTAGTTATCACAGATATTAATGTCCATTCTCTGTCTTGCCCTGTTAGAGGCCCATTCCATGTCTAGATCTAAGCCATAGTACTCTATCCATGACGTCCAAATTTTCCAAAATGTACGAGGGCACCCTCTCACCTTGTAGATCACCTTCTCTGCAACCATATATAGATCCATATTGGACCTCCACTCTGTGAGTGTAGTAGGTCATTGAGCCTCCCCAACACTTAGCTATATCTCTCTTGGCTACTACTAACCCAAGGTTAGCTAGCAGGAGCTTATGTTGCGGCAGATCAATATTTGTGGGGATACCTAGTAAGAGAAACTTTGCATCTAGCCCAAGCTGAGCTCCAAGGATATTGTTCAATTCTTTCACTATCCTGTGCCAGTAGGTTTGAATGTGTCTGCACTCCCAGAGGGTGTGTATATACATACCACGCTCCGTGTGGCATGTAAGGCAATTTGGGTTATCAGCTCTCCCCATAGCGTGTAAGTGTGCCCTGTCAAAATATGTTCTATGTAGGATCTTGTATTGTATGAGGCGCAGTCTCATTTTAAAGGCTACTTCGTGCGGGTGCATGAGGGAAGCTTCCCAATCAATATCTTCTAATGGGCCGGTGGTGAGTTCCCATTTGGCTCGGAGCAGACCAAGGTTGTTGGGTATATTGCTGATCTGTGTCTTATATGTCAAGGATATGGCTTGGGTCGGGATCTCCTCTTGTAGGAGCCTACCTTCTAAGGGGGCATATTCCGCCAATGTCTCCCCGTCCAACCTCACAGCGTGCCAGGCGTCCTTAAGTCTAAGGTATGCATAGGCTTGTGAATTATGAAGTTTGTATTCCGACTGAAGCAAAGCAAATTAGATCCCATTTCTTACAGCCCCTCAATTTTCTGATCTCGGTCAGTCTAGCACCCTCCCACAGAGAGGTTTCCCACGTAGGCTTCCCTTCCCATTTCATCTGCTTTTCCACATTATTGCAGGCTGCCAGCACTCGTTGGGTGGCCAGCAGGAGACATGTACCACCAGCTCCCCCGTATATGTAGTGTAATGATTCAACAGTTTTCCGCAGTAGTGGGAACCTGTTCCGGCCTGATGAGACAGCTCTGTAAGCTGGCTCCCCTTTTGAGCTTCTCTACTCTCAGACTGATTGTGTGGCTATGATAATTTCTCGCCTTGATTATGGTAATGCCCCATACATTGGCCTTCCAGAGAAGTTACTTGCCAGACTTCAGGTTACCATGAACGATGCTGCTCGGTTGATTTTTAAATTGCCCAGAGGAGCCCATGCCACATCTCTCCTCCAGCAGCTGCACTGGCTCCCAGTAAAGCAGAGAACCAAGTTTAAAGAGCTCTGCATTACGCATAAGGCCGTTTATGGTCAAGCCGCCCTGTATGTTAAAAACCGCCTTGCACTTTACATTCCGAATCGGGCTCTCCGGTCCTCAGAGGCCTGCTTACTGAAGTGTCACCGTTTCAGGCTTGCTTCCAAAAGGGGTAGAGCAATTTCCATTGCCGTCCCCCCTTTGTGGAATAAATTACCAGAGGCATTGCGCAAAAAGTGTGCCCTTCTTCTTTTTAGGAAGAAGTTAAAAACAGTTATTTGCCGAGAAGCCTGGGGTTCTTGTTAACACCTGCCCCATTTGCCCCTGTAGGCTAGTCTCCCCTTCTGATAGCGCTTAGAGACCTGTTGGTGATAATTGCGCTCTATAAATGACAATACAAATACAAAATAATTGAGTGCAGTTTTGGAATTGCAGTCTTTCCAGCCTATAGGTAGGATGATCTCCCGGCGCATGATTCCATTCGTTGATGACGTAGTTCACTGTTAATGGCAGTGAAAATAGTGTCTGGCAGTTTGTAATAGGTATTTTGTCAAATGTAAAGGAGCTGGGGAAACGTTACCATCTTATACATGGCGGCCCTCCCCATGATGGTCAGAGGAAGTTTCCTCCACCTCTTCACATCTTCCTGAAAGTTCAGAAGCACTCGTTAAATAATATGTTCCAATCTAGCTACGTGGTCAATGGTGATATAGAATCCCAAGTAGGTAAACCCCTCTGCAGAAAGCCGCAAACAGCTCGGGTAGGTTTGAGGCTTCACCGCCCAGCTCAGCGAATATAGGGTGGACTTATTCCAGTAAATCTTATAGCCCGCATGGCTGCCATACTCTTCAAATATCTGCAATATCTGGGGGAGTGTCTCAACTGGGTGCGTGACATAGAGCAATATGTCATCTGCATATAGTGATATGCGTTCCTCGTCTAAAAGAAGGGACTCCTCTACGAAGTCACCAAGTCCTTGACGGGTTCTAACCACACAGGCCAATGGATCCAGGATGAGATAACAATAGGGGAGATAGAGGGCATCCCTGTCTAGTGCCGTGTTGGATCGGCCAACTCGCAGAAACAACCCCATTGACCCAGACTCTAGCCTCATGTGTGTTATATAATATTGCCAACCACTCTCTGAACACCGGGCCAAAGCCCAGATTTTCGAGGGTGCACCTTATGAAGGACCAATGAATCGTGTCAAACTTTCTTGGCGTCAAGCGAAAGGAGCAGATGGGGCTATCTCGACTCTGCACCGTATCCATCCAGTAAGCTAGACGGCATAAATTAAAACACATGGCACACTTTGGCATTAAGCGTGACTGATCCCTATGTATCAGGGGGATAATAGCTGTCAGGAGACGCATAGCAAGTATTGTGGCCAGAATCTTCATCTTGATATTGAGCAGGGAATGGGGCGATATGACCCCCCAATCATCTGGAAGTTTCCCTGCCTTATGAATAACCACCACCTTGGCTACACGGAGGTCCCGTGGCAAAATCCCTTGTTCCTTTGAGGCCTTGAACATCTTAAGCAGGTGTGGTGCAAGCAATGTGCCATTCAGTTTAAAATATTCACTCAGAAGACGGTTAGGACCCCGGGTTTCGACCGCTTTCTGCAGGCCAATAGCCTTGTCACTTATGCTAACGTCAAATCTCCCTCTAGACTGTCTCTCACCACTTGTGAGAGTGAGGGTAGGTCAATTGCATTTAAGTATTGGAGTATTTGTAGCTCCTCCGTCTGGGGTTTGGCCGTGTATAGTGCTGTGTAGTATCTTGCAAGGGCCCCCTCTATAGCCTCGGTGTGGTATGCATGACAGTGCTTTCTTTTATAGACATTACCCATTGTGTCTCTAGTTCCAACCGTTCTAACCATGCAAGTAATTTCCCTGCTCTATCCCCTGATGTTGGGTTGCCAATTGTTGTTCCCTCACCTCCTTGGTCGCAAGCGCTAGATAGTCTCTTTTAGTTATTTCAATTTGGTGAAGGGTATGGTCGGTTAGCGTGGAAGGGTTGCTTCCCTCTTGGCTTAAGAGCTTGTGTTCTAAATCTTCAATCCCCTGGGCTTCGCGTTTCTTTTTGTGGGCAATTATATTTTGCTCTCTATCATGGAGTACCATCTTGTATGACTCCCAAAAAGTGAACGCCGATTGTACCAAGCCTTCATTCTCACAAAAAAAAGCTTGGAGTCTTTTGGAAGCTCCTTAGCATCTGTTTCATCCTGCAATGCCCAGGAGTTCAATCGCCACTGCGCTACTTTGTGACCCCCCCTTCCACCCACCTTCATTAGGAGAGGCGAGTTGTCAGGGATGCCCCTAGCTAGGTATTCTATGGTGACCCCCTGTCGGACCTCTCCTGCTGGGGCAAGGAGGCTGTCCAACCGTGAGTACGCTCGTAGATGTGGGTGGTGTCACTGCCACAGGTCAATCGGCCCCAGGGTGTCTAAGAATTGAGCCAACATTGTAGGCCCGTGGGATCCAGGTCGGCTTTGGGTGCGGTCCAAAGATGGATCATTCACATCGTGAAAATCATCCCCTATTATATGTGTGGCAGGGCCAGAATGTAAGAGGAGCTCAGTTAATCTATCCAAAGTACGCTGCTGTAGTCGTGGGGGTGCATATATACTACTAAGTAAAAACGTCTAGCGCTTCTAAATGCCCTGTACTGCAACGTATGTCCCATCTGCGTCCACCCATTGTTGTGCGACATGGAAGGGAGGAGACTTTTTAATGAGAATTGCTACCCCTCATGAACTTTTGGTAAATCCTGCATGTGCTGGAGTGGTATATTGCCCCCTTCCCAGGAAGGAACAGCTTGAGTCCAAAGGTGTGTTTCCCATAAAGATATGATATCAGGTTTTAGCCTCTTGAGATACCGGGTCACCATCCCCCTCTTGAATTTATTGCCTAATCTATTAATCTGTTATCATTCCATGTCAGGACTGTATATTTGTCTTCTGCCATTGTTCATTGTCTCTCGGTTCATCACCTGCCCAGTGTCCCACCAGAAGTCCACCTCTCCTGCCCATACCCATCCCAGCCCCAGCATTTAGTCTAACAAATTAAGCCAAACAATCTCCTTTCCCATAGAACAGTCTCAACTCACTACGCAAAACAGTGTCCAGGTCACCCCCACCCTACACTCTTCAGGTACCCACTGCACCCCCCAATTCGTCAACATTACAACTCAGGCATGGGTAATCCACTAAGAGGTCTGTAGCCCCCTCTCCCCCCAATCAATTAACTACACAATAGTAAAACAGAAACACACAATGTACTTCCCCGGCATGGGCCTAAGTTTTGTAATGCCCACTTAGGGTAGTCTTACTGTCTTTTAGCGGCCATCTGGCCCTGTTTCTCAGTCCTCTTCGCCATTGCTGGGCAGTTGTTGCTGCTGTGCACGGGCTTCAGGCAGGGTCTGTTCTGTGGAGAAGTGTGGCTCACTGGTTAGAGCGGCAGACTCTGAAGTAGAGATCAGGCCCGGGACCAGGGTTCAAGTCGCGATGCGGCAGGGTCTTGGGCTCAATGTCCGCGGACTCGATAATTCTCGCCTCGGCACCTACTCTAATCATGGGTCCCACGCGCAACTCTGGGCTATAGCTTGCTTAATCTCGACAACGGCCCCAACAACACAGGGATGCCTTGCTTCACCTTGGGGGTGCCCAGGAGGGGCATCTCACAGGGAGAGCCAGGAAGGGTTCCACAGCGTTATACAGCGCCGGGACGCCCCGTTGCTGGGGCAGCTCTGCGCTTTACAAGTATACTACATTTACATTTTCATGTTCTGATGCTTCTAGTCGTTGAATGCTTTCAAGCAGCGGGTGCTCACTGTCCGCATTCCGCTGAATCCTTTCTCTCCGACAGTTCGGTGAGGCCGGCGTCATCTGATCTGATCAGGGTCCGCGACGGGTGTGATTAAACCATATCCTCCTCAGACTCCGACAGGTGTTCCTCAGTGTCTCTGGATCACAATGCTCTTCCCGACGTGCCCCCAGATGAATTCTGGAGTCTTAACACTCGTCTCCGATGCTTTACTTTGGGTCGTTCCTGACTCGTGCCCACTCATTTCTCTAAGAGTTGGCTCAAGGCATTTGGTGTCCCACGTCGCAACTGTGGTCGCTCCTCAATCCAGGACCATGCCTCATCTGGAGTTTGGAAATAACAACGTGGAGCCTTGAAAGACAATGTTCAGTTTGGCAAGGAACAGTAACATATACTGAAGTCCAAGCGCCCTTAACGTCTCCTTGACAGGGTCAAAAGTCCATCTCTGCTTCTGCACTACACATGAGTAGTCCGGGAAAACCATCACTCAGGTGTTCTCACATTGGACCTCTCCTTTCTTTTGCAGCTCGCGCAATATCAAATCTCTGTCTTGAAAGTTCAGAAAACGAGCTATCAGGATTTGAGGAGGAGCTCCCGGAGGCAGAGGGAAATTTGTCATTCTAAGCACCCGTTCTATGACAAAACAGGCCGAGAATGGTGCCTGTGATAAGGCGTCCTGCAGGAATGTCAAAAGAAATTGTCCCAGATCCGACCCCTCTACTTTTTCCGGAAAACCAATAAATCGCAGATTTTTCCTTCGGGCCCTATTTTCTGTGTCATCCACCTCTGCCACAGAAGCCAAGAGTCCTGTTATATCCTTCCGCGTGGTGTGGGAGACATCCTCAAGTTCTGAGATGCGGTGCTCTGCCTCGGTCACTTATTCAGAGATTTGCGGCGGTCATGGTAAAGCAGCGTTACCTGTGAACGGATCTTCACCAACTTCCCCTCCAAGCTTTCTCTTGACTCATGTATGGCTTGCAATATGGTCACATTGTCTGGAGTAGGAGCAGGGCCGCCCTCCGCACCCTACCTTGCGGGGAGCACCTTGGCATAACGGTCCAGTCTGGATGTTTTAAGTTCTTAATCCTTCACCATCATGGGTGACCCTGTGCCAGTGTACGTCCCAATGTTTTTTCTCACGGCCCCTGCCCTCGGCGCTTCGTCAATAACTTCACCACTCCTCGTTCACCGGCATCTCAGCGTCTCCAGGTCAATCGAAGCGGCACAGGGCCGGCCGTGGAAACAGTGTAGGGCTTTAAGAGCACCCTCACATTCATGCCGGTCCATGGAGAGAGTCACTACGCCTAGTGCTGGATAGGCCTACAATAGGCAGCGTCCGCACATTCGCTCCAGGTAGGGTGTGGGGAGTATGATCAGGTGCCCCCTGGCTGAACGGGCAAAGTAGCGTAATTCGCACGGTGGTCACTGCATGCGTCACAGGCACTGCACAAGATCCAGGTATCAGGTGACTCACCACCAACTCACCCCCATAAGTATGGTCAACTGTGTAGGTTGGTGGATTCCAGGGTTCAGGTGTAGGCAAGGACAGGAGGCGGACAAAGCACAGCCACGCGTCGAAGCCCAGAGCATGCAACAGAAGAGAGATGTACAACCCTCCACATTAGTTACTACCCCCTGATCCCCTCCTCTAGTGTTATAGTCCATGAAAGTGTGGGTTGAATGGAGGGTGGGTAATGTGTCAGTGGCCTGAACAGGCCTTGCCCTTCGATGTCAGATCCGGAGGTGCTATCACACTAAGGGAGGTCCATGGAGAGAGTCACTCCTCAAAGCATCGGCCGAGCCTGCAGCAGGCATTGCCTGGTCAATAGGGCTGAGTAAAGTGAATGGCCAAGTGGGTCGCTCAGCGCACTTCCGCCCATGGGCACCTCTCGTGGAAATGTAAAAAGCACTGATCTCAGGCTCTGGGCCACCCAGTACTAGCGCACCCCCATGAGCAGGACCAATTTCAGGAAGCGGTGGGTCACGGAGTGCTAATGCAAGTAGCAGTTAAAGGGCGATGCACATCCAGGTGTCAGGGTCTAAGGCGTGTCACACAACAAAGAGGCACAGTTCACAGCAGCAATTGCAACCCACTGAGCCCCATCTTATGGCATGAATGTCTGTGGAAGGGTGAGTCAGACAGAGGAGATGTTCCGTACCTGCAGTCAGATCGGGCCCCGGATCTCAATGTCACCTCAGCTCCAACTCTGACGTGAGGCCTCTCCGCAGACAGTATTAGTGAGGGCCACCACACCTCTATCTGAGTGAGTCCCAGGGCAGGAGGCCGTCCCACCCCGCATCAGCCAGCACCACAAATTGAATGTCAGCACTGTGTGCCCAGGAGCCGCAAATCCACAGCCATCACTCTGGCCTTTCAGATAGTCTGCACATGCCTCAATACCGATTGTCAAAGAAGCGGGGGGTGCTTCCAGGTCCCGCAGCGCCACACCGTTCGGTTGCCACCAGGCCAAGCATGATGCACAGTCCACACCAGGGGAGGGCAGGAGCAATGGATCTCCTGCACCCCCTCTACCAGGATCCTGACCTCCGGCCGTGAGCATGTAGATCAAAGGCGGTCTTCTTACCACGGAGTCTCTTGCGCTGTTCCACGGGACAGAGAATGTTGCTGCAGCAGTCACTCCGGGCGCAGAAGTGTTCTCATAACAACACAGGGTAGAGAGAAGCCCTCACAACTGACTCCCACACCCCCTTTGCCGCCGTTGGGGATCCGCACCAGTGTCCCCCAGGTCAGTCGCTGTGCACCGCTTCCACTGTTGGTGATCAGGACAGCTCACAGTTTCAAATGCGGCACTCGTCACTCTCACTCATCTGCGCTCTTTTCTGTCATGGAAGGCGAGATCACCGCAGCTCCGGCTCTGGGCTGCAGTCACTGCGTCACTGCCGCCATCTTAGGAGAGACCGCGCACCGGTCTACGTACCGAAAAAGGTCTCCATATCGAGCTAAGGATGTCGCAGCCTGTCCCTCCGGGCACACCAACTTCTACTGGCACCTTAGGACTGCCAGTATGCTGTTACTGCGGTGAAGAGGAACAGGATAATCCCAGAATCACGATCTGGGCTAGCGGAGCTCACGATCAATGCAGCTACTCAGCCATGTTGCAGGCCACACCGCTGCCGTAAGGATAAATACTTGAACAATTAAATCCCAGATAACCAGACAGTGACTCTGATATTATACTCCAAAAAATTAAAGTCAGGAGTTTTTCAGAAAGAAGCATTCGTAGAAATGGCTCTTTACCATCTTAATTACACATTCTTTGCTCAAAGGAACCCTTTTAGAGGAGACATTCTAGATTTGAACCCTTTTCCTTTCGAAACATTAAGAGCTACTGAGTGCTTCAAAAAGAAAATGGCACAAATTAGTCCTCAGGGTCATGCTCACTGTAGCTGTAATTGGGATCACGTCTGGACTCACGGTTTTCACAAACAACATTCTAAGTGGTAAGAGACCCTAGGACCTAGCAACAGTTAAAGTGTAAAGGTTGGCTGACAGAACTCTGGTATGCTATTGTATGGAACTGCACCTGGGTCCCATTTTGACATCTCACCCTGACATGGTGAGATCAATATTGTTGTTTCAAGATTGAGGTCTAATTATTGTAATGTGGCATGGTGGGTGGTGGTCTGCAAATGATGAGCAGCCACACATAGCAATTAACTATCCACAAAGGCCACAAGCTATCTTTAGCCCATTTATTTATACCCTCGGCTAAGCCCTGCCTGGAGGGTTCTTTGTAGATACATTTGTAGAGGCGGGTGGCTTTCGACATTCCACCCATCTTTTAATCAAA
The DNA here is from genome assembly GCF_964263255.1 of Lissotriton vulgaris. Lineage (NCBI taxonomy): Eukaryota > Metazoa > Chordata > Amphibia > Caudata > Salamandridae > Lissotriton > Lissotriton vulgaris. Next base: position 959,625,862 of record NC_141693.1, on the reverse strand, counting down.
AAGCATCACAGAAAACACAAATAGATAGTTAACATAAGAAGTCTTTCAATCACTGACTGGGTTTGGGTTCAGGTGGTCCCTTTGGCTCCTGGGCATCGCAACTGGTTCCAGCCCACTGTGCTGCTCTCCTTCAGACGCTCCACCCAATGATGCTGACAGAAACCTCGGGGACCTGTCACATGGTACCCACACGGTTTTCGCATCAATCTCCTCTTTTTGAGAGGACAAAGGAGAGCCTTCCTCATTGACCACATTCTGTGTGTCTTCGCTCTTTCCGGATCACAGTACTGGTCTCTCACGGGTTGGCGGGCTCAGCGCTTCTCCCTATCTCCTTAAAACACATGTGCCTCATGACCGTCTGCTGTCCAGGTTTAGCTGTCACCATGGTCCAATTGATTCGCACAACGGTCTAAACCTCAGGTTCGTATGGTGTTCTGAATTCCAGCCGGTATGGCAGTCTTTGAGAACCACCTTCGCATGTCGTCCCAACTGGCTTTTTCATTTGAAATCTGCCACTTCCGCTGGGCCTCTCCACAGCCATGCCTGGGGGAACCCAATCACAGTCTTCTGGGATGATGTCTCAAGGTGTTCGCTTCAACAGTAGCACTGCAGGGGAACACCCCGTTGTTGAATGTGAGGTCTGTCGGTAGGCTTGAAACAATTGATGGAGGCAGACTTCTGCAACCAAAGTTGGTCCACCCCAATCTGGAGGGGCCGGTTCAGTATTCTCATGAACCTCTCTACTCCCTGTTGGCTTACTGCCACTGGAAAGTTATTCTCCAGTGTCGAATGGCTCACCGTGTCAGGAAGTCCTGGAACTCTTGTCCCTGGAAGGGGGCCATTATCAGTTTCACCTCTTCGGGCAAACCCAGTAAAGCAAAAGTCTTCTCCAGTGCTGGCTGTCCTTGGGTGAAAAACCTGTGGAGAGGACCAGCTTGACCATGGGGAACTTCGAGTAGGAGTCCATTACCACCAGGGTATTGCACCCATCAGGAAAGCTCCCAAAATCAATCCTGACCTTTGACCATGGGGTGAGGCTGGGCTCCTCCATCAGCACGGATGCAGGTGTTGGGTCTTTGCTGGTTATGGCGCAGGGGTGACATCTCCTGAGCTCTTCATCGGCCAGATCATCCATAACAGGGAACCATATCTTGGCCCTCACACTTGTCTTGGTCTTTGCAGCTCCCTGGTGTCCTTGTTGGGTGAGGGTGACCATTCGACTCTGGAGTGTTTTAGGAATAACAATTCTATGCCCCCACAGCATCAGGCCAGTACTACTCATGCTGAGCTCATGTCATACTCTCCAGAGCCGGTGATGCATATTCTGCTCCTCCCCCATGGACATGGACCTGGCTCCTTGTAGGAACCTGTGGCCCTGTCCTCTGTCTAGAATCCCCTTCACTTTCAGAAGGGTGTCATCAGCCTCAGTAGCAGACCTGTATGTCCATCAGGGGGAGAGCGACTGGACAGGCATCATCTACAGTCATCCTTATAAAGCACTAGGTGCGCTGTTCTTCATGGTCCTGCTGACTGGGGGTGCTCTGCACCGGGTGGCATGACATGAGGTCTGCAGGGTTGTTGGCACCAGTCTGTATACCAGCTGGAAAGTGTAGGTCTGTAGATGCATGTCACACCTCTCTAACCATGGTGGGACAAGAAGAGATGACCGGTGAACAGTGGTATGAGCGGTTTATGATCAATAACCACTCTGAACTTTGGTATGCACAGGTAGAGGTGAAAATGGTGACATGCCCACCGGATGGCGAGAGCTTCCTGTTCTATCTGGGCATAGCATGTTTCAGTCCCTAATAGAGCCCTGTTCGCATATGCTACAGGCACGCATTCCTCTCCTGCATCTTCCTGAAGAAGGACCCCTCCGAGTCCTATTGCGTAGGCATTGACCACCAGTTCAGCCCTGCGCTGAGGGTGAAAGTAGGCCATGGTGGCTTGATCCAAAAATGACCACTTTATGCCGTGAAAAGTATTCTTCTGTAGGTCCCCACTGCCATGGCACACTTACTTTCATTAGTTGTCGCAGTGGCTTGGTGTGAGTGGCCAGGTTCAGTATGAACCTTCCGCAGTACGTAGCCAGAGACCATGAAACTTCGTACCTCCATTAGGCTCTGAGGTGTTGATGAATTAGGTACCTCCTCTGCCTTCCCTGGGTTGATTTAGAGCCCGTCGCGGGAAAAGACATATCCAAAAAGTAAATCGAGTTCTGGTAGAAAGAAAATTTCCTTCAGGCAGAGTGAGGCCAGAGTCCGCTAAGCATTAAAGGCTGGCCTGCACCTCGGGAGGGTGTGGTGTTCTTCCAGACTTTGTGAATATATAAGGATATTGTTGCTCAGATTTATCACTCATGTCAGCCCTGAGAGTGTTTCTTTGATGGTGTTCTTGAACACCTCTGCGACAGAGGAGATGCTGAAACTCAGCTGCGTGTACCATCGGAGACCCACATGCGTGGAAAATGTTGGTATGTAGCGACTCTCCTGTGTTAACTTCAACTGAGGTCTAATTTCGAGAACTATTGGGCTCCATTCAGGTCTGCGATTATTTCGTCCATAGTTAGGGTAAGGTTCCTTTTCCTCCGGATGGCTTGGTTCAGCTGTCTCATGTCTACACAAAATCTAATAGCATCCAGCTGTTTGGGTTTAGGCGTGCTGACGAGCGGGGATGCAGACAGCGTGAGATAAGACACCTTCTCCTTACCATTTAGTTCCTGCAATTCTTTGTACGTCGATGGCGAAGCACAGTGGGCTTTACAGAGGTATCAATGTGCAGTGCGACTTAGTCGTCCGTCAGTTTTCCTAGGCCATGGAGTAGTTGGGGAAAGTCTTTGAGGATATCATCTGCATGAGCATAATGGATGTGCTTCATGAAAAACACTAATTCTAATTCTAAGTCCTCTGCATTATAGCACCCAAGCAAGGTACCCTGTTGGCCTTCGGTGACTTGAAACTTGGTTTAGATGGTCCTGTCTGTGCTGGTAATGTGGACTTCGATGGTGCCCTACAGCAGCAATTGTTTGATGCCCCGAAACGTGTAGATCTTCACTTGGCTGGGGGTAATCGTGGGACAGGGAATCCATTTTTCATATTGCCCAGAGCCCTTCACATTCACTGATGCACCAGTGTCTATCAAGGCTAGCACTGGGATATTCTTCACATGTATTGTGCATATTGGTGGGAGACGTCTCTTTCGGCCAGAGCATCTGGCGAAGAGGATAATGAAAATGTTGTCATTGTCGTCCTCAAAATGGGCTGTAGACCCTTGGGAGGGGGAAGTTCTGCCTCAGCTGGTTCTTCCAGTGTCAAATGTCTGAGAGTTGGTTGGTGTCCCCTGGAGGCACTTCCTCTTGGTCACCACCTTCCGCCCAGGCAGACACTTGCATAATTGTCAAACTTTCCACATTTGGAACAGGTCTGCCCTTTGGCTGGGCACATTTCAGATGGTTTGTGATCGAAACCACAGTATCCACACTTCTTGTTCTTCTTTCCAGGAGCTCCTCATGGCTGCAACTATCCTGGGCACCTCTGCACTGCATCTGCCCTTTCTTTTTTGACACTGGATGCCCTCGTGGCTGACAGTGGGGGGTGGGTTTGACAAGGGTCTTCTATCTCTGCTGTTTGGCTGTTTGATCATTAGTGGAATTGCAGGAGGATCAGAATTTCATCCAAGGATATCCCCAGCTGATGGAGAATAAGGTGGTGGAGTGCAACAGACTTACACTACTAGATAATTTGTGTGTGTATCTCCTTGTGATGGTCAATAGACATGCAGTCTGATGTAAAACATGTCCACTGACTCTGAGTCTCCCTGTAGAGCTTGATGCAACTTAAAATGCTCATAATCGGGATTCACATGTGGGTCAAAACACCTATTGAGGTCCGCTATTGCGGCATCATAGTCATCATCGTCCTCTGTATTTGGAAGTGTCTCAAATAGTTCATACAATTTATCACCCCCAAAATGCATCAGCAGTGAGCAGCTGTCTCTCTTTTGCCGCAGAAGTAATGAGTGGAACAGCTGAGCCACATCCTCCATCGAGGTGCAGCCGTTGCAGGGTCTGCCAACTGGTTGAAATGAGGCAGAGGGGTGATGGCGGCGTGTGCGTAGGTCACATGGGGCACCGGGGCCTGTGTTGGTGGTGGGTCTCCCATCGGAGCCCCCAAGAGGGTGGACTGAACACCTGTGCACTTATTATTTTAGTCTGATGTCCTGATGTTATTCTCCATTTCATTTCACCTTTCCACCTTTGTTTAAAAAAATAAATTCTTTACAAGCAAGTCTTTCAGGCAAACAAGGCCCAGTCTGCTCTAGGCAAGGTGTTTAGCCCTGGAAAGAGTGGGGAGTGCACAGAGAAGCCCAGGTAGCATGCAGTACTTTCTACTGTGAGGACCATGCAGGGCTCTAAACCATGGAGCAGTGGAGCAGGCTGTCAATGGCTTCCTCAGTGTAATCCAGTCCTGGACGGGTGGGGGCAGACCAGTGCAACAAGCATCAAGTTCAAGCAGGCCGTCTGGTAAGGCATTGGCATGTGAGGGCTGTAGGTAACACCCATTAACACCGGAACACAGAGGCACAGCTGCTGAGGCCAATTCAGGCGGAAAGCCATGCCCATTGGAGGAGCTGCGGCACAGCGCGGCCCAAGCACAGAGCTGGTCACAACAGCATCAAAGATAGCCGCACCTCCAGGGACAGCAGTAGTCAGGCACCAGGAAATCTCTCTGAGGCGTTTTCCTGGGGCTGATGAGAGTGAGAGGGCCCGGCGCTGGAGGTAAGTATGGCATCAGCAGCATGGCTCACGGCCTGACACAGGGAGTGGCTTCAGAACGAGGGGTCAGACCCACTTGTTGCCTTTGTAATGTGGTGTGGCGGAGTGGTTGTTAGGCCCAGTGGTGTGCCACAAATGATGGACACCCACAACCAGCTATTAACTATCGGCGAGGCCACTAGCAACCTTCTGCCCATTTATTTACACCCTCAGGCAGAGCCCAGCCATGAGGGTTGTATGTCGATACATTTGGTTGTAGAGGCCTGGTGGCTCTCTACAATTTTCATACAGTTATTCAGTATACAAAAATCTTTGACAGTGTTTGACTTGATATACCTACTCTGAGGGAACCTTTAAATGAGTGCATATACTTTTTTAAGACTTGGGTTGCCCATATAGTTGCATAGAAAACTAGGATAGCACACAGCATCTATAGCTAAGCAGTTGTGAACTTCTAATACAGCAAGTTTATTTTTATTCGCCTCTGTGAACAATATGTCGGATAGGAATAAATTAAATATGCTCTTTGTTAAGGTGTGAAATTATATCAGCGTTGCATGTTACATACAAGTACAGGTTGCAAGTACAAGGTCTTACATAGCTGTTTAGAGTGTACCCAAGTAGCTGCACTTACACATGAGTCTATCTGATCAGTTAGAATGCAGAGTAAATCTTGTGGGGATATGAGAGATTGAGAGGAAAGTTGATTTCAGAAGGCTTAGTTGAAGGAGTCATTGAAAGACCACCTTAGGAAGGTTCTTATCAGCTCATCATGCATGTTTTCTGCCAAGACCGATCCCAGATGGAGATCAAGAATGTTGACAGACAAAATACAGGTTTTACCTGTGAGAATACCAATACTTCTGGAAGCACTTGGCACCTACACGAAATATAGCTGAGGTGGTGGACATTTGATAGCCTCAAATGAAAGAATTGCAATAGGAATGTATGAATAAACAGAGCCGGAAGAAGGGAATCAACTGTGGGGCCTACTAAGACCCAGTAGGAGTGGCAGTTGGGGTCTACTTCGTTCAAAAAGTACATTGTGGGTTAGGAGAATAAGTTTCACCATAATATATACAGTAGCTAAAATATATCTTAAGCCTACAAATAAGGTTAGGTACCACAAGTAGCCATCATCATATAAGTATAAAACAACAAAATTACTTGACCAAAATTTCATAGTGGCTACAGGGCATAAGTATGTGGCCTGTGTGGCTGTGGCTACTGCACAATGTTTTTAGTATTTGCATGCAATAAAAAGCAGTACCACTGCCCTCACTATTCATGGGACATGGGTAGATTTAATGACGACTATGTCCAGACTACTTTATTCTTGCTTGCAGTACCCACAGACAAAACCATACCAGGGTGTGCGCAGAGAATAGCCTGAGACAAACCATTGGTGCAGTACTCCTAGCTGGAGTATCCATGGGACAAATCTGTGGGTAGTTTTCAAATGGTATAGCCTTCATTGTTTAAAGTACTCATTTTTATTTCAAATCAAATCAAGAATTTCAATCCCAAGAACAACTCAGCCTGGCAAAAGTTCTCCCAATTCGGGGGAGCCATCAATATTGCGGTAAGCCCGGGCCGGAACTGGGGGTTGTGGTAAGGTGCACAGCGGCCTTCAAGAGAAGGCTGCCACGGTTTACTTTGAGCCGGTCTACAATGTGGCTCTTTTAAAGAGTAAGTGAGGCATATTAGTTGCTTCTGTATTAATATAATTGCAATGTTAAGAAAAAGTCTATTTGCGCTCTAAACTTGTAATACTGGAACAAGTTTCTTGGGCATTTCACCACATTTGAGGTACAGTGTGTTGGCATGTAAATGTCAAATTCGTACAATAGATAATAGCAACGAAATAATTACAATGCTGATTAAACTACAGTGCTCTCAAATTCGGATACCTTTAGACAAGTAAAGCAATTTTGTCAGGTTACAGGAAGTTCCTAACAGGTAAGATTTAATAATGTCCGGTAATTTCAGAGATTTTTAAATGATAAAAAGTTTCATGTTATTTATTTATTGATATAGAAACTAGAACTCTTCAAGACGATTGAACAAAAATCTAAAATAATAAATCTGTAATTTAAAAATAATGAGATTGGTAATCCAAATTAAAAATCTGCCTCTTAGTATATCCATATGCATGGAATAATCATACATTTTACTGTTATGCGTTCATGAATGTAGCTTAAATTAAATGTATGCACGGGTTTTATTTCTCTTTATGGCATCCTTTAAAACAACTTGGACAAACAACAAAACAAGAATTACAATACACTATAAGTTATTTTAATATCCTGTAGTGGTATATGCTTCCGAGAAAATAACAAGGCAATTATTAAGGTTTGGTGTTTGTGCAGAAATGCCAAGTTGCTTCGAGCGACTACACAGTGCAAATTATGTATAAAGTGCGTATCCTTTAAAGTTAATAGGGAGAAAAATTACTTTAAAACTGAAACGTTAACTTTTATTTTCATCCTTTCTGACAAATCAAAAAAAGTATTTTAAACGTTTTTAAGTTTTAAAATATGTTAAATTTAGCAAACAATTTTATAACATTGAAACCAATGATCTCCGAGAAGAGTTTGAAACAAAAATATAATGTTCATAGGTATAGCATAACCAGTACCATTTATTCATTTTTATATATAAGGTATTCGGATCATTTTATGGCAGTGAGGGGTAGTATGTTTTTGATCCGTAGCTAAGACCTCGAGTAGCCGTGTGAAATAAGTAATGGATAACAAATATTTTTTTACAGAGAATGTATATTAGGAAACTTTTTTGAATTGCTTGATAATTGTTGGACACCGCACTTTTTTTGTTTGAATAGAATAAGCATATTTTATGTGTATGTTCTGCACACTTATGTGTATTTTACATATTTTATATGTGGAAGAGTAAGATCATTAAAATGGCGCTGCTGGCACCAGTAGGAGATATTTTGTGACGGGACATATGCATGCATGCGTTTCTTGGGCAGGAATTACTTTATCATGTTGCTTGGGAACCTTAATGAGTGGACTTTGTGTTTAGGCAATCTATTTGTCCACGTTGGCTATCATTTGTTTGGGCTTATGGTTTTGATTAGCCTGTTTTCTTGGGAAGTTAATGTGGCACGTGTATTGGGCTTGAATGTAGTCCCAGATGCTGGCACTGACGGTAACATTTCAGTTGCAAAACCCATTTTATGTGTGATATGGAAATTCCTTTTGCTTGGTTCTGTTCATAATATAATGAATTATTTCATTTTATATGGCTTTACAATAGTATGCCGTACTCAAACATGAATAAGATATGCCTTTTTGCAAGATAATTTCAAGATATCGGAAAAAATAGTGCAATGCAAAAAATAACAATGTGAGTAAGGTAATGAGTATCATAACTCTGGATATCTTCTTTGTAATTAGGACTTCAAATGTTTAACTTGTAAATGTTTAATAGTCTGCATTGGATTTAGATAACTCATAATCGATTCATTCAGAAGACTCACCTAACTACCCATGCCTAGGCTTTGGCGAGATTGTGAAATATTTAAACTGTATAAAATACAAACCTCTTTCGGAATTTTCTTGCTTTATACCTATTTCTGTCTGGGGTCATGCAACTGAAAAGCATGCAGAAGGTATGTCCATGCATACAAAAGGCACCCAAAATAACAATTTGTTGTATTACTCATACATTTTCTACAGTTACAAGTTGAATATTGCTATTACAGCACATGTAGCTGCGGCGAAAATTGTGTTTCACTGTGCCTCAAGAAACATTTTCTGCAATAAACAAGTCTATCACGAGTGGAAATGACTAAACATAAGCGTTGGTTAAACAGACACATTGTAATATGCATACAAACCCGGTAATCCTAAAATTTCATAATTGTCCCGGTCTAGTCATGTCCAGATTTATCTTGAACATTAAGTTAATGCCATTTTTACTCCCTAGTACCATGCATTTTTTAGTTTGCTAATTGATGATTGTATTTGATATTTGGAATCTGATGCCAAACCATAGCATTACACACACTATACTTTCAGTGCACTTATGTCTACTCTCAAATTGTTTTCTTATTGGAAGAATGTGAAAAATCAGTTTGTTGATTGGGTGGGGGGGGGGGGGGGTGCAGCCCTTTTCCAGCAACAGCCAAAATCCTTGTCAGGGGGACCCACACAAGTTATTAAAATAATCTGTGCTTAACCCTCTGACAGCTTGGCACAAAAACAGTCAGGCTTAGCTTTGAGGCAATGTGTAAAGTATTTATCTATCACACAAACAGCAATACAGTATGAAAAACACAAGAAAAACCACAGACCAATTTAGAAAAATAGAGTAAAATGTAAATAGTCAGTCAGTCAGTCAGAAATACTTTATTCGACAGCCACGAGTCATAAAAGCATACAATATTATTAAAAGAAAATACTCATTCCAGCCAAATACATAACAATAAAATAGTCACATATATCAATCACAATATTCATATCTAAAAACGTTCGTAAGAAAAGACAATATCATATAAAGTGCACTGTGCTCAAGTAATAGACCAGATCCATAATTAATATCACATATAAAAATGTACCGTACTAGTCAAGAAGGGGAAAACACAATTGGGCCAGCAGAGAACACAAAATGACTATTACAAGAGTAGCCTGTTCCTGTGTCTAATGGCCACAATTAAAAAACTTGCGACCACAAAGCAAACCATGGGTGATGCCAGCATTTGTAGATAGAGCTGAGCTGGCCTCACTTGGACAAACTGGCATTCTCTCAGTAGAGGGAGGATGTACTGCCTATGCAGGGATTCATAGTAGGTAAAAAAAATTATGTGCAATGTATCCTGTCCGAGAAGTTATCACAGGGGCAAGGTTTTAACAAATCAGATTTTGAATATCCTCTCGGGAATGTCAGCAGCCAGGAGACCCTATTTAAACGAAATCTTGTTTAAAACAAAACAATGGTATGGTTTATTAACATAAGATAAATATGGTTGCAGCTGAGGTCCTAAGCTCAGAGTGACATACCATCTCACCGAGGGCTTACCTAACTCGGCCTCCTCCCTAAGGCATTTCCGCCTATCCACAAACTGCTGTTTAAAATCTATGATCGCAGTCTTGCCCAAAGGCTTTGGGGTCAAATACAAATCCGGGCACCCTAGACACATTTTGTTTCTTCCTTTATGTATTTAAGCCAAGTGATTTGCTATGCTCTCTCTAGTGCCATACAGTCAGAAATTATAAGCTGATTTAAATTGGGGGGGTGAGTCCAGATTCTGAGCCATCGTAGCAGGGGGGAAAATGTGATCTGGTCTGCAATGTACCCCATCCCCATTTCTTCATGCAGGCAATAAACAGGAGTAGCTACAGGGACCCCAAGGAGTTTGCTCATAAAATTATTCTCAGCCACTTGAATATCCTTTACATCTTTGTAACCCCAGATATTGCAACCATACGTGGCCATAGGAATACATTTTGCGGTATAGACTTTCAAGAGTGCGGGCAAGGGGTTTTGACCCTAGTCTTTTTGCAAAGTCCATAGTGGCCCCCGTTGCTCTTGCCAAAATGTTCTTTTTAAGTATTCGTTGCGCTCCCCATGTACCTTGGTCATCAAAGAGTACCCCTAAGTATACGAAAGTGGATACTTTGGTTAATTCGTCCCCATTACAGTAAAATGTTGCCTTGGCCGCCTTTCGCGGGCCAATCGACATTGCATGAGATTTCTTAAAATTCGTTACCAAGTCCAGTAAATTAATAAAATCTATAAAACAATGTTAAAGTTGTTGCAGGCCCCTTGCAGTTCTAGACAATAAAACCGCATTGTCGGCATACAATAATGCGGGAATCAATTTGGCACTGGCCCTTGGTGTGTCCTTGCAGCATGATGTTAAAATGTCCCCCAGTTTGTTGATATATAGGGTGAATAGTAGGGGGGCCAAAATGCACCCCTGCCGTACCCCCCTTCCTACTGGCCAAGAAGCTGTCAAGCTGCCATCTTCAATAAACTGTACCACAGCCAAAGTGTTAACATGTGCAGAATGCAGGAAGGAGATCAAATCAGCCTCTAGCCCTATTTCACGAAACACCAACCACAGCTTAGACATATTGACAAGGTCAAAAGCTGAGGTTAGATCCAAAAAGACCAGGTGCAGGACACCTCACTTGGCAATGGTATACTTCCCGATTACCAAATGGAGATTCAGGCATTGGTCTATTGTCCCCTTTCCCTGTCTGAAACCATATTGGAGGTCGGAAATAACATTAAAATGATCAAGCCAGACTGTGAGATGATCCAGGACTACCTTGCCCATAATTTAGGCACAGAGTCCAGAAGCAAAATTGGCCTATAACAAGCCGGGTCGTCACGGAGGCCCGTTTTAAAAATGGGACAATAACTGCCTTTGCCCATGATGGGGGAAAACCATAAGCACTGACAGCTTTAAAAACATGTGTTAGGATCCTGGCCCAGACTTTGGGGTCTGCCTTATAAAGGTCTGCCGGTATCCCGTCAGGGCCAGGAGCCTTCCCCCCCCGATGTTGATATAATAGCTTTAAGAACTTCTTCTATATTAAAATGAAGGGGAGCGCTGTCTGGTTCAAAAGCTGTGTGTCCCGCTATTTCTACAAGGTTGGTGCTGCTATAAATATTGCTGAAATGCTGGACCCATTTCTCTGCCGGTATTATGCAATCCTTAGTTAGGTTTGGCATATCTGAAAAAAAGAGGACTGTTAACTATGGACCAAAATCGTGAGCTGTCAGACAGGACACTAGCTTGGCCAAGCTCCTCCCAGGCATGCTCTCTTAGTTGTTTTTTTCTCTCACACACAGCTAGTTTATAAGCCATCCTGCAGCTCCTGGTTAGTATCGGATCCCTCGGGTTTTGCTTTACAGCCTTCATTAGCTCATTATGGGCAGCTGAACATGTGTCATCAAACCACCTTTTTAGTTTTGAGGATTTTAAAGCTTGAAGCACTGCAAGCAAATCCCAAACTAGGCTCTCTTACAATACAGCTCCTAGCAGTGAAGGATGATTATAAGTTAGAAATATTTATGAATGATATCCTCCCCCAGGCTGCAAGAAAGCTGTATGTGCAGTTCAGACACAGTACCTTGCCTGTACGCGAGGTCACTAACAAATGGGCCGGACAGAAAGAGGAGGGTTGTCCTGTATGCATTACACAAGAAGAAACAGAAATGCATGTTTTATTTTTCAGCCCCGGCTACCAAAACGCAAGGCGTTATTGGCTAGTGCAGCTCTGTCGGAACCTGGGTTTTGAGCACTGTAGGGAGGCTTTTCAGGTTTTAAAATATGATACATCTAAACCTATTGTGTTTGCTGTTTCAAGATATTTAAACACAATGTGGCGCATGAGGTGGGCTTTTATTCAGAAGGGTAAAAATGCATCAAATGTGTACCAGCAGCATACTTTTAACTGTGATTATTATCTGCACAGTTTTTGTTAGATACTTATTTTAGTAATAGATTATCTTGTACATAGAATTGTACATAGTATTAATTATTCTTGCCATTTAAAATTATTTATTCAATCATTTCTGCTATTTTCTTTACCTGATGGCCGAATGCACCACATCAATTGATATAAATTCTTCCCGCAGTGTCCTTTTAATGCCTCTCCTCTCCCTCCTATGGCTAATTAGTAAAACCTATTGCACCTGTTTCTAAAGTTAGGATTTGTATCTTAAATGGAGTGTTCTTTTTTAACTGACATATTGTATTTTTATCAATGTCTGTATTCTAAGCTTGTGCTTACTTTTTATGGTCCTGGCGACCGAAATAAAAGTTATTGAAACAAAGGATTTCACCTTCGTTTTGGTCACTAAGTTCGAAGCTGCCATTTTAACAATAATGTCAAAGGTATCTAGAGTAGCTCTATCTTGTAGTACAGGATAAATAATTATTTTACACCCAAATATCAAAACTCCAATCAGTAGATCCGGAGATATGCCGTTAAAAGGTTTCATCAAAAACAAAGCAGATGCCAGTACTGATATAACTTTGAAATATTAATCAGCATGCGCTACACGAAAAACAATCACTGTAGCCTTGAGGAAATAAATTCCATGCCTTATTTAGGGAATTTTTATGATCTTTTTAGATCATTATCTTATGGAGCATTTTTTCAAAAATTGGAGAAGGAAAATGGAAACATAGTCTCAACAACACATTTTGGAGTACATATTAACAATATTTACTTATAGTCGCCTATTGCTGCTTGACTCTTAATGTTATTAAGCCACTGTGGCATAAAGGTGACAAACCGCAACCCACGCTTAGAGCGACTGTCTACTGGCAGCGGTCACGCCTTCTGAAAAATTTGCGTTTTCCGGTTCTATTTTTGTAGTGGATATGTAAAACAGCTGGCATGTTTGTTTTATACCGCATTTTGCACGTGATACCGTGTTAATCCAGCGAGTGGCGAGGCTGAGCCCATGTCTTACCTCGAATCGTAGTCTCTTGGAGTATCTCTTTCTTCTCATGCATTTCCAAAGGGTCAGGATTCTGTCCTTACTTCCCGTATCCTTTGTACTTCCGGTATGAAAAAGTTCAATATAAGGATTCTGGGATTTGAAGTCTTTGGGGGTCATTAGGATGGCGGGTGTTCATCCTATCAGGAAACGGGACCACCCACCATAAGGGCGGGGGTCCCATTGGGGCAATTAGGATGCGCCCGCCACAGTGGCGGGTGCACCCTGCATTCCTGTCATTGAGGCGGGTGGTGCACTCAGCACCGCCCATTACAATGCCAGGAAGGCATGTGGTGCATTTCCATGCACAACATGACAGGCACCGAGTGGTGCCTGCCATGTGGTGCATGGAACTGCAGAGGGGTACCAGAGGTACCCCCCATGTGCACCCTCCACTTCCCAGATTCCCTGGGGGCCTGCAACAGGCCCCCACAGTCTATTCCTGCATGCCTTTCTGTGGCAGCAATGCCGCCACTGAAAGGCATGTTACAGCATTCATGGAAATATGGCTGGCGGCGTCTAACAGACACCGCCACCATATTAAACCCTTTTCCGCCCGGTCAACGAGTTGACAGGCGGAAAAGCGGCTGACAGTCTTTTTGTCTGCCGCGGTCTCCCCACCATAGAAATATGGTTGGGGAAAATGGGTGGCGGGTGGGGTCGGATCATGGGTGGATCGCCACCGGCATGTGGGCGTGGCGATCCGCCCGTGATCCTAATGGCTCCCTAGGTCTTTTAAGTAGTTGGTTATTGAAAAACCGAACTGGCATACAAAAATACGGATTCCTCTGCCCATGCACCAATTTGTTTGAAAAAAGAATGAAACATTGTTTAGGTCACTGAGTCTGAATTAGCCTGCTGGTGATTATAACTTATAGATTTCCGATAATTCATTCAATCCATCAACCGCTGTGTTAAACTTCACTATCAGCATTGCTTCATGCTGAGTTAGTTTATGGTCCAAGTGGCCACCTCTTGGGTCTGGCTCTATTTTGGAAATGATTGTCCATTTTAAATCTCTTTCTGTGTGATAGAAATTATTCCAGTGATTGACCAATGGCGCTGTGTGTATATTTCTTTTTATTCTGTATTTGTGTTAGGAAATCCTATTGCGTATCTCTTGGTTGGTCTTGCCGATGCACAGTTTAGGGCAAGGGCATAAAATGCCGTAGACAACATTCCTGGTCTTACAGTTGGTAAATGCTTTGTGTTTCCAGTGGACATCTTTATGGGAGAAGAAAGATTTTTCTATTGTTTGGTCACAACTAATGCAAGTACCGCATTTATAATGTCCTAGAATTGTCAGAAGGCCCAAAAGTTCTCGCAATGTGTTTTGTGATGGAAGTCTAGGTAGTGCAGCCCATACTACTTTGTTGGCAATACTGCTATCTGTTTTTGAAGGCACAAAGGGAAGGGGCTGCAAAAGTTTGGTCTACATTTTTGATCAAGTGCTAATTTTGAATGATTACTTTCTTCAGAAGGTTGGAATTAGGGCAAAAGGTGGTAACACACACCGTTCGGTCCAGTGGTTTTTTGTCTTTCTTCTGTAAAAGCGAGTCACATTGTGTCCACCAGGCTTGCTTCATGGCATTTTTCAACAGTTTTTTTAGGGTAGCCCCTGTCTAGAAGGAGTCCTATCAAGTTGTTGGCATGCAGTGTGTTTTTATCTTTAAATGTGCAGTTTATTTTTATCCTTAAAAATTGGCCATAGGCCAAATTTTCCCGTAGGCTCCAGGGATGATTTCTGGAAAAGTAAAGAGCTTTATTTCTATCAGTGGGCTTTGTCACCAGGCTGCCTTCTGAGGCGTAAACCTCAACGTCCAGAAATGCCATTCTGCGCTGGGAATGATTCAACATGAATTTTATATCTGCCGTTTAAGGTAAGTATGGAGCCTAAAAGCACAAAATACCACTCATGATTACCTGGTCATGTAATACATAGTGAAGGTCACATGTTCAGGCAGACAGTGATGGAGCACAGTTCATACAGGGACCAGGTTAGTCCTGCTGAAAATGTTACCTTGTAAAGTCATACAGCAAACAAATGATGGTCGGAATGCTGACAATGCAAACATTCTCCCTCAGTCAAAAGATCTGGGTAAATCCATTGTTATTTTGCCCAATACGCCACCCCAGTTTGGACCCAGCTATATGCAAATCAGTCTTGACCCTGTGACCCATGAGAACAGTCCAGACCGAACTGCCAGGCCAGTTCCTCCCTGGAACGGAAACAACCATCCTGGGACCGGTTTCAGGGTATGTCATCCTTCTTCAGCCAGGCTAACTTGAATCCAGTGGCACAGTGAGCAAGGGACCCACGTCTGGGCATACCCATCCCACTTAGGGCGAGAAGTGTTACAGCAAACAAATGATGGACAGAATGCTGACAATGTAAACATTCTCCCCCAATCAAAAGAACTGGGTTAAATCCATCATTCTTTTGCGCACTACGCCACCCCAGTTTGGACCCAGTCATATGCAAATCAGTCTTGACTCTGTGCCCCATGGAAACAGTCCAGACTAAACTTTTAGGCCAGGTCCTCCGTGGACTGGAAACAAGCATCCTGGGACCGGTTTCAGGGTATGTCACCCTTCTTCATCCAGGCTAGCTTGAATCCAGTGGCACAGTGATGAAGGGACCCACGTCTGGGGATACCCATCCCACTTAGGGTGAAATGTTTTACAGCAAACAAATGATGGACGGAATGCTGAGAATGCAAACATTCTCCCCAAGTCAAAAGATCTGGGTTCAATCCATTGTTTTATTGCCCACTACGCCATCCCAGTTTGGACCCAGTCACATGCAAATCAGTCTTGACCCTGTTCCCCCTGGGAAAAGTCCAGACCAAACTGCCAGGCCAGGTCCTCCCTGGCCGGAACTAAGCATCCTAGAACCGGTTTCAGTGTATGTCACCCTTCTTCAGCCTGGCTAGCTTGAATCCAGTGGCACGGTGAGCAAGTGACCCACGTCGGGACATACCCATCCCACTTAGGGCGAAAAGTGTTACAGCAAACAAATGATGGACGGAATGCTGAGAATGCAAACATTCTCCCCAAGTCAAAAGGTCTGGGTTGAATCCATCATTCTTTTGTCAACTATGCCACCCCAGTTTGGACCCACTCATATGCAAATCAGTCTTGACTCTGTGCCCCGTGGGAACAGTCCAGTCCGAACTGTTAGGCCAGGTCCTCCCTGGACAGGAAACAAGCATCCTGGGACCGGTTTCAGGGTATGTCACCCTTCATCAGCCAGGCTAGCTTGAATCCAGTGGCACAGTGAGCAAGGGACCCACGTCTTGGCATACCCATCCCACTTAGGTCGAAAAGTGTTACAGCAAACAAATGATGGACGGAATGCTGAGGGGGAAAAAGAACAATGGATTTAACCCAGATCGTTTGACTGGGGGAGAATGTTTGCATTGTCTGCATTCCGTCCATCATTTGTTTGCTGTTAGACCTTGTAAAGTCAAGCACAAACCATTCTGTTCCCAGTGGAGGATGCCAAAAGGAGCAGGCAGAAGGTTGTGGATGGTTGCCGCTGTAGTGTAAAGAGCAAATTGGGCATTTCAGACAGTTCTCACTGTAGCACAAAGATCCTGTAGGGCTTCATGGATGGTCATTGCTGGTGCTTCATGTTGGCTGTCACCGTAGGCTGTCAATGCTGGAGGTCAACATGTAGATTTCAAATTGCTGGTCAACACTGGTGTATTCTGTAGCACGAAGAGTCGGTTTCACCGGAGCGTCAAGTTGGCAGTCAGTGCAAGAGGTAAGATTTAGGCATGAGCTGATCCATTCACAGTTGCAAAGAGCCCAAAATATCAGGATTTCTCATTTTCTTCCAGGAGGAGGTCAACTGACCCCACACCAAGGGTTCAGAACCTGGGAGGCACCTCTTGGAAAACGGGAACTTATCGAACAAAGGTCAACTGGGCTCAGCAGGTCTAGCTAGGTCCAGTGCAGCAGGACAGCTGGGAGGTTGCAGAGAGGCCTCTGGAGCCTTTTATGTCCCCGTAACTCCAAACAAGAGGTTAGTAACCTGGCCCTTAGAGTCTCTCAGCCCGGGTTGAAGGGTCCAGGTCTAATCTTCCTTCTCAACAGCAGGGCAGATCTCAAGCTGCAAGGCAGCCCTCTGGCAGCAGGGCTGTCCTTCTATAGTATCCACAGGTCCAGAAGTGTACTGAAGTTTGGGACTGAGGGTCCCTTTTTATACCTGCAGCTTACTTTGAAGGTGTCTTCCCCTACAGAAGTGTATGGAATGTTCTACTTCCCTGCCCTGGTCCCAGACTCTCTGCGAGTACAATAAGGTATTGTGAAGTACTTTGTGTGTGAACTGAGGATGGCTCTTTGAAGTGCAAGTGAGACAAGTGACAGCTCTGCTCTTCTCATCAAATCAGGATAAACCATCTTGCCAACACCCAGACCCTCTATTGTGTGGATGTCTGGGAGGAATAAAGAAAAGTCAACTGCCACCTCATGTGACCGAGGAAATAGTCTGTAGGCACTAAATATTTAGGACAAGAAAATTACAACTTTCTTAATGTTGCATTTTCAGACTTAAAAGCTGACTTTACCATTAAAGAGAGTTTTAAGTAACAATTCCTCAGACACCATACATGATATTGCTACCTGCTCCGAAACAAATGTTATCGTGAATTGAATGTACTAGGCTAACCAAATTTTATCTTATGGAAGAGGTAGGCCATGCTATAGAGAAAAATGAATTTGAGAGTTTAAACTGCCAGGATATATAAAAGTTAAAATATACTCCCAATTATTTAAATACACAACAACCTCCCCTATAGGCTATATTGAGTCTATCCTATGGGTGACTTATATGTGTTCAATTTCAAAATGCTTTATTCGGTTTGTACAAGTACAACCATATAGCAACACATAAATACAGTTTCAGGTTTATATTCATGTGAATTAAATGATAAAACATTTAAAATAACAGCATTATCCATACCACACTTTTTTGGTTCAATTTGTAGTACAACAGAATCACATTAGGGAGCTAGGTTAGGATTAATTACTCTATATATTCTAACAGCAAATATTATACAGTTGGTAAGTGTAAAGGAAATGCAGATGTAAGTACAAGAATTCAAAGAACCTATTATATACATAAAGTGCTATTGCTATAAACATGTCAATAACTATAAATATAAAGTGCAAAAGGGCAAAAGGTTATTTTGTCAATATAGTCATTATAGCAGCAATTTTATTTACAATAGATATCTGTGCAAAAAACGCATATGCAAAGACTCTAGTGCAAAAAAGCAAATTCCACATTAAAATGTAACATTTGAATTTAATCACCCTAGACTTATATGTGTTAAAAAGAAGCTTTAGGCCTGGTAAAAGGTTTATTTTGCCAGTCTGAAATAGCAGTTTAAAAATGCACGCACCGGCTGCAGGGGTAGATTTGAGGCAGATTGAAAGGACTATGTAAATGAAAGGCACAATGAGTGTTGCATACCCAGTAGTAGCTTTTAAATTACAGGCCCAGGGTACCTGTAGTACCACTTGATTGGGACTTGTAAGCAAATATACTGTTGGTTGTAAGCCACGCTTACCATGTTTAAAGGGAAGAGCATAAGCACCTTAGCAGTGGTTGGCAGTGTTAAAGTATGCAGTATCCTAAAGACCAACTAAAATGATTTCAGTACTTGCGACTCTTGAGGCGGAAAGCCGAGAGTCAGGGAGCTGAATTCTGTTAAAATTGATTTTAAATCGTTTTCACAT
Organism: Lissotriton vulgaris; assembly: GCF_964263255.1. NCBI lineage: Eukaryota > Metazoa > Chordata > Amphibia > Caudata > Salamandridae > Lissotriton > Lissotriton vulgaris. The sequence goes on along the minus strand of NC_141693.1, from coordinate 959,606,859 downwards.
TTATTTCAGTGACACTTGCCTTCTTTAATTTGTTTTAGAAACGCCTTGTGATTGTGACACCGTTTTTTAAAAACGTTACTAGCACGAACCGCCTAACCTTTGCGCGCTCCTCCCGAGGTCGACGTGCTCCTAGGTGGCCGATTTGGGGCTCCAAAACCATCGAAGTAGGCACTCGAGCTCCTGGTGCACAGGCGCCATCTTGGGGGAGGAACGGTCGGCGCTCTAGTGTCGCGGGCGATCTGGCCCGTGCACTACACATAGGGCAGGCAGAATCACCCATCCATTGATAGCACTTGCGACTCTTGAGGCGGAAAGCCGAGAGTCAGGGAGCTGAATTCCATTAAAATTGATTTTAAATCATTTTCACGTTTATTTCAGTGACATTTGCGTTCTTTAATTTGTTTTGGAAACGCTGTGTGATTGTGACTCCGTTTTTTAAAAACTTTACTCGCACGTACCCCCTAACCTTTGCGCGCTCCTCCCGAGGTCTACACGCTCCTAGGTGGCCGATTTGGGGCTCCAGGACCGACGAAGTAGGCACTCGAGCTCCTGGTGCACAGGCGCCATCTTGGGGGAGGAACGGTCGGCGCTCTAGTGTCGCGGGCGATTTGGCCCGTGCACTACAAAATGCCCTCCTTTATTCCTACGCGCAGCGGGCGCGACAATGACGCGCCGGAGGTGCGCCAAAGGTAAGCCTGTGTGCGCCCGTCCGCGCCAGGTCGGGCCAAGGGCCTGACATTCTGATCCCTAATCCTTATAATATTCCTACGTATTCTAGGGATCTTCTACTCCAACTGAACCAGCCCCTTCGGCCTTCCTGTGCTCACTCTATCACAGTCAATGGTCCGGGGAATCAATGCTCTCATTGCCCATACAAGCTTCCCTCCCCTAGGCCCTGCCCCCTGCTCAGGAAGTTCACATGCTCTTAGAGGAGCGCAAATTGGAGATCCTATTCTTAACAAAAACATGGCTTGCAGCGGACTCTGAGCCGGATGTAGTCCAGGCATTGCCTCCTGGGTATTTGATACAGAATCGGGACCGAGTCAGAGGGAGGGGAGGGGGAATAGCTATAATCCACAGAGACAATCTTGTCTGCCGGTTGCATGGCAGCCCTCTCCTCGACTGTGAAAATGTTCAATTCTCGATTCAAATCTCCCCTTGTAAATCCCTTTCGGGAGTCCTTATATGCCGCCCTCCGGGCATATTGGGACAATTCTGTAGCTCCCTAGTGGAAACCTCAATGGCCCCGGCGGGCACACTTTCCAACTTTATGATCTTAGGGGACCGAAATATACACTTCGATAATAACGGAGACACTGTAGCTTCTGAACTTTTATTGGATCTAGCAGCTCATCAGCTGCACTTGGGGAGCCATTTCCCTACCCACATATTGGGGCATTTGCTCGATCCCATATTCTCCAACATCACGGACCTTAAAGTGGCGCTACCCATTCCAATACTGTGGTCTGATCACTGGCTTATCCCGTTCAACTGGTGGATTCCGACCACTCCCCCTCCCAGATCTGTCTATGGCAGGCCAACACGCCCTTGGTCTAAACTTGATCCGGAGAAATGGAAGCAGGCTCTGGAGTGCTCGCTGCCCACCTTTGAAGCGGATCCCACAGCCGCTGACACTGTGTTCTCTTCTTGGATAGAAACCTCTCTTAATAGATTCCTTCCAAAAAAAACCTCTCTTAAATCCCGGTAAAAAAACACCTTACCCTGGTTCACCAAAGAGGTCCGATCTTAAAAAATACTCTGTAAAAAGGCAGAAAGAACTTGGAGGAAGGACTATGACCCTAACAGAAAGAGGGTGTACAAACTTACAATTCTAAACTATAAAAAGGCCCTTGAAGCGGCACAAGTAGCCTTCTTTGAGGAAAAGATAAGTACTGTGGCCAACTCACCTGGAGAACCTTACCAAATAGTGAAATCACTTTTAAAAATCCCTGAGCCCCGAGATCTGTCACTAGAGGGAGGCAAGATGGCGTCCATGCCGGACGTATGAGCAAGCAGCTGCTGCCAGACCTCACGGGACGATAGGCTGCTCGAGTTAGGAGCGGGCTGAGGAGAGCACCTGCCTCGGCGTGTTGGTGCTTAGTGCTTAGTTTTGTTTTGAGCGGAGTATGATATAATCATCTGCCTCGGAGTTAATGTGGTTACTGTGGAAAGCGGCGGCAAGCAGTGCATGACTATGGACCCAGCGGCGTTGTCAGTGGGTGGCGCGTTGGAAGCAGTTCACGCGTCTCACCTGGTTAGGAGCTGATGGCGCGGCCCCTGGGGGCTGCGTTGTGGTCGCTGTAGTCAGAGGCACAAGTGACGTGGAGGGAGCACAGGAAGGAGCAATGGCTCCGAAAGGACGAAAGGGACGTGGACAGGGGAATGCCCCCTCTGAAGCGCAGGGCGGACAAGAGGCTCTGAGCGCTGCGAAGGTTGCGGCTGCTGCTGCACGAACTGATACACGCAGCAAGGATTCAGAAAAGACAGTAAGAGGGGGGGCTCGAGGAAAAGAAACTGTGGAAGCAAATGTTGTCAAACAAGTAAAGGGGATCCCGGAGCTATTTTCCTCTATAAAGCAAAAGGAAAGGGAAAAGCAAGGCTCATTAAGTGCTGACACACTCGGGGAGTGCCCAGTTGAAATGACTGCCAAAATTTCTTTCTCGCTGAACAGGGGGACTGAAGGGCAGATATGTGAGAGTGGGGAAATGGCAATAGAGGGAGTTCTGGGAGCCGAGAGTGGCTTGGAGATTCTGAACGACTTAGCTACTGTTCAGAGCAATGTTGAAGTAACAAATGCCACAATGTTACATGAGAATGACTTAGATCTAGAACAGATCCCAGATTCTGAGCTAAATACTGACTCGATTACTCAGACTTTACCCAACATGGATGGACCCTTGACAGAGGGGGGCCCACAAGGGGCTGCTTCACATGTTTTATTGGTCCCTAATATTACTGAATCCGACTCTGCTGACTTCTATTCTCTTTCGGAGCAATCTGTGTCCTCCACCGAAGACCTGGTACAGCAATATGCTACGTATATGAGTATTGAGAATGGTAGCATACATAGCAGTTTTGACTTGGAAGGCTCTGACCCTCCTACTGTTCGTAGACTTCAAATAAATCATTCACATCAAATTGGAGTATTAACATTAGGAGAAACTGCAAAGGGTGCAGATGGTGTAGATGTTACATCAGCTTCATCGGGGATAAAGGAGCCTTCAGAAGAGATTTCATTGGAGCTGATTTACAGGACCATGATGCAACATAGGCATGAATCTCGTGAAGACAGAGTGCAGAACTCGTGCAAGAAACTTCAGAACTCAGTCCAACGTCTTGCCAAGTCACACTCAGAGTTTGTTGAAAGAGCTAATGAAGCAGAGGCACGCATATCCACTCTTGAGGATGAACTGGTTCAACAAAAGAAAACAATTGAACTTCAACTTGCTCATAAGGAGTGTGGTATTGGGTTCCCAAGGCCTACATGTTCCGAAGATAACCCACTTACACTGAAAGAACTGTTGGCACGGAAACTGAAAAATGCAAAGAACAAGTTTATTAAGACCCCATGGGGTGGTGGTACATTCCTACAGCACCCTTCGGTAATGCAAGAAGTATCACACCGAACATCGGTGTGACCCCCTCTTTTATACGTTTAACAAGTAATAAAAAGAACAGGCGGTACAAAGTTACAGAGTATTATGGACATATATGGTCATGTTTTGGAACACTGCCAGCTCATTGGAGGGTTTCAAACCCACTGGTCAGTTTGTGACACATTCCTAAGGGGTGACTGGTCAATGTGGACTGCGCATGTACAGGCTTGACCGTTACTAAAAATAGCCTGTTGCTGGGCAAACTCAAGTGGTCAATGGCACGGACAACGGACTAAAGGCCATACTGGCCACGAGGCCGCTCATGATCTAAGATGGCCGCCGTAACACGCAAAATGGCGTTTTCAAGTTTGGCCAATATAAGAATGAAGCGTGTAGCTACAGTTAAACGCTAACTCGGCCATCATCAAATTACGACAGACGACCCTTTTAGCGTTCAGCTGAAGCTACCTCATAGTGAACATAATCTGGGTGTTCATCTTCGATATCGATCAACATTATCTGAGTTACTTCTTTATGAAGCATCATTTTGTCATGAGCAAGAGCTCGTCTCGATGGTATACAAGCCGATAAACACATAGAACACAAAGCTGGACCACATTGAATACATAAACATATAGAAAACAGTATCCCCACAAGAATACATAAAATCGTTAGCAGTTTCCAACCCCAAGTGGTGAGCATTGACCAGAACCACCCTGAGAGAGTCCAAGTACCATTATCTAGATGTATTTCTTCAGCAATTTTATGTAGTTTAGAAATTGCATCATAAACGGACGGTGAGTTGTCAGGTACGTAGACACAGCAGCTACTTCCGATAATTCTACATGCCCCCCCACGGTCGGCTAGAACTACATCTAAAACCATCCTGTTCTGTAACGTAACAATTCTAGAGATCTGCAATTCCTCAGTAATGTTCCCCAATGCGATAGCAGTGTCATTTGCTACAGCCTCAACTACCCGAGTTAGTCTTCGTATTTTCCGACTATTCAGAGCTGCCCCAACAAATGAAAACAGTCCAAGATTAAAATCCACATACTGTTGCAAAGCAGTGTCTGTCTGGTCTATGTCATCTAACACAACGGCACGTTTAACACGGTTCAGTATGAAATCGTGATACAAAATATAGTCATTATGGTACATTGGTGGGGCAATGAATACAGGAGGCAGTACAAAGGATACATAACAAGTACCTAACCATCCCAAAGGGAGATGATGATAACCCTTCGTTCCGCAAATAAAATACGTGTTTCGTGATGCTACAAATGATATACCATTCGGACTGTCAAACGTTATCGTGTTATTACATTCGCTTTTCCCAACCGAAATCGTGCCTTTATTACGTATACATAGATCATCTTTCGTAGCAATGACATTTATAACATGTGAGCTGGAGACATTTATGTTACGTTGATTACTGTAAACACGTGGGGCAGAGATATTGTCAGGCCGGTATTCTTCCCATTCAAATCTAGTACCCTCAGCTTGCGGATACCCATCTCGATCATGGTAGCACACTTTATTTAAACGGAAAAGCACCCCCCCTTTGGTTGGCCATCTCAAAGTAAAGAGCAGGGTGTACCAGGCGTTGCAGGATCCATTATGTGAGAACGGAAGTGGAATAAGTGGAGTGCCCCCTTTCTTCTGGTGTCCCGGTAACATCCCACACACCCAACAATTTGAAGTATTGGTCATATTATGCGTATGATGTAGGATCTGGATGAAGCTATTGTTCAGATAAGTTTGTCGGTGCCGTTATTCATGGTAAGGCAGGGTGAAGTGAAAATGTTCAGATGGAGCCGGGGTAGTCGGCAGCAAATGTTCACGTACAGGTACCACAAGTTCAACTACCCAGGCTATCACTGCTATTACCACAATCGTTAGAACAAAAAGAATGGCACCCAATATGCGTTTATCCCGTGATGCAGACGACGCCATAGTTCAATTGCAGTTCAAAAAGTCTTAAATGTTCAAAAGTTCAGGAAGTGCACAAGTTCTCAAATGTACATATGTATGTATTATACCTAAAAAAAGAAAAATACGGTGCTGAGCTCCGAGGTAGCCGTTGTTTTCTTCTCCGGGCCAAGACGGGTGTCGCTACACTTGGCAAAACTGATCCCCCCCCCTTGGAATTCCCGGTTTCCGTTTCACAAACCTGGAGCGGTTACCAACCAGTTCAAAAAAACAACCCCAAAAATAAATCTTCTTATCGTGGCCGTAAATTGTAGCGCTCTCGTCCAGAATCGGTGTGGTCCGGGAAGGCTCCCTCAACTTCGGCCGATGTCACTGCTGGGCTCTTTTCTTTATCCAGAATCTCTTTGTAGTCAGTCAACACAGCAGGATTTACCAGGTCAGGAGAGACACGACGGCAGTGAGTTGAGTGTATCCACCGCTTCCTGTTGGTTACTCGTACAGCCGTGCGAGTAGCCAGGAGGACCTGCTCGGGGCCACGCCACCTCGGTTCCAAGCTGTTCGTCCTCTCAAACGATTTAATCATTACATGATCACCAGGGCGAAGATCATGGCTCTCTCCAGTAGAGTTGTCAGGGAGCGCTTCTCGAACCTGTTGATGAATAGAAAGCAAATCATTTGTTAATCGTGCCAAATAATCCTTCATCATTATACAAGGCACATCATGTATTAATCGCGGCTTGGGCACCCCCCAAATATTCATATGCCTTCCGAACACCACTTCATATGGTGTGAGGCCTGTTCGGGAGTGGGGTACTGACCTAAGAGAGAGTAATGCCAGCGGTAAAGCATCCGGCCATTTCAATGACGTGGACGCCACGATCTTAGCCAGTTTTAGTTTCAACGTAGCATTATACCGCTCCACAAGACCTGCTGACTGAGGGTGGAACACAGCATGAAACTTCTGCTGGATTCCTAACCCCTTCAGCATGTATTCCACAATTTTCCCGACAAAATGAGGCCCATTGTCGCTCCACAAAAATTTGCAAACTCCGAATCGAGGGAAGTACTCCTTGAGCAAAACCTTAGCTGTTGTCAGCGCTGTATTGTCTTTCGTGGGGAAGGCTTCAACCCATTTGCTAAAAGCACATACCACCACTAAGACATACTTAAGGTTATTGCAGCGCTCAAGCTGGATATAATCCATTTGGAGTACCTCGAATGGTGCAGAAGGTGGAACGAACCCTCCTTTCGGAGTATGGGTCCCCTTAGCAGGATTGTGCTGCAAACATACCAAACAGGTCTGCACTACTCTCTTGGCTGTATTAGCTATCTCGGGATGCTCCCAAACTCGTGTTAACTATCGAGTAATTGCAAGAGCTCCCACGTGCGCTAACCCATGTGTCATTTGGACCATCGCTTGCAAGTAAGCTGCAGGCAATTTCCATTTATCCATGTCTTTGCTTCTCCAACACCCTTCATCGTCTAGCACCCCATCAGTTGCCCATGCCGCAAGTTCTGATTCAGTAGCTGATTTCTGAATGTCTAATATTTCCGCCCTAGCATCATTCCATCGCTCTGCTTGGGATTTGGTCACATACATGGGGGAGTTAGCTCGGGACATAGCCGTTTGTCTCGCTATGCTGTCCGCAAAGGCATTTCCCTTTCCCACATCATCAGTGATCTTTTTATGGGCGCTACATTTTATGATCGCTACTTTCTTTGGGCAAAGCAACGCATTTAGGAGATCACGCACCAATTCTCCGTGCATAATGTGTTCTCCATGAGAGGTTAAAAACCCACGCTCTCTCCAGAGTAGACCAAAGTCATGTGCTACTCCGAAGGCGTACCGGCTGTCTGTGTATATGTTCACACATAGGCCAGTACTCAATTCGCAGGCTCTTGTCAGGGCTATCAGCTCCGCTGCTTGAGCCGATTTCTGTGGTATTCTAGCTGTTTCTACCACTGTCTTAAGTGTCGTTATTGCGTAGGCTGCGGAAGTCGTGCCATCTGGCAGCCTCAGACATGATCCATCAACCCACAGTTCCCCATCCACATCTGGAAGCGGCATATCCTGTAAGTCAACACGACCCTCTGTCTGTTCCTCGGTCAGGAAAACACAGTCATGATGTTTTTCTTCCTGACCCTCCTCGACCGGATAGGGCAATAAAGTAGCAGGGTTCAGAGTAGCACATCTTTTTAGTGTGATATGTGGCGCCAACAGGGTAAGCTCATATCCTGTTAACCGTGCACTAGTGAGATATTGGGTCTTTGTTTGGTTTAGCAGGGCATCTACTGCATGAGGAACCAACACCAACAATTTGTGCGATAACACTATTCCCTCACTCTGCCGTATCGCTACTGCTGTTGCTGCGACTGCTCGGAAACACCCAGGTAACCCTCGCGCTACAGGATCAAGAATGGCAGAGAAGTATGCACATGGCCTCTGCTTGTCCCCGTGTGCCTGCACTAACACTGATAATGCGCACCCATCTTTCTCGTGCACGTACAATGTGAAGATCTTCGTATAATCTGGTGTACCTAATACGGGTGCAGAGCAAAGAGCTTGCCTCAATTGATCAAAAGCATTTTGACATTCATCTGTCCATTCAAGGGGCATTGGTGTCGTTTTGGACAGTAACACTAACAGAGGCTTGATAATGTGCGAAAACCCCATAATCCACTGCCTACAAAAGGACGTTAACCCTATGAATGCTCGTACATCTCTTTGCGTGCGGGGGACTGGTGTATCTAAAATTGCTTGGATTCGATCTGATGTTAATGCACGTCCCTCCTTAGACAAAAGATGACCGAGGTAGGTCACCTTGGGTCTACAATATTGAAGCTTTTTCTTAGAAACCTTGTGATTATTCCATGCCAAAAAGAAAAGCAACGCAATCGGACTCTCCTCACATTGCGTATAAGAATCTGCGGCAAGCAGGAGGTCGTCCACATATTGGATCAGAACAACCCCCGATTGCAGCTCAAAGGAATCAAGCTGTCGTTTCAAAGCCTGGCTGTAGATACTCGGGCTCTCAGTGTAACCTTGGGGAACACGACAAAATCTATATGATTTATTATTTAACGTGAAGCCAAACAGGTATCTGCTATCGGGATGGACAGGGATAGAAAAGAAAGCATTCTTCAAATCAATTACACTAAAGGTCGTAGCCGTTGGTGGTACCAGCGTAAGCAAGGTCGTAATATCGGACACCACCGGGTATTGGGGAACGACAATTTTGTTGATCTCTCTCAAGTCAATAATAAAGCGATAGATTTTGTCATCAGTATCTCTTTTAAGAATCGGGAGAATTGGACTGTTACAAGCATTATAAGAAACCTCTTCCACCACCCCAGCCGCAATCAGATCTTGGACAATGTGTGTCAGGGCGATTTCTCCTTCCTTCGAAATCTTGTACTGTGGCACCCGAGGCAGAGAGGCCCCCTCCTTAACGGTAATATGAATGGGTGGAATACGCATCTCCCCCACATCCGTGTCTGAGATCGCCCATAACGTGTGCGGGAGAGAGGCCAAAGCGGGAATGTCTGATATAGTATAGAACCTATTCGGATCAGGGTAGTTATCATTCAGAATAACCCGCACTCCTTCGGGAGCACACCGGATCGTTGCTCGAAAATATTTAAGCAAATCAAGGCCCAAGATATTATCTGGGGTATAGGGAGATAACAGAAATTGGCCAAAACTAAAAAATTTATCAAGACAGAGTGCAAGGGGCTTGGACAAAGGGCTAGGGGAGGGTGTGCCATCAAACCCTACACATGTTATCATTTCGCCAGACAGGGGAGCCCGCGGAACCAATTTCTTTGACAGAGCGCTACGAGTAGCTCCAGTGTCGACTAAGAATTGATCAGTAGAACCCAAAATGCCCGCTGTTACATATGGACCTTCCTGATCTACCGGCACTTCAATTGGCTCCGCACCCCATCCTACGCAATCCTACGCATGCACATAATCCTGATGCTCCACATTCTCACCCTCTGAAATCTGATATTGGTTCCGTCTATCAAAAGCATTTCGTTCATCCTGGCCACGGCCCCCTTGCTCAACCCTTCCATGATCACCTCCGCCACCTCTCGCTCCCGTATAACCACCCCGCGACCTACCACTCCCTCGACCACGCTGGCTACGTTGTTCCCGTAATACCGGACAATCCTCAGCCCAATGACCAAACTCCTTACAATACGCACATTGATCCTCCGCAATATCCGTACGACCATACGACGTATTCCCTCCACCTCGTCTACCTCTATCATTCCCTCTACCCTGTGTTCCCCGAACCTGCGCCAACATCACCTTCGTTTTCAATTCTTTCGCCTTTTTATCAACACTTTCTCTAGCCTCCAACTCCTGCCGCTCATAATACTGAGCCATAGTTAACAAAGACGCAGGGGTCGCCGTGGCCCAGGAACTTTCGCTCGATTTCAATCGCTTTGCAATTTCCGGCAGGAGATTAGCCACATACTTATCCACGAACAAATGCCGACCCGTATCGTCTGTTAAAGATTGACCACTGTAATCATGGAATGCCTCCTCAAAGCGTGTAAAGAAATCTGAAACCGTTTCATCAGGTTTTTGTTTGCACTAAGCTAACATGGTCCAATCTATCTTTTTAGAAGGAACAAGCGTTTTTAATTTAATCAAAATAGCCGCTGGAAGGTCCAAAATCAACTGACAAGGCTTGCATGCTGGTTTCCTTTCTAGGTCAGCTTGATTAATCTCTTTCCATGTACCCCCTAGTACTGTCTCATCATTATTCTTACGAATTTGTCTCCACATATCAGGCTGAAGTATTAACCCAAAGAACAAATCTATATCAACCAGAGTCATCACACAAGATGAAATAGCCCCTTCCACCCCCTCGTAAAATGCTGCCGGATTCTTACGAAGATCAGGTAGAGAATTTTTCAATGCCATAACATCCGCTCTATTCCAAGGCGTATACACCCAATTATATACAAAATACCCCTTCGCATCTTTTGACCTTCTATCATCATCTGTACCTTCCCCTTTCGGTGGAACATACAAGGGTGCAGCTTCACGCATAGGCATAACATGCATTGCAGAACTCTTATCTGAACCCCGGAGAGAACACTCCTTAGACTGCCCGTCGGATTCCAGCCCGGACTCCTTAATCTTTTTCTGCTCGTCCCGCAATCTGATAGTTTCATCTCGCAGCTTGATCAGTTGCTTGTAAAAGGCATCGACATCTGCAAGAACAAAGACACATGTTTCTAAATTCTCACGATGAACTGACACATCTTTAGGTTCTAACGTATCTGAAAATGTACGAAATAAGTTAACAACTTCATCTGCCAAAGCGGACATAAAATACACTAACTCTTGGTCTGTCCAAGTACTCCTTTCAGCAATAATTTCAGACTGAGTAACAAACTTCGTATTCACTTTACGAGCCCAACTACGTAAATGTGCGGATCTCTCCGCGGTAAACCTGAGAGCGGATACCCCTTTCTTTCCCGACGACTTATCCTGTCCTTCATCGTCCGATTCTGCAAGAGGAGCCGTAGGCGAGACGTACGGAGGCGGTGATCGATCTAATAAAGAAAAATCATCAATTTCGTTATTAAGGACAGGATAAAGCGGTCGACGAATAGGGAATTGACCCGTCGTTTGCAATTTACGTTCCCGTTCCTCCCTTTCTTTCTTTTCCTGCTCCTCTTTTTCCTCAAGCTGTAAAGCCTTATCCCGAGCAGCCTTGCGCTGCTCTTTGTCCGCCAAGGCAACTTCACGTTTCATTCGCTCACGCACCGCTTTCTCCCACATTCGCACACAATCAAACATGTTCTGTCTAGACCTTCGTTGAAACAAACATTGCTCCACAAACTGTACTTTTCGCAAATCGAACAACCAAAGTAGTGGCCATTGCAATTCAGGATCCGACTTTGTATACTTATGCCATAATTTACTGTACATTATAGGGGGAAGGCCATGCTTTATATACATGTCCCTATTTGGTGTTCCTTCTGGGGGAGCCGGCTGTGCTTCCGCTAACCTAATTGTGGTACCATTTCCAAAACAGCACATCCCTCGGAGTGTGCTTAAAACAGGCATGTTCAAAGGGTACCACGAAAGCGTGATACCGTAGAAAAATGGCACTTACAGTACTACCCACAAATGTGCCGCTCAAAGGGAAAAAAAACAAAGTTAGAGAAACATCTCTACATGCCTGCCTATGTGAAGTGCACTACACATATACTTTTTCAAAGATCACAAATTCACAAATTCACATATGTTAGCTAACTCAAATCAAAATCATAGATCATAGGACTTCGGCAAGCGTCCAAGGACTACCTTACCGATCACAAATCACAGAACTTCAGTAAGCGTCCGCAGACTACCTTACCGATCACAAATCCTAGAACTTCAGTAAGCGTCCGCAGACTACCTTACCGATCACAAATCTTACCCAAAGCCTCAAAGGTCCAGTTTCCAACCTACAAGGTCTTGCAATCGAATCAGCCAAACGGCACTTTATCCAGCAACACGGACAATCAAGGACTCAGTCGGAGACCGGCGCCACCTGGAAGGTCAGATCGGAAGGAAAGGAAAAACCACCGTGGGTGCCAAGACTCGGGTCACTCAGTGGCAGCGCGCGTCCATGGCGAGTATCCAGACCTTCGTCACGACCTCTCCTTCGGGCATCCGAGTCGCCGATGAGTCCCACCAGAGTCGCCAATTTGTGGTATTGGGTTCCCAAGGCCTACATGTTCCGAAGATAACCCACTTACACTGAAAGAACTGTTGGCACGGAAACTGAAAAATGCAAAGAACAAGTTTATTAAGACCCCATGGGGTGGTGGTACATTCCTACAGCACCCTTCGGTAATGCAAGAAGTATCACACCGAACATCGGTGTGACCCCCTCTTTTATACGTTTAACAAGTAATAAAAAGAACAGGCGGTACAAAGTTACAGAGTATTATGGACATATATGGTCATGTTTTGGAACACTGCCAGCTCATTGGAGGGTTTCAAACCCACTGGTCAGTTTGCGACACATTCCTAAGGGGTGACTGGTCACTGTGGACTGCGCATGTACAGGCTTGACCTTTACTAAAAATAGCCTGTTGCTGGGCAAACTCAAGTGGTCAATGGCACGGACAACGGACTAAAGGCCATACTGGCCACGAGGCCGCTCATGATCTAAGATGGCCGCCGTAACACGCAAAATGGCGTTTTCAAGTTTGGCCAATATAAGAATGAAGCGTGTAGCTACAGTTAAACGCTAACTCGGCCATCATCAAATTACGACAGGAGGATATCAACTGGAAACTGACTGACTTAGAAAATCGGTCACGTAGAAATAACTTAAGGTTTTTGCAGATTCCGGAGGGCAAGGAGGGGTCACACTCTAGAGGTTTTATAATTGAACTGTTAAAAACTGCCTTTCCAGAATCTACTAGGTGGGATTGGGACAGGGAGGTGGAGCGGGCACACTGGTTTCCATTTAACATCAGAGCTAACCAGCGGGACCAAAAACCTAGAGCTATATTAGTAGCCTTTAATCGTTTTTTGGCTCATGAGGAAATCTTTATGAAAGCACGGGCAGATAAAAAGAGAAGTGGGCTTGGTTGTGATTTTTTTGTCCGCCCTGATCTTTGTAAGCAGTCAGTTGACTCACGGTGGCAGCTTCGACAAATTATACCAGATCTCCAAGCCAAGGGTGCACAGGCGTTCTTGCTGTTTCCAGCCAAAATGAAAGTTATTTTTAAGGAGCGCACCCATTACTTTATGACCGCCTTAGCTGCTAAAGAGTTTCTGGGTAAAATTTAATCAGCATTGATTTTTAAAAAACCTGTAGGTTATTTGTTTAAGTTCAGGCGCTCTCTTGATTATGCTCTGCTTCTCCTTGAGTAGCAATGGAATTTCTTTTTTTGGACTCATAATGTTTGAAGTACAATCCTCCCGCGGGGGAAAGCAGGAGGTTGGGGGTAGGCTCGCATCTAAAGGACCATAAGTCCAAAAGCCTCTATTCAGGGTTGGGGGGGTGTTAGTTGGGTACACGGGGGTTGGGTATAGGAAGGGAAGGGGTTGGGAGGAAGCACGAGGAGGGTGTGGGAAAAAAGGGAAAAAATGTTCACAGCAATTTGCGCAAAAAATGCTTCTTAACAGCTGCCATCAGATCGAATTGGGCTTTATCTGATCTATTTTCTGAATTTAGTAAAAAAATGAGAACAAATGAAGTTTTTGTACTATTATGTCTGCCTTATTCATTTTTGATTATAAGTAAAAAATGGCAACAAAAGGGTTAAGGATTTATTCCCTAAATGTTTCTGGTTTGAATAATGTTATTAAGAGACAGAAGGTTGCAGTGGAGCTTAGACATATATCACCACATCTACTATGTGTACAGGAAACTCATATTCCTTGGTCGAAACGGGCAGTGTTAAAAGAACTTGGATTTTCCTTAGTGGTTGCAACAGGGCAGTCTAGTATGATAATGGGAGTGGCTATTCTTTGTAAAGGAAACCATGTAAAAACAGGGCGGAAATTAATGGATAAGAAAGGACGATGGGCAATAGCATAATGTACTTTTGAGGGAAAAACGCTGACGCTATGCACGGTATACGGAGCTAATTTAGATGATCCTGAACCTTTAACCGAGGTAAATTTGGAACTGGCAACCTGGCCCCAACCGGTGGTGGTTTGTGGAGATATGAATATTAACTTGACTAATAGGGCATTACAGGAAGGGGTGGCCTTATATAGGGGGCGTAAGCCAAAAGTATATAAAGCTTTGCATAATTTGGTTCAGGATCATGCGTTGTTGGATGTGTGGGGCAATTTGAGGGTACAAGATAATGGGTATACATTTTATTCTTATCCCCACAAGAAACTGGTTAGATTAGACTACTTTTTTACCCCAGCTTCATTACTGGACGGTGCAACAGTTAGCGTTTATCCCAGAATTACTTCAGACCACGCACCCATTGTTTTAGAGATACAGGGGGGGTTAAGTAAACCAAAACGCTCACAGTTTACATATGATAGGAAGTTGGGATTAAATAACGATTTTGAAACACATTTGGGAAGGTGGATCCAGCTCTTCTTTCAGGAAAATAAGGGGACGGCCAGCCCAGGTATAGTTTGGGATACCTTTAAAGCCGGTTTTCGTGGCGAATGTATGAGCTTTATGTTTCGGCTGCAAAAGAAAGCTAGACAAGAGCTAGGTATCTTATATCAGCATTTAGCACAAGCTGAAACTTTATTAATGAATGGGGTAGCTACCGGGTGGAACGACCTAAGTAACCTTGAGGATCAAGTAGCCAAATGTAGAGCCAAAGTGGTGGGCTACTGGAGTGTAGATAATGCAAGGAAGTATTTAACTTGAAGGATGGAAAAACATGAATATTCTGACACAATTGGTAAAAGGTTGGCAATCCAGCTTCGGATGAAGGAATCGGCCAGAAATATTGACGCAATGAAGGATGCAACGGGGGTGTCCCACTCTGACCCTCATGAAATTCTTCGGATTTTTCAGCAGTTTTATACTGAATTATATACAGGGACTGATAGTGACGGGTTGGATTGGTTGGAAATGCTTGAAGGGGGTCTAAAAAAGCTGGATCCCATAGTAGCACAGGGATTGGAGGCTTTGATTACTGAGGAGGAGTTGGAAAGGGCTGTAAAAGGTCTACAGATTGGCAAGGCAGCTGGCCCTGATAGAATACCTAGTGAGGTTTACAGACAATTTTACAATATTATTAAAGATGAGTTGCTACTGGTTATTCAGAAGGCCCAGCAGGGAGCTCCTCCTAGAACTTGGTCAGATGCTACTATAGCGGTTTTTTGTAAGAAGGGGAAACAGCCGGACCTAGTAGGATCCTATAGACCAATATCGTTACTAAATGCTGATAATAAAATATACTCAAAAATATTATCAAATCAACTTTCTGACTGTATTGCCCCCCTATTCTCACATCAACAGCATAGATTTATTCCAAAAAGAGGGACAGTAGAGCACGTTAATACGGTCATTACACTATTTGATACTGCAGCTGTAAGAAAAAATGATCTTGCGCTTATTCTATTAGACACAGAAAAAGCGTTTGACCGTGTGCAATTGGGGTATATGTGGAAACTAATGCAGAAAATGGGGTTTGGACCAAAATATATTGTGGCTATTCAGTCTCTATATCAAATAACTACGGCCAGGATATCCGCTATGAGTCTACTTTCATATTCTGTTAATATTACATGTGGCACACGTCAGGGATGCCCGTGTTCCCCTCTTTTGTTTGCTTTATACATTAACCCTTTTTTAGAACAATTAACTTGCAATATTCTGATCCCACCATATCAAGTGTCTGAGTATTATTTTTCTGTGTTTGCCTATCCGGATGATATTGCAGTGACAACGATAAATCCTGGTACCGCCATTAAAGAAATTGAGAGGTTGGCAATGGAGTTTGCAAAAAACACAGTTGATGGACAGAATGCAGAAAAATGTCTTACATTCACCCCAGTACAAAGATATGGGCCTAAATCCATCGTTTTTTTGCCCTCCACACCACCCTAGGTCAGACAATGGCTATATGCAAATCAGCCTTGACCCTGTGCCTCTGGGAACAGTCCAGCCCGAACTACCAAGCCATGTCTTTCCTAGACTGGAATCAAGCATCCAAGGACCGGTTTCTGGCTATCAGCCTTCTTCAGCCTGGATAGCTTGACTCCAGTGATGTGGAGAGCCTGGGACTCACGTCTGAGCATACCCAGCCCAATCGGGGGGAAATTTGCCAAAAACACAGTTGATGGACAGAATGCAGAACAATGTCTTACATTCACCCCAGTACAAAGATCTGGTCCTAAATCCATCTTGTTTTGCCCTCCACACCACCCTAGGTCAGACAATGGCTATATGCAAATCAGCCTTGACCCTGTGCCTCATGGGAACAGTCCAGCCCGAACTACCAAGCCATGTCTTTCCTAGACGGGAATCAAGCATCCAAGGACCGGTTTCTGGCTATCAGCCTTCTTCAGCCTGGATAGCTTGACTCGAGTGATCTGGAGAGCCTGGGACTCACGCCTGAGCATACCCAGCCCACTCGGGGTGAAAATTGCAAAAAACACAGTTGATGGACAGAATGCAGAACAATGTCTTACATTCACCCCAGTACAAAGATCTGGGCCTAAATCTATCGTTTATTTGCCCTCCACACCACCCTAGGTCAGACAATGGCTATATGCAAATCAGCCTTGACCCTGTGCCTCATGGGAATAGTCCAGCCCGAACTACCAAGCCATGTCTTTCCTAGACCGGAATCAAGCATCCAAGGACAGGTTTCTGGCTATCAGCCTTCTTCAACCTGGATAGCTTGACTCCAGTGATGTGGAGAGCCTGGGACACACGTCTGAGCATACCCAGCCCACTCGGGGTGAAAATTGCAAAAAACACAGTTGATGGACAGAATGCAGAACAATGTCTTACATTTACCCCAGTACAAAGATCTGGGCCTAAATCTATCGTTTTTTGCCCTCCACACCACCCTAGGTCAGACAATGGCTATATGCAAATCAGCCTTGACCCTGTGCCTCATGGGAACAGTCCAGCCCGAACTACCAAGCCATGTTTTTCCTAGACCGGAATCAAGCATCCAAGAACCAGTTTCTGGCTATCAGCCTTCTTCAGCCTGGATAGCTTGACTCCAGTGATGTGGAGAGCCTGGGACTCACGTCTGAGCATACCCAGCCCACTCCGGGTGAAAATTGCAAAAAACACAGTTGATGGACAGAATGCAGAACAATGTCTTACATTCACCCCAGTACAAAGATCTGGGCCTAAATCCATCGTTTTTTTAGCCCTCCACACCACCCTAGGTCAGACAATGGCTATATGCAAATCAGCCTTGGCCCTGTGCCTCATGGGAACAGTCCAGCCAGAACTACCAAGCCATGTCTTTCCTAGACCGGAATCAAGTATCCAAGAACTGGTTTCTGGCTATCAGCCTTCTTCAGCCTGGATAGCTTGGCTCCAGTGATGTAGAGAGCCTGGGACTCACGTCTGAGCATACACAGCCCACTCGGGGTAAAAATTGCAAAAAACACAGTTGATGGACAGAATGCAGACCAATGTCTTACATTCACCCCAGTACAAAGATCTGGGCCTAAATCCATCGTTTTTTTGCCCTCCACACCACCCTAGGTCAGACAATGGCTATATGCAAATCAGCCTTGACCTTGTGCCCCATGGGAACAGTCCAGCCCGAACTACCAAGCCATGTCTTTCCTAGACCGGAATCAAGCATCCAAGGACCGGTTTCTGGCTATCAGCCAGCTTCACCCTGGATAGCTTGATTCCATTAATGTGGAGAGCCTGGGACTCACGTCTGAGCATACCCAGCCCACTCGGGGTGAAAATTGCAAAAAACACAGTTGATGGACAGAATGCAGAACAATGTCTTACATTCACCCCATTACAAAGATCTGGGCCTAAATCCATCATTTTTTTGCCCTCCACACCACCCTAGGTCAGACAATGGCTATATGCAAATCAGCCTTGACCCTGTGCCTCATGGGAACAGTCCAGCCGAACTACCAAACCATGTCTTTCCTAGACCGGAATCAAGCATCCAAGGACCGGTTTCTGGCTATCAGCCTTCTTCAGCCTGGATAGCTTGACTCCAGTCATGTGGAGAGCCTGGGACTCACGTCTGAGCATACCCAGCCCAATCGGGGAGAAAATTGCAAAAAACACAGTTGATGGACAGAATGCAGAACAATGTCTTACATTCACCCCAGTACAAAGATCTGGGCCTAAATCCATCTTGTTTTGCCCTCCACACCACCCTAGGTCAGACAATGGCTATATGCAAATCAGCCTTGACCCTGTGCCTCATGGGAACAGTCCAGCCCAAACTACCAAGCCATGTCTTTCCTAGACGGGATTCAAGCATCCAAGGACTGGTTTCTGGCTATCAGCCTTCTTCAGCCTGGATAGCTTGACTCGAGTGATCTGGAGAGCCTGGGACTCACGCCTGAGCATACCCAGCCCACTCGGGGTGAAAATTGCAAAAAACACAGTTGATGGACAGAATGCAGAACAATGTCTTACATTCACCCCAGTACAAAGATCTGGGCCTAAATCCATTGTTTATTTGCCCTCCACACCACCCTAGGTCAGACAATGGCTATATGCAAATCAGCCTTGACCCTGTGCCTCATGGGAACAGTCCAGCCGAACTACCAAGCCATGTCTTTCCTAGACCGGAATCAAGCATCCAAGGACCGGTTTCTGGCTATCAGCCTTCTTCAGCCTGGATAGCTTGACTCCAGTCATGTGGAGAGCCTGGGACTCACGTCTGAGCATACCCAGCCCAATCGGGGAGAAAATTGCAAAAAACACAGTTGATGGACAGAATGCAGAACAATGTCTTACATTCACCCCAGTACAAAGATCTGGGCCTAAATCCATCTTGTTTTGCCCTCCACACCACCCTAGGTCAGACAATGGCTATATGCAAATCAGCCTTGACCCTGTGCCTCATGGGAACAGTACAGCCCAAACTACCAAGCCATGTCTTTCCTAGACGGGATTCAAGCATCCAAGGACCGGTTTCTGGCTATCAGCCTTCTTCAGCCTGGATAGCTTGACTCGAGTGATCTGGAGAGCCTGGGACTCACGCCTGAGCATACCCAGCCCACTCGGGGTGAAAATTGCAAAAAACACAGTTGATGGACAGAATGCAGAACAATGTCTTACATTCACCCCAGTACAAAGATCTGGGCCTAAATCCATTGTTTATTTGCCCTCCACACCACCCTAGGTCAGACAATGGCTATATGCAAATCAGCCTTGACCCTGTGCCTCATGGGAATAGTCCAGCCCGAACTACCAAGCCATGTCTTTCCTAGACCGGAATCAAGCATCCAAGGACCGGTTTCTGGCTATCAGCCTTCTTCAACCTGGATAGCTTGACTCCAGTGATGTGGAGAGCCTGGGACACACGTCTGAGCATACCCAGCCCACTCGGGGTGAAAATTGCAAAAAACACAGTTGATGGACAGAATGCAGAACAATGTCTTACATTTACCCCAGTACAAAGATCTGGGCCTAAATCCATCATTTTCTGCCCTCCACACCACCCTAGGTCAGACAATGGCTATATGCAAATCAGCCGTGACCCTGTGCCTCATGGGAACAGTCCAGCCCGAACTACCAAGCCATGTCTTTCCTAGACCGGAATCAAGCATCCAAGAACCAGTTTCTGGCTATCAGCCTTCTTCAGCCTGGATAGCTTGACTCCAGTGATGTGGAGAGCCTGGGACTCACGTCTGAGCATACCCAGCCCACTCCGGGTGAAAATTGCAAAAAACACAGTTGATGGACAGAATGCAGAACAATGTCTTACATTCACCCCAGTACAAAGATCTGGGCCTAAATCCATCGTTTTTTTAGCCCTCCACACCACCCTAGGTCAGACAATGGCTATATGCAAATCAGCCTTGGCCCTAAGCCTCATGGAAACAGTCCAGCCCGAACTACCAAGCCATGTCTTTCCTAGACCGGAATCAAGCATCCAAGAACTGGTTTCTGGCTATCAGCCTTCTTCAGCCTGGATAGCTTGACTCCAGTGATGTGGAGAGCCTGGGACTCACGTCTGAGCATACACAGCCCACTCGGGGTAAAAATTGCAAAAAACACAGTTGATGGACAGAATGCAGACCAATGTCTTACATTCACCCCAGTACAAAGATCTGGGTCTAAATCCATCGTTTTTTTGCCCTCCACACCACCCTAGGTCAGACAATGGCTATATGCAAATCAGCCTTGACCCTGTGCCCCATGGGAACAGTCCAGCCCGAACTACCAAGCCATGTCTTTCCTAGACCGGAATCAAGCATCCAAGGACCGGTTTCTGGCTATCAGCCAGCTTCACCCTGGATAGCTTGACTCCATTGATGTGGAGAGCCTGGGACTCACGTCTGAGCATACCCAGCCCACTCGGGGTGAAAATTGCAAAAAACACAGTTGATGGACAGAATGCAGAACAATGTCTTACATTCACCCCATTACAAAGATCTGTGCCTAAATCCATCGTTTTTTTGCCCTCCACACCAGCCTAGGTCAGACAAAGGCTATATGCAAAACAGCCTTGACCCTGTGCCTCATGGGAACAGTCCAGCCGAACTACCAAGCCATGTCTTTCCTAGACCGGAATCAAGCATCCAAGGACCGGTTTTTGGCTATCAGCCTTCTTCAGCCTGGATAGCTTGACTCCAGTGAAGTGGAGAGCCTGGGACTCACGTCTGAGCATACACAGCCCAGTCGGGGTGAAAATTGCAAAAAACACAGTTGATGGACAGAATGCAGAACAATGTCTTACATACACCCCAGTACAAAGATCTGGGCCTAAATCCATCGTTTTTTTGCCCTCCATACCACCCTAGGTCAGACAATGGCTATATGCAAATCAGCCTTGACCCTGTGCCTCATGGGAACAGTCCAGCCCGAACTAAAAAGCCATGTCTTTCCTAGACCGGAATCAAGCATCCAAGGACCGGTTTCTGGCTATCAGCCTTCTTCAGTCTGGATAGCTTGACTCCAGTGATGTGGAGAGCCTGGGACTCACGTCTGAGCATACCCAGCCCACTCGGTGTGAAAAGTGCAAAAAACACAGTTGATGGACAGAATGCAGAACAATATCTTACATTCACCCCAGTACAAAGATCTGGGCCTAAATCCATCGTTGTTTTGCCCTCCACACCACCCTAGGTCAGACAATGGCTATATGCAAATCAGCCTTGACCCTGTGCCTCATGGGAACAGTCCAGCCCGAACTACCAAGCCATATCTTTCCTAGACCGGAATCAAGCATCCAAGGACCGGTTTCTGGCTATCAGCCTTCTTCAGCCTGGATAGCTTGACTCCAGTGATGTGGAGAGCCTGGGACTCACGTCTGAGCATACCCAGCCCACTCGGGATAAAAATTGCAAAAAACACAGTTGATTGACAGAATGCAGAACAATGTCTTACATTCACCCCAGTACAAAGATCTGGGCCTAAATCCATCGTTTTTTTGCCCTCCACACCACCCTAGGTCAGACAATGGCTATATGCAAATCAGCCTTGACCCTGTGCCTCATGGGAACAGTCCAGCCCGAACTACCAAGCCATGTCTTTCCTAGACCGGAATCAAGCATCCAAGGATCGGTTTCTGGCTATCAGCCTTCTTCAGCCTGGATAGCTTGACTCCAGTGATGTGGGGAGCCTGGGACTCACGTCTGAGCATACCCAGCCCACTCGGGGTGAACATTGCAAATAACACAGTTGATGGACAGAATGCAGAACAATGTCTTACATTCACCCCAGTACAAAGATCTGGGCCTAAATCCATTGTTTTTTGCCCTCCACACCACCCTAGGTCAGACAATGGCTATATGCAAATCAGCCTTGACCCTGTGCCTCATGGGAACAGTCCAGCCCGAACTACCAAGCCATGTCTTTCCTAGACCGGAATCAAGCATCCAAGGACCGGTTTCTGGCTATCAGCCTTCTTCAGCCTGGATGGCTTGACTCCAGTGATGTGGAGAGCCTGGGACTCACGTCTGAGCATACCCAGCCCATTCGGGGTGAAAATTGCAAAAAACACACTTGATGGACAGAATGCAGAACAATGTCTTACATTTACTCAAGTACAAAGAAATGGCTTGGCAGTTCGTGCTGGCCTGTTCCCATGAGGCACAGGGTCAGTCTGATTTGCATGTAGCCATGTATGAACTGGGGTGGCAGAGTGGGCTCAAGAACGGTGATGGATTAAACCAAGATCTTTTGACTGGGTGTGAGTGTTTGATTGATTCAGATGCTCCGTCCATCGCCACTTCTTTTGTACTGCTTTTGGCCGCCATAAGTGTGGCAGGGTATGCTCAGACGTGAGTCCCTTGCTCACTTTGCAACTGGATTCAAGCAAGCCGGGCTGAAGACGGCTGGAATGCCAGAAACTGGCTCTCGGAAGCTTGTTTCCGGTCCAGGGAAGACATGGCTTGGCAGTTCGGGCTGCACTGTTCCCATGAGGCACAGGGTCAGACTGATTTGCATGAAGCCATGTCTGAACTGGGGTGGCAGAGTGGGCTAAAGAACGGTGATGGATTACACCCAGATCTTTTGACTGGGTGTGAGTGTTTGATCGATTCAGATGCTCCGTCCATCGCCACCCCTTTTGTACTGCTTTTGGCCGCCATAAGTGTGGCAGGGTATGCTCAGACGTGAGTCCCTTGCTCACTTTGCCACTGGATTCAAGCAAGCCGGGCTTAAGACGGCTGGAATGTCAGAAACCGGTCCTCGGAAGCTTGTTTCCGGTCCAGGGAAGACATGGCTTGGCAGTTTGGGCTGGACTGTTCCCATGAGGCACAGGGTCAGACTGATTTGCATGTAGCCATGTTCGAACTGGGGTGGCGGAGTGAGCTAAAGAACGGTGATGGATTAAACCCAGATCTTTTGACTGGGTGTGAGTGTTTGATTGATTCAGATGCTCCGTCCATCGCCACCCCTTTTGTACTGCTTTTGGCCGCCATAAGTGTGGCAGGGTATGCTCAGACGTGAGTCCCTTGCTCACTTTGCCACTGGATTCAAGCAAGCCGGGCTGAAGACTGCTGGAATGCCAGAAACCGGTCCTCGGAAGCTTGTTTCTGGTCCAGGAAAGACATGGCTTGGCAGTTCGGGCTGGACTGTTCCCATGAGGCACAGGGTCAGACTGATTTGCATGTAGCCATGTCTGAACTGGGGTGGCAGAGTGGGCTAAATAACGGTGATGGATTAAACCCAGATCTTTTAACTGGGTGTGAGTGTTTGATTGATTCAGATGCTCCGTCCATCGCCACCCCTTTTGTACTGCTTTTGGCCGCCATAAGTGTGGCAGGGTATGCTCAGTTATGAGTCCCTTGCTCACGTTGCCAATGGATTCAAGCAAGCCTGGCTGAAGACAGCTGGAATGCCAGAAACCGGTCCTCGGAAGCTTGTTTCCGGTCCAGGGAAGACATGGCTTGGCATTTCGGGCTGGACTGTTCCCATGAGGCACAGGGTCAGACTGATTTGCATGTAGCCATGTCTGAACTGGGGTGGCAGAGTGGGCTAAAGAACGGTGATGGATTAAACCCAGATCTTTTGACTGAGTGTGAGTGTTTGATTGATTTAGATGCTCCGTCCATCGCCACCCCTTTTGTACTGCTTTTGGTCGCCATAAGTGTGGCAGGGTATGCTCAGACGTGAGTCCCTTGCTCACTTTGCCACTGGATTCAAGCAAGCCAGGCTGAAGACGGCTGGAATGCCAGAAACCGGTCCTCGGAAGCTTGTTTCCGGTCCAGGGAAGACATGGCTTGGCAGTTCGGGCTGGACTGTTCCCATGAGGCACAGGGTCAGACTGATTTGCATGTAGCCATGTCTGAACTGGGGTGGCAGAGTGGGCTAAATAACAGTGATGGATTAAACCCAGATCTTTTGACTGGGTGTGAGTGTTTGATTGATTCAGATGCTCCGTCCATCGCCACCCCTTTTGTACTGTTTTTGGCCGCCATAAGTGTGGCAGGGTATGCTCAGTTATGAGTCCCTTGCTCACGTTGCCAATGGATTCAAGCAAGCCTGGCTGAAGACGGCTGGAATGCCAGAAACCGGTCCTCGGAAGCTTGTTTCCGGTCCAGGGAAGACATGGCTTGGCAGTTCGGGCTGGACTGTTCCCATGAGGCACAGGGTCAGACTGATTTGCATGTAGCCATGTCTGAACTGGGGTGGCAGAGTGGGCTAAAGAACAGTGATGGATTAAACACAGATCTTTTGACTGAGTGTGAGTGTTGATTGATTTAGATGCTCCGTCCATCGCCACCCCTTTTGTACTGCTTTTGGCCGCCATAAGTGTGGCAGGGTATGCTCAGACGTGAGTCCCTTGCTCACTTTGCCACTGGATTCCAGCAAGCCAGGCTGAAGACGGCTGGAATGCCAGAAACCGGTCCTCGGAAGCTTGTTTCCGGTCCAGGGAAGACATGGCTTGGCAGTTCGGGTTGGACTGTTCCCATGAGGCACAGGGTCAGACTGATTTGCATGTAGCCATGTCTGAACTTGGGTGGCAGAGTGGGCTAAAGAACGGTGATGGATTAAACCCAGATCTTTTGACTGGGTGTGAGTGTTTGATTGATTCAGATGCTCCGTCCATCGCCAACCCTTTTGTACTGCTTTCGGCCGCCATAAGTGTGGCAGGGTATGCTCAGACGTGAGTCCCTTGCTCACTTTGCCACTGGATTCAAGCAAGCCGGGCTGAAGACGGCTGGAATGCCAGAAACCGGTCCTCGGAAGGTTGTTTCTGGTCCAGGGAAGACATGGCTTGGCAGTTCGGGCTGGACTGTTCCCATGAGGCACAGGGTCAGACTGATTTGCATGTAGCCATGTCTAAACTGGGGTGGCAGAGTGGGCTAAAGAACGGTGATGGATTAAACCCGGATCTTTTGACTGGGTGTGACTGTTTGATTGATTCAGATGCTCCGTCCATCGCCACCCCTTTTGTACTGCTTTTGGCTGCCATAAGTGTGGCAGGGTATGCTCAGACGTGAGTCCCTCGCTCACTTTGCCACTGGATTCAAGCAAGCCGGGCTGAAGACGGCTTGAATGCCAGAAACTGGTCCTCGGAAGCTTGTTTCCTGTCCAGGGAAGACATGGCTTGGCAGTTCGGGCTGGACTATTCCCATGAGGCACAGGGTCAGACTGATTTGCATGTAGCCATTTTCGAACTGGGGTGGCGGAGTGGGCTAAAGAACGGTGATGGATTAAACCCAGATCTTTTGACTGGGTGTGAGTGTTTAAGCATTCAGATGCTCCGTCCATCGCCTCCCCTTTTGTACTGCTTTTGGCCGCCATAAGTGTGGCAGGGTATGCTCAGACGTGAGTCCCTTGCTCACTTTGCCACTGGATTCAAGCAAGCCGGGCTGAAGATGGCTGGAATGCCAGAAACCGGTCCTCGGAAGCTTGTTTCCGGTCCAGGGAAGACATGGCTTGGCAGTTCGGGCTGGACTGTTCCCATGAGGCACAGGGTCAGACTGATTTGCATGTAGCCATGTTCGAACTGGGGTGGCAGAGTGGGCTAAAGAACGGTGATGGATTAAACCCAGATCTTTTGACTGGGTGTGAGTGTTTGATTGATTCAGATGCTCTGTCCATCGCCACCCCTTTCGTACTGCTTTTGGCCGCCATAAGTGTGGCAGGGTATGCTCAGCCGTGAGTCCCGTGCTCACTTTGCCACTGGATTCAAGCAAGCCGGGCTGAAGACGGCTGGAATGCCAGAAACCGGTCCTCGGAAGCTTGTTTCTGGTCCAGGGAAGACATGGCTTGGCAGTTCGGGCTGGCCTGTTCCCATGAGGCACAGGGTCAGACTGATTTGCATGTAGCCATGTCTGAACTGGGGTGGCAGAGTGGTCTAAATATCGGTGATGGATTAAACCCAGATCTTTTGACTGGGTGTGAGTGTTTGATTGATTCAGATGCTCCGTCCATCGCCACCCCTTTTGTACTGCTTTTGGCCACCATAAGTGTGGCAGGGTATGCTCAGTTGTGAGTCCCTTGCTCACTTTGCCACTGGATTCAAGCAAGCTGGGCTGAAGACGGCTGGAATGCCAGAAACCGGTCCTCGGAAGCTTGTTTCCGGTCCAGGGAAGACATAGCTTGGCAGTTCAGGCTGGACTGTTCCCATGAGGCACAGGTTCAGACTGATTTCATGTAGCCATATCTAAACTGGGGTGGCAGAGTGGGCTAAAGAACGGTGATGGATTAAACCCAGATCTTTTGACTCGGTGTGAGTGTTTAATTGATTCAGATGCTCCGTCATTCGCCACCCCTTTTGTACTGCTTTTTGCCGCCATAAGTGTGGCAGGGTATGCTCAGATGTTAGTCCCTTGCTCACTTTGCCACTAGATTCAAGCAAGCTGGGCTGAAGACGGCTGGAATGCCAGAAACCGGTCCTCATAAGCTTGTTTCCGGTCCAGGGAAGACATGGCTTGGCAGTTCCGGCTGAACTGTTTCCATGAGGCACAGGGTCAGTCTGATTTGCATGTAGCCATGTCTGAACTGGGGTGGCAGAGTGGGCTAAAGAACGGAGATGGATTAAACCCAGATCTTATGACTGAGTGTGAGTGTTTGATTGATTTAGATACTCCGTCCATCGCCACCCCTTTTGTACTGCTTTTGGCCGCCATAAGTGTGGCAGGGTATGCTCAGACGTGAGTCCCTTGCTCACTTTAACACTGGATTCAAGAAAGCCGGGCTGAAGACGGCTGGAATGCCAGAAACCGGTCCTCGGAAGCTTTTTTCTGGTCCAGGGAAGACATGGCTTGGCAGTTCGGGCTGGAATGTTCCCATGAGGCACAGGGTCAGACTGATTTGCATGTAGCCATGTCTGAACTGGGGTGGCAGAGTGGGCTCAAGAACGGTGATGGATTAAACCAAGATCTTTTGACTGGGTGTGAGTGTTTGATTGATTCAGATGCTCCGTCCATCGCCACCCCTTTTGTACTGCTTTTGGCCGCCATAAGTGTGGCAGGGTATGCTCAGACGTGAGTCCCTTGCTCACTTTGCAACTGGATTCAAGCAAGCCGGGCTGAAGACGGCTGGAATGCCAGAAACTGGCCCTCGGAAGCTTGTTTCCGGTCCAGGGAAGACATGGCTTGGCAGTTCGGGCTGGACTGTTCCCATGAGGCACAGGGTCAGACTGATTTGCATGTAGCCATGTCTGAACTGGGGTGGCAGAGTGGGCTAAAGAACGGTGATGGATTACACCCAGATCTTTTGACTGGGTGTGAGTGTTTGATTGATTCAGATGCTCCGTCCATCGCCACCCCTTTTGTACTGCTTTTGGCCGCCATAAGTGTGGCAGGGTATGCTCAGACGTGAGTCCCTTGCTCACTTTGCCACTGGATTCAAGCAAGCCGGGCTTAAGACGGCTGGAATGTCAGAAACCGGTCCTCGGAAGCTTGTTTCCGGTCCAGGGAAGACATGGCTTGGCAGTTTGGGCTGGACTGTTCCCATGAGGCACAGGGTGAGACTGATTTGCGTGTAGCCATGTTCGAACTGGGGTGGCGGAGTGAGCTAAAGAACGGTGATGGATTAAACCCAGATCTTTTGACTGGGTGTGAGTGTTTGATTGATTCAGATGCTCCGTTCCTCACCACCCCTTTTGTATTGCTTTTGGCCGCCATAAGTGTGGCAGGGTATGCTCAGACGTGAGTCCCTTGCTCACTTTGCCACTGGATTCAATCAAGCCGGGCTGAAGACGGCTGGAATGCCAGAAACCGGTCCTCGGAAGCTTGTTTCTGGTCCAGGAAAGACATGGCTTGGCAGTTCGGGCTGGACTGTTCCCATGAGGCACAGGGTCAGACTGATTTGCATGTAGCCATGTCTGAACTGGGGTGGCAGAGTGGGCTAAATAACGGTGATGGATTAAACCCAGATCTTTTGACTGGGTGTGAGTGTTTGATTGATTCAGATGCTCCGTCCATCGCCACCCCTTTTGTACTGCTTTTGGCCGCCATAAGTGTGGCAGGGTATGCTCAGTTATGAGTCCCTTGCTCACGTTGCCAATGGATTCAAGCAAGCCTGGCTGAAGATGGCTGGAATGCCAGAAACCGGTCCTCGGAAGCTTGTTTCCGGTCCAGGGAAGACATGGCTTGGCATTTCGGGCTGGACTGTTCCCATGAGGCACAGGGTCAGACTGATTTCCATGTAGCCATGTCTGAACTGGGGTGGCAGAGTGGGCTAAAGAACGGTGATGGATTAAACCCAGATCTTTTGACTGAGTGTGAGTGTTTGATTGATTTAGATGCTCCGTCCATCGCCACCCCTTTTGTACTGCTTTTGGTCGCCATAAGTGTGGCAGGGTATGCTCAGACGTGAGTCCCTTGCTCACTTTGCCACTGGATTCAAGCAAGCCAGGCTGAAGACGGCTGGAATGCCAGAAACCGGTCCTCGGAAGCTTGTTTCCGGTCCAGGGAAGACATGGCTTGGCAGTTCGGGCTGGACTGTTCCCATGAGGCACAGGGTCAGACTGATTTGCATGTAGCCATGTCTGAACTGGGGTGGCAGAGTGGGCTAAATAACGGTGATGGATTAAACCCAGATCTTTTGACTGGGTGTGA
Source organism: Lissotriton vulgaris (assembly GCF_964263255.1). Classification (NCBI taxonomy): domain Eukaryota; kingdom Metazoa; phylum Chordata; class Amphibia; order Caudata; family Salamandridae; genus Lissotriton; species Lissotriton vulgaris. The sequence continues at coordinate 959,578,188 of NC_141693.1, read as the reverse complement.
GTGTTTGATTGATTCAGATGCTCCGTCCATCGCCACCCCTTTTGTACTGCTTTTGGCCGCCATAAGTGTGGCAGGGTATGCTCAGTTATGAGTCCCTTGCTCACTTTGCCAATGGATTCAAGCAAGCCTGGCTGAAGACGGCTGGAATGCCAGAAACCGGTCCTCGGAAGCTTGTTTCCGGTCCTGGGAAGACATGGCTTGGCAGTTCGGGCTGGACTGTTCCCATGAGGCACAGGATCAGACTGATTTGCATGTAGCCATGTCTGAACTGGGGTGGCAGAGTGGGCTAAAGAACAGTGATGGATTAAACACAGATCTTTTGACTGAGTGTGAGTGTTTGATTGATTTAGATGCTCCGTCCATCGCCACCCCTTTTGTACTGCTTTTGGCCGCCATAAGTGTGGCAGGGTATGCTCAGACGTGAGTCCCTTGCTCATTTTGCCACTGGATTCAAGCAAGCCAGGCTGAAGACGGCTGGAATGCCAGAAACCGGTCCTCGGAATCTTGTTTCCGGTCCAGGGAAGACATGGCTTGGCAGTTCGGACTGGACTGTTCCCATGAGGCACAGGGTCAGACTGATTTGCATGTAGCCATGTCTGAACTTGGGTGGCAGAGTGGGCTAAAGAACGGTGATGGATTAAACCCAGATCTTTTGACTGGGTGTGAGTGTTTGATTGATTCAGATGCTCCGTCCATCGCCAACCTTTTTGTACTGCTTTTGGCCGCCATAAGTGTGGCAGGGTATGCTCAGACGTGAGTCCCTTGCTCACTTTGCCACTGGATTCAAGCAAGCCGGGCTGAAGACGGCTGGAATGCCAGAAACCGGTCCTCGGAAGGTTGTTACTGGTCCAGGGAAGACATGGCTTGGCAGTTCGGGCTGGACTGTTCCCATGAGGCACAGGGTCAGACTGATTTGCATGTAGCCATGTCTAAACTGGGGTGGCAGAGTGGGCTAAAGAACGGTGATGGATTAAACCCGGATCTTTTGACTGGGTGTGACTGTTTGATTGATTCAGATGCTCCGTCCATCGCCACCCCTTTTGTACTGCTTTTGGCTGCCATAAGTGTGGCAGGGTATGCTCAGACGTGAGTCCCTCGCTCACTTTGCCACTGGATTCAAGCAAGCCGGGCTGAAGACAGCTTGAATGCCAGAAACTGGTCCTCGGAAGCTTGTTTCCTGTCCAGGGAAGACATGGCTTGGCAGTTCGGGCTGGACTATTCCCATGAGGCACAGGGTCAGACTGATTTGCATGTAGCCATTTTCGAACTGGGGTGGAGGAGTGGGCTAAAGAACGGTGATGGATTAAACCCAGATCTTTTGACTGGGTGTGAGTGTTTGATTGATTCAGATGCTCTGTCCATCGCCACCCCTTTTGTACTGCTTTTGGCCGCCATAAGTGTGGCAGGGTATGATCAGAGGTGAGTCCCTTGATCACTTTGCCACTGGATTCAAGCAAGCCGGGCTGAAGACGGCTGGAATGCCAGAAACCGGTCCTCGGAAGCTTGTTTCTGGTCCAGGGAAGACATGGCTTGGCAGTTCGGGCTGGACTGTTCCCATGAGGCACAGGGTCAGACTGATTTGCATGTAGCCATGTCTGAACTGGGGTGGCAGAGTGGGCTAAATAACGGTGATGGATTAAACCCAGATCTTTTGACTGGGTGTGAGTATTTGATTGATTCAGATGCTCCGTCCATCGCCACCCCTTTTGTACTGCTTTTGGCCACCATAGGTGTGGCAGGGTATGCTCAGACGTGAGTCCCTTGCTCACTTTGCCACTGGATTCAAGCAAGCCGGGCTGAAGACGGCTGGAATGCCAGAAACCGGTCCTCGGAAGCTTGTTTCTGGTCCAGGGAAGACATGGCTTGGCAGTTCGGGCTGGACTGTTCCCATGAGGCACAGGGTCAGACTGATTTGCATGTAGACATGTTCGAACTAGGGTGGCGGAGTGAGCTAAAGAACGGTGATCGATTAAACCCAGATCTTTTGACTGGGTGTGAGTGTTTGATTGATTCAGATGCTCCGTCCATCGCCACCCCTTTTGTACTGCTTTTGGCCGCCATAAGTGTGGCAGGGTATGCTCAGACGTGAGTCCCTTGCTCACTTTGCCACTGGATTCAAGCAAGCCGGGCTGAAGACGGCTGGAATGCCAGAAACCGGTCCTCAGAAGCTTGTTTCTGGTCCAGGGAAGACATGGCTGGGCAGTTCGGGCTGGACTGTTCCCATGAGGCACAGGGTCAGACTGATTTGCATGTAGCCATGTCTGAACTGGGGTGGCAGAGTGGGCTAAATAACGGTGATGGATTAAACCCAGATCTTTTGACTGAGTGTGAGTGTTTGATTGATTCAGATGCTCCGTCCATCGCCACCCCTTTTGTACTGCTTTTGGCCGCCATAAGTGTGGCAGGGTATGCTCAGTTATGAGTCCCTTGCTCACGTTGCCACTGGATTCAAGCAAGCTTGGCTGAAGACGGCTGGAATGCCAGAAAACGGTCCTCGGAAGCTTGTTTCCGGTCCAGGGAAGACATGGCTTGGCAGTTCGGGCTGGACTGTTCCCAAGAGGCACAGGGTCAGACTGATTAGCATGTAGCCATGTCTGAACTGAGGTGGCAGAGTGGGCTAAAGAAAGGTGATGGATTAAACCCAGATCTTTTGACTGGGTGTGAGTGTTTGATTGATTCAGATGCTCCGTCCATCGCCACCCCTTTTGTACTGCTTTTTGCCGCCATAAGTGTGGCAGGGTATGCTCAGACGTGAGTCCCTTGCTCACTTTGCCACTGGTTTTAAGCAAGCCGGGCTGAAGACGGCTGGAATGCCAGAAACCGGTCCTCGGAAGCTTGTTTCCGGTCGAGGGAAGACATGGCTTGGCAGTTCGGGCTGGACTGTTCCCATGAGGCACAGGGTCAGACTGATTTGCATGTAGCCATGTCTGAACTGGGGTGGCAGAGTGGGCTAAAGAACGGGGATGGATTAAACCCAGATCTTTGGACTGGGTGTGAGTTTTTGATTGATTCAGATGCTCCGTCCATCGCCGCCCCTTTTGTACTGCTTTTGGCTGCCATAAGTGCGGCAGGGTATGCTCAGACGTGAGTCCCTTGCTCACTTTGCCACTGGATTCAAGCAAGCCGGGCTGAAGATGGCTGGAATGCCAGAAACCGGTCCTCGGAAGCTTGTTTCCGGTCCAGGGAAGACATGGCTTGGCAGTTCGGGCTGGACTGTTCCCATGAGGCACAGGGTCAGACTGATTTGCATGTAGCCATGTTCGAACTGGGGTGGCAGAGTGGGCTAAAGAACGGTGATGGATTAAACCCAGATCTTTTGACTGGGTGTGAGTGTTTGATTGATTCAGATGCTCTGTCCATCGCCACCCCTTTTGTACTGCTTTTGGCCGCCATAAGTGTGGCAGGGTATGCTCAGACGTGAGTCCCTTGCTCATTTTGCCACTGGATTCAAGCAAGCCAGGCTGAAGACGGCTGGAATGCCAGAAACCGGTCCTCGGAAGCTTGTTTCCGGTCCAGGGAAGACATGGCTTGGCAGTTCGGACTGGACTGTTCCCATGAGGCACAGGGTCAGACTGATTTGCATGTAGCCATGTCTGAACTTGGGTGGCAGAGTGGGCTAAAGAACGGTGATGGATTAAACCCAGATCTTTTGACTGGGTGTGAGTGTTTGATTGATTCAGATGCTCCGTCCATCGCCAACCCTTTTGTACTGCTTTTGGCCGCCATAAGTGTGGCAGGGTATGCTCAGACGTGAGTCCCTTGCTCACTTTGACACTGGATTCAAGCAAGCCGGGCTGAAGACGGCTGGAATGCCAGAAACCGGTCCTCGGAAGGTTGTTACTGGTCCAGGGAAGACATGGCTTGGCAGTTCGGGCTGGACTGTTCCCATGAGGCACAGGGTCAGACTGATTTGCATGTAGCCATGTCTAAACTGGGGTGGCAGAGTGGGCTAAAGAACGGTGATGGATTAAACCCGGATCTTTTGACTGGGTGTGACTGTTTGATTGATTCAGATGCTCCGTCCATCGCCACCCCTTTTGTACTGCTTTTGGCTGCCATAAGTGTGGCAGGGTATGCTCAGACGTGAGTCCCTCGCTCACTTTGCCACTGGATTCAAGCAAGCCGGGCTGAAGACGGCTTGAATGCCAGAAACTGGTCCTCGGAAGCTTGTTTCCTGTCCAGGGAAGACATGGCTTGGCAGTTCGGGCTGGACTGTTCCCATGAGGCACAGGGTCAGACTGATTTGCATGTAGCCATGTCTGAACTGGGGTGGCAGAGTGGGCTAAATAACGGTGATGGATTAAACCCAGATCTTTTGACTGGGTGTGAGTGTTTGATTGATTCAGATGCTCTCTCCATCGCCACCCCTTTTGTACTGCTTTTGGCCGCCATAAGTGTGGCAGGGTATGCTCAGTTATGAGTCCCTTGCTCACTTTGCCAATGGATTCAAGCAAGCCTGGCTGAAGACGGCTGGAATGCCAGAAACCGGTCCTCGGAAGCTTGTTTCCGGTCCAGGGAAGACATGGCTTGGCAGTTCGGGCTGGACTGTTCCCATGAGGCACAGGATCAGACTGATTTGCATGTAGCCATGTCTGAACTGGGGTGGCAGAGTGGGCTAAAGAACAGTGATGGATTAAACACAGATCTTTTGACTGAGTGTGAGTGTTTGATTGATTTAGATGCTCCGTCCATCGCCACCCCTTTTGTACTGCTTTTGGCCGCCATAAGTGTGGCAGGGTATGCTCAGACGTGAGTCCCTTGCTCATTTTGCCACTGGATTCAAGCAAGCCAGGCTGAAGACGGCTGGAATGCCAGAAACCGGTCCTCGGAATCTTGTTTCCGGTCCAGGGAAGACATGGCTTGGCAGTTCGGACTGGACTGTTCCCATGAGGCACAGGGTCAGACTGATTTGCATGTAGCCATGTCTGAACTTGGGTGGCAGAGTGGGCTAAAGAACGGTGATGGATTAAACCCAGATCTTTTGACTGGGTGTGAGTGTTTGATTGATTCAGATGCTCCGTCCATCGCCAACCTTTTTGTACTGCTTTTGGCCGCCATAAGTGTGGCAGGGTATGCTCAGACGTGAGTCCCTTGCTCACTTTGCCACTGGATTCAAGCAAGCCGGGCTGAAGACGTCTGGAATGCCAGAAACCGGTCCTCGGAAGGTTGTTACTGGTCCAGGGAAGACATGGCTTGGCAGTTCGGGCTGGACTGTTCCCATGAGGCACAGGGTCAGACTGATTTGCATGTAGCCATGTCTAAACTGGGGTGGCAGAGTGGGCTAAAGAACGGTGATGGATTAAACCCGGATCTTTTGACTGGGTGTGACTGTTTGATTGATTCAGATGCTCCGTCCATCGCCACCCCTTTTGTACTGCTTTTGGCTGCCATAAGTGTGGCAGGGTATGCTCAGACGTGAGTCCCTCGCTCACTTTGCCACTGGATTCAAGCAAGCCGGGCTGAAGACAGCTTGAATGCCAGAAACTGGTCCTCGGAAGCTTGTTTCCTGTCCAGGGAAGACATGGCTTGGCAGTTCGGGCTGGACTATTCCCATGAGGCACAGGGTCAGACTGATTTGCATGTAGCCATTTTCGAACTGGGGTGGCGGAGTGGGCTAAAGAACGGTGATGGATTAAACCCAGATCTTTTGACTGGGTGTGAGTGTTTGATTGATTCAGATGCTCTGTCCATCGCCACCCCTTTTGTACTGCTTTTGGCCGCCATAAGTGTGGCAGGGTATGATCAGAGGTGAGTCCCTTGATCACTTTGCCACTGGATTCAAGCAAGCCGGGCTGAAGACGGCTGGAATGCCAGAAACCGGTCCTCGGAAGCTTGTTTCTGGTCCAGGGAAGACATGGCTTGGCAGTTCGGGCTGGACTGTTCCCATGAGGCACAGGGTCAGACTGATTTGCATGTAGCCATGTCTGAACTGGGGTGGCAGAGTGGGCTAAATAACGGTGATGGATTAAACCCAGATCTTTTGACTGGGTGTGAGTATTTGATTGATTCAGATGCTCCGTCCATCGCCACCCCTTTTGTACTGCTTTTGGCCACCATAGGTGTGGCAGGGTATGCTCAGACGTGAGTCCCTTGCTCACTTTGCCACTGGATTCAAGCAAGCCGGGCTGAAGACGGCTGGAATGCCAGAAACCGGTCCTCGGAAGCTTGTTTCTGGTCCAGGGAAGACATGGCTTGGCAGTTCGGGCTGGACTGTTCCCATGAGGCACAGGGTCAGACTGATTTGCATGTAGACATGTTCGAACTAGGGTGGCGGAGTGAGCTAAAGAACGGTGATCGATTAAACCCAGATCTTTTGACTGGGTGTGAGTGTTTGATTGATTCAGATGCTCCGTCCATCGCCACCCCTTTTGTACTGCTTTTGGCCGCCATAAGTGTGGCAGGGTATGCTCAGACGTGAGTCCCTTGCTCACTTTGCCACTGGATTCAAGCAAGCCGGGCTGAAGACGGCTGGAATGCCAGAAACCGGTCCTCAGAAGCTTGTTTCTGGTCCAGGGAAGACATGGCTGGGCAGTTCGGGCTGGACTGTTCCCATGAGGCACAGGGTCAGACTGATTTGCATGTAGCCATGTCTGAACTGGGGTGGCAGAGTGGGCTAAATAACGGTGATGGATTAAACCCAGATCTTTTGACTGAGTGTGAGTGTTTGATTGATTCAGATGCTCCGTCCATCGCCACCCCTTTTGTACTGCTTTTGGCCGCCATAAGTGTGGCAGGGTATGCTCAGTTATGAGTCCCTTGCTCACGTTGCCACTGGATTCAAGCAAGCTTGGCTGAAGACGGCTGGAATGCCAGAAAACGGTCCTCGGAAGCTTGTTTCCGGTCCAGGGAAGACATGGCTTGGCAGTTCGGGCTGGACTGTTCCCAAGAGGCACAGGGTCAGACTGATTAGCATGTAGCCATGTCTGAACTGAGGTGGCAGAGTGGGCTAAAGAAAGGTGATGGATTAAACCCAGATCTTTTGACTGGGTGTGAGTGTTTGATTGATTCAGATGCTCCGTCCATCGCCACCCCTTTTGTACTGCTTTTTGCCGCCATAAGTGTGGCAGGGTATGCTCAGACGTGAGTCCCTTGCTCACTTTGCCACTGGTTTTAAGCAAGCCGGGCTGAAGACGGCTGGAATGCCAGAAACCGGTCCTCGGAAGCTTGTTTCCGGTCGAGGGAAGACATGGCTTGGCAGTTCGGGCTGGACTGTTCCCATGAGGCACAGGGTCAGACTGATTTGCATGTAGCCATGTCTGAACTGGGGTGGCAGAGTGGGCTAAAGAACGGGGATGGATTAAACCCAGATCTTTGGACTGGGTGTGAGTTTTTGATTGATTCAGATGCTCCGTCCATCGCCACCCCTTTTGTACTGCTTTTGGCTGCCATAAGTGCGGCAGGGTATGCTCAGACGTGAGTCCCTTGCTCACTTTGCCACTGGATTCAAGCAAGCCGGGCTGAAGATGGCTGGAATGCCAGAAACCGGTCCTCGGAAGCTTGTTTCCGGTCCAGGGAAGACATGGCTTGGCAGTTCGGGCTGGACTGTTCCCATGAGGCACAGGGTCAGACTGATTTGCATGTAGCCATGTTCGAACTGGGGTGGCAGAGTGGGCTAAAGAACGGTGATGGATTAAACCCAGATCTTTTGACTGGGTGTGAGTGTTTGATTGATTCAGATGCTCTGTCCATCGCCACCCCTTTTGTACTGCTTTTGGCCGCCATAAGTGTGGCAGGGTATGCTCAGACGTGAGTCCCTTGCTCATTTTGCCACTGGATTCAAGCAAGCCAGGCTGAAGACGGCTGGAATGCCGGAAACCGGTCCTCGGAAGCTTGTTTCCGGTCCAGGGAAGACATGGCTTGGCAGTTCGGACTGGACTGTTCCCATGAGGCACAGGGTCAGACTGATTTGCATGTAGCCATGTCTGAACTTGGGTGGCAGAGTGGGCTAAAGAACGGTGATGGATTAAACCCAGATCTTTTGACTGGGTGTGAGTGTTTGATTGATTCAGATGCTCCGTCCATCGCCAACCCTTTTGTACTGCTTTTGGCCGCCATAAGTGTGGCAGGGTATGCTCAGACGTGAGTCCCTTGCTCACTTTGCCACTGGATTCAAGCAAGCCGGGCTGAAGACGGCTGGAATGCCAGAAACCGGTCCTCGGAAGGTTGTTACTGGTCCAGGGAAGACATGGCTTGGCAGTTCGGGCTGGACTGTTCCCATGAGGCACAGGGTCAGACTGATTTGCATGTAGCCATGTCTAAACTGGGGTGGCAGAGTGGGCTAAAGAACGGTGATGGATTAAACCCGGATCTTTTGACTGGGTGTGACTGTTTGATTGATTCAGATGCTCCGTCCATCGCCACCCCTTTTGTACTGCTTTTGGCTGCCATAAGTGTGGCAGGGTATGCTCAGACGTGAGTCCCTCGCTCACTTTGCCACTGGATTCAAGCAAGCCGGGCTGAAGACGGCTTGAATGCCAGAAACTGGTCCTCGGAAGCTTGTTTCCTGTCCAGGGAAGACATGGCTTGGCAGTTCGGGCTGGACTATTCCCATGAGGCACAGGGTCAGACTGATTTGCATGTAGCCATTTTCGAACTGGGGTGGCGGAGTGGGCTAAAGAACGGTGATGGATTAAACCCAGATCTTTTGACTGGGTGTGAGTATTTGATTGATTCAGATGCTCCGTCCATCGCCACCCCTTTTGTACTGCTTTTGGCCACCATAGGTGTGGCAGGGTATGCTCAGACGTGAGTCCCTTGCTCACTTTGCCACTGGATTCAAGCAAGCCGGGCTGAAGACGGCTGGAATGCCAGAAACCGGTCCTCGGAAGCTTGTTTCTGGTCCAGGGAAGACATGGCTTGGCAGTTCGGGCTGGACTGTTCCCATGAGGCACAGGGTCAGACTGATTTGCATGTAGACATGTTCGAACTAGGGTGGCGGAGTGAGCTAAAGAACGGTGATCGATTAAACCCAGATCTTTTGACTGGGTGTGAGTGTTTGATTGATTCAGATGCTCCGTCCATCGCCACCCCTTTTGTACTGCTTTTGGCCGCCATAAGTGTGGCAGGGTATGCTCAGACGTGAGTCCCTTGCTCACTTTGCCACTGGATTCAAGCAAGCCGGGCTGAAGACGGCTGGAATGCCAGAAACCGGTCCTCGGAAGCTTGTTTCTGGTCCAGGGAAGACATGGCTGGGCAGTTCGGGCTGGACTGTTCCCATGAGGCACAGGGTCAGACTGATTTGCATGTAGCCATGTCTGAACTGGGGTGGCAGAGTGGGCTAAATAACGGTGATGGATTAAACCCAGATCTTTTGACTGAGTGTGAGTGTTTGATTGATTCAGATGCTCCGTCCATCGCCACCCCTTTTGTACTGCTTTTGGCCGCCATAAGTGTGGCAGGGTATGCTCAGTTATGAGTCCCTTGCTCACGTTGCCACTGGATTCAAGCAAGCTTGGCTGAAGACGGCTGGAATGCCAGAAAACGGTCCTCGGAAGCTTGTTTCCGGTCCAGGGAAGACATGGCTTGGCAGTTCGGGCTGGACTGTTCCCAAGAGGCACAGGGTCAGACTGATTAGCATGTAGCCATGTCTGAACTGAGGTGGCAGAGTGGGCTAAAGAAAGGTGATGGATTAAACCCAGATCTTTTGACTGGGTGTGAGTGTTTGATTGATTCAGATGCTCCGTCCATCGCCACCCCTTTTGTACTGCTTTTTGCCGCCATAAGTGTGGCAGGGTATGCTCAGACGTGAGTCCCTTGCTCACTTTGCCACTGGTTTTAAGCAAGCCGGGCTGAAGACGGCTGGAATGCCAGAAACCGGTCCTCGGAAGCTTGTTTCCGGTCCAGGGAAGACATGGCTTGGCAGTTCGGGCTGGACTGTTCCCATGAGGCACAGGGTCAGACTGATTTGCATGTAGCCATGTCTGAACTGGGGTGGCAGAGTGGGCTAAAGAACGGGGATGGATTAAACCCAGATCTTTGGACTGGGTGTGAGTTTTTGATTGATTCAGATGCTCCGTCCATCGCCACCCCTTTTGTACTGCTTTTGGCTGCCATAAGTGCGGCAGGGTATGCTCAGACGTGAGTCCCTTGCTCACTTTGCCACTGGATTCAAGCAAGCCGGGCTGAAGATAGCTGGAATGCCAGAAACCGGTCCTCGGAAGCTTGTTTCCGGTCCAGGGAAGACATGGCTTGGCAGTTCGGGCTGGACTGTTCCCATGAGGCACAGGGTCAGACTGATTTGCATGTAGCCATGTTCGAACTGGGGTGGCAGAGTGGGCTAAAGAACGGTGATGGATTAAACCCAGATCTTTTGACTGGGTGTGAGTGTTTGATTGATTCAGATGCTCTGTCCATCGCCACCCCTTTTGTACTGCTTTTGGCCGCCATATGTGTGGCAGGGTATGCTCAGCCGTGAGTCCCGTGCTCACTTTGCCACTGGATTCAAGCAAGCCGGGCTGAAGACGGCTGGAATGCCAGAAACCGGTCCTCGGAAGCTTGTTTCTGGTCCAGGGAAGACATGGCTTGGCAGTTTGGGCTGGATTGTTCCCATGAGGCACAGGGTCAGACTGATTTGCATGTAGCCATGTCTGAAGTGGGGTGGCAGAGTGGGCTAAAGAACGGTGATGGATTCTTTTGACTGGGTGTGAGTGTTTGATTGATTCAGATAATCCGTCCATCTCCACCCCTTTTGTACTGCTTTTGGCCGCAGAAGTGTGGCAGGGTATGCTCTGACGTGAGTCCCTTGCTCACTTTGCCACTGGATTCAAGCAAGCCGGGCTGAAGATGGCTGGAATGCCAGAAACCGGTGCTCGGAAGCTTGTTCCTGGTCCAGGGAAGACATTGCTTGGCAGTTTGGGCTGGACTGTTCCCATGAGGCACAGGGTCAGACTGATTTGCATGTAGCCATGTCTGAACTGGGGTGGCAGAGTGGGCTAAAGAACGGTGATGGATTAAACCCAGATCTTTTGACTGGGTGTGAGTGTTTGATTGATTCAGATGCTCTGTCCATCGCCACCCCTTTTGTACTGCTTTTGGCCGCCATAAGTGTGGCAGGGTATGCTCAGCCGTGAGTCCCGTGCTCACTTTGCCACTGGATTCAAGCAAGCCGGGCTGAAGACGGCTGGAATGCCAGAAACCGGTCCTCGGAAGCTTGTTTCTGGTCCAGGGAAGACATGGCTTGGCAGTTTGGGCTGGATTGTTCCCATGAGGCACAGGGTCAGACTGATTTGCATGTAGCCATGTCTGAAGTGGGGTGGCAGAGTGGGCTAAAGAACGGTGATGGATTCTTTTGACTGGGTGTGAGTGTTTGATTGATTCAGATAATCCGTCCATCTCCACCCCTTTTGTACTGCTTTTGGCCGCATAAGTGTGGCAGGGTATGCTCCGACGTGAGTCCCTTGCTCACTTTGCCACTGGATTCAAGCAAGCCGGGCTGAAGACGGCTGGAATGCCAGAAACCGGTGCTCGGAAGCTTGTTCCTGGTCCAGGGAAGACATTGCTTGGCAGTTTGGGCTGGACTGTTCCCATGAGGCACAGGGTCAGACTGATTTGCATTTAGCCATGTCTGAACTGGGGTGGCAGAGTGGGCTAAAGAACGGTGATGGATTAAACCCAGATCTTTTGACTGGGTGTGAGTGTTTGATTGATTCAGATGCTCCGTCCATCGCCACCCCTTTTGTACTGCTTTTGGCCACCATAAGTGTGGCAGGGTATGCTCAGAAGTGAGTCCCTTGCTCACTTTGCCACTGGATTCAAGCAAGCCGGGCTGAAGACGGCTGGAATGCCAGAAACCGGTCCTCGGAAGCTTGTTTCTGGTCCAGGAAAGACATGGCTTGGCAGTTCGGGCTGGACTGTTCCCATGAGGCACAGGGTCAGACTGATTTGCATGTAGCCATGTCTGAACTGGGGTGGCAGAGTGGGCTGAAGAACGGTGATGGATTAAACCCAGATCTTTTGACTGGGTGTGAGTGTTTGCTTGATTCAGATGCTCCATCCATCGACACCCCTTTTGTACTGCTTTTGGCCGCCATAAGTGTGGCAGGGTATGCTCAGACGTGAGTCCCTTGCTCACTTTGCCACTGGATTCAAGCAAGCCGGGCTGAAGACGGCTGGAATGCCAGAAACCGGTCCTTGGAAGCTTGTTTCCGGTCCAGGGAAGACATGGCTTGGCAGTTCGGGCTGGACTGTTCCCATGAGGCACAGGGTCAGACTGATTTGCATGTAGCCATGTCTGAACTGGGGTGGCAGAGTGGGCTAAATAACGGTGATGGATTAAACCCAGATCTTTTGACTGGGTGTGAGTGTTTGATTGATTCAGATGCTCCGTCCATCGCCACCCCTTTTGTACTGCTTTTGTTCGCCATAAGTGTGGCAGGGTATGCTCAGTTATGAGTCCCTTGCTCACGTTGCCACTGGATTCAAGCAAGCTTGGCTGAAGACGGCTGGAATGCCAGAAACCGGTCCTCGGAAGCTTGTTTCCGGTCCAGGGAAGATATGGCTTGGCAGTTCGGGCTGGACTGTTCCCATGAGGCACAGGGTCAGACTGATTTGCATGTAGCCATGTCTGAACTGGGGTGGCAGAGTGGGCTAAAGAACAGTGAGGGATTAAACCCAGATCTTTGGACTGGGTGTGAGTTTTTGATTGATTCAGATGCTCCGTCCATCGCCAAACCTTTTGTACTGCTTTTGTCCGCCATAAGTGTGGCAGGGTATGCTCAGACGTGAGTCCCTTGCTCACTATGCCACTGGATTCAAGCAAGCCGGGCTGAAGATGGCTGGAATGCCAGAAACCGGTCCTCGGAAGCTTGTTTCGGTCCAGGGAAGAAATGGCTTGGCAGTTCGGGCTGGACTGTTCCCATGAGGCACAGGGTCAGACTGATTTGCATGTAGCCATGTTCGAACTGGGGTGGCAGAGTGGACTAAAGAACGGTGATGGATTAAACCCAGATCTTTTGACTGGGTGTGAGTGTTTGATTGATTCAGATGCTCCGTCCATCGCCACCCCTTTTGTACTGCTTTTGGCCGCCATAAGTGTGGCAGGGTATGCTCAGCCGTGAGTCCTGTGCTCACTTTGCCACTGGATTCAAGCAAGCCGGGCTGAAGACGGCTGGAATGCATGAAACCGGTCCTCGGAAGCTTGTTTCTGGTCCAGGGAAGACATGGCTTGGCAGTTCGGGCTGGATTGTTCCCATGAGGCACAGGGTCAGACTGATTTGCATGTAGCCATGTCTGAACTGGGGTGGCAGAGTGAGCTAAGAACGGTGATGGATTAAACCTAGATCTTTTGACTGGGTGTGAGTGTTTGATTGATTCAGATGCTCCGTCCATCGCCACCCCTTTTGAACTGCTTTTGGCCGCCATAAGTGTGGCAGGGTATGCTCAGACGTGAGTCCCTTGCTCACTTTGCCACTGGATTCAAGCAAGCCGGGCTGAAGACAGCTGGAATGCCAGAAACCGGTCCTCAGAAGCTTGTTTCTGGTCCAGGGAAGACATGGATTGGCAGTTCGGGCTGGACTGTTCCCATGAGGCACAGGGTCAGACTGATTTGCATGTAGCCATGTCTGAACTGGGGTGGCAGAGTGGGCTAAAGAACGGTGATGGATTAAACCCAGATCTTTTGACTGGGTGTGAGTGTTTGATTGATTCAGATGCTCCGTCCATCGCCACCCCTTTTGTACTGGCAATGGAGTTTGGGCGAGTAGCAGGATATAAACTGAATGTGTCAAAAACACAGATCTTGTGCTCGGAGACTGTACTATGGCAAGATAGCAGAGTGGTGAAGGAGGCCACATATTTAGGTATTCAACTGCAGGCTAACATGTCAGAATTAGTTGAGGTCAACTGGATTACACTGATGACTAAAATCAAGAACTCATTGGACAGGTGGGAACGATTATACCTAACTATTATTGGACGGTCCAATGTTATAAAAATGAATGTGCTACCAAAAGTTTTACTATTTAGGTGTATTCCCTTGGAGTTCACAAAAGATAAGCTTCAGGCTCTGCAGTCGAGAAGCGGTACATTTATTTGGAGCCCAGGGAGACCTAGACGGGCAATGAAGTTTATGACATTATCAACTGCTAGGGGAGGAATGGGAGTGCCAGATTTCTCTTTGTATTATTTAACTTGTTTTTTACTAAAAATGAGGTTCTTGATAACTGGGGAGATGGAACAGGATATGGCTTCTGCCCCTTCTATTTTTGAAATACAGTTAGGGTCTGTTGCAAAACAAATATTATTTAAGGAGATTGATGGGAGTTACTACAAGCGGACTCGCTTTAAGGTAGTGATGGGTGCGGTCAAGGTATGGAAGTGGGTTGCCAAGAAAACAGCAATAGGGAAAATATCCTATTACACGCCTTGGGACAATCACAGGCTTCTACCTGGTATATTTTTAGACGATATGGCAGTGAGATGGCAGCTGAAAGGGGTTAGATGGCTAGGAGACATGTATAAGGATGAAGGGATTTGTAAATCTTTTGAGGAGCTAAAAAAATTCTGTTTCCTAGAAGCTTTTTTAAAAAAAAATTGCAAATACGAGATTATTTATTTCATCGAAAAATTGTGCTCCAGCCAAATAAAGTTGTGGAAGGAATTAGGAAGTTGGTAAAAATAGGAATGATTTACCAGCTACTACTTAGCGAACGGAGTGATGATTTAGAAAAAGTAAGGACAAAATGGGTGGTTGCGTTGGAAGATCAAGAAATAGATATAGACGACTTATTATTATTATCTAAGGAGGCACTAATGTCGGCTAATTTAAAAGTATTTAATTTAAAAGAGAGAGACCCCTTAGACCAGTGGAATAAGGTACTTGTTCAAAGTAGAATAGAGTGTTTCCCTTGGCACAGTTTATTCGTTAAGCCCACATGTTAACTTTGGATATTTAAACATTTAAACACTATAAAACAAACCAATACGTATATAAAAAGGCTGATATAAATTTATTTTTCTTAAAAACAATGACAGTCACAAATTTAAAAAATATGGTGTTACCATATTACACATGATAAAAACAAAGGGAAGAAAGCAAAAAACCTTTTCTTCTAACAATTTATAATGCAACTGAACACAATATCAGAAGGAAAATCAATGACGAGCTCAATGGACAGTACAGGATAAATAAATCAAATTCTGCTACACTACAACAAAGAGAGACACATAAAGACAATACAATTTTGTCATTCCAGCTATGGCACACCGAGTGTATCAATCTCAGACTGGCAATCTTGGGTACATATACTTATTGTACTTTGCAAAATTGACACGGTTACTCAGTTGTGCAATTCGTTTTGCGTCGACGCGTTTCGATGGCTTATTTCATATTCTTGCCATCTTTTTCAAGACTGTTGTATTTTCGTCTCCCTTTATCAGCGGCACTGGATGGTTGCCTTAAATTAGAAGTTCCTATGAGCAAACATATGGCCATCAGTATCTATTTTATATTGCCAATTTAATCATTACATTACCGCACCTATCCCTAGTGCAATCAAACTTTATACATCCAAGGTAGTGTACATCTTGTTTAAAAAAAACCTCTCAATTTCATTTCTCATTTGCTATGTTAGAACCATTTTTCTAACCACCCTTAGCGACTGCATCAGGTTATACCAATGTCTCATCATTAGTAGCCAACTTAGTACCTACAGTTATCCAATCTTACCATGTGTGCTACTACAATTCAATGTCACCCACCCGCATATTGGCAGTATAGACTTATACTTGGACTGAATTCAATACACACGGGTTAGGGTCAGTTTTTACCTTTTATGTCATATTTAGGAAGAATTTCTCTGTTTGTCCTGCACAGGCATATTATAGGGCAGGGCTAGTCTGAAAGATAAGGAGATATTTACAGCTCCGCATTTTACACTATTGTAGATCCATTACTTAGATCTCCTAGAGTTGGCTTGCTTTTTACATTTTATACCTGCTAGGGATTTCCTTGCTGCTTATTCTTTCCACGTGATAAAATCAAGTCAACAGTCCTGCGCAGGGGTTATCTGTAAAAAAGTATATATTGGTCCTTCACTGCCGCTTATCATTAAACATTTTAATTTATCTTAATCATTAGGACTTCTAATCCGGATTTACCTTTATTTATTATTATCTAGTTGGCGGTAACCCCCTGGTCGCGTCTGCTGGAAGGGCACGTCCCGCCTTATTTAAAAATTGCTTGTCTCTAGTGATAGATAATGCATATTTGTTAAATTATGCCACCCCATATTCCTAGGATGCCTTCTTAGGCCTTTTCAACACGACCCACCTTGCTCATTCAGTCGCAGTGTTTGGTACGGAGCGGATACTTGGCCGGGTCAGTCTTTTAATCTGAGAGGCAAAGAGAGGATAGCAGGAGCAAAAGTTAATGTCTATTCTTCCTCCCTCTCACACCTTCCAAACGCTACATTCTAGCCTTCTTACCTTGCAAAGCGGCAGCACTTGTCTCTCACACTCCCGGTCCGTTGCAATCCTACGTCTGGTTTCCCGTAGCGTTCTGAATTACCCGCGCTTCGTTCCTCTTTTTAAAGCCCACTGATTGGTTGCATCCAAATCAGCTGGGTAACTATAATGAGCGGACGGATGTTATTAGACCGTGATTTCCGCTTTTTCCTATGCGTTCCTCGCCTCTTTTTCATTTATTGTGTGCGGCTAATTTAAAAGCCCAATTTTGTTAAGACTCTGTTTGATTTATATCACACCCCGATTCGAATGTCAAAATGGGGTGGAGGGAACGATGGCAAGGGTTTTCGATGCAGTGCTGATGATGCGGACAGTGTTCATATCTTTTACAGCTGTATCAAACTTCAATGTTTTATCACTGATCTTGAGAAGTTCTTATCCCTTGTAATTGGAATACCTTTAGCTATTACTCCGGCTATGCTGTTACTGGGGAAAATACCAAAGGACAGAGCAATTGAGCCTTTATATCAACATCGTTACTTTATTTTTTTTGCAATGACCGTCGCACGTTTATGTATAGCCACTGAGTGGCTTCAGGAACACCCACCTGTATTTCATCATTGGCGTGCTAAAATGCTTAGTATGTTCAACTTAGAGTGGGGACTTTTTTCTATTAAGGGTGTAATGAAGAAAAGACTGGGCATAAAAATATGGAGTGCGTTCCGAGATTATTACGAGGATTAAGAATGGAAGATGCAATGTTTATGAACTTTGATGGATTTTTTGCTGGCACAACTAAAATTTGGTTATTCATTTTTGTTTGATTATAATAATGGCGGTAATGTAGTGGTAATGTAATATATTTGTAATTGAACTGTCATTTTTGAATCGCAACTTTGCTGTGAACACTTAATAAAAAAATCCCCAAAAAATCCCTGAGCCCCCCAATCTTGTGGACCCCTCGGACAACCGCTGTAATGAGCTAGCAAAATTTTCAACCAGAAGATCCAAAACATTGTGAAACAACTCCCCCCCCTCAACCTCACTGACCCATCCGACACGCCCCCGCTGCCATCGCAGGTTCGCGTAACAGGGCTGGAGGTGTTTGCTCCTCTCACGGAGGACACCCTGCTACCCATCTTTCAGTCAATAAGGAGCAGCTCCCCACTGGACCCGGCCCCAGTGAAGACCCTTAAACTGGTTGCTCCCACCATTCTTGTACCTATGATGAATGTGATCAATTCTTCCCTAGCGCAGGGCACTGTCCCTCCAAACTGGAAAAAGGCTGTGGTTACGGCCTTATTGAAGAAACCCATCCTTGACCCCCTGGACTTTAATAATTTTAGGCCGATCTCTCTCCTGCCAAGTACCAGCAAGGTGGCAGAAAAATTCATCAACGGTCAGCTGTCCAATTATCTTGAATCAAGCAAACTATTGAAACCATCTCAGACAGGCTTCTGGCCGGTCCAGGGCACGGAAACGACTATGGTTGCGGTTGTCGAAGAGGCCAGGAAGATCATCGATGCAGGAGGATCAGTGGCAGTGATCCTCCTGGATCTGAGCGCGGCCTTTGACACTGTAAATCATAGTACGTTGGTCCAACGGCTCAGGGAGGTGGGCATCTCCGGACTTGCACTGCCATGGCTGAGATCCTTTCTACACAGCCGCTCGTTCCAGGTGACGGAGGGCAGGTATACCTCGGAGGTGACCCCAATACACTGTGGAGTCCCGCAGGGCTCGTCATTGAGCCCGAGGCTCTTTAACGTATACATGTCCTTCCTTGGAAAAATTGTAACCCCCTACGGAATTAAACTGCTGACATACGCTGATGATACCCAGCTCGTCGTGTCTCTTAACCAACAGGATAATCTTGTCACCGATCTGTATTCTTGCCTGGGAGAGATAACCAGTTGGATGAATAAATCCCATTTAAAACTCAACAGTGACAAAACGGAGATACTGGTCCTGGGTAATCAGTCCCTTTTCCGCCCGGAGACATTGTGGCCCCCTTGCATGGCTCCCCCCAACTCCAAAGGTAGACATCAAAAGCCTGGGGATCTGGTTGGATCAAGGGCTCACACTTAACACCAAAGCAAGGAAAACGGCCGGAGCCTGCTATGGACTCCTCCGCACCCCCGTAAAATCCTGCCCCTGCTCCCCGTGCAGCCCAGGAAGCTCCTGATTCAGGGTCTGATATTGGCCAGATTGGACTATGGAAATGCCCTTTACTTAGGTGTACCCAAGAAAGTGACAGCCAGACTGCAGGTGGTGCAGAACGCGGCTGCTCGGATTCTTACAAGCACCAACAACCGCTGCTCGGCAAAACCGGCCCTTCGAGCACTCCACTGGTTGCCAATATGCGAAAGAGTGCAGTTCAAAGCTCTCTGCATGACTTACAAAATTCTGCACGGTAAAGCTCCTCCCATCCTTAAAGACCTCATTGTCCCTTACACAACTAAGAGAACACTTCGGTCCACAAACGCACACCTGAAGTTGATACCGAAGATCAAGAGGGCGCGATCCGGAGGCCGTTTGTTCTTGTACAACCCCTCCAAATTGTGGAATTCGCTCCCCCTGGACATGCGGTCACAACCCAATCTTGCCTCATTCCCCCCACCCGCCCTGACATTGTCAAGCAGCTCGGGCCCCTGCCTGCCCCGTCCCCCGCCTGCCCGACCCCCGCCTGCCCGGAGCCTTACCTCAGCCACCGCTCCTCCCCCGCGCTCCTCATCTCGCCGCTTACCGCTCCTCCCGCCTGTCCGCCCGTCCGCACGGCCATTCCGCCGTTCGCCACTGCTCCTCCCCCGCGCCATATACCGCCACTCCTCTTCCGCTCCTGCACGCCGCTCCTCCCCGCGCTCCTGATGTCACCACACAGGTCGCGGCCGGCGCTACTTGCAAGGGACTACTTTTTTTTATGGTCAATTTTTTAAATAACGTATATTTTTTTTACTTATATAGCCTATGTCCATCTGCACACCCTGACGCTTACAATGATGTATTGGGTGTGTGTATTGGCGCTGTGGTTCCCGAGTTTACCCGCCTCAAAGGAGCAAAGTTCTTCCTTTATTATTAGTAGTATAGATTACAATCAATCCAATTCTCTATAAAATGATCTGTATTTTTTTTAAGTCCTACCTAAAACAAAATGTTGATATTTCTTTAATATGTACTAAAGTTAGGTATATAAGTTGGTTTTATTATTTAACTACTTAAACATTTTTTTAATTATATGGCTATTAAAACATTTTATAATAAAGGCATATATACTTTTTATTCATGTGTAATTTTTCAGTTTTAAATTAAATTCAAAATGAATTAATTTTAATTTAACATTATAGCCTATGGAGTTATATTTTAATTTGATACAGGATTTACTTCATAGCTGAGTTGGTGTACATTTGCTGCTGCTTTAGGTCTTTTTTGGTTTTTAGTTAACTTTAAAGTGCAGTTTGTGAATAATAATGGGCTTACTCTTTTGTGGGTTAGTGTCTGTCCCTCCATATATCCTTGCTTTCTCCTTCCTGAACGCCACTCATTTAGTAGTACATATTCCTAATTTTCCAGCCAATCCCCTAGGTTCCACCCACATTTACAATTAAAACATGGTGGCATGCATGCAGATGATTCAGCTGCCATGTCCAAATTAAAAGTTATATTGTTACAGGTTGATTTATTTGCTAGGTGTTTATTTGTGTGGTACCTCATCTACATAACTTAATATCAACAAAAGCATCATTTATCTGGGACTATCTTCCTACTGGGATTTTTAGCTTTAATTTATTCATGATATACATACATTTACAGACTTTTCCAATTTTATAAAATTATTGCAGCTCCATAATTCTAAAAGTCTGGTCTTCCATCTAAGAAGTGTTTTTTCCATGCAGCACACAAAAGAACACAAAAACAGTAATTCCTAAATCTAAAATGACTAAACAAATTACAGTATCAAATGCAGAATAAAAGTTATAAACATTTGGAATGTGAGAGGCATTAACCAACAGCCGCGGTCCGTGGAGGGAGTTCTGGTGGGGCAGGCAGGCGGGGCGGGGGAGGGGCAGGGTGGGGGGGGACAAACCCCGGAATATGGATGATTGCAGGTAAGTAACCAATTAAATTAATAAAACGAATTTCGTTCTGTGCCCTGCATCGCAAAATGCGATGTAGGGCACGGAGCGAAATTCAGAACTGCCTCCACGGACCGCGGCTGTTAACCAACAATGAGTAAATCCTAAAGGAAACCACTGTTTATGTGAAAAAGAAACAACAACAATTTGTACCTTACGATAGTTATGGGCACAACCTCAGGTGTTCAATGTTGAGCAACAATAAGTCAGGTGATGCAGATGTAAGAAACTAATCAATGTGTTCTATAGGTCATCATTCTCTCTTCAAAAATAATATTTACTGACTATGAGCTAATAATGTAATTAATATCACATCATCTATTGTGTCCTAATTGAAACATAAGTTGCAAAACATCAAAACTATTGTCCTGAAAACATCTGTAGCAGGGGATGATTTGTTGCTATTCATTTATTGGGGGGGGACTAAAAAATCATATTTTTGTTTGGATCACTGAAATAATATCGAGGGACAGAATATCGACTTGCAAAAATATCGTTGACAAAATATCGACAGACAGAATATCGAGTTTGTATCTACAAACAGGTAAGTACAAAAATATTGAGTACAAAATATTGTTTACAAAAATATAGTTTATAAAAATATCGACTTAATTAAAAACAGTGTTAAATTAAATTAATATTAAAATTTAATTACTAAAATATACTTAAAAATACTTAAATTAACTTATAATAATTAAATAATTAATGACATTAATAAAACAAAATTACAATCATTTTTGTTAAAACATATATATATAGTAACATAATATAATTAAATAATATCCAATATTATTACCGTATGATAGCAGAAGTGTAAAAAATACTATTCCCACTCCAAAGAGTACAAGCGTAGGGAAAGCGTTGGATAGCGTAGGGGTTAAAATTACTATTCCCACTCCAGTGGGTGCAACAGTAGGGAAAGCGTTGGATAGCGTAGGGGTAAAAAATTATATTCCCACTCAAGTGGGTGCAACAGTAGGGAAAGCGTTGGATAGCGTAAGGGTAAAAATTACTATTCCCACTCCAAAGAGTGCACCAGTAGGGAAAGCGTTGGATAGCCTAAGTGTAAAAATTACTATTCCCACTCCAAAGAGTGCAACAGTAGGGAAAGCGTTGGATAGCGTAGGGGTTAAAATTACTATTCCCACTCCAGTGAGTGCAAGAGTAGGGAAAGGGTTGGATAGCGTAGGGGTTTAAATTACTATTCCCACTCCAGTGGGTGCAACAATAGGAAAACGTTGGATAGAGTAGATGTTAAATTTACTATTCCCACTCCAGTGGGTGCAACAGTAGAGAAAGTGTTGGATAGCGTAGGGGTAAAAATTACTATTCCCACTCCAGTGGGTGCAACAGTAGGGAAAGCGTTGGATAGCGTAGGGGTAAAAATTACTATTCCCACTCCAGTGGGTGCAACAGTAGGGAAAGCGTTGGATAGGGTAAGGGTAAAAATTACTATTCCCACTCCAGTGGGTGCAACAGTAGGGAAAGCTTTGGATAGCGTAAGTGTTAAAATTACTATTCCCACTCCAGAGAATACAACATTAGGGAAAATAAACACTTCATATATTATTTACAAATTTATAAATGAATATCTATTAATAATAATTAAAATTAATAAAAATATCTATATAATATAATAATTAATATATTAAAATTACTAATTAACAATAAATATTTCATCTGATCACCTAATAATACTAATTAATTAAACTGACAAATAACAATGAATTATTTAATAATTAAAAATTATTTAACAATTATTTCAAATTAAATAAATTTAAATACATTTAATTATTTAATTAATTATTAATAAATTACTTCCCACCCTATTCCCCTATAAACCCACATAAATTATTAAAATTAACATAATTAACAATTAATCAATTACATTTAATTAATTGGCAAATACAATTTTTCTAATTACCCATAAATACTTAATTAATAATTAATTCTAAATAAATACCAATAAATAATTTTACATATTTAATTAATTATAATTTAATTACTTCCTACCCAATTTAATTACTTCCCACCCAATTACTTCCCACTGAGGACAGCGATCCACCCTATAAACTCACAACCCTTTACAGAAAATCAATTCTTAAACATTTACATAATTACCAATTAATCAATTAAATAAAATTAATTACCAATTAAAATTTAATTAATTAACAAAGAATAATTAATTAACAATTAATTAAAATGTACTATCAATAAATACATTTACATATTTAATTAATTATGATTAAATTACTTCCCACCCTATTCCCCTATAAACCCACAACCTGCTACAGAATAAAATTACGCAATAATGATAAAAACAAAATTAATTAATAAAAATTAATTATAACATAAATACACACTTTTCACACATATTATAACATAAAAATACACTATAAAAAATTAGATATTATTATAAAATCGATATTTTTAACTGTCTATATTATATACTTCGATATTTTAAATTTCTATATTTTTAACAGTCGATATTACATCACTTACCTTAAAAACAATATTTTGGTTATCTATATTCTGTCCTGTCGATATTTTGTCCAGTCTATATTTAAAACTCGATATTATGTCCAGTCAATATTTTGGAGTCGATATTATGTCTTTGCTCCTGTTTTTTTATATGTTCCAGTTGTACACTTAAGTCCAGCAGTAGCTGAATGCAGTTTAGCTATATAATGTTCAATACTTTATAGAAAATTGTAGACTAAGCTAGATTCCCCAATTCTGCCCCCATCTATACATATCAACCACGGAAACAGATTGAATCATCTGGTGAAACTCTGGGCTCCTGAGAGCTTCAATGTTAAAAACTGTTTGATCATCCAGTTTATAAGAATGGTTAAAGATGGCTTGCAGAATATAAAAAGGAAAAGTCCAGGACTTCAAAGCCCAGGTTTCTCTAGCTGCCAGGAGGCAAGGACTTCATTCCTTGCACCGGGCGGGCACTTGAAAACATTCACAGCTGCCTGTGGCACAGTATGCATTGTTTGGGAAGAGCCAGGACTTCGAAGCTCGGATTTCTCCAGCTGCCATGAGGTGGGTACTTTATTCCTTGTGCTGGGTGAGCACTCTAAAATATTTGCAGCTGCCCATTTTGTAGAGCACATTGTTTCTCATGGTCCAAGACTTCAAAGCCCTGGTCTCTCCAGCTTCCAGTAGGTGGATACTTCATTTCATGTACCTAGCGGGCATTTTAAAACACTCATGGCTGCCCACAGAATGGGATGCAACCAGATGCACGCCCGGGTGAAGAACGCTCCAAGGGCAGACCTGTTGGTGGCCCCCCACACCTGGACAAGGCTCGGCCCTGGCTCTCTTGCCCTACTATACACCAAGGAGGTATGCAGTTCCTACTGTGATTTGCAGGTAGTCATATATGTTTTGATGTACATACATAGGAGTACACTCAAGGTGCAGGAGAGAGAATTTCTCCTTTCGTAAAAAGACCCTCACACACCCAGCAAGCTAGGGGGCATATTATCAAGAACGGCGATAAAATTATCGCCGCTCTAGTGGCAGGAAACTGCCGCTAAAGCGGCGATAATGGGAATGATAATATGTTCTTTTGAATTCCCGTAGCAGCCCAGGTTCTAGTGTTAACCTGGGCTGTTATGGGAATTCACAAGGGCATATTATCAAGCCCATTATCGCCGCTTTAGCGGCACTTTCCTGCTGCTAAAGCGGCGATCATTTTATCACCGTTCTTGATAATATGCCTCAAGGTGTTTGGCTTCATCATCAGATCTGCTCCTTATTGGGTATGCCTGCAATACCTCATCGGACTCTGTGACGGGGCCCTCTTAGCAGAGATCTTTATTCCTAGTTGCAGTTGGATGTGGTGCAAGTGAGGACCCTTCGTAAGTGTTGGTATAGTGATGTGAAGTGATGTGAAATTAAAACAGGGATTGGTGGTCCATTCAAGACAATTTTAATGAGGTGCGGCCTCTATCCTGATTAAAAATATATAGAGGCGCGTACGCCCTCTCTAAGTTTGCGGGATTATATGCTTGTGAATAGGGTCAACATGTTTCTTGCCTTTTAAATCAATTTAATGGGAATTCCTCAGGACCAATGTGGAATCTACCTACACTTTCTGGTAGTGGTCCGAACTATATGTTGGGAAGTTGTGACCACCCATACAGCACCCTAGAAAGTGGTACCTGTAGATTCATGACATAGCCCTATTTGAGTCTAGTAAGCGCTGCAACGTGTACCAGCAGGCGCTGACACTAGAAGTTTAGTGTCATGCTGACGTCCACTGGATCAGCGATTATCCTACCCCGCATGCTGCCCTACTCCCTCCGTCCAGGGACTGAAGTTCAACATGGCCAAAAGAAAAATGTATCTTCTAGCAACTGATCATGTAAACCCAAGTAAATTAACAAACCCTTCAATTATGTCCTTCTTTACATCTGCGGTGGGTGTACTACTGAAGAAATCTCCTCTATGGAGGAGGAGCTTGGGACTAGTGGTAGGCACCCTTTAACCTCTTAATTACAGATATCAGCCAACAGTTGACACCCACAACTCCTCATTGTATCAGTCAGCTATCGGCCGACACTGGGGAGGGCATAAAGGCACCTTCTGGAAGAGCTTCTCAAGGAACCTTAGTGATTTACTTTAATGACAATCAGTGCTTAGGGTACCCTCATGTCATTACAATAAAGTAAAAGTAAAGAAAGCCAATGGGCTAATTTTACTTTCAATTAATCAGTGATCTGTGGCTATCTCAGCTCCCCGCCCTCTGATTGTGTTGAGGGAAGTATTACTGGAAAGGGGCAAATCTCTCTTTCCAATGACATTTTGCCCCAGTGGATGCATGCTTGAGGATTGCCACAGGACAGCGATCCACAAGCAGGGATCTGCCCACTATACTCCTGGGACATGGAGGAGCAGCCTCTTAGGCAAGGGTCAGTGCTTCCCCAACCACCTGATGAAAGTATTTCAGTCTTTATTGTAAAAATGTTTTGGTAGGGGCTGCACCCATGTGCATGGCCATAGCACCACCCGCACTAAGAAATATGCTGCCAGTCTTTCTGCCCCCCCTGGTGGTGAATGGGGGGGATTAAACCCAATCTGCCTCTCGGGGGCAAAAAGCCCATTAGACACCAGGGAAATGAAAGAATCTAAATATATATGGGTAGGGGCTGCCTTAACACCACCCCAATAAGGAAACAGTTTATCTGACACCCTAGGGGGGTTGACTGGGTGATTACTCCAGTCAGGTGATGGACCTGAAGAGAAAACCTACACGGTGGATTCTAATACCTAGATCGTTTTGGTCACAGACTTATACGTCTGTTTACCTGCGTCCCTACAACCATTGGGACTTCATGTTCTTATCTTTCAAACACTCTCCTGAAGACCTTACATAGTTCATTGAGCTACCTGTGTCGCAATCGGGTTGGAATTATCACCAGTTCTGCAATTCCATTGTGACTTTGCAAACCTTACAGCCCTGAAGAGTCACAATTGTACCATGTTGTGATGAAACACGTGTCGGATGGTTTGTTCATTCTGTATTGATCCGGATTAGAAATCCCCATTATGATAACTCTGATGTTGACCCACTTAATGTCTACAAAAAGAACAAATTGAGAGTTTGGTTTTGACACTAGAACCTTCACCCATATACGTGTGCACAGGACTCTGTTCTATATTTACTGTGTATGTTTCTGCTTACGCACTCACAGGGGTTGTTTTGTTTCGGTTTGTTCCCCCTGACCTGTTAGCACTGTTCTTAATTAATTGCATCTTAGAACTTTTGCATACTTGCTTGAGCGCCATTTCTTCCTGTCCTCAATCTAAACCCTGCACCGATACATGTATGCAGATAGCCTCTTCGGATTCAGGCTTATTATCGGTTGGCCAACCCATTTTAAAATTGCTCCACTTTGGTACCATTAAGGAGGTTATTGAAGCAGCCGGTAAAGATCAACTAGTCTGTGATGGAGAGTTCGCACAGATTTATACTATTATGGCCACAACAGAATGTATAAATGCTGAGGATCCAGCTGTTCTCCCTCACTCTGTGGCTAACACTATAAGCGGAGGCAGTGGCAAAGTCACTGCGGAGCCTGTCCCTGATTCTATGGACGTGTCTACTTTACAATAGTTTGCTAGAGTCTAGCCGAGTTGTCTTTCTGATGCATTCATTATGCCTCTTTTGGAATCTAATGGGACTCAGTGTACTCAGATAGAGTTGCAGGATACAGTAAATATGAGTACCACTTTAGAAACTCTAAGGGGCCAGACAGTGGGCTTGGAAGTGTTTATCAAGGTTACAGATTATGCAGTGGTGAATAACACAGGTTTGAATGCCTACACAGCCGGCTGGTTACCTCAATTTAGTGCCTAGATCTATGTGCAGCTAGATAGTGCCTAGACCTTTGTGCAGCCTTTCCATCAACCCTGCATTATGTGTTTCAGGCAAGCATAAAAATGGCACCATATTAAGTGATAACTCCATGCACACTCAAGGGGGGTGAGAGACAGCTGGTGCAAATTAATCAGAGCACTACAGGGAGGACGTTCATGGGGCAGACTCAGACCCACAATATTGTAAAACAACGGTGGGCAAGCTAGACTTGTAAAACTGAAAATCCTATGGCTAAGAGCAGCCCACTAATATAGTGGGTCACCCAAAGTGTGAAGTCAAAGCTCTCATCTCGCACTTATCAGCTGCTCTTCCTGGGGCAGATGAGGATATACAGCATTCAGGACAACACTCCCCCTCTAAGTGTTCTACTTCTAATCCTGTTTTTACCTCTGATATATCCTCTTGTGCATTGTCTGATCACTCACCCCACTGACTCATTCAGAGGTTGACTCACAGGAGCCAACATTGGTAACAATTTTGCAGCTCCTTCAGGTCCAGCTGTCAGAGGTCTGTACGTACAATACTCGGGCCAGGTCAGATACACGAAAAATGCAACAATCACTGTCTGAAGTATCAGGACAAATCACCGTCTTCACAGCAGAAATCACTGCATTCCAGCAGAGAATAGCTCAAGTTGAGAAGATGGGGTCAGCAACAGTCAAGGCAATCAGGAATCACAAAGGTCAGCAGGAGTATCTCCAGTCTCAGGTCACAGACCCGGATAACCGTCAGAGGAGAAAGAATTTGAGGATTTTTAGAATTCCAGAGGGCAAGGAGAGGTCCGGTTCTCTGCAATATATTGTCCAACTATTCGAAAAGCACTTCCCTGACTTGAATCACTGGGACTTGGACTCACAAATCAGAGTGCTCATCGCCTCCCCCTAAATCGGAATGCCTCAAATTCTAGATCACTGCAATCTCGCCCATTCCAAATGTATATAGGAAGGATGGACTCAGATGGGTTATTCAGAGGCAGATGCTATACAGGCCCCGAGTCAGTGGGGAGTGGCTTTTCCCCACACTACTTCTATATAGCACACCTGTTTTAGGATTTTCTTCTCTTTTCTTCAGTTTTTCCTTTTTGTTCTCTTCTCTCTTCCACTAATACGTTGTATCTCATTTTCTCTTTTTCAATTTCTTTATTGAATTACAGCTGCTAATTTAGCTGATTAGTCTGTGTCTCACCCTATAGCTTCATTAAGCTCCACTCAGCAGCAGCAATATGGTGTCCTTGCTTGATTGTCAGTCTAGTGAATTGTCTATGTTTCAGCGCATGGTGGTTGAGAGGTGGCAGGGGGATGGATACGGATGTTGCTGTTCTAGAGCTGCTCCATCCTGAAGCCAAGGTTGGGGCTGTTTCCTTTCCTAGAGCATGAGGGGGTTTGTGCAATGGGGGTTGACTTGGTGTGTGGTATTATTTTACATTTATGATGCAGAATAATGCTATGTTATGGAGAGATACAACAAGTCAGAATGTTTGCAGTATATTCCGAGATTACATCTTATTTGTTTCAATTTTGAGGACTTATTGTCTTACATATGAAGGCAGGGGGTTCTTAAGGAAGTCACTTAAAACTCATGGCTGAGGTTAAATGCATGTGTTTGAGCGTGTCTAGGATTAATGCATGAAATAAGCAGCAATTGGTTTGAGAGAAGATAGTGCTCTACAAACCTCAATTAGTAGCATTAACTGAGACACACTCGGCACATAAAGACCAGCTTTTATTAAAGCAGCTGGGATATGACATAATTGTTTGTACTTTGCAATCTGTCTTGATTGTAGGAGATGTCATACTTCAGCAAAAAAATTAATTGTCAAGTTCTTAGAACTGCTGCTGTTCCCCAAAGGCGCTGGGTACTGGTACAATTAATATAGAACTGACAATAGTTTGTTATCTGTATGGTTAATGGCCCAAATATTGATGAGCCAGAAGTATTAGATATAATATCAATGTAATAGTTAGATTGGGGTGGAGAAGTAATCATAATGGGCGACTTTAATTGTGTGCTTTAAAATAACATTATTTCTACTAATCATACCATGGCCCCTCATAAGCCTAAAACCAGGGCATCAATTAAAGACTTGATTCAGCTACATAGGCTGTCCAGTGTCTGGCAGGCTCTCCATCTGGCTGTGCCTGGTTATACTTTTGATTCATGCCCACACAAGTAGTACTGTATGATAGGTATGTTTTTTGCCCTGAGGTCCCTACTGGATGGAGCAGAAATTGATACATGTCCTATGATTGCTTTAAATCATATAGGAGTTCTGGTTTTGTTCGCCCCAAATGAAACTAGGGATAATCTCCTCAAGTTTACATACCCTCATCACCTCTAGCCTAATGATGATTTAAAAATATATATTTTAGGGATACTCAGGGAGTTCTTTCTGGTCAACACAGGTACAGCGTCACCTGCAGCAATGTTGGATGCAATGACGGCTTATGACCATGGTGTTAACCGCCTGTATGTGCTCAGGCAAAATAGGGCTACCTCGGAAGAGGCTAGTATTTTATGCCAAGCCATTCTTCAACTGGAACTATTACATGCTTTGAAAATCTCTCAATGAGAAGCAGAAGAACAGGATATCTATATTCAATTACTACAAAATGCTCTCTCCTGGGGCATAGGTTAAAAAATCAGTATCTACTAGATATATAAAATATAGATCACTCCAGTATGATTATGGGGAAAGGGTCGGACGAGTCCAGGCACAGTAGTTTTCAGATCACCAGTCAAAATGTATGATTCATTTAATTAAGGGTATGGATGGCTTAGTGCATACAAAACCCCGTTAATTCTGGAGCAAATCTCCTGGTTTTACAAGGAGTTATACAGTCATCCTCAGGCACTTGATCAAGCCGGACTCCGGGATATGTTATGGCAGTGTAGTCTCTCCCATCTCAGTGAAGATCGGGCTGGGGAGTTGCCAGTTGAGTTCTCTCTGCTTAAGAATGAGGCTGCATTAGGGATTCTCCCTAAAGGCAAGGTGGCGGGCAAGGATGCCATACCTCTAGAATTGTATACGGTGTTCAAAGATATAATAATTTCCAAATACCTCAACTGTGTTTTATCTCAGAACTAGAATGTGTCCTTTGGTCATGAATATTATCAAACTGAACTAAGAAACTTTAGTAACCTAAGTCAGTTCAGTTCAGTACAAAGACAAAGTTTATTTGGACTATACAGTCACTTAAACATATAAAAATCGTCATAAAACAGTGCTTCAAAATTACAAATTACACAATAAACAGTAAAACATCATTATAATTATTGAGTTAAAATTGTTCATTCCTTAATTTCCAGCCATAAAATACATCCTAATACATTTCATAGGTTAAAGCAAGACTCATTATTGGGCGTATTTCAAAACACTTTAGCTTGTTGAATGCTCTCCCTGAGGCATAACTTTAAACGCAACACCATACGCATCCAGGGTAAGATCATTTATCCTATTTTCAGCTGTGCTTCCTACACATATCCTGTAATCAGGCACCCTTTGGGATGCGATTCGCAATGTAAAAATTCTTTTACTTTTTTCATAAACCTTCCCATCGCACAGGCTATATCCAAATCTCTAATTTCAAGTAAAAATTGTGCTACCCGTGCCCTGTTTTTTTGTATGCTATATTTTTAAAAATCGGACGTAAAAATCATTTCCTTATCTCTAAAACCAGTTGGCAATCCAATAAAATGTGTATGGTACTTGCTAATTGGAGTAGCAGGGGTTAACACTAATTCTCAGCTTTAAAACTTCTCTTCTCAGTCATCAGCAGGGTAATCTATCAATGTATGGGAAATTAAATTCATTTTGCCATGAAGTAGCCATAAAGCATACCGATTTTTTTCCCCATTAGGTACTCTTGATCTTTAACTCACGAGATTTCTTTCCCCAGAGACCTAAGTTACCTCCTCTCGGTCTCAATTTGTAAAGACAGGGAGCTATATTTGAGCCTCATCGTTGTACAAACTGTTATCAGGGTTTTTCTTACTCTTTAGCCCATTTTAGATTGCTCCTCAATATCTCGTTACTACACCACTGTGAGACTTTATTATCCTCACCTAGTCCTTGGCGCTGCCAGAATCTTACTAGGGCCATGCCGACTGTTATATTCCATGAGGTTATACCTGTTCCTAGCCTTACTGCTTGCACCATTGAGGATTTGGCCAGGGAAAGTACGTTTTTCAGGGCCCTTCCCTCTTCACCGTCCCAGCCTGTTTTCCCACTCAGGTATATAAGTTCCACTCCAAATAGGAACTGTGGGGGGACCATAGCCGTATATCCTTTTAAAACTGGTCTGTCTGACTTTTACCCGTATACTCCATTGAATTTCTTTAAACCCCCCACCAAAGCTGATGTCCTTACTTTCAATGCTTTCAGGTGGGTAGACCAGTTAATCGTGTTGTGGAACCACATACCTAAGTACCTATATTCATCTACTATTTCCACCTTTGTAGAGCCCAAGTACCAACTGAACCTTATTCTCTTTCTCCCAACTCTCATAATCTTTGTTTTATCCATGTTCACTACAAGTTTTTTATGCCCACAGTATTTACTAAAACTGTTCAGCTTTCTTTTTAGACCAATCTCTGTTTGGTCTACTATTACTAGATTTTCTGCATAGATAAGGCAATGGATATGTTTCCCATCAACCTTTGGGCTGTCCCCCCGTTCTTTGCCTGGGACTGATGGTAAATCTGCAATGAATAGGGAGAATAACAGGGGGGCCAGAACACACCCCTATCTCAGCCCATTTCCAATCTGTATTTTTTGAGACAGGCTCCCCTCTGTATCTAGAATTACTTGCTGTCTTTCTTTTCCTCCTTTTGATTTTGTCTCTCATTTATTGAGATTAAGTACACATCAATTTAATGTGTTTTTTGTTGTGATGATGTTGTTTTTTTGAGTTTGTGTAGATACATTGTGACATGTTTTTTTTTATAAATTGGTTTGTATTGTATTGTAAATATATGTACAGTTTGTCCTATCTTTGCTAATGAATATATATGTAAAAAAACTTTAAAAGTAAAAAAGAAGTCAAAGGTATAAAATATAAGTACATGGTCAGAATTCAATAAAGAGTATTCTTGACCTTCATTAATTGTTCTTGATTTTTTTTTAAAAAGAGTGGTCTAGGCATTTCTGTGTTTTTTGCATTTCTATATGGTCCAGCCTTGTCCACGTCCAAAAAGGACCTAACTCTTTTGGGTTATAAATCTTTACAATTCAAGCACACAATCTGAGTGTTCTCCTATTGTGATAGCTCGTTTAACAACAACTGGTAGTTTATTTGAAATGAGAATTAAAAGCCCTCCTTTTGCTCAACCTGCAGGGGAAGGTACTACAAGCAGGCCATATGAGGCAAACACTTCTACATAAGCATGATTGACAGACCAGGTTTCTTGCATACAGAATATATCATGCTCATTGATGAAATCAATCCATATTAGAGAGTTCTCTTTACTTACTGGGACGGCTATGTTCCACGTAACAATTGCCTAGCCATTTTCTATTATTTCCCCTGGTTTATCACTAGAATATTCACATTTTCTAACTTCATCCCTACTTATATATGAAGTCTCTTCATGTGTATTCTTTATATCTGGAAGAGCGTTAGATACAGTTTCCAAAAAATTATTGATACTTAGTGCCCAGTATCATATTCAGTTAACCCGTCTCCAGCAGAGTCATCCTCCACTTTGGATAAATGGGCATTGAAGTGTCAATCATTACCTTGTAATGTACTCAGTGTTTGATATCTATTTGATACTGTCAATGCATATTGTGGATAAATTGGAAACACAGGGTTCATACCGGGGTCACCTGGTTCTAATCCCCTATTTGGTACAGACCTGAAGTGTCTAAAAAAAAGCCTAGGGGTTGTAATGACACATTCTGTTCAAGGTTCAGTGGTGGAACTGCTCTATCCAGGGTGTTCCTTGCCCAGCTTGGACTTCTAAAATTAATAAATATGCCATCTCCTTTGAGACACTTAGCTAAGGGACCAATCCAACTTACTCTTCTTGTTAGGAGTATTTGGCTTGCATCTCCCACGGGGTAGCCGCAGTTCTTATCTAGCCAGTGGATCACTTTGTTTTTTTCGGGTGTCATGTAGTTCCCTTTGGCCCGGCTGTAACAGTAATAATGTTAGTTTGTGCCGGACTATGCATTGCAAGGTCTTGGGTCTCCACGGCCTCTCCAAAAGCAGTTGAATGGTGTGCCCTCATCCAACAGATTCATGACTCTGAGTTAGCTCTGGCAAAAGCTAGATGTTGCTCTTCCCAGAACAAAATTGTCGAAATTTGCATTAATTTCAACTGGAAGTGTGTAAACTCAAATCATGAATATAACGGTAATTCCTCTATGATTTACACTATTGATATCCATGCTTAATCCTATGCTTTTGAATTTTGCGATTTTCATATGCTGAACAATTCTGATTTGTATAAAAACATTTTTTTTTTAAAAAGATCAGTGGGTGTTTTAAGTTAGTCTATGTGGGTAGTTTGGAGCATGGAAGGATATTATGAAGCAGAGACCTACATATTTAGACCCTTTGTCGCAATGATGACATAGTGAGCAAAAATATGTTGGCATCAAAAAGGCTCCCATGATTTCTACTTTTGTCCAGGTGGAGGGTAGATTTCCAGTGCTTGATGGGGAGGCGAACAGTAGTTAACTGGATCCAGTGATTCAAATTACTTGAATCTCAATATTAGCACCATTCATCTGCCTGAAGCTCCTCTTTCACTCACTTGAATATGTGGTCCATACACAAAGAGATCCTAGTTTAGTTCAGTTCTATTGCCATAATTCGTAGGGAAATGGATTCATATTTGGCAGATCAGTCTTCTTAATGAACCTGCGCTAGGCCACATATGTCTATAGTGAAGAGAAAACACAAAATGGATAACCCTTAAGTAAAGTTGTAAGACACTTAGCATTTGCACGATTGTAATGAACCAATCATGAGCTTTAATGTTGTGGTTGGTGAGAAAAGAAAGACCAGTATCTTTCTTACAATACTCTACAGGGACAGCCTAGTAAATAATCCCTTTGCATCCAGAACTTTAAAATTACAGGGGAAAAAGTAAAGGAATTCTGAAAAGGGCCATGACTCACATGTATAACTCTGATATTTACTGCATTTGCACTAAAAAGTCCCCCTGAACCTCCTCTTCCAAGAACCACTCAAATATCTTGTGAGAAACTCCACTTTAATCCAGAGAACATAGTTTCACATAACACTTTATTCATTTCTCTCCCTCCCTTTACCCATTTCATGTTACTTCTAGTCCCCCAATATGTATTTATTCAATTAAATGAAAAGTTACACTGTGCATGCATTTTATATACCTACAGTTCAATGTTATAAGAACAAACTTGAAGTATTTCTGTGTCTTCCCCGATTTTGTCTTTACTGCATTCACTGATGTGTGTATGTGTCCTTTTTCGGCAATATATGTCTCTAAAAGGAAATGCCTTTTAATGTGTCAAGGGATAGCAAATATTTTAGAAGTTCAGTTGAACGGTTTAAATTCATTAGACAAATGTATCTTTGAAAAAAAAACACAATAAAATCAATGGTAATATTAACACTAAACGGGCTTTCCATAATACCATCGGTTTTCGTTTGAAAGGCCAAATATATTTATGATTTATGCCTGTCCATTAAAAAAAAAAAAGTCTGCACTCCACTGTATTTCTTCTAGATGCACTTATGGTTTCACCCAATTAAGCCAGATGACTGAACCCAGACATTTTGCGCTCTTTTCCCATTCTCAAATTGTCACCTAAGTGCTGGAAATGCGGGCCCCTCCCCTGGGACGGCCATCTTTTCTGTGATGCACAGTTCCTCTCGCAAACATGGCAGCCGAGCAGAAGAGTATCTTTACACAACATTGCCCTGTCGCTGGGTGACATAATGTGGGCGGCTGGCAAGCCTGGAGACATAGCTGCTTGCCATCCTGCCGCCTCAGAACTACTAGCTCAGATCAGGTTGCTGCTCATACTAAAGTGGCACTACAACTAATCCGCATTCATTATTAATGAAGCAAAATACGGTGTAAATATTGCCTTAAATATTCCGCGGCGCCATTCATATGTATGAATGCAAATTGGATCACCTTAAACACTTCATACTTCAAATACCTTCAGAAGACGGAAACACTTAGCACATTACAGTGTCATTCGCCATTGTTCTTCCCCTTTAACGATTCCGAACATGGCGGAGTCAAGCTCCAGACAAACTCCACTGAGCCACGCGCCATCTGTATCGAGCATGAAGTGAAATGTGCACCCTATATCTCCCTCCACACCTTACAGAGCTACTTTTATGCAACGCACTTTCAAATCAGCTGCGAAGAAATATATGCAGAATTTGTTTTCCAATGAAGGCCTAATAGAGCTACCTCTTAAGTTTGGATATGTTAAAAAATTGCCCTTTTCACAGCTGATAAAATATTACTACAAATTAATCCTCTGAGAATAGAATATGTTCCTATTTATTACTTTCAAGTGTGAAGGTTCTGCTGCAATTAATGTTGCCTGTTCTACTGCGCTGTAGATAGACGTTCTGCAGACTTGTCCTTGAAGCTAGGAATATATGAAAATTATAATTTCCTAGACAAAATGGGTTTAATTTCTTAAACTATGTTAGGCGAGGTGTTGTACGAAGGTCAAAATCCCCATAGTTCCTCTCCAGATATATTATTGCTATTAAGATCCATTTGAGTTCTAAAAGCTGTAAATTAAAGTGCCTTAAGGGTGTGAGATAATGTTATTTGTAGGCTACTGATAGCTTGGATTAATATGGGAAAGAAACCACTTAAAAAATTAAACAAACCTATTTTCTTTATGCAGCGAGATTAATTTGTTTATTTGACCCTTAATGCTTTTAATGAACTCCTACTCCAAGGCTTTCAGCACTCTACATATACACATTAATTTGTTGTTTTACCGACCTGTCCTGATGTTTGTAGCTACTTCTTTGTGAACTGAAAAGCGTCTTTAGTACACAGTATACGCAGTGCTCCTTTTACATGCATATGTTAGGGACGGTAAAGTAAACTTTTAACACCTGATATAATCGATTAAACCATAATATTTACACTAGAAAACATGCTCGTCGACGCCCCTCCCATATCCATGCACATGTATACGAATGCCCATCTGCACACACATGCATTGGCATACATACAAAATATACAAACATAGAGAAAGTAAAGTTGACAAAAATTCACACACGAATGCATATGTAGGTAAAGGGATACACACACAAACACACACACACACAGTCACAATAACATAAACAAGCACACATATACAAAGAAATTAAGACATAACTGTACATATAGTCATGCCCATTTAAATAAGTGTACAAATGAACTTATAAACGCACACGTGCACCCACACAAACACACAAAATGCAAACAGAATGAAACGCCCTTGTGCACAAGCATGCAAATGCACAAATACCCAGATAGGCACTGGAACAGACCTTATGCAGAGAAAATCAGACATAAATGCACCCATACTTACTTACATAGAAATGTACGGATTAACACATACACAAGAAAACAAACACATACACTCAAAGAAAAATGCAAATACAAATGCAGACATGCTAATGCACATACAGTCCACATGTGTGTACACGCACACATACACAAACACACACACACATTTAATAATGGCTACAGTGGTAAATGTAGATGCTAAATCAAATCACATATAATCTGTACTATAATTTCAATTTCTCGTTAAAGTTGCCGAAAAAATGATTCGTTTATTGGTAATACTCATTCTTGCCCCAGAAGTGTTCTTCAACAGCTCACATTATGCAAACCTGCGTTTTAATTGGTTGACAAGAACCAAGAAATGTGGGGATTTGCAAGTGGTTTGAGCGACTGTTTACTTTTCTGCGTTTATTTATTCGTCCGTAGAACTCTATGTAATATCATTTTATGTCACTTGTTTATTTACAATCGCAGCCTTAGTGTTTATTTGGGTTAAGCGCCCACCTCAGAGGGAATTGAAGATATCAGTGCTCTTATACTCTGAATATTACACTCCAATCATGTTCTGCCCAGAGAGCTCTTTTGATAGACAGCGCACACAAGAAATTTGCATAAGGAAAGGTAACTGACAACTGGGGTCAGACTCTCCCTGTTTAATGACACTGCCAGTTACACATTTTGAATTGTTTAAATAAGAGTCTACAGCTTCAACAATCATCATCTCAGTGGTTCCACTTTTCATACCTAACAGCCAGGAAACTGACACGTAATTACACACTTACTGATGGTATCTCCAATGCTGATAATTAAAACTGCCACGGGAGGATTGCGATTGCTAGTCTACAGCTGGGATGTTGTCAAGAGGTAGGGGCTCCTGCAGCTATCGAAGCCATCTTCCTAAAAGTGGACGAGGGGCGCCAATATCGGTGTAACAGGAAGGCCAGCGACAATCATTCGCAGAGTCTCCTGCAAATGAAGAGAATCTATTAGTAAGGTAATGCGTGAAACAAAAACCACAAAAAGCCACAGGCTAAACTGTCTTTTTGCTCTGAGAGTTATCAACCATTGTTCTTTTTCGTATGTGTTGTTTTCTTCGAAAATACCAGAAACTTGATTTCCGCAAAGCGTCTCTCCACTTCACAGGAGAGTCTATTTGTAATAAAGGAATTCAAGACAGCCAGAGAATAAGATTGCGAGTTTCACACCACAGACCTTTCTAGAGAGGAGCTACAGGGTTAAATGGTAAAAAAATAACTTTGAGATATAGTTATAAACTAAGATGCAAACTGAAGGGTCATCTCAAATTAGCACCCAAAAATGTCAAGATTAAATTGCACATTCTGCCTATTTATCACTGCAAAGGCCATATTCCACCCTACTGTTATGAAGATGTACTTTTTACAAGTTCTAGAATTCGCTCATATAAACAACACTCTAATGGAAATGCTCATATTTGAGATATGACCCTTAACTGCGTTCGTGTGTTGTTCTACTGTTCCTACAGTCAGTCGCTGTGCAGACTAAACAAAGTGCAGTGCCACCAACCAGACTGGGTAATAACAATTCTCTGCCGCCTTTACAGCGGTCTGGAAGGCTTGTCTGCTCCCTGATCCCGGTTCATTTGTTCTTCATACTGTTCCAGGCCTTTTCTTTTGTTTGTTCTTTTATTCTATTGTGAGCACTCAGCTGCCAATCACCCAGCTGCCCTGACCAGTTTTTTTATGTGTGCACATGGCTAATTATCATACATGCTCCATGATGCTCGCACGGCCTTCTAGTGTGCACTGAGTGTCTACATGATTTACAGCTTGGATTTGTAAAGAAGGGACGCCTAGGAGGGGAGGTCAGAGGAATCAGATTTGGACAAAAGAAAAGGGGGCCCCGAATTACGTATGCAGTGCATCGGTCCACAGAGCAGCTGGGCCCCAGCAGAAATAGGCATCTGCCGCGGTGGGCACCAGCTGCCTTCTACGGGGACATAGACGGATCGAAATAGTGCGGGGAGGTATTGAATATTTAATATATGGCCAGAACCAGGCTTGTTCATCGTCACAATTTTATTCACTGTGCGTATGTGCACTTGTTTTTTTCAAATTTATGGAAGTGGTCGTAAAAGAGAAAGACATGATTAGCAATCAAAATTCAAAGCTCATAAATAAATTGAGGTGTTATTCTTCAGTTGTTCTTCCTTGCGAATGTTACACCGATTTAAACCAACCCTCGACACAACAACTCAGTTCAAAATGTTTATGTATAAACGTCTTCAAGAAAACTTATTTGAAATTCTTTGAGCTAACAGTTCTTTGGTGTCACCACTCTAAGTGGCGTGCATAGACATTGTTCGGAAAAGGAACTGCTTTCAAAGCACCCCTGTGCAGTGGAAAGCGACAAAGAAAAGACAAGCTAACATGCTGTGACTTTCTTATTTTTCATAATATAGTCATTTTATCTAAATTGAGGACAGTTTGTTGCATTAAAATTACACATAACATTTTTGTACGTCAACTTTTAATGAAAAATCTAAGCAATGAGTTGGGTAATGTTAGTAATGACTATGGGGTGACATTTTTTTATTTAGGTCGATCAACTTGTAGCTAAAAGCATTTCTGATGTTCTCTAAGCCAGTCTTTAAAATTGTCATGTGCAATTCTTTGATTAAAGAGAGTATAAGGATCACTTTTTCCACCTTAGGTGTTTTATCACATTAAGGGGGATATTCACAAGGACTTATCTCCGATTTATCCCCACCTTAACGCATCAAAAGTGGAGATATATTTAACACCCCATTCACAAGCTGGTGCAAACTGCAGACATCGCCAGTATTCCAGCGATAACTGCTCCAAAATTTATCTCCACAGTGGACACAGCCAACTAATCATAATGAGATGCAGAGTAGGCGTTCCCGTGCAAAAACACATGAAAAAACCACAACACCACAACGAACTGCCAGATCTGTGAAGTGCAACAAAAAGAGGCGATACGCCGCGATAGCACCAAGGATTTAACACCTGCCTTTTGCTGGTGCTAAGCAGGACGACTACCCACAGCATGAAATGGTACCCAGCCAAGAGCCTCATCTGAAGACCCACAGATGCCATGGAGACAATGAACATTGCAGCACCACATCCCCCGCCACCACCCCCAGCACCCCCCGGACATACACATACCGTGCACGACATAAGAGCCACAAAAAGCTAAATGTATGATGACGCACATTGCCAAAATAAATACACACGTGTGGCAAGGCTGAGAGACAGTCACACAGCACTGAAGTAACAACCAAAAAAGTTTATTGAAAAAGAACACAAAACAGCCAATGCGGAAGACTCCTGTCAGGTCCATCAGGGTCAATCTGGACGTCACAGCCTAGAAAATAAAGCACAAAATCAGGACGTGTGTCATCCTCACATCAAAGGATCGAGACACAGCGAAGGAAGGTGAGCTAGAGAGAGAAAGAGAGGGAAGGAAAGGAAGGCAGCGAGAGAGAAAGAGAGAGAGAGAGGGAAGGGAGAGAGTGAGAGAGAGAGAAGGAAAGGAAAGGAGAGAGAGAGAGAGGGAAGGGAGAGAGAGCGAGAGAGAGAGAAGAAAAGGAAGGGAGAGAGAGAGACACCGCCACCCCTGCACACACAGACCCCAATGTTCACCTGCCGCCACCGGGGTGTAAATCAGCAGGCACACCACATGCCCGTGCAAGCTTCAGGCCCCGGTCCCGCCATCTTGGCATTGTCCACATCATGTGGGCCCGCCCACGGCCCAGCAGGTCCCACATATGATGCTGAGTCCTGAGTCATCAATGGCAGAGACCACATCAGTGCACACGTCTTCAATGCAGGCTGAACACCCGCTCGATTCAGAAAAGGGGGTGGTGATGGACAGAGTATCTGAATTAAACAGAACACTCGTACCCAGTCAACAGATCAGGGCTTGATCCATCACCGTTTTTTAGCTCACTGCACCATCCCAGCTCAGAACCTGGCTACATGCAAATTAGTCTGTCCCTCGCCCAATGCATCATGGTAACAGGGCAGACCAAACTACCAAGCCAATTCTTTTACTGGAAAGGAAACAAGCTTCCGTTCAGCTATTTCGGGGCCACCAACCCTGTGCAACGCCAGTCAGCGCCATGTAGTGGTAGGCCCATGATGGCTGCAAGGCCTCGGGTGCCACTAACCCTGTGCAACGCCAGTCAGTGCCACGTGGTGGTAGGCCCATGACAGCCGCAAGGCCTTGGGTGCCACTAACCCTGTGCACAACAACTTATGGAGCCTGTATGATTG
Source organism: Lissotriton vulgaris (assembly GCF_964263255.1). Classification (NCBI taxonomy): domain Eukaryota; kingdom Metazoa; phylum Chordata; class Amphibia; order Caudata; family Salamandridae; genus Lissotriton; species Lissotriton vulgaris. Next base: position 959,537,470 of record NC_141693.1, on the reverse strand, counting down.
AGAACCGTGGAGCGTCTATCATCCAGTCACCACCGGCAGAGGGGAATGTGATGTTGTCGGCCCCTTATATTTGCGGGGTCACGTGGGCTGTGACCCCTGTGCCAGATGGGTGTGGTGCATGTGCAAACCTGCCCTCAGGGAGTATCCGTGACATGCTGACAACTTGACCAGTGACTTGCACACCACCAGCGAGTATGCCTGCGAAAGGTAGCTATGTGGGCCAACCCTCGGAGCGTAAGCGGAGTGGTCTGGCCTGGCGTATGCCGGATCAGCACAGGGCTTCCAACAATTACTCGGGGGCTCTGGGCGTGGCTCAGTCCATGTTTGGACCAGGAAGTGACTAATGCTTGTGTCCCTGTTGTAATGTCCACGGCAGCCGGAACACAATAGGCAATTTAGCACACTGTGACTGGCATTCCACTAGATGAGCATCATTGACGTAAGGGAAATCACTGTCCCTACATTCATCCACATATTCATACATGAATGAAGAAAGACATGACACAGCAGTGCATTACTGGATGTTTATTGCACATCAAGTGGAGTTTTGCAGCTGGAGCAGTACAGGGCCATGCCAAGCACACTATACAATATGGACCAGTGGAGGGCCAGCCAGAGTCCATCCGGGGATGACAAGTACTGCGGAAGAGGAAAGGTACGGTCCGCAGCCCAGCATCAAACAGGATATGGCAGTCCATGACGCGGTCCAAGGTGAGTGCAGCAGAGTGTATCAGGGGTCAGTGGAAGGTCATTAGGCAATGTGCGCCACCAAGCAGAAACAGGCTAGGTGGCGGAAATGAATGCTAGTGCCTCCTTCTGAACACAATCTCATCCACGTCCTCGGATGTGTGCTCTGCCCCACCTGTGTATGTTGCAGTACCAGCTGCAGCACTGTGTGCCACTGACACATCAGGGGCCAGAGGAGGATTGCCAGCCACACTGTGTGGCAGTGACACATCAGGTGCCGGAGTGGATACTCCTGCCGCACTGTGAGGCCCTGACACACCAGGGGGTGGAGATGTGGACAGTATGGGGGCATCAGAATTCATCAGCGCCACGCCTTCTGGCAGTAATGCCATGATGAGGATCTGCAGGGCATGCTAGATCCCAGCTGAATTTCGGTGATGTGCAGCGGCGGCTGCCATCCTTTCCGCCTCCTCCGCACCCTGTCCTCCATGAGCCTCTGCATGGGTGCCAGCTCATGGCTGGAACCCCTGGAGCTAGTCTGAGTGGACAGGTGTTGTCTCTGCATCATGACTCCAGTGATGTCAGTCAGGGCTCGTTGGAGACCATGGAGCGGGGTGTGGGTGTTTGATAGGGACTGGAGCTGGTCCCTGATGGGACCTAGTCACTCATGCTCTGCATCCAGTGGACCTATTCACCCATGCTTGGCATCCAGTTTTATTGCCAATAGGCTGAACCCCACCCACACCTGCTGAGCCGTCTCCCTCTGGCCCTCCAGAAAACGGCGTTGGAAGGCCATGGTTTGTTCCTAGGGGTCTTGGGAGACTGCGGGCTGTGGGTGCCTCCTGCTGTCTGGTCTGGGTAGGGGGTGGAGTCTCTTCGATGCAGCTGGGCTGCCCTGATCTCAGAGGGGAGTTGCAGATTATGTTGATGATGTGTTGGGGGCTTGGGTGTCGATGCTGGTGGTGTCCTCCTCCTCAGTGAATAGTGGCTGGGACTGCTGTGCAGGTGGCGTTGACGGTGCCTCTGCATTGTGAAGGGGAGATGGTGTATTACAATGTGTCCACATGAATGTAGCTGCATGGTACATGTTGACATTCAGACAACATGGCATTGTATAACGTGGCAGTCTGATGATCAAGGACATAACTCAGAGTCATTGTGGGTGTGCACTGTGCTCCGCTTTATTGTGCATGTGTGTCATTGTGGCCATCTCTACCCGTCTCCCCAGTACCTGGTGGTGACTCACCCTGTTGCGGTTCTGTTGTGTTCTGTCGAGCAATGTCCTTTCCCCCAACTCCATCCACAGTCTACACACTGATGACTGTCAACACCAGCTCCTCCAGGTCATACAGCACGAGCTGTGGCGCTGGGCTCCCACCTTCAGTCTGCATTGCTCCCTTCTGGTTGGCTGCGAGTTTCTCCTTGGTCTTGCGCTTGATGTCAATCCAGAGCCTCTTGGCCTCGTCCATTGACCTCTTGTGCTCTCCGACGGTATTCACCCTGTCCATGATATTCCGCCATATCCCATTTTTGGTGCCCAATGACACGTTGGAGGTGACGAATAGTTGTTGATGGTGTTCCATCACCTCCGTGATCAGGATCCTATTTTCTGGCGGTCTGAACTTCGTCTTCCTCTTCTTCTTGTCCTTACCCTTCCCTGTCCCCGAGGTCCCAGGCTGGTGTCCGGGGTGCTTGTGGGGCTGCACTCGTCCTCTGCGCCTGCTCCGGGTGCCTCCATGGTGCCTGGGTATTGGTCAGATTGTGTTTGAGTGTTTTTTCTACTTTTATAGTGATTTTTCCTGCATGCCATGTGTGTATTTCAGGCCTGGTGCTGCTTAGCACTGATTTCCCAATCGCGCTGTGGCCCATCGCATGTTTTTTCATGTTGAGGTTTGTGTTTTTATCTCAGTCGAGGTGGTTTTATCGCAGACATTGGCTGTGGTTTCGGTAGACTATCGCATGGTACCACCTTGTTGTGAATTCCCTGTTGACACAGGGTTATTTTCCCATGATTGGCTGTGATGTGTTAAGTTGTGTTAGCCTTTTTTTTTATGGTGATATTTAGCACATGTTCTTGTGAATATACCCCAAAGATATCATCCAGAGGCCTACGTTAAGACACTGTGGGCACCATCACAAAACATTTCAACTGGGGGTATTTCAGGTCCTTAGTAGTTAGTTGAGGCACTGTTTGTTTCAAACACCTTTTTATAACCATATTGTGAAAACTGGATTATGGAGCTGATAATGTGTAAGAAGAACGATTGTGAACACTTCGTATGTAGCATTTTGTTGTGGTGGCGATGTGTTCTCTTGTTTTTGTACTGTCAACTTTTTCGAGCAGCTTTATTGGATTTTGATTTTATTGTGCTGCACTTAAGGTGTCTATGGCTTCAACAACTTCTCAAGAAATAACAAGCTCATGCAGGGAAATGCAGAGCACTGATTGGCTGCCAACACTTCAAGTGTTGGCAGCCATCTTGGGACCTGGCTTCAGCCGAGCCCCCCCCCCCCCCGAAATGTAAAAAGCAGAAAAGGGGCGAGGTAGAAATATTTTAACCAAATAAAGATGGTCCTCGGGTCCCAGAGGGACCGAGACATGCCAAAAAAGTGTAAAAAAATACTGCGAAATCGCTATATTCAAAAATTTGTTGTAAAAATAAAATAAAAAGTGCAAGCTCCTGCACTTGTTTTTAATTAATCCCTAGGTGGACCAGGTCCCTGGGGCATGCCAGTGAAATAGGAGAGGGGCACATGGGACCCTCCTCCTAGGACTTCTGAAAGCCCTGGGGACTGGCAACACCTTGGGGCATTGTTTTTTATGTATGCGTGGAGTGCCCATGCGGCAACGCCGCACCCAGCGGGCTTCCACCTACTCGGGGCAAATGTTTATAAACAAATGTGGTTGGCCTGCACTGCCACCCTGGAACCCCAAGGACACGACCTCGTCGGGGCACCTAACAATGTGCATGTAGGACTGCCTGTGCCCTTGAAACATCACATCCCCAGAACAAATCACACTAAAATAATGTGGGGGGGGCCGCGCAGCCCTCCTTTAGCCTTGGAAACTGGCAACACCCCACAGAAGTTTAGGAAATGTATGTGGGCAGGCCCATTGACCCTGCCTGTCCCCCGGGACTGCCATCTACATGGGGGAAATTATGCTGAAAAAACACGGGGGTTGTGAAGCCCCAATGCATACCTAGGAGCCACAATTTATTCAAAACAAGGGGGTAAATGTGGCCCCTCTGCAGCCCTGGGGATCACCACCTCTGCAGGGCTGAAATAAATTTATGTAGGTGGTCCGTAGCCGACTGCCAGCTCCGGGGACCACCACCTCCTCAGGGGTAAATAACACAATGGAGGGGGGCAGCACGGTCCCCCTCCTTGAGCCATTGTTAGCCCCAAGACCACCACCCCAAGGGACAGATCCTGCTACCTCTAGAGGTGCCTACCCGCTGGAAGCAGCTGTTTGCTTTTACTACCATCAAGCAAAGCAAACATAACACTGCTTTCTGCAAGCTGGAGCTGCCCAACATCTCTGGATTGCCAAAAGCGGGGTTTTCACCTGTTTCCTTGCAAGCAAATATGCATGCAGGGAAGCAGATAAAAACATTTGCTCTGACTGACAGAGAGTTGCCTTTCAACATCCCCCTGCCTATCAGATCAATGCAGCTCCCACAAGAGATGGGGAGCCAGCTAGGACTGTGGGGGCCTTGAGGTTCCCCTTGCAGTCCCATTGCACACTGGGTGCCCTACGGGCACCCCGCTGACATGGCAGGGTCCTGTGTGATGGGTTCCCGGGGTTCAAAGGGGAGCCACATGCCCTCTCCCCAAAGTAAAAAAAAATTACAAAATATCCAAATGTATATTCTCTGCAATACCACCTTGTAAAGTGATCTGATGAATACGCTGAAGTAACAATCACATTGGCATAGTTAGAGACACAGAAGGCCACTGGAGACATTTCCTTGGTGTCCTTTACATAGCTGTAGTGTAGGAGATGCACTATACATTTACCCAACAAGGTAACACTTACTAATTAGCCAGTAGAAAGCATTGCAGAAGGGTAGATGTGTTCACAAAATGGTGGCCTCTCATTAGATAAATACACAGGGAAGGATTCATTCTGGCACGATGCTCATTTCATAGAAATTAATCCTCAACGGATTAAAATTAGAAAATAAAATTTTAAAAAAACATTGAAATTTACTGAAAAAAGAATGATACAGGGAAGTTATAGTTAGGAAATAGAATTTGAAAATTCTTGGAAATTCACTGACAAAACCAAAGGTTACAGGGACATTATAGTTAAGCTACACAGACAGCTACACAGCCACCAAAAACGCCACCGGCAGACACCACCACCTCATCAGATCTGCCAAAAGGGCCTCCTTCAAAGACCAATTAGACAACAACACACACAACAGCAAGGAGCTCTTGAACATCGTGAAGGGACTCTCCAACCCCATCTCCAACACCAACAGCAATGACATCCCACCCTCGCAAGACCTGGGCGACTCGCTTGCCACCTTCTTCCATTGCAAAATCTCAGACATCCACAACAGCTCCAATGCCACGACCACCACCGCCCCATAACCACAATCCGCACCAACCGTCTGCTCTGCTGGATCAAAATCAACAACGACAACACCAATAAGACCATGATTACCATCCACTCCGGATCGCCGTCCGACCCATGCCCACACCACATCTTCAACAAAGCCAGCACCGCCATGGCACCCCACCTTCGGAAAGCCATCAACATCTCCTTTGAGACAGCAACATTCCTGAAGATCTGGAAGCACGCCGAGATCAACGCCTTACTCAAGAAACCCAAGGCAGACCTCAAGGACCTGTAGTGTAGTTCCTATATTCCCAATAGGCTCTGCGCATTGGAATAATATACACTATAGATTTGACATAGGACTGAGGTCAGTATGTCTCTATCAAGTATACTAAACTCATTGTGTGTTCCAGCTAGCTCAGAGGTCACTAGAAACTTTCTGAAATACACATGTAGGGATTAGTTCCTAACAACCGCATAAACATGAACACTTTGTTTCCTCAAGAATCAAAAACATATCTTCAGAGTCCTGGAAACAATAGATAACTATTTTACTCAGTTAATCGTGCATGCTTAGTTTCTACAGAGTTGCAGAGAAACAGAGAGATGGGCGTTTCAATAAAAGGGGTTTATTGAACAGTCTTCTTTCTATGCAAGAGAGGTGAACTGCAACAATCGTTAGACAGAATGCAAAGTTTAATGCGTACAGCATAAACAGTAATATAAAATAATACTGTAATAGCATTGTCTGTTGCTATGACATGTAAAAATACATACATAAATAACACAGGCTAAAATACTCAACTGGTGCTTCTAAAATATGCCTACCCCAATGTACCTAACCTAGGTCTAGTACCAGGGAAGAAGTAGGTGTTGTCTTTAGCATAGTTTTAGTTCTGCCAAGACTTGCCAAAGGTTTCTCTAGGTTCTAATCAGCTCCATACCTTAGAATATGAGAGGTTGGTATCTCTTTCACGGACAAGATTTCCGAACACCCCGCAAGGGGAGTCAGAAACACTGGAGCTGGAATTCTTTACAGGAGATGACAGCTTCTGGTCAGTACGTCAGCTGGAGAGTTGGCTTCCATCGGGACTTGCTGTAGCGAGCTGCGTCGTGCAAGTAGGTAGTCGAACAGCACCGAACCACACCATGCTTCGCTATAGCAAGTGAAGGTATATTTATATCTTGAAGGTGTTTAGGAATGCCAGCTTTGACGTAGTCAGGCATATGAACATCATTAATGAACCCCTAAGGAATAGTTGTTCATGCATAATCATGAATTTCTTTGAGAAATCAATATCCAGGCTAGGGGAAGTCCCTTCTGCTTAAGAGTCTGGTTTTCCAAGAAATCGTTGTGATGAAGATGAATGGATGGAAGTAGTCATGCCTGCATTTGGGTAGCATGGGCTATGCTTAAATGAGAACTGGATTTCTATGCCTATATAAGGTCAATGTGAATTATACCTATATTAGGGCATACATCGGGAAAATGCATACAGAATCTAAATCAATACACAACACCCACTCCACTTCTTATGTACGACATTGCTAAATTATAAACATGTTACACATATCTAAAACATAGCTACACATGAAGTGTGAAAAAAATACATAAAAATGCATTTGAACTGGTTGTACACATAAAAGATACATTGGTGCTGTACGCATTAAAGCCATGTTTCATTCGAAGCATATAGTCACATTTTGAATGCTAAATGAATGAATTATGAAAATATACATTTATAAAATGGCTCGTGAATACAGACAAAAAAGGCCGAAACCATTTTATGTCAGATTACATGAAACTGTTTGTATGTGGACAAGGTCAAATATTGTCTCTTGGAAGTATTCAAAGAAGCAGTTTACTGTAAGCAGTTTACTTTGTGCCAAAAAATGAAAAATACAAATTTGGAAAAAAAAGTTATTCATAGGAAAAGTTCTTGCTTTTTAAAAATGAAGGTCAAATTCCAAGTCTCTCTGAACACTGTGTGCGGAATTCAAAAGTCAGTGTTAGCGCTTGGAGAAAACATGAAATCTTCTAAGTCTGTAAAAAAGTTGTCTATCATTGTAGGTGACAGTTGTATTACCTTGTTTAGAAGATTAACCGCACACAGATGTGAAGCATCGCAATCAGTTTTGGTCGCAGTAGCAATGTTCAAATTGGATGGTACCTGTGTGCCTGAAGTTTCCTCTCATACGTCAGCATCAGCTTTTTGCGTCTGTGAGATCTAAATGAATGTCCTCATCAGAATTGGTAGCCGCTGGGGACAACAATGCGCATGTGCCATTACCTGGTCCAGCACAGTATCAACATCCGTTGGCATGACTGATGGGAGTGTTAGACAGATGTCTAGCCGGCAGCGTAGAACAGGTAAGATGCAATCTTGCCAGATTGGTCTGAATGACATAAACCATGTGGCATTTAATTCTCGTAAACGAGTTAATCCCAAAATTTGGACGATGCGCTCACAACACTTCATCTCCAATAGACCTCTCTCTATGGTAATTGGAGTGGCGCTGGTGATTTTGCTCACCATATCGTAGACGTAGGAGCAAAAATAGTATCCCCGCAACGAGTCCCAAAAGGAGAGGCAGTCCGCCAAACACAGAGTGGACGAAGTTTGGAAATATTCTGAGGACTGCTTGAAAAGGTGCTAACAGTCCGGAGCATATGTTATTCAATAGATGTACAATACCACTCGTATCAGACATGTTTAAGATACGAATTAACACTTCCGAGAAATGTATATGGCAGTTTTTAGTTAAGAGGGCATGTATCTCAGCAGAAGTCCTTGCGACTTGCAGTTCATAGGTCTCTTTGGCCGAGGTCAGTGGCACAGTTTTTTGCAAAAGAATGGCTTTCATTCTGCTTAAAGTATCAATTTGTATAGAAGAGATGTTCAGTGATGGCCATAAAGGCGACTCCCTGTCTGTCTTAGTTTGAGGAAACAATTCTTGCATACAGCAAGTGACCCTGGCTGACACAGTTACAAGATATGGTATGCCTGGCAACATGCCACAGCAGTCGTGATCATTCAACATGAGGTAGGTCCCATTCGAGAGCTGTCCAAAAATTGGATCAATCACTGCAGCTGGTGAACCTTGCAGGTGGCAGGATAAGTTGTTAGAGTAACCAGTGCAGGCCCTGTGTAAATTTATACCCTGACAAAGGCAGAGAACTGCTTAGCGCGTTTTCACAGTTTTTACCCTTAAGAAACACTTCACGTCCCCCACTCCAACATCTATGTGTGTACGGTAATTCCCAGGATGTCTTGATGTATTCTTTACCCAACCTTTCATATGTGCCTGCTGGTATGTGTTTTAGGCAATACTGAAAATGGAAAATTGTAACAGGCAGAAGGATTGTTCCATGTATAACCCATTCAGTAGCTGGTTTCTCTGCTACCATAAATGGGAATCTTTCCAGTTTTTCAATGCTCAGCACCGAATAGTCTGCTCCCCTCTGTGCAAGTTTGATCTGTTTATCAGTGAAATTGAATTCTAAAAAAAGTGACGTAGTATTGATTAAACGCCAAGGCACATAGCCTGAACAAAGGTTTTGCAACATCCAGCCTAATAGCATGATGGAACATAATTGCGACTGACCACTTTGCAGCATGACCAAGTCCTGTTCCATGATGTCTATGGCAGAAGACACTATGCTGTCCAATAAATATATCCTGGATGACTGAGCCGTTAACCCATTGTCAACCACAGAAAGAGTTTTCTCTAAATTAATACAATCAATTTCTTATATTCTTTCTGCAGTCTCTGCTTGCGTAATCTTCCATGCTTCATTATAAGCAGCATAGATACCGGCATATATAAAACATTTATGGCACGGTTTTCTTGGTCCTAGCAAGAATTCCCTAAGATCAGCGCTATCTTTTGGTAAAGATAAATGTTGCTTTACATCCTTAAGTGTAAATCTATGTAGCCAATCAAGGCAGAGCTTCCCTACACTGTATTTTATTTCTATTCCAGGATGCTGCCTTCGAACATATGTTGGGTCTGGCCTATTCAATGTGAAACCCTGTGTTTTGTTCAGGAATCTATCTTGACAGTTGTTTGTGTCTGTGGGCTAGATCAACCATGTTTTCCAATCTAGATCTGTTCTGTTGTGATGCAAAATAGTATGTACGTCGATCTCCCCCTCTGAAGTGTTATCACTATAAGGTGTAGGTATGGACGGATTGTTTATGTCTTTTATATTGGCTAACCTAAGTCAAGACGTCTTTTGGACAGTGTCATTCAAAAACATAATTTGTTCAGGGATGATGCAGGCTCTAAATAAAGCCTCTACCCCCTGCACTTGCCAATCTTTGTACCCCAGACAGTTTTTGTCTCAATGTTGTCTTTCCAAAAGTCAAAACCTAGTTTAGACAGTTGGGCATAAAAGGCTGCAAAATAAATCTGTTTTGTATGGTCAACATACTTTTCATTCCTGTTTTGTTTATATTTTAAATGTAAAATGATTCAGTATTTGATGCATTGAACCCTGAAAAGTACAGAAACGTGTTGGCAAAAGGTTTTGAGCTACCCTTTGGTGGCCTAGGACAATGTTTCCATGGGTTATACATTAATACATTGCTAGGATTTGCAGATTTGTGCAAGAAATGATGACCATAGTGATTATAACAGTACATTTGTTCATAATCTGATGAACCTTCTAAATATTCATGATTTGTGAATACTGCAGAAATTTCTAAGTCTGACATCATATTATTAACAGTCTTGTAGTCCCAATCATCAGAAAAGGTACTAGATGAAACAAAGTCCCTTAATGAAATCTTGAATTGGTGTAGAATCTTCAACAGCTCCGATGGGCCAAAAATTTCTAATTCTGTTTTGTCCCAAGCTATATCACCTGGTATAGGAACGGCTGTGATGTTCACCGATGACAAGTCTCTTTGTTCACGATGCGATGATTTGTGTGGCTTGAGGAGTAAGTTGACGGTCTTACTTGCTGTGTCCATTTTGACATATCTTCCATATATCAGCATTCTCAGAGTTATTACCAGAGCTAACCAAAATAGTAGAAAAAGTACACCCAACATAATCCAAAAAATCAATCCTTGGTGAAGCCAGATAAGGCTTTTCCAGGTGATGAAAAAGGTCTGTAGCTTGTTCTTTCAAATTTCTTTTCACTGGCGTCATTTAAGGTTCGCTGGGATCCTCAGAAAACGTATCAATGTTAATGAAATAGCCAGAGGCAGTTCTGTCAATTGTTGGGATTGCATCAGGATTCGTTGAAATCGCTGGAACCACTTGATCACTTGTTATTTCATTGTAGACAGGTGTTTCTTGACAAACTTTTATTTGGGTTTCAAGAGGTATAAGTTCCATAGCTTTGTTGCTTAGTCCTTCATTTCGCATGGCAGATTCTTCAAAGGTGATGAGTCTCTCAGTTTGAACCTATTGGATAGTAGCTAGATTAGAGCGTCTGCTACATTGGCGGAGCCCACTTGGCCTACCGCTTAGTATCGGCCACATAATGTGGTTTGACAGGTCGATGGACACAAACCTGTTCTCCTTTTTACCAGTAAGGGGCGGCAGTAATACTGTTCTTGATTCGTGGATTGCTAGGACAGGTACTGGTTGTCTGTAAGAAGGCCCAAATTCCTTCTTGTCCGCGATCTTTTCTCGGACTAGATCCCCAATCTTTGAGATTCAGACAGGCCTTGCTGGAATGGCTGGTTCTTCCTCAGTGGTGGTGGGTTTCAGGTGCAAGTTGCTTTGTTTCGTTCTTATTCCTTTTAAGTCCTGTAAACCAGCCAAACTATCTTTGATATCAAAATCGTTTTGGTCCACCACTGATGTCTGACAATCAAGGACCGCAACCAGGATCCTAGTCCCAGAAAGGACCTCATATGGAGTGATACCCCCTAGAGAACTTCTTGGCAAGTTGTTGACACTACGTTGGACACGTATTAGATGTTTGACCCACCCTTCACCCAAATCTAATACCCTAGCCGTTATAGATTGCTTTATGTTCCGTTTTTTTCTCTCCACAACTGAATTTCCCTCAGGATGGAATGGACTAGAGTACCGCAATGCAATGCCCAATTTGGCCATGGCCTTCAAGTAAACTCGAGAGATAAATGCAGGACCGTGGTCAGAATGTAGCATGCCGACTGCGTATGTGCCGATAAAGACTCGCAAATCTTTTATAACAGTTCGAGAGTCAGCGAGCGTTGAGGCCACATCCAAATGAACCTTGTCTTAACATTTGTAGGACCGCATCTGTCCATGGGGAGGTATGTGTGTAGACAGTCTAATGCTGTCTAACAATGGTGTCTGTACTGGGCTGGCGATGCTATAGTCAGGAATATGGCGGCGTTCTGTGCTGCGATCTCTACTGCAGTCTTTGCAATTAATCACAAATATGTGAATATGTGCATTCATCCCTGGCCACCAGTACATCTCTTTTAATTCTAATATCATTTTAGAGATCCCCTGATGTATCAGACCTTCTCCCAGATGTGCTTCGTAAAACAAAGCTACCCTACGTTTCCTGTTTGGAATTACCCTATTCGCCACTCCAGGGATTCGAGCAAAAAGCAACGCTGTTTGCATCAATTATATATAAGTATTTGAGTGGAAAGTTTTGAGGTAATATTTTACCACTGCCTTTGCTTGAAGCATTGACAGCTAGCATTATTTCGCTGTCTATTTTTGTTTTTGAACGAGTGATTGCAGCTACGGAAGCCGTTTGCACAGCTGCCTTCGTGGCTTCATCAGGCAATGAATTTCCTTCAACGTGAACGCCATCACATTGATGACTCAATGTATGTATCACGTGAGTGCTTTGTAGTCCTTGTCGTACCTGAACTACTTGTTCCCAAAGCAGTTTATGCTTGATTGTGTCACCTTTTGCATCTTTGAAACCGATGTGAAGCCAGTTCTGCAAGTATTCATTGTAAGATTGAACACAATAATACGAATTGCACACTATGAGTGTGGGGAATTCGCGATCTGTATTTTCAAGTGCCATCTTGAATGCTTGTAGTTCAGCTCGCTGAGCTGTACAATCTCCTAAGGATTGAGTTTTAGTGGCCACTGGTCGGAATTTGCCATTGCGCCAACAACCTTTAAAGATCGCGCATGCTGCATTGTAGGCATGTTTACCCAATGTAGCGGGTTGAGCTGATCCATCAGTATAAATTACACATTCATACTGGTCAAGAGGCAGTAAGCAGAGGACATTCTTGTTAGTATTGTAGAAATGCTTGTGTTTTTAAATAAGGATCAAAAACGTATTCAACATCTGTTGCAGTAAGAGAATTAACCCATGTAAAGCTTTAGCATTTGGAATGCTCGCTTTTGTCACTGCCTCTAAGGCAGTACAGGTGTCACGACCATAATTCGTTTTCCCTGTGCGAGGGCTCTTTCTTTGGCTACAGCAGTTTGAACAGCAGTCAGATTTTTTTCTGTAGAAGTGAATTTCATTTCTGCTTGTGTGTACAAGTGTGATTTTTAAGCTATTAGTACTTTTTTACCTTCGTTAAACGTTAAGTAGGTGAATCCGCATTGACCTGGAATGATCCGGATCACTAAATTGCATATGTTTACGCATGTTTGTAAATATTTAGTTGCTAACATGTCTGTTTGCAAGAAACGCTAAATTTCTGTGTTTTCTTGTGTCCAATTTACTGTTTTAAAATTAGGCTTTATTAATTCGTTGAGTGGTTTAACCCGTTCTGCGTAGTTTAGAATGTAAATTCTTCCGAAATTTAAGAATCCTAGAATCCACTGTAGGTTTTTCAGCGTTTTTGGAGGTTGGAGCAGCGCACACATTTCTAGAAAGTTTGCTGCCAGGCTTTTGCCTTCAATTGAAAGTTCATATCCTAGAAAAAGGACGTTTAAATTGGCAATTCTAGATTTTTTTTAATTGAATTTGTAACCCTCAGAGGCAAATCCAAGTATATTGTGTTAACCCTAATCAAGTAAACACAAACCGAAATAGTGCTAACAACATTCGATCAGAAACTGGATCGGGTGAATACAAAGCTTAATGGATACAGGGATTATCTAATGATTCTAAGATAACAAATCTAACCAAGGACCTGAAAAAGTTCTCAATAGAAAAGGTATACCTGTATACTTCAGAAACATATGCTCAACAAAAGATACAGGAGAACCTGAAGAGAACACAAGGGAAACCTAGACAATACACTTCTAGTAGATCAAGCGAAGGGAGTGATAATGAATCTTCCCAAAGGAGAAGAGGGAGGGGACGGGGCTACTGGCGAGGGCCTAGACCACCCATGTTTCACCAACCATTTGCCCAATTTCAAAATCAGGGCTATAATTGGCCAGTTATGGGCTATCCCCCAACCTCCTTTTCACAACACAGCCTTTGATGACCCTAGATTTCAGGGCCCTAATTTCCAGCCTACCCAATTTCAAAACTTCCAGGTGCCTTTCTGAGCGAGGGACAGAGGCAAACAAAAAGGACAACAGGTCACTTGAAACAATCAAGATCAAGAGAACGGGTTACCAGAAGCATGGCCTCCAGCAACACGCAGGGCACCAGCAGGGCGAATCCCAAGTGATTAATCTATCTTCTATTCCACTCACCCTGACCCAGGAACAACTATTAAACAAAGGCCTAGGGTTTGTCCCGACAAACCACTTGAATCCTTTCCAACTACGCCAAGATGTTGCTGTATTCTTCCGTAATCTACGGTTGAAAGTTTTCTTTGAGGGTCAGGAGTACGAGGATCCCCATCGTGGAGATACCCCATACCTTCCGAAATATACATTTACCCCTCAACTAGCTTTACTTCCCCCAGAAGTATCAACATTTGAACAGGCTGTGGTAAAAGACGTGGAGAAACTCAGTATCGCACTTCCAGGCATCTCATTCTCCAACATTTCGAACCTAGAGAAACAGGCCCTAAATGAACTTATGGCACATATAGAAATCATACTGAAGCCAGCGGATAAGGGTGGTGCAACAGTGGTACTAGATAAGGCCACCTATAATGATGAATGCATTCGCCTCCTGGCTGATGGCAGGAACTATTTGAGATTGACAGGTGCCCCTACGGAGATGATTATGAGGGAGATTATGACAGTGGTGGAAGAAGCCAGATCAAATGATTGGATCTCTGAACACGAGGCTGATTTCTTGATTAACAAACAGCCGAAGAGCCCACAGTTCTACATACTCCTCAAAATCCACAAACCAGTGAGACCCCCGCCCGGTAGACCGATTGTCTCTGGGATGGGGTCTCTACTGGAACTCCTGTCACAGTTTTGTGATTTCTTTTTGAAACCTTTAGTTCAAAAACTTCCTGCTTACCTGAGGGACACCCTTGATATCCTCAATCATTCGAAAGATTTATCTTTTGACCCAGAGATGGAATATCTCATTGTACTTGACATCGAGGCATTGTACACTAACATCCCTCAGAGGGAAACTCTCCTGATCTTGGAGGATATCCTGTTCCAGGAGGACTGGCAATACCAGACACCGAGGGCCTTTATTTTACATCTAGTGGAGATTGCCCTTACAAAAAACTTCTTTGAATATAGTGGTGCCATGTACCTCCACACCCACTGCACCTCAATGGGCAGTGTTTTTGCGCCAAGTCTGGCGGGTCTCTATGTGGGGGCCTTTGAACTCACATATATCTATGACACTGCCTGCCCATGGAGGACCCACCTGAAGCTGTGGCATTGTTATATTGACGACGTGCTCATAATCTGGAGAGGTGATAAACCATCGGTGGAGGCGTTTCTATTGTGGTTGAATACCACGAATCCCCTGTTGCATTTTACCTCCACTATCACTAAAACCAGTCTCCCTTTCCTGGATCTGGACATTGAACCTAGGGACGGGGTGATTCATACGAAGTTACACCATAAGCCTACAGATAAAAATGCACTTCTGGCTTACAGTAGTTTTCATCCCCGTTCGCTACAGGAAAATGTGCCCGTAGGTCAGTTTTTTCGGCTTCGAAGAAACTGTTCTGAATGAGAGGCCTTCACCACGGAAGCAAGAATTCTAACTCAGAAATTGAGTGAGAGAGGCTATCCTACCCGGGTCATCAAAAGGGCTAAGATAAGGGCATTCAATGCTAATCGGGAGACTCTCCTAACTAAAACTGTAAAAACAGGAGTCAAGAAACCCGTGTTTGTCTCCACCTTTAGCACCTCCTCACAGCAAGTAAGGTGCACTGTATTAAAGAATTGGAAGATTCTTAACTCGGGGAATCTTAATATGGAAAAACCTCTGTTCTACTTTAGGAGAAGTCAAAACATAAAGAATCTTCTGGTACATACTAAACAACAGACACCGCGGAATACAGGGAATCAAACCATCTCCACGGGGCTCCCACCTGTTGTAGGGCACTTCAGGTGTGGATCATGCAGTGTCTGTCACCTGACCTCCAACACCAAAAGTATTGACATTGGCCTACCGACCCCATGGGAGCAAAGGAAACATACTAGTTGTAACTCCCAGGTCGTGATTTATTTAATCACTTGCCCGTGCAACTAACAGTACGTGGGCATGACCAACAGGAAACTCAGGACCCGCATCACTGAACACCGCAGTTCTATTGGATGTGGCAGATCTAATACGCGGTTAACAACTCATTTCAAGGATGCGGGTCACTCTAAAGGGGATCTCAGGTGGACAATTATTGAGAAACCACACCTCCAGGGCTCTGATACAAATTGGGCTCTATTTGTGCGTGAGCAGAAGTGGGTGTTTCGCCTTAAGAGCCACTTGCTTGGTCTTAATGACGACATCCCATGGTACTCATTAAGTAGATGATCCCACTATCACACTGTGTCCATATGGGTTCCAAACACTGAACTGTTTTTCCTGTGGTCCTTATGGGTGCACATACCTGTAGACTCTTTAGAACAGAGTAAATGTAGGTTGCGCTCGTACCATTGAAACATACCGGGTGTGGAGTGAAGCTGTAGATCTTCTACTATATGATATTATATACTATATGGATCATGTAGAATAATCAAATGACTCCCTAAAAATGTATAAAGCCATCGGTAAATATAACAATATACCATCTAGTGGGCTTGGGGGGTTGTGCTTTTCATAGGTGGACTTTCAGGTCAGGTACCGATTCTGACATACACCAGAGTGGAAGGTAGACAGAAAAATTAAATTTACTCAGAACCTTATTAGTATAAATATATCTTGTTCTTCCCCCTTCCTTGGGTGTACTATATTGTGTGGCACCTTGATATTAAAGCAATGGCACAGGCGGTTCGAACCCCCGATGGCTTAGCGCCACTATGTGCCCAAAAACTACTGTTCCCAGCGTGCTGATGGAGAGCAGGGGTACGCGCATACACACCATGACGTAGTGACGTCATGACATACGCCGCGCCTAACATACGCTCTTAGCCTCTACTTACACGCTGTTTAGACCGGGTTCGGGCACCGGTGCGGCGCACCAAGGAGGGGCACGATTGTCGCTGGAGGACTTCATCAGAACAGTAAGAGGCTCCTATGGGCCGTTTGTACTGAAGGCATTTGCGTTTTAAAAGGGTGCACTCCCGGGATATGCACTCGTCCTTTGAATAGGGGATCTTATTGCCGATCCCGGTGATGTGGGCTACAAAGAGAAGAGGGGTGTATGCTCAATGATGTACCGAGGGATGATTCCACCATGGTACGAAATGTAAAACTAAAATTCTCAACACAACTTGTGGTGGAGAATGTTTGAGTGTGGTCACGTAGTCGTCAGAAGGCTGGAATGCCAGAAACCGGTCCTCGGAAGCTTGTTTCCGGTCCAGAGAAGGCATGGCTTGGCAGTTCGGGCTGGACAGTTCCAATGAGGCACAGGGTAAGACTGATTTGCATATGGCCATGTCTCACACTCACACAAGTGTGGCAGGGTATGCTCAGACGTGAGTCCCTTGCTCACTTTGCCACTGGATTCAAGCAAGCCGGGCTGAAGATGGCTGGAATGCCAGAAACCAGTCCTCAGAAGCTTGTTTCCGTTCCAGGGAAGACATGGCTTGGCAGTTCGGGCTGGACTGTTTCCATGAGGCACAGGGTCAGACTGATTTGCATATGGCCATGTCTGAACTGGGGTGGTGTGGAGTGCAAAAAAACGATGGATTTAGGCCCAGATCTCTGTACTGGGGTGAATGTATGACATTGTTCTGCATTCTGTCCATCAACTGTGGTTTTTGCATTTGTCACCCCGAGTGGGATGGGTATATTCAGACGTGAGTCCCATGCACTCCACACCACTGGATTCAAGCAAGCCGGGGTGAAGACGGCTGGAAGGCCAGAAACCGGTCCTCGGAAGCTGGTTCCGGTCCAGGGAAGGCATGGCTTGGCATTTCGGGCTGGACTGTTCCCATGAGGCACAGGGTCAGACGTATTTGCATATGGCCATGTCTGAACTGGGGTGGTGTGGAGTGCAAAAAATGATGGATTTAGGCCCATATCTCTGTATTGGGGTGAATGTATGACATTGTTCTGCATTCTGTCCATCAACTGTGGTTTTTGAAATTGTTCCAGGTGGCAGCACCCTCCATTGTGTGGGAAGGGTGCAAGGGTGTTGCCGAGAATTGTGCAAGGCAGAGGGGATGAGGGTGCAAGGGGGAGGGCCAGAAGGTTGCAAGGGGAGGGCCAGAAGGGTCAAGGCAGAGAGGAGGAGGGTGCAAGGGAGAGGGTGAGAAGGGTGCAAGGTAGAGGGTGAGAAGGGTGCAAGGGGGAGGGAAGGAGGGTGCAAGGGGGATGGTGATGAAGCTAAAAAGTTGGCCACCCCTATCAACATTTCTGTGTACACCCATTGCCAATTGCAGTCATCCCATATGGCCCAGGTACACACCCATGCACCATGCTCAATGCAGAGGGAGTGGGAAAGTACTGACAAGATAGCTGACACTGGGCCCTGGTGTAGGCAGCACAAGGCCCAACGGTGACCAATGCAAACACTAACACCAGGACAACAAGGTCAGATATCTTGGACAGGAACTCACAACCACTGTCATGGCAGTATGCTCCATGAGGGGACATCCACACCACGTGGGACACCCAGTTTCAAATCAGATTCCAATTTCCAGCACGGCCTGTCACACACACACCCCTTACATGAACATAGTCTCCTGGGACAGGCAATGAAGTGCCCCACTGTCACAATCGTCATGTAACACAACAAAACAAATACAGATCTGATGAAGCATCCAAGCAAAAAATGCACGGTGCTGATTCACAAGTCTCTTGTGCTTCTTTCACGACGCCGTTGCTTCACCTTTGTGATGCAGCGGACGCACAAAAGTTGTGCCATGGGGCTGGGTATTTACAAGATGATGCATCTGGAGGATGTGCCACGTTCTAAAGCCCTGCACCAGAAGTAGGTGTACTGGTCCGGGGGGGCGGTGGGTGGCCGTCAAGGCACAGAAACACCTCCCAAAAGTGGCTGAGTGAAATCTTAAAGATTTAACTCAGTCACTTATATGCAGATGCTGCCTCAAAACCCTGTGCATGCTTGAAGCAGGCGTAAGGATTGACGCAGCATTGTGCAGATAGGGCCACACAGAGCATTGCTGGATCTGAGTTGCGCCGGCGACACAACTCCAGCAATGTGCCACTTCTATGGCACAGATGCGTGACACAGCTGTGCCGTTTTCCCACCATGGTGATCCGCAGTGTAAATGTGTTGCGTCCATGCTGGCATAGCTGTGGTGCAAAATGACTGGCAAATCCCTGCTGACTTGCATGGCTGTGCCAGTCATTGTAAATAGTCACTCACATGTCAATGACTACTGAGCACAGATCAATCTGACCCCACAACATACCCATCTGCAAGTGAACATTGAGAACAATCCAAAGCATAGACAACTACCAGGTGGAACAGTGCCAACAACAATGTATATGAAAATTGGATGTTGCATTAAATGGCATTAACATTGTCTGTCTCTCACACCCACAGGGCAACTTGCTGAATGTACCCCCAATGAGGGGGGAGATGAATCACAGTCCCAGGCTACGTAGGACCCTGATACCACCAACAGCGGCGCCTCTCACCACTCCATGGATTACCCCGACCAACATGGCACCTCTGGAGCCCAAACCCGTGCAACATCTGGATCAGGGACATCTGCGCCAACCACTACACCCATTCCTGCCACATCCCAGCAGTCTTCTCAGAGCCCTGCCCACACTCCACAACTGAGCCAGTCTGACAATGAGGCCAGTCTGACAATGAGGGACAAGGCTCGCCGGGCACAGAGGAGGTGGCAGATAACACCACCACTGCCATCCCTCAGGTGTCTTGTCGACCCGATGTGCCCACAATGGCAGGCCAGGCTTGTGTGGGCAGGGGTGGTGGGAGTGGCATCAGGCGGAGGCTTGAACCTGACCAGCCAGCTGCAGGGCCCAGTATGTCTGAACTACGAAACATCATGGAGGCATACCGGTGGGACACCAGGGAGTTCAGCCAGGTAGTGGGGGCACTCACAGAAATCAAAAACCTGCAGGCCGAGCAACACGCCAGTCAACGAGAACACCAAGGACGGATGGAGGCAAGACCGGATAAGCTCTTGGCGGTGCAGAGGGACATAAGCCATGCACTCCGTTGGATCGCTGAGAACATGCAGCACCCTCCCTGTGTTACCAGGCAAGAAACATCAAGGCGAAGACCGCCAGCAGGCACAGGGAGGGAGGAGGAGGAGGAATTGTCTGACGGAGCATCCCATGCATCGTCAAGGCCTCTATATGAGGGTCCCCCAAGGAAGGTGGGTCATCTACAGAAAAGACAGTGAGAGGCAGTGGGCCGTGCCCATCTCCCAGGTCACCTGGTCTGGCATCTTGCCTTTGTGTGCAACAGCATCACCTTATTGACTGTCCTACTCTCCCACATGGACTTGCTAGTTGCAGTCTGAACAATGATGCCAAGCACTGTGGTCTGGAATCTGTTGACTCAAACTGCAAGGCATCACATGTCCCTCTGTGAACTTTGGATTCCCAGCATTTTTGTACAGCACCTTGCACTTACTCACGTTTCCCGCACAAGATCGATAAATAAACAAAACAAACACAATAGAATTTGATGTTGCAGTCTTTTTACATGAGTCAGCAACATACGTGTGGGGATATGTCAAAGTATGCCAGAGTGTGGACTAAACTCAAACCATCAATACACTGGGATCTAAGTCCAGTTGAGGACACACATAGGTCACAATGTATCATCAAATACATACATGGATGGAAGCGTGGCGCTTCCCTCCCCTGCCATACCCCGGAGGTAGCCTGATGAGGAACCTATCTGGCACTGCGTTGATATCTGGCCCTGAGACGGCCTCTGACAGTCCCTCGCTGCAAATGGAAAGGGGCTTCTGACTGTCTAGAGGGGTATCCATGCAACTTACGACCATGCCTAGTTAGATTTGTGGAGCGCAACCTGATCCAACACAGCGCCTTGACCCTCTTAAATCCCCGATGTGGATTTGGGACATCCTCTTTACCCCAGAACTACCCCTCGACTGCCCCAGAGATGCTGGTGACGCCCCACACAAATGTACCTGCTCTGTCTGTGTCGTTTTCACCCTCTGGCAGCATTCACCTCAATCTCCCCACTGAATTTTGGATCAGCACTGGCTCCTCTTTACCTGCCGAACCCCACGGCGGCCATAGTAGCGATGGCCCCCACATACCTGCCAACCACACGAAACCAAAACAATGGCACCGGGCACCCCAATTTCCATCAACTCACCCTTGATCCACATGAAATTGCTAGGCATGAACGCCTTTGCAATTAGCTTCCCCCCCCCAATCTCTCCACCAAAGCGAGAAGAAACCGCAAACACAATCTAATCAGACAACGCTCCGAATCACTATTTGTGGACACCTACCACTGCACCTCCAAAGGACAGGTAAAGATGAATCTCATCTTCCACACAAACAGACCTGAGGACTGGCTCACTACACTAAGATTGCAACTTCATATATATAAAACAACGACCACTACTCATAGCTGTAAATTGAGGACCTCTCTCCCCAATCAGACGTCTATAAACAGGAACACAACAGTGACCATCTACTCAAATAGTAAAGTGTTGATACAGGCTAACAACGAGAACCTTGAGGCCTTCGACTCCCTTTTCCCTGCACTTCGTTATGCCCATCTGCACTCCCTTTGATTTGCCCCGCCCCAACCCCCTTCCCTGGTCACCCTTCCCCACCAGGGAACGCAAATATCCTTTCCCTCCCCCCTGGTGAAACCATTCAAACCCCCTGCTAGACGCTCCTCGCACTCCTACGTTCATATTAACCACGACCATCAATCTTTCGAGGTGGATCGGTCCCCTTCACCTCCTCAGACTCACCCTTCTCTACACCCCATCACCATCCCATGAGTCTGGTCCACTGACAACCTTTTCAATCCTGTAGAACCACAGAGGAAGAGCTCTGGACTCGACCCCTCACTGAGGGTCATGGACAGTGGCAGTCTGGGTGACCCAATTAGCATTGGACCCCTCAATGCAATCTTGCCCCCCTCCTCAAGGGCGGTCCATACCCACAACTGCATGCCCCCCGCCCCGGAAACCATAATGCACCAACTGACCCTATTACAAAGTTAGCTAGAAATAATATTCAGAGGCCTTGACTAAATCTTAATCAATATAGACAAGACTTGAATGCCCCAGCAATCCCATAGCAGGCCCTTCTCACTCACCAACTCCAACCTCCTAAAACCCCACTCCGAGCCATCCTTCACCTTCAAAAACCGGCTCCAGAGGCCTACTAAAACCGACGCTGAGATCCCCGCCACAGACCCGTTCTAGAATCAAATCCCCTGTGTCCATGCTTCAGAGTCCCCCCAGTAAAGATGAGTAACTCAGACTCAAAGACCGGTTCAAAAACATCAAGTGTATCGTATGGTTCAATAAATAGCAAGTTATTCTGTTACAGTTCAATAGGGGACCTACAGTTCCTGGAACTAGCATTCATATGTGGTTTGAAAGAAACGGATGAATGTTCAATGATGAAGCATCCAAAGGGATCACTTCTTTCCAGGATTACGGCGAGTCAAGGGTAGTGCTTAGCCTTTTGTTCAGTGGCTTCAGGCAACATGTCCCATATCTTGTTTTATCTTGATTTATGTTGTAATGTGCAGTGGCCCGTACTCATTCGAATCCAGCTGCAGATTCGTCAAACCAGCGCTGTTCCAAAACCGTCCGTAGCCGTATGTCGTCCCCTTCCCGTCTAGACCAGTTCATATAGAGCCTCTATATGAACTGGGTAGGTCCCCTATTGAACTGTAACAGAATAACTTGCTATTTATTGAACCATACGATACACTTGATGTTTTTGAACCAGTTATCCTGTGACCACACACGATTTGGCCATTGGGTTGCAACTGTGCTTCTCCAACGAAACATCGTCGCGCTTTAGGAGCTTCCTCTACTCATCTTGCCCTGAAGAAGTCCCCGCAGGGACGAAACGCGTCGGCTGTGTCCTTTAACATTTGGAATGAATAAAGAAAAATCTTTTTTGAGAAAAAAATTGTCCTGTTTCATATGAAAAATTTCTTTTGAATATGTCTTGTGTGCAAACTAGAAGATCTTAGTTTACACATGTCCTTGTTGTGGTGCACCTTTGCTTAAAATTACGCTTTGTATCTCAAAGTTCTATATAGAACTGCCACTGTGATGGTGGGTGGTTGTCAGTGTGCACACTACTCCCTCGGTGATATTTAGAGGGGAAATATTAATTGGGCTATTGTGGTCAGGTGCTCCGTTAAGAAAGGTTCCACCATCCAACTTGCTTCTTCAGACTCAAAGACCGTCCAGGACCATAGCAACAATGTCCGCGGAAGAAGCAGCGGACTTAGCCGCTACTTACGACTCTCCCCCCACAGCCTTTCCTAAATCCAATATCCAAGTGATCACAGGCTTCAGAAGAGATTACCCCCCTTACAAGCCTCAAGAAGCCCGCCCTCCCTCTCCTCCATACCCAGGGCCCCATCAGGAAAGTATCCTAGTAAAAAGAAAATATCCACGAACTGCTTGCTCATTAACTGTAGATCTGCTCCCAAACATGCAACGGAATTAGCAGAAGCCATCCTCTCGCATGATCTAGACATTGCTTTATCACAGAGACATGGCTAAATGAGATTTCCCCTCCCTGTCTTGATATGCTCGTACCCCCAGGTTTCACCATTATCAACAAAGAAAAAAAAGATCAACGAGGTGGAGGTGTAGCCATCATCCACAAGGACGACATAGACATCACTGTAACTGACTCCTGCCAGTACACATCCTTTTAATGTCTTTCTTTCACCATTAAGACTAAGGACTAAGTATGGGCGGAAAATTTGCTCCGCTCGCGGAATTTGCGTATTTTCCACGATTTTGCGATCCGTGAATCGCGTGAAATCACGGCAAAATCTGGTAATCTGCAAGCGGGACGAATTTTGCTCAGGAAGCACTTACAGGGTTACAGCAGGTGCCCTAGTTGAAGCTAATTTCTATGTAACCATTTACAAAATGGTTACAAAGAAATTACCTTCAACTTGGGCACCTGCTGTAATCCTGTAAGTGCTATTTCGAGCGGCGCCTCCTTGCCTACTTGCAACTATTCTCTGACCCTGCTCTGACCCTCGAAGCAGGGTCAGAGAATAGTTACAAGTAGACAACGAGGCTCCTGCAGGAAGCACTTACAGATATAGATAAAGCAGGTGCCTGAATTGAAGGTCAAATTCAGTAACTCCTTAATCAGCGCCAAAAAACGTGCGCTTTGTCGAGGCTGGGCAGGTGTGCTTTCTCCCCATAACTACAGTCGAAAATTAGCTCTGATGCTTGATGGAGGCCTTTGCATCCTTGACTTTCACGAGTGCAATCCCCGTGCAGTTCCTGTAACCAGGCGCTTCTTTCTCCCCATCTGCTGCTCTGATCTGTGCCTGACCTTTTATACACACAAGAGGCATGTGAACTCGCAAAGAAGCACCCCCCGTTTGCCCCCCCACACACACACACTAGCGGTGTGCACCGTCTTCCCGCCCTTTACCCACTATGATGGACAGCTCATTCGAGGGACCCCGGCGCCCTTCGGCGCCATGGCACAGTTAATCAGCCCCCAAAAATTGTGCGCTTTGTCGAGGCTGGGCAGGTGTGCTTTCTCCCCATAACTACAGTCGAAAATTAGCTCTGATGCTTGATGGAGGCCTTTGCATCCTTGACTTTCACGAGTGCAATCCCCGTGCAGTTCCTGTAACCAGGCGCTTCTTTCTCCCCATCTGCTGCTCTGATCTGTGCCTGACCTTTTATACACACAAGAGGCATGTGAACTTGCAAAGGAGCCCCCCCATTTGCCCCCCCCCACACACACACACTTTCGGTGTGCACCATCTTCCCGCCCTTTACACACTATGATGGACAGCTCACTTGAGGGACCCCGGCGCCCTTTGGTGCGATGGCAAAGTTACACACACATGGTCACTGGAGGCAACTTTTCCGGCCCTACGCAGCTGTAGTGCAGGAAAAACACTATACATTTACCCAACGAGGTAGCACTTACTGATTAGCCAGTAGAAAGTAATCCAGTTAAGTATGGTGCAAAATCGTAAAAAAATCTGCGATTTCGCAGGGAAATCCGCAAACTTGCAGATTTTTTTGCGATTTCGCGCAAATTCGCGAACCGCTGATTCGCAAAATTCGCTCATACTTACGAAGGACAACAGCCCTTTAGCCTGTCACCTTCTCTGTCACCCTCCAGGCAACACCCCCACATTTGGTGAACGCTTATCCGACCTGATGGCCCATTGAAAACTAAAAGACAGGTGCACAGTCTAAATATTGATTCCGAAATTTTGACCTACAGTAATATCGAGTTGAAAATTTCGAAGGTCAAGAATATCGAGGTCAAGAATATCGTTGGACAGAATATTGACCCTAAGGTAAGTAATATCGAATCTTTTATATCGATGTAAGTAATATCGAAGTTAGTAATATCGATATCAAATATATCGATGTTACTAATTTCGATGTTACTAATATCGATATTTATTTATTGTTATGTATTTTATTATGTATTTTATATGTATTTGTTATATGTTTTTTGTTAAGTATTTTATTTGTTTTAAATTATATGTGTACTATTTTTTATATATTAATTATGGTATTTTTAAGTTAATTTTATGTTTTAGTACTGGAGTGGGTTGTGGGATTATAGGGGAATAGGGTGGGAAGTAATTTAATTATAGTAAGTTAATTATTAATTTTTAGTAATTGTAAGTTAATTTTAATACATTTTTGCGTTTAGGTTCTGTAGCGGGTTGTGGGTTTATAGGGGAATTGGGTGGGAAGTAATTTAATTGTAATTAACAAATTTTTTTTATTGGTATTGATAATTATTTTATTTGTAATTAATTATTAATTGAAATTAATTATTTTAATTGGTAATTATTTTTTTAATTGGTAATTAATGAATTAATGTTTGTAATTGGTAATTACATTTTTTAATAGTCAATTATTTTTTTAATTGGTAATTACTTTTTTAATTGGTAATTCAGATTTTTAGTTGTTAATTACTTTTTATTAATTGGAAATAATTTTTTATTGATTGGTAATGATTGTTTCAGTAAAAATAGTTTATGATTTGAAAAGAAATGTATTGTTTACTATATTTTAATTGTTAATTAGTTTTCAATTATTAATATGTTTTTTGTTTTGAAAAATATTTTAGTGTTCATTATTTATTATTTGGTAACTAATATTTATTAATTAATATTTATTGGTATTTATTGTTAATTTATTGTTAATTAATTATTCAATTCTAATTATGTGTTTAATAATTATTAATGGGTATTTGCAAATGATGTAGAGTTATTTAAAAATTAAATTATTAATTATTTTATTTACAACAATTATTTATAAGTATGTTATATTTAACTTCAACGCTATCCAACGCTTTCCCTACTGTTGCACTCTCTGGAGTTAGAATTGTAGTTTTTACCCCCTACGCTATCCAACTCTTTCCCTACTGTTGCACTCTCTGGAGTTAGAATAGTAATTTTTACCCCTACGCTATCCAACGCTTTTCCTGCTGTTGCACTCACTGGAGTTAGAGTAGTAATTTTTACTCCTACGCTATCCAACGCTTTCCCTACTGCTGCACCCTCTGGAGTGGGAATAGTCATTTTTACCCCTACACTGTCCAACGCTTTCCCTACTGTTGCACTCTCTGGAGTTGGAATTGTAATTTTTACCCCTACGCTATCCAACACTTTCCCTACTGTTGCACTCTCTGGAGTTAGAATAATCATTTTTACCCCTACGCTATCCAATGCTTTCCCTACTGTTGCAGTCTCTGGAGTGGGAATAGTATTTTTGACCCCTATGCTATCCAACGCTTTCCTTACTGTTGCACTCTCTGGAGTTAGAATAGTAATTTTTACCCCTGCGCTATCCAACACTCTCCCTACTGCTGCACTCTCTGGAGTGGGAATAGTAATTTCTACCCCTACACTATCCAATGGTTTCTCTACTGTTGCGCTCTCTCGAGTGGGAATGGTAATTTTAAGTTCAACATTTTTATTACTGTATTTTTTTTAGTTATGGGTTTTGAATAGTATTTTTATTTATTTAGCTATTTAATATTTTTTGTATAATTTTAGATGATGTAGTATATAATACATTTTTAAAATATTAAAAGTATATTTAGTTTTTTAAATGTATTAGTAATAAATATTGACTTTTTATTTATTTTTTTGTTTTATGTTTGTAATGTATTTGTAATTTATAATATTTGTTATTAATCTATAAATTATTAAAATAAATATTAAAACTTATTGTTAAGTAAGTATATATTATATATTATATATTGTCTGTATATGTTTAATAATGTATTATTATATATGTATTATGTATTCATTTTAAAAATTATTAGATATTTTTAACTATGTTTACTTTATTTATTAGTGTTATTTACTTTATTTTACATTTATATTTTACAGAAAAAAACGATATTTTTAATATCGATATTTTTAACATCTATATTTTTATTTCGATATTTTTGTACTTACCATGTTGTAGATGGGATTTCGATATTCTTGCCTTCGACATTTCAGCATCGATGTTTCTGTAGGTCAATATTTTCTAGGTCGATATTTTGTCAGTGATTCTAAAAAACACTAACTCCCTAATCCTGGATGATCTCAACCTGCGCTGGAATGAAACCAAAAACTCTCTAATTCAATCGCTCAATAACCTCCTCTGTGACAATAACCTTTCCCAACACAGTTCAGAAGAAACTCACAACAAAGGAGTAACCTTAGATGCCATCATTGCCCACCGTGACGCAATCACGATCGACAACATTCTTCCAGTTGACTGGTCTGATCACCACATGATCTTATTCCACATCAACCAAAAAATCTCAACCCTTCCTCCTGTTCATGACACCCCATATGGTCCAGAAATATCTCCCAGATTCCAATAGGTGTCATGGAAGAGAGGCTAAATTTGCTCCTCCCTAGCGACAACGAGCTCCCCACAACTGATCTCACCTCGCTTTATAACTCGAATATGGTAACCTTGCTTGACAAACTTGCACCCCTGAAACTTAAAAAAAATTGTCCTATTCCGTCCAGATCTTAGTTCGACTCAGACATCAATAATGAAAGAAGGCAACTTAGAGCCACCAAAAGACGATGGAGGACCATGCCCACTACCGCTCTTCGTGACCAACTTAGAGCTTTCCGGAAGAAATACAACAGTCTTATCAAAAACAAAAAATCCATGTACTTTTGCTACGTACTGGATAGCGCCAATAACAGACCCAAGGAGCTCTTTAATATCATCAGACACCAAACCTCCAAACCCGATACGTCCCTAGGGCCTGCATCCAAAGAACGGTGCGCCAACTTCGCCAACTTCTTCAATGATAAGATCTCCAAGATCGAGCGATCTCTCGACACCAATTGCGCCCCCGTTTCCGGTAACAGCTCGGGTGGGGTGTTGGGTAGTGCTCTCTCTCTCACTACTTAACCCTGGTCACTCTTCCAGCCCATCACTGAAGTAGAGATAACTAAACCTATCTCCATGTCCGAACCGTCACCCTTTACCTGCTCAACTCACCAAAAAGCTGAAACTCCACCTAGCCCTACTCTGGTGTAGGATTATTAACAGCTCCCTAAAAACCGGAGTCGTTCCGGACTGTCTGAAAGTGGGTCAAGTAACCCCACTGCTGAAAAAAACAGGCCTTGACATCAACGACCAGACCAACTTCAGACCTGTCTCCAACCTTCCCCTTCTCTCCAAAATCCTAGAAAAATGTGTACTCCAACAACTAACCCCACACCTGGAGAATACCAACCTTCTCGACTCCCATCTGTCGGGATTCAGGAAAGGTTGCAGCACTGAAACCGCGAATCTCAACATAACCGATGAGATATACAAATCATTGGACTCTGATCAATGTTGCCTCTTAATTCTCCTAGACCTATTGGCAGCATTCGACACAGTTGACCACAAACTTCTCCTCCAGGCTCTCGAAGACAGGGCAAGTCTGGATGATAAGGACAACCGCTTCCAGAGAAACGAAATCAAAACATTTGAGTCCGACCTCCACCCCGTCAATAGGGGAGTACCCCAAGGATCAGTGCTCTCCCCTCAACTCTTCAATATTTACATGGAACCCCTCACCTCCCTACTCAGAAAAGCCAATATCCCTTTTCACTTGTATGCTGACGATACTCAAATTTATTTGGAAATCTCCTCGGCCAAAGACATCCAAAGACTTAACCAAACACTAAGAGAAGTGCACCACTTAAAACTGAACCCAGACAAAAATGAACTACTCCTCATTTCAAACAAAGATGAGAATCCACAAATGGTAGAGTGGTTAAAAGCTATTGATGCACTTAATTGGATTCTGTCAAATCTTTAGGCATCACCCTAGACTCAAAACTCAACATGACCAAACACATTAAGATCTCGGTGAAGAGCGCCTTCCTTAAACTGAAGCTTCTGAACAAAATGAAACCTTTTATCCCACCCAAAGATCTTAAACAAGCCACCCAGGCATTGGTGCTGTCTAGACTGGACTATGGGAACGCAGTCCTCTCTGGAATAGCAAAAACACATCTTGCCCCTCTGAAAACAACTCTCAACGCGGCTGCCAGAATGGTCACTGGAATAAAGAAATTTGATCACATCTCTCCTGCACTCAAAGATCTCAAGTAGCTACCAATAGAAATGTGGGCGAACTTCAGAACAGCCTGCCTCACCCACAAAGCCCTTCACACAGGCAAACCTGTATATCTGGTGGCTAAACTCAAAAAAGCCAGCCAGAACAGAGCTCTCAGAAGCTCTAACAATCTACTCCTCCTCCCGCTAAAATCACTAAAACAAAAAACTGTGGCCGGGTCCTTTGCTGGTAACGCGCCCAAAATCTGGAACTCTATTCCCCCTCACATCAGAACTATTCCTTCTTTCGATAAATTAGAAAACTTGCTCAAAACCCTCTTCCTCGATGGAGCCCTAGTGAACAGATGGAAACAGCTGGAGCCCTGAGATTGATTCCTCACCCTCCTGGATGTGATGTTTTCAAGTCCTCGCATCGGAACTCTGTATCATTATCATTTCGTCTGTCCTGCGTTATTATATTATGTTCTGCTCTCATTTCATTTGCTCTTTAACTGATGTGAAGCGCTCCGATACCCCGCGGTCTGGCTAGCGCTATATAAAACTTCTTAAATAAATAAAAATAAAAATAAATAGTCACCCGTGAAGGTTTCAATCTGCTGAAGGGGGGGGGGGCTTGCCATACTGCTCTGACAGACAGTTTAGGAAGAGTTTCATGAAGGTGTAGAGGTCATGGGTCATTGGGTCATGTGGAGGTGCCCAGGGAGGGAGTACCAGGTCTGTTTGGTGATGTGGGAGAACTATCTCCCGCATGCAGCTGTACGGTGGATGTGATGAATGGTGCCCAGAGAAATGGTGGCTGGACAGAGTTGGGGCAACGGGGTGTTGGATGGGAGACATCCATGTTCGTCTCTGGGGCTGGGGTTGTGGAGTGCCTACTGAGTGTGGCTGAGGAGTATGAAGGTGATCCTGCAGTTGACAGTGAGACTATTGTAGGTATCTCAGGTGGACAGTCATGTGGCTGTGGCAGGAGATTTTGAGGATGAGGTGTGCACATGCACCCTGGAAGTGCACAAGTCCTCCTGGAGTCTGGCTCTTGTTCCTGCGTAGAGGGTGTTGCCATAGTTTAGCCGGTGTCGTGGACCTGGGTGACTGTCTGTCTTGACTAGGAGTGGATCTATCTGAAGATCATTTGCAGCATGCAGAGGGACTTGCAGCATTAGGTAGTGATGGTGTTGACTTGTATGGTCATTGTGAGCACGGAGTGTACGATGAGCAACTGCTTGCGTTCGTGTCCACTGTGTGCTTGTTCGCTGCCCAGGCCGGTGTGACACAAGCAGTTGTCCCAGCCATAAGGGGACATTCCTCAGATGATGATCTCAGTCTTGTCCAAGTCCAGCCTCATGTGGATGATGTTCATCCATTTGTCAACGCACCTCATGCCTTCTTGAATGTTGGATCTGGGAGTGGCTGTGTCTTTGATGAGGGTGAGGAGCAGCTGGGTGTCAGTGGCATAGGACATGATGATGAGGTTGTGTTTGCATGTGATGTTGGAGAAGGGAGTCATGGAGACATTGTAGATTGTCACACTGAGAGATGAGGCCTGGGGTATGGGCCCGATGACCTCAGTGAACTACGTGATGAAGGGGGGATGCGTACTCCCTGGGCCTTGCTGGGGAGGTACTTGGCAATTTCATACTGGGTCTTCCTGTGGATCCCAGTGTTGGAGATGTATGATCTGACAGTGTGGTAGCACATGGTGTTGAATGTCGTTGAGCAGTTGATGGGGTGAGGGTGGTGGTCTCACAATTGTTGAGCAGGGTCCAAGATGTCATTGGTGGTGGCAATGAGGGCTGTTGCTAAGGGGCAATTACTGTGGAAGATGGTCTGGGGCGGTTTGCCTGCAGATGTTTGCTTGGAGGGAGATGGTCAGTTACTCCTTGACTGTCTTCTTGATGACATTTGCCGGGTAGGCAAGCAGGATTATGTTCCAGGACATCCTGCGGTACTGACGTCCGTTGTCAAAGAAGGGCCTGGGTTTCTGCATGCCTCCAGCTCGAATGGAAAGTGGCATACTCAAAGGAGACATTCATGACATGCCGTATGTGGGCTTCAAGGATGGTGTATGCTGTGATTGAGATGTTGTGTGGGAAGGCTCCTGATGGAGAGCTGGAGTGGATGGTGTACATGAGCCGGGTGGTGTCTTTGTTGCTGACGGGAGTCCAGAACCTGAGGGGGGTATGCCCTGTGGAAAATTGCGCTGTCTGCCTCTGTGTGGCGAGGCTTTCATGTACGCCCACGAGCTTGGAGTGGTAGTAAGTTGCAAGGGATCCCATTCGCCTTGCAAGGGTGGAATGTCTTTTGGATGGAGAGCTAGGGTTAGAGAGTTCACTCACAATGCCGATGAAGTCATTCATGTTGTGTGTGTTGGTGCCTAGGCCATACCTGAAGGGGTTGTCCTCTTGTCCGTGCTGATATGGTGATGTCTGTGAGTGGAGGATTTCAGGGCTGAAAGGTAACTGATGGTTGTTTGTTTTACAAGGTTTGCACATGAGTCCGGCTAAATCTGTATGAGTCCAGTAGGTCTGCCTTCTCCCTGGTGGCTTAACTGTTGTTGTGCTTCACAAGAAAGTCCGCCAATGTGGCAAGAGTGTTGGATCAGCCGCTGATCCAGTGTGTGTGTTTGCAGGGTCTGGCGGTGTCGTTGATTGGAGTGTCCTGTGTGAGGGTGCAACACAGCTCGTTTGTGTTGACTCAGGTTAAGCTTTTTTGGTGGATACGTAGTGGAGTGTTGTGCAGTGTGTTGTTTTTTGTACAACTGGATGCAAATGTTGATGTACCAATGCAGGATGGTGGTGTGGTTGTCCTCCAGTCAGGAGTTGCTGTCCCCCTGACCCATGTAGTCTGTGTAGGTGAGGGCATGCGTGCTGATGTAGTTGTCCAATGTCTGAGGACTAATCAGTAAAGCTGTTTCCCAGCTCTGTGGTCTCAGATTTTGCCACAATTTCATAGGAAGCCTCTCTGCTCGAATTGCAGATGTGTGAATCCGGTTACCCTACTGACTCCTTGCCCCCCAAGCAATTCAACATCCTTTCTAAGATTCACAATCACCATTTAAACACCATCTGGAAACTTTCCCTCATATTGTGCTCTAATCTGGATGCGTGGAAACACACGTTCCTCCTGCCCATCTTAAGGAAAGCCAACGCAGATCCTGAATCTCCTTGCAATCATAGACTTAACTCTCTTACCAGCTCCAGCCAAGATGTCAGTGAATGTATTCTTGCAGCAACTGATGGCCTTTGTTGAAGATAATAGCCTCCTTCATGACTCACAATCCAGCTTCCATCCCGGCTTTAGTACGGAGTTGGCCCTCATAGAAATGGCAGACTCAATACGCTGGGCGGTCGACGGAGGTTCCAAGGCGGTGTTGGTGCTGTTAGACTTGTCTACAGCATTTGACACCGTCGACCATCCCATTCTTCAGAACCGCCTTAAGACCATAGGCATGGGGGGCTCAGTGCTGAACTGGATATCGACCTTACTATCTAACCACACACTGCAGGTCCGCACCTATCCATTCATCTCCCCAGTCAAACCATTGAAGTGGGGCGTCGCGCTGGGCTCTGCTCTGAGCCCTCTAACTTTTAATATTTACTTAACCCCGCTGGCTGAATTGATTGCCATGTCTGAAGTCAAAATCATATTATATGCTGATGATCTGCTTCTATTCACCTTAAATGCTGTGTGTGCTGCAAATTTTGACCCACTCAAAAATTGTCTATACATTTTTGCAGCCTGGATTGACCACAATGTCTTGAAACTTAATCCAAAAAACACCTAGGTCCTATTCTATTAACCACGCTTCTCCCTTCTCTTCCAATCTGTGGTGGCCAGAGGAACTGGCCATTGCTCCGGCACACAAGGATTTGGCTCTGCTCTGAGCCCTCTAACTTTTAATATTTACTTAACCCCGCTGGCTGAATTGATTGCCATGTCTGAAGTCAAAATCATATTATATGCTGATGATCTGCTTCTATTCACCTTAAATGCTGTGTGTGCTGCAAATTTTGACCCACTCAAAAATTGTCTATACATTTTTGCAGCCTGGATTGACCACAATGTCTTGAAACTTAATCCAAAAAACACCTAGGTCCTATTCTATTAACCACGCTTCTCCCTTCTCTTCCAATCTGTGGTGGCCAGAGGAACTGGCCATTGCTCCGGCACACAAGGATTTGGTGAGGAATCTGGGAGTTAGATGTGACAATCAACTGTCCCTTGCCACACAGGTACAAGAGGTGTGTGCTGCTTGTTTTGACAATATCTAAATCATCAAGAGATTTATTAACTATCTGCACAATGAAACCCGGAAAGCGGGGATTCACGCACTGTTCACCTCCCATTTAGACTACGCGAAAGGCTCATACATGGGTCTCACATTAGGCTTGCTCCATATACTGCAGACGGTCCAAAACGCTGATGCTCGCCTGGTATGTGGAGTCCCACTTTGACAACATATCTCCCCGTATCTTATACTACTCCATTGGCTGCTCATGGCTAAACAAACAGATGTCAATGCTCTGACCGTTGCCTTCGGGGCAGGACAAGGCCGTGCCTGGTCTAGCTTATGGAGGAGCCTCCGTCCCTATTGTCAATCACGATCTCTACGTTCCAATTACAGGCACTTGCTTATTGGTCCTTGGTTTGCAAAACCTAGATCAGGAGGTGGAACCTTTCAGGTAGGAACCACCCAATGTTGGACTAAGCTACCTCTTCCGCTGCGTATGATTCTGTCGTAATATGAGTCTTGCAAAGCCCTTAACACCTGGCTATTTACCTAGCTTGATTAGTTGCTCCTCATTTTCTGCCCCCTACAGCGCTGGGACACCCCGTTGGGTTAGATGTGCGCTCAATAAATGACTACTAATATAATTGTCGATGGCTTAGCAGAATTGTGGGTGTAGGCTCGGAATCTGTAGATGATAGTTAGACTGAGGGTCGTCAGGGGGTTGGTGTGAAACCTGAAGTGCAGATTTTAGGCAATGCTGAGTGTGTCCTTGGTGTTGTATGTGACTCTGAGGGTGTACTTCAGAAAGAATTGCAATTCATCCTCCTGGATTGTTGGTGCGCTCCCTAAGGGTGATCTCGTATCCATCTGTGATGGCAATGTTGAAGTAGTGTGCTAAGGATGCGTTCAACCAGGTTACTGTAATGAAGGCGATGTGTGGGGCTGTTGTGTTGATGAGGTAACAGGGTCCAATGGTGTGCTGGTGTATGTAGCTGGTGTGCAGTAGAAGGCACATGACCTGGTAGTACGGACATGATCTGTTATGCGGGGCAGTGCGGTGTTGGCAGTAGGAGTTTCACACACAGCCTGCGAAGCTGTCATGGGTGTGCTTAGGTGTTAGCTGATAGCAGGTGGATGATTGTCTGGTGTTCACTGAATGGAGGATGGCTGGAGCATGAGTCTGTTGTGTTACCTGCGTCATGGAAGGATCAAAGGGTCTCGCACTGTGCACGTTGCAGGCGCTGACGGTCCTGCCTTTGGCGCAACAGTAGCACTGACAAGCTGCTGCCTGCATTAAGAATGGGTAGAGGGAGGGAGGAGCATCTGGGAGGCGTGTGTGTTGTAGAATCAGGGCACTCGGTGTTGCGGAGCCGCAGGGGAGGCAGCAGCAGGAATGACTGAACACATGATGGAGGAAGGGGTGAGATACCATGCAAAAACTAGCACACAAAGACAAGGTGGTTTGAAAGGCACAATCTGGTTACTCATGGCTCATGGCTCACTGAAAGAAAATGGAAGAACAATCACCCAATATGATGGGCACAGGATCAGGCACCAAAAGGCCAAGCTGCGCACAGGACACACAGTGTCAGCAGGTGTTGCCTGCCCGTTGTGGGTAGCAAGCTGCAACAATACATTCACAACCATGTACTTCATGCACAATATGGATCATTATCCATGATAAACTGCATGCATGGTGCCACAGTACACATTCTCCCATATGCACAATCTTTGTAAATAATGGCATAGATGACGCATGCAAACTGGCAAGAGATCTGAGGTGACAGTAATGAGGCACATTGTACTGTGGGGGACACATTTCCTACACAAATGGATCAAGTTTGTGTTGAGGCCATGCTGCTTTAACCAATGTTCATGGCCAGTGCCATTGCTCTGAAGAAAATAACAGTCATGCAATTAGTTTACCTGTAATGCTGGTGAAACAATCTGCACACGAACAAAGAAGGGGGTTCCCCGTGGGTAACTTAAGGATATGGCAGGAAATATGGGGGAAGAACCATTGAAAAGAAAAGGAGAGTACCCTGCCGCAAGATATTGAGGCCCTAGTTAGAGGGTCCAGAAGATATACAAAAAGGGGTCATTAACCTAGGGTTTGACACTAAACATCACAATCACATGGTCAAATCAAGTAGACTAGACAGTTCATATTGAAAAATATATATTTTTTTATTTTTAATTTTCTGATCACACAGATATAAAAGGTTTCTTTTTGAAATATAGAACTATATTTTTTTTAAAGTGTATCAAAATTGCATATATGTCATAGATAAAACATACAAAGAAAACAAAGGGGAAATTTTGTCCTACCCAGTATCAGCCAATATTTAACACACACCATGTCATTCACATTCAATCCTTCCTCACTCTACCCAGTCTCATACCATACATCATTCATTCTACCAATCAGTTATCTACTCCTTGCAGGTATGGCACAACGATGGTTCATGTGCTGGATATGTCAAGATGTTAATCCAGTTAGGTGGTTTCAACTACGGGTCCTGTTGTAATGTGGACTATAACCGTGTTCCTGGAGACATACGCCGACGCGCGTTTCGGTGGCAAGCCAGTGAGGCTGCACCTTCGTCAGGGCAAGGGGCAGTATACTGGGGCGGACACAATGATAAAATTTCTGCAAAACAAGGGGTAAAACACGCACTTTACTTTCATATATGTACATATATTTTTCAAATTACAATTCAGTTTTAACATATAGCATACATCATCCTAAATGGGTTATTGCGAATTTCAAACATAATAACTTATCATTTTGTCCATCTGATAAACATTGGAGCAACGCTCCTATAACTGACCGTTGGTTGTCATGCAGTGCCAAACCTTCTAGAGACACTCCCTAGGAAAGATTCCCCAAAAAAGGTGGAATCTAAAAGGCATAATGATGGCCTTGACTGTATGGACCAAAGAGCTTATTCAGTATCACACAAGTTCCTCATTTTCACCCAAATACATACATTTCCAGACAATCTATCTTATCACTCCTCTCTATTGTACACGCATGATTTTATAGTATAAATCAGGTCTCACGTTCTGATTCAAAAAGATGAATCAGTTTGTTATTGTAAGTTTGGTGAAAGACCAACTAAGACCAAGTAGTGAGATATAACCATGCCCATAGTTAATTAAAGAGCTCCTGGGTTCCCAGGTTCCTCAGACATTCATTCTAACTACATCTAAGATGTTTACTTCATTATTTTACCTGATTTTAGTTATGTAGTGCAAGAATTTCAGGCATCAGGCACCTTCTTAGCAGGTATAGGGCGATGGTATCAGAAGCCAGACTTCCAACTATTCAGATTCTGTCAGAAGGATAATTAAATTACTTTTTCTATCAACATTTTAGGGTACTTTTAACCAAGTCAGTTTTTTAATGTTAGCTCATATCCATTATCAGATCTATGCTTATAGCCATAGGACAAGTGGAGCGGTCCTTTAGGTGTCCATTTCTACCGTTCTTATATCTTCAGAGATAGTAATTACCGTGATTATCGAGTTTAATAAAGCCCAACAGATCTAATGCTATAAAAAAGGGAACCCACCAGAGTCAGTCAGCACTTTCGCCTGTTGTTTGTTTATTCCTCTTTCCTTTTACGGCGGTACTCTCAAGTATGTATACTAATTACACCAAATGGGGCCTGTCAGAAGGAGTAGAACTAGGTCAGTAACATTTCATGTCCTTGGCAGTAGTTAATTTGTTACAATTACCAATACATACCGGGAAAGTAGGTTTCTAGGGCTGGAGTACTTTTTTCAATATTTAAAACAGCACTGAGTGGCACATTTGTCTCTGACGTTCCTACAGATAGAGAGTGCATTTAGGTAAGACTGCCATGCCCAATTCCTGCAGTTCCACGTTACATAATTAATTTCCGCCGCTATTTACCTTAAATAAAAGTTGTTTATTCCTCTTAAAGGGGGTTCCAGATTTGCTGTACTCTGTTGTTCTCCTAATAGTCCCAGAGGGATAGCGTTGCCTTAATGGTTTATCAGCTGCTGCTGTACCTGGGACACGGGGGCAAGGGAAATGCTCAAAATTGGTTTCAAAGTTTAAAACGGCACTGAGTGGCACATAAATCTCTGGCATTCCTACAGATAGAACTTGTACTTAGGTGAGACTGCAATGCCCAATTCCTGCAGTTCCACCTTCCTAACCAGTTTCTGCCGCTATTTACCTTAAATTAAACGTTTTTCTTCCTCCTAAAGGGGGTTCCAGTAATGCTGCACTTTGTCGTTTTCCTAGTAGTCCCAGCGCTGTCTTAATGGTTTATCGGCTGCCGCTGTACCTGGGACACGGGGGCAAGGGAAATGCTCAGAGACTGGTCTCAAAGTAGGTTTCATACCTATAGGGCGCTCGATCTATAGGTGCTTACCTCCATTTCGCCGGTAATCTTCTTTCAGATGGGGTTCCGCCGACCCGGTCCGTCGGCCGATGAACAGGGATTAGATTCTCTGTAGTTTCCGGCGTCTTTATCAAGGATCGCAGTTCCCGCGCCCGCTACACCAGATCAGCTGTTCCTCATTATGTGAAAAGGATAGACGGACTATTCCGGCCCCCTCGAATCCAGTCGCCATCTTGGAGATACTGAACAGCGGATGGACACACTGTTTTAAAGATGTCTTTTGAAGTACTGTGGCGGCCA
Organism: Lissotriton vulgaris; assembly: GCF_964263255.1. Classification (NCBI taxonomy): domain Eukaryota; kingdom Metazoa; phylum Chordata; class Amphibia; order Caudata; family Salamandridae; genus Lissotriton; species Lissotriton vulgaris. Next base: position 959,499,165 of record NC_141693.1, on the reverse strand, counting down.
TCTTACAGAAACTGATCATTTTTCTTTTCCTACCCCTTCATGATTTTTAAAATAAAAGCGAATTAAGAAGCGGCACGGACCTTGTGGTCAAGATATAATTTTCATAAATAAACTTATCTTATTATCTATGAATATATATGGTGATAATCAATTCTGCCATCAGAATGTCGGTAATGGATTAGGCGGAAGTATAGAGCTCTAGATAAATTATGTATGCGCTTTTTCGCAATAAGAAGAAGATTAGGCGCAATCCTTATACTGTAGGATGGTGCATGTTTTTCGCGCATCTGGCTATTCAGATGGCTTCACAAGCATCTAACTTCACTTCTGGTTCGTATGTGCAAATGGATTAGCACCCTTTTAGTTCTCTCCTAGTTGGAATATTATAAATCATGCTCCATCAAAAAATCCCAGAGAGGATCCCGGAGTCTTTATTATTTTTTTTGGATAGGGTTAGGTGTTTCCTCCATCCCTGTTATTCCTAATCATACCGCTTCTCATATCTATAATAAGGGGGAAAAAATTGGGTCCTTGATAGAATTTGGCCGAATTTTGAGGCATGAAAGTCCCATACTGAAATTACAAAAAGGCCTGATGCCAGGGGCATTCTTCATTTAGTCCCTTTTCTACAGAGTCAAGAAAAAAGATCCAAAAAACTTCCCGTTTTTTTCTGAGGCATGTTGGGTCAGTTCCAGGGTAGGCCTTTATCTTTTCCAAGATGAACCAACGAATTTCTGTGTCTTTATGTTTTTTCTCTAGCCAATGGGCCACGATAGGGGCTGTCATTTTTTTATTTCTTATGTTCGACTTGTGCTCCCCTATCCGTACCCGGCATTCCCTTCCGGTTTCTCCAACATATGGGAGATTGCATGGGCACAGTATAAGGTAGATGATATTGCTGGTGCGACAATTAGTTAACGTGGTATTTCTGCTAACTGAAATTGTACGCGTGTTGGTGATAACAGTGTCGCCTGTAATCGCTTGGGGGCAAATATGGCATGTTCCACATTTGTGGTTGCCATATATTGGATCCATTCCTGTCATGGCGGTCTGTTTATTCATAGAGGGTTCTTGTGTTTTCCCCTTTACCAGATGGTTTTTCAAGTTCTGGTTTTTTTTTTAAAGCAAAGATGGGTCGTCTTAGGTGTATTTTTTCGCTTTCCAGATTTAGGATATGCCAGCTTGAGTTAACAGCCTGTCTGATTTTATGGTTCATCTCGGAATGACGTGTTACACATACCAGCTGGTTTAGTTTCTCCGATTCTTTTTCCGTGAACATGGCTTCCCTGTTGGTGTATCTGGCTCGTTTAAAAGACTCTCTGATCAGTCTAGGAGGGTATCCTCGGAATCGCAATTTTTCTTGGAGTATGTCAGCCTGGATTAAAAAATCTTGAAGGTCTGTACAGTTCCTCCTAATCCGAAGGAACTGACTGTAAGGGATACTGTCCCTCTGGCTACGTGGGTGGAAGCTGGCATATTGCAGCAAGGTGTTGCGAGCTGTAGGTTTCGTGTACAGAGAGACTATGATGGTGTTATTTTGATGTTTGATCCAGATGTATAGGAATTCAATTTTAGATCTGCTGGTGTGGCTGGTAAATTTTAGATTCGAGTCTGCCATGTTAAGCCATTCAATGAATTCAATCAGTTGTTCTTCTGCCCCCTTCCAGATAAAGAAGATATCGTCGATGAACCGTTTCCAGTTCACGACGTTCTCGTAAAAGGGGGCCATCTCGTTAAAGATGTTCGTCCTTTCGAATTCCCCCATATACAGACAGGCAATGCTCGGTGCGCAGCTAGCTCCCATGCTGACACCCGTTGCCTGCCTATAAAGGGTATTATCAAATTCAAAGTAGTTGTCGAATAGTACTACCTTCAGACATTGTAAGATGAATTCAGCATTTGTTATGGTGGTGTTTCTGGAAAGTACAGTCTCAATGGCATCATAAGCTCCTTGTTGTGGTATATTTGAATATAGTGCCTCTACATCCAATGTAACCATAATTTCGGACTCTTCGTAGAATTGGATACCCTCTACCTGCTGGATAAAGTGTCCAGTGTCCCGTACGTATGACTGTAGTTCTGTCACCATGGGATTTAAAAATTTATCGATATATTTTGATAATGGCTCGGTGGCAGAGCCGATGGTCGAGACTATCGGTCGCATTGGGGGATCCGTGCTGTTCTTGTGGGTTTTAGGTAAACCGTATATGATGGGTATTTTGGTATTGGATGGAGTTAGGAATTCAGCCTCTGCTTCGCAGATGTGTTCCCGACTTACCGCTTTTTGAACCATTGTTAGTATCCGTTTCTTCAGGGTGTTTTCGGGATTCCTTGTTATCTGAATGTAGTGTCCAGAGGATGATAGTAGTTCATTCATTCTCTTCTTGTAGTCAGTCGTGTCCAACAATGCTATCCCTCCACCTTTATCACAAGGTTTGATCGTGATGTTTTTATTGGTTTCCAGGTCATTTAAGGCCTTCTTCTCCTTGGATGATAAATTATCCTTGGGTAGGGGAACATATTTGGTCATCTTGGTGATTTTGTGCATGACGGTTTTTTTAAATATATTGACCTCAGGTCCTACCATCTCCAAGGAAGGTGTGAAAGAGGATGGTGGTTTACAACCAGATCTATTAGTTTCATTGTTGGAAGGGGGGGCTTCCATGAAATATTTCTGGAGGCGTATCTTCCTAAAGAAAAGTTGTAGGTCTTTATTCAGTTCAAAGCGGTAAGTCGGGAACACATCTGCGAAGCAGAGGCTGAATTCCTAACTCCATCCAATACCAAAATACCCATCATATACGGTTTACCTAAAACCCACAAGAACAGCACGGATCCCCCAATGCGACCGATAGTCTCGACCATCGGCTCTGCCACCGAGCCATTATCGAAATATATCGATAAATTTTTAAATCCCATGGTGACAGAACTACAGTCATACGTACGGGACACTGGACACTTTATCCAGCAGGTAGAGGGTATCCAATTCTACGAAGAGTCCGAAATTATGGTTACATTGGATGTAGAGGCACTATATTCAAATATACCACAACAAGGAGCTTATGATGCCATTGAGACTGTACTTTCCAGAAACACCACCATAACAAATGCTGAATTCATCTTACAATGTCTGAAGGTAGTACTATTCGACAACTACTTTGAATTTGATAATACCCTTTATAGGCAGGCAACGGGTGTCAGCATGGGAGCTAGCTGCGCACCGAGCATTGCCTGTCTGTATATGGGGGAATTCGAAAGGACGAACATCTTTAACGAGATGGCCCCCTTTTACGAGAACGTCGTGAACTGGAAACGGTTCATCGACGATATCTTCTTTATCTGGAAGGGGGCAGAAGAACAACTGATTGAATTCATTGAATGGCTTAACATGGCAGACTCGAATCTAAAATTTACCAGCCACACCAGCAGATCTAAAATTGAATTCCTAGACATCTGGATCAAACATCAAAATAACACCATCATAGTCTCTCTGTACACGAAACCTACAGCTCGCAACACCTTGCTGCAATATGCCAGCTTCCACCCACGTAGCCAGAGGGACAGTATCCCTTACAGTCAGTTCCTTCGGATTAGGAGGAACTGTACAGACCTTCAAGATTTTTTAATCCAGGCTGACATACTCCAAGAAAAATTGCGATTCCGAGGATACCCTCCTAGACTGATCAGAGAGTCTTTTAAACGAGCCAGATACACCAACAGGGAAGCCATGTTCACGGAAAAAGAATCGGAGAAACTAAACCAGCTGGTATGTGTAACACGTCATTCCGAGATGAACCATAAAATCAGACAGGCTGTTAACTCAAGCTGGCATATCCTAAATCTGGAAAGCGAAAAAATACACCTAAGACGACCCATCTTTGCTTTAAAAAAAAAACCAGAACTTGAAAAACCATCTGGTAAAGGGGAAAACACAAGAACCCTCTATGAATAAACAGACCGCCATGACAGGAATGGATCCAATATATGGCAACCACAAATGTGGAACATGCCATATTTGCCCCCAAGCGATTACAGGCGACACTGTTATCACCAACACGCGTACAATTTCAGTTAGCAGAAATACCACGTTAACTAATTGTCGCACCAGCAATATCATCTACCTTATACTGTGCCCATGCAATCTCCCATATGTTGGAGAAACCGGAAGGGAATGCCGGGTACGGATAGGGGAGCACAAGTCGAACATAAGAAATAAAAAAATGACAGCCCCTATCGTGGCCCATTGGCTAGAGAAAAAACATAAAGACACAGAAATTCGTTGGTTCATCTTGGAAAAGATAAAGGCCTACCCTGGAACTGACCCAACATGCCTCAGAAAAAAACGGGAAGTTTTTTGGATCTTTTTTCTTGACTCTGTAGAAAAGGGACTAAATGAAGAATGCCCCTGGCATCAGGCCTTTTTGTAATTTCAGTATGGGACTTTCATGCCTCAAAATTCGGCCAAATTCTATCAAGGACCCAATTTTTTCCCCCTTATTATAGATATGAGAAGCGGTATGATTAGGAATAACAGGGATGGAGGAAACACCTAACCCTATCCAAAAAAAATAATAAAGACTCCGGGATCCTCTCTGGGATTTTTTGATGGAGCATGATTTATAATATTCCAACTAGGAGAGAACTAAAAGGGTGCTAATCCATTTGCACATACGAACCAGAAGTGAAGTTAGATGCTTGTGAAGCCATCTGAATAGCCAGATGCGCGAAAAACATGCACCATCCTACAGTATAAGGATTGCGCCTAATCTTCTTCTTATTGCGAAAAAGCGCATACATAATTTATCTAGAGCTCTATACTTCCGCCTAATCCATTACCGACATTCTGATGGCAGAATTGATTATCACCATATATATTCATAGATAATAAGATAAGTTTATTTATGAAAATTATATCTTGACCACAAGGTCCGTGCCGCTTCTTAATTCGCTTTTATTTTAAAAATCATGAAGGGGTAGGAAAAGAAAAATGATAAGTTTCTGTAAGATGGCCGCCACAGTACTTCAAAAGACATCTTTAAAACAGTGTGTCCATCCGCTGTTCAGTATCTCCAAGATGGCGACTGGATTCGAGGGGGCCGGAATAGTCCGTCTATCCTTTTCACATAATGAGGAACAGCTGATCTGGTGTAGCGGGCGCGGGAACTGCGATCCTTGATAAAGACGCCGGAAACTACAGAGAATCTAATCCCTGTTCATCGGCCGACGGACCGGGTCGGCGGAACCCCATCTGAAAGAAGATTACCGGCGAAATGGAGGTAAGCACCTATAGATCGAGCGCCCTATAGGTATGAAACCTACTTTGAGACCAGTCTCTGAGCATTTCCCTTGCCCCCGTGTCCCAGGTACAGCGGCAGCCGATAAACCATTAAGACAGCGCTGGGACTACTAGGAAAACGACAAAGTGCAGCATTACTGGAACCCCCTTTAGGAGGAAGAAAAACTACGTTTAATTTAAGGTAAATAGCGGCAGAAACTGGTTAGGAAGGTGGAACTGCAGGAATTGGGCATTGCAGTCTCACCTAAGTACAAGTTCTATCTGTAGGAATGCCAGAGATTTATGTGCCACTCAGTGCCGTTTTAAACTTTGAAACCAATTTTGAGCATTTCCCTTGCCCCCGTGTCCCAGGTACAGCAGCAGCTGATAAACCATTAAGGCAACGCTATCCCTCTGGGACTATTAGGAGAACAACAGAGTACAGCAAATCTGGAACCCCCTTTAAGAGGAATAAACAACTTTTATTTAAGGTAAATAGCGGCGGAAATTAATTATGTAACGTGGAACTGCAGGAATTGGGCATGGCAGTCTTACCTAAATGCACTCTCTATCTGTAGGAACGTCAGAGACAAATGTGCCACTCAGTGCTGTTTTAAATATTGAAAAAAGTACTCCAGCCCTAGAAACCTACTTTCCGGGTATGTATTGGTAATTGTAACAAATTAACTACTGCCAAGGACATGAAATGTTACTGACCTAGTTCTACTCCTTCTGACAGGCCCCATTTGGTGTAATTAGTATACATACTTGAGAGTACCGCCGTAAAAGGAAAGAGGAATAAACAAACAACAGGCGAAAGTGCTGACTGACTCTGGTGGGTTCCCTTTTTTATAGCATTAGATCTGTTGGGCTTTATTAAACTCGATAATCACGGTAATTACTATCTCTGAAGATATAAGAACGGTAGAAATGGGCACCTAAAGGACCGCTCCACTTGTCCTATGGCTATAAGCATAGATCTGATAATGGATATGAGCTAACATTAAAAAACTGACTTGGTTAAAAGTACCCTAAAATGTTGATAGAAAAAGTAATTTAATTATCCTTCTGACAGAATCTGAATAGTTGGAAGTCTGGCTTCTGATACCATCGCCCTATACCTGCTAAGAAGGTGCCTGATGCCTGAAATTATTGCACTACATAACTAAAATCAGGTAAAATAATGAAGTAAACATCTTAGATGTAGTTAGAATGAATGTCTGAGGAACCTGGGAACCCAGGAGCTCTTTAATTAACTATGGGCATGGTTATATCTCACTACTTGGTCTTAGTTGGTCTTTCACCAAACTTACAATAACAAACTGATTCATCTTTTTGAATCAGAACGTGAGACCTGATTTATACTATAAAATCATGCGTGTACAATAGAGAGGAGTGATAAGATAGATTGTCTGGAAATGTATGTATTTGGGTGAAAATGAGGAACTTGTGTGATACTGAATAAGAATAAGCTCTTTGGTCCATACAGTCAAGGCCATCATTATGCCTTTTAGATTCCACCTTTTTTGGGGAATCTTTCCTAGGGAGTGTCTCTAGAAGGTTTGGCACTGCATGACAACCAACGGTCAGTTATAGGAGCGTTGCTCCAATGTTTATCAGATGGACAAAATGATAAGTTATTATGTTTGAAATTCGCAATAACCCATTAAGGATGATGTATGCTATATGTTAAAACTGAATTGTAATTTGAAAAATATATGTTCATATATGAAAGTAAAGTGCGTGTTTTACCCCTTGTTTTGCAGAAATTTTATCATTGTGTCCGCCCCAGTATACTGCCCCTTGCCCTGACGAAGGTGCAGCCTCACTGGCTTGCCACCGAAACGCGCGTCGGCGTATGTCTCCAGGAACACGGTTATAGTCCACATTACAACAGGACCCGTAGTTGAAACCACCTATCTGGATTAACATCTTGACATATCCAGCACATGAACCATCGTTGTGCCATACCTGCAAGGAGTAGATAACTGATTGGTAGAATGAATGATGTATGGTATGAGACTGGGTAGAGTGAGGAAGGATTGAATGTGAATGACATGGTGTGTGTTAAATATTGGCTGATACTGGGTAGGACAAAATTTCCCCTTTGTTTTCTTTGTATGTTTTATCTATGACATATATGCAATTTTGATACACTTTAAAAAAAATATAGTTCTATATTTCAAAAAGAAACCTTTTATATCTGTGTGATCAGAAAACTAAAAATAAAAAAATATATATTTTTCAATATGAACTGTCTAGTCTACTTGATTTGACCATGTGATTGTGATGTTTAGTGTCAAACCCTAGGTTAATCACCCCTTTTTGTATATCTTCTGGACCCTCTAACTAGGGCCTCAATATCTTGCGGCAGGGTACTCTCCTTTTCTTTTCAATGAAACAATCTGCACACGACTGCCTGGGACTGTTGGTTCCTTGAATCCTCAGAAACGTGCGATGCTCAAAGTGGTCCATCTCCCGATAGCCCCTTGGTCTGAGTAGAAATGACTGACTCAAAAGGGTGATCAGGCGAGGGAAGGAAAGGAAGGGTACAGCAGGAAGGGAGATCTGAAACAAAGGTAAACAAGCATAAGGATTCAACACTTCTTGTCACTGAATCACAGAATACCTCAGGACCTATACTGTAACAGTTAGACCTGTAAAGGAAAACAGCAGCCACTGTATCGTAGTTGGGATCACAGTAATGAAAATGATACTAGAGCTGAGGATTGAACACGGACACATAAAAGGTAGCGGAATTTTACAGCTGAATGAAGGGGGTATAACGCTCTGCAGGCAGCTTCAATGCAATTAGAGCCATGCGGTTATCAAGGAAATCACAGTGTATAAATAAGGCTCCAAAAACCAGAAATTCCAATGCGCTGCAGTGCTACTCACACAAAGTCAGCAATCCGTAGTTACCCCTGGGAATCCATGGGGGTCAAGAAGGGAAATTACACATCACCCGCAAGAGCATTAAGAAGCTCATCCAACGAGGGAGGGAATTATGTAAACACAAGGAAGCCCCACAAGAGCCAGTCATTGGCTCGCCCAACTGGGCTTTGACATAACAAGCTGCTGGGCTAGAACTCAACAGAGAGTAATGAGGAGCAATGGCACAAAACTACTCCTACTGTGACTAGAATATGCAGCACACCACAAGAGAATCCTGGGATTAACGTCACCCAACTGGTGCCACGGAAGCATTTACATTTGCTACAGCACAATGTTGTGACGTCATCAGTGCAACATTCCTGGCATCATGGGAATAGAAAGTTAACATCAACTTACCAAAAGGCTTGCAAAGCAGTGTTCTCCACCCGCCCTGAGTAAGCGACATGACAGTGACATGACATACTGGCACAAGGGGTAATGCATCCATGTTATGTTATGTTATGTTATTTTTATACTTCTATAGCGCACGGCCACTCCACGGAGTATCCCGGCGCTTTATCGAAGGAAACCCAACCGAAGAAGGGAGAACTTAACACTGAGAGGACGTGAGGACACAGGAAGCAGCATCAAATTAAGGGAAAAGCCATGTCTTAAGGGCCTTTCGGAAGGACAGAAGGCTAGAGGTCTGTCTCAAAGAGATTGGGAGGTCGTTCCAAGCATGAGGAGCTAAGTAGCGAAAAGACCGTCCTCCTGCTCTAGCATGCTTGATAATGGGAACACTCATTTTAGATAGGGACGAAGATCTGAGAGATCTGGGGGGGTTATACCAGGACAATCGTTTAGAAATATATTTGGGGCCTATGCCATGTAGGGCCTTGAAAGTCGTGGTCAAAGTTTTAAACAGAATCCTTTTAGCAATAGGAAGCCAATGTAGTGTTGAGAGAAGATCAGTGGCTCTGGCTTTTTTTGGAAGACCAAAGATGGCTCGGGCTGCAGAATTCTGGGCGATTTGCAGACGCCTGACCAAATATTTGGGAAGTCCCAGGAACAAAACATTAGCATAATCAAGCCTAGAGCCAATCAGTGCCTGGACAATGATTTTTCTGTGCTGGATGGAGACTAGAGGGAGGAATTTACGAAGCATCCGAAGGATGCCGAAACATTTCCCAGTAAGAGATGAGATATGCGGTCCGAAAGATAGCTCATTGTCAAACAAAACTCCCAAGTTTTTGGCTTTCAAAGATGAACTAGTGGGAGGAAACATATCTTGCGGCCACCAGGGTTTCCAATCAGGCTCAGAGGTACAACCAAAGAAGAGCAACTCCGACTTGTCGGAGTTGCACTTCAGCCCATGACGTCCAAACCACTCAAAAACAGCGCTCAAACAGCCCCTGACCTGGGCATCGTCAAACAGGCCATCCTTGTTGCTTACAAAGAGGAGCTGGGTGTCGTCAGCGTAAGTGACAATCCGGGCGCCGAAAGACTCCGCCGTCACCGCCAGGGGGGCCATAAAGATGTTAAAGAGGAGGGGGCTCAGAATGGAACCTTGGGGAACCCCCACTTCTAGCGGTGACATTTCGGCGGAGTAGGGAGGCGCCCAGATTGTCTGCCGGCGGTCGGCTAAGAAGGATTTAAGCCAATTCCACACCGTTCCCCACAGACCAAATTCCCAGAGTCTGGAAAGAAGAAGTGCGTGGGGAACGGTGTCGAAAGCCGCCGACAGGTCCATACGAACAGACTCAGAGGAAATTTGACAGAACAAGTAGTACATACACTGGCCCACACCTTCACAACATGGTTGATTGTAAATCAAACTGTACTGGCACACAAGATTAAGTGGATGAGCCAAACACATCCTGCTGCGCACAGTGAGGCTGCAATTCCCCATAGAGCATGTGGTTGTGATGTCCCACACAATGTCAACCTGTGGTATCTGCAATGTGTCATGGTCAAGGTTTACACACATTGATGCCTTCACCAGAGTCAAAACTCCACAACAGATGACTGTTAAGAAGGGTGACTGTCCTGTCATGGGAGTGGTGCAACATGTAATTTGATCCATGGTGATGAGACATGTATGGATGGTTCTACAACATGCATAGAAACAGACAGTACCCACACATTCCCAAACCATACCAACCCCAGACAGCCTGTTTGGATCTCTTACCGGAACTGACATTTACACATGTCCGTGCATGGAACGCTGATTCGGCCCATGTTGCAATCATCATGAGGAATGGCAGGAGGACTAAGATGACACGAACAGACAACAGGCACAGCAATCTGGGAATGACAGACACACAAGGGATCACCGTTAAAAAACTTTGCTAACGACATGGGCATGTACAAAACAGGAACAATGTAGTACACATGTAAATTTCAAGCTAAGTCATTGTGCATTTCTGTGTGACATGACATCAACACTTGTATGACACATCAGAACACACATCAAATGTATTTGCATACAGTCAGCTGGACAAACACATTGGAACACACGCCACTCAATTCTGCAAGCTTGCACTTTCATTCCCAGTGACTCACAATTATGAGAAGAAGTTGCGTATGAGCTGACTCAGGATATCATCCTCCTCCTCATCACTTGCATCGTGACCAAGCCCTTCAAATTCAACGGGTGGATGTTCCTGCTCCTCAGGATCCAGGATGAGTGGCACTTCCTTCTCAATTGCCATGTTGTGCAGCATGCAGCACACAATGAAGATATTACAGACCTTGGCCAAAGCATATGGGAGGGATCCGCCGGTCTTATCGAGGCACTGGAATCAGCTCATCAGGAGGCCAAACGCCTGCTCAATCACTCGACTGGTCTGCCCGTGTGCATTATTGTACCGCTGATCTGCTGGTGTCCTTGGGTTGCATAGACATGGCATGTTGGGATATCCAGAGTCACCTACAAAGATACATCATGTAAGTAAGTGGTTCAGGAGATGCCGTCAAAACAAAACATACTGAAACACATAGGGCAAACAGAGTTTACCCACCAACAAGACATGCCGATCATTGCGCAGCTGCAGCATCATTCGTGACACCCTGCTATGCCTCATGATAAATGCATCATGTGCCAATCCTGGAAAACGTGCATAAACATGGGAAATCAGCATGTTAGAAAGACACAGCACCAGGGCATTTATATAATGATAATGTTTCCTGTTGTGGTAAGCCTGCTCCTGAGCCTGTGGTGGCACCAAAGTCCCATGTGTCCCATCAATGGACCCAATGAGATGTGGCATCCCTCCCAGGGCATAGAATTCACCCTTGACATGTGTCCACTCTTCAGGAGTAGGAAATTTGATGAATTCATCTATGTGCTCCAACATGGCTGCTAAAACATCACACAGGACACGGCTGAACATTGTTTGGGACATCCCACCGACATCAGCTATGGTTAATTGAAACGTACCTGTAGCAAAAAAATGGAGGGCTGCCATCCCCTTTAGCTTGGGGGTCAGCCCAGTAGGATACCTGTGTTGCGGTTGGAGATGTGGTTCCAGCCTGTTCGTCAAGTCCTAAATTAACTGTCAAGTGAATCTGTAACGTCGGATGCAGGCACGTTCCCTCATGGTAGCCAAGTCTGGAAACGACCTTTGGTAGAGGCGGTGCCCTGCAGGACATAATTTGGAAGAATGGAGAATAACTGTCAGCCAACATCGATATCAATGTATGTAGCATATGCAAAACTTCTACTACACATCAGGTCACTATGGAGTCTGGCGTGTGCAATACATCCAGGACACATATGCCAGCTTGCAAGCCCTCCTACGAAAACCCAGATACACCTGTTGATGGACAAATAAACATGGCATGCCCTAAAATGAGCTGCCGGACTGGTCTGAATGAACAGCCCGAGATGTTACTGGAGTGACACACATCACCAAACCTGCAGTGGAATTTTGTCGTCCCATCCGGACAGCTGACTGCAAGGCACCAGTGCAGATCACATGGAATGTCAAATGTACATATCAAACACATTGCGATTAAGGTGTGCATAAGACAACAAAACAACACAGCCATTGGCGCGATGCAGACATGTAATCCTGGGGATAGATGATGTGATCTGACCCAAAAGCCGTGGGAATGCACATGTCGCATGAAGTGCGTAGATGTGAAACCATTCCCATCTCAACACAGACCCATGTTAGATGCACCAACAGCATATGCAGTTTACGGAACACAAACAGCAAGCTCAATGTTTAACATGAAACACACATGACATTGTCACATAGGGTCATGCTGAACATGAAATGTAAGTATGGGCGAATTCTGCGGACCTGCGGTCTGAAAATTCATGCGAAATCGCAAAAAAATCCGCAAATTAGCGGACTTTCCAGCAAAATTGCGGATTTTTTTGCAATTGCACTATACTCAACTGGAGTACTTTCTACTGGCTAATCAGTAAGTGCTACCTTGTTGGGTAAATGTATATTGCTTTTCCTACATTGCAGCTGCTTAAAGGGCCAGAAGATGTACCTTCAATGACCCTGTGTGCCTGTAACTTTGCCACCTCGCCAAAATGCACCGAGGTCCCTTGAGTGAGCTGTCCATCATAGTTGGGAAAGGGCGGAAAGACGTTTGATACCTCTAGTGTATGATACGGGGCTTCTATGCGTGTTCACATGCCTCTTGTGTATAAAGGGTCAGAGAGCAAGCAGGGCAGCAGGTGAGGAGAAAGCAGCCTCTTGGTCACAGGAACGGGGATTGCACTCGAGAAACTCAGGGATGCAAAGACCTCCCTCGAGTATTACAGCTCATTTTCGACGGCAGATATGGGGAAAAGCACACTTGCCCAGCCTCGACCGTGCTCACTAATGTTTTGGGCTGAAAACATTACTGACTTTGAGCTTCAACTCGGGCACCTGATTTATTTATATCTGTAAGTGCTTCCTGTTGAGGTTTAATTTTTATGACAGGAGCCTTGTGCCAGAACGAATCCTGCCCTGCATAGTTATCCAAGAAGATGTCACTATGATGGACGAAGCTGTCCATCATAGTGGGGAAAGGGCGGGAAAACGTTTGATACCGCTAGTGTGTGGTGCGTGGCCGAACGGGTGGGGCTGCTATGCGTGTTCACATGCCTCTTGTGTATAAAGGGTCAGACAGCGAGCAGGGCAGCAGGTGAGAAGAAAGCAGCCTCCTGGCCCCAGGAACTACACGGGGATCACGCTCGAGAAACTCATGGATGCAAAGACCTCCCCAAAGTATTACAGCTAATTTTTTATGGCAGATATGGGGTTAAAGGCAAGCACACTTGCCCAGCCTCGACGTGCTAATGTTTTGGGCTGATTAAAACGTTACTGAATTTGAGCTTCAACTCGGGCACCTGCTTTATTTCTATCTGTAAGTGCTTCCTGCTGAGGTTTAATTTTTGTGACAGGAGCCTCGTGTCATACTTGTAACTATTCTCTGACCCTGCTTCGAGGGTCAGAGCAGGGTCAGAGAATAGTTGCAAGTAGGCAATGAGGCGCCACTCAGGAAGCACTTACAGGGTTACAGCAGGTGCCCAAGTTGAAGTTAATTTCTTTGTAACCCTTTTGTAAATGGTTACAAAGAAATTAGCTTCAACTTGGACACCTGCTGCTGTAACCCTGTAAGTGCTTCATGGAAAATTCGTCCCGCTCGAGGATTTGCAGATTTTTCAGCGATTTCCTGAGATTTGCAGATCGCAAAATTGCAGAAAATCCGCAAATTCCGTGAGCGGAACGAATTTTCGGCCCACACTTAGTGAAATGTCAAGTGACAAAGTGCCCCAGTCCCTGGCATCATGAGACAGGTGCCCGTAGCGATGATTGTGCCATCCCAGTGTTGATGTGCATGAACACAGGTGCATAATGATACATATGGGACAAGTGTATAGGTAATGTGTACCACATAGTGCCCCATCACACATGACATGTGTCAACAGATCATCACACATCGATTGTGCAACAAGATCAGATTCCCTGTGCTATATCTCTGCCTGCCACACCTAGGGCCTGCACATGAAAGAATGCCTTGACAAGAACTTGATAGACATTCTTGTTTGAACCGTACCTCTACATCTCTGCTGTGTGTGCGCCTCCTATCATTATTGTAATAGTGCCATACGTGAGCATGTGAAACACACTGTACCCTTTCATTCACAACAGCGTGTGAAACGCACCGTATCCCTGCATTCACTACAGTGTGTGAAACGCACCGTATCCCTGCATTCACCACAGCATATGAAATGCACCGTACCCCTACATTCAATACAGCGTGTGAAATGCACCGTACTCCAGCATTCACTACAGCGTGTGAAACGCACCATGTGAAACGCACTATACACCTGCATTCATTATAGCGTGTGAAATGCAGCGTGTGAAATGCACCGTACCCCTGCATTCACTACAGCATGTGAAACGCACCATACCCCTGCATTCACTACAGCGTGTGATACGCACCGTACCCCTGCATTCACTACAGCGTGTGAAACACACCGTACCCCTACATTCACTACAGCATGTGACACGCACCGTACCCCTGCATTGGCATCAGCGTGTGAAACGCACCGTGTGAAACGCACCATACCCCTGCATTCACTACAGCGTGTGAAACGCACCGTACCCCTGCATTCACTACAGCATGTGAAACGCACCGTACCCCTGCATTCACTACAGCGTGTGAAATTCACCGTACCCCTGCATTCACTACAGCATTTGAAATGCACCGTACCCCTGGATTGGCATCAGCATGTGAAGCACACGGTACCCCTACATTCTGTGCATGTATGCGCATCGTCTCACTATTGCAATTGTGCCTTACACGAGCGCACAGTACCCTTACATTCAGTGCATGTGTGCGCATCGTCTCACTATTGCAATCGTGCCTTACGTGAGCGCACCGTACCCCTATGTTCCGGCCGTGTGCGCATCATCTCACTATTGTAATCGTGCCATACGCGAGCGTGTGAAAAGCACCGTACACATGTGTGGATCTCAAAAAAAGTTAGGGAACACCTAGGGGACGAGTAGTAGGCCCTGAATGCACCTGAATGTCATGGATACTGAGATTTGAATGTGTGCTGCAGGTGCCCTGCAAAAGTCAGTTGGGCAAAAATATACAATGTTGCAAAATGATTGTGAAGCTGAAGCTCAAATTTTAAACGATGCGAATGCGTGTCAGAGCTGTATGTTTAAAGGGATTGGATGAAACGTACGATGCAAACGAATCTGACCTATCTTTCCTTTCTTTATTCTTTATTTCGGTAACATTTTTTACCATAAAAGACATTATAACATTCCATTAAAACAGTTGAAAATTGATTATAGTTAGCAAATTCATTCAGTCCATTACGGAGAATTTCATCACATTATTGTATATTGTAGTCACTAAACGGCCTTAATACATTTTCTCCTCAAAAACCACACGGCACCTAGGTACTTAGCTACTGTGAATACAATGTGGTTCAACAGGTCTGTTTTAAGGACTCTAAAAGCGTCCAGACACTCAACAAATCCCAGGTTTCTGTATAAAGGGATGATCCATTTCTTACGTGTCTTATGATATGCTGTGCAGAAAAAGATTATATGGAGCTCGGACTCATCGGCCAGTTTGCAAGCTGGACATACGCTATTTGCATGTCCACTCCACTTACTTGTAAATACTCGGAGTGGGAGGGACCCATGTCTCCATTGTAAGTAGAGTTTCCTAAGCAAGGAGGGATATAGGTTGTCTAGCACTGGCTCAAAGACATAAATGTCCTTAGTTCGTAGAAATGTCTCTATTAATGCCCCATGATTTTGGTGACGGTGCAATGTCAGTAATTTGCTATCATGATATACCTTTGCCAGTAGCTTTTTGGGAAAAAGTAGGCAGGTGGATAGAGGGTCGGACCACAGTTTCAGAAGACCCAGACCCTCCAGCTCAGTTTTAATGAATTTCAACCATTTGATTTACCTCCTGAAGACCTTGTCTATAGCTGATCAGTTCCGGGACTGACCATAGCCTACGCCAGTATGCTAGCGGTCGAAAAGCCAGTTCTTCGTCAAGGGGTCGCTTTCCAAGATCCATCCTTAGGGGGACAAGTGGAGTACTGGGGGGAAGGGCTACAATCCTCCGAATAAACTTGTTCTCCTCTTTCAGCAAATCCTGAGAGGCTGCATGGCCCCAGAGCTCACACCCATACATGGCAGCCCCCCTTGCCTGTGCCCTATAGATCTGCAAAGGTGGGCCAACGGGCCGGATAGATGACTTGTTATTGCACAGGAGCTTCATGGTACCACCCGAGTACTGAATCAGTTTGAGGAGTGCTTTCTCTTGATGGGTACACCAGGTCATTCTCTCATTTAGGATAATTCCTAGGTACTCAAATGTTCTCACCCTTTCCAATCTGCTTTGTCCAATATTAGGGGTGGACCTATCACTCTGTACTCCTTGAACCGAAAGCCATCAGCAGCACTGATTTAAGGCTGCATGAAGCCCTGAGAGAGCACTTGCCTGCACAACATTGGAGTGGACCACACTGCTGCTGTCTCTACATCCTCTGGCATTTCATGGCTCGAACTATGGAGAGGGCCCCAGCCTTCAGTGAGGAGGAAAACCAAGCCCTACTGGATGCCCTTCTACCACAGTACAGCAAGCTGTATGGGAGACCAGAGGAACAGGTGAGTGCTGACTGCACTACCTTTGAGTGTGCACCTGTTGTTTGAGTGTCACAACAGGCATTGTGTATTGGTGGGACAGACATGCAATGTGGTTGTGAGTGAGTCCCTGGGGTGTACATGGTGGTGTCCCTCATGCAGAGCATTATGTGTTCATGTGTGTTCACTCCTCACTTGCATTGTGCTTACTGTGACCTTCACTGCATAGTGAATGACACTTTCAGCCATGCCAGACCTTGGTGGCTTTATTCCCAAATGTCCTGAGGTGGAACAGTGTTCCCCCCAGAGTGACAGGTGACTGTATTCACAGATGTTTATGACTTGAGGGGACCTGTGGTGAGATAGTTCAAATGATGTGTTTGACCTAATGGACATTGAAGTGTGTGAATTTTCGTTGTCATCTGGGTGAGTGTGTATGTGATGTATTGCACCATTGCTGCATGACACTCCATTGTCTAGTGGTACATGTGCAAAGTGAGGGTTGTATCCGCTGTTGTTAGTGACAGGCGAGTGATCTGTGCCAGGGTGTGTCTGTCTGGTCTGCTGAGGGTTCTTAAGTGGAGTGGGATATGTGACTGCTTGGCATGTGCTGTCCCACACCCTGCAGTTGCATGTGTTTCCCAGTGTGTGCCATGATCTGTGAGTCTGTTGCACCAGTTATGTCATCTGTTACCTTTCAATGCCATGTAGTCCATTGGGGCTTGCCCACAGGCCTAATTTACATGGACAATGATGCAAGTCTTGTCCCCATCCTATGCCCTGTTCACATTATCAATGGTGTGCAAGTGTGTGTGTCTGGGACATGGAGCAGTTGTAGTGATGGTGTTTCACCTTGTCTTCCTGACAGGTAACTGCCTACGAGAAGGGGGAAATATGGTTGGAGATTGTCAGAGCCGTCAGGTCTTACGGGGGCCATTGCCGGCGGCTGCGCGACATCCAGAAGAGGTGGCAAGACGTCCGGTGCTGGACCCGGCGTATCGCCCGGGTCCAGCTGAAGATGGAGCCCCATGCCGGCATGATGGAAGCCGTTGCCTCAACCCCCACATGCTCCGGGTCCTGGCAGTCGTGTTTCCAGACCTCGATAGGCAGTTGCAGCAGAGACAGCAGCAAGGAGGGGGTAGGTACATGGCTGTTTGTTGTGTTGTGTGTCACCTGCTTTTCTAAGTGCTCTGAAGCCTGGCTACACTCCCACAGTTGGGGTGTCTAGTCAGACAGGTTATATGTGCAGTGTCTTTTAGATTCCCCATAGTCACCTGGTGCTCATTTTCATCCCTTCCCCTCCTTAACATGTGTCCCCTAGTCTGTGTGTAATCACATTTGCACATGCTCATCTATGGTGCAAGAAAATAAGACTGCACATTGATTTCCACATCATGTGAGAGGGTGGTCTGTGACATGTGTTGGGACCTTGCCTATGGTCATGACCGGTGCACTGTGTTTGGGCTTCATATTTGTTTGCACTGATGATGAGTAAGCATGGGCGAATTTTGCGAATCTCGCGTTCGCGAATTTTGCGGATTTGCGAACTCGCAATCCGCAAGATCCTCGAATTCTCGCGAATTTGCGGATTTTTTTTTTTTGTGTTCGCGTGGGTTTCTGCCAGTTCACGAGGGTTTTGTACAATTTCGCAAACGCGAACTTACCTGTCGGGTCGCAAGTTTTGCGAACTTGTTGTTTCTACGTGTCCAGCCTGTTTGGGACACTCTTCTTCATCACTGCCACCCTCTGTCACCACTGCCACTCTCTGACTACTCATGCCACCCTCTGGCCCACCCATGCCACCCTCTGTTTCATCACAGCACCCTCTGGTTGTCCAGTGTACATTATTGTGGCAAAGCAAAGCACACCTTCCCTGCCTCAAGTGACCTGAATTAATTTGGGGCTGATTAATGTGTCACAGAATATTTTTTTAGCTGGCACCTGCTTCCTTAGTGCTTCCTGATTAGTGATCTTTTGCACTTGCTAAGTGCTTTCATTGTTGCAAAATTAGTTACAACACCTGCCCTGCCCCAACTGACAATAATGAATTAGGGGCAGATTAATGTGTCACTGGATTTGAACTTCCAGCCTGGCTCCTGCTTGTCTCCCTTAGCTGTAATTCAGGACCTTTGTGGCATATGTGTAACTATTCTGAGGGTCAGAGCAGGGTCACATAATAGTTGCAAGTAGGCAACTGAACTCTGGAGGGGCCCCTCAGGAAGCACTACAGGAAATGGCTACTAATGATGAGCTTGAACTTTTGAACCTGGTAAGTAGTTTCAGTTTTGCTAAGATCGTATTTCTGCAATTTAGCGCTTATTCGCGGGGCGCGAAGTTGAACTGGGAAGCCGCGAACTCACGCAAACAGTGCGAGCTAGCCATAAAATCCGCTGCTCGCGGATTTGCGGATTTTGCGGGAAATTCGCGAATCTCGCGGATTGGGAATTTACCGAAAATCCGCAAAATCCGCGAGCGGAACGGATTTTCCGCCCATACTTAATGATGAGTCTCAACATAGGAGTGTGAGGTTTCAACTGCACACCCTTGCAGCATGCATGACCCATGTTGTGTTCTCAGTGTGAGATATGCATTGTGCCATGACGGTTACTCCTGGTACAGTCAGCTCATTCCAGACCCACGGATCAGTGTGCCCACTACAGTCCCTTGAGGCACCCTGGCCTCCTAATTATATCTGTCATCCAACACTGTGTGCATTGTATGTGGGTTAAGCATGGGTCTGGCTCTGTGGTATTGTTCCCTGGCATAGTTTGTATTTTTCCTGTGTCTGCTACATGTGTCCACTGGACATGGATAGAAGATTTGGCGTGTGCATACTCACACTGGGCAGTGCCTGTGTGCCTATTCACAACAATCTGTTGTTGGTTGTTTGTGACTAATATGTATTCCCAGTCCCACAAGGTGAGCTTGGGTTACTTTTGGAATTGTTGCTGCACAGTTTTTGTTACCCTGATTCTGAGGTCTCACTTCTTTAGCTGTATCAGTCACATTGACTGAGGTATGGGGTGTTGTGCAGGAGAGGTCTACATGGACCTGCCTGATTTAGCCTTGCCAGGTCTGACCTGTGGCTGTGAATTGGCTGATCAATGTTTCACCATGCACTGCCCCTGTGATGTTGGCCAGTGATTTCATTTGGGGTTGGCAGCCAATGTCATTTGGTTCCAGACATGATTCTGCCTCATAGATTTTTGCCACATGTAAGTAGTTCAGATGCAACGCTGTTTTGTCTTAGTGTGCACACTTCTGTGTTGACGTTTTGCCTGGGGATAACAGTGTGTCCACAATGCAGCAATGATTTTGGTCATCACAATTGCAGGCCCATTAGCTGAAGCATTGTTCTGAGTTGGGAAATACGTGCCACTTCACATGACAGCCAGTAGGTCTTATGTGCAAGCAACTGTGTCATCAGGGAATGGATGCCCATGTGAGGACTGTCATATTTCAAGTAGTGTCACATAAATGATTGTACCTTGGCACTCACAAGACTTGTTAAAAGTTGTTAATGTTTTGATTGTGTTCATATGATGAATTGTGTAAAGGACACTTATGTGCCAGCATGATAGTTGTCCAACAAAGTAGTGCACACAAAACAACACTTCCAATTTTTTTAAAGAAGCAGACAGCTTTTGAAAGAGTCCAGTCTTAGTGATTAATGGTATGCCTTGATCTCCATATATATGTCTCCACAGTGGTCTTGAGGTCTTGAAACTCCTTTGTTGTCAATTGTACAAACTAATGGGTGTCAAGACATCCAGACCTCTGTTGAACCATGCATATGGCAAATCTGCAATGCCATTTGTTTCTAACAGTGTTTTAACTTAAAGAGTGTCAGCTGTTTCAAAGAATGTGTAAATCTTTTTTGTGTGCATTTCATTGTGAGACATCTGTCATGCAGGCACATACGTGTTGTCTTCACAAGATGGTGAATTACCACATTCAATACATGTCAACTGTGTAAAGTGTGGTGAGTCCCAAGATGCAAACATTTATTTACATTGATTTTTTCAACAATGTACTTACAGGGGTGTGAGTGTTGTATCACGTTGGGGAGTGAGGTGGGTTAGTTTTCCCAGACGGGCACCACTATTAATTTTTTTGTGTATTTGAGGTGGCATCACTTCATTGTATTGATCTGCTCTCCTGTAAACAAACATTAGCCTCTCTGTGTAATTCTCATTAAAGTTGTGGCCTGGTGTGTTCTTTGGATCCTTGTGTCCAAGTGGCATTGTGTATATACCAACTGGGCAGTACAAGCATGAAATATGTGCAGGCCTATATGGCTGTTACTCATGATGCATGCCATGATTTGAAGTGTGACCTACTGATTTTGTGATCATGTGTCAGATGTGTACAGGTGTCTGATGCATTTCTGTTTCTTCTACATGCCCATAGCATCATCAACAGAGACAGAAGGAGACAAATACACGGACCAAGAGGAGAGACCCAGCCACAGTGCCACCATCGCTTTGGAGTCGGAGGGAGCCAGTGGCACGGAGGGTGAGGGGAGTCAGCCTGTGGACCTTTTGGAAGTCGACACTTCATACCACGCATATGGATCCGCTTCTGACTCCCAAGAGGAGGGGGAATATGCTGCAACACCTGACAGCAGCACTGTGTCTGTCCCTGCCTCCTCCAGACCCATCTCCACCCTCCCAGTTGCTCCGGTTCCTTCTGTCCGTGCAGCCCCCTATGTCTCCTTCGGCCCAGGCACCACACCCCCTGCCCCTGTCTCCCCTGCTGCCCTCAGTGCGGAGTCTGTGGACCTACTCCACCAGATTCAGGTTGGTCAGACATCAATGCTGACAGTCCTCCATGGCCAGACTCAAATACTGACCCAGTTGTTGTCGTTCATGGAGGGCATGTCAGCTAGAGAGTCTTAAGGGTGAAAGGTAGGCGCGATGTACCGTGAAGAGATGGTTTCACCTGAGCCAGGCTGGGTTCACGATTTTATAGAGGAGGGTGAAAGAACTTACCCAAATCTCCTCACATGGGAACCCTATCTCTTCCCCCCACAATTCGTCGGGAAGAACAAGGTCTCCATCAGCCTCTTCCAACAGACTCCAATACCATAGGGCCACCTCCTTGCCCCCCCCTGGCCGATCTTCCAACTGCTGTTCCAGGTTACAGGTCTTTCCCAAAGGAACCCCTTTCCTACTCAACACCCTGGCCCAGCTTTCGAGTTGTTGGTATTTAAATTTAGAAAAGCCCGGGCCGACCAATTCCCTTAATTCCTCCAAGGCCCTCAGCCTCCCACCAGCCACTAGCTCCCCCCATCTTACAAACCCAGCATCTCTCACCGGGAAGGACAGTCTGTCGTGTAAGGATAATGGTAACCCAGGGGAGTCCCATATCTGTGCATAGTTGGAATAATAAGCCAGCCCTATTCTCTTCCTAATCTGAGACCAGGCTTTGACCAAGGATAATAAAAAAAAGCATTTAACCTTTTCAAAAAAGTTCTGGTCCCCAAATTTAAATAGGAATCCATCAGTTGACAAGTCCACTCCTATCAGCATGGCTATGAACATCGTCCCAGAAGATGTTCCAACTGGTGTTTTTAAAAGCATTCTTATATGGGAGAGCTGAAAAGCCCATGCATAATATTGCAGGTCCGGCAAAGCAAGCCACCCTTTCTCCCACCTCCTCCTCAACTTTTTCCATGCTAGTCGGGTGGATTTATAATTCCATACAAAGGAGTTAATTTCTCGCTGGCTTTTATCCAGTAATTTGACGTCAATGGCCAGAGGGATGGTGTTGAAAATAAAAATAAATTTGGGCAGGATAGACATCTTGATCAGGTTGACCCTTCACAAGATTGTCAGTGGGAGGTGTGTCCATGATTTCATTAACTTCTTGCACTCATTGTGTATGCGCTCCAAATTAATTTGCGCTATGTCCCTTATGTCTTGAACTACTCATATGCCGAGGTACCTCATGGAAGTTGTCACCCCAAGATGTAAGTTGGGGATATTTCACTCCATGAGCTCTGTTTTGCTGGCGTTAATCTCGTACCCCGATATACGCCCGAACTCCTCCGCCCTCTAGATTACAACAGAAAATGCTTTGTCTGGGTCCGATATAAAGATAAGGATGTCGTCCGCATATAGTGTGACCCGCCTCTCCCACTCCCCAAATTTAAACAATGGAATATTTTGATCTTTCCGCAGAATCTGAGCAAAAGGTTCGATGTACAGGTCGAAGAGGAGGGGAGAGAGCGGGCACCCCTGCCTCGTACCTCTCGTGATTTTAAAAGGTTCGGTCAGAACTCCATTTATCGACAGCCTTGCCGATGGAGCGCTATACATCAGAGAAATGACACAACAAAAGCACTCGCCAAAGCCGAACTTCTTCAGAACCGCCTCCAGGTATAGCCAATTGACCCTGTCAAAGGCTTTTGTCGCGTCTAGAGTGAGTGTGGCCAGGGGGAGAGAAAAGGTCGTAGCAATATCTATGGACCCTACCAAGTCATATGTTAAATCAGAGAGCTGCCTCCCTTTAATGAAACCCTTCTGATCTTGCTGTATGATTTCTCCAATTACAGCCCCCAATCTTGCAGACATGATGGACGCAAAGATCTTATAGTCACTATTTAAAAGAGAAATTGGTCTATAAGATCCGCATTCTGTTAAATCCTTCCCTGGCTTGGGGATTAGAACAATAGTCGCCTCCCCCAAGATTTTGGTGGGGCTTCATCCTTCCTGAGTATTCTATTGAATAGGGTCGTCAGGGTTGAAATGACGGCACTACCCAGGGCTCGATATGATTCACCTGGCAGTCCATCAGGACCAGCAGCCTTCCCTTGCTTTAATTGCCCGATGGCCTTCCTCACTTCAGCTTCTGAAATGGTCATCTCCAAACAGTTGCTCTAGACTGTTGAGAGAGTAGGCAAAGAAATGTTGCCTAGCGATGTATCCCTTTTGGCCACGTCATTCGGGGTATCCTCCCTATAGATCTCTTCAAAGAACTCAAAGAACGCCCGCCCTATCTCCTGCGTAGAGGTCCTTGCGAAGGACTCTCCCTCCACTTTTATCACTCTGATATAGTTCATGGCTTGTTCCGCTTTAACTTTCCAGGCCAGAATCCGTCCCGCCGCCTCTCCAAATTCAAAGTGCGAGATCTTACTGGCCTCCCATCTCTTCGTCATCCTTTCCTGAAGAATATTCTCCAGCTGACTTTTCATTGCTCCTAATTGCTTTTGCTCCTCCAGAGACCCAATGGAGTACCCCAACTTATTCTCAAAGAGCCTCATCTCAACCTCGAGCCTATTTATCATTTCCTGATATATTTTCCGCCTATAAGAGGCTCTATTTGTGATACATCCTCTGAGAAAAGCTTTTAAAGTTTCCCAGACTGTTGCTACTGCTGCAGAGTCTAGGTTAATCTCCAGAAAAGATGTTGTTTCAGATACTAAGAAACCCACTTCCTCCTCCTCCAACAATATAGTGCGGTCGAACGACCAGGAAGGATGTTTTGTCTGAGGCTCTATTTTGAGAATGAAAATTAGGGCTGAGTGGTCTGACAGGTGGGACGGGAGATATTCAATGGTGGTTAGCATGTCCTTGAGACTGTAACTAAATAAAGCATAATCTATTCTCGATTTGTGCTTATATTTTAATTTACGAAAGGAAACCCCTAGTTTGTTACAGGCTCTTTCCCGCCACAAATCTGCCAAGCCGAGTTGAGTCAAGGCTGCGAAGAGGGTCTGTCTTGATTTGGAGTGTACACTGGGTCTAGAGCTAGGTGTTTTATCTAATTTGGGCTTGAGTACGATATTGAAATCACCCACCCACACTACTGTATCTAGAGAAGGGATCAGAGGATTACTGATGGCATTGAGGAAAGATTTATCATCCGAATTGGGACCGTATTACCCAACCATTGTACGGATTCATCCATCCACTGAGATTCTCAGCAGTAGCCATCTCCCGCTTTGGTCCTCCTTGGAGTCCAGGATCTGAACTTTCGCAGATTTTTTTAAAATAAAGAGGATTCCTCTTATGTTAGCGTTGTGATCCGTGCAGTGGAATCTGTCTATCCATCTATGCTTTTTCAACAACCCATAAACTTCTGCCTTCAAAAGATGTGTTTCCTGCAACACAATGATCTGCGCGGGGGAGTCCCTAAGATATTGCATTATTCGATCTCTTCTGCTCCTCACGCGCAGACCATTGACATTCCAGGACAAGAACTGGACTGCCATCAGCGTTTAAATTTCCACCTCCCCCCTCCATATTCCCTCCTGACTAATGTTCTGAACAAAAATTGAATAGCTACCCAGCTAGAATGCGAACCATTCTTGTGGAGAGCAACCTTATGAGGATTTTTTATCGTTTTCCCCCTCACCCCAACCCGCCCCTCACCCCTGGAAAACCCGCCCATACTTACTCTGACTAGATGTACAGCCGGATTTGCGTCTACCGACAACTCCCCCTCTCCGCACCGCCTCATGCTGCTGGACCAAGCGGCTAACCAAACATCCAGCTGTTCAGAGACATTATCTTATCCTACCCCTTATCCCACCCCAGTGCTAAAGACAGAAAATAGCTCCCTATATCCCTCATGTTTTAGTGATTTTTTACGTATTCATTTTCCCCTTTTTTTTTTGCTAGCATATGTTCCCCTCATCCCCCGTTTTGTGCACAAGCCTTTTTCGATTTGTATTTTTATTTTTTTTATTTTCCCTTTTACTTTTTTCTCTTAATTTTTTTTCCTTCCTTCCTTAGTAGGGCCACATTTCAACCCTTTATACAAACATTTGTTAATGGAGGGAATAACTTTATTAATCCTCTCCCACTTACCCTAGTATTCCATGATTTTGTTTTGTCTTATATTCAAAATCCCAAAAAAGAAGAGGAGAGGGAAAAAAAGAAGAGATACATTGTCCATACCTAGCCTGACACTCTACTACCTGGGCAACTACGTAGGCTGTCATTCCACCAATATGAACAGGGTGGAGCATAAAAAAAAAATCAAGGCCGGAAATTCTATGCTGAGAGTGAATATGGTTGTCAATGGATTACAAAAGCTCATCGGCCTCCGCTGGTGATCGAATGTTGTGCATTTTAATATTGTACATCACACGTAGAAACGCAGGGAACCGCATCTGCACCGTTGCCCCTAGAGACCTGAACTTGTTCATTCGCTGGCCTAGCTCCCACTGCCTGTCCAGGGTAGATTTAGACAGGTCCGACCCTATATCGAAAGTAAAATCCGGGCCCTTCAGTGATTTTGCCTTTGACGCCAAATTCAAAAAAATTTCCTTCAGAGAGTAAGTGAGGAAATTGACCAAGATCTTTCTGGTTTTAGTTCTACCCAGTTTTAAACAGAAGGGGTCACAATGAATCCGTTGATTGTCCTTATCGAGCACCTCCACTTATTCCTGGAGGTCCAGAGAGTCCTTTAGTAACTTGATTATGAACGCCTTGGGATCCCCACCTTCTTTACCCTCAGGGATCTTCAAAAGCCGAATGTTGTTTCTCCGTAAGTAATTCTCCAATGATTCCACCCTCTCACGCATGACTTCTCCCTCTCGCCGGAGATTTTGAATTTTAGATTCGGCTATCTCGAGACTGGATTTCAATAGACCCACTGCTCCCTCCAGCACCTCCATTCTCTCACAAAGGCCATCTACCTTCCTCTCTAAAATTTCACATGAGGACCTTATATCATTCTGGTTAGCCTTGGAGACTGAGAAATCATTTCTTATCTCTTCGCTCATTGAGGTTATGGATGCCACCAGAGTTTCCAGTGTATTCCCGATGCTGTTTCCACCAGTGCCTTCCTCCACCACCTCCACACCCCCTTCAACTGTATTGCCGCCCCCCCCAGCACTATTAGTGCATAATCCTGGGAGCCAGGTTCCTCTTCAGTTTCTGGTATAGTAGGTACATCCGCCATCCCGGGCGGTGTGGGTAAGGGTGTGGGTGGGACTGCTGATGATAGTATTGAGGATGTTGACAATCGAGAGTCAGCAGCTGGCAGCAGGTCCAATACCTGGGTAGCACCTTTAAAAAAGAGCACAGGGAGGGAGTAACCCTTGTCGTATTATTCCTCCCCTTGCCCCTGGTTTTTACCCCCTTCTGGTTAGCCTCGGTGCCCCCTTGTGTACATGACTCCTTCGCCGACCCCACAGTGCTAACACCCCCTACTAATTTACCCAGACTTTCTCTTACACTAATACTGCATTCTGGGTATTGCTGTTTTTTCCAGTTTTCTGATTTTTTCTCTGTTTCCTTTGACCTTGGGCTTTGGGAGTCTGCTTTAGGGTTTGTTTCTTGCTAACGTTTTTAGAGTTAGTGGCAACAATACTGGGAACAGAGCCCCCCACAGCCCCTTCCACCTTACTTCTGGTGTCCTGATCCAGCTCCGCTCTTCCTGGCACTCCGGTGGACTCCGTCTTTTCTGAAGAAAAATCATGCGTGCACAAGTAGGGCACATTCTGCGAACCAGCAGCCCCTCTGGCACTGCCCAATCTGCTCATTAGGAGCCCCCGGGCCGCCGCTCTACGGCTGCGCCTGAGCTCCACGACTGCCCGACTCCAGTGAGGCAAAAAGACAAGATGGGGGAGGCGTACCTCGGAGACAAACACATCTGCGAGGGAACCAAGCAGGTGAGGGTCCGACGAGCAATACGGCCGTGAAATAGCGTGAAGACGCGGAGAAACTAGGCTCTCTTCACACCGGAGGGGGGGTCATGCCTTCACTGCTCCATTCGGGTCAACGCAAAAGCCGTCTGAGACCAGCAGCGTAACGGTGCACCGGAGAGCTGTCTGGACGCGCGCACCACTCTAGCCAGTGGCCGCCATGTTTCCCCCACCGATGTGTGGAATGTTACATTCTTTTCATTCCTTAGCACTATTAATTGACCAGCCCTCACGCTTTCCTAATATGTCTGACTAATAACTATTTCATATGTCCCAGTATTACTTTTAGGGTTGAAACGACATCAACAGTATTGAATAACAAACAAACAAACATATACTGTTCTATCATTTTGCCATGAATTGCTCTCCTGGTTGTGTTTGTGTTCGTCCTTCACTGGGGAAGCATGGCACTTATGTGGTCACATCCATGTTTGGACACTGACTGACTATTGGATGATATCTTTGGATAAAAGTCTATCTTTATAAAATGCAAAGTGTGTTGGTCATTTGATTTACCAATTGATGTGCCATTCATAGCATACAGTACTTTTGGCTGAATATTGAAATGTTAGATAAATGATACTAATCAGAGCCCCTGTTAATGATCAATTATTCCTTATAGAAAGTAGCAAATCGGACAATTGAGGCCTGCTTTGAACAAAAGATCTTCATAATCAATTAGCCAGCGAACGCCCGCTGAACGATACCTACCTGATATCACCACTCAGACCACCACAACCATCATGTCATCCATCTACAACAGGGCACCCACCGAATCTTGCCCCCACCATCTCTTCAAGCTCAGGGCCAGCACAGAGCTCACCAGCATCCTCAACACCTCCATCTCCACAGCCATCTTTCCAGATGGATGGAAACACACAGAGGCCATACTCCTCCTAAATAAGCCGTCAGCCGAAGCCAGCGACTTCAAAAACTTATCTTCCTGCGCCCCTAATCAGACAGCGTGTTCGAGAAAGCCATCAACCAGCAGTTCTGGGAATTTAATCACTGACTCAATGCCTTGCTATCAGGAGTCCGTGCAAACCACAGCACTGAAACCCTGCTGATTGCCACCACAGATGACATCAGAACACTCCTAAACCATGGAGAATGTATAGCCCAGATCATACTCGCTCTCTCTGCTGTGTTTGACTTCCTCTTCCAGCACACACTCATCAACAGACTCCAGAACATTGGCATATATTAAAACACCCTCAAGTGGATCACTTCTTTTCCTTCATAATTCACACAGAGCATCCGGCTACCTCCCTTCAGCTGTGCACCCTAGGATATCTTATACAGCGTAGCCAAAGGATCTACCCTCAGCCCCACCCTGTTTGACATCCATATGACCCCCCTCACTGATATTATCAGAGCACATGGACTCAACATAATCTCCTACAATGAAGACACTAAACTCATCCTCTCGCCCACCAAGGACCCCTCTAACCCAAAACTAACTTCTGCATTGCCTTGACCAATGTAGCCTAATGGATGAGAGACAGTGGCCTCAAACTCAATTCTGACAAAACATAAGTACTGATCTTCAGCAATAAAACCTCTGCATGGGACCACAGCTGGTGGGCAGCAGAACTCAAAACAACACCCACACCAACAGATCATGCAACCAACCTCTGCATTCATTCTCAACAGTCAACTGACCATGAAATGACAAGTCAACCGAGTTGCCTGCTTTTGCTTCCATGCCCTTTGCATGATCCACAGAATCTTCGGATGGATCCCAATAAACACCAGAAAGACCATCACACAGACCCTCGTCACCATCCGCCTCAACTACGGCAACACTCTTTATGCCAGAATCTCCACCCAGCTTCTCAACAATACAGAACACCACAGCCAGACTCATCCTTGACCTCCCCAAACTGACCTGCATCACACCTAACCTCATAAACCTCCACTGGCTCCCTATGCAGAGAGATGCCAGTTCAAGATCTTCACACACGCATACAAGACTCTACACAACCAAGGACCATCCTACATAAACCATCGACTGAACTCTACCTGCCCGCAAGACACCTTGAATCCTTTATAGCCACAGAGGGGGGCGAACATCGCTGCCAAGACCCAGAACAACCTGCCCTCCACCTCCGTGCAGTATCCTCCCTGGCGGGCTTCCGAAAGAAACTCAAAGCCTGGCTCTTCGACAGAGACACAGACTTATGAGCGCCCAGATACCCCTAGGGGCGACAGTGTTGCACTATACAATATTGTTGATTGATTGATTGAGTCATTGATCATAAGCATTCACATCTCTTAAAGGGACAAGGGTCATGATATCTCATTGTGAAGGCCCTGAGTTATATGTTTAAAATAAAGGCAGGTACCGCACCAAAGTATCTGCAAAAACTGGTTAGGCCTTATCTCCCCACACGCAATCTCCGCTCCTCAAATGCATCGAATTTTGCAGTGCCCAGATTCAGACTGGCTAGAGTCGGAGGGAGGTCCTTTTCCTTTTTGGGACCGACCCTCTGGAACTCCCTTCCTCTTGTTATACGTAAGGAGGAAAACTTTGCCAACTTCAGGAAAAGCATTAAGACCTGGCTTTTCAATAAATAATCTGGTCTCTAGTCGTTTCTGCTTTTGTACAGCTCTGGTTCCATAGGCCTGGCGCTGGGAAACCCTTTGTGGGTATCTGTGCGCCTTACAAATGCAAAAAATAAATAAATAAAAGGTATCCATCGGTCTGCATACAGCGGTTTAAAAAAGTCCTGTCTTCAGGTTCTGATGTCTGCCATTTGAACAACCAATTTTGACAGCTTGCATTTTACAAATAACTACCAGCTGTTATCAGCAGGCAGTAACTATTCCATGCTTTGGAATCACTAAAATAGTCTCAAACTATGTGTGCATTTCCATGCAAACCACTAGGGTCGGGGAATGCACCTTTGCCTCTCCCTTTACCTTGCAAGGGATTTTGTCATTCATAATGGCTGTTAGAAATTGAAAAATAATTTTGCGATTGCATATTCAGACTTTAGATTTGAAAAGTCTGTTGCTTTGGCTTCGAGAATGCAAACTATTTCGGGGCATATCAGCAAAAGCCGGCTATAATTATCGCTAAGCGCGCTTAGCGTGAGGACAATTATTGTCGGCTATCGCTGTATTTTATCGCAGAGATAGTGCGCTATCAGCAACGCTTATCTCCAATGCTATAAAAAATCCAGAGATAGCTGCAAAGTGTGCGATTATCACTGGAAATCCAGCGATAGGCAAATCCTTGTAGATAGGGCAGGGTGGCCTCATCCTTATAATCCACCACAAATAAGTTATAATGGTTTGGTCAGTTTAAAAGCAGGCACAATGAAACCTGCGATAAGCATGGTTAGCTCTACTTTTATCGTCACTATGCAGGTTAGCATGCAGCTTGATAATTGGAGAAATGTCTGTTAGCGACATTTCTCACGGTATTTTAGTCAGTTACAGCCACTTTGCATGTCATTAACGTTGCAAAGTTGGGCGTTGAGGGAACGGGTGCAGAGGCATAGGAACACGCGCTAGCATGCTATTGCTAATAGTGCGATAAAATTATCGCCGCTTTTCGCCCGAAAACTGACGCTAAAGCAGCGATAATTTTATCGCGGATCCTTGATAATATGCCCCGTTGTGCGTTTGGCCCGAAATGTTGGCACCATGCCAACTGCATGCCTTTTTAAAAATGTGAGCCGACATCTGAGTGAATCTCAACACACACGAATAAAGTTCTGGAAAACGATGACCACCTACTGAAACTATCTTCGTGTCATGGTTTACGTATGGTACCATAACACACAAATGATTTCCAAAAGGTTATCAGATACAAAAAAATTAGCTTGCCTCACAACTACAACACACATGGACCAGCAAATTCGCTCCAGTAGCTAGGTGCAGACTATTGACGTCTGAATGTGTCACGAGTTTGTATCTCGGCAAGACATAGGATCATGTGATATTTGCAGCCTGAAATGAGGTAGACACAATAGCAACGCTCTATTTTCTACACGATCAGAAAGCATATGTTCAACACTAACATTGCCTCCAATTGAAGCTTGTTCAAATGTTTCTCATTAAATGCCCTTATAGTCTAGTTTCCAGATAGTGGTTGCCCCCCCACCGCCACACTCTGCATCCCCCTCCCCAGACTCTGCTACAATGAGGTTGAAAGGTACCTTAATTGTACTGTATAAGTGATTTACATTATGTGCAGAAATATTGATCATATGTGCAGTGGGTCACATACCCAGAGTGAACAAAGAATTTTAATTAAGGATGGTGCTTTACATATCGACTCTGATCAGGTTGCAAATTAAAGTCCTGCAATCCCGTGAATTAAACTATGCATTAATCCTTTTTATTGTGGTTTAGGCGTCACGGTTATGTTCAGTGAAAACCTAACAGCTATGTTTTTGAAATTCATGAGTGGTAAGGAACTAGCATTTGGGCTGTAAAATGTTGATATTTTTAAAGTTCCATTTTGGCTAACGACAAACGATTTATTTCCGAATCTTAAGGATATGCCTGAAAAGGAAGCCCTCGTTTTCCACACACGAATCTGCAGGAGGTACTGTGAGACACTCCCCCGCCGCCTCGCTAATGGCCTCAGCCCTGACCCACTCAGACCACACTATCAGGGGAAGAGGTGATTCAGTCTCAGCGCTAACCCCGACCTGAAAACCCCCGATCACAAACTGCCAATCATTATACATTATTTATTACACCTCCTACGACACAAATCACGGGCTCGTGCACTCAGACACAAAGAAAACCTTTCTGGAGACTGCTCTTTGTTTTATTCAGCAAAAAATCCTTGCTGAGCGCACCATACTGGGGAGCTTGTTTAAGGAAAAACAATGCATGCACGTTTTAGCATTTCAGCCTTGCTCCGGAAAAATATTTGCAAACTCCGTGGTAAACCTGATATGATGTCGCAGCTCTACAAACCAATAGCAAAATCGATGCTTCCGTCTTATTCAGTTAGACACTCCACATGCTAAGCAGATGTCCACAGCCATCTTACAAATTGTGCTATTTCACTCCCCAGCTTTCTTTCACTGGAATCTGGAATGCCGCTTGATGCTTTTAATGTGGCTTAAGCAGATATCGATAGGCTCAATCTGACTGTCGGGTTGTCATCGACCCTATCAAATGTGCAGGGTATCGAATACATTTAGGCTTGCACTTGTACCATTATTGTATTGATGACGGAATGCTACAGCTAATATACGTTCAGCCAAGGAGCATTCGCTGCATTTGTATTGTACTGCACATACATTTAAAATATAGGGATGATGCACCACTGCGCACAAAAGAAACACAGCACCTCTTTAAATCCATTGTGCCAACGAAAGAGCAACATTATTTGAAAATCAAACCCCAAAAGAGCAGGAAATCGTAGATGGGAAGATACATCAAGAGAGATTTTGAGTAAGGTTCAAAAGGAATAAAAGTAGTGCCAAAATGAAACAATGAAAGCATTTAAAAGGAAGATTTCCAAAGATTATACAACACATATCTGGCGATTACAAATGACAATAGATACAAATAAAATCCCAGTATAGTGGGGATTCTATAGGCCTCATTTATGAGGCTGTGCGTCACTTTTACGCCGCCGGTGCGTCACTTTTTCTGACGCAACAGTGGTGTAAACAATGCACCTTGTTGCGCCATATTTACAAAGTGACGCATCTAGGTAGATGCATCACTTTGTAAACCCCTGCGCCACATTATACCTGCGCCAGGTATAATGTATGCAAGGGGGGCGTATTGACGCAATAAAGGGTCATAGAAATGACGCAGTGAAATCTATGAGATTTCACTGCTCCACTTCTAGAACACAAATGCGTCAACATCTTACGCCTGCCTCACAGCAGGCGTAAGACTGACGCAGGCCCTTTCACATGGGGCTTGCCCCATGTGAAAGGACACATTGCTGGAGTTGCATCACTTTTATGACACACTCCAGCAATGCGTCACTTTTGCGCCTACAGATACGTCAGAAATACTGACGTATCTGTATCTACTTGTGACATGATGCATCGTACAGTAATTATGACGCATCAATCATGTCGCAAGGAGAGCGCACTGCTTTCACGCACCGATGCGTCACTTCTCATAAATGAGGCCCCAGATGTTTAATTTTAATGGGCGCTATTACTTAAATAGACACTGGAACGCAGGAATTCCATTGTAGTCCATGCAAAAACGGCCCTGTCACAAAAACGGCTCCCAGGGGCCCAAAACCGGCCCCCACCCTTGCGGGGCACCGGGGAAATGCCCGGTGCCCGCTACGGCCAGTCCAGCCCTGGCGAGAACAGTATTGTACCAACACCTCTGAGTAAGGGCAACTCTGTGTGGTTTCAAATAAAACTAAGAGACAAGGTGAAAAGGAACTATCCGTTCCTTACAGGCACAGCAACTTGTGTGTCAGGTTTGGAAAAGGATGGTGGCCCCTTGATCAGGGCGAATTCTTGTGATATCAGCGGACGGGTACAACATTTCCCAGCAGAAAGGTCAAGTGCATAATGGATATTGGCAATGCACCTGATGGAAACAGCACACTCTACAGCGGGATTCGGAATACGGAAAGACTCGTCAGAAAGGCAAAGTGTTATTACTCTTCCAAAGGTCATGAGGTTTATGGGACCTCACACGTACATTGGCAGGAAATCCTTACCGTGTGGACTAAGACCAAGAAAGAGGAGGCTCTGGAAGGCTTCCTCCGAAATACAGGGCTATTACATTTTATATGTTTTAAATCAAAATGTCTTCCACAGGTTGGGTTAGTGCCAACACAAGGGCGTTCACGAGTCAAGGTATGAATTTCATTCTAGTGGCTGAGAGACAAAACTAGCACTGTTTATGAAAATTATATGCACCTCTTTTGTGATTGAAGAAAGAACGCTGGGCAGCCACGCTACACATACTGGACCAATTTATGAACAGTTTTTTTTACATTAGACACGTTTTTACTAGAATTGAGAATTTCCCTTTGCCGTCTCTTTCTTCTTATGGCCAATCTATGTGCTTTGAATGTTATAGCACTTCTACTAGATTGCATTTTTTAGTTTTGGCAGTTCAAAATCGCCGTTAAACGAACAAAGAAGTTCAAATATTTGGTATCAGGAATGATAGTGAAAATGAAGCACAATATAGCACCACAAAAGAACGATGCCAAATAGCGTTGACTGATAACACCTCTAAAATAAATTAATCCTCAATGGTTTAAAATTAAGTGTAGAAGATCCACAAACATTTCTGAAACCTAGCATAATTAGCGTTATTGTTTCCGCATTAAATCATGATTAAAGTACATTAAAATAATTATGAAATGGGGTGAACTTTTTTTTGCAAATATATTTCATAATTCTTTTAATAATTGTAGCTGCTCCTCTGTGTAGCAATGAGTTTAGTATTTTTGCTAATTGTTTCGAAAACAGTGGGGTTTCTTAACTCTTTGACATGTGAAAGAGGAACCCTAAGGTTTTGTAAAGACTGGTATTTTGAGACATTTACAATTATGGAATGTCTATAAGTTAATTGATAACATTCATAACAATTTTCTCAGAGGTGCCTTAGTCATGCTTGAGCAATGACAAATTCACCAAAATAGCAACCATCACATTACCAATCTGGTGATAGTGACGTAAGTCTCTTCGAAGCCCAATGAGAGGGAATTTGTAAGTCAATGAAACATGCCATCTGGTGTGAAAATTTCAAATATTCATAAAAATTAAGTGTATTGTTGTACATGTATAATTCGTTTTTTTGTACATATTTGTCATGTTGTATATATAAATGAAAAGGCTTTGTCCTTGTATGAATATGTGTGTTGTATATATGGTGAAGGAATACTTAACTGAAAAAAGTATACAAAAGATGTAAAAAAGAAAATAAGTACAGGGTCAATAAAAGGGACTCCTGTGTACAAAAAAATCCAGTGTGATTTATGGTGTCTGAGGCCCCTTGTTTTGTTGATAGCTGGTGCCAAAGACATCATCTTTCTTTATCCTAATTGAACACCAAGTCCCTAAATGAATAATACAATTTGGTGACTACACCCAGCTAAGTATACATTTACCCTAATATATCAAAGGACAATTGGTATACAATGCACTTACATGTGAAACACCCAAACTCACAATCACACAGACATATCTAAGATCTAAATATCTTCAAAAGCACTTTTAACACCACCAAAAAGTAAAAAGCACAAACACTGGCTCACAATGAAAAATGCAAAACACATAGGCATTAGAATCAAACATCAGATTTTATTCAGAACAATCACAGAAAGCAAACAAGCATTGCCACAGCCAATATGTCTGCCAATCCAATGACTGCCAGCCTTCTGGCAATTCATGTTTTGTTTTGCCATGGGTTTAGCAAAACCTTATTGGAATATGCTGGCCCTCATTAATATATATATAAAATATTTCTACAGCCCAAAAAGTGTTTTTCGTTTAAAAAAACACACCCCTTACCATAGCCCTCCAAGGTGTAGAGGTGTTGCTTATGAACGGGTGGTATGCTGTAACTCGTAGTGAGGTCTGCCAATGGGTGAAGTGGTCTAGTACATTGCCCCTTAATGCATGCAGGAGTGGGTGGAAGAAAAACACTAATGACACCAACTACAGAGTAAAGAATGATGTCTGGCTGAAACCCCTGTAAATAACTAAAGTCGCACCACTTAAACTTAGGCGATCCAGCAGAATTTAATCCAGATCCTGGTTCAACGCTGATCACAACATACCAGGGAGACAATTAAGGATCACCTCTCATTCTTAAGATCAGAACGGCTCACCTCTAAGAATCACATCATTAGAGAAAAAGCCACCATCTTTCGCAATTAACTGGATCGTGCAAAAAACAGACCCAGGGAGCTCTTCAACATAATCAAACATCAAACGACCACTACCTCACAACCAAAGACACCAGTCACCATTAAACACTGGAAAAATCTCTAACTACCTTACTGAAAAGTTGCAAAAATCCAGCAAACTCTCAT
Organism: Lissotriton vulgaris; assembly: GCF_964263255.1. Classification (NCBI taxonomy): domain Eukaryota; kingdom Metazoa; phylum Chordata; class Amphibia; order Caudata; family Salamandridae; genus Lissotriton; species Lissotriton vulgaris. The sequence goes on along the minus strand of NC_141693.1, from coordinate 959,462,725 downwards.
CCATTAAATCCGTCTGTCATCCCTGCCCAACTGCATCAATGCTCCCTTGGTCATGACTGAAACCCCCTCCCTGGGCTCAACCAACGACCAACATGTCCCAACAAAACCTGAATTTAGTCAGGATCACCATCAGCTAAAAAATAATGCGAGGTGGACAGAATTTAAACCTATGACTGAAAATGAAGTCTTCAAAATAATAGCAACCTTGAAACCTACTGCCCACATTGCGACCCACTGCCCTCCACTTTATTAAAGAACCTCAACAATATCATCTCCCCATTCTGGAACAAAATCATAAATGCCTCTCTCTCCTCAGGCTGTGTTCTTGACTGCCTTCAAATAGGTCAAGTCACTCCAATTTCCAAAACCCAGGAACAGATCTCAATGACTTCAACAACCTCAGACCAATCACGAAACTTCCCTTCCATGTCAAAATGCTGGAAAGATATATCCTCCTTCAACTAAACCGACACAATGAGAAATTTAACCTGCACAACACTTTCCAATTGGGATTCAGGAATGTTTTAGTACCAAAAGTACAATGTTCAATATTTTGGACAGCAGGCACAGAAGCCTGTATGAAGGTGATGCCTGCCTCCTAATTCTACTCAACTCATCAATGGCATTCAATACAGTAAATCACCCAGCTTTACTTGAATCTCTCAGATATTGAACGGGTGTCAATGGCACAGTTGTCATGATCCTCCATGGACAAGGACCAGAAAGTCTTCAAGTCCCAACATGCCTTGGGACAATCACTGGCCTTTCCTAAGGAAACAAGGCTGCTTTATGAGCCCTTCCCTCGGGACACACCAGTGCTTGTCATTTTTTTTATGAGCCTTGTCCTGGAATAGTCTGTGAATTGTTGCAGTCTAGAGAAGTTTACCGCACTCCGTAGGATTGGAGATCTCACACTCGAGTTGAGCGTCAGCCAACAGAAGGAGCCCCGCTTCGCGAATATATGACATTACAATGCAAACAGTTACAACGTATGCTTCTACAACGCAGTTTCTACATCGCAACTACCATTACATCTCATAATTTTACAAAGCATGCCAATACAATGCATTTTTTAAAACTACCATTACAATGCATTCCATAACAACACATACCTTTACAATACATACCATTACAACACATAATACTTTTAGGGCAACAGTAGGGTAAGTGTTGGATAGTGTAGGGGTAACAATTACTATTCCCACTCCAGTGAGTGCAACAGTAGGGTAAGTGTTGGATAGTGTAGGGGTAAAAATTACTTTTCCCACTCCAGTGAGTGCAACAGTAGGGAAAGTGTTGGATAGTTTAAGGGTAAACATTACTGTTCCCATGTACCCCAAATCCCATACCCACCCTAAAACTGAAAAATCTCCATTACTTACCTTATAATGCGTTGTATTGGCATGTGATGTAATGGCATACTTTCTAATTAAATATGGGCGGAAAATTAATTCCGCTAGCGAATTTGCGGATTTTCTGCGATTTCACGATCCGCGAATCGCGCAAAATCGCGGCAAAATCCACGAATTTGAGAGCGGGACAAATTTTGCTCAGGAAGCACTTACAGGGTTACAGCAGGTGCCCAAGTTGAAGTTAATTTCTTTGTAACCATTTTGTAACTGGTTATAAGGAAATTATGGGTCAGAGAACAGTTACAAGTAGACAACGAGGCTCCTGCAGGAAGCACTTACAGATATAGATAAAGCAGGTGCCTGAGTTGAAGACCAAATTCAGTAACTCCTTAATCAGCCCAAAAAAAATGTGCGTTTTGTCGAGGCTGGGCAGGTGTGTGTTCCCCCCATATCTACAGTCGAAAATTAGCTATGATGCTTGATGGAGGCCTTTGCATCCTTGACTTTCACAAGCTTTATCCCCGAGCAGTTCCTGTGACCACGAGCTTCTTTCTCCCCGGATCTGCTGCTCTGATCGGTGCCTGTCCTTTTATACACACAAGAGGCATGTGAACTCGCATAGAAGACTGCCCGTTTGCCCCCCCACACACACACACTAGTGGTGTGCACCGTCTTCCCGCCCTTTAGCCACTGTGATGGACAGCTCACTCGAGGGACCCCGGCGCCCTTCAGTGCGATGGCAAAGTTAATCAGCCCAAAAAAAAGTGTGCTTTGTCGAGGCTGGGCAGGTGTGTATTCTCCCCATATCTACCGTCGAAAATTAGCTATGATGCTTGATGGAGGCCTTTGCATCCTTGACTTTCACGAGCTCTATCCCCATGCAGTTCCTGTGACCACGAGCTTCTTTCTCCCCGGATCTGCTGGTCTGATCGGTGCCTGTCCTTTTATACACACAAGAGGCATGTGAACTCGCATCTAAGCTTGCCCATTTGCCCCCCCACACACACTAGTGGTGTGCACCGTCTTCCCGCCCTTTAGCCACTATGATGGACAGCTCACTCGAGGGACCCCGGCACCCTTCCGCGCGATGGTAAAGTTAATCAGCCCCCAAAAAATGTGCTTTTTGGCGAGGCTGGGTAGGTGTGTGTTCTCCCCATATCCACCATTGAAAATTAGCTATGATGCTTGATGGAGGCCTTTGCATCCTTGACTTTCACGAGCTCTATCCCTGTGCAGTTCCTGTGACCACAAGCTTCTTTCTCCCCGGATTTGCTGCTCTGATCGGTGCCTGTCCTTTTATACACACAAGAGGCATGTGAACTTGCATAGAAGCCCGCCCGTTTGCCCCCCCCACACACTAGCGATGGTGCAAAATCGCAAAATAATCAGCAAATTCGCTGATTTTTTGCGATTTCGCGCGAATTTGCGAACCGCTGATTCCTAAAATTCGCCCATACTTAGTTAAGCATGGGCTGAAAATTCGTTCCGCTCTCGGAATTTGCGGATTTTCCGCGATTTCGCGATCCGCGAATCTCGCGAAATCGCAGTAATACCGCGAATCAGCGGGGACGAATTTTCAGCCAAGCACTTACAGGGTTACAGCAGCAGGTGCAAAAGTTGAAGCTAATTTTTTGTAACCTTTTACAAAAGGGTTACAAAGAAATTAACTTCAACTTGGGCACCTGCTGCTGTAAGCCTGTAAGTGCTTCCTGGCGCCTCATTGCCTACTTGCTACTATTCTCTGACCCTGCTCTGACCCTTGAAGCAGGGTCAGAGAATAGTTACAAGTAGGCAATGAGGCGCCTGTCACGAAAATTAAACCTCAACAGTAAGCACTGACATATATAAAAACAAGCATTTGCAATGCAATAGGTCTCGCATTAGGAAAGTTTGAGCTATTGGTTTTGTAAATGACAATTTTTTTTATTTATGTGTTGATTTTGAAAATAGCTAAATTAATAGCTCTGTCATTTACAATGCCAATAGTTATAACTTTCGCAAACGTGACACCTATAGCATTTGTAATGCAACATATTTTGTATTTACGTGACTTTGATGTATTGATATTACAAATTACAATGGCTTTTAATTTTTTTAAATAATTAATGCTTAAATAAAAGTGATTTTAATTTATAATGGCAATAGCTTAAACTTTTGTGAGATAATGTTCAGTGTATTTTATTGTGACGAAAATCCAAGAACAGAATTGAAATAGCAAAATCTTTTTGTGACATTTGTAATAAAGCTTAAAACATTGAGAGAACATATTTGAACCAGTTATTGTTGAATGGTTGCGCAGATTGATGCTGGGGTGGCGCTGAGTGGTGCCGTGGTGGTGCTGAGTGGTGCTGCAGTGATGCTGAGTGGTGCTGTGGTGGTGCTGAGTGATACTGGGATGGTGCTGAGTGAAGCTGGGGTGGTGCTGAGTGGTGCTGTGGTGGTGCTGAGTGATGCTGTGGTGGTGCTGAGTGATGCTGTGGTGGTGCTGAGTGAAAATGTGGTGGTGCTGAGCGATGCTGTGGTGGTGCTGAGTGATAATGTGGTGGCGCTGAGTGATGCTGTGGCGGCGCTGAGTGATCCTGTGGTGGCGCTGAGTGGTGCTGTGGTGGTGCTAAGTGATGCTGTGGTGGTGCTGAGGGGTGCTGTGGTGGTGTTGAGTGATGCTGTGGTGGTGCTGAGTGGTGCTGTGGTGGCGCTGAGTGGTGCTGTGGTGGTGCTGAGTGGTGCTGTGGTGGTGCTGAGTGATGCTGGGGTAGCGCTGAGTGATGATGTGGTGATGCAGAGGGAAGAAAAGCACAAACACCAGTCTAACAGAGGACAGAAGGGCAGAAAAACAAGGGAAAAACAAGTCTAACAGAGGGCAGAAAGGCACATAAAACGAGTCTAACAGAAGGCAGAAGGGCAGAAAAACAAGGGAATAAAAGGGCAGAAGGGCACAAAAAACGAGTCTAACAGAGGTCAAAAGGGCTGAAAAACAAGGGAAAAATGAGTCTAACAGAGGGCAGGGCACAAAAAACGAGTCTAACAGGGGGCAGAAGGGCAGAAAAACAAGGGAAAAACGAGTCCAACAGAGGGCAGAAGGGCACAAAAACAAGGGAAAAATGAGTTTAACAGAGGGCAGAAGGGCACAAAAAACGAGTCTAACAGGGGGCAGAATGAATCCCGCCCTGCGTGTTTGTCCACGAAGATGCCAAAGTTTTGTGCAATACCTCTACTCAACTGGAGTACTTTCTACTGTCTAATCAGTAAGTGCTCCCTCGTTGGCTAAATGTATAGGGGCAGATTTACAATAACTGGCGCATCCCCAGGGAAGCGCCAGTTATTGTGCGCCGCAGCTCCGCCACCCATGGTCTGCCGCATTTACAATGCGGAGCACCATGTGGCAAAAACGGCACAGATGCGTCATGCATCTGTGCCGTAAAAGCAGCGCATTGCTGAAGCTGCATCGCAAGCGCGACCCAGCTCCAGCAATGCTCTGGGGGGCCATATCTCCCCAATGCTGCGTCAAGCCTTGCGCCTGCTTCAAGCAGGCGCAGGGTTTTGACGCAACATTGGCATAAAAGTGACTGAGTGAAATCTTGTAGATTTCAATCAGCCACTTTTAGGAGGCATTCCTGCGCAGGAACGCCCTCCCCTGCGCCGGAACGCCTCCTGATGGCGCAGGGCTTTACAACGTGATGCATCTCTCAGATGCGTCACGTTGTTAATACCCAGCACCATGGCGCATCTTTTGTGCTGCCGCTGCATCACAAAAGTGACGCAACTGCAGCGCAAAAGAGGCGCAAGTGGCTTGTAAATCTGCCCTATAGTGCTTTTACTACACTGTAGCTGCGTAAAGGGCCAGAAGATGTGTCTCCAGTGACCATGTGTGCCTGTGTTACAGGCACACATGGTCACTGGAGAAACGTCTTCTGGCCCTTTACGCAGCTGCAGTGTAGTAAAAGCACTATACATTTACCCAATGAGGGAGCACTTACTGGATTAGCCAGTAGAAAGTACTCCAGGGCAAATCGCAAAACAATCTGCGATTTCGCAGGAAAATTAGCGAATTTGCGGATTTTTTTTGTGATTTCGCAGGGAAATCCGTGAATTTGCGCAACGCGAATTCGCAAATTTCGCCTATGCTTATATATTGATGATGTCTCAGTTGAAATACATACAACCACCGATGACACAAACAGTAGCTGCTCCAAGGGAATGGCGCATTGATGGTGAGAGAGAAGGTTTCTGACAATAGTGCACATTGTTATATTAACAACCAAAAAAAGCATCAGTGTTTTAGTGAACCAAAATTTAAAATGCCCATATAGGTTCCATCATTAGCAAAACATTCAATTAAAGTCAACATGTGTGCGTCAACATTTCAACCCCTATAAACACACTTGTATTGGGGGTCATCATCAGGACCATATTGGTGGGCACCTCACAATAAAGGTAAAGAACTTAAAAATTAACTTCTGTGGATACAGTGCAAGTTAGCAACCGTGCTTGTATTGTGACTTTCAAGGAACCTTTCATTGGTCCTATTATCCAGCGGATCTCTAAATATAGATATGAATATAAAGAAGCACATTTCTATGTTCTGTACCTTTGTTGTGAGGTGCCTACAAGTAGGATCGTTCAGATGATCCCGATACAAGGGTGCTGGGGACACTGGTTTGCCCGTGCTTTGACTTCACTTTTTAACTTTGGCTGGGATGCCACATGCACTGTGAAAGATGGAGGGGCTTGCTTTTTTTTATAGCTGCTCCGCCTTTCACTAAGGTGCTGCCCCCAGGGCAGATGCAAGGTCATGGCTGCCCTATGAGCAGTGTATTATCTATAATGGGGCCCACTGTCCCTGTTTTCTCACAGTGCACCTAAATAAGGTGCAGCACAATGCAAACAGGACAGGGTGCCCATTTTTATATTATAGTGCCTGATAGGCATAAATGGATTTACAACTGAGTTTGCCTGTGCTACTACTGCTGAGAAATCTAGAGGGAGTGAAGCCTACAAGTAGTAAGAAAGTGTGTATTCCAAGGCATGATTAGACTAAGAGGTTTGGGAACACTCACAAGCATGTACATATTTGTGATTTCATAAACTCTCATTCAATCCCTTTCCCCTGGAAATCATCAGAAATCTTCCAGGATGAGAGAGGGAAATGCTCATCCCAAGATTTGTTGGAGATGCTGGGGAAGGATATTTTCTTCAGGAAAAAAATGTTTCCTTCATTGACGGAAAAAAGGACATTTACATTGCAAACTCTATTCCTCATGTGCGGAAATCCACTTTAGGAAACTGAAGGAAATGTCACATAACATTCATATGCATCAAAATCTCTTCCAGGTATACTACTGGGAATGTCTGTGAATAATGGTATTTTCACTGTTAATTAATGTTAGTATTTTAGTTGTTAATTCAAGAAAGAGGAAAGACTTGGGGCAAGATATATGAAACTATTTTGTGCTCGCAAACGGTGCTAATCTCAAAATTCGCCCGTTTGCGATTGCAAAATGGCCTTTCCTTATGTAGAGGCTTTGTATTCACAATTTATATAATAGCATTTTTTTATGATTTCCTAAATTGCGAATGCAAGTAGGGAATCACAATTTGAGAATCCCTAATGCACATGTAAGAAGCCTTTCCTTAATGCTAATTTTCATTTAGGAAAAGCTAATTACCATCAGCTTCAAGTTGATTTGACCATGTGCAAAGTTTGAAAAATGCAAAAAATTTAATTTTTCAAAGTGCCATGTAGCGCACACATACCCCTAGGACATGTGTGTGATTTACATGTGCACACTTTCCTTTTTTTGGGGTGCTTCATGGGGGACTGAGGCCCATGGGCACCTTTGGCTTTGCCTTAGCTAATTGGCGATTACCAAATAGGTAATCGCAAATTAACTATTGCAAAACCATTTGCACCTATGGGTGCATTTTGTCCCATAGGAAGGAATGGAGCAATATTACCCAATAGCGATTTGGTATTTACCAAATCGCTATTAGGTAATATTCAGGTATCACAATATCATAGGCCATTCCTACATAAATATCATTTTGCGATCGATTCTCAAATAGTGATTCTGTAAAAATAGCTATTTGAGAATGGCCAAATGCTTTTTCGATAAATCTGGCCCCTGGTCTTGTGTTGATTATGTTGGTAGTTTATAATGATTTTTTAAGTTGGTTGTCAATTGACTTGAGTAATACTGTCTCTGATCAGTGGCATACCATTATCCCCCAGAGACCCCGCGATATTGTGTGAGCTTCTGGGGGCCCCCTCTGGCACTGTGCATGGGCGGCAGGTCCCTGGCCTGACAGCTTCTAACTGCGTATGGGGGTGTTGTGTACTTTGCAGGGGAGACTACTCAAGTTTTGCTGTCTCTTGTATATTATTGCACTTTTCTGTAATTAAAGGGAAGTAGATGCTTTTTTTGTTGATATTCGGAACAACAATTCCAATACACATATTTACTCCAGTGGGCTCAGATATGAGAATGCTTCAGCATCAGAATGCAAAGGGAATACCCTATGACCGATGTGGGTAAAGAGAAAGACGTTCCTCCTCAGAGAAACATATATATTGGTACAGTAATTAAATATCCTAATGCACAATTTTGTCTGATTTCTGTATGCCAAATTTTCCAGCTGGCATGTATGTTCCTTTGGAAAACTGCATTGATCATTGTTCTTCAGGAATACTCACAAAATAATTTGAGATTTCCATGGATGTCTGTCACTTTCTCCATACTCATAGTACCGTGAAGGCAAACAATTTATTTTCTGATTTTTGGGAATTGGACCAAAAAATAGAAGTTAAGGGTCACTAATGCTCTTACTCACTCTCAATGCATCTGGCCGCTATTGGCCAACACTGGGGTGGGCTTGAAAGGAACTTACTTGTACCAGAGGGTTTATGTTCTTCACTTTTCAGGTTGGGCTATTGGAAAAGAGCCTCCTCATCAGCCTGAGACCTTTTTTTGTACTTGACAATCACCATACAATGAAAAAATATTGAAAGACTCAGCTTTGCTGTTGACTCTGGATACCTCATTTTTTTTTAGAACCTACAAACCCTATACATTCCCTTGGCCAGAAGGATATAGGAGACATAACGGTATATTGCTCCTATAAATAGACCATAGTGACGAGAAGATACAGATGAGAGCATTATCAAAAATGTATGTTTTCCTACTCTTTTGTAAAAAAAATTTGTATCAACAGTTACTTTATTTGGGACAATCTTGAGGAATCTACACAAACAATCCCTCGCTGAATTTGGAATTTTGTCTGAATTGTAAGCTTTCCGAGCTCACCCAATGGTTTCACGCCTATTTTCTTCACAAACTGAAAGTAGGTTGAAAGTATATTAAGTAGGAAAAATGCAATACCTCTAAGAAAAATCCCAAAATTGCCGCAAAAAACTTGTTTTTGATGGAGGTGTGCATGTTCCTGAATGCGGACAAGATGGGAATTTTAGCACAGCAGACCTTTTGTTGATGCTACTTTTAGGGAATATAAATAGGGTTTGCCAGTAAATTCTGCTCCACCAGCGGAGTTCATGGAGTTTTGCCCAGTCCGCCTGGAGCGTGGAGTTCTTAAGAAACTCAATGAACCATAGTGTGGTCGAGTTTATCTTGTGTGCTGCTCACCATTCTTAAGTTGGCAAGCACAGTGAGAAAAATTGAGCACTAGAACGAGTCCCGGCTCAATTTCTCAATGCGAGCAGTTACGGTAGGTCACTACAGTTCATCTTGACAATGCTGCTGCTTGAGTGGAAAATCTGCTTGAGTGGCAGAAAGAATTAGCACCCTATGGAGTGACACGTGGTGCCATTCATGCTGATTTTATACTAAAAATCAGCATGGGCAGTGCAAAGTGTCAAAATTCCATTACTCGTAGAGCACTGTGGAATTTCCCAAAGTTTTTTAGCAATCCATGGCATTCTGTAGAGTAAAACTCCTCAAGTTCTGCCCACCCCTAGCAAAAAATAGAAAAGATTTTTATGGACAACTTTATTCCCACTTTCCCCAAAGAATCCAAAATGCAGCTATATAGCTATTTTCTCAGACTCTCTAAGGGAATCCACAATTCCTGTGTACCTTTACAATCCTCATGATGTTTAGACAAAAGGATGTAAATCTGGAGTGGATACTTTATGTAGGAAGAAAAATGGAATTATAAGTGTGAAGTACCCCAAATAACTAAAAGAGCTCAGTACTGGGGAGAACAGCCTCAACTTGAAGATTTTTGTTGTGAGAGGGGCTTGAAGGTTAACGTGTTGAAGACTAAGTTAGTGGCGTTTAACGCGCGCACGGCAAATACGAGAGGCTTTGTTATGAAGGAAGTACCCCTGGAAGTAGTTAATGAGTTTACTTATCTAGGAGTTAATTTCCAAGGTAGTATGAAGTGGAACCGGCAAATTGACTTAGCCTCTCTCAAACTTAAACAGATATCTGGGGCTCTCTGTCAGGAGTATAAACGCTCCCAATTTAAGCCAATCAGTCCAGCCCTTGAAATGTATAATTCGAAAGCTGTCAGCTCTGCATTGTATGGTTCGGAGGTATGGGGTTGTGAGAACCTCGTAGCCCTTACCACAGCTGAAAACAGGTTTTTAAGAAATATTACAGGACTTCGCCAGAGCACTCCAATGTGTCCGCTGCTATTGGATCTGGGTAAGAAACCCATAGCAGCCGTAGCCAAATTGCGCCCCCTCCTGTATTGGAGGAGATTATGGACTACTTCCCTTACTAGTCGGTTTATGGATCACAAGGTGGCCCTAGGTTGGAATTATATTGGGATGCCATTACTAAACTGATGGATCGCAAAGTGAACTTTCAGTACAGGGTGGGGACTCTGCCTGTAAGATCCTTTATGATGAAATGGTCAGCTCACTCGTTGGCTGGGTGTCTGGGATGTAGTGCCACTATTGAGTCTATGGTGTGACTGTTTGCGGACCCCGAGGACCTGCTGTTGCTGCCTGTAAGCCCTACCTGCTTGCTGCTTGCCACTTGCTCCAGAAGCCCCGTAGTCCTCCTGCTGCCGCACTACCATCGGACCGGCAGCCGAGGGGAGGACTACTACTCCCAGGGGGCTTAGCGGCGCGCACGTCGCATTACGCGCCCGGAGGCCCCATAAATCAAGGCTGACATCGGTGGAGCGGGTGTGACTGTTTGCGGACCCCGAGGACCTGCTGTTGCTGCCTGTAAGCCCTACCTGCTTGCTGCTTGCCACTTGCTCCAGAAGCCCCGTAGTCCTCCCGCTGCCGCACTACCATCGGACCGGCAGCCGAGGGGAGGACTACTACTCCCAGGGGGCTTAGCGGCGCGCACGTCGCATTACGCGCCCGGAGGCGCCATAAATCAAGGCTGACATCCGCGTCGCGGGAGCGCACGGGAGCGCCCGGGGCTAAGCCCGGGCAAAGGGCGGGCCCTCGGTGGCCCTCAGTGGCTGAGGTAGGCTGGGCTGGGCCCTGTTACTTTCTTTGTTTTTGTCGCTATTCATATCACATACGTTTGGCAGTTAGAGGAAGGATCATACAGTGAAATACTACGTCGCTTCCTTGCCATCTACTGCTGGTCAGTTACTGCTACATCTCCAGAACTATATTTATTCTTTTATGAACATAGTATTATTTTGTGACTATTCTTCTGGAGGTAAATTACTTGTATAACATTGATTTGTGGGATAAGTCTGCAGAAGATGTCTAAAAAACTACGTTCAGGAAGGTTAGTGGGAGGAAAACCTGGTGCTAAAATAGATACCATCCGCACAAGAAATAAATCTGTGAATAATCCCCCGCTGAAAGGTCAATGCCAACTCTTTGAGCTATGGGACATTCCTACGGATAAGAAGTCTAATTCTGCTGTAAAGAAAACTCAGGAGGACCATACTCAAGGTGTTACAAACTCTTTGTCTTCATCCGTGTTGACCGCGCCACTGCAAACAGCAGCAGCAGTGAATCCCTGCCCTGTACATTCTGAAGGGGAGGGGGAGAGTAATCTCGGAGTTCATGTATCTGAAGGAATACTAGAGAATCAACCACCTATGCCTCAAGCTCTTATTTTGAATGATAGGTTAGGGGGAGATTCATCATCGTTATCCATTGATCTTGAACTTTGTGGCCGCTATGTAAATACAGCTAATTTGGAGATACAGGATGCTATTAAGCCTTCGGGGGGTGCTACTCCCTCTGGGCTAATGCTATATAGAAGTACCCCTTCGTTAAACGGACAGGACATGTCCGATCTGTTAAATGTTTCCAGGAGCCCGGGTCTCAATCTTTCTGGTATCTGTCGTCCAGCAGAAGCTAGTGATAAACCGATATCAGAATCCATGATTGCTTTGGAACAATTACTAGCCTTCATTCTATTTCTCCTGGGGAAATTTGTAGGCAGCTCGGATTGTATCCTGGATTCAGTTACCCAAATACTGAAGACATTGTTACAAAAATCGCCAAATACGAGGAGTGTTTCCCCTTCCAAGGCTGAACCCAGCTCTCCAAAGGGGAAAATAAATGCGCCCATAGTGGATCCTGACACAAAGGCTGCAGCAATAGTTCATGAAATTCATACTGCAGTTCAGCCTTTAACCGCAGTGCCTAATTGTGTTAAGAACTCTGTTCTAGAGATTGAGGAAGAAAATAAATCTACTGCCGGCTCTAAAGTGGTTCAAGATTTATTCCCTATCTTCATGTCTGAAAATAAAAAAGAACCTTCGGAAGATAAACAAGAGGTAAAGGTAAAAAATGGTAAACATAGAAATAATAAAGGGAATAAAAGGAAACCAATCCGAAAATACAGGAAGAAAAAACAACGACGGATAATCTTCCAAAACTCTCTGGTTGCATTGGAGAACGAAGAAATAGACTTGGCTGCATTGGAGAACGAAAAAAAAGACTTGGATCCTACTTCTACATCTTTAAAGGTGGAAGGTGATTTGTGCCCACCAATGTCTTTGGAAGTTCTGCCGCAAATGGAGGGCCCTCTTCCAAGTTCCTCTCCATCGACTGCGACAAGAGCCCCAATCCTATATCAACCCGGGCCCCTTAACCCTTTGGCCTCTTCTTTCTCTCCTGCCCCAGTGGTTGGAGACCGCTCTCTTCCTGCGCGCCATCCAAAAAACTCAAAGGCTCATGTGGATACTCTTGTGTTAGACTTTTTACCTTTATTTGATGCTGACTTACCCCTAAACAGAGCATGGTTACTTAAGCGTTTTAGCGAGATTGAAAGTCTTCACCCTATTCAATCTAGGGACATTGAGCTAGTCTCTTTGTCTGGTGGAGACAGGGTACTGAGTATAAGGGTTACATTTTATTCACCTATCATTGTAAATTTGATACTACAGCAAGCTGAGAATTTTCAACGCACAGGTATTGATGTTCTTCCTATTTTTAACCATGGTAATAGAAACCCTTCCCTTGGGATGGCACTAAGGGGCGATAAACAAAATGGGGTAGCCTCCCCTCTTAGAGACCTGAAGATTTGGGTCTCTAAGGGGAAACGTTCGGTCTCTCAGGTAAAGCCACTCCCTCTGCCTCAGAATTCCTCCCTCATAGAGGATAATAATCGGTGGAATTGGCTGCACAGTGCATTATCTACTAAGACCACAGATAACACCAAATTGTTTCCTCATCTTTAACACCCCATTGAAAATTATCTCTTGGAATGCGGCAGGGATTCACAGTAGCCCAGAGAAATTTGACCTTTTATTCTCTTTAGGAGCAAATGTGATTTGTATACAGGAAACCTGGTGTATTAATATGCTGGATGTTTCGAAGGATTTCTATGTCTTGGAAGTACCAGCTGCCCCTTCCAAGAAAGGTCACGCTAGGGGGGAACTGCTTGTCTATTATCAAATAAATTGCAGTGGAGATTTTCCCATTATATCGACCCAAGTAAATTTTTTCACGCTCTAACTATTGCAAATCTGTTTAGTAATTGTATAAAGTCACCCATTGTTATCCTTAATGTGTATATTCCCCCAGAAGAGCGTTTTAATCTCATATTGAAGCAGGTATTTCGATATATTGATCAAATTAAAAATGTTTCATCCCCTCCGGAAATTATTCTTGTAGGAGATCTGAACTGTAAAATTTCCAATGCTAGTCTGAAACTTTTTAGAAATAAATTTAAAGAAGAGGCGCATTTTGTTCCCCAACCGCTCTTCCCAGATAAGTTAGTGACTAATAAAAGAGGGAAGATTCTGCTAAAAGAACTAGCGGCCGTTGAGGGACTTATATTAAATGGGAGATTCCCGTCCGATGTGGCTGCCAAATTCACACATAAGTCTCCTTTTGGGTCTTCTATCTTGGATTATGCAATCTCGGACTATGGTTTGTTTCCTCATATTCAGGATCTTAAGATTATTCCTACATCTCTGAGCGACCATAGTATATTGCTCATAACTATTTCTCTAAATCCCATGCCCACTGCGCCATGGTCACTTAACGGCAGTGATGCTGCCTTCCACGCTTCTACGGGAAGGTGTTTCTGGAATCCTTACGCCATTAATGGGGTACAGGATATATTATGTGAAACTTTAATAGAATTAAATGAGTGGCGTGGGCAAGAAATAGTCAATTTTGAAAAATTTATGCGAAACAATATCTTACATGTAAAAAAGACTTCTCGTCGTAGAAAAGGGGTAGTGGTGCCTAATATAGTGCGCATCCTGAACAAGGAAATAGATAAACTTGTCCGTGAGCAATATCTAGATAGAGTTATGGAACGAGAAAAAGAAATTTCTAGGCTAAAAAGAAAGAGATGCAGACTAAAGGCAAAAATAAAAAAGGAAAAGGATGATACTGTTTGGATCAACTTGAGGGAATCAGTTGTTCATGGTAGGATTAGAGAATTTTGGGCAATAATTGGGAAGGGATGTGGTACCAGGATAAGACCTTGTCCCATCCCTATAGCTGAGGAGGTATGGATTACTTATATTCGGGACCTTTATGCAGGGAATGGTATTACAGGTGAAGATATTGCCCTTGATGCAACTCCCGAAGGACTCATTAATTATTCCACAGAGGAAGAAATTGAGGTGGCTATAAAAAACATGCGTGCCTCTGGGGCAATGGGTCCGGACGAACTCCCCATGACGGTCCTGAAGCAGGATCCTTTAAGGTGGAGTAAAATTCTGTATCCACTGTTTAAAGCCTGTTTTCTGTCTAAAGCTGTACCTGCCTCCTGGAGGGGAAGTATCTTGGTCCCTATTTTTAAGAAGGGAACTAGGGATAGCCCCAGCAATTATCGTCTGATAGCCCTCCTCGACTCTATCGGAAAGGTCTTTGCGAAATGTCTTTTAAATTCCCTCTCCGATTGGGTCGAGGAGAACAATATCTTGCCTTTTGAACAAACTGGCTTCCGTAGAGGGCATGGTACTTTAGATAACCTCACCGCTCTCCATGTGGTTACTGATAAATACGTGCAGGTGAGAGGGGGGGTGGTGTATGCAGCTTTTATTGATTTCTCCACAGCGTTCGATAAAGTAGATCGCAGAACGCTGTGGAGAAAATTGGCAGCTCTTGGTGTTCCAGCTTATCTATTGGAGCTGGTTCGGACTCTCCATACAGAGACTTGGTGTAGTGTCTTGCAAGGGGGCGAAAGGGGGCTCTCCCACCAAATTCCGTCTTTGAATGGCCTTAAACAAGGCTGTTTATTGGCTCCCCTTTTGTTCTCCTTATATACTGTAGACCTACCCGCCGCCTTGTCTGCCAGAGAGGGTATTGCCCCGGTGGTGGGGGGGACCCCAATATCCTGCTTGATGTATGCCGATGACGTCCTTATTCTAGACCTGACCCCTAAAGGACTTACAAATCGGCTACATGCCCTTCATGTCTTTGCTGCTGCCCATTGCATGAAGATTAATATATCCAAAAGTAAAGTCATGTGCATAGCCGGTAAGAAGAAGTGCCGATCTGTAAATTTTGGATGGTATATCGGCGGCCAAAAACTGGAGGTTGTTAACTCCTATACCTTCCTGGGGAAAATTATCACGGCTAACTTGAGTGAGAGGCCCCATATTGAGCATAGTTCACGCAAAGCCCTCGCCCATGGCAAAGGTCTAAAATCCCTCTATCAGGCTACGGGGAAAGGGCACTTTTCGTGTTTATTGGAGGTGTATAGGTCTAAAATCCCCGCAACGATACTGTATGGTATAGAACTTATAGAGGTGAAATATTGGGACTTTTGCCATAAGATTGAGGGGAAACTCTTAAGATCCCTATCTTCTCTAAATACTGCGTGCTCTTTGGCCGCCTGTAGGCTCGATTTTGGTCTCAGGAGCAGCTGGGTACAAGGACTATGTGCCCTAATAAGATGGGTGGCCTGCTGGCTAGAGCTGAACTAGGGACGATGAGAGCTCTCCTCAGAAGTGAATTACTGGGTAATTTTAAAGAGTTTTCTCAACTTGTAAGGAATTTTAGAAAAGCCGTAACCCTTCTAAAATTAGATGAAAACACTTTGTTTTTGTATTCTCCCTTACAGTTAACACTCGTTTTAAAACAGGCCTCGTGGGAACTATGTTTTCTGTCTGATAAAAAGTTAATCTGTGAAAAAAGGAATGTAGACCTTCTCCTTAATTCCTATGTGATGAAGTTGGCCCAACCCTATGTTACATGGAACCTGCCGCATGGTATTCGTAGATTTTGGTTTCTTCTACGTTACGACCTAGTACCTTTAAATCTACTTTTATCCAAATGGTACGGTTCTTCTCCTATGTGCAATTTATGTAAATTGAGTACCCAGGATTGTATGCATGTTTTAATGATTTGCCCTGCACTCCGTAAATTGCGTCTCAGATGGTTAAAATCTATTTGTATCCGTCTGGGCATTTCCACTTTGAACGGCTTTCTCCAAGCACTTTATTGGCCTCCTAATGAAATGTTCTGTTTCCATATTTTTAACTTTTTTAAAGGTTTTTTAGCTATTTATTAATATGTCTCTGGAGATGTTTGACATAGCGACCGGCTGTAGATCTGTCACTGTATGTTATTTTTGTACTTAAATATGTTTCTTAAATGTCATAACTTCGATATGTATTTGTCTTCTGCTTTTATCTTGTACATTTTATGTGGCCCTCTTTTGAGAGCCAAAACATAATAAATAAATAAAAAAATAAAAAAATTGAGTCTATGGCACACATCATTTGGGTTTGCGATTCCTATGCTTCCCTACGTCGGGCCTGGCTGATACCAATCTGTAGGCTTCTAGGCCCTAGGGAGGCTGCGGAGGCCGAACGTATATTGCGTACCGACACATCACTGCCCATTGCAACAGCTCTGGCAAAATTTTTAGCCTGGGTATGGATCCTGAGGGCGCGCCTAATTTCTCAGTGTCCTTGATCAGACTTAATAATTTTTATGCTGTAATATGTGTACATGTTTTATTCTTTTATTCTTTTAACTCTTCGTTTTAAGGTTTTAATGGATGTTTTTATCTCTAGGGCTGTGTTTAATTTTTGTACCTTAACATCTGTTTTAAAGTGGGATTCTGATTTGCTGTGTTGCACATGCTTTTATGATTGTAAACATTGAATAAAGCTTTATGAACCTGAACCAGACTGCCTTAGCAGTTAAGAGGTTAAATGTCACCTGTGGACTGCAGCACATTTTGTGTCATCCATTTGACTGACAGAGGAAACAAGGCATGTGTAGCTTGACTCCCACAGCTTTTTAAACCTGCAGGTCAACCTGTTAAAATAACATTGTTTGACAGGAAAGAACTCTTCTTTTAAACTATTAAATACGTCCCCCCTAAGGTGGCCTTGTAGCCCACAGAGTAGAATGCCTAGTATTCAAAAGTTACATGAAAAATGTAATGCTGGTATGTACCTATGGTGATTAGCCCCCCAAAGCCATTTTCACTGTAAAGTCCATAACTGTCATATAACAAAGGCTAAAAATTAGAATGAAACCATAAACCTATGATTAAACCACTAATTTAAATAATTTTATACATTTAATTCAGTGGTGAAGTTGGATTTTCAATAACTAGTTGGAAAAATGACTTTTAAAATGTCACATTTTATGTGCCTGAGCCTTCTGTTGCTTCCTGGCAGATGCCACTGCTTGTGCTTCCTCTTAATGAGGTGTGAAAACTGCTCCCAGAGCAGGAATATAACCCATGCCTTTTCACATTAAGACCTGGGGGGAGGGATATGACAGATTTCAGCTGAGAAAGGACAGCTAGGAAGGGTATATCATCAATGATTAGGGAGTGTCTAGGAACCCCACGCCACCCAGGAGCTAGTAAATCCTTCAATAATGGAACCTCAGCCACAGCACTGAAGAACATTTTTTTGACCTGTAGAAAAACAGAAGAGGGCTAGACCTACTGTTGAGACCTTTGTAAAGCCCTAAAGGTATGGAACTGCCTGCCTTTACCCAGGACTAATACGAGGAGAGTGAGAAGACCTCCTGTGTGACTACAGGAGGTATGTTCCCTAAAGGGCTCATCTGATGAGTAGCACTGTAACTGGTCTGGACCCTGCTGTTTGCCTCCGCTGTAATATGTCCTGGACCCTAAGTGCTGTTGCTGAGGTCCTAGGAGCTTAAGAAATTACCTTACGGACCTGCTCCAGAAACTATGGAAAATGTTCGGACTTCCAAGAACTCTGGAGCGTCAATGGGACCTCACAGCAAAGGTGTCCAATTTCAATGTGACTTCATCAGATACAGATTCAGGTTATTTCTGCTGGAGGATTTTCAGATCCATAAAAAAGCCTAAGCCCAAAGGTAGAAATCTTGATTGGGCAAAGGCATGTAAAGTGCTGCCCCAAGGAGATTACTTAGGCAGCTATCAAATTACAATTTCTTATTCTCAGAGTTTTTCCCGTCAAAACCAGTGACTTCAGCAAGACCTTGACCAGTGGGTATCCGTCTTTGAGAGGATTCTGGCTGATACAACCTGCAACTTTGAGCCTCTTGAGGATATTTACTTCCTTTTCAGAGACTATTGGCCTGATATAGAGTCCACTGTATTACACGTGCCATTGGATATAATTTGCTTCTAATACGGCAGATGGGATATCCATCGCATTTGTGATGGAGTAACCCATCTGGCAAAATCTAAATCAGGCCCGAAGTCAGAAGGAAAAATCTTTGACTGGGACAAACCCACTCATGTAATCAACCCGGGTTCCATCGTAGTCCTCCCTGAAAGAACACCTAGGTCCCAGTCAACCGCAAATCTGACTACTAATCAGCGCCTCACTTTTTCTTGCCACTTTTTGTCTTTTTGGTGTCATTGTGCTCATTAATTTTGTCTCTATTTTTCTAAATTGGTGGTGGTGTTTTTGTTGGTTCTGTTTAATTGTGTTAACTATTTTCTCATTGCTTAACACTTTAAACATTTTTCTAAGAAAAGCTTGTATGCTCTGTGCTATAATTACCAAGTGGTTGAGCCTAGGCATACATTATTGAAATTGTGTTTTATCTTAACAGATATGAGGTCTTATTTATCGTGGTAGAATTCCTTTACATTAATCAAAAATCCACTTTTGAACAGCTGCAATGATCCCCCCAGGTCTTAATGTGAAGATGCTCTGCTCCGTATAACCAGGAAAGACATATGTGAAAGCTGTGTCCATTGCATTTACATATAACTGGTTGACTTCCTACCACAGATCGGAGAAACAGTGCAGTAGGCTCTCTGTGGAAGGTCAGGCACCCTAGGCTGTAATTGCTAGCCTTCAAAAGTAAGGGCAGGAATGGATGTGAGAATCCATGTCTTGATGTTTGCAAAGTACTTAACTAATGTAGAAGTGCTTCAAATAATGCATGTTTGCAGCAAATGTCAGTTGCAGAAGATTTTAGTTATTTTTTTCAACAGTATATTTTGATATAACAGTCCTTGTCTTAAGTCAGACCACTCAGAATATACAGTTTTGAGAGGCTCAGTGGCATAGCAAGGTACAGGGAGGAGGTAAGAACATAAAGCAACGGAGCGGACATGACAGAAAATAAATAAATGTGTTCTTCTATGCCTGTTTCTTCTGCTTCCTTACTCATTCAAAAGACAGAATATCCGGGGATGCAGAGTCTTTGCTGCTGAGCTGAGAAAGCATGTGTTTATCAAACTCATGATTTCCCTGTAGCATAGTGCTCAAGAATCAATTAAAAATATGCTGTAACGAGGCATTTTTGATAAAAGAAGCCATTGTTATTTATTAGACTGAGGTAAACCAAGTATTTTCATTTAAAATCAGTTTCCATGCCCTGTGCCAGGAATTTAAATCAAACTATTCAGTGTTTTAAACGTGTATGCACTAGAATGAGGATCACAGTTCAGAGGCAATTTGGATAAGATGCCATTTTCCTGTTTAAACCTCATTTTAAACTTTAATCCCAGCAATTTAAAGATGGTAGCTGATAGCCACATTTGCTGCATTCATGAAGAGGGGAAAACGTTGTATATAAGAAGGACAGGTTAAAGGTTAGGGATTTGACCATAATACTTGGGAATTTACCTGTAGCTCAAGAAAAATAGACACTTGCAACAAAGTGAAGAATTGCTTTGGTGCACAGCAGAAAACGAAGAAACAATGACACTGTAGTAGCAAGGATGCTGTTAAATTCGAGAACACTGAAGTGTTCAAGTACTGTGAGACTCTGAGGACAGGCACTACTTTCATTCTAAAGTGAGGTCCTCCAAATCTGCATTACTTTATCCTGAAAATCAGAGTCCTGGCACTTCACATCAGAATTGCAGTGCCATCATGGGAATAGTATCAGCAACACCTAAAAAAGAAGTAGATACCCTGAGGTGTGTTGCATCGAGTGTCAGCGGCCACCTACATAAAGTGGTAGGGCGGCAGCAGATGGAGAGGGCGACAGTGTGGGGAGAGCTCGAAAAAATAAAATATAAATTAAAAAAAAGTGAAAAGGCTTCACTGCCCTGCTTCACTGCCCGCCTCGCTGCTTCTCTAATAGGGCAGAAGGGGGTGGTCCCTCAGGGCATATGCGCCACACCCAACTTCACACTTTCTGGTTTGCAGCATGACTGGGCCATTTCATAATTTCCTGTGTGGTTGTGTCACATTTCCGATCTGGCATTCCTTTTTTCTACTAAAGCGTCTTTTTTCTGATGCTTCGTTATACAAATATCCAAGTCACTAGTTACACTATAGACAAACCATTGTTTTTGACCTTGATGCGTGGCTTCCACCTTATGATCTTTCCACTCAAGCATCATGTTTAGTGGTAAATCGTCAGTGTTCCTACAAAAGTCACCTTTCATACTATAGAGTCACCTTTCCTACTCAAATGTCAGTTTTAATGGTAATGCGTGAGTTTTCATGCCAAAGGGTCAGATTTACTACAGAAAAGTCATCTTTCAACATATACAGTCACGGTTACTACTCAAATATCACTTTTAGAGGTAATATGTGACTTTAAATGCCAAAGAGTCAGGTTTGCTACAGAAAAATCACCTTTCTTACTCAAACATCATGTTTAGTGGTAAGCCTTCACTTCCCATTTCAAAGAGTCCTGTATACTACTGAAAAGTCACTTTTCATACTATAGAGTCCCTTTCTTACTCAAACGTAATGTTTAGTGGCAGAGCTTCCCTTTCCATACCAAAGAATCACGTTTACTACAGAAAAGTCACCTTTCATACAATGAGGTCACCTTTCTTACTCATACGTCATGTTCAGTGGTAAAGCCTCGCTTTCCAAACCAAAGAAGCACTGTTCCATTGCCAAACATGTGGATTACGTAAAGAAAATTTGCACAATGTGTGTGTGTCGGATAAAGCCTGCAGCAGTGTTTTGGATGTCTCCACGCTCTGCATCCTCCTCTTCCTCCTCCTTCTCCATTGGGTCCTGCAGTTGTAGGTCCTCGTCCTAGGGGACATTAGTACGCACACAAATATTGTGCTGTATTGCACACACCAAGGTTATTTTGCAGATCAGTAAGGGGGAGTAGAGCAAACTACCCCCTGAAATGTCCAGGCAGTGGAACCTGGCCTTAAACAGTCCGAAGGTTTTCTCAGTGAAGTACCTTGTCCTACAGAGACACTAGTTGTAGGCCTTCTCTGGCTCTGTATGGGGGTGTGCATGGATGGCATGACCTACGGCTGGATCCCATATCCCTTGTCAGCTGAAAGTGAAGAGAAAGGACAACTGTCAATACTTTTGCAAACTGTTACTGATACATGGCAGACCATGAGTGTTATGTGTAGTTACATTGCCATACAGATTTCTAAAATTGCTTTCACAATATGTGTTAATCATACAGTTGTTGATAGGTCGACACTTTTCTCTTCCATTACTCGGTGTGGTAGTAAATGCTGAGCATGGGCTGATACATTGTACACTACAACATCCTGCCTGTCATGTAGATCCTGTAGTTTTCAGTGAAGTCTATTTGGAGATGCTCCTGACCACTCTATGTTATGTTTTCCAACTACATGTGTGAACTTGCCGATTGTGGATCTAATACTTGGGAAGTTGGTCCTCTGTAGGTAGATAATGACATAGGAGACATGCCTTAAACTGACACATTCATTTGTTAATGGTAAACCACAGATGTGGGTTGGGGATACATGACACGCTTGATGAACCATGGAAGTGGTATGCAGATGCTCCCACAATCCCCATGTAACCCCTCACTTGCACATATTGATGCTATACAACATTTGGACCAGCAATGCATTGCTCTGTACCCTTCCACCATTAAACAGAAGCCATAGTGTTTTGCGTATCCTGATATTGGTAACTTGTGAGTTTGCCTGACACATGTACCATGATGCATGGGGCATGTATGAGACACACCCCTCTTACTTATATTCCTATATGCATCAACTGACACAGTGATGGCTATTATGTCATCCATTTCTAACAAGTAGGCCATTTCCATATTGTCCATTCTGGAAGGGTTCACTATTTATGGAGTGCCTGAATATGTATGCGTCATGCACACTGCTAGGATATTTGGCAAGCGCGTTGGTGAAGAGGCCCCAATAGTCCATGATGGCCTGGACATTTAAGGAGTGGGAGTGATTCCGGTTCCTGTAGAGATGGGATAAGATCGCAGAGGATGCAAGTTGCACATGTGTGCAGTCCATAGCACTAAACATGTGTGGGAACCCAGCGATGGCATCAAAGTCTTGTTTGATCTCCAACTAAAGTTCTTGGGTGTTGCAGAAGAGGAGGTGGCGTGGTGTCAGATGTATGATGGAATCCAGAATGGAGGGAAGGAGATTAGGAAGATGGCTTGGAGATTCCGGCCATTCTGGCAACTGTTATCTGGAAGGACCCCTATGCCAGCATGTGTAGTACAGCCATGAGCTTCACCTGTGGAAGGATGTTGGTAGCCCAGTGAGTTTTTGGCACTAGCCTTGGGGCAATCAAGTGTAGCAGGTCTTCAATTGACTGTCTCCTCAGCTGGTAAAAGGTGATGACCTCATCCTCCCTGAGACCTATTAGAGTGGTCCGCTGGTGATAAATGTTCTCCCTTCTCCTGCGTTGCCTTTGTGGTTGTGAGGGAGTGGGTAGTTGTGGTGGGGTGGATAGTGGTAGTCGCCTCCTTGTGACTCCCAACTGAAAAATTACTACCTTGTGAGAGAGAGCTTGACATTGACTCTATGACAGCCTATCACCTACCAGGAATAGATTCGCCGACCCTATCGCTGAAGACTCAGAGAGAGTTCAGAGAATGAAGGGGAAATGAAAGAATTAAAGCATTTCTACCCTCTTTCATGCAGGAATAAGGAGGAGTCTATCTGAAAGAGCACCAACCAGGAAGCTGGAGAGGAGGAAAAGGCCTGACTCCATAACGGGAAGCGCCGGAACTAGAGGTCAAAAGGCAGAGCCAAGAAACGCAAGAAGAAGCCGAATAAGATCGAGGCAAGACAAGGACGAGCGGAGAATTCAAGGAGGAGAGCAGACCCTGGGATGACGAGTCACCTGAGGAGTGGAGTGATGACTGGTGGGTCCCCACAGGAGAAGTGCATTGACTTCCGCAGCTCTGCAGAGCTGTTGCACGGGGGGGCGAGTGAGCGGTAGAATTAAAAAATATATATATTTCATTCCTCTTTTCTTATCGGGAAGTTTGTGGAAGCGGTGCGTTAAATGAAGACTCTGGGAGCGGGGAGAGTTGGCTCAAAACAGGGAATGCACACAGACCTTCCCTACCACCTCAAACAGCCAGATAGAGACGGATTCAAGGGGAAAAATAAGTAAAGCAAAGAAGAGAAATGAGAGAGCATGAGTGGGTAAAGTGGTACCAAGGAGCGTAGAAGACAGAGCGGGGTGGCATTAGTGAAGCCTAAATAAAGGGGCAGAGTCAGGCACACCATTGGGCATCTTGGGATTTGGCCCTTAGTCTAGACAGCTTTCCTCTTTGGACCTATACAAAGCCATTTAACCCATGGAGTTCACAGAATGTAGAGAGTGAAAGGGAAGATCAAGAATAGGTCATAAAAAGACAGTTATTTTAATTGTAATTTATATTTTTTATATAGATATAGAGATTTCCGTTTTTCTTCTTTCTATTCCTCTACTATATATCAGCATATCTTTGTTTTTCCTTCATGTGCGAGTGCGTAAGAGCGAGATGACCTTAAGATCTAATTCCCATTAACCTGACCCTACACAATCATCACTTACCTTCTGGAAAGTGTGTAAGCTTGATTCTGACACCTTTGGGTGTGGTGCAAAGGTACTCTCATAAACTAAAAACAACCTCAAGATACTCACCTTCCTTCTGTCTTCTTCTCCTGAGCATCATGGGGAGGAGAAATAGAAGAAGAAGACAGCTATCAAGCCAAAGCCTACGGGAGAAGAGACAGAGAAATATTCTTTCTGTATTACCTGAAATAATCAGTTTAGTGACAAAAAAAGGCAAAATTGCGATACATATAAAGCCTCCTAGCTTCTATTCCCGCCAAGCCCTCCTACACACTTCCATGGTGTAGTTGTGGGTGCTACACTGTCCCGTCCATCTTCTCTTCATATAGCAAAGTCAATGTATCATTTCTTATGTGTGGGTTTCACAGACAGAGGATTTTTGACTTTGCCAGACCTCTGCGCCACAGAACCTGCCACTGCAAATCTTTGCTACAGTGTTGCAAATATCCTTGCATCAGTTTTATGGTGGAATTATGACAGAACACCTACCTTGCCTATATTTTTTTTTTAAAACCTTTATTGAGAAATGTAAGTCATTACATGCGCAGGCCCACAACCACAGGGGCAGGCCGCAAATGAATCAAGAAACCAGGAGTCGAACAACAATTAAGTAAAGGAGAAGCTGTGCGACTACCACACGTGGTCATGGGCACCCCAGGGCAAGAGGATACATTAGGTTTTCATTTTTTCAATTATGATGAAGAAGTAGCGGCGGCTATCTCAAAGGCGTCACACCATCCAGTTTAAGAAACAGGAGATGAGGGGGGACGGACCCCGCAAAGCAATCGATATCAGGTGAACACTCACACAGGTATGCAAACAATACGGTCACCGAGGCAGCAACAGAGCTACAGGCAATACAGCAGCGATTAGTTAACAGAGCACCATCCCATACACCCACCCTCTAATGACAGAAAGGCATAGGCAAGTGGAAACGCCTGATAGAAAAAGGAGAAGAAGTAAAAGAGACCGCCAACCCTACTGGAGAGACAGAGTACTCTCCCAAGAACAGACAGAAGAAGAAGAGAAAGGGACCATAGAACAAAATAAACTAAAACAACAAACCCCCCCCTCACCCACCACCCTGCACACCTGTAATGGCTACGGCCAACCCCACTGACAGCGTGCCTGTCGCCCAGGAACTGCCCCACAGAAGGGAAAATTATAAAGTGGAGGAGGAGAGCGACAAACACACTCCCGGACTCCCTTACTCCCCACCATTGGCGACCTCCCCAAAGCATATCAACCAACCTTTAAAAGCAAAAAGCAAGCGTCCAGCTGGGGAGGACATCAACCAAGTCTAACCACCTCCCGGAAAGAGCCCAGGCAAGATCAAATCCGCATTAAAACACATGTCGCCCAAGAGACAGCAATTTCGAGAGAAAAATACAGCAGCCCAGTCAAAGCAATGGTGACGTGTCAAAGCCGGATACCAGATGAAGTCAGCCTTGGCCAGTGCGACTCCGCGTAGAGCCCCACGTCCTATGAAGCACAATAGGCAGGAGACAGTCAAAATGTCTGCGGAGGTGCAGGGCAGCGAAATCCAAACAAGGACCAGTCACAAAATGGCGGAGCCCACAGGACCAGCAGGACAAGATGGAGAGGAAGGACCGACTTCTCCAATAGTTTCGGAAGGGCTTTCTACTGCGAGCAGGATCATTAGCAGCGAGGGTCCGCCGGGCGGAGAGCACATAGGAAGGACCATTGATAGCGACGGGTGCAGAGTAAATCGGGCCAAAAGAATCCAAATGAGCCAGGGCAGGGCGCCGGTCGGGAACCTCAGAACGATGGGTCAGATCCTCCACCGGTATCGAGGGATGTTGGTCGCTTTTCACAGGGTCGTCGTCCGGTCCTAGGCGAATATTTTCCAGCTTTTTTGCGAGCCGGTCATACGTGACGGTAAACTGGGTGTGGAGCGCCCCAATGGCGGCCATGATGGACCTCAACAATGGAGCGTCACCCGTCCGCTCCATCCCCCGGGCCACAGGGACAAAGCAGGACTCGAGCCCCGGGATCGCTACCAAGGCTCTAGGCACACACAAAGCAGACGGAAACTGCGGGCGCTCTCATCACCGGCAAACACTACGCCTTCTCCAGCCGCGGGGGACAGCCCTCCGACCTCGTCCCCCCAGCAAGGTCTCCGGGCACGTCCCCGGACCGCGGCTCAGGATGATCGTCGTCCGTCACGATAATATATCTTCGTCGCCTAGGAAAGACTGGATTGCGATGCAGAGTCTAAAAATCCAAAGTCGCAGGACCGGACCAGACCCAGGACTCACAGCCGCTGTTGATCGATTGCAATCCGGGTAGACAGGAAATCGAGGTCCCGGCGGCAGCCCTGAAATAGGCCCAGAAGAAAACACGACAGAACTCCATCACCCAAGCAGTTAGAAAGACCGGGTTTGCACCAATGGTGTCAGGCAGACTTCACACACCCAGGCGCCCGGTGGTGGTATAGGATGAATAGTAGGATATATCGGCCACCGGTGGAGGTCGGCGGAGCCGGGAGCTTACGCGGCCATCTTGAATCGTTGCGTAGCTCCTCTCTACCTTGCCTATATTAATACTTATGTGGTGCCGTCAGTTCTGAATGAGGTTCCTTTTAGCACAGGAATCCAAAATGTGGCTTATCTTCAAAGATACGTTACTTTGGGCCAGATGTACGATGGTAGACCTGTTTGCGCATGCAAAAATCCCTATGTACAAACCCTATTTTGCGACTCGCAAAAATGTGCAACTCGCAAAATAGTGTTTTGTGACTCGCTATTATGAAGGGGCGTTCCCTTCCTAATAGTGACCCCAAATGCCATGTATGACTGTTTTTTTACTCCAATTGCGGTCGCTAAACAGTCGCAGTCTACCACCCTTCAGAGAAGGATGGTAAACCATTTGCAAATGAGTAGGGGTCCCCAGGGGACCCCTTCTTCTTTGTGATTGGCTCTAAAAATATTTTTTAAGGGCAGGTATTGGTCCCAGGGACCACTACCTGCCATTAAAAAATGAAACAAAAACGTTTAATTTTTCTTTTTTTAAATGCATCCCATTTTCCTTTAAGGAAAATGGGCAGCATAAAAAAAACTACTGTATTGAAAAGCAGTCCCAGACATGGACGTTTGCTGAGCCTAACAGGCCACCATACCCGGGAGGGCCAGCCATTCCCAATGGGGTCACAAATTGCGAGTGCCTCATGAATATGCATTAGGCATGCAACTTGCGACCTCATTGTAATCGCAATCAGTATCGTACATACCAATTTGCAACACGCAAATTGCGAGTCACTATTGCGACGTAAGTAGCCAGTTGCAAATTCTTTGGTCGAACATCTGGCCCTTTGTAAATATGGAGTAGTGATGGCACCACCAATGCATCAAACATTTTGACACACTGGTAGTACAAACTCCTTGTAGTAAGCCTTTAAGAATACACGACCACCTTCTTTCTCTTTCCTTTGTATAGATGATTGGAAATCACAGCTTCTGTAAAATATACATTGTTCATTTGACAAGTTCACTTCAAATTTGCGCTTCGTCTATTTTTTTAATGTAAAAATGTATTGATACCTCATTTTATATGGTAATATGTTTAAAGAATGATATGAATCTTGATGAGGTTATCATTTTAACTCTCTTTTAACTCATTTACTTCCCATGTATGTTCCACCAGTTTTTACTCATATACTGTGTGGACTTTCTGCTGACACCTGTGCTTTCATGGCATAACCTTGTGCACAAATCCTCTTTCATTCATTTGCTACTTTTTCTGTTTTATTTTCTTCTAAATAATGATAGGGAAAGCCATAATCCTATTTTCACTTTCTTCCTTTCTGCTTATTACCTTTGTTGATCTCCTTGAAGCATCACTAATTCAAACGTCATTTCCCAAATCTCAGAGTTCACACTTTACATATCTAAACTTCCTATTTTGAAAAGCATTTCTTTATTTCAACATACTAGGTTTTTGAAAAGTGATGAAACAGCACTCTTTGTTAAATTGTAATCAGGTTGTATTGCCTATATTAGTTTTAATGCAAATAAAGGGCCTATTTCAGAGTTTGGTGGATGGGTTATAACACAACAAACTTGACCGATATCCTATCCGGCTTATTGCAAGTGCAAGTACAGAAAAAGAATGGACCTGCTGTCTCAGGTCACACACAGCAAGCCCAGTCTTCTTCTGCTCCTCCTCAGATCCAGTAAGTGATCTGAGGTGGGTACCTGGAAGAGCCACATTTGTGACTTACACTAGCCAATGCATGGGAATGACTCATGGGCATGATCTAACCAATGGGGTAAAACTTTCCAGGTCCAACCCTAAACACTTTGGACATATACAAGTTGGTGGAAGTCTTTGCCCACACTCCATTTGGGCTCTGACAACTGGTGTGTGTGTGGGGAGTGTGTTATGATCATTCTTTTAACCTCCCACATCTAATGCTAAAATCCAATTTGAGGCAGCACTGTAACAACAGCAAACCCAGTGACAGCATTATGGTAGGACAAAAGCAGAGCCAATCAGTACCAGACAGTGGATCAACAAGAATTGCCTAGGCATCCTATTCTCTACCCTATCAAGTGTCTCCCAAGGTAAATATGGTCCCAACAGATCTGTCAAGAAGGAAGTGCCACTTGATCAGGATTTGATAATGTAGTGTCAAAATGCTTTTCCATAGCCCACCCAGCATATCATGTGGAGTTCAGAGGAGTAATTTCTGACCATTCAGGTCAGCATATTGATTGACCCTAGGAGTAATTTCACTCTTATTCACACCTAGGTACTGCAATGGAGAAACTGGAAACCCAATGTAAATAAGCCTCAAGGAACCTCAGGCACGGAAACGGTAACTGTCTGAAAGTAAATGTTCTGCAATACTGACTATTCACCATTGAATCAGATTTTTAGTAACTATTAAAAAAAATGCTTCATTATTTTTCTGCTGGTTCCATATACAAGATACAGTATTATAATTGTTATCGGAACTCTGTTTTTTACAAAGGACAGCTAAGCCTGCTGCAGTGGAGATGGCTTATTTGGCCTTATCACTGTAGGGACATGCAAATATTTTTTTTTTTACATGTCCCACTTTTAAATACAATGCACCCTACCCTGTGATCTTCACGGACTACATAGTGCTGTCTTATCTTATTTAAAAGGAAAGTTTTGATCTGCCAAAAGGGTTTATTTTGACAGGTCAAATTGCAGTTTTACCTTGCTACAGACAGGCTGCAATTGTAGCCTTGTTTGCACTACCACTGTACAAGATGGCACAATAGGTGCTGAAATCCACTAGTGGCATTTAATTTACAGGACCTGGGTGGACCTACCATACACTATGGACTTATAAATATGCTAATTCAACCATGTTTAAAAGTGGGAGTCACAGGTGCCTTACTGCTGGTTATGAGAGGTAAATCACAGAGTTTTAAAACCAGCAAAAACACAGGGTCTATCTAAAGGAGAAACATCTGAAGTGACCATGGAGAGAAAATGTGTATTTCCTATAACATAAAATTTAAGAAAATACTCGACAATCATCATTTTATTTGAAAGAAATGTTGATTGACAATTCATTTTGCAATCCTATTTTTAGGAGGAATTGACATGTAGCATGCATCGTCTTTTGTTTATTTATGGAGCTAGATTATGCACTGTTTTCGTCTACAAAATAGGACGCCAATAAAAGATCCATTATTTTATCCAGGACTTTTAACTTACAATGGAATGGCTGCTTTCACATTATTGCTGTGTGTACTTACCTTCACACTTCAATTATTTTTTTTACGCTGTTTTAGCTTTTACTATACTTTTGTCATCAATGTTGTACATTTGTTTAGCAAATTGCTCCTCATATTACCGTTTTAAGTTTTTTAATAGATATGAGATTCTGGGTTCCTTTTTGGTATATTAAAATAAACTGCATCCTTGCATGCACTGCACCTTGCCTTTCTTCCTCGCGGCCGCAGAATCAATAAATTCGCCACTTCAAGCACATTTATTTCGGTTTTTTTATTGATGAATTTATTTTATGTTTCGTCTAGTTCTATCTTTCGGAGCAGTTAAGCATCTGTATATCCAATCACAGTGAGAGCAACAAAGAGACAAACAAAATGTTTACTACAAAATTTGCCTCTCACTATTTTCTGTATTATATCGGGTAGAGTTCCTCTTGTACGTCACACCAAACAGTTGTGAATGAAGTGGTCTCATTGTTATCATCAATATGTACATGTAAACAGATACACATGCTTCTTAGTGATACAAGGCAGACAGAAGCCTATTACCTGGGAAGTCGTGGTCAGACAACTCATACCAAATGATCTGGCCAATCACAGACAAACACAGGATAATTGTGTCCTTTACAACAGAATTGTTTTGTCATTACTGAGTCCGACGGAGGATATACAAAAGTAGAATATTTTTGAAAATATATATTGTGCAATGACCGGTGTTCTTGCAACATCATTGGGCGTTTAGTCAAGAAAGAGTAGGAAGTCATTTTTCATTTAAGTCTGTAATATTTTCTTGTTTCCACAAGTAACACAGGTGACATATGCACGTGACAACATTGCACTGTACTATTATTTAATGGCTTACTCCTGCTTTTTCACTAGGATGGGGAAACTGTCTCAGTAATTGGTAAGGGCTCAATCTCACCATAGTCCCGGTTGGAACAAGAGCAATGTGAGACTCAAGGCAATTTTCCTACGTTTTCACTATTAGGAATTTGGGTCAGAATACCTATTATTGCATCAACCTTAAATACCAATCTTCAGACATGTATAAATTGGGTTTTGTTGCACCTTTTAAAGAGAATGTCAAGTGAACAACATCAGAGGGAATTATATTTTACTGCAGTTTCCCTCTGAGGAAGCCCTTGCGAATTTCAGTCATACTACTTCCTGGCAACATTGCAAATAGTGAGCCCAATTGAATCAAGTATATGTTGATGGCCTAGTACTTCAGTCCAAATTTGCTGGTCTGTAAGGGGCGAGCCTTTTAGTAAACTTTCAGGAAATGTATTTAAAAATATTTAATTCAAGCTACACAATGGAGATGCCTTTAAGATGTCCATCTGAGGCTATAACATTCCAGTCTAGTGCTAAATAGGAGCAAGACGTTTCATCACTACTTGGGTTTGTTTGTGCAGATAGTCCCGGGTGTATTTAACTTACTGGACATGACATATATTCAAAAGACTGAGATTCCCCGAAAAATTAACCAAGTGTAAAATTACTTCTCCAAAGAGAAAAAGCATGTTACTGAATATTTGGGACCATTTCATATGCTCAGGCTTACGTGATATATGATCATTAGTGTTAGACATGAAGAGTGGCATGCGGACAACAATATCGAGCACATTGAAGAAGAGAGATAGATTTAGAGAAAAATACATAAAAGGCGAGAGAGAGAGAAGAGAAGAGAAGAAAGACGAGAGAAGAGGAGAGGATTGTTAGGATGTTCAAAGTGCGATGGAACGAGGAGGGGAAAGAGGCAATTAGAAAATATATATTTTTTAGGAATTAAAGTGTCTCATTGTTAGAAACGGAAGTCTCCAGTTGGCAGAATAATGCACCTTTCTCCAAGTGGGGGCCTTTCCTTCTGGTCAGGATAAGGGAATTACACACTTAAGATAACCCCTGCTCATCCACTTTGTAGCTTGGCATGAGCAGACAGGCTTATGCCAAAGGCAAGGTGTAAAGTATTTGCGCCCAGACACACAGTAACATAGTGAAAACACTGCAAATGGATACCACACCAGTTTAGAAAAAGCAAGCTTCTTCATATAAACCAAACAAGACCAAAATGACAACAATCCAACATACACAACTCAAATATGGCTTTTAAAATGTTTCAAGCAATTCTGTCCAAAGAAAATATAGATGTGTGATTTTACAAATGTACTTTTAGATGCTTTAAAATTCACAAGGCCAAACAGCTGCAGAGAAGGGAAGCTTTGAAAAAATCTGCGATGATTCAGTTCCGGAGTCTGCTGTACACAGGAGAAGTGATGCTTCAAATCCAGAATGTAGGGGGAAGTGATGCATTGATTCCAAGACGGTTCTGGTCTGCCGCTGATGCACCAGAAAACTTGCCGCACAGGTGAGATGCATAGAAATTTTAGATGTACTGGAGGTTGGGGTGGTGGAGGCCATGGTCCCATGCTGCATTGATTCTTTCAGCCGCACAGCAGGGTTGGCGTTGGAGTCTTTGCAGTGATTTCTGACTTTAGAGGTAGATGAACCATACTAAGGTATGCAACAGGTTTTTTAGCTGCTGACAGGCACACGTGGAATCTTTGGCCGCTCTGCAGCTGTGGATGAGAATGCTTCATGCATGGTAGTGCTGTGTGTGAGAAACAGGTTCTGGAAGGGTGAGACATTGATTTTCTTAGTTTCTTCAAACGTTTCCAGCTCCCGGCAACAAGAACAACCTCCAGAGGCCCAGAACCGGAACAGGCCCCTCCTGGCAGGTCAGATGTGTTTTCAAGAAAGCTGGTGGTGAAATATTTGTGTTCCTGAGACTTCAGAACAGGAAATAAGCACACACATGCCCGTGGAGGTTCTCCACAAGTAGATTCACAGCAAAGTTACAGTTTCTTTTCTCTACTTGGCAGAAGCAGCAACTGCAGGCCAACCCAGCAAAGCAACACACAGCAAATGGCGGTCTCCTCCTCACAGCTCGTCAGCTCTCCTTTCTTGGCAGAGGTTCCTCTTGATTCCAGAAGTAATATAACGTTCTGGGTTTTAGGTCAAAAACGCATACCCTGTATTCTCTTTGTAGTTTGTGTTTCAAGAGCCTCTGAGCTCAGTAGAACCAGTACCGTTCTCCCTGGCCCAGCTTAAGTACCGGAGGGGGGAAACAGCATTGTGAAGAGAAGACACAGATTCAGGTGCAAGTGAAAACTCCTCCCACCACTCTAAATGCAGAAAGGTTTATTCAGCCTGGCTATTAGTCATCCAATAAATGCAAGACATACCTCAATCCCCCTTGTGATTGTCTAGAGTGAATGCACATTCCCAGCTCCTGTCACTTCAAAACCATTTAGTGATTACACAAACATGCGAGGCACACAGAATGGTAAAGCAAGGACATGCCCACTTTCTAAAAGTGGCATTTTCAAACATGTAATTTAAAAAACACCTTCACTAACAGATGTGTTATTGAATTATGAGTTCAGAGAGCCTAAACTCCAATGCTGCATCTTGTCCCAATGGAAAGTTACACTCGTAAGATATTACAAGTAAACTCCTATGTTAACCTTTTAATAGTGAAAAACGAAATGAAAAGTATTTCTCTATCAGGACATACAAAACACACCATCACATGTCATATCTTTCACAAGCACTGAACCCTGCCCATGGGGGTACCTTGGGCCTACCTTAGGGGTGCCTTACAATTCAGAAAGGGGTTGAGTTTTTAATTTTTTTAAAGGTTTTTTAGCTATTTATTAATGAGATATGGAGGTGTCTGCTGTTGATTATTCCTGTCTGATGTTAATTGTTGTAAACTGTCTTCTGGTATTTTATTGTATCTTATTCTATGTGTGTATTTGTATTATATATTTTATGTGGCCCTCTTTGAGAGCCATGTATGAATTACTCTATGGTCGACGTTTCGATCCCCAGCTCAGGTATCACGGGATCATCATCAGGACAAGAAAATAGTTTTGCCTGAACAAAGTTATTTACAACACCCAGTCGGTTGTTTGAAGAGGGATTAACTTCAGATGGGAAGGTCCATACCATAGAGTAATTCATACATGTACTTCCTCAATACTATTGTTTGTATGAATGACTCCAGGATACACTTTTCGTAATGAGTGACCCCTCCCACAACAGTGCACGCCCACACCCACCACCTCTCTGAGGTCGCGGCTTCTTCCGTCTCATGGCGGTGCTTTTTAGGTCGAGGACAGTAGGCTGCGCTTGCACAGTCTCGGTCAGAGATTTAATGAATCTTAGTTAAGGGGCTTGAAGCCGCCCCTCTTTTTCATTGGCTGGCTTCCTAAACGGAGGCCAGCCATTGGAGGAGAGGGGCATCACTCCGTTCAAGCCCCGTCTTTTTTGGATTCGGGGGCGTTTTTTTTAGCTTCTTTCTTGTTTTCTTTCTCTCCTCTTCCCATTGGCTGGAATTTTACCTTCGAGCCAATGGGAAGAGTAGAGAACGAAAACCACACCCCCGAATCTGAAAAAGACGCTGGTTTCTCTGAGGCATTTCTGCCTCGCCTCGGAGAAACATAGTCATGCTGCTTGTTTGTAGAAAGGGATGTGCTTGTAGGAAACCAAGCCATCTCACAGAAAATAGCAACTAAACATAAACTAAACCAAAGGGTGTTTGCTGGCAGTATTTTGAATAAGGGCGCACATTTGCTTGCTGTGCGCCTTTGTCCCTCTGCAGCCTGCAATGTCTTTCTCGGAGCTGCAGCCGCTACAGGCCGCGTTTCTTTTTACATTCTCACTCCAGAGCCCTCGGTCCCAAGAGCAGCTTGAAAGGAGTTTTTTTTTATGTCCTGCCAATGAAGTAACCACACGAGACAATAAACAAAAACAAGAGGCCGTGTGTATTTTAACGAGCGACCCCTTTCCTAGCGGGGTGGGTCCATCTGTCTTCGCGCCTGCAGTTTTGAATTTAAGCAGCGGGCCCAGTGGAAATAGGAGCCTGGGAGGGCCTGGGGCAGGCAGCGTGAGGGGAGAGAGTCCCGGGCCTGGTGGAAAGGGCCGTGGAGGGCCAGGGGCAGGCAGCGTTTGCGGTGGGAGAGTCCCCGGACATGGCAGCAGAATCAGCTGCAGCGGGCTTGGTGGAAAGAGAAGCCGGGGCCTGGCAGCGGGCTGTCAGCGAGAGCCTCCAGCTTGCAGGCCCCTGCCTGCACCGCACCCGTCCTGCCCTTGAACTGCCAAGTAAATATTCGGCTTCACAAGCAGGAGGCAAACCAAAGATCCCGTGGCTGCAGGGGGAGGTGGAAGCAGCCACCGTGCAGAGTGTGGGGGGCTGACTGGAGCCAGGCCGAGCCGTCCCATCGGTACTGCCAAGCTGGGAGCGGAGCATTAACACGTTTAACCAAAACAAAGCGGTGTTTGCGCACTCACGCACGGTAAACACGCGTGTAGCCTGCTACCATTTCAACACTACAAGCTTTCCGTCCGCGCATTTGCGAAGAGGCGTACGCTTGGGTTTGTGACAAGAAGATGCAGGATGTCCTATGTCGTAGGGCACAGAGGTAGTACGTTTATGGAGAGGACTTCTAGTTCAATTTTAGTATTTCATTTTTTCTTCATAAAAGGGGAACATTTTTCGAATCCATCTTCCGGTATTGACAAGTTATCGGGAGATATGAGGGAAGTACTCTTTTACAGTTTTAAAATGTTTTTTTATTCCTTTTTGTTTAAACTGATATGGAAGTTTAAATCGAAATTAGTCTTAGGACATTTTTTCTTTTTATATTTCTATCTTTCTCCAGGCCCGAGAGAGTGCAGAGTTCAGCTACTGCCAGACACCGGACACGACCTCTGTCAGACTCCGGACACGAGAGAGTGCAGTGCTCAGCTAATGCTAGACACCTGGCACGAGAGAGTTCAGAGCTCAGCTACTGCTAGACACCGGACTCGACCTCTGTCAGACTCTGGGCCCAAGAGTGCTAGGCTCCCCTACTACTAGACACGACCTTTGTCAGACTCCAGTCAGACTTCAGGCAGGAGAGAGTCCGGGACTCGGCCACTGTTAGACAGCAGGCATTGAGAGAAGGGGGAGGGGGCATTGGGGGTACAACCTCGTGAGACTCTAGGCCTGAGAGAGCGTGAACCACGGCAAATGAGCATGAGAGGGTGCAGGTCACCGCCATTGTCATACACTAGCACAAGAGAGCGCGAGGACCAGCCAGTGTCAGACACCAGACACAAGATAGCGCGGCGCTCTGCCACTGCTACACACCGAGGCTAAGAGAGCCCAGCAGCTATCAGACACCGGCATGATATGGCGTGGGGCACTTCACCTGACAGACTGTGGGCGCGAGAAACCAGGGGCACGATCGCTGTCAGACACCGTGCACCAGAGCACAGGACTTGGCCTCAGTTATTCACGGACACAAGAAAATGCCAGTCTTGGAGACTGTCAGACACCAGTAGAAAATATAAGACACCATCGTCAGACACCGGGCACGTCTCACGAGCAAGGATGGTGCACGCCCACCATCAGGCACCGTGCACGGAAAGGAATGGCACTCAACCAGGGTCAAACACCGGGCACACAAACCCTGTCTATCGCCTTGCGTCCGAGAGAACTAGGGACAGCTCTATAAGACACCGTGCACAAGGAAACAGAGACACAGGCTCTATCGGACATGATTGTGCAATTCCAAAACGAGGCCACACCGCACTGCGAAGGAACCAAGTGCAGGGTGTCTGGAGTAATGTTGGGGCAAGAGTCCTCTATCCGTGTTTGATTTGCGCTGTGAAGGGCAGGTGTCGGGTTTCCTGTGCCCGGGTTCTCCTAGCCCATCTGTGTGCGCACAGGAGCGAGTCAGACTCGGCCCTTGGTCCCTGTGGAAACAACGCAGACTCGAGCCGGGTTGCTCTGCTGTATACTCTGTGTTTGCTTGGTTTGGGGTGGGAATGGGGGCGTCTGCGTTCACACAGCCCGTGTTCCAAATGTTACCTTAAAAGTGGGGTGGCCGTAACCCGGTGTCCCGAATTTTCTGGTGCAAACCCAGGTTTTCACAACTTTACTGGCAAATTCAAGTGAATTCAGCAAGTGTTCCGGTTTCCAGAGAGGGCCGGCAGGGGTAGCAACAGCCGCCCTCATCTGTAAAGCAACCTTGTTAAAACAAATGATGCTGTATGTAAACGAAGCGCTTATTTCCTTGTGGTGTCATATTGTGTTTGTTTTCTTTGTTGATGAGATGTTTGCTGTGAGTTAACCCATTTCGTGCCCTACATGCCACATTGTAGTCCTACTTCTGTGTTTATGTATGGTCTGTCCCGATTTTTGTTTTTCAAAATCTGGCCCCTGTTACTGAAAGACTTGGAGAAGCACAACATTTCTGGGGGCTTTAGCCCAGCCAAACACAATGGAAGCTCCCCCCGTGAACCCTGGCGATGGCTGCAGCGTTCTGCACATGCTCGAGTGATTCCACTTGCGAGCAGGTCTGCTCAAGAGCTCTCTGAAGAAGCTCAGCGCCTCTCCCGAAAGACCTCGGGCATCTCGGCGGTTGTTCGGATGTGAAAGGTCACTGGGGTCATGGAGGGCTGTTGTCCTATTCAAAAGCCTCGGGGCTAGCATGAAATGGCTCAGAGTAAATCTAAATGAAACTGGTCATTCGGGTCTGAATGGTACCCGTCTCTGACAGGGTGGCTCAGTGAGCTGAAAGCTCGGGTGAGTTGATAATAACAAGTTTGAATCATAGAACGGCCAAGTGCGGACCACTTAATTGTGTGATAATAACACCTCTCGTTGACAGCGTTAAGGAGAAAGGCGTTATATACAAACTTTATTATTACTCTGAACAATAACAAGGCCTGATAGCTGAGCCTTGAACTCCCAAAAAGGTCTCTCATAATTAGGAAACATCTGTGGGCTCCGCGATTTTATGTCACTTGGCCTCTAGTATGTTTGGCGGGGGTGTATATAACCTATACTTTTTGTTTTTGGTTAGATGTTTTGTGTAGCTTTACATATCACCTTGAAGCATTTAGTCAAGGTTTGGCTGTAGCCACGCCCACAGCCTAGGCTCCTCCTTTGATTGGCGAAGGTGGTGATGCCATCTGTGGCTCTGGCAGAAGGAGATACAGGGCTCCTACCCTCCCTTGTTGCTCGTGCTTGCTCCCCTGTCCCCCCTTGTTGCTCGTGCTTACTGTCCTCCACCCTCGTTGCTTGTGCTTGCTCCCCTGCCCCCCGTTGCTCATGCTTGCTGTCCTGCCTCCCTCGTTGCTCGTGCTTGCTGTCCTCCCCCCTCGTTGCTTGTGCTTGCTCCCCTGCCCCCCGCTGCTCATGCTTGCTGTCCTGTCCCCCCTCGTTGCTTGTGCTTGCTGTCCTGCCCCCTCGTTGCTTGTGCCTGCTCTCCTTCCCTCCTCGTTGCTTATGCTTACTGTCCTGCCCCCCTCGTTGCTCGTGCTTGCTGTCCTGCCCCCTCGTTGCTTGTGTACGCTCTCCTGCCCTGCTATTGGCATTGTAAATGGCAATGCCATTTATTTATGTTTTTTTTTAAAAACATAAATAAAAATAATGTCATGAGCAATGGCAATTGCTCTAACTTTAAAAATGCAAGACCATTGCATTGTAAATGCTTGTTTAGCTTAGGCGCCCTCTGTGCCGTCTCCCCCATTGCATAAGTAAAAAACATTTCTATTACAACGCCAATAGCTTTCACTCTTAAAAAATGCAAGAAAAACTGCATTGCAAATGCTTGTTTTTTAATTTTATGTCTTGTGTGCTTACAATGGTGTGAAGCATTTTATCCTAAGGAAGATGGACTGAGTCATTTGAGTGCATTGTAACACCTGGCCAGGCATGTATGGAAGATGTTGGCTCTGTAAACCTGAATGCAAGGCAGTCATCTGCATTTTAAGCAGATTTTTTTAAAATGTGTATTTTTATCATTAGAAGCTTTATTTTGGGTTTGATGGAGTGGGAAACTTCTACAGATTGGTGAAGCTTCCGCCCTCAAAGCTCACATTTCCTTGCCTCATTAAGGGTGGGGAGCAGCTCATTGTGTCCCCGAGTAGCCCCTGTCGCCTGTATTGCAGTACAGTGATAGTTGGGGTCCATTGCTCAGGGCTATAGCCATTGGTGCATCTGGCGAATGGTCCTATTCAGGTCAGTCTTCCTGATACATAACCACAAAGTTTACCATATTGTCTTACACGCCACTCCTACAGAACAGCAACCGTATTACTAAGCATAGTTCTTTTGTTTTGGGTTTTGTAATGTTCTTGACGATGCAGAGAGGCTAATTCTGTTTTTATTTCGCTTCTTTCAGGCCTTCAGAAATTTAAAATGTTGACCAGTATTTTGGCTAATTCTCAGCATGACATTTCCGACAGTGGTAAGATGAAAAAAATAATAGTTGCATCTTTCATTCACATGCTGGAAAGTTATCATTGATAAGTTATTAGTTTCTACTGCATGAACTATTATTAAACATATTAAACACAAAACCTATCAAACACCATATCAAACATGTCAAGCACCAATTCAGGAGTGAATGGCTTTTGCTGTCGAACGCTCCAGAAAAAAGGATAAAACTTAATGCTTTCTATGCTACTATTATAATTATTTTCTTTGTACTTCAGTTCATATCACAGTAATTCGCTTTTTTAAGTGCTGTGTTTAGTCTGTGTCACTATAACACACTTTCCTGTTGCTTATTTAAATGACCTCACAAATCTACTAAGATCGCCACTGAGGGGTAAAATGAATGGCTTAAAACGATTTAAACCACCGATAGATTTGCAATGTCAAAATAAAATGCACGCTAGATGGTAAACCCTGACCAAATGGGATTCCAAACCGGTGACTCCAAAAACGCTGAATCGGTTGGGTACGTGAGGTAAGCTAGGATGGACAAGTCGCATATGTTTTTTAAAAATCTTTGAACCATGTTTTGTTGCTGTTTGGACAACTAATGCAACAATACACGGACATAAAAGACAGAGATACACCTTTTCAGATGCTTAACTTCTACAGACCCAGTGGCCCCTGGAGGGAATCACACATGTCTGAATTATGTTTGGCAGTGCTCTGCTTACAGTGCATCGATTTATGGCGGTTACTGGTCCTGTACATAAATTTGTGTCTGAAGGCTGACTGTGGATAGGAGACAGCTAATCTGTTTTATGTGTGCTTATCTGCAGCAGTACCAAGCAAACAATCAGTTATGATTCTCGTGGTGAACAAACAGATTTAACATCTCTTTTATTGGCCTTTGTCACAGGAAAATGCCATCACATACCCTGCTGTCAACAAGCAGCTCTCACTTCCCCTGTCTGCCCACCGTCCAGAGTGTTTGTCAAGACCTGTGACAGACTGGAACATGAAAACCAGGCTAACTGTGATGGGAGGCGGAGCCCTGCTGGTATTTTTAGCCGTAGCAACACTATAGTCACATCATAAATCTTAGGTACTATAATAAAAGAAGGAAAAGAAAGCTAGGAAAGAAAATGAAACACGTAAAACAAAGGAGAAAAGTTAAGGAGACAGGGAAGGATAATTTAGAAAGGTAAATGGTGGGTTCTGGAGATGGGAGCAAGAGCTAACGAAGCAGTTAAGGGGAAAATTGTACCGGGAAAAGGTATGTCGGATATTACATTGAGGAACAGGAAGCAAATAGACACTCAGAGACAGGGAGAAAGACTGGCATTAGCGAGTAAATTAGGAGGCACAAGACAGAGGATAAAAAGACGTAAAAGGTGACGACAGAAAGGAAGGACAGGCAAAAGGACGCCAGAAGCAGAATATAGATAATACATTTGAAAGAGAAAGCACAAGCAATAACGAGAGAACGCAAATGTGTTTATAAACCTCTTCACCTGTTGATATCAATTATCATTATATACTGTATGGCGTGTAATGA
This sequence comes from Lissotriton vulgaris, assembly GCF_964263255.1. Lineage (NCBI taxonomy): Eukaryota > Metazoa > Chordata > Amphibia > Caudata > Salamandridae > Lissotriton > Lissotriton vulgaris. Next base: position 959,422,195 of record NC_141693.1, on the reverse strand, counting down.
CACTCTAATGAACTGATCTCTCCTAATGTATACAATGGAATAATGATTACATACTGTGGTGCTTGTCGAAATGTATTGCTGTGTTATTCAGCATTAAACAACCTAAAAACCCAATACAAATTATTAGAAATAAAATTGAAAGCTAGAATCTGCTGAAAGACTTTGTGATGATAATGCACCACATCGGGAACACATTGACTGCACTATTTAAAACACATTTTCGATTTCTGTCCTGCATGATTGGGCCTCATACTTTGTGATGCAATAAACACATTGAAAAGCTTTTTGTTCTGGGGCTCTCAGATGGAATTTTAGTATCTTTATTTATTACACTATTAGCCTAATCTGAGGAGACAATAGATGCAGTGCATCATATGAAGGAACTAGAAAATGCCATGTGCAACACAGAACCAGCAATGGGTTTAACAATCTGTGAGTCACAGCACATCAGATGTAATTTTTATAGGTTGAATTAGCCTAGTCCTACTTACTTCGGTATAAACTCAGTAGGTGTTTCAGATTCAAATCTGGATATTGATATTTCTGGTATTTTAAGATATGAATGAAAATCAAAATCAAATGCCTTCTATAGAGCACACTCTGTATTAAAGACTTCCTAAGGTTAGTGCAAGTTTTCCATCATCAAAGTCTATATTTCGGTTTCATAGTACCATAAAAGAGACAAACACATGAAACTTGGTTGACAATATTCAGGGTGAAAGATATTATGAAATGCTCCCTATAAAGACTCTTAGGAAAAAAAGAGAGGAATAAAAATGTATAAATTCATGATGCAAATGTACAAAAACAATAAGGGAACAAAGCTAAACACATTTTAATATTTAAATGATTTTGCCTATCGGCACGAATCTAAAGTGCTAGTGCATTGATAAATATTGTTTATTTCTCATTTTGCTAATGAGTGCGGCCTGATTATGTAACAACAACCATTTTAAAACCCATGCCCCAAGTGACCGATAAAAAGGATAAAAAGCTTAAAATAATGACATAAAAACCATATATTTACAAGCCAAAATACTAGGGCAAAATACACACCTGACTGGGCTGAGCACTATAATTTCAGTCTATTTATTCATGCCAGTCGGGGAAGTAGATAAAAGCCCCAGAAATGTTGCTGTTGCACAAGCATAGAGTGGTCTCGCATCTGACTTTAAAATACGTAGGGCGTCTTTGTGGCTGTGTGTCCAAAGTTGTCTACATACCGGTGTTAGCCAATTCCTTCTAGGTCTGGCAAAGGCAGCACAAGCAAAAAAGACACGGGCTATTGTTGCATACGGCCATGGACAAGAGGGACAGGCCTTGGGTTGAGATTTGTTTGTCAGCCAGGAATTAGTGAAAGCATTAATGGGTAGACAGCCATGTCTGAACTGTGTGTACAATTTCCTGTCTGCCGGCACCTTAACAAAACCAAGATAGCTTTCTAGCCGGCTGATGGATTTTATGTCAGTAAAATCATCAGTTGAACAGCTGTGACGGATTTTCATGAGATTCTTCTGTTCAACCCATGCCAATACTGAGATTTTAGTTGATCCCTAGAGTATGTGGGTGGGAGACCATCTAGCTCCTTAGGCACACCTATGCCTGCCCGGATGGTGTCTATGTGTTTAATCCACTCAATTTTATGGTTTTTATCCAATGCAGAAACTTCGGTAAAAGAAGCGGCATAGGGGGCCAGGTCAGGGTTTGTGACCATTCTATGCCAAAAGAGCAGTGGGCGTAAGCTCACCTGGTCATTAATAGACTTGACACCCAGGTCAAGTTTCAAGGGGAGGAGGGGAGTGCTTTTGGGGAGTGATACCAAGCTCCTAAAGAGCTTGTTTTCCACTGTTGAAAGAGTGTTAACATTTATGGAAACCCACAGTTCTGCCTCGTAAAGCACACTACTCACTGCCTTGTAGCTATGCGTCTTAAGTGCGGGGCTACAAGCTTGGTATAAGAAAGGCAGTGCTCTCGCCGCAAGACCCCAGTTAACTGGGAAAATTTCAGGGACACCTTCTCTAGATGTTTCTTCCAAGCCATTCCCTCTGACAACTTGATTTCCAGGTAGTCAAAAGAACCAACTTGCTCGAGTAGAACATTATCTAGAACCAAATTACCTTTAAAGGATTTGTTGGAATTTAGCAAACTTGGTTTTAATAGTGTTGATGACCAAACCCCTCACATCACAAAAGGCCTTAAAATGATTTAGAAGTTTTTGTAGGCCCATGGGAGTTTTGGACACCAAAAGGGTGTCGTCCACAAACAATAATATAGCTATTTTGTGGTTTGCCAATGAGGGAGCGTCAGACGAAAAGCAGCACAAGAGATCGACCACCTGGTTTACATATAGGGAAAAGAGGGTGCAAGTGTTGTCAAGTCATTGTCCCATTCATTGAAAACAAACTCCACTCATGGCAATTCCACCTTTACTAGGGCCTAAGGTAACTCGGCTTGCCTTATTCTGGAAAAACACTTTAATTTGCACATGCTGAGTCCTTATATTCTATGCATACATTGACGTACAAATGTTTAATGTAAACACATTTTTGTTTCTGATAATTCTACCTAACATGTCTTTACTTTTTTCATCTTCTTCCCCCTATAAAATCATGGTATTTGTTTTGCTTTGATACACTTTAACCCCTTGCATACTGTGCACATTTTTGCACTGTGCGGGGGATTTAAATAGTGGGCGGGATTCGGACGGCCCCCGGCTGTCTTCGGCACACGCTCACCGTGAAGCATGACGGCACGGGGCTGTACAACACATGCAAAGGGTTAATAAACGACTATACCTCAATCATTGGGCTGATCTTCACATGGCCAGAAATCTGAAAAACTGATTTTCAAAGGTTTGTGGATCCTCATTACGTAAAAATGTGGTAAGCGCTTATTATCTTTGCATAGATTGTATCTGACAACTTCTTTGAAGCAATCCTGGAGAGGTCCACAAATGCAATAACACACTTGTTTGTAGAGTATTCATGAGTGAGTAGTATATGACTAGAACAAATGTAATATATTTTGGCCTGCTCTTTTGCTAATCATTAGCCCTTTGTTAATAGTTAGCAGAATGGGCTTCTTTACTCTCGGCGGAAAGTCTCCCACATAGACACAGGGCCATCCTTAAGAAAAGGGGGCTCTAGTGGGCAAGCTGGACATTTATTGGAGAGGGATGGTTAACTGTACACAAAAGAAGTTCATGCCTAGACGCTGAGACTTTTCCAGTCCTGTTTCCCCCAGAGGTTGCTAAGAAAAAGCTCTGAATATTTATTTGGAATAATAAGAAACATTAGATTACCAAATCTGCATTATGAAAAACGCCTTATGAGGGCAGTTTAGGAGCCCCAGATGATAGCGGTATATTTTTTCAACACAATTGAAGAGGCTGTATCATGATGAGCTCCACTGCTTCAGTGCAGAGACATATTTACAACAAGGGGTGGTGAGGGACAGAGTCTCTGAATTAAGCAGAAAGCTCTCACCCAGTCAAGAGATCAGGGCTAGATCCAACACCGTTTTTTAGCTCACTGCACCATCCCAGTTTCAGAACCTGGCTGTATGCAAATTAGTCTGTTCCTGTCCCAGTGCATGATGGGAACAGGGCAAACCAAACTACAAAAGCCAATTCTTACACTGGGAAGGAAACAAGCTCCCGGGGACCGGTTTCTGGCATTACAGCCGTCTTCGGCCCGGTTTGCTTGAATCCTGATGGTGCAATGAGCAAGGGTCAGTGCAGAGACAAGCACCTTTTTTCATGCGCTGAAATGTGTAAAGTCATACCATTTAACCCAATATTTCTTTGAGTGAAAGCTTCCTTTTCAGACAGTACAGTGTGGAAGCTGTTTAACTCTTTCTTTTTCTGAGATGTCTAAAATAATGCACTAACTCTGAGAAATATCGTGTTAAATGAATGAACTTTATGCATTTAGGGGCATAAAAACAAGTGCTCTTCTCTGTGCTGAGCCAGTGGGGCTCATCATGATATGGCACTTGGTGAACCCAAGAACGCAAGATGAGTAGAATACACCTGGGAGATCTGTTGTTGATGCCTTCAACAGTTCATGACCAGATGAATATTTTCTACCCTTTACTAAAATCACATTTAGATATTAAAACATATACACAAGAATATGTTAAATCATGGCTTTTCTATCATGCTTTGACCGTGACATCGGGTAGCCCAAAAGTTCTACTAGCATGATAGGGAAGATATTTTATAGATGTTCTGCTGATGTATCCTGCCAACTATAGTGTTGCTATGAAATAATAGCATTTTCAAGTTTGCAGAGTAATGTTATGCAGAGTTTTTACTGTGAGTGCGGGATGCATGTAGGCTGACACAACTCACAATATGAGTAAAGGGGTTCCCCAAAACTAATTGATATAGGAGCAGGACAGGAGAAAACTAAGCAAAAATAAGAAAAGCAACCCGCAACCTACTTTCAAAAACATACTCCTACAGTAGAATCATAGATCAAATACAACTGCACACTAAGGGGCCCATTAGGACCGCGGACCCCTGAGTAGGAGGGAACCTCCGCATGGCCTGCAGAGTTCCCTCCTGTGAAATTAGGATGTGACCGCCACCCTGGCGGTCACATCCTCTATTTTTACCATTGCGGCGGGTGCGGCTTCAAGCTGCACCCGCAGCAATGGTAAAAATGCATACATTGCATTTGCATGCAGAAAGCGTCAGGCACCGTGCGGTGCCTGCCGATTTCTGCATATAAATACAGGGGGGGTACCATAGGTACCCCCCATGTGCACCCCCCACCCCTTCACCCATGGGGCCCGCAACAGGCCCCCGCAGTGAAGTTCCACATGCTTTTCCACGGCGGAAAACCTGCAGCAGAAAAGCATGTTTTAAAACACATCCTAATATTTCTGGCGGTGTCTGAGAGACACCGCCACCATATTAGAGCTTGTCCGCCGCGGTTGTAAGCCAACCGCGGCGGAAAAGCAGTGGACTGAAACCAGGACCCACCAGCCATCCTAATGTGGCAGTGGGTATTTGGTAGGTCCGGAACGGATTTTCTGCATCCTCCGGGCCGGCAGTGGCTTCCGCCGGCCCAGAGGATGCGGAAAATCCGCAATCCTAATGAGCCCCTTAATGTCTTAATGCAGTGGAAATATCTCTATTCTTTTTGTTTATTAAAGACATAAATATGCTTTCAAAGCAATGATTTGCATATACATATGTACAGAGTGTCTAACCCCCACACACATGAGGAAAACAAGCATTTGCAATGCAATAGGTCTCGCATTAGGAAAGTTTGAGCTATTGGTACTGTAAATGACAATTTTTTTATTTATGTGTTGGTTTTGAAAATAGCGAAATTAATAGCTTTGTCATTTACAATGCCAATAGTTTTAACTTTCGCATATGTGACACCTATAGCATTTGTAATGCAATATGTGTTGTATTTACGTGACCTAGATGTATTGATATTACAAATAAAGATACCTTTTAATTTTTTTAAGAATTAATACTGAAATAAAAGTTATTGTAATTTATAATGGCAATAGCTTTTGTAAATATTTAAAGATTATGTTCATTGTATTTTATTGTGACGGAAATCCAAGAACAGAAGTGAAATATTAACATCTTTTTGTGACATTTGTAATAAAGCTTGAAACATTGAGAGAACATATTTGAACCAGTTGTTGTTGAATGGTTGCACATATTGATGCTGTGGTGGCGCTGAGTGATGTTGTGGTGGTGACGAGTGATGCTGTGGCGTTCAGTGATGCTGTGGTAGCGCATAGTGATGTTGTGGTGCCCCTGAGTGATGCTGTGGTGGTGCTGAGTGATGCTGCAGTGATGCGATAGCTAGATAGAGTGAGTGCGATAGATAGAGTAAGTGCGATAGATAGATAGATAGAGGGAGGGCGATAGATAGAGGGAGGGCGATACATAGAGGGAGGGCGATAGAGGGAGGGCGATAGATAGATAGAGGGAGGGCGATAGATAGAGGGAGGGCAATAGATAGATAGATAGAGTGAGGGCGATAGAGTGAGTGCGATAGATAGATAGAGTGAGGGCAATAGATAGATAGACAGATAGATAAAGTGTATTTATGTTGCATTGAGTAGAGTATAAGTATGAGGTGTGCAATTATGTTGCATATAATTATGTGGCACTGAGTGGTATTTGGATTGTATGTTCCATTGCAGTGTGTGTGAGGGTGCAGTGTGTGAGGGTGCAGTGTGTGAGGGTGCAGTGTGTCAGGGTGCAGTGTGTCAGGGTGCAGTGTGTGTGAGGGTGCGGTGTGTGTGATGGTGCAGTGTGTGTGCGGGTGCAGTGTGTGTGCGGGTGCAGTGTGTGTGCGGGTGCAGTGTGTGTGCGGGTGCAGTGTGTGTGCGGGTGCAGTGTGTGTTAGGGTGCAGTGTGTGTTAGGGTGCGGTGTGTGAGGGTGCGGTGTGTGAGTGTGCGGTGTGTGAGTGTGCGGTGTGTGAGTGTGCGGTGTGTGAGGGTGCGGTGTGTGAGGGTGCAGTGTGTGAGGGTGCGGTGTGTGAGGGTGCGGGGTGTGAGGGTGCGGGGTGTGAGGGTGTGGCGTGTGAGGGTGCAGCGTGTGAGGGTGCGGCGTGTGAGGGTGCGGCGTGTGAGGGTGTGAGGGTGCGGGGTATGAGGGTGCGGCGTGTGAGTGTGCGGCGTGTGAGTGTGCGGTGTGTGAGTGTGCGGTGTGTGAGTGTGCGGTGTGTGAGGGTGCGGTGTGTGAGGGTGCGGTATGTGAGGGTGCGGGGTGTGAGGGTGCGGCGTGTGAGGGTGCGGCGTGTGAGGGTGCGGCGTGTGAGGGTGCGGCGTGTGAGGGTGCAGTGTGTGAGGGTGCAGTGTGTGAGGGTGAAGTGTGTGAGGGTGCAGTGTGTGAGGGTGCAGTGTGTGTGAGGGTGCGGTGTGTGTGATGGTGCGGTGTGTGTGAGGGTGCAGTGTGTGTGAGGGTGCAGTGTGTGTGAGGGTGCAGTGTGTGTGCGGGTGCAGTGTGTGTGTGCGGGTGCAGTGTGTGTGTGCGGGTGCAGTGTGTGTGTGCGGGTGCAGTGTTTGTGTGCGGGTGTGGTGTGTGTGTGCGGGTGCGGTGTGTGAGGGTGCGGTGTGTGAGGGTGCGGGGTGTGAGGGTGTGGCGTGTGAGGGTGAAGTGTGTGTGTGAGGGTGCAGTGTGTGTGTGAGGGTGCAGTGTGTGTGAGGGTGCAGTGTGTGTGTATGGGTGCGGTGTGTGTGTATGGGTGCGGTGTGTGTGTGGGTGCGGTGTGTGTGGGTGCGGTGTGTGAGGGTGCGGTGTGTGTGTGTGTGTGAGGGTGCGGTGTGTGTGGGGGGGCGGTGTGTGAGGGTGTGGTGTGTGAGGGTGCAGTGTGTGCAGTGTGTGAGGGTTCAGTGTGTGAGGGTGCGGTGTGTGAGGGTGCGGTGTGTGAGGGTGCTGTGTGTGTGCGAGGGTGCGGTGTGTGTGCGAGGGTGCAGTGTGTGTGCGAGGGTGTGGTGTGTGTGAGGGTGCGGTGTGTGTGAGGGTGCGGTGTGTGTGTGTGCAGTGTGTGTGAGGTTGCGGTGTGTGAGGGTGCGGTGTGTGAGGGTGCGGTGTGTGAGGGTGCAGTGTGTGAGGGTGCGGTGTGTGAGGGCGCGGTGTGTGTGAGGGCGCGGTGTGTGTGAGGGTGCAGTGTGTGTGAGGGTGCAGTGTGTGTGAGGGTGCGGTGTATGAGGGTGCGGTGTGTGAGGGTGGACAGCATCAGGGGAGGTTCTCATCCCTTATGTCTCAGACATGAACAACCACCTGGATAATTCAAGCAATTTCTGGTGCAACCCTGGCGTAGCACAGGTACATTCATTCCCAAATGGCAGAGTGGGTTCAATGAAGGTTCTTAATATCAAGGCACTATGGAACCCTCCTGCGGTTACTGTGGACAATACACTCATGTCTTTAGGATGTCCCCATTATGAAAGTAATATTCAGGACAATATTCCCCCAGAACTGGGCTGACTGAAATGATTCTCAAACATATAAGGAGGCCTGACCAGCTGAAGCCCCGTTCTGTGGTTTCCCTACATTTTGACTAAAAGTGTGACTTGCCCCAGCAAGTAGGAAATGGGACTGGGAACCTATTATGATCCTGTTCTGCCTGCACCTGGCCGCTTAAACGGTAGCTTCCGCAGACTATCACATTCATAGATCAAGTGATAAACGTACGAATGCGATTGCGTGTGAATGGGGGTTGAATCGTGCACTCTTAATGGGAGCGAACGTGTGAAGGGATGATTTGAACACTGGGTTGTGAAATAACAAATAAAATACACGTGCAACCAAGCGTACACATACAGACAGATGCGCGTGTGCGCGCGCGGAAACAGACACGAGAACAGAGGATGCAGAAGCATAGTTTGCGGCAGGAGTGGACAACGGACTCAAAGATTTCCAGCTCGACCTAAAAATGAGGTTATTTTATTCTTAATCCTTAGTTCAAGCAAATGTTTATGTGATCTAGTATATACATTGTCATAGCATCGAAGCGTTTCGGTGAATTCGTTAGTTTCTCAACTACCTTCCTCAAGAAAAAACAATCCCCCACCAGCGTTATTCAGCTATCTTTACTCTTGTACAAAAGTTAAGGAGTAGTGATTTTCCACTCCTGGGACCAGTCAATGTGGTACATATCTCTATGTGTTATACCGCTGGTTCTGCCAGACAGATACCTCAGAATCGTCTAAAAAGAATAAATATAAAGTGCTTTAAAACGGATTACAAATCTCACTTCTTGCTGATGTGTGTATTTACACCCCCATACAATAGAGAAGACCCACGAAGCCTCTCAACCGTGCTTCTTTTTAAGGACAAAACGTCCATGTGCATGCTCCAAAACCTCCCTGATACTTTCAGGAGAAAGCTCTTTTGCGCTTCTCTTACAGGTTGCACGGTAATCCCAAAAATAGTCTGAGTGGGATCGTGACATCCGTCGAGGATCACCACCCATCCTGCTCTCTGAGGCAACTTCTCACGTGCCCCTAAGTATGTGCCTACAACAGCGGGGTGGAGGGCTTACACACCCTTCCCCTGCAGGTAGATCTGACTGTGTCCGCAGCGTGTAAAACAATGAAGTGCGATTGCCGGTGGACAAGCGGGCCGTTGCAGCCAATTGCTGCTTCCCAACAAAGGGGGCCTCTGTCGAGGGCTCAACTGGTCAGTGTCGTCACTCAAATGCCCCTGGTATGTGCCAACAATGAAGGGGGTAGGCACACATCCTTCCGACCTTCGGCGGGGAGACTTCCCTCAGTCCCCTTCACCTGGGAAGTGGATGAGGTAGCTGCCTGCAACACACAGTGCAGCAGCTGAAAGTTGCTGTGAGACCTCAGCGGCTTCCTGTATTAGTTGCCAGGCAAAGCAGGAATTCCGGGTGTGGTTGCTTTCGCCTTCGCTGCACTTACACCGACTGTCAGAGAGAGGGTGAGCACTTCCTCTGTTACCAACTCTCCCCTCCCGTTGCTCAAACATCACAGGGAAAGTGCAGCGCTACACGCCTGTAGTAACCAAGCACCAGGACTTTTAAGCAGCGTTCTCCACACACTGTGCATCAAAACAAAGCGCTGTTCACACGCTTTGCTTGAAAAGCTGAACAGTCTAGTCCTTCCCCTGTCCCAGGCAGGAACATCCACTGCAGTCCATTGGGAAAGTGGGATTTCGCATCTATTATCTAATCACTCTAGATCTTTGTTCTGGGAGCGCTTTGTGATTCACTGAGTTAGCTACTGCTCAGCATGATGCTTGCATACTGCTGCAGAACACTTCAGAACATTGTGTCTGCGTGTTATTGGTTTCTCTCGTCTTCGCGCTGCACTTAGCTAGGACACAATTGGTGTTCGCACATTAGTGTCACACTGACCTACAAGCTTGATGCTTGACGCATTGAAGAAGCACTGTTTGCACGAAAGTTCAGTATCAGAATCTTATTTTTCGAAACGCCAACACATCTTTTCTCTTTGATTGTTGCGCGCAGTGTTAATTCGTGTGCAATTTTATTCTCGGGACAGCGATTATAAAATTAGAAGCGCATAACAAGAAAACATTCAGAAGTCTTTTGTTTCTGAAAACGCCTGCTCCTTCTTCGGGATTTATCAGAAACAAAAGTATAATCAAGGCACGTGGTCTGCACACCTGGAAAGGTTGAAAGTGTTCATATTCAATGAATGCCACTTTTAATAACTGCAGTTAAACAAGGCATGCCGGCCTTTTGTCAATTTTCCAGGTTTTGTCTCCGTGGGCGGAAGTCAGGCAGGCTGGGGGCGGGGCGTCAAGACACACCGGAAGCCGGCCGGGCTTCCGTGAGGTGAGAGCCTCGCACGCACAGAAGGATGAGACCGCCGCCGCCTGCAACGAGCCCTCGCCTGGAGACGAGTACCGGTGAGTGGGGGCCTTTACTGAGCTGCGAGGGCGGGGGCATGTGTGTGTGCGTGGGGCGGCGGGGGGCTCTGTATGTGTGTGAGCGTGCGTGCGTGTGTGTATGTGTCTTGGAGTCTGTGTGTATGCGTGCGTGTGTGTATGCGTGTGTGATGACTGCGGGGGGAGGGAGAGAGTGTGTGCGAGCGAGTGTCTGTGTGTGTGTATGCGCATGCATGTGTGTATGTGTGGGGATGTGCACGGCGCAGGAATTCTTTTGAATGTGGACGGAGCCGACGTGCGCGTGCACGAGGTCAAATCCACAAGTTAAAGCGCGTGGCACCCTCTTGTCCTCCTAATCCCCCCGAAGTCGATCACTATAGTTGTCAAGCTGGACTGGAGCATCCTACGGATGCTTACTCCAGCTCGACCTAAACATACAATTTCACATAAACTACAAACATACCACCCATACAGTACATATCTTCTTAACACAAAAACAGAACCTTTAAAACACATATAATGGGCCATACACAGCATCAGAATGTATCAAAATTAACATTTCCTGACAATGTTCAATAGATTATTATGACGTAATACTGTCTCAGATGGTACAGATACATGTAGACCAGAAATATAAATTTACAGGTCTACCAGGACATATATTTCTATATACAGTGTTAGAAATTGGGTCTCTAGTTGGCAGAGGTTTGCACCCTATCCAAGTAGGGACCACAATCTTGGTGAGGGAAAGCTAGATACACACTTTAAATTAACCTGTGCTCATCCTCTGGTAGCTTGGCACAGAGCAGGCAGGATTAACTTAAGAGGTAATGTGTAAAGTGTTTGTGCCCGCCTCACACACACACAGAACCCCCCCCCCACACACACACACAGACACACTAGCAGAATGAAAACACCACAAAAATACTCCAAACAGGTTTAGAAAAATTGAGAATATTTATCTGAGTAAAACAAGACCAAAGTAGCAAAAATCCAATCAATAGAAGTCGAGATAAGATTTTTTAAAGAATAAATCCAAAGGCAGTGCTTAGAAGTCAATAGCGCGGTAAGGTTACTTGAGGTTGAGAGTGACAAGGGTAAATGCAAAGTTCAGACTGACTGCGATGGAGGGCAGTCTGGCTATGAGACTCATGGTGGTCCCTATGAACAAGTACTTTGGATGGAGAAAAGCTTCAACGTCAAGAGCACGATGCATGGAATCTGATTCAAACAGTGGATTTCCACATCAACGTCAAGCTCCGTAGAGATGCAGGCAATGAGTCATCGTTGAGCTGCACAGAACATCTCCGTCAAACCATGCCGGCTGTACGACTGCTGGTGTCTAACAGCCTCTGCATTGGTATTGAAGGGCGACATGTCAGTTCTGACCAGCACAGTGGTGACGATGTGTCTGTGTTTTATCAAAACAGTTGAAGAACCCACTTCAGAGGCCTTAGACTGGAGGGGGCATCTCAGACAAGCATAGGACTCAGAGATAGTGTAGGACTCACTGATGCCGTAGTCCAGCAGCACCAGCAGAACCTCATGAAGTCTTTTGTGTCCCTGAGGCTTCAGGAGACAAGCCAGCAAGCCCATTAAATCCCTCTGGGTTGAAGTGAGATGGAGCCAGTCCTTGTCCTCAGCAGAGCAGAGATCAGCAAGCAGCAGCACAGCTCAGCAAAGCAGAGAAGCAGTTACTCAGAACAGTTAGTCAAAGCAAAGTAGCAATCCTTCCAGCACAGCAGTCTAATCCAGCAGATTCATTTCCAGGTCCGGTAGTGTACTGATTTACTGGGGTGTTCATTTAAAGGTTTTAATTATTGTGTACTTTTTAGAATGTTTATGGACAATTGTCTAAATAAACTTGTTTTTGAATCTAAATCTGTACTTATACCCAAATATGCCTTTGAAGTGGGGGATGACTTCAAAGCAGCTACTTGAAGTGCACAGGTCCCCTTTTAACTCAGCCCTATCTGCAAGGCTATCTGTGGGGGGTAATCAGTCCTTTGTGTCAGAACAGATGTAAGTGTGAGCTCCCTTTTCCCATTCCTGCCTTGGAAGGCTATCAGAATGCAGATGAGTTCTCTGCCACACCTACCCATCCTGTGTTTCTGGTTATCTAGACAGAATGTACAAAGTGTCGTTGTCATCCAGTCCAGACGTGTACTGGAGACAGGCTGCAGGCACAAAGAGCAAAAATAAGAGCAGAAAATGTCCACTTTCTAAAAATGGCATTTCTAAAATAGTAATGGCATATCCAACTTTACCTCTAAAGAGGATTTTTTCATTGCTATTTGAAAGACATAAATCTTAATTTAGCAGCCTGGTAAGGAATTTCATCTTAAACTGTTTTAAGGAATTCTCAATGCTAGCCTATGAGAGGAGTAGGCCTCACAGTAGTGAAAAACACATTTCAGCTGTTTTTCACTACCAGGTCATATAAAACTTAAAAGCACATGATCTACCTTTGACTTACACACACCCTCTCCCTAGGCCTACCTAGGACCTTCCTTTGGGATAACCTATGCACAATAAAAGCTGGGTTTAAGGCTTGGTAAGTGGTTTTAAATCCCAATTCAAAGTAGTAGTAAACTGCAAACAAAGGCATTGCAATGGAAGGGCCGAGATAGGTTTGAAAGGTTATTTGTGAAGGTGGTGCAATCATGAGTATTTAGATTAAGGTGCTTTGTATAAGGTATACCATTCTACTAGAGACTTACAAGTAAACTAAATATGCCAATCTGGAATATACCAATGTCACCATGGATGCTAGTTTCCGGTCCAAGAAGGACCTGGCCTGGCAGTTCGGGATTGACTGTTCCCATGGAAAGCAGGATTAAAACTGATTATCATATGGCTGGGTCCAAACTGGTATGGCATGGTGAGCAAAAAAAGTTGGATTTAGGCTCAGATCTCTGTAATGGAGGTGAATGTTTAAAATTGTTCAGCATTTAATCTATCAATCGTTCTTTTCACATTTTTTACCTCAAGTGGGACAGGTATGCCCATACGTGGGTAACGTGCTTGCCATGCCCCTGGAGTCAAGTTGACCTAGCTGATGAGGGGTGATACCCCAAAACTTAACCCAAGATACTTGTTTCTGGTCCAAGGAGGACATAACTTTGCAGTTTGGGCTGGACTGTTCTCATGGGGAGCAGGGTCAAGACTATTTTGCATATTTATTTATTTATTTAATGCAATTTTATATAGTGCAGACTTTACCCAAAGTTGTCAGAGAGCTTTAAAATAGAGACAAGTGGATTACATAAGGAGATTTACATAGTGACAAGTTACAAATACAATCAGGACAGTTAAAAAAGTAAAAATAAAATAAGAGTTGCAAAATTAGGTTAGTACAGGTATACAATACATATTTAAACATTGAGCTAAAGTGAATGCCATGCAGCCTTGAGGGTCATGAAAAGGGTTGAATTAATCTTTGAAGCATAGTGTCTTTGGCAGAGAAGAGATCTGTTTTGACAGTCTGGATAGAGGCGGTGGTTTGGAGTATTGCAGAAAGCCAGTTCCAGGTTCTGGCCTCATTGCCTGAGAAGGATTGAGCCATAAATCTTTCCCTTTTGAAAGTAGAGGGCTCTAGCAGTAAGTTTTCAACATTGCATGAAGGTCTTGAGCCCACTGAGATTTTCAGTTTTTTCGTCAGGTATAAAGAAGTGGAATTGTGCAAGGCTTTGTGGGTGATACAGGCAGTCTTGTAAATTGACCTTGCTTCAATGGAAAGCTGGCTAAATGAAAACAATATGGGTGTGATGTGATCATTTCTTTTGGCCACATAAACAAAATGCACCACTGAATGGAGAAATGTAACCCCTTGAATGCGGCCGTAATTTTCCTGCAGTGCGGGAAAATTTCACGCTTGTGGAAATCGGATGGCTCCCGGCCGTCCGACGCACATGAGCTCCGTGGCGTCGGACGGCCGGGAGACGTCTGACGTATGCAAGGGGTTAAGGGTGGAAAGGTGGGTTTTGGGGAGGGCAGCAAGGAGGGAGTTGCAATAGTCCAAACTTGAGTAAACCAGTGATTGGACCAAGGTTTTTAAGTTTTGCTCTGGAAAGAAATGCCGAGCCCCCAAGAGATTGCGAAGTTGATAACGTGCATTCTTGACAATGGAATTTATATGGAAGTGTAGGTTGAGCTATTTATCTGGTATGACACCCAGTGATTTAGCGCTGTCAACAACAATAGGTTTGTTGCTAAATACATTCAGATTGTCCATCCAAGATTGAACAGGAGGAGGAGAGAGTGAGGTAGAGAGAAGAAGGAATTCAGTTTTGGAAGGATTCAGAATAAGTTGTTGAGTTTACATTCAAGTTTGGATAGAGTTGTGAGTGGTGTTAAGAATTGCAATGTTGTGTGAGACCTTAAGCTAGATTTGGGTGTCATCAGCCTAGAGGTGGTGATGAATCCCAGATTTTTTTATAGGATTTCCCAACTGTTACAAGTAAAGATTGAACAAAGTGGTTGCGAAGACAAAGACTTAAGGTACGCCTTGACCTACCACCATTGAAGTAGAAAGACAGTATGCCATTTTGATAATTTGAGATCGACCCAAAAGCAATGAAGCAAACGATTTGAGCACTGTGCCTTCAAATCTCATTCTTTGTTTTAAAGTGTTCAGTAGAGTGTTGTGATTTACAGTGTCAAAGGCTGCCTAAAGGTTGAGAACAATCAAGAGACAAGACTCAACCGAATTAAGGACACGCAGGGCATCGGAGAGCACATGAAGCAGGGCTGTTTCAGTGCTGCAGTAATGCACGAAGCCAGATTGGAATTCGTCTAGAAGGTTGTAATCCTTGATATGTAGGGAAAGTTGCTTCGCTAACCATCTGTCTCTGATTTTCGCAAGAAATGGGAGGTTGGTGATAGGGCGGAAGTTGTTAAGGTCATTCACTTAAGCAGAGAGTTTTTAAGAAGCTGGGTAACCTTTTCTCTTTCAAGGCAAACAGGAAGGGAGCCTTGGTTAAGAAAGAGGTTTACCGGACTGGTCCAATAGGAAAGAGTGTTGGTGTAGAAGTCAATCACAAAGTCACTCGGGATGGGGTCAAGAGAATGATTAGAGGGTTATGTTTCCTGAATGCTTTTGAGGAGGGCATCTTCAGTGATGACGTCAAAGTTCTGCCATGTGTCTAAGGATTTGCACTCCTCTATGGTGTAGGGGGAATGACCTGATCCACCAGCGAGTTCACTTTTTCATCAAAGAATAGAGTGAATTCTGCTACTTTCTTCGGAGGGTCTACAAACTTGATGGTTCAGGTAGAGATATTGGTACTTTTGATGAGCCAAAATAATGTTTGGGGTCTGTTATTAGCTGAGTCTAGGAGGGTTCTGAAGTGCAATGCTTTTTTCCAACAGATTTGGTAGTTTGGTCTGGTTGAACGTAAATTAGAGGGATTAGTGGTGGAAGGAGATTGTCTCCATTGTTTCACCAGGTACCTCAAATTCTTCCTTTCTTCATGCTTCATACCGCAATTTATTTAACCATGATGCAGAAGTGTTATATTTGGGGGTCTCTAGTTAGCACAGGTAGGTACTTGTGACAAATAGGGACCCTTGCCTCTATTCAGGGTAAGGGGGTACACTCCTAAAATAACCCAAGCTCACCCCTTTGGTAGCTTGGCACGAGCAGACAGGCTTATCTCAGAGGCAGAGTGTAAAGCATTTGTGACCACATACAGTAATCAAGTGACAACACTGTAGATGGACACTACACAAGTTGTATATTAAAAATAAGTATTCTTTATATAGATTTAACACAAGACCACAAATGACAAAAGTCCACAATACTGTACTTAAAATGGTAGGTTTAGCTTAGTTCTCTTTAGTTCTTGAAATGCGACACTTTGAGTCAATGCACCTTCCAAAGCGTCACGCTTCCAAAACGAAGGTGTAGCAGAGATGGAGATGCGGCAAAGATCCGGTGCAAAGAAATAAAGACGTCAAGTTCTTCCCGATACAGTACACTTCTCCAATGTTGCGAGAAGTCTTGACTCAATGCATCAGCTGTAGCAGCAGCACCCTTGTTCCGTGATGCGACAACAGCGGCCTTGGTGGCGACACTCTTCTCCGACGATGCGAGACACTTCCGCTCGATGCGACAACTGCAGCGGGGACACCCTTGTTCCATGATGCGACAACAGCAGCTCCGACTGCGGCACGCTTCACTGTGAATGCGAGGCCCATCTCTTGATGCGGTGCAATGTGTTAGCTACAGCAGTGACATCCATGATTCGACAGCAGCGGCTGTGATGGTGACAAGCTTCTTTCTTGTTGCGAGACGCTTCTCTTGATGCGGTGCAATGCGACAGCTACAGCAGCGACATCCACAATGCAACGGCAGCAGCTGTGCTGGCGACACACTTCTTCGGGGTTGTTGACGTTTCTTGAGATGCAGTGCAATGTGACAGCTTAGGTGCCGACATCAACAATGCGACAGCAGCAGCTGCAACAGCGACACTCTTCTCCCTCTTGAGTCGTGGTACCAGCACCTTGCGACACGCAGTGCCTCAGAAGGCCCAACACAACAGCAGGTACTTCCAAAGAACTCTTGGGGAGCTGGGGTTGAAGTCTGTTGTCCCTGAGACTTCAGCTGGAGGCAAGCTCTTCTCTCATGCCCATGGAGATCCTTCACAAGTTGAATAAAGGGCATACAAAGTCCTTTCTCCTTTCTTTGGCAGTCAGGTAACCACTGCAGGCCAAACCCCCAAGTAGCACATCAGCTTAGGGATAGTCTCTCCCTGCTGCGGTGGGTAGTGGGAGTACCTGCCGGGCGGTGACGTGGGGAGGGGGAGGGGCAGGGTGGGGTGTAGTAATGTATGGATTATGGAGCTTAACAGGTAAGTAAACATATAAATAAATAAAATCAATTTTGTTGCGTGCACTGCATCACCAATTGCGATGCATTGCGCGCAATGAAATTAGTTTTATTTATTTATATGTTTACCTACCTGTTAAACTCCATAATCCGTACATTACTACCCCCCACCCTGCTCCTCCCCTTCCCCACGTCACCGCCGGGCAGGTACTCCCACTACCGGCTGCAGCTGGTCTCTCCTCATTTTTTTCTGGTTTCTCTCCTCAGCAAAGGTTAATTCTTGTTGTCCAAAAGTGATCTAAATTCTTGGGATCAGGGTACCAATACTTCTACCCCAAAATCTTTTGTCCTCTGAGGCAGAGGGGCCTTTGACTAGTCCAAACCAGTTCTATTCAGTCCTGGAGCATGACTCCTTCTTTCCTTTCACAGTGCAGGGCAGAGACATCAGACACACCACAGGATGTGGAGACAGCATTATGGAGGGAAGGCACATCCCTATTCAGGTCCCAGGTGCAACTCTTCCCTCCCATCTAGATGTAGATCTCTTTATTCACCACTGGGCTTACTCACCCTGTCTCTTGGAATCCCCCAGCCCCTGTCACTCAAACTCCAGACAAGGAATACACAACCTAGCAGAGGCAGGCTTGGATAGTCAAGAAAATACCTACTTTCTAAAAGTGGTATTTTCAAACACAGAATGTTAAAATCAACGTCACTAAAAGATGTATTTATCATTCTGAGTGTGGGCATACTAACATTAGATTTTCTGCCATGTTCCCTGAGTCATTTAGGATTATAAGATGTAATAATCTAACTGCCCATTCTGGCCTTTGGAGAACAGGTAGCCTTTCAATAGTGAAAAACAAAAATGGCTGTAATTCACTATTAGGACATGCCACATACAACAGGACATGTCCTACCTTATACTTACAATGCACCCTGCCCTTGTACCTACCATAGGGGCATCTGATATGAAGAAAAGGAAGGTTTAGGGACTGGCAGTGGGTGCACTTGCCCAGTCAGCATGGCAGTACCAGACTGCACACAGGCTCTGCAATGGCAGGCCTTAGACACATGTTTACAGGCTGCTTCTGTAAGTGGCACAACCAGTGCTGCAAGCCCACTAGCAGCATTTAGTTTACAAGACCTGGGCACACTCAGTGCAATGAACTTGGGTCTGACAAATAAACTAAATTAGCCAATCATGGAGTCACTAATCCATACAACAATTTAACATAGAGAGCATATGCACTTTAGCACTGATCAGCAGTGGTAAAGTGCCCAGAGTCATAAAACAGCCAACAACAGGTCAGAAAAAAAGAGGAGGAAGGCAAAAAGTTCAGGGATGACCCTGCAAAAGGGCCAAGTCCAACAAGAAGGAATAGGTATTTTCTTTTTACTTTGTAGTAGAGCAACATTTTCAATTTCGACTAAAAGACTGGAGAGACATTGGGAGGAAAGATCATTGAAATCAGAGTAGGGGTTTAAGATTGGAAGTGATAACATAGCAGAATTGCACTGAATGTAAAGGTTGATGTTTTTTGTGTTATTGAACCAGGTAGTAGTACTTTTAGGTTGGCCAAGAGTTGCAGAATGAGATAGGTGCAGAGAGAAGGGGATGAGGAAGTGGAAGAGGTCAGAACAGTCTACTTGAATAGGGTCAATAAATAGTAGTTAGCACATCTGCTTTTGACATAACAAGGTCAAGAACTGAGCCCTTAAAAAGTGTTGGTTTTGTGCAGTGGTGAATAAGATCATTTCCTTTTTTTAAATTTTTTTTATTGAGACCAAAACATTAAACAATACAGAATCCAACATATACAGCAGAATTGGTAATTAATACAAAATAAACAATGAATTTACAGGTTAGACAGGTAATTAAAGTAAAAGAACATTCCTAATAATTGGGGCTGAAGGAAACTGAGCATAGACATATGATAATAAGAGAATAATTGAAAAAATGCAGCGTGGATAACACTTTTTCTTTTATCCAATCCACTCCGCTACGGGCGCCCAAATTCTAGTTGCAAATTGTCACCGCCTCCCCCCATTACAGGAAAAGACAGAGAATTCTAGCCGATGGATAGCTAATAGTCTTGCACGCCACTGCACAAATGTAGGAGCTTCCGGAGAAAGCCACTGAGAAGTTATGCACAGCCGAACCTGCGACATAGCAATGAATATAAGGGCAGATTCATTTAAGGCATTACTGCCAGGTAGTGTATTGCCCACCTCTACCCCAAAAATCACAAGTGCCGGAGTCATTATACATCTGATCTTAAGTGTGGTAATAATAAAACGCTCAATATCATCAAGAAAGCCACGGAGGGATAAACAGGAATAGAACATATGTATTGCATCAGCTGCCAGCAGCCCACATCGTGCACAAGCATTTCCCTTTGTGGCACCCCATTTTGCAATCTTAGCGGGTGTGTAATATAAATCAAACATTGCCATATAACTTTGAGTCTGGAGCGAACCTGACACAATAACCTGACTGGCAAGTTCCAACACAAGGTTAGATCAATACCAGCCATGCCTAATTTCAATTCCCACTTAGCACTTTGAGCTGTCAAATCATCAGGAAGATCTGAAACAATATATTTGTACAAAATTCCAATTCTACTTCTCTTCTTAATCAGTTCAATAAATGGTACTTTCTCCAGCATACCAGGAGTTTTCTTCAAACATTTTTGGGTAAAACTTTGGATCTGCAAATACTTGAAAAAATCACGAGGAGATAATTTAAATGTATCCCTAATATCACTAAAGGATATGACTGCAGCATCCTCAACCATACCACCCAACCCATTCACACCTTTACTTTGCCAACTGTGCATAACTTGATCCTGGAAGATGCTAGGAAACATTTGAGTGGCTTTAAAAGGCGTATATATATTCATATTTGAGATAGCTAATTTCCTCCTAATCAGTCGCCAGATGGTGCATGCAGTGATCAAGACTTTAAAGCGAGTTCTCGTATAGGAGCTGGGTTCTTGAACCTCGAGCAAAATACCTTTTGCAGCAGCTCCCAATCCAATCTCAAAAATAGTAGGACTATTACAAACTGGAATGTTTGCTTTTTCTCCACAAATCAGCACGCCCATTGCTTGTAACATTGCAGCCCAATAATACATGCTTAGACTAGGAACAGCCCAACCCCTTCGATCACGAGGGAGACACATCAATTTGGCTGCCCTACATGAACGCCTGTAGCCCAATAAAAACCTTTGACAAACTCTATCTGCCTTTGCCAAACTTATTTTAGTAAACTAAAGAGGGATAATCCTAAACAAATATAAAAACTTAGGAAGGATTAACATTTTAATAACGCTGCAGCATCCATATAAAGATAAATGCAGGCTGTCTAATCGCTCTAATTAAGTATTAACCTCATCTATAACAGGTAGGATATTTAAATCCGGAATAGTGTCCACTGCGGAGGTTATACGAACCCCTAAGTACATGGCTTCGGGAACCACTGGGGCATCTGATATTGCCATGCCAGATGTCTGAACTACCTCCGTCTTAGAGACATTGAGCTTGTAGCCCGATATTGCCCCAAAACATCCTGCTAATTGCTTAAGTTCACTGAACGCGGATGAGACGTCTGATGTTATAACAACTATGTCATCTGCGTACGCTAACAGATTATACAATATATTACTAGCTCTTATTGGTTTTATACCCTGATTGGCCATGATCTTAGAAAGAAAGGGGTCTATATACAAGGCAAACAACAGGGGGGAATAAGGACACCCCTGTCGTGTGCCTCTAGTAATAGGGAAAGAGCTTGTCAGCTGGCCAGAGATACGAAGTTGCGCTCTTGGAGAGATATGCATTGCACAAATTGCCTGTATGAATTCTTTTGGAAATCTCTTTCACTTCAGAATGGCCCACATAAACCCCCAGGAGACCCTGTTGAACGCCTTCTCGGCGTCCAACAGGATCAACCCGAGGGGAGAGTTCATAACATGAGCCCAGTCTAATAATGCAATGGAACGTCTGACATGGTCAGCTGTATCCCGGCCCGGAATGAATGCATGCTGATACCGAGAAACCAGAGGGGTAATCACCTGCACAAGTCGGCCTGCCATTATTTTTGAGTAAATTTCAGAATCACTGTTAATTAAAGAAATCGGCCTGAATGATGATGGCAACAACTCAGGTTTACCCTTTTTTTAAACAAAACTATGTTTGTATTTTGCTATGATTCCGGCACTATACCCATCTGGGCTGCTCTTAATACCTCAAGAAAGATCTGGTTAATTTCTGGTAAAAACATCTTATAAAATTCTAATGGGACTGCATCAGGACCACTGGCCTTGCCATTAGCCAAAGATTTTACTGCCGTCACGACCTCCTCCCATTGAATGGGGGTGGCCAGGAGTTCAGCCTGTTCTGGGGAGATAACAGCGGTCTCAAGACCTACTAAAAAATCTTCGGCAGCACTTTCTACATTAAGCCTGGATGCGTCTTCTCGATATAGGCAGGAATAAAATTCCAGGAAGACTTCATTGACCTTTTCCTGTGTATCATAAATTATTTCACGTTCATCTTGAATTTTTAACACCTGACTCTGAACACTTCGCTGACGGAGTCTCTTGGCGAGGACCCTACCCGAATTCTCCCCAAACTCAAATATTTCTGTACGATATTGTAAATACTTTAACGCAAGATCCTTTCCAAGAGACTCCAAGAACCCAGCCTTAAGAATTGCCACCTTTTGTAGGCTAGAGTCTATATCATTCCCATCCTTGATATCTAAAGTCAATGCAATTTCAGCCTCCCGAAGCTCTTTGACCCTGTTGCGCATCCGCTCCTGTTCTAAATTCCACCTATAAGAAGAGAAGCTTTTAGTCTCGCCCCTTAATACAGCTTTCATCGTGTCCCAGACCACTTGGTTTGTGGCGGAGCCCCTATTAATGTTCAAAAATTGAACAACCCAGTTTTTTAATATGTGAGCAGTACCCCTCATTAGATAATAACTTCCTCTCAAACGTCCAGTCTCTAGGTGGTTTCCTAGTTTGTGGCAAGGACATTCAGCGACCAATGGATTATGATCAGACAGGAGCCGTGGTGAACAAAAAATAGTACTAACAGCTGCCACCTGTTTGGACAAGAAAACAAAATCCAGCCTAACATTTTTCTTATGAGGTATAGAATAGAACGTAAATCCATCCTCTGTTTTCTTATGGAGATACCATAAATCTACAAGACCATTCTCCTGAAGAAGAGCCTGCAGGACTCTAAACACTTTTGGTTTCCTCCCCACGTAATTATAAGCACTGACAAGATCAAAATCGCTTGATATATTAATGTTCATATCTCCACACAGGAGGAGTGGACTAGGCCATGCTGCCAATTCAACATATAAGTGTTTAAACACATCAGGGTCGTCTAGATTCGATCCATATACATTACAAATTGTTAACAATTTACCATCTATGAGCATTTCCGCTATGGCCCACCTACCCATGCCATCCCCCAATGTCCTTTTACATATACCAACACCCCTCTTTAAGTATATAGCAACCCCTCTAATCATGGATGTCTGTTTAAAGCAGACTGACAGCTCAAACCCAGGAAGCCTTAAGCATTCCCGCTTCCCCCATGGAATGTGTGTCTCCTGTATACAGAGTATATCTACTCGCATAAAATTAACTATTTTAGAGAAAAGAGCCTGCTTTTTAGCATCGTTGAGGCCAGAGATACTCCAGGTGCCTATAGCAAGTTTATCCTGCCCCATCATGATATTAGAAGACAGAACCTAGATGTGTTCCCTCAGTCTATGTGATAAACCATAATGCCTGTCTACCAATACATAAACAACCTGTACTACCAATTCTGAAAAATAAGTCTCACATTTTTTACGTTTTACAACTACCCCTCTCACCCAACCCCACCCCTTACCACCCCCTAGTACCCCTAGAACTCCCTTCCCCTCCCCTCACACCCCCACCACCACCCAAATAGAGGCTTAAGGACACAGTCCTCAGTGATGTTGAGGTGCAACAACCGTTCCCCCACCCCCATCGAATTCCCTACAACACGCATATGGTACTTTCTTACCCAATTCTCAAACGTAATTAATTACTAGCTCCTCGTAGCTGTGTTAATTCACTTTAGAGTTTCAAAATCTTAATCATAAATTCTTAGAAACTATAGATAGCATAGTTAGGGAGACAACCGAAAAATAGGATTTCCAAGATAAAAAACTGCGAAAATAGTTATTGCAGAAAGGTTTCTCCTATTCCACCTATGTATATGAACAGTTACAATTGACATCATTGTCTCCTCAGAATGAGCCTTATACCAAACACATAAAGTATCGAATTAAATCAGAAAACAAAAATCGAGGAGTACATATTTGTTTAGAAAGAGAGATACACTCATTAATATTCCCGCAAATAATTGACATTGTGATTAACCCTACCCGCCACCAAACTTTCGAAGTATCTTAGAAACAAATAATCAGTTATAAGCTCAAAATATCAAGCTCCAGTTCTCCAATTCTAGGTAGGACATTTAACCCCATTTTAGTATTTTTTAACATTTTTTGTATTTTTTGCATTTTTATCCTTTTGTAACATTTTTTTGAGTTCAGATAAGTAGTCCTGCGCCATCCTACTAGAGGTAAAATACCTCGTTTGACCATTAGTAATGACCTTAAGTTTAGAGGGATTGGGCAGGAAGACCTGGGCTCCTACTGCTTGAAAGGGAGCAAATAATTTCTGCATTTGCCATAGTTCGTTAACAGTTGTCAGACAGAAGTCCGGGCGAACAAAAAACTCGCACCCCATACCAGTCCGTTTTTTTTACAGGACGCGCTAAATCATAAAGAGCTTCTCGCAGCAAATAGTTATTCAGACAGATTAATATTGCCCTTGGGTATGAGTTTTGATCACCCTGTCTGTCTCTTCCACGCTGTCGCACTGCAAATGGGAACCTATGAGCTCGAATTACTTCCTTTTCCCAGTTCCATGTTGCCAGTTCTAGAAATGCCTCCTTAAACAACTGAACAATAAGCTTGCGAGGATCAGCCCCTTCTTTTGTTTTTGCAATCCCTAGTATGCGCAAGTTATTACGGCGTGATCTATTTTCTAAATCCGTGAGCTTCCAGTCCACATCAGCTTTCGAATTCTGTAAGGACACTACTGCGGTTTGTTGCTTCACCAAAGTATCTTCTACTGAGGATACTCTCTCCTATACTTCCACCACACGTAATGTAACTTCTGCGCATGTTTTAATTAATCGCCATACAGTATTCTGTAATTTCCTTACAGCACCTTGCGTTCGCTGCCCTTCCATTTTTGTTTCACTGCGATGTGTCATAACAGTCTTATAAATCAGACCCACCATTATTGACTCCTCTTCCAGCTCCTCGTCCAAGTTAATCTGGCCGAAAGGCTGTACTTGATCACGCTGAACTCCTTCACTGACATCCTTTATTTTCCTTACCGTATCCTGGGACTGAAACTTTTCAGGGTCTTCCCCTTCTTCATAGTCCGGAATATCCCCCCAGTCCCCAAGATTACTAACACTATCCAATTCATGTTCCTTGTCAGAGAGGGTTGTTAAGTCCGACATAGAATAGAATTTTCCATCTGCCTCAGATTCAGGCTCCTTATCCTTATCCAATGCCATAGTTGATAATTCCACATTCGAGCCTGACACAGAGATGACATCTTTTAGAGCAATTGCCGGAGTGGGTGCCTCCATCTGGTCCGGGTTCCTATTCGTTCAACCCTCTTCAGCCCCAGCTCCCACAACACTATTTTTACTAATAGGCTCATTATTCAGCTCATTAGTCAATTCAAAGTTTTCCTTCGGCCTGGCACCTCTCCTTTTATCAAAGATCGCTGCCACTGCCACTGTTTTTTGCTTAGTAGGTGTCTCTTGAGACTGGTGGACTGCGGAGTCTCTATAATGGCTCTGTAAATCTCCTAGTGCGCCTTGCCCCCCTCGCACTTGTATCTATGAGGCAGCCACTGACCCGGGCTGCGATTTTACATTTTGGCCGTTAGTTTTTCCTCCTACACCTGCTCCTAAGACCGCCCTGGTCGAGCCGCTATCTGCACCAACAATATTGGACTTGTAGACCGCCCCTCTGGTTTTAGTTCCATTACTAACTTCATCTGCGGGGGTGCTCTGTTCCCCACTTATTGAGGTCTCAACCAGTGCTTCTGCAGCAGCCCCGCCTTTATTCCTGAGATTGCCCTTTCCTTTCGGCGCCATCCTGTTAACAAACAAAGTCTATCGCTGCTGTAAATCTCGAAAGAAAAGTCTCTAATTAACTCGGCTCTCTATAGCCGCTTTACCTTCAATACTGCAGCCGTGAGAGAAACCTCGAGCACTCCGCTCCGCTCCGACAACAAAAGCCCCCGGAGCTGTAGAAAGTCAGATGCAACAATGTTGCTACGAGGCCTCCAAAGTTTTCCAGTTCGATACAAGCACTACCGCAGCTCGTCAAACAACACACAGCGGCGAGGGAGAATCAAATGAGTTTTCTCAACCCTGGAACTGGGCGGGAACAGGGCGGTCGGTGTGCTGTAGTCGCTCGGTCGACCAATGCCGCTGAGACCGCTCTCTCCCTATAATGCCATGAACGCCGCAGTAGACGCCAGAAGCGGCCAGCCCGGAGAAAACCCTCTTCAACTGCGCAAGGGTCACGGAGCCGACTCCCGCGAAGACTCAGAGGAGAATCAGCCTTAGAAAAACGGGTAGATACGGCTGGAGGGATAGGAAAATCACCGCTAGTAGGGAATTCGAACGGGGCAATCAGTGGAGCACCTCACACAGCCACAGTTGCGGCCGCCATCTTGCCTCCGAAACTAATAAGATCATTTCCTAAGAGAAAAATGGCCAGCCTGTTGGCAGCTGAGTCTTCTAAAGAGCCCCATTGAAGAATAAAGTCACCCAGAAAAATCTATCTGTCACTTTGAGAAAGTAACCTTGCTTGGTTCCAGCCCCCATACACTCACCTCTCCCAGCCCACATCCCCTCTCAAGCCCTTACTCCTCTCTTCTCCAGTGACCTCCTGCCCTTCTCTGACTCCCCTCATTCCGTCCTTTCACCACAGCCCATCTCCTCCTAAGCTTGAACTCAATACTTCTTTTTGTTCAATATATGTCCATATTATTTTCTTTCCACCATAGCAGCACCGACAATATCTGCCAATCAACATCATATGAGTCTCACTCCCCCTTTTACTCCTACACCCCAACACTCCTTCCTCCCCCTCTCCTTTCTCTCCCTCTCAAGCTGCACTCCCTCCTGGACCGATTGAGCCACTTAACATTCTATGCTCAGCCCTACTCTCCTTAGATAACAAACTATGATATCTTATCTCCTTTATCTCCCAGCTTGAAGCTACCAGCTCACGCTTAAGTGCTAAAATATCCACTTTACCCATCAAACCAATCCCCCTGGTGAGCACTCACTTCCCCAAACTCCCAAGGAGTAGTCTGCTCCCACGCCCCAAAAAAGTATGGTTCTACTATGCCAGGGGAAGGGGGAGGGAAAAAGAAGAGATTGCCATGAGAAGATAGTGGGTCAAGCAATATTACTTGAGAGATGAGTGGTGAAGAGAGATGAAAGGGGTTTGTGCAGAGTTCAGGTTAAAGGGAGAGGGGTAGAATGGGTGGGGTAGAAGAAGAGGGATGGAATAAGGTGGAAAGTTCGCTAAGCGAGCTGGGAGGTCAGGCTGTAGGAAAAAAGGATTGATAATAGGGTTGTTAGCATGGTGGAGTGAAAGATTACTTCAGAATTCCAGGATGGTGCTGAGGGGTAAACAAAAGTGCTGGCCATCAGTATGGCTGTTGTGTTGAGGGTACCATCCCATTTTGAGAGGAGCAGATTGGGAGATGGGGAGATAGGGAAGCAGGGGAGAAGGAGGGGAATAGGTCTGCTAGGGAGGAGCCTGCCTATTCGTGTCCAGAGGGTCGAAAGAGATGAGAGGGAGTTGCTGGAGGAGTTAGTTGAAGAATCAGGGGAGATCACAGGCCCAGGGATGGGGAACAGGGGCTGAAAGAGGTAGTCGACAAGAAAGAGACATGTGTTTTTAGCTTGAATCAAAACATTGCCATTGCTATAGAGTGAGAAAGTGAGTGAGCCATTGAAACAAGTAGAAGGGGAGATTTTTAGTTAGTGCACATGAGGGATAGAGCGGGAGGAAGTAACATTGAAGGAGTTGCTGAAGATAGTCTTCTAGGGAGGGATATCCTAGGTGAAGAAAATTAGGTCAGTTTTAAGCCTCCCATAATGACCCCTATGGTATTGTTCACAGGTGTTATATTTGAACCGTTTTGCTGATTCTTTGGTGAAATTTGTGGGTGGTAAATGATCTTGAAGCAGTTGACTCCAGTCTTTACACGACTGGTTGACATAGTTAAAAAATGAAGAGGGTGAGGAAGGGAGGGAAGATGGGAAGAGGAGAAATGCGCCTCGAGGGTAGCGACAGTGAGTAGATGCAGTAGGAGGAGATGGCACATAGCTTTGGGGAGCATTATTTAAGACATGTGAAAGGAGAGGACAGGTTTTGAAAATAACGTTGATGAAGCTGAGACTCTGGGGCAGGAAGTGTTCCAGTCTAGGGAAGATGAACATTGATGCAGCATATCTCTGGTAGTGTAGGAAGTGACCTTCTTTTGTGTCAGATGGCTTGTGCTGCTGAGACCTTAAATAGGGGTCCATTAGGATGGCGGACGGATCTCCAACGCCATGCAGTCGGTGGCGATCGGTCCACCATCCTTGCCCGTCCGCCACCTTTCTTCCCCCGCCATATTACAATGGCAGGGAGACCGTGGCAGAGGGGAAGACCGTCCGCTGCTTTTTTGCCGTGGTCGCCGGAAAAGACCTGATATGGTGGCGCCATCCTAATATGGCTGGCGGTGTCTGATAGACACCGCCAGCCATATTAGGATGGCGTGGGAGGAATTACTTTCCGTGGCGGCATATGGTTCCTGCTTTGGGGGCCCGTTGCGGGCCCCCAGGGTGAAGGGGGTGAGGGGAGCACATGGGGGGTGCCTATGGTACCCCCTTGCGTTTCACAGCACAACATGGCAGGCACCTGTCATGTTGTGCTGTGAAATGCACAACAAGCATTTTTCATATTGCGGCGGCCGGTGCTTTAAGCACAGTCCGCCGCAATGTTAAAAATGCGGGATTCACCCGCCACTGTGGCGGGTGCATCCTAATTGGGGGCACGGTTTCTCCGCCCTTGTGGCGGACGGTACCAGCCCCCGACAGGATGGCGGACGGACTTTGTCCGTCCGCCATCCTATTGGACCCCTTAGTTCGCAAGGCGCTCCAGGAGACCTCATTTGTTTCAGCCTTCACAGCAGGGGAGAGGATGGGTCTATTTTGCTACCAATGAGTAAGCTGTGAGACTGAAAATTAGTGTCCTTTGACCATTTTTAATGCTGTGAGAGTATTGTAGGTTCTTTGTCAGTTTCAACCATTTTTGCCTTGTGGGTGGATTCAGTCCACTTCCAGTTTCTACCATTAGTTCCAAGGCTGAACTGTTCAGAATGGCCACAATTATGATCCTTGGAAAACAACATGGGGTAACAACATGGAAGTTCCAGGTTGTCATGTTATGGGTGCTGCTAGGATGTGAGTGATTCAGTCATCAGCGTCTCTGTGGTTGCTGGGAATATTGGAAGCTGAGACAGCAAACACCAGTGGTGGAGCAGGTCTGCTCCAGGAGCACAGCAGGGCAGCACAGAGGACAAGCAACCCCAGTCAGGGGAACATCCAGGTCAGTGTCCTGTGGATGAGGGCGGCAAGCTAAGGGATTGAGAGAGTCTCTGGTATAAACTCTGCACCAATAACAGTCTCCTACTCTGAGCCACCGCTTCAGTTCCTGAGCTCAATGTGCCAAGCAGATCTGTGTTCAGCTGGAAGGTGGGGGCAGTGATATTGCAACCACCCTCCTGCTCTCCCAGCTCTACCTCTGAGCCACTTGTCTACAGCGTGTGCAGTGGAACCGTCAAACTTGTGCAATTAGCCATCCGGTGGCCCAGGGCCTGACTGGGAGTGAAAGCCAAGCACAGTCTCCAGAGCCTTGAGGTGAGTCCTCACATTTCGGTCCAAGGCACATACTTCCCTCTGCAGCTCTGCGGTGCCTTGCTTTGCCCAGAAGCCAACCAGTCCCTCTCCTTGGCAGGGTTTGGTTCCACCCTGGTCATGATTCCTCGAGGCGCATGGTGGTCGTGCTCTATTTCTTTTTTCTGGTGTAATTCATTTATTTTGTCTGCTTCATTGTGCTATTTTCATTTATTTTTCTGCTAATTTCTGTAATTTCAGGGATTGTTGCTCCCCCTGGTCGCCCCTTCTCTTCCCGCCACCACTGACCCCTCCCCCTACCGCCCGCCTCCCAGCTTCTCGTCCCTCCCCCCTCCCCAACATCATGGCGACCGCTGTGCAGTCACGCAGCGGTGCAGCAAGCCCGACTGCGCCCATCCGCGCCTAGACCGTGCCCAGTGCCAGACCCCCTGGCCCCCATGAGAACCACAATGCCAAATGCTGCTACGATACCAAAACACTCCACACACTCAACAACGGCTGATCCTCTGCCTGCTTCCAGGCCACCCCGAAGCTCACCCACGGGCCCTTCACCTGCCGACACTGCAGCTACACCTGCCAGCGCACACCTGCACATCTTGCCCACCCAACCAAAGCGGACCACAACCACCTCAGATGCATCCTGCTCAACACCCGCTCCATCCACAAGCACGCCGTCAAACTCTGGGTCATACTTGATTTAACCTCCCCGGAAGTTTCTTTCCTGATGGAGACCTGAATAAACTCCTCTTTTTTTTTTTTTTATTGAGCAGGACCAAGTGGAAACAATCATTATTTACACAACACAGAAAGGAAAAAACATTTTAAGGATGTGAACCAAAATCATCATTGTCACTTCATCAATCAGCAAAGAAATCCCAGACCCTCGAAAACTTCTTAATGGCTCCCACCTCGCTTAGCATATGCTTCTTCGAAGCATTTTGTACGTTTCATTTTGCTCAACCATTTCTCAAACAAAGGTATTTCCAGTGACCTCCAGTTTTGTAGAATCAATGAACGGGCAACCAACATAGTAATGGCAAGAAAACGTCCCTGAGAATCAGAGAGAGTAGCCTCTCTAATACCTATACCAAACAGAGCAGCTTCTACTGAAGGTTTGTAAGTTTTCATAATCGCACCACTAAAATATGCAAATATTTTTCCCCAAAAACTTTTAACTTAGGACAAGAAAAAAAGAAATGTCGCCATCCCCCTTCTGCTAATGTCTCACAACAAAAACAGCTATTTATCACCTCTGGATATTATTATTATTATTATTATTATTATTATTATTATTATAGGAGTTTATAGAGCGCCTGGTGACGCCTCCCGGCGTGTCCCCGCGCTTAGGAGAGAGTATTACTTGGGCGGAAGAGAGACAGGCAGCAATCAGAGAAATTAACTGATGAAAAGATGAGTTTTTAGAAGTTTCCTAAAGGATGTTTCGCTTATTTCCTGTCTAATGTTCATGGGGAGGGTGTTCCACTCCTTAGCCGCAAGAGTGCGGAAGGATCTGCCTCCAAGTCTGGCTTTTTTTGGGCGTGTGGTTTTAAGTAAGCCTGTTCCCTTAGAACGTAGAGATCTGGAGGGTTCATAAAGGGAAACTAGGTCGGACAGATAGGAGGGTGCTCTCTGGTGAATGATCCTATGGCACCAGAGGAGTGCCTTGAAAGTTAGCCTCTTTCTAATGGGCAGCCAATGCAGAGTATCCAAGGACGGTTTAGATGGAGCTCTGCGCGGGAGTCTGAGCACAAGGCGTGCCGCTGAGTTTTGCAGGACCTGCAACTTCCTAATGTTTTTTTCAGAGGTGCCCAACAAAAGCACACTCCCGTAATCAATGCGGGAAGTGATCAGAGCTTGTGTCATGGTGCGCCTGGAACTCAATGGGAGTAGGTCCATAGTACGGCTGAGTGTCTTCATAACTCCAAAACATTTTCCAACTGTTTTTCTAACATGACTGTCATATGAGAGTTTGTTGTCAATCCAGACACCTAAATTTTTGGCCTCCTGACTGGGGGTAGGTATTGGTCCCAGACATGTAGGCCACCAGTCCTTGGTCCAATTGGTGTTGTTTCCCCCTATAATGAGCACCTCTGTTTTCGTCCCGTTTAATTTGAGACAGTGCTCATTCATCCATATGGCCAGCTTGCACATACAGGATTTGAAGTTGTCGGCCTCCGAGGAGGGGGATTGGGACAGGGAGATCAGGAGTTGTGTATCGTCGGCGTAGGAGACAAGCTCCACGCCGAACGATTGGACCACCTCTGCCAAAGGTGTCATATATAAGTTGAACAGGGTGGGGCTCATATACTTTGTTTAATACTTCTGGAGTATAATAAACCATCCAGTTAGAAAAAAATGTCATTCTTCGGTAATTAGCGGCTCTCAAAACATTATTACCTAAAAATTAGATCCTTTGCCAATCTTATAAGAAAAAGCACATTGTGTATGAGCTTCGACTTTCTCCAACATCTTTACCATCAAAGGAGATTCATCTTGATAATTCAATAATCAATATCAGTTGCCTACTCCAGACAATCTTAATACGTAAAGTGCAGAAGCAATTTTGCCAGGAGGGATGTTGAAAATAAAATTACATTTTTTCCAAAAATGTATAATTTGAATACATTCAAAAAAAGAAGGTTTACTAGGACCCGAACTTCTAGCCTGGGACTTCTTCCCAGGTAATCAGCCTACCCTGTATGCCCAATTGATTCACAATTCCAAAACCTGAAGCGTTCCATTTTTCAATTGAGTAGAATGAATATATAAACCTAAATCCCGACACTTGGTTAATTTTCAGGAAAAAACCCAGTGAAATCCTTTTGATTAAAAACCATACACAATCGGTTAGAGAAATCTAAAAATGTTTTATAGCGTTTTTTTTGGGGAAGTTTTGTAGTCTTTAGGAAAGTGGGAAGCTGAATTCCGGCCTCTTGGGTCATCTTGCTGATAAAACATTTTTCGGCCCGGTAAGGTTTCAACAACAGATTGGCTACATAGTCAAAAAATGATGCATCATAATAAAGACGAAAAGTTGGAAGTGCCAGCCCCCCTAGTTGAGTATCTAATTGCTGAGTTAAAAGCTTAAATATAGCAGTCTTTTTATTCCCTACAAATGACCTAATCATAGCATTGATTCCTTTAAAAGAACTAACGTTAACCTTGACCGGTAAATTTATAAACAAAAAAATCAAAAGATGTAAAATAGACATCTTAATGAATGCCACTCGTCCTATCACAGTCAAAGGAAGATTGGACCATTTGTTCAACAAATTCTGTATCTTGATACTAGTGACTTCATAATTGTTCTTAACTAAATCCCCATAATGAGCCATAACCTAAATACCCATATACCTAATAGGATCAGTTTTTCTTACTTGTTGTTTTAACTCTTCTGGTAGGCACGCCGGCCTAGAATTAAACATTAAAATTTCGGTTTTGGAAGGGTTAATTTATAACCCCCTATATGTTCAAATTTCTTAAACTCAGCCTGTAAATTAACTTTTTCTGGCTCTATGTACAAGATAGCATCATCAGCAAAAGAAAAAGTTTTAGTTTTTCCATACCTGAGATTGGGGTTTTAATGTTGCTATTAGTTCGTAATCTAATTGCAAGAGGTTCAATAAAAAAAAATAAACAAAAGAGGAGATAAGGGACAGTCTTGCCTTGATCTTAATTAACCCTGCTTGATCCCCATTAACTAAAATCTGAGCCTGTGCCCCCTGGTAAATATTTTTAATCATAGTAATTACACATTGTGGAAACCCAAACCTAGAAAGTGCAAAAAATAATTTATCCCAGTTAAATAAATCAAAGGCTTTTTCTGCATCTACCATCATGATACAGGCAGGAGTCTTATTCAAACTAAAAAAAAATCAAGAGCTTGAATCAAAAAACGGGTATTGGTCGACATCATTCGGCCTGCAATAAACCCTGTCTGATCACCATGTATCACTTCTCTGGCTGCAGAAGTAAACCGCTGTGCCCAAATTTTCATAAAAATTTTGTAATCAGTGTTCAATAAACAGATCGGACGGTAAGAGTTCTGATTAGGAGAAGGTTTACCCTATTTTACAAAGCTAACTACTATCGCTTTTTTTAATTCAGGGGGCACAGCCCCACCTGTTTTAATAAACTCAAATAGCTTTACCAATAAAGGGGTCAACTCTTTCACAAAGCATAGATATAATTCACTCGGAAACCCCCCACATCCTCCCCACAAGCTTTTGCGCCCGACAGAGATTCAATAGTGGCCGCGATCTCAACTTCTGTAATTTTCGTCTGTAGCATTGTCGCTACATTCGGGGATATTTTGGGAAATTGGAGTGAGGTAAAATACTCCTCAATCAGTTCAGGATTAACCAAGTTATTGATAGTATAAATTTGTTGAAAATGATTAAGAAATATTCGAGGAATATCAGCTCTATCCGTTACTACAGTATTAGATTGGGGGTCTATTTTTCTAAGTTGCAAGCGGACTCTTGTCAAGCCCGAGCTGACCAGGCAAGCATCTCACCCACCATTTAACTTTCTTCATAAACCTTCTGACAATAAGTTTGGGAAATATTTATTTCTTCCAAAACAAAAAAATCTCTTAAAGCCTTCCTTGCCTGTTCCAGCGCAGTCCGATATAAGGGGCCCACCGGATTGGCAGCATGTATTAGTGACTGCAGAAGCTGGACTATTTTATCTAAACGTTCCCTGGTTTTCTTAGCGGAGGCTGCGAACATCTGTCCACGGGCTGCAGCCTTAAACCCCCCCAACAGAGAACATTCCAACAGTCCCTTCATTAATGGAAAAGTAATCTTTTTTCCAACCTCTAAATTCCTCAAGCCAAACTGGGTCTTGTAAAAGAAGGCAGTCCATCTGCCACTTGGACCTACACTTTTTAGGAGAGCCCATTTCTATACATACTTTAACATAGGAATGGTCAGAAAAAACATTGATACCAATATCTGCCTCGCTAAAAATCATGAGCGGGAAAGCAAAAAAAAATCAATTTGAGATGCCGTTTGATGTTGGCGTGAATAACAGGTATATTGACGAATAGTTTGATAAAAAAAACGCCATGCATCGATTAACTGAAGATCATCTACCAATGCATCAAAAAGCTTCTTTGTTTTGGGCCTCAATTGTTTTTCCCCGCTATTTGAAGTGTCCATTTTTAAATCCTGAAAATAGTTAAAATCACCCCCAACACAATTTGCCCCGAAACCCCAATCAAACGTTTATAAAGTGAACGCGAAGCAGATTTGTCATCAAATATTGACCCATAATACCTAACGAAATTCAAAAGCTGCCCATTCAATGACACCTGAACCCACATCCACCTACCCTTTGGGTCCCTTTCTTCCTGAAGAAACACCCATTCAAATTCACGACAAAAATATATAGCTACCCCTCGCATTGCAACACCTGCAGAATAAAAAAACACCCTTGAAAACATTTCAGGAATAAAGCATTTTGGGGTATTAGATTTTAAATGACTTTCCTGCAACAGAAGAATGTGAGGTCTTAAAGTAACTAGCCACCTAATTCACCCCCATTATTGCGTCTGTACAAAATTCCATTAACATTAACAGAGAGAATTTGGCAATTACTAAATAAACTCATTTTAGTAAAAAGAGAAAAAGAATCAAAAGCTTAACATACTGCAATTTTGTTCCAAATTGATTCCTACTCCCTTTGACGCCTTCCTTATAGCACCTGCTAATTTTTACAACTCCCCCATCCACCCTAACCCTCCCACAAAAAAACCCTCCACCTCTTAGAGAATGTGGCTATTCCCGCTAACCACAAACACCCCCTCCCCAAAACACACATTGGTGCCCTGATATTGCACCACACAGTGATCTCCCCCCTCGAAAAAAATAATAATGTAAAAAACAACTCTGTACACATTTTAAATCGTCAAAATCAGAGAAGAAAAATAAAAAAGGGCGAAAAATGTTTTTTTCAAAAAGCAAGAGAAGAGCAACCAGTCAATTATTTTCCAGCAGAAATTGTCTTAAGCAGCTCCTGCGCCTCTTCTAGATGAGTAAATAGATGGAACTTTCCATGGACAAGAACTTTAAGTTTTGATTGTTGTGCAATTGAAGCTTGTGCCCCTTGAGCCTTAAAAAAGTAGAGTAACTTCACAAACTCTTTTCGTCTCTTGGCCGCCGCTGCTGACATATCAGAAACAATTCTGCATTTGGCTCCATTTTCTATTTCAAATTGACGTGACTGACAAGCCGGGCTGAAGACAGCTGAAATGCCAGAAACCGGTCCTCGGAAGCTTGTTTCCGGTCCACGGAAGGCATGGCTTGGCAGTTCGGGCTGAACTGTACCCATGAGTCACAGGGTCAGACTGATTTGCAGATGGCCATGTCTGAACTGGGGTGGCAGAGTGGGCTAAAGAACGGTGATGGATTAAACCTAGATCTGTTGACTGGGTGTGAGTGTTTGATTAGTTCAGATTCTCCGTCCATCACCACCCTCTTTTGTACCGCTTTGTTCGCCATAAGTTGGCAGGGTATGCTCAGACGTGAGTCCCTTGCTCACTTTGCCACTGGATTCAAGCAAGCCGGGCTGAATACGGCTGAAATGCCAGAAACCGGTCCTCGGAAACTTGTTTCCAGTCCAGGGAAGGCATGGCTTGGCAGTTCGGGGTGGACTGTTCCCATGAGGCACAGGGTCAGACTGATTTGCATATGGCCATGTCTGAACTGGGGTGGCAGAGTTGGCTAAAGAACGGTGATGGATTAAACCCAGATCTGTTGACTGGGTGTGAGTGTTTGATTGGTTAAGATTCTCCGTCCATCACCACCCTCTTTTGTACCGCTTTGTTCGCCATAAGTTGGCAGGGTATGCTCAGACGTGAGTCCCTTGCTCACTTTGTAACTGGATTCAAGCAAGCCGGGCTGAAGACGGCTGAAATGCCAGAAACCGGTCCTCGGAAGCTAGTTTCCGGTACAGGGAAGGCATGGCTTGGCAGTTCGGCTGGACTGTTCCCATGAGGCACAGGGTCAGACTGATTTGCACGTGGCCATGTCTGAACTGGGGTGGCAGAGTGGGCTAAAGAACGTTGATGGATTAAACCCAGATCTGTTGACTGGGTGTGATTGTTTGATTGGTTCAGATTCTCCGTCCATAACCACCCTCTTTTGTACCACTGGATTGCAGTGGTCAGAACTTTTTCCTTTACACGATAATCTGTGAAGTTAGCCAGTATCGTGCGGGGGAATTTTTCGTTTGGAGAAAGATGGGCAGGGACCCGATGAGCCCTGTTTAGTGTTAAGTCCCCAGCAAAATCAGGTAACACTTTCTTCTTTATAAACGTTTCGACCCACTTTCGAGTATGACCCCATTCAAGCCGTTCCGGAACACCTACTATCTGAAGATTAGAGCGGCGAGAAAAATTCTCAAGTTCCTTAATTTTATTCTCTATGATTATTCTTTCAAGGGACACAGAGTCCACTTGTTGAATAACACCAATCATTTGGACTTCGAGGGAGGAGATCCTCGATTCAGCCTCCTGAATACGAACGGAATACTAGCAACAGCTTCCTCTATTTATCCCAAGAGGTGCTGGATTGATAATATTTCTCGCTGTTGAGTTTTCTTCATATCTCTGATTTCGTCCAGAATCATATTTAACATAGTTTTAATATCCATCTGGCATGCAACAACCTTTTCATCCATGTGGAGTGGTGTGGCTCACTGGTTAGAGACGGCAGACCCGAGAGCAGAGGACGGCCTGGGACCAGGGTTCAATTCCCTACGCGGCAGGGTCGTGGACCAGGGTCAGCGGACTCGATAATTCTCACCTCGGTGCCTACTCTAACCAGGAATCACACTCGGCAACTCTGGGCATTAGCTTGCCTCATCTCCACAAGGGCCCCTACATACGCCGGAGATGCCTGGTTTCACCTTGGAGATACCCAGTAGGGACTATCTCACAGGGAAAGCCAGGACGGGTTCCCCAGCGGTCTACTGCGCAGAGATACTCCTTCGGGAGTCGATTCTAGCGCATTAGAAACCCACAATTAAAATCCTGAGATATAGAGACAGGCTCTGGTTGATACCCGTCATTATCCTGATCAGCCACAGCAGCTAATGAAATAGAACTACTTTCTGCCAACATTTGGGGGAATAAGAGAGCTGAGGGCATTCATTTTTCTGCGGGGGGCTGCCAACATTGCTTGTCAGACTCCCTACGAGCCTGAACCTGGCCCAAGGAGATGTCCTTTGGTTGCATTTGAGGAGTGTTAACGCTGGTATGATGAAGAGAAGGCGGAGACTGAGGAAGTGGGGTTGCAGTGGCGATTGCCCTGGACGCAGCATTAAGTAAGATTGGAGTCAGGGGGTCTAAGACTGGAGCCTGAGCCTGTACCGGAAGGGGGTGCCCCCCAGAGAAAACAACCCTAAAGATTCAGAGGGAGCGTCCAAAGAATATACTTATTCCACTGATTCCGTCGGAGAATCACCTGTTGTTGGATCCCCTGTATCCCCCGTAACACCCTGCATGAGAACATCCTTTCTCGATTTACCAGACAAAATGGGGGGCTACACTCTTCTTCATAAAAAGAGGAAAGTCTCTGCTATTTTTCAGCTCCGGATCTGACCGCAACTCAGAGATCCCTAACTGAAGATTTGGAACTTTAGAAGCAACTTCTATGGGCACCAACAATCTTATCTCTTTTAAGGGGGAATACTCAATCCCTGAACTTTGAGAGCTAAAAGAGGACTCAGCCTGATGTAGTTTATTACTCCCCTTGGACTGATTTAGTTTGGCTTTTGCAGAGCGTGCTTTATTTTTAGAGGTAATCACAGCGTCCGGTTTTACTGCTGCTGCCGCCAGCTTAAGCTGCTTCCTCATCGTGCCACTTTATTAAACTAAGCTTATTGAATTGAGCTCTGTAGTTTGAAGTTTTCTACTGCCTTCACATGGAGGATTTGATCCTATTATCCCAGCCTCCCACTCCCTCTATAGCCAAAAAAACAAACTTTTTTCCTTTTTTCTTTTTCTTTCCTCCCACCTTCCTTTATTAGGAGATTCTTTGTTCGCCATTCCACTCAATTTATCCAATCAGCAGTCCCGGCTATATATATACTTCACATCAAAAGCACTGGTAACTATCGCCATTCCCCAGCTCTCACCAGTTGTGAGCAGATTCCACCGCCGTCGTCACTCTTCAGATTGTTGAGAGTTCCATTTTAAATTGCAAACTTTAGTAAGATCCTCATATCTCGTAGCTCTCAGTGCCCCACCTCCAGTCTAACTTGCACTTTTCTTATTAGACTGCTACCTGCAGCATATGAGCTGGAGCGTCAATTTTACCCCATCCAGAAACAATAGAAAACAGAGGCAGAAAATACCTTGCTTCTAGTTGAAGTATAGCCCACACTGACCTCCATGCCGCATACAAACAGTGCTTCTGCAGGCACATAAGAGAAAGAGAAAGCCGGGGAAAGTGCAGCTCAATTTTGTCTCTCAGTCTGCAGCACCTCAATGCATTCTGAAGTCACAGCCGATCGCCAGACTCCAACGTTGCTCCTCAGTGCCCTCTCAAGGTACAGAGTGCAACGGAATCACGTAAAATGCAATTTCACTGTCCGCAGCCCACCCGTAGCTCCTCAATGCCCTCTCGAGCTGCAGCACGCCAAACGCCAAACTCAAGCGGCTGCCATCAATCGGGGGGAGGAGCATCACCCAGCCTACGCGCTAGCGGTAAGCGACATCAGCCCATCCCACAGACTGGATGAACTCCTCATTGGCACCTTGGCTACAAGATCACCCGCAGGGACCGCACCAACAGACCAGGAGGAGGAATCGCCATCGTCCACAGAAATACCATCAGAATCTCGACCAACACCGAGGACACCCTCAGCACCGCCGAACACCTTCACTTCCAGATCCACATCGATCCCAACACCACCCTCAGAGGAACCCTCCTGAACAGACCCCCTGGACCCCGTCCACAGTTCATCGACTCCAACACAGAAGCCGTCAGCAAGCATGCCCTGGACTCCACAGACTACATCCTCCTCGGAGACCTGAACTTCCACCTTGATAACACCAATGACAGCAGCTCCACCACACTACTGGACAACCTCGCCAACCTAGGCCTCAAACAGCTCTTCACGACACCCACCCACTCCGCCGGACACACGCTTGACCCCATTTTCTCCGCCAGCAGCCTCATCTCCATCAGCCACACCACCGAACCCCACTTGACCGACCACCACTGCATCCATTTCTCCTTCAAGAAAACCACAGCACACAACCACCAGTAATGAATCCCCCACCGCAGCTGGAACAAGGTCACTGAAGACTAGCTTACCACCACCCTTGCCCGAGACCCACCGACCGACCATATCAAAACCGACACAGCCGCCTACAACCTCAAACGATGGATCGAAGGCAGCACCAACATCCTTGCCCTGATCAAGAAACCCACAAACAGACTCGCAAACAGAAGAACCATCTGGTTCACCGCTGACCTCCAGACATCCAAGCAGACCTGCTGGAGGCTAGAGAAGAAATGGCACTGCAAGGAAACGCCGGACAACCATGCAGCCCTCAAGAACGCCAGCCGCAGATACCACCAACCTATTCGAATGACCAAAAGGACCTCCTTCTTGGAACGCATCGACAGTGCACACAATAGAAAGAGCTCTTCAGCATCGTGAAGGAACTCACGAACCGCAGCTCTAGCTCCAGCGACATCCCACTGTCACAAGACCTCTACAACTCCCTAGCTACCTTCTTCCACCGCTAGATAGCAGACCTTACATGATCGCTTCAACACCCAACCTCGCTGACAGCCACCGATACCCCAGACTAACCTCCCCCAGTCACACCGGTCGCCTGATCTCCTGGAACCATGTCAACGTCGAAGACACCATCAAGACCATGATCACCATCCACTCCGGCTCACCATCAGGCACCTGCCCCACCACATCTTCAACAAAGGGAGCTCTATCATCGGACCCCATCGTCCGATCACACAGTCTCATACGCTGATGACACCCAGCTGATCCTCTCCTCAAAAAGACCCCACCACCACCAAAACCAACTTGCACGCAGGGATGAAGGCCGTTGCCGAATGGATGAAGAGCAGTCACCTGAAACTGAACTCGCTGGGAAGTGCGCCGACACCCACCGACCACGCACGCAACTTGGGGCTCATCCTGGACTCAACGCTTTCAATGACACAACAAGTCAACACTGTCTCCTCCTCCTGATTCAACACCCTCCATATGCTTCGCAAGCTCTACAGATGGACCCCCACCAAAACCAGCCACCGATACCCCAGACTAACCTCCCCCAGTCACACCGGTCGCCTGATCTCCTGGAACCATGTCAACATCGAAGACACCATCAAGACCATGATCACCATCCACTCCGGCTCACCATCAGGCACCTGCCCCACCACATCTTCAACAAAGGGAGCTCTATCATCGCACCCCAACCCGAAAGATCTTCAACAGCTCATTCGAGACTGCAACCTTCCCAGAAAGCTGGAAACATGCAGAGATCAACGCCCTATTCAAAAAACCCAAGGCAGACCTAAAGGTCCCCAAGAATTTCCGACCCATCTTCCTGCTCCCAGTCCCAGTGAAGGTCATCAAGAAGATCGTCAACAGACAACTGACACAATTCCTTGAAGAGAACAACACCCTGGGTTCACCCCAATCCGGATTCCACAGCAACCACAGCACCAACACCGCCCTCATTGCCGCCACCAACTACATCAGGTCCCGGCTAGACAATAGCAAAACTGTGGCCCTCATCCTCCTGAACCTCTCAGCTGCCTTCGACACATTTTGCCACTGCACCCTGCATGCACATTTCTACAACGCAGGGATCTGCGACAAAGCCCTGGACTGGATCACCTCCTTCCTCACTGACAGAACCCAGAGAGTTTGCCTCCTTCCATTCTGATCCGAAGCCACCAAGATCACCTGCGGCGTACCCCAAGAATCATCCCTCAGCCCGCCCCTCTTCAACGTATACATGACACCACTCGCCAACATCGTCCGATCACACAGTCTCATACGCTGATGACACCCAGCTGATCCTCTCCCTCAAAAAGACCCCACCACCACCAAAACCAACTTCCACGCAGGGATGAAGGCCGTTGCCGAATGGATGAAGAGCAGTCACCTGAAACTGAACTCAGACAAGACGGAGGTCCTCATCCTCGGGTCAACCCCTTCTGGCAGGGACGACTGCTGGTGGCCAGCCTCGCTGGGAAGTGCGCCGACACCCACCGACCACGCACGCAACTTGGGGCTCATCCTGGACTCAACGCTTTCAATGACACAAGTCAACACTGTCTCCTCCTCCTGATTCAACACCCTCCATATGCTTCGCAAGCTCTACAGATGGACCCCCACCAAAACCAGAAGGACGGTTACCCAGGCCCTCGTCACTAGCAGGCTGGACTACGGCAACACCTTCTATGCAGGAACCATGGCAGGAACCATGGCCACACTCCAGAAGAGACTTCAATGCATAAAAAATGCCTCAGCACGCCTCATCCTCAACATCCCCCACCACACCCACATCAACACCCGCCTGAAGGACCTGAACTGGGTTCCCGTCAACAAGAGAATCACCTTCAAGCTCCTCACCCATATTCATAAATCACTCCACAACGTAGGACCAGCATACCTCAACAAGCGACTCACCTACACTCCCAACTACCAGCTCTGCTCCGCTGACCTCGCCCTCACCATAATTACACGCATCCACTGAACAACCACCGGTGGCAGATCCTTCTCCCACCTCGCCACCAAGACATGGAACTCCCTCCCCATCCACCTACGACAGACCCAGTACCTGCTGACCTTCAGGATACTCTTCAAGACCTGTCTGTATGATCAGTAGCTGCTTCCCCCAGCGCCTTGAGACCCTCACGGGTGAGTAGCATGCTCTTCAAATGTTTGATTGATTGATGGATTGATTGAGAGCCCTCCCCAAGCAGCAGGCACCTGCCAGGCTAAACCAGGTCACTCTGGTCAAGCAGGTAGATCGCTTACACTACACTGGGGAGAACCCA
This sequence comes from Lissotriton vulgaris, assembly GCF_964263255.1. Lineage (NCBI taxonomy): Eukaryota > Metazoa > Chordata > Amphibia > Caudata > Salamandridae > Lissotriton > Lissotriton vulgaris. Next base: position 959,379,887 of record NC_141693.1, on the reverse strand, counting down.
GGACGTCGAATGCCAGACATGCTTACCTCTTTCCAGGGGTGGCCGAGGCAGTCGATGTCATCCGGTCACTCGGTCAGAAGAGTGGCTTTTGAAGTCTCAGATAGGAGACAATTGAATTTTGAGGTGGGGTTTCAAGGTTACCAAGGCACTCTTACCTGCTTATCCTGATTTCTTACCTGTAAGGTGCTTGGTAGTGTTTCGCAGAGACGCTATGGGCCAATCTCCCAGGAACCCTATACTGCAACCTGTGATTTTAAATATACACCGTAGGTTGATTATAGTAATTAGGGAGGAGGGCCGGATTCAAACGCTAATGAAGCTCCTGTAGCCAACCTGCGAAGAAACTAGAAAGTCCCTTAGCAAAAGGAATCATTTTACTGTTTGTTCCTAACACCTTTTTAACAGATTATTTAAATTGCTCCTACCTGCGATCTACAGAATAGGGCTTCGTGTTCAGTTGTCGTCGTGAGTGAAGGCAGGCATCTTTTGAGGGTATTGTCGGTGGGTGTATTCCTTAGTGTTTTCTTAACGGGTGTCGTTCTTGTGTTGTCTTTTAGGAACACTGCAGGTTGGGTAGTTCAAAAATACTTCTTCTAAGAAACAAACAACAAATTAAGTTAGTACATACATTCCTTCTTAATCCTGTTCCAGATTAGCACTTCCCACATCTTTCTCAAACTTACTTCAAAAGACCTTGGTTCTTAGTCTCCTCACGATCTTTAAAGTTCTAAAAAGAAATTCTGTTAACATCTATTCAGAAAACTTTCACTACTCGGAAAGCTTTTCAAAATAAACAAATGTCTCTTTAAAATCAACTCTTTAATGCTACTCATGTCCAAAGTTTTAAATCCTTTCATATCAAAAGGATGTTTCCAAAAATTGTTTGATGGACTCTTTCTTGCGGTGGGCGCCTAAGAATTAAATAATTCACCTAGCTCTTTTTTTCTTGATTTTCTTGTAGGTTTCATCTCGCTTTGAGGAACAAAGCCGGTGACTCTGAAAGCCTGGACATGCCTGAACACCTCAAGACAAGTGATGGTTTCCAGCGTGGTGCACAAATTCAAAGCGCAATGTTGTCCTGACGAAATCCAGAAGGCTAAGCACGTTCTGGAAGTTGGGTGTGGCTTTAAATACTTCTTCCACACCCAACCACACCCAAAGACGTCCTCCAAGCCGTGAGCGTTCAAGCATCCTTACGCTGAAACCGCATCACAAGAGAAAAGACCTGCAGACGAGCGCCTGCATGCTTTCTCCCATTTTAGAACCTTAACGGAGACAGCATGCAAACGTGAGCATTTTCACCAAATCCCAATACTTGCTTAAAAAAGTTACTTGATGCATCGTATCCAAATCTAAGCTGCAGACGGTCTTTAAAAGCTTTTTGAAAACAAGCATTGGTAAAGCCTCAGTGAATTACACAGTCCTCAACATACAGTCAAGTCACATATTACGCAACGTAACAATACGGTTTTCTACCTCATAGAAGTTTATACACCAAAACACATACACATACATATGGAAGTGCAGGATGCACGGAATAGGGGTGGGTTTTTAATGGGGTTTGTGAATCAGTCTGCTATTCTAGTGTTATGGTCCTCCCCAATGAGCATGGGACAATTTGGATAAGGCAGGTTCATGACAGTACCCATCGTAGAAATCCCCCTAAAACTATTGGGACTGGTTTTGGTTTGTCTGGGTATTTTGTATGAAAACTATTTAGAATTTTTGGAGCATTTTGTAAGTTACCAAGTGGTTCCCATGAACGTTCTTCAGGGCCATACCCTTTCCAGTCTACCAGATAAAACAATTTGCCTTTTATCCTTTTGGAATCAAGCACTGCTTTTACTTCAAACTCTGGAACTCCATTCACCTCGATTGCTGGGGGTGATGAACTACTCTTGATTGGGGATTAAATGGTTTTACTAAACAAACATGAAACACTGGATGGAAGTGATACAGTGGTGGAAGAGTTAATTTAACACTGACTGGATTGATTATCTTTTTTATGGTAAAGGGACCTACAATATGCGGGCAAAATGTTTTGTGACTCTTAAGTTTTAGATTTTTAGCAGATAACCAAACCTTGTCTCCATAGTATAAGATGGTGGATTCGACCAATGTTGATCAGCAAACAGTTTTTGGGTATCTTTTGCTTGGGCTAAATGATATTGTGCTCCCGGCCTGGTCACCCCCACGCTCCAGTGCCTGTGCCTGCTCCCGCAGCCCCAGTCACCCGAGGGCCGCCAAGCCCGCTCCAGCTTTTCCCGCTCCCCCAGCCCGTGGCCCCGCACCCGCCAGCCGATTGGCTCTCGCTCCCGCCTCCCCGCAGACCCTCCTGACCGGCTCCCTTCTTATGACGTCCCCAGAGCGACCGCGCAGCAGACGCGTGCAGCGGGAGCAACGATTAAGCGCTGAAGGTGTGCCAAAGGTAAGCCCGTCTACGCCCGTTAGCGCCTGGACCGCGCCCAGTGCCAGGACCCCTGGCCTCCGCAGACCCCAGCCCACCCGCCGGACGTACGACGCCGCAACCCTCAACGCACTCAACGCCGGCCGAATCCCAGGATGCTACCGAGCCACCCCGAGACGCACCCACGGACCCTTCTGCTGCAACTCCTGCAAGTTCACCTGCATCCGGACCTGCACTACTCCAGCACCAACCAAGACCAAGACGAGCAACAACAGCAGCCACCTGAAATGCATCCTGCTCAACACCCGCTCCGTCCACAGACACGCCGTCGAGCTCTGGAACCTGCTCGACACCACAGCCCCAGACGTCACCTTCCTTACGGAAACATGGATGAACGCCTCTTCAGCGCCAAACATCGCCATCCCAGACGGCTACAAGATCATTCGAAGGGACCGCATCAACCACACCGGAGGAGGCATCGCCATCATCCACAGGAACACCATCCGCATCACGACCAACACCGACGACACCCTCGCACCCGCCGAGCACCTGCACTTCTAGGTCCAGATCAACCCCAAGACCACCCTCAGAGGCACCCTCATCTACAGACCCCCGGGACCACACACACAATTCAGCGAAGACATCGCCGACTTCATCAGCCCGCACGCCCTCCCCTCCGCTGACTACATCCTCCTCGGGGACCTCAACTTCCACCTGGAGAACAACAACGACTGCAACACCACCACCCTGCTGGACAACCTCGCCAACCTCGGACTCAAGCAGCTGGTCACCACCCCCACCCACTACGCCGGACACAGACTCGACCCCGTCTTCTCATCCAGCAAGGACATCGCCTTCAGCCACGCCACCGGACTCCACTGGACGGACCACAGCTGCGTCCACTTCAGCTTCAGAAGGACCACGATCCACCACCACCAGCAAAAGTTTGCACGCAGAAGCTGGAACAAGATCACAGCCGACCAGCTCGTGACCGCCCTGAGCAAGAACCCACCCACCAGCGCAACGAACCCCAGCCAAGCGGCCACCAACCTCACGAAGTGGAACAGCGACTGCGCAGACAACCTCGCCCCTCTGAAGATCCCGCCTAGCAGACCCGGTAGCAAGAAAGCCCCATGGTTCACCGACGAACTCAAGAGCTCCAAGAAGAACTGCCGAGCCCTCGAGAGAACCTGGCGCAGAGACCCAACACCGGACAACATGACTGCCCTGAAGCTCGCCACCCGAAAACACCACCAACTCATCCACGCCACCAAGAAAACCGCATTCAAGGAACGACTGGACAACAACGCACACAACAGCAAGGAACTCTTCAACATCGTCAAAGAGCTCTCCAACCCCAACGCTGGAAACAACGACATCACCCCTTCACAAGATCTCTGCAACTCCCTCGCCTCCTACTTCCACAACAAGATCGCGGACATACACAACAGCTTCAGCACTCAACTGATGCACGCCACGACCGAACCACCGCCCCCCACCACCACTCTCCGCGCCTGGACCCCGGTCAGCACCGAAGACACCGTCCGCACGATGAACTCCATCCACTCCGGATCTCCTACCGACCCCTGTCCTTACCACGTCTTCAACAAGGCCGACGCTGTCATCGCATCCCACCTGCGGGACATCATCAACACCTCCTTCGACACCGCTACCTTCCCGGGGAGCTGGAAGCACGCCAAACTCAGCGCTTTACTAAAGAAGCCATCAACGACCCCACCGACCTCAAGAACTACCGCCCCATCTCGCTGCTCCCGTCTCCTGCAAAAGTCATCGAGAAGACCGTCAACAAGCAGCTGGCCGCCTTCCTCGAGATGAACGGATCCCTCGACCTCTCGCAGTCTGGCTTCCGGGCCAACCACAGCACCGAGACAGCCCTGATCGCAGCCACCGATGACATCTGAGCTCTGCTTGACAACGGAGAAACAGCGGCCCTCATCCTCCAAGACCTCTCCGCGGCCTTCGACACTGTCTGCCACCGTACACTAGTGCAGCGACTCAGCAACGTCGGAATCCAGGAGAAGGCACTGGAGTGGATCATCTCCTTCCTCGCCGGAAGGACACAGAGAGTCGGCCTCCCCCGTTCAGATCTGAAGCCACCGAAGTCATCTGCGGCATTCCTCAAGGCTCCTCGCTCAGTCCAACCCTCTTCAACGTGTACATGAGCCCCCTCGCAGACATCGCACGCCAGCACAACCTCAACATCATCTCCTATGCCGACGACACCCAGCTGATTCTCTCCCTCACCAACGACCCCGCCACCGCCAGAGCCAACCTCCACGAAGGGATGAAAGAGGTAGCCGAATGGATGAAGAACAGCCGCCTGAAACTGAACTTGGACAAGACGGAAGTCCTCATCCTGGGATCCTCACCCTCCGCCTGGGACGACTCCTGGTGGCCCCCCGCCCTAGGCAGCGCACCCAAACCAACAGACCACGCACGCAACCTGGGCTTCATCCTGGACTCCACCCTCTCCATGACCAGACAAGACAACGCGGTCTCCTCATCGTGCTTCAACATCCTGCGCATGCTACAAAAGATCTTCCGGTGGATCCCCGCCGAGACCAGGAAGACGGTCACCCAGGCCCTCGTCACCAGCCGTCTGGACTACGGCAACTCCCTCTACGCCGGAACCACCGCCAAACTCCAGAAAAGACTTCAGCGGATCCAGAACGCCTCAGCACGACTCATCCTTGACATCCCCCGTCGCAGCCTCATCTCCGGACACCTGAGAGACCTGCACTGGCTCCCGGTCACCAAGAGAATCACCTTCCGTCTCCTCACCCACGCACACAAAGCCCTACACAACCAAGGCCGAGGATACCTCAACAGCCGCCTCAACTTCTACGCTCCCAAACGCCAGCTTTGATCGACCGGCCACGCCCTCGCCACCATCCCCCGCATCCGAAGAACCACCACAGGGGGACGGTCCTTCTCCTACCTCGCCGCCAAGACATGGAACTCCCTCCCGACCCACCTCCGCCTGACCCAGGACCACCTCGCCTCCAGGAAGCAACTCAAGACCTGGCTGTTCGAGCAGTAGCGGACCCCCCTCCCCTAGCGCCTTGAGACCCTCTGGGTGAGTAGTGCGCTATATAAATGCTTTGATTGATTGATTGATTGATTGATAGAAGTTCACAACAATAAGATTATTTAAAAGATAAGGAGAAGTGTAGAGGATACTGTAACTGTATGTAGTAGTTGTCCTGTTGAATTTGAGAAGTTGCGGGCATCCAGCCATTCCTCTTATTCGAGGTACTCCTCCATTCCATCTGACGCTCCGTCGATCAATCTTGGTGACCAGACACACTGTCCACTGCCTGCCTGACGGATGCGGAATTGTGGATTGCTAATGGTAAGCCTGAGTTCATCGACGTTTTTCCAATCGCACAGGGTAAAAGCCGGCCTGTAATTGTTGATGGAAAAACCAGAAGTGATATTAACGCCATGGGGAAACAAATATAAGGTACGCTGTGTAGTGCAAAAATAACACTTTCAGTTTCAGAGTTGACAGTATTACATACAAGCTTTGTTTCGAAAGTCCGTACTCTGAGTCTCCTTTTCAAGGATAGAAGTAATTAGTAAGTATGGGCGAATTATGCAGATCATTCCCCTCAAGCTTGGTGCAAACTGATATTTTAGAACAAAATTAGACCTTCCCAGCAGTGCCCCAGACCCCTCAACCCACCCCCAAACATCTAGAACCCCCCAGCAGCCCCCCCAAAAAATGCAATACTGCTAGGCCTCAGTTTAAATTGTGCCAAAACGCTGTCTGCAACTAGGCCCAAACCCCCTTTCCCACCATGGATTTTCTTCAAACCACTTGCAATCAAAATTATACCTTTCCAGCAGTGCCCCCAGACCCTCCAACCCTCCCCCAAAAACCTAGAACCCCCCCAAACAGCCCCCCAAAAACACGCAAGTGAGCTAAAAAAGAAAAACTTTTTCACCATGGATTTTCACCAAACCACTTGCAATCAAAATTAGACCTTCCCAGTAGTGCCCCCAGACCCCTTAACCCACCCCCAGAAATGGAGAACACCCCCCAAACAGCCCCCCAAAAACAAGCAGGAGTGCTATCCTCAGCGAGGCCTACCTTTAAATCGCTCGAAACGCGCTCTGCAGCTAGGCCCTAACCCCCCTTTTCCACCATGGATTTTCTTCAAACCACTTGCAATCAAAATTAGATCTTCCCGGGAGTGCTCCAAGCCACCCAACCCAGCCTCAAACACCTAGAACCCCCTCAAACAGCCCCCCAAAAACACGCAAGTGAGCTAAAAAAGAAAAACTTTTTCACCATGGATTTTCTCCACTTGCATCCAATATGAGACCTTCCCAGCAGTGCCCCCAGAACCCTCAACCCACCCCCAAAAAGTAGAACACCCCCAAACAGGCCAAAAGCAAAAATAGAAAAAGCCACACTTAGAAAATCTAGAGGCCTACCTGAAAATCGCTCCAAACGCGCACTGCAGCTAGGCCCTAACTCTCCTTTTCCACCATGGATTTTCTCCAAGCCACTTGCAATCAAAATTAGACCTTCCCAGCAGTGCCCCCAGACCCCTCAACCCACCCCCAGAAATGGAGAACACCTCCAAACAGCCCCCAAAAACACACAGGAGTGCTATCCTCAGCGAGGCCTACCTTTAAATCGCTCCAAGCGCGCTCTGCAGCTAGGCCCTAACCCCCCTTTTCCACCATAGATTTCCTTCAAACCACTTGCAATCAAAATTAGACCTTCGCAGCAGTGCTCCCAGCCCCCAACCCACCCCCAAAAACCTAGAACCCCCCAAACAGCCCCCCAAACACACGCAAGTGAGCTAAAAAATAAGAACTTTTTCAACATGGATTTTCTCCAAACCACTTACATCCAATATTAGACCTTCCCAGCAGTGCCCCCAGACCCCTTAACCCACCCCCAAACAAGTAGAACACCCCCAAACAGGCCAAAAGCTAAAATAGAAAAAGCCACACTTCGAAAATCTAGAGGCCTACCTGAAAATCGCTCCAAACGCGCTCTGCAGCTAGGCCCTAACCCCCCTTTTCCACCATGGATTTTCTCCAAACCACTTGCAATCAAAATTAGACCTTACCAGCAGTGCCCCAAGACCCCTCAACCCTCCCCCAGAAATGGAGAACACCCCGAAACAGACCACCCAAAAACACACAGGAGTGTTATCCTCAGCGAGGCCTACCTTTAAATCGCTCCACATGCGCTCTGCAGCCAGGCCCTAACCACTGTTCCCTAGAACGTGCGCGGGTGAACGCGCGCGCACTGAAGTCACCCCGAGCGCGCAGTGTCTAAATTGCAGCGCACACACACAAAACAGCTCTTAAGACCATTTTCACCGCATCAGGAACGTGTCTCCTCATGTCCTGAATGGTTAGGGAGGGCTCGGGTACACGAGCAAGTGGCGCCGGCACTCGCTGCGTTGTTTTCATAAAAGCGCACAGCTGGGGGCAGATTGTGGGCCTTTGTGAAAGTATTCATGTGAATCGCAGCCCCATCATGCACTGCAATTAAACATGAATACTCTTACAAAGGCACAGAATCTTTGAGGTGCGGTGCTAATGAATTTCCGGATGTACTTGGGTTACCTTGAAAAGAAAATCCTCTAGACACATATTAGAGTATTATTTAACCTGGGGAGTACTGATTGCAGTCGATTTAAACGTGTGTGAGATGTTGATGTATAATTTTGGCTAACAAATATATCCGTGCGCAAGACTCTCACTCGTCTGCCTGTGTTATGCATGGTCATCTTAGAACTTTGTAATACTGCATTCCTCAAAAGCCTCAGACCGCTATTATTAGCTTCCTCAGCAACACACTTTTTTTGCTGGTATAATGCCCCCTCCTATGGACAGGCTGTGTAATGCGCATTCTTAGAGGCTGTTCCATTAAGTGGTCCCGTTTGAGCAAATATCAAATCTTTTTGTATAATGTGTTTTTCTATAAGTTGTACCAGTCAAACTCGGGTGGAATCCTCAGACAGGTGCTGTGGTTGATTTCATAATATAATTCCCATACTTTTTTCTTGTGCTACCCCAGACATCAAATGCCATCTCTGTGCATTCATTCATATGGTTTGCCCATCTCATTGTTAAGAGAACAACTCCACCCATACACCACTCTGTTGCACCTGGACCCTGCGTAGCGGACTCCAAAGAGTATATATAATTTATGGCTGGTTGCAAAACACCACACCTATTGCACCGCTGTTGCAAAATACCACACCTGTTGCACCGCTGTCTGGATTAAAAAAACTTAAACAGTAGGCAACAGAAGATTGCACCTCTCAGGCGTTTCGCCCTTCACAACTGCCCTCTTCCCATGCTCCGTATTTATTGTGGCTTAAACTATGTTGCAGACCACTGTAGAAAGAGTAGGTATTCCTTTAAAAACAATAAAATATTACCTTCCGCTTGTTCCAATGCGCCTCCCTGTCACACATGTCAGATTGTCTCGCAGTGTTTGTCATTGTACGGCATTACAGGCCCTCTTGCTGATAGCTGCAAAACGGAGGTTTTGTTCTTCCTCTCTTCTGGTGCATCAGTCTGTTTTATTCCTTCAACTACATTCAGCTCCAGGATACTCTCAGGGGTGACGAGAAGTGCTCTACAAATATACTCGTTTGATTGACATCCTGGTCCCTGACCCCTCCCTTCCACTCTAACTCCGACTTGTTTTCTCTTTCGTTCTTCCATGCAGATAGTTCTTCATCACTCCCCCTGCAGCTCAGAATGCCTTTTTTAATATGAAAAATAAACTTATGTTATATTTGTGTAACTTGCAACTCGCTGTTTCTTATGTAAAGTGCACTGATACCTCCCGGTCTAGCCACCGCTGTATAAAACTCATCAAATAAATAAATAATAAATTAAAAAAACAATCTTCTCCGCAGCTGTGCACTATTAGGGAAAGTAATGTGGCAATCTCAAGCGCAACATATTCTTTCAGATGATTCTGAAAGAACATGTTGTGTTTGACTCTGCATTCCTTTGCTAATAGTGGGCATCTGCGGTCCCCCCACCTGGGTTAGGACAGAGAGCCGAAAGAGGGGGCTAGCGGCAGAAACAAAGTTGTGTGAGGCCTGCAGCAAGGCACTAGTGCGGAGGCCCCTGAGGATACGACTCTGAAGTGGAGGCTGTGTGTTGGAGGGCTGACCCAGTGGACGGCGGTATCTTTTTGCCGACGTGCCCTGGGGGCCTGAAGAGCCACTGGCCAAAACCGCATGCCTTGCAGTCAATACAGGTGATCGGTCATAACACGGGGGCCTGCCTGGATCACCCGAGGGGTTCTGGTAATTGCCAGCTGAGGGACGTGTTTGCAATGAGGTGGCATTGGGGGCAGCCAAAAAACAGCCAGACAGCAGCATAAGAAGAGAGGGTACTTGGTGGGGTTCTGCTGGCGCCACAAGTGGAGAAAGTGGGCTGTGGCAAGCAAGATTTGAGATATAGAAAGACAATACAATATTCACCACTGCAGGAATAATGTTAAATACTGTTAAATGTTGTCTCTGCTTTAGGTATAGAAATGTTACTGCAAAAGGTTAAAGGGAGCACCCCTCACAGGTTAAAGTCTTTGTTTGCTCTCCAGGGGAGGGGACACAGAGTCAGTGACTTGCGGCCCTGTCCTCTGGCTCTGCTGGGGTACAACTGGGGCACTGATCACCCCACTAAAGAGCTAGAGGGATCAATAAAAATCATACACTAGTGATTAGATATTGTTTAGGCTGAAGTTGGGAATGTTTTTAACTCCAAGGCACATTTTTTTCTCTAAATACCATGAGCTTAAGTATGCATATTCAATAAATGCATGCATCTTAAATGCGAGCACAATTACCAACAAGCACTGACGAGCCTATTTTACCAGAGCTTTGCCTTCTTTCAAATCATCGAAAGCAGAGTCCTCCTGACCGCAACAAATGACTCCCTCGGCAAACGTGCCACCCGGGCTGTATTCAGACTCAGCAGCTGCACAGTGGGTGCTCTGGACTCGGCCACGGCTAGTCCGTGGGTTTGGATCTCGGCGGTGGCAGGGATCATTCATGATTATGTTTGAATTACCAAACTTCGGTGTAAGTACTGCTCTGGCACTGCCAGGCCCTGCGTAATGCTCACGAAGCTCTGAGGATTACTTCCTATTTTAACTAATACATTGTAGGTAGCAGCCCGCAAAGCATACCAGGAGCAGCGCTCTCGCACATGCTCGCTGCCACTCCAGTTTCAGTATAGCAGCGTTATGGTTTGACAGCCGATGCAGGTGCTATGGCTATTGTGCGTGAATTTGCATTTCAGTGCGTACCACCACACTGAAGTGCGTTAGTCTAACACCTGAAGCGTTGTACTTGGCAGGGCTGTGAGTAACACTTTCTCACCAGCAAAAATCACGCCATAAAGAGGAGAGAAACATATATAGAAATTACATGTATAGCTGTCAAGGTTTCACATTGCTCTGTGTGACCGTTTCATGATTTCAGTGTAATTATTTTCCCACCCTATGAACAGTGCTCGAGTTGAGGATCTTAAGTAAAATCTTAAGGTACCATCGTTGGAGTCTAAATTGAACACCTGCCTTTAGACATTTTAAGTGCCGCTACAGGTGTGGAAATGCACCGCCCTTTCACTTTTTTAAGCAAAAATTTGGAGTGATAGTTGCCGCTGCACCCACACTTGCGGTCTGGTTCCCGGTGCACATAGCCTGGGCTGCAGCGCACAGAGACCTTACACTGCCGCACACAGAGGAAAAAAATTAGAGGGAACATTGGCCCTAACCCCCTTTTCCACCATGGATTTTCTTCAAACCACTTGCAATCCAAATGAGACCTTCCCGGGAGTGCTACCAGCCCCCCAACCCACCCCCAAAAACCTAGAACCCCCAAATAGCCCCCCAAAAACACGCAAGTGAGCTAAAAAAGAAAAACTTTTTCACCATGGATTTTCTCCAAACCACTTGCATCCAATATTAGACCTTCCCAGCACTGCCCCCGGAACCCTCAACCAACCCCCCAAAAAGTAGAACACCCCAAACAGGCCAAAAGCAAAAATGGAAAAAGCCACACACAGAATATCTAGAGACCTACTTGAAAATTGCTCAAAACGCGCTCTGCAGCTAGGCCCTAACCCCCCTTTTCCACCATGGATTTTCTCCAAACCACTTGCAATGAAAATTAGACCTTCCCAGCAGTGCCCCCAGACCCCTCAACCCACCCCCAGAAATGGAGAACACCCCCAAACAGCCCCCCAAAAACACGCAGGAGTGCTATCCTCAGCGAGGCCTACATTTAAATTGCTCCAAACGTGCTCTGCAGCTAGGCCCTAAACCCCTTTTCCCACCATGGATTTTCTTCAAACCACTTGCAATCAAAATTAGACCTTCCCAGGAGTGCTCCCAGCCCCCAACCCACCCCCAAAAACCTAGAACGCCCCCAAACAGCCCCCCAAAAATACACAAGTGAGCTAAAAACAGAAAAACTTTTTCACCATGAATTTTTTCCAAACCACTTGCATCCAATATAACCCTCAATCAACCCCTCAAAAAGTAGAACACTCCCAAACAGGCCAAAAGCAAAAATGGAAAAAGCCACACTGAGAAAATCTAGAGGTCCCCCTATAAATCGCTCCAAACGCGCTCTGCAGCTAGGCCCTAACCCCCCTTTTCCACCATGGATTTTCTCCAAACCACTTGCAATCGAAATTAGACCTTCCCAGCAGTGCCCCCAGAACCCTCAATCCACCCCCCAAAAAGAGGAACACCCCCAAACAGGCCAAAAGCAAAAATGGAAAAAGCCACTTTTAGAAAATCTAGAGGCCTACCGGAAAATCGCTCCAAACGCGCTCTGCAGCTAGGCCCTAACCCCCCTTTTCCACCATGGATTTTCTCAAAACCACTTGCAATCAAAATTAGACCTTCCCAGCAGTGCCCCCAGACCCCTCAGCCCACCCCCAGAAATGGAAAACACCCAGAAACAGCCCCCCAAAAACACGCAGGAGTGCTATCCTCAGCGAGGCCTACCTTTAAATCGCTCCAAATGCGCTCTGCAGCAAGGCCCTAACCCCCCTTTTCCACCATGGATTTTTTTCAAACCACTTGCAATCAAAATTAGACCTTCCCGGGAGTGCTCCCTGCCCCCCAACGCACCCCCAAAAACCTAGAACCCCCCCAAACAGCCCCCCAAAACACGCAAGTAAGCTAAAAAAGAAAAACTTTTTCACCATGGATTTTCTCCAAACCACTTGCATCCAATATTAGACCTTCCAAGCAGTGCCCCCAGACCCCTCAACCCACCCCCAAAAAAGTAGAACACCCCCAAACAGGCCAAAAGCAAAAATGGAAAAGGTCACACAGAAAATCTAGAGGCCTACCTGAAAATCGCTCCAAACGCGCTCTGCAGCTAGGCCCAAACCCCCCTTTTCCACCATGGATTTTCTCCAAACCACTGTCAATCAAAATTAGACCTTCCCAGCAGTGCCCCCTGACCCCTCAACCCAACCCCAGAACTGGAGAACACCCCCAAACAGCCCCCCAAAAACACGCAGGAGTGCTATCCTCAGCGAGGCCTACCTATAAATCGCTCCAAACGTGCTCTGCAGCTAGGCCCTAACCTTCTTTTCCAGCATGGATTTTCTCCAAACCACTGTCAATCAAAATTATACCTTCCCAGCAGTGCCCCCTGACCCCTCAACCCAACCCCAGAACTGGAGAACACCCCCAAACAGCCCCCCAAAAACACGCAGGAGTGCTATCCTCAGCGAGGCCTACCTATAAATCGCTCCAAACGTGCTCTGCAGCTAGGCCCTAACCTTCTTTTCCAGCATGGATTTTCTTCAAACCACTTGCAATCAAAATTAGACCTTCGCAGCAGTGCTCCCAGCCCCCAACCCACCCTCAAAAACCTAGAACCCCCCGAACAGTCCCCCAAAAACACGCAAGTGAGCTAAAAAAGAAAATCTTTTTCACCATGGATTTTCTCCAAACCACTTGCATCCAATATTAGACCTTCCCAGCAGTGCCCCCAGACCCCTCAACCCACCCCCAAAAAAGTAGAACACCCCCAAACAGGCCAAAAGCAAAAATGGAAAAAGCCACACTTAGAAAATCTATAGGCCTAATTGAAAATCGCTCCAATTGCGCTCTGCAGCTAGGCCCTAACCCCCCTTTTCCACCATAGATTTTCTCAAAACCACTTGCAATCAAACAATCAAAATTAGACCTTCCCAGCAGTGCCCCCAGACCCCTCAACCCACCCCCAAAAATGGAGAACACCCCCAAACAGCCCACCAAAAACACACAGGAGTGCTATCCTCAGCGAGGCCTACCTTTAAATCGTTCCAAACGCGCTCTGCAGCTAGGCCCTAACCCCCCTTTTCCACCATGGATTTTCTTCAAACCACTTGCAATCAAAATTAGACCTTCCCAGCAGTGCTCCAAGCCCCCCAACCCACCCCCAAAAACCTAGAACCCCCCAAACAGCCCCCCAAAAACATGCAATACTGCTAGGCCTCAGTGTAAATTGTGCCAAACGCTGTCTGCAACTAGGCCTAAACCCCCCTTTCCCAATATGGATTTTCTTCAAACCACTTGCAATCAAAATTCGACCTTCCCAGCAGTGCTCCCAGACCCCTTAACCCACCCCCACACATCTAGACCCCCTCAAGCAGCCCCCCAAAAACATGCAATACTACTGTCCCCAAAACATGGGCAATCGCAAATCGGACCTTGACAAAAAAGTGCTGTTTTCAGCACTTCCACTACTTCGATCCTCTTGAAACTTACCAGGACACTTGTTCCGGTGATCCCCAAGAATCTCAGCAATGCAGAACAAAATCGATCCACTGTAGGGTTTATGGCTAGTTCACCCAAACACACGCGCCCGCAAAACACCAAAAAAGTCCACAATTTGTCCAATTCTGAAAAAACGCCAAACCCTCCAAAAACCTTTCCAACATTATTCTGAACGGGCCAGCATCGGGCCCTGAGCCCTAGACTCCAGGAACCCTACCAAATTATTCATTAAACCCAAAAACCCTAGTAAACCACACTGAACCCTAAACCCTAGATATGCTTTGTCTGTCTGTGTCAAAGAGCCTAGGTATGCTACACCAGGTTGCTTCACTCAGTGGTGCCTGCCTTGACCGTCTGCATGGCCCTGCCGCAAGCATGGGCCAAAAACAAAAATATATTCCGCTCGCGAAATTTACTGTTTTTCGGCAGCAAATTCACAATCCGAGAATCTCGCGAAATTGCCACAAATTCGCAAACTCTTGAGCGTAACAGATTTTTGGGCCATGCTTGCGGCAGGGCTATGCAGACGGTCAAGGCAGGCACCACTGAGCAAAGCAACCTGATTTAGCATACCTAGGCTCTTTGACACAGACAGACAAAGCATATCTAATTGTATGCAGCAAACCACATAGCCCCAAATTTACATGAACTCCTGTACTCTGTAATCTGCCTGGCATAACAACACTACACTACCTCGACCACTCCATACCACGACTAGACAGACATGTAGTTCTGCTGTAGTAGTTGTTGTAGACTGGTTTACCTGTTTGCCGCTCACGAATTGGCCATAGTTCTTCCCTAAACCGACCCTGATGATCCATCCATCCCAGTGAGTGTCTGTAAAGAAAAAAGATATATTATTTAATCAATCATCATGGTATATTCGCAAACAGTAAGTCCAAGGACATTTTGCATATTGGAAAATTCAACGTAGTGGCCCCTGCAGTTGAAGTACAATTTGAATTAAACAAGGTGAAAAAAAGCAGAGTAGACTTGAGCCACATTTAGTGTGTAAAACATTAAATAATAACAAAAGACATATGATCCATTTCATGCACAACAAACAAACAGCAATTGCTTTCATCAGAGCTAGACAGCCATTGATGTCCACTGCATGCCAACTTCTTCTCAGTATTCATTACCTGGTCCACTTTTTGTCCGCATCTTCTTCTGAAAGTGCGGGACCACAGGGCAGCCTCTCCTGTCAATCAATTTCAGAAGTAACGGTCAGCAATCAGCAAGCATATAGTCAGTAATTCGAGTCCCACTTGAGGGGACTCGTCTACGAGTACGAAGACAAAGTATCTTCTTTATTCTGTGTAATCCAGCCATCTGCCTTGAGGGAAATGGATAGGGAGTCTGGAGGAGGAGGATAGAGGAGCATGATTGAGTTGTGAACTTGTGAACCTCAGGAGTGCAGAGCGGCACCTTCAAATCAGTGAGGAAAGAAGATGAAGACAGTGCTGCTGATGGACTTATTGTGATTAGGTGATTAGAGTTTTGTTGTGGTAAAAGTTGTAAAACAAAGAAAGACACACAGGAATAAAAGTGAATAAGGATGAAAAAAATTAAGTCATTTTCAGGCGTCGGTGTCAGGGAAGAGAGCTCGTCCTCAAACTCTATGAAATGAGACGGGAGTAGGTAAGCTAACAGAAAAGAAATTCCGTCACCTAAATCGGTGTCCTCTTCTTCCTGCGTGCATTCACGTATTTTGTAATCTGGTGGTATGAAGTGCTGATTCATCTTGATCAGTGTTTACCTCGCCACATTTTTGGTGGAGAGGCGGGTCCTTTTTGAAGTTACAATGGCATCAGCAGCACTGAAAACACGTTCAGAAGACACGCTTGCAAGTGGGCAAGACAAATGATTTAGAGCCAGGTTGGTGACCAGAGGCCATAGAGCCCTTTTCCTATACCAATACAGCAATGGGTTCTGATTCACAAAGACCTATTTTGGGTCATCCAGATAGGTCTGCATCATCAACTGAAGGTTCTCCAGGGTTGCTCCACTTTCCGTACCATCTGTGGCCTTTGCATTACTGGAACGAGCAAACCCTTGATGAGTTAGCCAATCCGCTTCCGACAATATTATGACTGGGCCTGGTGCAGGTGAGGATGATGATACAGTTGCTGGTGTCGGCAACGCCTGTGACGGAAAGTCACTCCCTTCGGCCACAGATTCAGAAGTGGAACTTGACGCCGGATGGTCTGCTGATTCAGTTGTACTTCTGGCAGCTCCTTCAATTTTCTGCCGCTCTTTTTCGAACCGAGTGGCTGACACAGCTAGCCAATGTTTGTACTTTGAAACATCTGCTTCATCAAAAGTAATGAATGCTTTGCTGGCCACTGCCTTTTTGTACCGTGGATCCAGAATAGTGGCACAAATATAATATTGTTCTGTATGTATGTTTTGAAGCCTTTCATTGGCAACTAGGCGGCTTAATAACCTCTCCGCCAACTTATATGTGTCTTGCTTTTCAGAATCATCTCGGAACGTTGAAGACACCGCCTTCAGTGGGTGCTCTAGCATGCGCAACAATGGGATAGCTTTGCCCAAAGAACAGTCCTACCTGCTGACTTCACGCGTGAAGACCTCAAAAGGACGAAGCATGTCTGTCAGGCTTGCAACTAGCTTCCATTCCTCCAACTCTAGCTGCATGTCCTTCATAGTAGAGCCCAGTTTATAGACATACACATTTATTACCCCTGACTGCTCAGACAGACGCTCAAGCATGTAAAAGGTTGAGTTCCAACGTGCTGCCACCTCCTGGATGAGTCCTTTGACTGGCAGTCTACGTTCATGTTGAATGCTCCTCAGCTCCTTCCGGGCCTTTAAAGAATGGCTGAAATGTGTGCAGATTCTTCAGCAGGTGGTCAGTAACTTGCTGACTGTGTTTTCTTTTTTCAAGAAATCTTGCACCACGATGTTAATACTGTGCGCCAAACACGGCACTCTGAAGTAGTTACCATCTTGCATGGCCTTAACTATATTACTGCCATTATCAGTGGAAACATAACCAATTATTTGATTTCTTTGAGGCAGCCATTCATTGACCTTCCTATTAAACTCCTCCAAAAGGTTAGGTGCAGTATGAGTTTTCTGCATGGCAAACATTGTTCCATGTTTCCGATTAGCTTGAAAAACTGTGTCTGTGTCAACACCTACTTTTGACTTGTCTTTAACCCTTGCAAAAGAGACCCAGTGTGCAGTGATGCACATGTAATCAAGGGCTTGGCAACTGGTCCACATGTCTGCTGTCAGTGGATAATGTGAACAGCACTCTTCTGAATAGCTGCGACAATCACCTCCAGCACATCTTGATGTAGTGCTGGAACAGCAACCCCGGCAAAATAGGACCGGCTAGGAACCTTCCATTTAGGGCAGACTGTTGCCACAAATTCTAGAA
The DNA here is from genome assembly GCF_964263255.1 of Lissotriton vulgaris. NCBI lineage: Eukaryota > Metazoa > Chordata > Amphibia > Caudata > Salamandridae > Lissotriton > Lissotriton vulgaris. The sequence continues at coordinate 959,362,271 of NC_141693.1, read as the reverse complement.
AACCCACCCCTTCCACGAAAGAAGAAGGCAGAAGGTCCAGCGCTAGCATTTTAGCCAGCTTTGCGTTATACAGACGTACCATTGGGTGGTTGCGTTCAAATGGCACATACGACCAAAACATTCTGCTAATGGTGGTCTGGACCGTTTTACGTGATGATGATGATGCAGACTTCTTCAAAGCAGTTAGGCTCATTGATGTACTTTTTCGCATTGGTGTCTCTCCCAGACTCTTAGTGTGCCTCATACATGTTGCAGGAGTAGAGGGTGTGGGCGCTCCCACTGCAGTGCTGCTGCCAGGGGTACTGGGTGTACCAGAAAAAATGTCTGTCGCTTCTTCACTCCCCCCTGCATGATCAGCCCCTCGTCATCATCAGATGCAATATGAATGGATACATTTGGATTTGTTGTGCTTTTGGCTCCCTAGATCTTCCTTAGGTGCGCTTCCCAAATGAGAGTGTGGTGTTTTTGGAGATGACCTCTCTGGCCACCAGTACCATAGTTGGTACCAAGCTGACCCCGACTAACTACAGTTCTACAAATCGAACAAACAACCATGTTTTCCGCCTTTGGGCTAACACTAAAGAAGTCCCAAACTGGGGACTGGAAATGTCTGCTGGTCGTGGAGGTGCTACTTTCAGTGTCAATGCCAGATGAAGTGGAGGATGGGCGTGGCTGAATTCGACTCTGTTGTGCACTTACAGCACCACTACTTGGGGTAATGGAGGTCGAGCTGGATGGAGGTCCCTGCTGGCCCTTCTTAAGAGAAATTATGGAAGCTGTAGGTCGTGTTGGTGTAGTAGTTAAATGCGTTGGTGGTGGAACCAGTGCCACGCCGCCCACATCCCGCTCAGCAGCGATTTGGGATAGGGTAAAAATGTCTGTCTGCTGCATGCCTCCTGGGTCGTCGTCAGACTGTTCATCAGCAGCATACACCACTTCTTGCTCGTCATCATCATCAGCCATAAGTGAAAGCCTTGCGGGAACCTTCCTTTTAGGCTTAACTACCTTTGTCGGCTCATGGCGTGCCTCCCCCTCAGACTGCATTTGTGGGTTCCAATCAAGCTCAAGATCATCAGAAGGAAGGGTGCTTGAAGAAGAACTTGTAGTAGTCCTCCTTGACCTTTTTCTTGCTATGGATCTGGAAGACAATGGATCGTCCTCTGGAGGAGTAGCTTCCTCGGATGATACCTCGCTTGAATCTCAATTTCCTGATGTGCCCCTACTTCTGGAGGAACAAGCATTGTGGACAGTTGTGCCGCTCCATGCGCCTCTAGTTGCTCCTCTCCTTGCGCCTCTCCTTGCGCCTCTACTTGCGCCTCTACTTGCGCCTCTCCTTGCGCATGTACTTGCACCTCTCCTTGCGCATGTACTTGCGCCTCCCCTTGCGCATGTAGTTGCGCTTGTACTAGTTGCACCTGTGGTTGTCTTTGCAGCTGTGGTTGTTGAACACTCGTCAGCTGAGTTACAACCTGCGTTGATTGGGTTCTACTTTCTTGCGATGAGCCAACATCACTGGTCGATGGTGATTGAACAACCAAAGTGGTTGCCTCTGCAGCACGCATGGACTTGGACCTAACTTGGTGTGGTGGCACTGAGCCCAATGAAGCGGAGGTGCTGCTCCCAGCTTGGTCCCCGGCGGACCCCGCTGCTGCAGGCGTTGTTTTTTTTCCCAAAAAAATTGTCTGTGGGCACACCAGTCTCCTTGGTAAGTGGCACCATTTGCTTCTTCTGCTCCTTCTTACTGGCAGTGGCAACTTTCTTTTTAGAGGAGCTACGGCCACCTTTCCTTGGGCCCATCTTCTTCAGATGTCAGAACAGCAGGCCACAGTTGCACGAGTGGCAGAGTTGTCTGTGGCCACACGTGACGTTGTGCTGCACACACCACTGAAGGACTTCTTCCTGGCACTGGTGGTTCTCTGGTGCACCTAAAAGCAAAGGAACCTAGAGGAACATCAGTTAAACACCCCAAAAAGTCAAAAAACACAAAAACACCACGATCCAATTCCATCCATGCCCTAAATGATGTTTCAATTCAAGAGGCCCCACAGAAAGCCTTGGTCCATGTACCACTCACTACCCCTGGGCATAATGGGTGAAAGCAGGGAAGGCTGGGTGCAGGCCTATGGCTCAAAGCACACTGCCTGGTTTCAAAATGGCCCCTTGTCCCCCAGCCACATGGCCAGTTCCTGCCTGGACCAGGCCTCAAAATGGTTCCCCACCCACATGGCCAGGCCCCAACAACAACACCCCAAGAAGTCGAAAAACACACAAAAATCAACACAATCCAATGCCATCCATGCCCTCAATGATGTTTAAGTTCAAGAGGTCCCACACAAAGCATTGGTCCATGCACCACTCACTACCCCTGGGCATAATGGGTGAAAGCAGGGCAGGCTGGGTGCAGGCCTATAGCTAAAAGCACACTGCCTGGCTTCAAAATGGCCCCTTGACCACCACCACATGGCCAGGCCCTGCCTGGACAAAGTCTCAAAATGGCCCCCACCTACATGGCCAGACCCCAACAGCACCCAAAAAGTCGAAAAACACACATAAATCACCACAATCCAATGCCATCCATGCCCTCCATGATGTTTAGATAAAAAAAAACCACAGAAAGACTAGGTCCATGCACCACTGAGTACACATGGGCATAATGGTTTAAAGCAGGGCAAACTGGGTGCAGGCCTGAGCACACTGCCTGGCTTCAAAATGGCACCTTGACCCCCACCACATGGCCAGGCCCTGCCTGGACCAGGCCTCAAAATGGTCCCCCACCCACATGGCCAGGCCCCAACAACAACACCCCAAGAAGTCGAAGAACACACAAAAATCAACACAATCCAATGCCAACCATGCCCTCAATGATGTTTAAATTCAAGAGGCCCCACGCAAAGCATTGGTCCATGCACCACTCACTACCCCTGGGCATAATGGGTGAAAGCAGGGCAGGCTGGATGCAGGCCTATGGCTCAAAGCACACTGCCTGGCTTCAAAATGGCCCCTTGACCCCCACCACATGGCCAGGCCCTGCCTGAACAAGGCATCAAAATGGCCCCCACCCACATGGCCAGGCCCCAACAACAACACCCCAAGAATTCGAAGAACACACAAAAATCAACACAATCCAATGCCATCCATGCCCTCAATGATGTTTAAATTCAAGAGGCCCCAAGCAAAGCATTGGTCCATGCACCACTCACTACCCCTGGGCATAATGGGTAAAAGCAGGGCAGGCTGGGTGCAGGCCTATGGCTCAAAGCACACTGCCTGGCTTCAAAATGGCCCCTTGACCCCCATCACATGGCCAGGCCCTGCCTGAACAAGGCCTCAAAATGGCCCCCACCCATATGGCCAGGTCCCAACAACACCCCAAAAAGTTGAAAAACACATACCAATCACTACAATCCAATGTCATCCATGCCCTCAATGATGTTTAAATTCAAGACACCCCACAGAAAGACTAGTTCCATGCACCACTGAGTACCCCTGGGCATAATGGTTGAAAGCAAGGCAAACTGGGTGCAAGCCTGAGCACACTGCCTGGACTCAAAATGGCCCCTTGACCCCCACCACATGGCAAGGCCCTGCCTGCACCGAGCCTCAAAATGGCCCCCACCCACAAGGCCAGGCCCCAACAACACCCCAAAAAGTCAAAAAACACACAAAAATTAAACCCAATCCAATGCCTTCGATGCCCTCAATGATGTTTAAATTCAAGACACCCCATAGAAAGACTTGGTCCATGCACCACTGAGTACCCCTGGGCATAATGAATGAAAGCAAGGCAAACTGGGTGCAGGCCTGAGCCCACTGCCTGGCTCCAAAATGGCCCCTTGAGCCTTGACCCCCACCACATGGCCAGACCCTGCCTGGACCAGGTCTCAAAATGGCCCCCACCCACATGGCCAGACCCCAACAACACCCAAAAAGGTCGAAAAACACATAGAAATCACCACAATCCAATGCCATCCATGCCCTCAATGATGTCTAAATTAAAGACAACCCACAGAAAGACTTGGTCCATGCACCACTCTCTACCCATGGGCCTACTAGCTAGTGAGGCTTTACAGGCACCCCAAAATTAAAAAAAAATCAACATATAACAGTGAGCTAAAATTCCATGACATAAATGAGAATTAAGTTTAAAAAAACAGTTGTATCATGCAGCCATGACCCTGGGCCTACTAGATACTGTGGCTACCCACAATATAATTTTTTTGTAAAATTGTGAAAAAAGTTTTAAAACTGTAGTTTCAGCAACTGCAATGCCCCAAACAAACATCACCAACTTACTTGTAAAATCTCAAGTCCAAAAGTGATCCAAACTCCAAAGTCCAACAAGTCCTCAAATACAAGTATCCAGCAGGAGCCACAAAAAGTTATCCTTCCAGCTCCAGATCCAAATCAAAAGTGACCAGGACATGGACAAAGCACTGGGAGGAGCCTGCTGGACAGGAACAGGAAGTTGGAGACTCTGGGGCACTTCCTTCCTCCCACCCCCCCCCCCCCCAAAAGGGACTCCTTGCACCAAAAAGTGCAGCCAAATGTCAATCTGAGGAGTTATTCTGATCAAAATCATCATTTTCAGAAAGTTTATACTGCCTGCGGTGGATTTCTGGTGCAGAATTGCAATTTTTGTAATTTCGGGATCAAATCTCCCGCCAGAAGTCAGCTGTGCGCCGCATCTACATGTTCGGCATTGTTTACTCCCGCGATGCGTGAATGCGGGCCCTTATGACGTACTCGCGTTGTCAAACTCTCACTGTGCAAGATTGCGGGCCGCGATTACGTAATCGCAGTCAAAAAACTATCGTGCAATCACGCAGCAAGATCCAAAATGGCGCACCACACGCAAACCGGGAGAAAAACAACTCGGCGAACACAGAATCACGGTAAGTCAAAACAGCATGCACGATATTGTGTTTTTCAAGCACGACCAAGCAAAAAAATCCGCAGCTTGTGAATTTGCAGATTTTTTGGCCAAAGTCGCTCGATTCACGGACCGCGAATTTGCCAAAACTCCGCAGATTCCATGAACGAAACGGATTTTACGCCCACGCTTACCTAGGGCTTTCCTTAGGGGTGGCCTATGTGCAACAAAAGGGGGTTTTATGGCTTTGCAAGTGGTTTTAAATGCCAAGTCAAAGTGGCAGTAAACTGCACACACAAGCCTTGCAGTGGCAGGTCTGCGACAGGTCTGTAATGCTACTTGTGTGGGTGACATAATCAATGCTGCAGGCCCACTAGCAGCATTTAGATTTCAGGTCTTGTGTATTTGGTATACCACTCTACAAGAGACCTATGAGTTAACTAAATATGCCAATCAGGTATATACCAATGTCATCATTTTCTAGGGGGAAGCGCATTCACTTTATCACTGGTCAGCAGTAGTAGAGTGCTCAGAATCCTAAGGCCAACAAAAAGATACAGCAAACGTTGGGGGAAGACCACCCTAAGGATGACAGGTCTAACACACAGTGTAATCTTATTTTATACATTAGTCATAATATTTCGAGAACAAGTACATATTTCACATATACAGGTTCAACTTGATCCCACTGACCCCCAGAATTACCGACCGATTGTCGGCCTGTGAATGGTGGCCAAAGTGCTTGAAAAACATTTAAATACGGCTCTAACTAAACCTCTCGATGATAACAGACTACTGGATCCCTCCCAGCACGGCTTCCGCTCGTACCATTCCATTGAATCCGCCTTAATCCTTGCAACAGAAAACATTTGCAGGGCGGTGGATAAGGGAGTGAGAGCGATCCTCGTGCTCCTCGATCTCTCAGCCGCATTTGATATATTGAACCTAGGATCACTGAAATATTATCGACGGTCACATTATCGACTTACCAAAATATCGTTGAAAAATTATCGACGACAAAAATATCGACTGTCTATACTTATTACACAAATTACAAAAATATCGAGTACTAACTATATCGAATACATAAATATCGCTTCAATAAATATCGACTACAAATATATCGTTGGACATGAAATTAGCCCTAAACCACAAAAATATCGACTACAAAAATATAGACTACCAAAATATCGTTAAAAAAAATTATCGAGTTCATGTTTGTACACTTTCTTTTCAAAAATACCATCTTTATCATCAATAAAAGTCATTTCTCTATACAAAATACATTTCACATATAATACCTGTTACTTACATAAAATTACTATTAATCCACTTTTGCTATACATTCTATTAAATGCATTTTATCATTTTCTGCATATTCTTTGCATTTAACTAACATTTTCATTACTTATTTTCACATACAAATATATTTAATTTAAAAACGAACCTGCTTTAATGCGGGAATTACCACATACCACCATTCTCACATCAACAAACACTCCAATTAACTAAAAAAAATTCAAACTAGCCTATACAATGCTTCCTTACATCCTACAACCAATCAAATCAAAGCACACATAATACATATACTATAAAAGGGATACATGCATTCTACCATTTGTTGCTGCTACCTCTCTGGAAAGTAGATGCCAACACTCTGAAGATTTTGTTGCAGAATAAACATCTTTAAAGATCCAGCTCACTAGCTAATTAATCAAGTAAGTACCACAGCATTTTTGTAGAAATCTAAATTAGAAGTGCACTATTTTTCTTACATCTCCTAAGTCTTACACTTATTTTATTTTCATCTCTTCCTACATTTCTGATAGAAACTACTCCAACACAATTCCTATTACATGGTCATATTTCTTCACGTGCAAAATCAAATAGTAAGTATATAATAATGCTCTGTTATACACCAACTGCTGTTTTTAAACACTAATTTACAAGAGTATTTAATTTTTAAAAACATTATATTTACAGATATACTGAGATTGTCCGATTTCTACACCAAAAAGGATAAAACTACACTAATTACACATGTAAGTATAGATGTGTTTGTTATAAAACAGCCAATTTCATTATTGCACATTTTGAATGAACATATCTTGCTTTTTACATCTTTCCCTATAGATCATTTGAAAGATCCAACATCAACTATACCAAAACACAAGATTACCCTTCAGAAAAATGTAAGTATAATTGTAATTTGTCTAAAAGTGGGCACAAAAAACGCTAACTATATTCTTAACACCATGTTATATATTTTGAATTGCCTCTACAGATATTCTGAAAACATCATACATCTATTCTACATATCCTATGAAAACATCCAACACAAACTAATCCAATATACAAGAATACCCTTGTAAAAAATGTAAGTATAATTGTCATTTCTCAAAAACTGCTGAAAATAACACAGACTATGTTCTTAACAACATGTTATCTATTTTATATTTCCTCTACAGATATTCAAAATACATCATACAGCTATTCTACCTACAACAAAGAAAACTACTTATTTAGAAGTTAGTATACTTTTAAATATTTTCCATTTCCAAATGGTTCAATATAAAAATTATAATATTTTGCATTTTTTTCTTCTATCTACTCTACAGATCAAACCTGAACTAACTTGATGTACTCCAGCAATTACTACTACTCTACTATTTAAACAAGTAAGTATATGTAATGTTTACATCAAATGTACAAGTAAGCAAAAATGACAACTGCTTTTGAGTAGGAAATACGTTTGTTATGTGTAAACATTAACATTGCTTTTCTATATTTTCATACCAACAGCAAATAAAGACATACATACAAGAACATCCTTCAAAAGACATTTCTGCTTCTGTGACTACTACTTTGATTAACTGTAAGTATAAATGCATCAATAATGATGTTAGCACCACAAAAGGAAAAAAATGTGTTCTGATTTTGTTTCTTTCTACTCTTTCCTAGAACAAGTAAATCAAAATGACTGAAGGTGCAGAATTTGTCATGTCTCAGAAAAATAAATTACTATTATGCTACATGGGTTATGTATATAATCAGGAAAGACAAAGTGGTAGAAAAGTTTTTTGGAAGTGTACCAAATATTACTCCAACAAATGTTATGGGAGGGCCACTACTGAGGAAACTAATGTGCTATTTACTAGGGAACACAATCATCCCCCAAATGTCACAGAAATTGAAATTAGAGATGCTTTAGAAAGTATTAAAAGTGCTAGCACACAAAGTGACAAACCAACAACACAAATCCTTAAAGAAGAACTGGTAAAAGTCCCATCCCATGCTTCAGGTCAACTACCCTCTATTGACTCCCTGAAACGCACAATTGCACGCACTAAACGACTCACTAGCACAACCCAACCCAACCCAACAACTTTTGAGGAAATTATTATTTCACCAGAAATGGCCATCACTCACAATAAAGATAAATTTATTCTTTTTGATAATGAAAGCAGTACAAACAGAATAATTATGTTTGCAACTGCAAGTAATTTACGCAAAATCCAACAGTGTCCCCAATGGATGATGGATGGAACATTTAAACCCTGCCCAAAACCTTTTTATCAACTGTATTCCATCCACGGTTTATACCATAATTCTAACATACCTTTCATTTACTATTTGCTACCCAACAAACAGCAAACCACTTACACCGAAATATTAAATGTTCTCAAAACGGAAATCAATAATTATTTTCCAGAAAAAATAATTATTGATTTCGAATTAGCTATGATTAATAGCATTTTGAGAACATTTCCCCACACAGCAATCCAGGGTTGCTATTATCATTTTAATCAGAGTATATGGAGGCATCTCCAAAAATCTACTTTAAGTATACTATACTCTACAGATAGCACCTTTGCCTATCAAGTTAAACAGTTAATAGCCCTGGCCTACGTCCCTGTTACAGATGTAGCTGAACATTACAATTTATTAATTGACAGCGCATATTACAAGAGGAATGAGGATAAACTAACCCCATTACTGGACTATTTTGAAGACACTTGGGTGGGAAGGTTGCACAGATCTGGACATCGACGCCAGCCCAAATTCCAAATCCCTTGGTGGAATGTCTATCTTAGTACTTTAAACCAAGAGGCTAAAACTAACAACAGTGTAGAAGGGTGGCATAATGCTTTCCAAGCAACTACAAACAGAGGCAAACCCACGTTCCATAACCTTCTAGAAGCTTTGAAAAAAGAACAAAGCTATCAGGAACTAAGAATGGAACAATCAGTGTCACAAATAGGTCCAAAACTCACTAAACAAACAAAACAAATGTTCCGACTACTTCAAAGTCAAGTCACACTATACCCTACAACTAGAGGATTAGAATACCTGGCAATAATAGCTAAAAGTCTACTATAAAAATGTCAACTAAATATACGAATGTCTTCTTACAATAATAGTAAAATTTACATGTCATAAACATATATAATCAATTATAAATAATACATATTTGTTTGACAAACTTATTAAAATTATGAAAAAAAAATCGTAACAAATATGCAATATTTATAATTTATTCACACATACACAAAACATTAAAAATCGACATTTCCCACCCAATCAAAATTGTAAATTAAATACTTACAATTTTTGGAGATGAGAGACGCAATCAAGGAAAAAGCAATCCATACAATCCAATCCAATATCTTACTATTCCAATATGGGAAACCCTCAAAAACCCGAAAATAAAGTGTAAAACGTAAAAAAACGCTCCAGGAAATCCCGAAAACAGTAGTGTGGACACTTTATTATTTAAAGTGATATACACACAATTTCTAAAAAACAGTCACGCATATCAATGTATCAATCCGAATCGAAACCCTCAAAAAAAACCGAAAAAGGTTGAAAAAGTGTTAAAACCGCTCCTGGCAAACACGAAAAATAGGAGATAAATGTCAAAATATAAGCATAATAACTCAAACATTTGTTTCTCCGTAAAAAAACACGCTTCCTTCCATGTAGTTTTCATGCGAGGAACCGAAACCTGTAAAATAACATACATAACGAAACCCACCCACAAATACCCCCTTCACATTTGTAAATATACTAACAATTAACATTAACCATGTAAGAAGACATTTCCGAACACTTAAAATTAGACTTGAAGCAAAAAAAGCACGACACATCTATAACGGAGACTTTTCACCCAAACGCTACTTAAACTATTAATACATACACCAAAAAACACTACAAAGTTCGATTATACCCTCAAACATGACCACTTACTTATAATTTGTAGGTAAAAATAACCTTACCTCTCTCCACGCGAAGCAACTCCCAACCGCGAGCTTCTCCAGTCCAGAATGGAGCGCAATAACCTTACGCGGTAAAAAAGTAGTCCTCTTAACCCATTTGTGTAAAAGTATAATAGAAAATACAATGTAATATGTAAAAAATATAATACATACACATGTATAATGTAACAAATTAATACACTATACTCATGACAATTTTCCTTATTTAAGAAAAATAAATATATTTAATATAAATTAATATATAATAATTATTATATATTAATAATATTAAAAAAATATGTAAGACTTTGAATAAAAGATGTAAATATTTGGTTATTGTGTATATTTATATGAATAAGTTTGTGTTTATTTTTAAGTAAACATTATAAATGTTTATGGTAATAATTAATAATGATAAATAATATAACTTATTTATTGTTATTAATATAACAATTAGAACCATTTACTATATAAACAATGGCCAGAAAAAAGTATTTATTTTATCTGTGAATGTATATATTTTTGCAAATAAAAAATGAATGTTTATGTTTATTAATTAATAATAATAATAATTAATAAAATAATTATTATTTTTATTAATTATTACAAAATGTTTTATAATAATTTCTAACTATAAAAAAAGTATAAAATAGCTTAACTAATATTTTGGCTATACCAGATATTATAATTAAACATATTGTTTGCCTATACAATTATAAACTTTACAACCGAATCGATTTCTATGTTTAATGTAAAAACAACTTTTTCAGAAATATACACCAAGAAATATTTTATTTAGTATTTCAATTTCTTCTAACAAATGTAATAATACTCATGTTACTTGTTAAATTAAAAAATGTTTTATATATATTTAATAATATTAATATTTAATATTAACATTATTAAATATTTATGTAAGAAATGTATAACAAATCATTGTTTTATGTATTTCTATATAAATACTTGAAACTGTAAGTGACTGATGGGAATATGTAAAATTTACTGAAAGAATGTTGTAAACAAATTTATTTTTATTATTGACAACATGTATATAAATGTAAATATGTTATTCTGTGAATACTAAAAGTCAAAAAAATGTGATGTTATATTTGTTTGTGATTGTATTGTAGTACACAATAAAAATTTAAAAAATTGTTTAATAAAGTTTTTTGAAAAAATCCATGTTGCATTATTTGTTAATATTAAAAGACAGTAATGAACAAATGTATGCAAATGTGCTGCACACTGACCAATTTAATATGTCCTATTGCTACTCCAGTCAAGCTAATATCATAGAAGCTGCAGGACACTAGCTAAAAATTATTTACTATTCCTACTCCACTCAAGCTAATATCATAAAATGTGGTGGAGACTGACCAATGTTTATTTATTAATCCAACTCCAGTGTAGGTAATATCAGTGATGGTGCTGGACACTAACCAATTAATAATTAGAATTCCAACTCCACTGTAGCTACTGTCTGGAAACATGCTAATAGATATATTTTTTTGATCAAAGTAAAACTTAATAATGTAAAGTTATATTATTTTGTATTTTCGTATAATAGCTTTAATGTATAAGTGTTTAATGTTACACTATACACCAGCACTCTAAAATACCCAAAACTGTCCCTAAACACTAAAAATACCCCTTCACCCCAAAGCCCAAAACTGACCCAGAACCCTACAAATACCCCTTCATCCACAAACTTAAAACTGACCCAGAACCCTACAAATACCCCTTTACTCAGAAACTGAAAACTGACCCTCAACCCCAAAAATACCCCTTTACCCAAGAACAGAAAATTGACCCAGAGCCCCAAAAATACCCCTTTACCCACAAACTGAAAACTGACCCTGATCCCAAAAAATACACCTTTACCCAAGAACTGAAAACTGACCCTGACCCTTTAAAAAACTCCTTTACCCACAAACTGAAAACTGACCCTGAACCCTACAAATACCCCTTTACCCACAAACTAAAAACTGACCTCAACCCAAAAAATACCCCTTTACCCAAGAACTGAAAACTGACCCTGAACCCCAAAAATACCCCTTTACCCACAAACTGAAAACTGACCCTGATCCCAAAAAATACACCTTTACCCAAGAACAGAAAACAGACCATGAACCTTAAAAAACTCCTTTACCCACAAACTGAAAACTGACCCTGAACCCTACAAATACCCCTTTACTTACAAACTGAAAACTGACCCTCAACCCTAAAAATACCCCTTTACCCAAGAACTGAAAACTGACCCAGAAGCCCAAAAATACCCCTTTACCCACAAACAGAAAACTGACCCTGATCCCAAAAAATACACCTTTACCCAAGAACTGAAAACTGACCCTGAACCTTAAAAAAACTCCTTTACCCACAAACTGAAAACTGACCCTGAACCCTACAAATACCCCTTTACCCACAAACTGAAAACTGACCCTGAACCCTACAAATACCCCTTTACCCACAAACTGAAAACTGACCCTCAACCAAAAAAACCCTTTACCCAACACCTGAAAACTGACCCTGAACCCTATAAATACCACTTTACCCACAAACTGAAAACTGACCCTAAACACTATAAATACCCCTTTACCCACAAACTAAAAACTGACCCTGACCCCAAAAAATACACCTTTACCCCTGAACTTAAAACAGACACTGATTATAAAAAAATACCCCTTAATCCACAAACTGAAAACTGACCCTTCACCCTTTCAAAACCCCTTTACCCAAAAACTTAAAAATGTCCCAAATCCCACTAAATACACCTTTAATCACGAACAGAAAAATTACCCTGAACCCTAAAAAATTACCCTATACCAAAAATTATTAAACTGACCATGAACACTATAAATAATAATGAACACAACATTAAACATTAATATTTATTTAACAAAAAAATAATATTTAACAAAAAAAAATATATATATTATCACATTAGCTATAATAATAAATTTGATTAATTAATATTGTTTAATTCCAATTAATTAATTAACATGAACATACATTTATACATTACATTTAAATGTATCCAATTAATGTAATTAAGTCATTATTATAAATTAATTACCAATTAATTATTTTAAATAATATGCAAAATATTAATAAGATCATTAACTAATTATAAATAATTTGTTAGCAATTTATAAATTTCAATAATATGCTAATTCATAATAAAATAAAGCAATAATTATTTATAATTAATAACCAATTTATCAATTAAAATAATATACAAATCAATAAAAAAATACAATAATTAATAATAATTAATTAATCAAGTAATCAATTAAATAATATGCTAAATACTTAATAAAACAATTAACTAATTAATATTAATTAATTACCAATTAAAATCTAATTAAAACAATTACCAAACATATATTGATTAATTGATTATTATTAAATTACTTCCCACCCTATTCCCCTATAAACCCACAACCCGCTCCTAAACATTAACTACTATTTTTTTATATATTATATATAATTTTTTTTTAAACATTTTTTTCTACATATTCTTGATATTTTTTACTTTCACTATATTTCGATATTTTGTCTGGTCGATATTTTTGAGTCGATATATTTGTATTCGATATTTTTGGGTCATTTTTTCAGTCGATATTTTGTCCAACGATATTCCTATAGTCGATATTTAGTTAATGTCGATATTTTTTCGTCGATATTTTGTCCATTCGATAATATGTAGTCGATATTATGTCCAGTTACCATTGAACCACATCACACTGGTAAAGCAGCTGGGAGACGTAGGGATAGGGGGGTTTGCCTTAGACCTACTGTCTTCCTTCTTGGAGGCGAGAGAGCAGCGGCTGTTTTGGGATGATTTTAAATCTGACAGTTTCAAACTCCCATGTGGTGTTCTGCAGGGCTCTGCCCTCTCCCCCACCCTGTCCAATCTGTATGTCACCCCGCTGGCAAACCTCGTCAGAAGGCATGGCTTTGATTTGGTCTCGTACGCCGATGATACACAACTTGTCATTTCCATAAGCGATCCTCCAGAGACTATAGTAGCCATTTTTCACATCTGCCTCTCCAAGATCATGGCCTGGATGAGCCAGAATCATCTGAAAATAAACACCAATAAAACGAAGGTGATGGAGTTCGGGCCGGGACAATCGCTGTGGAACCTGCCTTGGTGGCCCTTGGAGGCAGAAGACTGCCCCTCCCCAGTAGAAAAAGTCAGCAACTTGGGCATCATTTTTGTTACCAAACTGAACTTTGGCCCACAGATAAACAGTCTGATCTCATCATGTTGTTATCTTCTAAAAACTCTGAGGAAAATATGCCCATACATTCCCAAAGTCCTTCAAAAGACCGTGATGGTCGCTCTCCTACTATCGAAACTGGACTACTGTAATACCCTGTTTATGGGAATTAACAAGTACCAGCTGCAAAAATTGCAATCTTGCAAAACGCTGCAGTAAGACTTCTACTGGGTATTCCCAGAGGTCAGCCACCTTCGACTGGCATTAAAACCCTGCATTGGCTGCCTATTAAACAGCGCCTCGAGTTTAAAGCTCTTACTGTGGTACATAGAGCAATCTATGGTGGTGGTGCAGAGGATCTCCAAGCTCTTTTTGCACTCTACATTCCCACCCGTCCCCTCAGATCAGCCAACCAGGGCCTCATCGATACCACAAGAATAAGACGGGCAAGATGGAGGCAGAGCAATCACGCATTGTGCATCCAAACTTTGGAACAATATGCCACTCCTTCTGAGGACCCAATCCAACCTCCAGCATTTTAGAAGGAGTTTAAAGACCTGGCTGTTTACATCCGCATAAGATCTCACCCCCCCAAACTCTCCCTCTACACACCACAGTGCCAAGACGCCTTGGCATTCGAGCTCTTTACAAGCATATATAAACATAAACATAAACAGTGTCTGAAAGGCTGTAGCGCAGGCGCTGGCACGCGATTCGAAGTGAAGTGGTCAGCTGACCACACACTTTCTTCAGGCACAGAAAGATATTTCAACAATGGATATAAGCCGAGAACAAAGAAAAGAGGATGCAGTAGCAGCACATCTGCTCTCTAAAAATATAAAGAAATGCCATATCAATAATACTCTCCACATAAATGTAAATACCTCTAATACATTGAAACATGTAAAACTAAACATAGCTTAACATGCAAATACTTAGTAAACAAAACAGTGTTCTAAAAAATGAAATGCATTAAAACCAGAGTCAATTACCAGGCGAACAAAATTTATTGAAACACCTCATGTGCACATATAAAACACATCCATAAAGCATCAACCACAATGTGAATACACCTATTTTAGTAGTATCTATAGGTACTAAGCACCCCTACCACCACCTACAAATATAGGGTGTGTGATACCTCTCGGAATACTTTGAAAAGGTGTGGTAGATCAGATCCAAATGCAGTTATAGTGAGAACAAAGTCCAAATAAATGTCTGGTGGTTTCTTCTCAGACGAGACTAGAGAGATTAGAAAAGGGCAAATAAAATACTGACCAAAGTCTGAATGTTAACTAGAAACTCCAGAGTAAGGACAGCCATCTTATAATGTGTAATACTTATTATCTGAGAAATCTGGTCCTGGCTGACAAAACTCATTCATTATTTTTTTTCTTTTTTTTCCCCCGAAGTTTTATATAGCGCGAACTTGACCCGATATTGGGTATCAGAGCCCTATACATGAGCAAGCGTTGCCTTACATGAGGACACAATAATTTAAATATTGTTAGGCACGGGGAGATTTAAGTGATTTGCCCAGAATCACAGGATGTTGAGCGTCATTGCAGAAACTCGAACCCGGTTCCCCAGATTTGAGGTCAACCGCCCTAGCCGTTAGGCTACATCCTCTCCCCAAATTGATGAATAGTGTAAAGCAGGGACTGAGTATACAATCAACGAGAATGGAGAACTAATTTTCTGAAGGTGTTATGACATCTCCCAGTTGTATACAGTGTTCGAGGTGGGACTATGACTGAATTGCAAGAGTATAAAAAAAGAACTGATTTATGGGGTAGCTGATACATATTTCTGAAAATTTGTAGGTTATTATCTGGCAGAAGGCACCTAAATCTTCCATTTGTACCCAGTATAAGGAGTGTGCACAAACGTTGTATTTAACGCTTGAAAGACTTAGGGCCAGATGTAGGTATCCAAATACCGGTCGGAAACGGACGAAAATACCGATTTTCAGCCGTTTCCGACCGGTATTTAGATATTGAGATGTAGGGGCATGTTAAATTACAGAATCAGTAATTTTGCCGAATTTGTAATTTTTCCGATTCGGTAAAATACCGAATTGGTAAAATTACCGATTCTGTAATTCAACATGTAGGTAGCACTGTAATCAGTGCTACAAGGGTTTAAGAATTTGTTATTTACCACCAACTAGAAGTTGGTGATAAATAATGAAAACCCTTCAAAAAGCATTTTTATTGCTTTAAAAAACGTGCCAGGTTGCAGACATACATGCCCTAAGGGCATGTATGTCAGCAACATGTGCACCCATGCACAATTCAGGGGTGCAACAGGGTGTCAAAGTGTCACCCTGTCCCCCTTGCAAATTTGGTATTTTACCAAATCGGTATTAACCAATTCGGTAATTGGCATTGCTTCCTTTGGGCCTCAAGGCCCATAGGAATCAATGGCAATTACCGAATCGGTAAATACCAATTCGGTAAATACCGAATCATTTCGATTCTGTAATTTCAAAAGTGAAATTACCTACATCCCATTTTCCTACTCTTAAATACTGAATCGGTATGATTCGGTATTTAAGAGTAGGTAAATCGAGATTACCTACATCTGGCCCTGAGTGCAATGTTTGGCAGATCAGATGCATATTGGATATGATGTGAAAATACTGGCACTTGCATTCACGTATTGTAGGTATGTAGTCAAATCAAAATATTTTGTAAAAAGGTCATGCCTTGCATTAAAGATATGACCAACATGAGTCTATGGTTCAATCCATTGAATGTCTTGATTATAGTTTTTATACCCTTATTCCAGTAGATTGATTGCTCAGCTACTATTTAATGCCAAGATGACATTTGAAACATGATTTGGAGAAAGGTAGAATACAGGTCCCACTTGGAGATGCTGGGATTGCCTGAATGGGAATGCCTTACCACATGGTCCATTGTAGCCCAGGGTGACCTGAAAGATCTGTAGCCTGAAAGACTGGCCTAGGTGTCTGCCAAGAGAGGAGGGATAAGTGACATGGGAAACCCACTCCAGAAATTCCCACAGCCTGGGATGAAGCTGAAATTGAGGGAGACACCCTAGAATCTACTGGGAAAGAAGTGGTCGAACTGGAGAACCTGCCTGAGCTGACCCATTGGCAGCAGGAAGGGTCTCTCTAGGGAGAAAATATTTTCAGTGAAGAAAGAGTGCCCAACTCTTGTGGTTCTTTAGCAGCAGGCTACGGACCAGGCAACTGGCAAAGAGTCTAGATCTCACTCTGATCTATTGGGAGAATGGTCTCCTATATAGTGAGCCTAAGGTATGCTGAGTCTGGGGCAACCAATGTGCTGGTGGTACCCCAGTGCTTCAGAGTCTTTCTACAAGGTTTGGCTCATGATGTGCCTCCGGAAGGTCATTTGGGACAGGGCCAGACCATTGACAGGCTTGTCCCCCACTTTTACTGGCTGCAAATTAGTAAAACCTCAGATGTGTTCTATAGGTCCTGTTAGACTTGCCAAGTGAGTGACAAGAGTGGGCGTAGGCGTAAGTTTCCCCTTCTACCATTCTCTGTCATGAGCACACCTTTGGGTGGGTAGGCATTGGCATTGTGCATAAAACAAAATGAATGCGACCATTTGTAATGTAACTGATACTCATGTAAAGAACTCCAATGACTTTGGACCTAGTTATTGCTATATCTAAACTGCAAAAAGAAAACAGTGGGAAGAATGGTAGGCTCAAGGCGCATATATAGATATAAAAACATTTTAATATCCAATCTTGTATGTGGAGACAATCAGTCATGAGTCCACAAGCACTCAATAACCGCTAATGTCATATTGTTCAATGGTTATACAGATTCATAGTATGCTGTCACCAAGATACCTTGAAGTCTTCCATCATATGACTCATTACAAAGTGGTGTGCATGTTTATTGTCACAACGTTTTCTAGAAATGTATGTATAATATCAAAACATTGCTGCTAAATAAGTTGCATGGCAAACTAGAAGTTCTGTCAATATTCAGACCACTCTCAGTCTTGGACCTCCGGCAAAGCTTCTCTGTTACTCTCAAATCAAATCGGTTTCGTAATAATTCCCAACCACATGTCACCGAGAGTCTTAATTAACGTACATTGCAGCATTTCTCACAGCCAGTCGTGATACTTTTATTACATGGTTAAAGTGATCCTGCTGACTTTCTGGGATAGTACAGTGGCATAGGTCATTTTTATTACATAGAACATGGATACTTCCTCTCAATAACCACTAGAGGAACTTGTGGTGTATCTCAATTTCCTCAATTAACTCAGTTCTTATTTAGTTCCTACCTGACTGGTCTAGTGCACATCTTCAGTAGCCACACATAGGTAAACACGCTTTTGCCAATGTTTTCCATATGCACATCCCGAGACCCAGTGATCTGGATAATTCCAACGCTGGAAAGACTGATTCTAAGGTGCACGAAGGATGAGTCAAAACTCTTTCTTTCTGTCAATGAACACAACTAGAGGTGACGATAATACGCTCTGTAGACTGTTTGTCACTGTTGCAAGATTACTTTCTCAACATCTGTCCTCTCCCAATATTTTGTTTAAAGTAACAACCATAGGGTAAGAGACACTATTTTCCATCTTTATTTGAAGCCGAAACCCCATATTCTGGTAGAGCAATCAGACAGCCACTGCACCAGAGTTGTGTCTTCATTAATAATGTGTAGGTTTAATAACGTTGTTCACCTGTGCAAACTCCCATGCCTCATTCAACAATTCGTAAACGAACAACCTCATTACAACTCCTAAATATTTATCTGCCTTTTCAGAATTTATGTATAAAACCATTGGCTACCTTAGATGCCCATGTCAGTTTTCACTATAGAGGACTTTCATTGAAATAATTGAAGCTTTGTTTCCAGTTTCTCTTATCAATTGTGTTCAGTTTTTCACTGTTTGATAGAAGCTTTTCAATATCTCTTTTTGGTGAGCTTAGTTTGGACGTATCAATGGTTAATATTTTTATAGTGTTGGTGTTTTTTGAAGGGGTCTTAAGAGGCCTTTTTATTGTCCCAGCTAGCGTCAATAGGAAGAAACCATTTCCCCGGGCCAGACAAGGCTGGTTTAATCGCAAATGCAGGGAGGCGAAGATACTGCTTGTTGAAGCAATTAAATACAAATCACAAATCAGGACCAGGGAGGCCAGAAGGCTATACTCACACTGCCAAAAAAACGCTAAAAAGGAATGGGAGGATAATTTCTGGCAGGACCTCTTGGCTGCTAGTTGAGGGAGAGCTGCCAAAGGGTTCTGGGACCTGGTGGGCAGTAGGAATCGTCCTGATGACACCTTGAGGACATGCACTATCACTGCTCAGGCGTGGTTTAACCATTTTAAGGCTCTCTATTCCGCCGTAGAAGGCACACTTAACAACCCCTTCATCCTTCCCCCCTATACCCTGGATAGAGGCATGGACCTCTTCTCCGCACGGGAGGTCATGAATCTGATTAAAACTCTTACACCACTAAAAGCAGCTGGCCCGGATGGGTTGCCAGGGGACCTTCTCCGAGCCTATCCAGGCGAATGGGGGGTGATGATCTCTGCCCTTCTTAATGCTATCATCGAGGGAGGATCCGTGCCAGAGTCCTGGAAAGGGGCAGAGGTAGTCCCAATTTTTAAAAAGGGTTGTCTGGATCTACCAGGGAACTATAGGCCAATAAGCCTTATAGACTCAACTCAGACGGTGACGGGAAAAGCTATTCTAGGGAGGATTCTTCAATGGGTGGATGATAACCATATATTGTCTGACATGCAAGCCGGGTTTCGCTCAGGCACAGGAACCATCGAGCAAGTCTTTAGACTCCTGTTACTTTACTGGAAGGTGGTGGAGCTGGGCAAGGGCAGTCTCTATCTGGCCTTTATAGACCTGAAGACTGCCTTTGACCTGGTTCCTAGGGAGGAACTCTGGAGGGTGCTGTATGGTCTTAGGATGCCCCCTTACATCTTAAACCTCCTCATCAAACTGCATAATGCCAACTATGCCCAGGTTAGATGGGGTCTGAACGGGGAAAAGACCGATAGGATCCCGGTCGTCAGGGGTGTCTGGCAGGGCTGCGTTTTAGTTCCCACCCTATTCTCCCTGTATGTGAATGGGGTGGTAGAGCACCTGCTTGGTGAACCAGCAGACGCCCCCTCATTGGGTGGCGTAAAGATCCCAACTCTGTTGTTTGCCGACGACACCCTCCTCATTTCGAAAACCCCCCAGGGCCTCCAGAAGCTCCTGAACTGCTTCCAGGACTTTTGCGCAAACAGAGGACTTGTCATCAATGTGGACAAAACTAAGTATTTAATCATGCACCCCCCCCCCGCAAGCTTGGCCGCCCTCCCATCCTGAACTCTATTCCCCTTGAAAGAGTGTCAGAATTTGACTATTTTGGAATCCGTCTGAGTGATGTCATGAGCTGGACTCCCCACATCAACAAAATGACTGTTTTCCACAAAAGGGTGGGGGGAGCCTTGCTGAAGGAGTACAATAACTCATCAAAACACTGTGTAGCTCCGATAATCGATATATACAAAGCCCGAGCTGTATCCGCATCACTCTACGGAGCTGAGTTATGGGGCCTAGGTAACATGGAGTCTTTGTCCAAGGCAGAGAACAAATTCATAAAGGACCTCCTGGCCATCCCGATGAGTACCCCGACAGTTCCGGTGCTTCTGGATGCGGGTTGCAAAGCAATTAAGGACCAGGCCCGCCTTCGGCCTCTACTGCTCTGGGCTCGCTTGTGGAGGGTCCCGGAACTAAAATCTTATGCAGACGGGCTGGCAGAGGTGATGTGTTCGGTCGGCTGGCAGAAGATTAAATGGCTCAGGGACATTAAACACCTGCTAGGGGACCTAGGATTGGGGTTTTGCTGGTCCACCCACTCAGCTCCCCCGAAAGAGACCCTAAAAAAATTATATTGGGAATGGGTTTCTGCCAAGCTCATCAGCAACCAGCGTCACTGCAAGTCCACCGCAGCTTACCTGAAAATAAAAGACGTTGTTGCCTTTGAGCCCTATCTGAACATTATCACCATCTCCATGGACCGGGCACTCTTTATCAAATTTAGACTAGGCACTTTACCCCTAGCTGACCTCCTCTCCAGATGGAATATGCCTAAGCAGGCATCACGCCATTGCGCCCAATGTACTGACAGACCCGAAACTGTGGCACACTTTCTCTTTGAATGCCCAGATTACGCCCGCCCAAGATCCCACTGGCTCAAACCACTCTGTAGAGAATTGGGTACTCGTCAGTATTTGGTGGCTTTACGGATTCTATTAACTTATACAGCCCCTCCCATCGTCTGTGACGTATCCAAATTTTTTAAATGGGCCTGGTTGATCCGCTCAAAAAGACTGTCCATATCAATTTAATCCTTTTTTAAATTAATTTATTTCTGACCAATTGCAACTTTTATCTGCTCTGTTTTTAATGTACAGTCTTTTTACGATGTGCTGTTTTATATATTTCTTTTGTAATGCTTTTATGATATTTGCATATCGAAATAAAGCAATCAACCAACCAATATTTTTATAGTGTTGGTGTTTTTTGAAGGGGGCTTAAGAGGTCTTCCATCTATCCACACCCTCTTCCTTATAATAACTCCTGAGCTATCCAATAATGAAGCATTTTTCCAAGGAGATTTTTGATAGCGCTTTGTAAGGCTTCCATAACAAGGAAGTTTTGGGATATTTTGCATAAAGAATATAAAAGTATTCCCCCAGAGGCCCATGATGAAAAACGATGGCCCATTAAAATGGGGTGATTTCATTCGCCTCCAGCTGAAACTTACTGATCTCAGTTAATGAAACAAGAAGCGATGCACTTTTAATTCATTTATTTCAGTTAAATACAATGTTGATTGAGAATGAAGATTTATGCTTGATTATGATATCTTCAAATTGGGTACATTTTTGAGCGAAAACTCATTGTCAGTATCAACACTGCTACTCCTAAAACACAAACATTATGAATGGAACTATGTGCTCCTCTCTTTCTTTAAAGCTGTCTTTGTCGCTAGGCCTTAAATTTGTTGAAGTTGCATAGTTTTTGCTTCATGGAATATTCACAACCCTTGAGAGAACCTCGAACATTGGGCGCACCACGCAAAATGCATGTTTTTATGTGATCATTACGTTTTTCTGATGATTACTACCGAGATAATTAAATGTGGGTTATTATATTAGGTTATGTTGAAGTCAAACCATCAAACCTTGTGTAACTTTTCCATGTGTCTGTCTTCTGCCCTGTCTGTTGTGTAGATAACATAAATGTGGCATGTACACTAAGCATATTCTTCCTTAAAATTATTGTGCATGACAGAAGTTACATGACATGCATTGCTGTGGAAATATTGTTTTCTGCCAATGAAAAATCATGGAAATATCAATTTAAAGTGCAAAACTCGGCAAAGAAAATGTTTTAAGTGTTTATGAACTGGAATGTCACCTGCATGGTAGAGCAGCGTGTGTCCGTCTCCATTTTAGCGATGTGTTGGGCATTAGGGTAGCAAGGGACTCTCCGGTCCACGGTGTCTCCGAAATTGCCGTTTGAGTGGAGAGAGGTAACCCCCTCCGAGTGACACGAAACTTGGGCGCCATTTTGGACAGTTAGCGCTCTAGCTCCAGGCCGCCTTAATTGCATATAAACACTGCATTCACGAGCGCACAGCGGAGCTGTAGGCACCTTATACCGCTAGTACGTTCGTTTGTTTAAAATATTTCCTGCAACTGAATACTTGTAATTGAATACCTGTTTTTAAAATTTACTAATGTGTGAAACCTATTTTTTGGAATTTCGAAAAAACTGCATTTTACTCTGAAATATTTACTTTACATTTTAGCGATGTGTTGGGCATTAGGGTAGCCATGGTCTCTCCGGTCCACCGTGGCTCCGAAATTGCCGTTTGAGTGGAGAAAGGTAACCCCCTCTGAGTGACACGAAACTTGGGCACCATTTTGGGCAGTTAGCGCTCTAGCACCAGGCCGCCTTAATTGCGTATAAACACCGCATTCACGAGCGCGTCTGCGCCCATCTGCGCCGGTACGCTGCCAGATGGCAGGAAACTCTGCTCCTTCTATGATGCTGCCCATGACTTACTCGCGGGTGCAGCTGATGAAGGTAAAGATTTCCATGCACCTTTCGAGCTGTGAAGGCAGGATCTCTCTAGATAATGAAGATCTGTCTAGATGCTGCCCCCACTATGAATGGAGTATAGGCCAAGTACGAACAATTCAAGGCCCTACTAAAAGCTCACAGATCTGCCCAAATTCAGGGTTGGAGCCCAGATTAGGCAAAGCCCAGACTATAAACGGCCGGGACACAACTGTTAATTGTTTTTATATTAACGCAAGGTCTATATCTAAACATGCCTCAGAAATTTGGGACCTGCTAGATGTCCACAAGCCTGATATTTGTTTATTTACTGAAACCTGGCTCCAGCCACACTCTGCGCCTTCCCTAACAATCACCTTCCCCCTAGAATACACAGTAGTAAGGCTGGATAGAGCAGTGAAGAGGGGAGGAGGACTGGCGATAGCCACCCAATCCACGCTGAACTTAAAAATTCTGGACACTATCTCTTCACCTAATTTGGAGTTGTTGATTTTTCCTTTGGAATTTGCTAGTTGTCAGAAGGTCACAGGGGCAGTAGTGTACCATCCGCCGGGGGAAAATAAAAATATTTTTTGCACCACACTACTGGAAACCCTTGCCTCTTATGTTCTAAATGTGGACAATTTCTTAATGGTGGGGGACTTCAACTTTCACTTTGATATTATCACGGACCGTGAAACAGAAGATCTCTTGGCATCTATGGACATGTTAGATCTTTCACTCAAAATCAGTGAGCCAACCCATATAGCAGGCCATATTCTGGACAATATTTTCACCAATATGTCTAGGCTTATAACCAAACCTCCTTTGATAGTAAGTTGGTCTGATCACATGGGGCTAAGTTTCTCTTTCCTTGCCCATAGAAGTCAGCCCCAGGCCCACGGGCGCAAAGTCACCCGCAGACAATGGTGGAAATTTACTCCTACTACATTTGGCCCAGTATTCTCTGCTCCATCCTTTAAGGAGTGCAATGATGTAAATGAAGCCATAACTACTCTCGAGAAAGAGATGAGCAGGGTTTTCGACATTATTGCCCCTATAAAAACAACAACTATCTATGCAAGACCTTCCCCGGCCCCCTGGTATTCCAACAGTTTGAAATCAGTAAAAGCAGCATGCAGAGTAAAAGAACGTAAATGGAGGAAAACAAAAGCAAATGAAGATAGACTGGCCTATAATGTATCACACAGGGACTATCTTAGGAACTGTAATATGGCCAGGCGTTCACATCTCGCCACCTGCATAGGGGGAGCTAAGGGCTCCTCTAAAGAGCTCTTCAGAATTCTTAAGGAGTTCACTACCCCTAGTGTGAGCAATCTGGCATGCCCCCCTTCGCAAGACTTTTGTGAGGAGCTTGCTCTACATTTCACCAGTAAAATAGATAACATCTATAACTCCTTTGCTTTAATTCCGGAACATATGTCAGAAACCCCGATTCCAGATAAGTCCATGCTCCCAAAACTGGAGTATTTTGACTCCGTAATGATCAAGCAAGTCCTTGGGTTATTAAAACAAAGTAAATCAGGTTCTCCGGCTGATGTGGCTCCTCCACACATCATGTCTGATTTGGGACGGGAGCTGCCTAACCCTATTAAGGAAATCTGTAATCTATCTTTAACGTCTGTCTCTTTTCCGTTGAAATGGAAAAAAGGCATTTATTAAACCTTTACCTAAAAACCCTCGGCTAATCAGGGCGATCTTCAAAATTATAAGCCCATTTCTCTTCTCCCCCTATGCTCAAAAATCATGGAGTCTATGGTGAACCAGCAACTTTCAGACTATCTGGAACAGCATAATATTCCTGACCCCTCACAGTCGGGCTTCCGTGCAGGCTTCAGCACGGAGTCTGCACTAACTGAGGTGTCAGATATGGTCAGGTTGCTGTTGGATGAAGGAACACCTACGATGCTAGTTCTTTTGGACCTATCAGCAGCCTTTGACACCATCTCTCACTTGATCCTATTAGAGAAACTTCAAGGGATTGGTGTCAGGGGGAGGGCGCTGGAGTGGGTTCAGAGCTTCTGCTTTGAAAGATCTCAATGTGTTCAACTGGACACGTTAGTGTCCAGGACCACAATTGTGGATAAGGGGGTTCCTCAGGGCTCTGTGCTAAGCCCCACACTGTTTAATATCTACATGTCGTCTTTGGCCCTCGTTATTCGATCAGGCAGGTTTCATACCATCTCGTATGCCAACGACACGCAGATTGTTGTCCCCATAGAGAAGGACACAGGTGGGACCAGAGACAGATTCAAACTATGCATGTCCAAAATTGCAGTATGGATGAAAAAGAACTGCCTGCAATTCAACTCAAATAAAACTGAGATTCTCCTGTTCGGCAAAGTTGAGCAGATATGGAATAAGGATTGGTGGCCGGAGGAACTTGGAGAAGCTCCCCGCCCCAAATATTGGGTAAAAATTCTGGGTGTGCTAATTAAATCTAAACTATCGCTGGAGGAGCACGTGAAAACCTTATCTGGCAAATGCTTTGGACTAATCCGTATGCTATAGAAGATCTTCCCCTGGATTCCACTCTCCATCAGAAAGGTCCTGCTACAAGCACTTTTAGTCAGCTGGCTTGTCTATGGAAATGTCCTGTTGGTAGGGATGAAGGAAGATATATTTTCTAAGCTTCAAGTCGTGCAAAATACGGCTGCCCACTTAGCTCTCAAGAAACCTGCACGCACCCCCTCTGCCCCATTACTGAATGAGTTGCATTGGCTACCAATGAGAAAAAGAGCAGTCTTTAAGCTCCTGTGTCTGGTTTTCAAAGCCTTGGTTCAGCTAGGACCAGAATATCTAAGGAAAAAATTTAAACTCCACACTCCATCCCGTCAGCTAAGATCCAGTGGCCATAAGCTCCTCCAAATACCCAGAATTAAAAAGGTCAGGATGGGTGGGCGTGCCTTTTCTCATGTTGTCCCTAAATACTGGAACGCATTACCAGAAGACCTGCGGATCTGTCCCACATTTGTGGCCTTTAAGAAAGAACTAAAAACATGGCTATATTAGTGCACTGATGCTGTATATCGCTGTCTGCTTCATCCGGGCGCCGAGAGATCCCCTCAGGGATGATTTGTGCACCATACAAATAATAATAATAAAAAAATTAATAATAATACGGGGCCGACTGCATATATTTCTGTAATCCTAACTTTATTGTGGTTCTGGTATTACCCTAACCTAAAAGCGTGCACTCATAGGACTAGGTCTGTTTCTAACTAAGTGTGGTTTTGTGTCCAGTGGCCTGAAGGAGTACACCAAGTGAAGCCTCATTTTAGGAAGAGGACTATTGTCCCTGGCTTGTGTCTAGAGGTTAACGTGGTGGTGGCAGCATACCTTCTTTTGGAAGACTTATAGTGTGAACAAACCTTTTTCCTGTGTCACTAAGAGTAAGGCCCTCTGTCCCATTTTGTGTAGAGTTATGCTCCTATGTGTATGCCCAGTTAACTGTGCTAGTACCCTCTTTTAATGTTGAGTGCATGAACGTCTGTACTGTGGGTAGCTCATGTACAGTTCTAGGGCTATATTTTTGAGCGAACCATAGTGCTGAAGCCAGTGGGATCCATTTTGAACAACCCTCGACTTGGATAGCACAATATGGAAGGAAAGGACAGCTTTCCCAGGTAGTAAATGCGTATTGCCTGCTTTCCTATGCGGAACCAGACACTGAAGCAAGGAAAATGGAGACAGAGCTTGTTAGAAATGGGAGTCCCTAGTTGTCAGAGGGATGCACCTTTGTCCTAGTAGGGACCCTTTCTTCTAGTCAGGATAAGGAGATTACACACTTTAGATAACCACTGATCATCCCCTTGGTAGCTTGGCAAAAGCAGATAGGCCTATCCCAAAGGCAATGTGTAAAGTATTTGTACCTAAACACCCAGTAACACAGTGAAAACACCACAAAAGTATCCTTATCCACACCAAACAAGACTAAAATGACAAAAATCCAACATAAATGTATCAAAATATGACTCTAAAAAGGTTTCAGCAACTCTGGCATAGAAATCTATGGATGCGGCAATTCTTACATAAAGTACCTCATATGTGTCAAAAACCAAGGTCCAAACAGCCGCAGAGGAGGCAAGTATGCACATAAAACAGTGACGCATCAGTACCCAAGTCGTTAGGGAGGCGATGAAACAGTTCTGCTGCATGCAGGAGAAGTGGTGCTTCAAATACGACTGTAGGGGGAAGTGAAGCATTGATTTCCCTGATGATTCTGGTCTGCAGGAGTTGGGTCAGAAAAACTTGCCACTCTGATGCGATGAGGGAGAAAATCCAGCTGCTATGTGCAATGTGTCGATTTTCGCTGTCCTTGACCAGTGGTGCATTGATTCTTTTAGCCATTCAGCAGGGCTTGCAGGGGAGTCGGTGCACGGCACTTGGCTTGCTGTGATTTTCCAGGCCGTGAGAAGGCAATGCATGTGTTTTACGGTTGCGGTAGAGAGGGAAACTTCTCCCGCTCCGTGGTGCTGTGTCGGAAAAACTGCCCCTAGAGTACTCTAGCATCGATTTGTCAGAGCTATTCAAGTTAGTACAGATTGATGTAGCAGAAACAACCTGCAGAGACCCAGAACTTGAACAGACACCTCCAGGCAGGCCAGAACTCCGAGTTCTGGGAACGTCTTTGTGTCCCTGAGACTTCAGAATAGGAGGCCAACACACACAAGTCCTGGGAGATTCTTCATAAGCAAGTTCACAGCAAAGTCCAGTCTTAGTCCTCTCCTTTGCAGACCAACACAGCAAAGCAACATACAGCAAAGAGGCAGTACTCCTCCTTACAGCTCATAAGCTCTTCTCATTGGCAGAGGTTCACTCTTGATTCCAGAAGTGATCTAAAGTCCTGGGATTTTAGGTACAATACTTATACCCAATTTACTCTTTGTTCTCTTTGTGGCAAGGGTATATGAGCCCAGTCCAAACCAGTTCTGTCCTCTCTGGTGAAGCATGACCACTAGAGGTGGAGACAGCATTGTGCAAAAGAGACACAGCATATTCAGGGGAAAGTGAAACTCCTCCCACCATTCCAAATGCAGCCTAAGTCTATTCAGCCCTCCTAGGAGGTAGGAGACACCTCAACCCCCCTTGTGACTGTCTACAGTGAATGCACATCTGCAGCTCCTGTCACTCCAAAACTAGACAGTCAATACACAAACAGCAGAGGTACACAGAATGGTTAAACAATAAAATGACTACTTTCTTAAAGTGGTCTTTTCAAACACATAATTTAAAAACCATCTTCCTAAAAGATGTTATTAAATGCTGAGTTCAGAGAGCCTAACCTTTATTTCTACATCTTGTTCCAATGGAAAGTTAAACCTGTAAGATGTTACACAGCAACTACCATGTTAGTCTATGGGACAGACAGCCTTTCAATAGTGGCAGTATTTCACTATCAGGACATGTAAAGCACACCAGCACATGTCCTACCTTTAACACGCACTGCACCCTGCCATGGGGGTACATTAGGCCTACCTGAGGGGTGCCTTACATGTAAGAATAGGGAAGGTTGTGGCCTGACAAGTGGGTGCACTTGCCAGGTTGACTTGGCAGTTTAAAAACTGTGTGCACATACACTACAGTTGCAAGTCTGAGACACATTTACAGGGCTACTCATGTGGGAGGCACAACCAGTGCTGCAAGCCCACTCAGTAGCGTTTGAATTACAGGCCCTGGCACACTCAGTGCACTTTACTAGGGACTTACCATTAACTTAAATATGCCAATCATAGATGACCAATCATAACCATAATTTAAACAGAGCGTATTTGGACTTTAGCAATGATTAGCAGTGGTAAAGTGCCCAGATTCCTAAAGCCAACAAAAACAGCCAAGGGAAAATAGAAGGAAGAAGAAAAATGTTTGGAGATCACCATGCAAAAAGGGCCATTTCCAACAAAGCTAGAGCCTTGTAGCCCCTGAATGGGCTATGACAAAGTTTAATACAGGTGTCACGCCATTTAATTGAAACAAATATTTTCCAAGAGCCAGTTGGTCAACAATTGCAAACCAATAAAATGGTATGACTGCATAGGCAGAGCACCTGATGGGCCCAATCTACAGGTTCTATGTACATTACGCTTGTGTAGTAAAAACTACAAACATCTCTAGTCAAAAGTCATTTAAAGGAAAGCTTCAATGTACTAAGTAAAGAGAGGTTCAATACACTCCTAAATGTTTAAATATAATTCTCAACATAACAGATGAAAGATTGACTAAAAACCCATAATTTTGTATGCCTAATTGCACAGATCTGAGGCGAAGTCAAGAACATTACGGACAGCTACATTTATAGCATTAGTTTGCAGCAAGGGGCTAGTCATTGACAGAAATACTCTGACTAACTTTACAGATATCTTGGCTTCCTACCAAGAAAATAAAACCTTGATATATAAATACTTGGCCTTAATAAACTATGTTTATTGCACCATGAAAAGCATTTTCAATGTAGCCATTTTCTCTATATTTTAAAAGAGCCTAAGCAAGACAATTTTTGTGTAACCGTGGTTTATGAAGTCTTTCATAGAGTGTATAACAGAAGCACAGTTTGATTCTCCTATCTGGCAGATGTGTTTCCCTGCCATCCCTATAGCTGAGTTACATATTTGTAGATAAATTCCTCAGCTGTAAAAAAATGGACCTTGTCTCTATATTTATTAAAATGAAGAGCATACAATGCT
Source organism: Lissotriton vulgaris (assembly GCF_964263255.1). Classification (NCBI taxonomy): domain Eukaryota; kingdom Metazoa; phylum Chordata; class Amphibia; order Caudata; family Salamandridae; genus Lissotriton; species Lissotriton vulgaris. The sequence continues at coordinate 959,332,125 of NC_141693.1, read as the reverse complement.
GCTTGTTTACATTGGTGTCAAGGCTTAATCCTCGAATCTGTGCAGAGGCAAATGAATATACTACTTTTACTTCCCCAATAACTATCACAATAATACATGGGATAAAGTTGCTAAACCATTCTAAATAAAAACGTTATAAGTGATAAACTACCCCCAACCAAAATCAAGATTTAGCAAATTCCCTATTTGACTTACAAATTCAGTGGTGGTGTATTTTACTTATAATACATAGTGACCCTCATATGTAGGCAATTTGATTTCTCTCTAGTCTCTGTTGCAAGCTCTAACTGTCTAATATCACGCTGTCAAAAATATTTAGTTCTATTCTGGTATTTTAATTTTCACTTTAGCATCAAGGTACTATGGATACCTCTATTGCAATATGTGAAATGGGTGTCTTCTGAATTCAACATTCTATAATTTCTTTTATGATGCAGTGAACTTTTTACTTTGAACTGAAGTAGGAAATAGGCCCTGTTTCACATAAAATAAGGGTAAACTAAGCTATGTAGGTATGCACTCTTTTCACTGGTAAATGCTCTCCTTGGAGCATCTGTGATCCAAAAATGCTACCACCAACTTTATTGAAAAGCAAAAGGAAGGCAAAAGTAGGTCATAACTCTGCTGTTAAATTCATGATTACAGCATCTGGTAAGAAGAACAATACAACCAGCATTTTTAATTTAGTACTGTCTATAACACTTGACACTATGAAACCCTTCTCAGCTCAAAAGTAAAAGACAGACTACATTTTATTAAAGTGGTGTTGTCTCTTCCCTGTCTATACTATTCACACAAATTATTTTGCTTACTTTTCAGCTTTTGGGGTGTTAAGGGAGGTCATTCCCCACTTAGGTCTGGCAGAGAAAACAGAGACAATTAAAATTTTCTTTCAGATCTTTTCAAAACAGTACATAGTATTAATACTCTTACGGGCACAATGGGTCAGCTAGACATTTTGGCTTCCCAATGCTTGTTAGCAGGCAGCCACGTCCCGTGGATGGAGTACCGGTGGGGCTGTAAGGCAGGGGAGGGGCAGGGTGGGGGGGGGTGCTAAAAACCGGAATATGGATAATTGGATGCAAGTAAACAATGTAATAAATAAAACGAATTTTGTAGCACGCCGCTCATCGCAAAATGCGATGCAGCGAACGCTACGAAATTCGTTTTATTAATTAAATTGTTTACTTACCTCCAATTATCTATATTCCGGTTTTTAGCACCCCCCACCCCGCCTTTCCGCCCCACCGGAACTCCCTCCACGGGCCGCGGCTGTTAGCAGGTGGCACTAAGAAGGTTACCAGAGCTTCACATAAACTTTTTTTTATTTCGAAGTTTCATAGTAAAAATATAGTAATATTATGTCCTAAATATCATTTACAAAAATATATTCCCCTTAAGTATAGATTTTCTATTATTAACTCCAATGGGGTGATATTTTTGTTATCAATATTTAGGACACAATATGTATGCTAGATGATATACTGGCTGCGTATTCTGGTTCCCAGCCCTTCCGTATACTCCCACTTTGCTTCTTGGTTCCAGTGCAGAAATCCCAGCATTTAAATGTCAGCGGTCTCCTAGTGCACATGTATTCCTCCTTTCTGGTTGAAAATAAAGGAGTGGTTAAAAATTAATGTGCATGACCTATTGAAAGAAATGCTAGTCTAAGATTTCTAAAAGCAATTCAATGTGCACATTATTGTCATGCAAATTTCCACAAAGAGGGACATACTGTATGTTTAAATGATGTGCAAATGTTAATTTTTAAACACTTTATTTTTCTATTTCCCAACAGAAAATCATAATATACCTTAGACAAATCCCTTCTCAACACTATAGGGAAATACACTTAATACTGGCTCTCACAGCAATAGTTGTACAGGTATTGCTGGAGATGGAAGTTCCTTATCCACATCGCTGCGCGGGCTTTTCCCGCTGTGTGCGGCAAATTTGAAAAAGCCGCGTTACATGACGAGCTCAGCTCGTCATGCGCACACGACCACCGTGGCTGATGACGAGCTGAGCCCGTCACCCCCAGCGAAGAGGTTAAAAGGTTTGTGAATAAGCAAAAACTAACATGCTTGCTGGCCTTCACTTCACAGGGAATTTTGCATTACCCTTTTTATGGCAAATTCCTGAAATTGCACCACATTGTGTAACTACGCCATATTCGTGGCCGTATTATTGGTAGGAGCAGTGAAACTTCAGAACAAGACTGACCAGAACAGGAGCAGCTGTTGTGCTCAATCCTTGTGTTTTTAGTACTACCTTTTAGCGGGAAATGTGTTCTTGTGTCCAAAATGGACACGATTCCTTAATTGCGATTTCTTAAAAATCGCAATTGAGAAATCGGAAAAAACAACATTGATGCATGTGCCTGTAAACGTGCGAAAGCAAATTATTTGAATTTTGCAGACTCCTAGAATTTAATGTTGCAGGAATCTGATTTTGTTCACCTAACTGGAAGGTAAACATTTGCACATTGGTTTCATTTTCATTTTCCATGGTCAATTATATTTTCCATTGTCAATTATATTTTCTTTAGGAGACCCCCTTTTATGATGTGTGCCACCCTTTCTTACTCTTACTACTTCCTATCACAGGAATCGTTTTCATGTATTCCAGTGTTATGGAGCCAACTGAAAAATTGCTTGTGAATACCCACAAACATGAGATTATGCAAATATTCGCTTTTATTTTCTAGACCTCCCAGGACAGTCCGCATTCTCAATTTTGGATTTATGAATACTATTTCATAGCTGCAGTTTGAGAGTTTGTTAGAGTAATTCCTGAAATCCTGAGTCAGTGCTTAGTCTAGCAAATGCTAAGTTTGAACTTCGACCTTTAACTTAAGTGCACAGGTCCTGTCAGGCTTTCTTTCTTAAGAAAACAATGAAGAGGTCTTTATAGATATTGAATCACCCCACCTATTGTAATTTGGCAGAGATTATTGTTCTAAAATTCCTTTGTTTATTAGTGTCTATTACAACATACGGGTAACTTTGAGGAAAGAATGGTGGTTCCACCTTAAATCGAGGAAATATTTAAATAAAAGAAAATGCAAATAAAATTGAAAGAATAATGCCTAGTTTTGAATTTTCAAATGTTTGAAATGTTTTCTCGACGTTTTGTGTACAATCGAAATTCGCATGAAGTCAGTATACAATAAATGATGCACGTCAAGCATAAAAGTGAGTCTCAAATGTGCTAAAATGCTTTTGCGGTCTGATTGATTAACATTCAGTCACAAAACAATCCGTTGTGATGAAGAGATAATGTTTTATAATTTAAACTGAATATTTGGTGTTGGCTTTCCATCTCTGAAGAAAGCCATTCTTTTGACAGCAGTGGAATATGCAAATAATTCAAATGTTTACATTTGACTGGCTGTACTGCTTTAATAATTGCATTTTCTGCAGTTTTTTAATGGCAAGATAATGAATTGGCTCATCAAAATGGAGTATTAAATAAACAACCACCTTTCTCCGCAGCGAGGAAATGAGGAAGGGCTGGGTGGCTCATTAAGTTAGTTCTTAGACTTGTGCTGTGCTGCATCTCCTGGGTCACAGTTCATGCTAATCACTAATAAGCAGATCTATCACACTTTAAAACAGATGGCGTTTTTTTGCTGCTGTAGTGATGGATTCTTTTATTATCAAAGCACTGAGACAGCACATCAGACTCACATTGGAGGCGTACGTTTGCGTGCGCTATAAACCATAGACATCTTCGCCGTCCAGACTGACCGGAAGTGGTAGAGTCACTGACATGTACTTCCTGTTTGGATGTTTATGCGATTTAACGTTCCTGACACTGCAGGGCCTGGGAAAAAAGAAGTAATACAGGGCCCAGAGGAAATTGACTTTCTAAATGATTGCTAATAACTAAGAGTACTTTTGAGATATCTATTCAAATTGGACACTATATGTTTTTTTGTCTCTAAGATAGAGGCATGACTTATGTTAACATATATTACTATAACGTGATTGATCCTGGTAATTGTCCATGCTATGGAATAACATGTCACCATAAAAGATGGAACATAAATGACAACCAGCATAACACATGGATACCAAAAATGAAATATATGTGAAATTGCAATAAGTTGAGATATTGATTCAGTGTAGCATGTACCACTATAAAAGTATGTCACATAAATAAATAAATAAACATATAAATACATAAATACAATTGAGTTTATCAAGCATAGGGTCTGATACGCAACTTGTATCATATGACCATTGAGATAAAGGCCATGCAGCAATCCAATCGTAAACTGGAAGCATCCAATCTTACACTTGACTAATGCGCTTTGGTAATTTCATTCAGGTTTCATTCTTTAGTACAAAAGCGAGAAGGATGTAAATTAGAACTTTGATTCATTCATCAAAGTAGGGGGGGTAGGGTGCAATGTCTTAGCAATAATAAAGCGTTTCTCTGAGTTCTTGAACATGGGATTTGTTCAACCTTTCTCTGCCGAACTAACCTCACTGTAGAAAAGTAAACTAGCACATAAAAATCTGTATCTGCTATATATATTTTTTTAGAAAGCATTTAATCCAACATATACTTGACCCCTTTGAAGAATTTCTAGGATCTGAAGTTATACAAAAAAACAAAGAGGGGCTTATTTATGAGAGGCTTGCGCCTCTAGATCGTCACTTTATTTGACTCTCCCAGGATGCAAGCCTCTCAATCATATGTATGAGGCAACGCAAAGCCACCCTTCGTGGCTTTGCATGGCCTCATAGACATGGGACCTTATTTATGAGGAATTGGCATGGCCAGCACTGCACGTCTTCTTGCTGTGCTGCCCCACACCATTGTGAAAGGGCAGGAATGCACCGCATTAATGAAATACGGTGCATTACTGTCCTTTCCTCCTGCACTGTAACACAATTTGCCGCTTAGCGTCAACTTGGGGGCCCTTTCACCATGGTGCATGTGTGCCTCTGTGTCAGGCAGAATTGTTTTTGTGCAGGAAGGGACACATCACTGCACAAAAACAATTCCAAGAGGTATTTTCCTCTTTCTATGCGTGTTGCAGAATTCAGCACACATGGAAAGATGAAAAACGAGGAGAAAAAAATATTTCTCCTCATTATGCCTGCTCTGGGGAGGCGTATGTTTTTGGCTCTGCCCCAGGTTTCCTTGACTAAGTTTATCTGGGGCAGCGTCCTGGTTAAGCCTTAGAACGCTGAATGATCAATTTAATATTTGCTTAGAAAAAACGGTATCACATTAAATAGGAAACCAATAGCTGCTCTATAAATGCCTTTGGCATAGGGTACGTACATTCTTCTGGAGGAGTTGCAGATATAGTATGTGTAAATTTGCCAATGAGATGAAACAATATTCTGCTCATTCGAATATTTAAATATAGTATGCATACAGATCATCTCATAAATTATATTTAAAATATCCATTTGCAATTTCAGAGAAGCCATAGGAAAACTCAAAGGTTGCATTTTACTTTTAAAGGTGATCATATATTTGATATCAAGGATGTCCTTGAAAACGACAGACGGTCCAGCTCATCTGTTTTTTTGTCTCCCTGGCTTTCATGAGGCTAATTATGCTTAACCCTTGATGTGTGGTTTCCAGTTTCATGATGTCATTTGAAACATACCAGTGCTTCACTACATCCCGGCTTCCATTAATATGGCTCATTATTTTGTCTTGTATTAAAACATTTTCTTCTAAAGTCCAACATTTATTTCACAATGTTTGACTGAGTTATCTAGGGTTGCCTTTCTAGCCATTGTACACCAATAATTAAAAAAAAATGTTGTTAAGGGTATTTAATTTTTTTATTTATTTTTATATCATATTTCCATGCTGTGTCTCTCACCCTCCCCTCCTCTTTTCCGTCTTCATTATCTGTCTACTTCCCCTGCTCCTACCCCCTCCCCTGAACCTCTCTCCTTGCCTGCTTTTCCCCTTACGTATTTGTGTGTATTGTTTATCTCGACCTTACAAGTAACTATGTTGCCATGCTCTAATAACTGTGTAACCTTTGTAACAATGTAACCTGTAACTATGATCTGATACTCATGTAAAGCGCTCTGATACCTCCGGGGCTAGCCAACGCTATATAAAACCTTTAAAATACATTTTTAAAAAACGTGTGGTGACCAGTTTCCTGATGTCATTTTAAACACACCAGTGCTTCATTATATCCCGGCTTCCATTAAATATGGCTCATTATTTCGTCTTGTATTAAAACATTTTCTTCTAAAGTCCAACATTTATTTCCCAATGTTTGATTGAGTTATCTAGGGTTACCTTTCTAGCCATTGTACACCAATCATAAAAAAATGTGATGAAGTTGTTAAGGCTATTTAAAATAGTGCTAAAGTACCACATTGTAGACATACCCCGGATATTCCGTGATACTCTGTCTTGCTGCCACCAACAGATAAAGCTGAGCTGCTCCTATTTATAACCTGGGGTAACGTTTGACTATCATTGTTTGCAGTAAATTAACCTCTGACTATACCACATGGCTTCTTGTTTTTGTGGATTGGAAGCCCTCTCCCTCTTATGAGAGAAATGTCCTCTCCCCAAACTCCTTTTTGGCTTCCAACTTTGTAGTGAACAGTTCGGCTATTGGTATATCTCTAGGAGATTGTAATCTGCTTTATATAACCACCCCCCTCCAGGTGGCCTGCTAACCTGCTGTCATGGCCTAAAACACCAATGTCACGTAAATTGATGTCATAGAAACAGGTCTTTCGATCCAGGAATAATTACAATCTTGGATAACATCAAGAATAAGGTTGAGTCCAATATTTTCAATGCCCTCCTTATTTGCAACCTGTTAGACCTGTCATCCGTAAGGGGGTCTTCCCCCCAGCTTTTTGCCTTGCTCCATTTTTTCTAATCTTGTTTTTGCTGGTCATAGGACTCTGTGCAGTTTACCACTGCTAACCAGTGAAATGTGTATGTGCTCTCTCTTCTAAACATGGTATTATTAGCTTATACCCAATTAATTTATGCATAATTCCTTAGTAAATTAGTACTATATCTGAACAGGGCCTGTAGATTATATACTACTAGTGCGCCTGCAACACTGATTGTGACACCCGCTTATGTTGGAGGTGAACACACACCTCTACAAGAGTGTAGATACATCAAATAGTATACAACACCATAAACCTATTCATATGACCCTTCAAGTGGCATCAAGAACAACACAAGTATATTTGTGGCAACATTTCTTCTTCAGTTGCACATTTAACACCTACTTATCTGTCATGCGATGTCTTCCACAATCAGTTCAATGTTATACACATATATTTTTCCCAAACACTACTGTTGGATCCGGCTCTTTCTGCAGGGCTACCTCTTAACTTGGTGCCTCCTCTTCCTTTTTTCCTGATCTCGCTTTTGTTGGCTTTAGGACTCAGGGCACTTTACCACTGCTAACTAGTGATAAAATGCATATGCTCTGCACTCAAAACATGGAAACATTGGCTTATTCACAATGGCATATTTAATTTACTTATAAGTCCCTAGTAGAGAGCACTATATGTGCCCAGGGCCTGTAAATTAAATGCTACTAGTGGGCCTGCAGCACTGATTGTGACACACTGTAGCCCTTAAACATGCCCCAGGCCTGCCACTGCAGAGTCTGTGTGTGCAGTTTTAAACTGCCATTATGACCTGGCAAGTCAACCTAATTACCAGGCCCAAATCTTCCCTTTCATTACATATAAGTCACCCCTAAGGAAGGCACAAGGCAGCCCTATGGGCAGAGTGCAATGTATTTAAAAGGTAGGACATGTACATTTGAGTTTTACATGTCCTAGTAGTGACAAACTGTAACATTTGTTTTTCACTACTGCAAGGCCTATCTCTCTCATAGGATAACCTTGGAGTTGCCTTAATACATTTTTAAATGTAATTTCCAAATGGAAAGATATGACCAGTTCAAGTTTGGTGTCCCTGGAATCGCAATTCAAAATCCTAAGTTATGGTGAAGTCGGATTTTAAATTGCCACTCTGAAAATGCACCTTTTAGAAAATTAGTATATTCTTGCCTTAGCGATTTGGTGCCGGCAGCTTGTCTCTGGGTCACTTGACTTAGTGTGGGTGACAGTTGGGCTTGTGTATTACTCCTAGACAGTCACACACAATTGGAGCTTAGGTGTGTCTAGATAGGCCAACGCTGGCAGGAGGGAGGGAATACTTGAATAGGCTGTGTCCTGCCTTCACACAAAGGGTCTAGGGAGCCTGTATTTTCTCTTCAGTCAACTTGGAGCAAGCACAGGGGAGGCAGGAAAGTCCATGCACGTCAAAGCCACTGTCTAGAAGCTTCTCTCACCTTCCAGAACCAGGTCACCATGGTATGAAAGAAGGGGTTCAAACACTAACTCTTCAGTAAACTTCTGGACCTGTGCATATTCTGCCAGTAAGAAGGACTGCTGTGCTGCTACAAAAACGGTCACTCTGCTGGACTGATGCTTAGGGAACTGCTGCCCTTCTGTGTTGCCCTGCTGCCCTCTTTATGGGGAGAAGGACAGGACCAGAATCTCTTGGTCCCAGAACCCAGAGTGACTGCAAGGGCTAGTTGACTGACCTTCAAATCTGAAGTCTCAAGGATATAACAGGCTTCCAACAACTTTGCATCTACACATGGGCTCTGCCATCTCTGAGTGGTACCACCCCAGTCCTGGACCATTGGAAGTGGGCCTGAGGGGCTTGTCAGCTTCTATGGATCCAGCCGACTACTGCATCTCCCCTGCTGTGCTGCGCATCACTGAGCGTAACCGATGCATAATTGCCACTGAATGTACCAAACCATTGCAAAGACCAGCATCACCACCGCCTCGGTGTTTGATATTGGCACCTCAGCGCGACTGCGTGCCGCATTTCGGCATGAGCCCTCACATTTCTTGTCAATGGGAGCCTCAACAATGACACCCGACTCCACACCACAGCCTTGCAGCTTCTCTGAACTGTTGCATCAACCAGGCTGCAGTCCGCAACCTCAATGCCATGCTTTTCATCGCTAGCCCTTGTCGATGGACTCCTCAATAACAGTGCAGGACCTTGCATCACAGCCTCGCTGCCTCTAGGAAACATTGCATCACTCCAGCTGTGCAAAGCTTCTTTGATTTGGATCCTCGCAACGCCCTGCAACACAGATTTAGGTACTTTTTTCAACAGGCCTACCTGGGTCCCTGTAGCCAGCCAGTGCACCAATACGGCCGGTCTTAACTTATGACTTTGTCCCTGTCCGGAAAGTCCATATAACCACTGTTGATGCTTTGTGCATTTTGGCACTATTTTCACTGCAATCTTTAAAGTCAAATGTCACCGGGTCTACTAATTGGCTTTTTGCTGTTTTGATCTTGTTTTATTTCCTTAGAGTCACACTGTTTTTGAAATACTCTTGTGGGCTCCTTCTGTGGTTTGTTTTCATTATATTGCTGTTTGAAATGCTGCTCAAATATTTTATGTATTTCCTCTAACTTAAGCCTGACTGCTCTGTGCCAAGCTACTAGAGAGGGAAGCACAGGTTGATTTGGGGTTTGCTTATGCCTTACCCTGTCAAGGATTGTGGTTGCTCCTTGCCCAGGGCTCATGCCCCTGTCAACCAACAACCCAATTTCTTACACAACCGCTCTTCAGCATTTGATACTATGGATCATCAGCTATTGCTGCAAAGACTGCTTCCCACTGAAATCTGAGGCACTATCCTTAATTTAATTAAGACCTACCTAATGAAAAAATTGAAATCACACTAATTTTCCATTCTGAGAACCACTGCTTACTAAATCGACAGGTTGTTCATAAGGCTAAGTGATCCTCTTTTTAAAAGTGTTTATCTGTTCCCTCTCAATCAAATCTTCACATTTTCAAGCATATTGTTATAATGACAACAAAATTGTCCTAATGCTAAAAACACAATGACACTTGGTTACACCACAACATAGTCAGTGATTCAGTGCAATAATCACTTGGATGCCGCAGCATCACCAGAACCTAAACTCCTCAAAAACAGAGATACTATCTTTTGTAGCATGATAACAGTATTACCCTACCACAATATGATCGAAGAAATTAGACTATGCCAAAAGATTTCAAACTAATTAAATGACCAGAGTATGATCACCTTCCTTATGTAAAATCTTCCGTCAACTGTAATCCGCTCACAGGGTTCTGCCCTCTAGCATTCTAGTCTTTTTGCACGTTGACTAGTTCAATGGAGCATATATTGGACTCCCAAAGCAAATAGTCAGCAAATGGATCTGGAATGCTGCAGAAAGACAAGGGATAAACTTGAGCATGTGCTACCACATCACCCATGTACTCTCCACTGTATGCATCATTCATTCAGTAATCAACACCACATAACCAGTCTTGTTCAATAAAAATTCAGACCCTACTCCCATACAAGGATTCTCAGATCCAAACCTACACTGTTCCAATCTAAATTGGATTGTCAATCTGTCTCTGTACAGATTTGCTGGATCTGGAAGACATTCCCAAAGAAAATAAGGATAACTAATGTCCTCCTCAAGCTTATATGACCTATAAAGCCCTGACTGTTTCCCAAAACATAATACCAAATATATCAGTGTTAGAGGAACCAGCTCTCAGTATTTGCATGCTGCTTTTCACTTTTTATGCTACTCTCCTCTCATAATACTGCATACCAAGAGTAACGTTTGGATGCTAAAATGCAGCAATGCACCTCTCTGAGTATGTCCCACACGGACCTAAGGAAAAGCGACACCCTTTCAGCCAACCACTGCAAGGGGTGCCCAGGACCCTAATGAAAATTAGAGCACTTCACAATCTTGTCCACAATCGGAATCACGATATGAATGATATAAATGGAGAGGCTACTGACTTCACAACAAGAGCTGTGGGTATTGCAGGGTTTAATAATCCACTATCCAAATATCATTACAAATCAAAAAAGTACAATCCTACAGGGAAACTAGACATTAAAACTGAAGTAAAGAGCCAAAAAAGCTTATTTATCCAGTTTAGGTCGCGAATGATCCAAGCCCTGCCCCACCCAAATCACACTGGAGTCCTTTTATCTCCATTTGCCACAAATCCAGACAAAAGGGAAACAAAAAGCACCATGGTGGAAATGCAGTAGTACAGTAAAGAGGAGGTGTTTTAGGCTCCCACTGGCCAATAGCTATATCTTGCTTGTCGAGGTTCTTCACTTTAACCATCTGATATATTGTTAAATGCATACTTTTTCTAGAGAAATCAGCTACCACCATAATATCTCTCCCACATTAAGTACTTGAAGACATATAAAAAAGATATTTTCTTATGTGCTGAATGGAACACTTCCACTGATGAACAAAACTGGAATAGATCACACAAACCCCACTGTGCTATGCAACACCAGTGACAAATAACAACAATCTGATTTAACACACCTAAATTCTGATCTGCTTTGCTTTCTAAAATGTCTACATTTTTTTAAGTTAGAGTCTACATCTTGTCATAATATACTGCATAATTTTATATAGGAAGGTGCTCCCTCTTTTTGCCACCCTTTTCAACTTCTAGTCTCCCCTTTCGCTACAAATTCTAATTCCTCCTCTTTCCTTTATCCCCTCCTACCTACACCTACACTTTTGTCTGCTTATTTATTTCTCTTCTTACTCCCCATTCCATTCACTCTTTCATGCCTGATCTCCTCCATGACCATTCCACTCCATACCGTATTCTCCTAATCTCCCTCCTTTAACATTTCCCCCCTTTCTTTTAGCCCTTCTTCTCTCACCCAGTCATCATCCCCCTCTCTTTTCTCCTCCCTCACATATTTCTTTTTCAATCCTGCCTCTCCCCTTTCCCTTCTTTCCACTCTTTTGCCCTCTTTACAGCCATCTTGCATATTTTCCTCACTATCTATCCTCCTTCCTTTTCTTTCTTTTTTCCCTGTTATTCCTCTGTTCAACTCTTTTTTTTATTCATGCCCCCCTTCCTTTTCTCTTTCTTGGTCCCCTTTTTGTGTCACACATTTCCTTCCTCTGATCTTTCCCTGTATTATAAAGTCCTCTGCTATAACACCATCTTTCTTTTCCTTCAACCTATATACTCTTGTCCCTCTTTCATCTGCTCCCTTTTCTCCTCTCCTCTCTTCTCATCTCACTGCTTTTCTTCCCTTCTCTCTCCTCGCTCACAATTCTCTAATCTTCTTTTCTTTCTTCTACCCCTTCACCCTTTATCCCTACCTCTAAATGTCCCTTTTCCTGTGCACTGCAATAGAGCCATATGTTTAAAACTCTGATTGAGTAGCAATGTATATCTAGGAGAGTTGCCCGAAGCACTAGGTAGTAGTGCTGTGAATTGCAATATATATTTCCTTTGCCTATTAGAACTCTGAGCTCCATATCCATTTCTCTTCACATTTCTCCAATCCATTCCCCCTACTTTCACCCCTTCTTTGGCATGTATTAATTTTACTTTTACTTTTTCTTCTTTCATTTCTCATACCTGACCTATCCTAAATCCACCCTCCTCACTACTCATCCCCACCTCATCACTCTCTATCAACCATAACATACTACATCAGAATATTGCCTTATGGTACCTCTACTCAGCAAAGAACATACATCTTCACCTCAAAGGACATCACCGTTTGCATCATTCAATACAGTCTATTCTCTCATTAAACTGTATAATACCAAATCATAGCTTATATCTACACAAGATCTCATGACACCAACCAACAGCCAGAAATACCCCTCATTTGAGCCTTTGGCATTTAACATACTATAACAAAAACATTTTCCCTATCACCACAATACCATATACCACATATTATGTTGTCCCTCTGTTGGCACAGAATTATTGCCTGCATTGTATACAGTTGTGTCTTCTTACCCTGAGTGTCCAACTGTAAGTATCTGGCAACCCGTTTCTTTATATTATGGCTCTAGACTCACACTAATCTAGTGTGTGTGCAGCAGTCTAGGGCTGTTCCTTGAAATAAATGAGGGTATCGATCAGTCCTGTGACCTGGAGGGATGCACTAAAGCATACCCTCATTTTATGGACAGTTGACTACTATCATTATTGTGGGTTTGGCTTATAGCACATTGGTAGAAATGTACCATGTTTTGTGAATATATATTTGTGACCAGCCCTTTTTATGATGTCACTGGCGAGGAGGCTTACTGGTCCACTTGTGTAAAGTTCCACTTCTAAGCACTAACACATTTCCTAGCACTAACATCTCAAGTCCATGCTATGCATGTTTGTATATGTATGGCATGTGATTTGTGACTATTACTAAGCCAACGTGATGAAATCGTGTGGAATCCGTTTTGGAAGACAGAGGAGAGTTTTGTTCCAAGTTAGATGAAGGGCATTACTGGCATTCCTGAAGCTGGAGTAGGAGGCCTAGATACTGAAGTGCAGACAGAGGAGACAAGGCTCCTTTAGAAAATTAATTAGGCCACTCCTAAGAGGGGCTGTTGATATATTTCCTGAAGCACTTCCCTTTAGTAGAATGTGGTAGAGAAGGGTGATACTGCAGTTTCTATTGTTAAGGTGAAAAGGTCCCATTTAGGTGGTACCAGCCATTTGTCTCTTCCCTGATCACAGTTGAGTATGGACGTAGGCAGCAATGTGCAGATAACACACGCATGTTTGTGCCTCTGTTGTGGGTGCTTCAAATTAACGACTACTCTGCTGTGAGAAGCATAACTCTATATGAAGGCTGTGTCTAGAGAGCAGCCTGGAAAAGACTTTTGAAAGAAGAACTAACCCAAACATGTTTGAAAAGTGCACAGAGTTGATCTACATATCCCTTTTTCCATTACTGTATAAAAGTAGGAGCCACTGACCCACTTGTTGTTCCAGTTCCTAGTTCTCTTTGATAATTAAAGAGATTGCACTGCAGAGTATTCAGAGGACTGCTGTGTAACCAAAAGCTTATAGAAGCTGATCCTCTCAGTTGAAGTACCTAGAAGCCGCAGTGCCCACTGAGAGAGGGAACAAGTCTTTCAACTCTACAGAAAGTGTAATTTCCAGGGGACACTAGAAGCAATGCTAATGTGTTGGCCCAATAGAAAAAGGAAGACTTTGCAGAATGATCTACATGCCCTGATGAGAGTGGGCTCAGTCTCTCATTTTAGTGGGTACCATGGGTATGCTCAATGTGGATTGTATCACCAACAAGAATCTTTTGTTCCAGACGCTGTCATGAAAAATGATGTCCAAAATAGGCTGTGTCACCACAACCAGGATTGTACCAGAGGTAAACCCTGTTGTTGAACCAAAGACCCTGTTGCATCTGCCCTCGTGCTCCTTTGACAACTTGACCCGTGGCACCCCATCTAGTGCATTATCTGGAGACCCAAAAGTGAAACCACCATCCTCTGGATTTCGCTGTATCATCTAGAGTCAGTGCCAATCTATGGGGACACTGCACTGTGGCTCCTGGTGTTGTTTTGCTGTGGCCCTCCTCCAGATCACTAGCTGGACCCCCAATTGAAGTTTCTTCTCCTTGAAGCGGGAGCAAAGAGAGATGCATGCGTATGTTTCAGCAGGCCAGTGGTAAAGAACTGTCAGGTCTACACTGTGGTAGGACTGTGCACAAAGGGGACTTTTTCATTAACCAAGGGCTATGTACAAAACTAAAGGGTAATCTGCTCTTGAGCCTTGATACATGCACAAAAAAGCTCTAAACCCCAGGGGAGACCTTCCTAGAAATAATATAGGGGCAGAACATGCAGAGAGTTGGAAAGATGGAGCAGATTCAAAGGCGCGGTAGCCCAAACGCAAGTGTATTACTTCAACATGTTAACTGCTATGAGGAGTATTACATTTTAAGGTTGTAGATGAAGGTACTTTTCTTTTACTAAAGTAAAGATCTGAATTGGGTAATCAGTTATAGTGCTGTTGGGTGATTGTTAAATTCTGAACATGTGAACCTGCACACTACCTACCTGTTACTGCTCAACATCTTTACCACTGATAGTCAAGTGCCTAAGAGGGTGTACTTGGCCCAGTTTTGCAGAATCATAATAGGAGGGACCCCTGGACATCAGAAACAAACAACCATAGACCCCCATGTTTGACACTCAGTAGCCCTTGCTTGCCCCATGGCCCCCTGAACAGAGTCTGACATACTCCATAATGAAACGCAGTACATCACATCTTCACATTATCCAACTGGACATTATCTCTGATAATACTACATCACAACAATCCATGTCAAAACACACAAGGCAAACCATCACATAGTACTGCACAATTTCAGCATCCTCATACCATTTATGGAAACGTCGGACATGATTATCTTAGCTCTGGTCTTAAAGTCAGTTGTCTACAAACAATGTGACTTATGTGGCTTTCTTAAAGAAAGAGATTTGGTTGAAATAGTCATGAATTCCAGGAATTCAGGTTCGTTGACAAAAAAGGCTTTACCAGACAAAAAAATTCAGCATTATCTTGACTGCAGACCCATATCACAGAAGGATATAGGAGAGAAATAGCTGGATAGGTATTCGGACTCTAGATTGTTCATACATATATGCATCGAACAGACAGACCCATGGTGTTTCCTGCTTAGGTAGTAGTAATCCTAATTGCTACATGTTGTACTCTGTGAATAACTAGACTTGAGTTACTGGTGAATGAGCACACACATAGTCATCAATAATCCAGTCATGAACTTCTGCTAGCTGTAGTCAAGAAATATGAATGCGTGGAGCACTAAACCTCTGCTCTGCCTGCTATGGACCCTGGTGGGACTCACTGTCCCAAGGTGCTACGTTGCCAGACACAGATGCTGCAAGGGGGAGTTGCTGTAAATCACATTCATAGCGCTGCCTCTCCCCTGCAGCGTGGGACACTGAAACTCAGCTCTGCCTGCTATGGACCATGGTGAGATTCACTGTCACAGGGTGCTACATGCCAGACACATCTGCTGCAAGGGGGGGGCACTGCAAATCATACTCCTAGCACTGCCTCTCCCTCTGCAGCACGGGACAAGCAAAGGCCAAACCCGCGCAAAGGGCGAGCCTGTCCTGCACTCATCGTCGCCTGGAAGAGACCGGGCCACCCCCCTTGGTCCTAGCTCCTCGCTCCTCACTCTCCTACAGCCAGTGGTTTCTGCTCTCCACCAGGGCTTGTGTTGTTTTTTCTACTGAAGAAAAATAATGTGTGTAGAGCTTGCTACAATGTGTAGGGCAAAGAAGGAACAGAATATGTATTCATTTGTCCAATTGATAAAAGCAACACCCTACCACAGATTCCATCTTTTGCTCATGGTCATGCCCTCATCAGAGGTAACACGCAAGTTTAAACATTGAGGTTTTTTTATGTTTTGTTTTCATATGACTGGGGTATAAAGTGACAGTATACTTGGCCTCACCATAGATCTATAGATGATAACATTGATCTTATTTGTGTGCACTTTGGCATGGTTGACTCTCATCCACACTTTTTTCTCAGGCTTCTCTGAAAGTCTCCTGTGGAGGCACCACCACTTGAGAGTTTTATAGAACCATGGAAAACATCAGCGTCAGTTTGCACACATGCTTCACCTTTATTGAAGTTGCCAAATAGAGAATGTGTTAGCTGTTAAAAAGAGCAAGTGATAACTGAGAGCCCGTGGGTATGCCACAAGAAACTGAGACCTGTCGGGAAACTAAAGGGCCTAGAAAGACCCTTTGGTTGCCCTAGAAGTTAAAGATGCTGATACATTTACTGGCACAAGGGTGTACATTAGAGACTTAAGATAACCTGTCAGTCTATTGTAACAAGATGGAATGGTCCATGGTGTCAGAAGCCATAGACAGAACCAACATCAGGCAACTAGCTACATTTTCAGTGAATTTGAGACCATAATCCCAGAAGTCTATGAGAGCACTTTAGCTCTTAGTTTGGGGTCGAAAACCTACCTGGATGGGAAATAAACAGTTCTTTTAGTCAAGGGCAATAACGTTTTTTTAATACCATTTGCTCCCGGATCGGAGCAAAAACAGTCCGATTGATAAAGTGGGATCAAAATAAAGTCATAAGTTCCAACAGCACTTCATTAATCGGACAGCTATATTATGTGAAAACCTTTTGTATCGATTGTCCTGCAATTCATATGATTGCTCTGGATGACTCTTAACTGATTTTAAGAGGGATAGCAACTATACATGGTTCCTGGTGGTTTCAGGAAAGGATGACGGTACCTGTCATTATCTTGTGTTATGAAGTACCGCCGCTCTGTAATCTTCAGCCCCTTAAACATCCTTAAATGGTGCTGTAAATCAGCCCCAATAAAATGTTTTTAAGGAGGGGTGAAAGACTTTGAGGTGCTTATATTCGTGGGTCTTCTGAGCAGTAGCCTATAAATGTGAGAGTCGAAATCCTTGGTGTGGGGTTAGAAGTTTGTCCAGAACTTAGCGTTCTGGTTCTTTAAAAGGGGTAAGGTGTCCACGGAGAGGTGTGTAGGGCAGCAGGATTTTAGCATTGGTGTGATGACATTGTGCATTGGTGTGGAGAAGTGTGGCTCAATGATTAGAGCGGCAGACCCTGATGCAGAGGTCTAGCCCGGGACCAGGGTTCAATTCCCCGCCTCGGTGGGTCTTGGCCTCAAAATTCCACGGACCTGATAATTCTCGCCTCAGTGCCTATTCCAATCATGGAGTCCCACTCTGCAACTCTGGGCAATAGCTTGCTTAATCTCCACAACGGCCCACACAACGCTATGGATGCCTGGTCTCCACCTTGGGGGTGCCCAGGAGTGGACGCCTCACAGGGAAAGCCAGGATGGGTTCCACAGCGGTATTCGTACAAGCGCCTTGAGACCCTTGCGGGTGAGTAGTGCGCTATACAAGTATCAATTTACAATTTACATGACGTGACATGGTTCCATGACTTGGTTCCATGGGAGTGCGAAACAAGCTCAATTGCCAAAAGAAAAAAGACTAATTGTTTGTAATGTCACGTGGCGGCCATCTTAGGTGTGGGAAGTCTAAACTGTAATAAAACTACTAGAAGGTGTGCCCAATTGACTAAAGAAACAAAACTGAATGTTTGTTAGTGACGTCACGCGGCGGCCATCTTAAGTGTATAAAATTAGTCGAAATAATAGGATTTCAGCGTGTATGGAAAGTAAAGACTGTTTTGAACATAAGAAGAGTGAAACATCATTAAAAACGTCTGGAAAAGACAATTCGTTGTGAGAGGAGAGCGTTTTGAAAGTGGAAGAAGAACAATAATAAAAGAAGAAACTGTTCTTGGAAAATAACGCTGATTTGGAAGCAAGTGGAAAAGAGTTTATCGATAGTGAAATATCCATGGATTAATATTAACAAAGAAAACTCTTGGAAGTTAAAGAAAGGAAGTGGAGTTTGTGCTTACTGTGATGAGCACATCAATTTTTTTTTTTTTTTTTTGTTTTTTAAAAAAAGGTGTTCATTTTTGTTTGTAACAAGTTTAATCTATGACTATCTGTTTAAAGTAAAGTAAAGCGATAAATTGTTAGCAACAGTGATAAGTGAAATCAGATAGAGCATACTCTTGGTAGTTTACCAAAAGAAAAAAAGGGAGAAAATTTGCTTAATCTTCTAGATAAGGAAAAATAGTGTGTGAAAATGCAGAATGTAACTTCGCCACCGTTTTTTCTTTCTGATCCTGGCGATCCACCTATCAGATGGAAAAAAATGTTTGAAAATTACGCTAGGGTCTGTGGCGCTAATTTAAGTGCAGAAAGGAAACATGCTCTCTTGATGCATTGCATTGGTGGGGAAGGACAGGAGGTTTTAGAGAAAATTACCTGTTTTAAGTCAAGCAGAACAAAGGGGACTAAATGAATATGAAATTTGTATAAAACAATTAGACTTACATTATCTGCCTAAAGTAAGTACCATAATGGAGAGATATTACTTTGGTTTGAGAGAACAAGGAAAGGATGAAACGGTAGAACAGTTTGTTACGATGTTAAGAAAATTAGCTTCAAGCTGCAAATTTGGTGAGTAAACTGAAGAAAGGATTCGAGATCAATTTGTATTGAGATGTACAAATGACAAAATAAGGGAGGAACTGTGGATGAAGGATGAACTTCCTTTAGATGAAGTGATGGTTATCGCCAAGCGGGTAGAACACATGGTTAAGTGTGTGGGTGAGTTGAGCAAAACTGGGAAGAATACATGTCTCAAGGAAAAAATTGAGGAAGTACAAGTTCAGGAGGTGAAGTGTCAAGAAGAGAAAAAGAAAAAAGATCCAGTTGATATTAGAAGTGGCGTTAGTGATAGCCAGTCTAGCAAGGCAAGAGTAGAGAAGAGAACTGGGAGTAATTTTCAAGGAAATTGCTACAGATGTGGAAGATTGGGACATATGGCCAATGATAAAAACTGCCCAATTTTGAAAGTTGTATGCAATATGTGTGGGAAGAAAGGCCATTTAGGTAAAAATTGTCGACTGAGATTTAGAAGAGACACTAGAGTTGAAACTAAAGAGGTAACCTTCGAAATTAATGACGGAATCTTAGAACATCCTTCTGATTGGGTTAATGTAGGAGGAGTTAAGATTAAGATGAAGTTTGATTCTTGCTCACATTTCACTTTTATTTCTAAAGAAGATTATTTGAAACATTTTAAAGGGAAGTTTGTATTAAAAAGATCTGATGTGAGACCAACTGGGTATGGAAAAAAACCAATCAACATCTTAGGGTTCTTCACAGAAATGATGGAATATAATGAGAGATATGTTGTTGGGAAAATTTATGTTGCAGAAAAAGGTGATAGCTTAATAAGCTGGTCACATCAAGCTAATTTGGGTGTTGTGCTCAATCCGAATGCTAATCCTTCAATACAAGTACTGTCTATAAATGATGATAGTGAGGCGGTAATAGGAAATTTTAAAGAATTGTTCAGTGAGAAAATTGGATGTCTGAGAGGTTACAAACACAAAATCAAGTTGAAAACTGTTGCCATTCATGTTGCTGCAAAAGTTAGACGTGTTCCAATCTGTATGCAGGATGCTGTGAAGGAAGAAATTGAGAGATTATTAAAAACTGGTGTGATTGAAGCTGTGGAAGCGACAGAATGGTTGGCCCCCATTGCATTGCGAGAAAACCCAATAATGAGATTCGTCTATGTGTGGATCTTCGTGCTTTAAACAAAGAGGTGAAAGTATATAAATTTCCTCTTCCCAACATTGAAGAACTTGTTGTAACATTGGATGGTGCGTGCTATTTTACGACCTCAGATATGGCTTCGGATTATCATCAAGTTCCTCTGTCCTCTGAATCTCAAGAGTTGACGGCTTTCATAACCCCTTTCGGGTCCTAAAATTTAAAAGAATGCCGTTTGGTCTAATTTCTACTGCGTCAGTGTTTCAGCGGATAATGAATGATTTGTTTAGGGATGTTTGTAGCGTGAAATGTTATCAGGATGATGTGTTGATATGTGGAAGAACTAAGGAAGAACATGATTGTAGATTAAGGTGTGTACTTGGGAAAATGTTAAAAGCTGTTTTTTTTCTTAGACGTGACATATGTAAGATTGGTGTGACAGAACTAGATTATTTAGGTCATCATATTTCTGGTTTTGGTGTGAGGCCTGAAGAAGATTTGGTTAAAACGATTGAGGAGCTTAAGGAACCTTGTTCAAAGGAAGAGCTTTCGTCGTTTTTGGGAATGGCGGAATTTTACAATTATTTCATTAAGAATTTTGCAGACAAAACAGTGAGTTTAAGAAGTATGATGTGTAGGAAATGTGAGTTTGTCTGGACTGATGAGTGCAATAAGGAATTTATACAAATTAAGAAGGAGCTCAAATGTGCACCGAACCTGCAAACATTTAGACCAGGTGAGCCTACTTTTATTGTTACAGATGCAAGTTGTAAAGGTCTCGGAGCTTTGTTGTTTCAGATTAGGAATGGGGGAGAAAATCTCATCGCTTGTGCATCTAGGTGTTTGAAAGGTGCAGAGTTAAACTACTCTGTGATAGAGAAAGAGGCTCTTGCTATTTTTTGGGCTATTAATAAGTTCAGGAAATTTGTTTGGGGTTGTCCTTTTGTTGTGAGGTCAGATCACAAACCTTTAAGAGAGATTTTGGAGAAAAAGGGTCTTGATGCAGTTTCTGCAAGGATTAGGAGATGGGTAATTGCTCTTCAGGAATTTGATTTCAAATTTGAATATATTCCTGGTAGCACTAATGTTTCCACTGATTGTTTGTCTCGTTTGGTGAACTGTGTAGATGACTTGGCTTGGAGAGGGACGTGCATGATGAAGGAGTTGAGGAAAGTGAAGTCAGGGTTTGTGAAGTTACGTCTGGTGCCATAAAAGAGGACGAAAGGATGGAAGAATTATCTAAGGATGGTGAACTGGTTGAAGTCATGAATTGTGTATCTAAAAATCAAAACAGGAAATTGTCAAAACCTTGGTCGTTAGTTTCTCATGAATTAGCTGTGGTGAATGGGGTTCTAGCAAGGGGGACCAGGTTAATTCCTCCTGTAACTTTGAGGAACAACATAATCAATATGGCCCATGTTGGTCATTTGGGAATTTCGAAGACAAAGGAGCGTATTAGACAGAATTTTTGGTGGTCTGGTCTTGATTTGATGGTGGAAAGGGCTGTTCGCGACTGTGTGGCGTGCTGTGTAAGTGACAAGGTACTCAAACCAAGGTGTACTCCTATGGTGTGCAGAGTTTTGCCGTTGTGCCCGTGGGATGAAGTCGCAATAGACATTGTAGGTCCATTACATGGAGAGCAGAATACTCCTTATTTGTTGGTGTTGATGGACTTATATTCTCGGTGGGTGGAAGTTAGTGATGTACGTGACGTCACCTCTCGTTGTGTGATAAATTTTCTAGACACTTTATTTAAAAGAGAAAGTTTTCCTAAGTACTTACTTTCGGATAATGGGCCTCAATTTTGTTCTGTTGAGTTTGAGGATTATTTGACAATATGTGGTATTGTTCACAAAAGGATTTCCTTATATCATCCGGAATCCAATGGTTCCCTGGAAAGGGTAACCAAAACTTTGAAAGAAGGAATTCAGTTAGCTAGAGTTAATTCGATTGATTGGAGGGTGGAATTGCAGAATAGAGTTTCTGCTTATCGTTTCACTCCTCATTTCACAACTGGCAAGACTCCTTTCGAGTTGTTTAGGGGTAGATCTTCTAATACAAATTTGTGTCCAGGTTGGATGGATCTGGACAAAGGTCTGAAAGATAACAGTATTGGACAATGGAGAGACAGAGAAGTCCAGCAACAGAGGAAAAGGAAAATCTACTACGATGAGAAGAAAAATGTTTTGGTTCCCAATTTCAAACTTGGTGACATGGTAATAATTAGGGTTCCTGTAGGTTGTAAGAGGTGGTCTAAGTTTACTGATGCAAAGAAAATTGTAAAATTGTTCAAAAATGCAGTGAAAACAGATGATGGGCGAATTTAGAACCTTAATAGGGTTGCTCATGTGCATATTAGTGATTCAAATGATGTTTTGTTACCATCTGTTTCTTATTTTTTTTAAAACTCTGAGTCTGTCACGAGGGTTAATGACTCTCGCAGCTCTAGCATAGTTACTAGAGCACCTACCTATATGAATGACTATGTATAACATCTCTTTTGGTGAAGGAAATTGTCTAAGGTTTTCATATTATTGTAAGGGGGGTGTGGGTTGTATGTCAGCTAGAACCATGTGTAATGTTGTGTCATTATTTTATTTAGTTATGATCTCTGTTCTTGTTTTTTATCTTTAAGTTTGATCTTGTAAAATGTAAAGAGGAAGGAGTGTGATGACGTGACTTGGTTCCATGACTTGGTTCCATGGGAGTGTTCCTGCTTGGAACTAAGTCAGTGGAATGTAGTCTATATTCCAGCTTTGTCAGTTATTCCTGTGAGATGCTGGATGAGGTTGATTAATAAAGACCTCCTACTTAAACTATACAACTTCTAGTATGTGCTTTATTACAATTGGCTGTTCATAGTTAAGCAATGCAGACACTAGATTTGCCTCTACTGCCCACAGGATGGGCAATAATTGTGACTTCAGAAAGGACTGGTCGTCAACTTTCTTGAAAACTCAGTGAGTATTAGAGACAACATCCAGGACAAAAAAGATCAAAATACATTAAATGTAAATGTTCAAGATACTTAAAATAAGGAGCAAGACAAGATAAAGTCTTACCAATCAGAGAATCCAAAGAAGAAAGGGACTGATTTAAGGTTTGGTATAGGACTTTATCTCCATCATATAGAAGGTCCTTTGCCCGCCGAATTTAAGAGTTGACAACAACTCTAAATACCAGCTGTGACCATGGTGGGTCCTGTCAATGTAATAAATGTTTGATGGACACCTCCATCAAACATGATGACCTTATGGTACGTCAAACTTGAACAAAGCTTTACATTTTTTTAAAACAAACTCAGAAAGCGGTAGTTGGTTATTGAAAAATGTAAAACTAAATGCCCTGTGAGAAGCTAGCCTGGTTTATAATGTACACTTATGTGAGTGGGCACCTTGCACCAGTCCAGACAACCCTTATGGTGATGTAAGAGTTCTTAGACAACCTTAGAAAGCTCTCTAAGTGGGAGCTGTGGGGAGCAGCCTTCGGGCTTAGTCCAGAAGGAGTGAGTGTAAAGCAGCTTGTTTTTCCAGAATGTAATCTCATAGTATAGATTAAGTAAAAGATAACCACACAAGGTATTTATAAAAATATGTATTTAATATATAATACTCCCTAACACATACAAATATGTCCTACCTGGAGATATGCACAATGCATACAATACTTTGCAAGAAATCACAGTAAATAGCATGAAGTACACAGTGGGCCCCTGGGAGAGACCAAACCATCTACTAAAAAAGAGGTATAAGAACCACGACTGGAGTCAAGACAAAGTTGAGAGGACAGAGAAGTGCTCGGGACCCAAGGAACCACCCAAGGTGAGTAAGTAGGAGCCCCACGGAGAGTGTGTGCAGTATGAGTACAGGACAGCGTGCTCCGTACAAGTCTACATGTAAGTCATGGTTGGATTTTTAAAGATTTGGGACCCTTTCCAGTGGACCCTGAAGAAACCCCATGGAAGACTGAGGGTTGGAGAGCCACCCCACCCGTAGATACCCTAGTACCCACGTTACCTACACCAGGGAAGCCGGATGCATACGTGTGAACTGGTGTCGGAAACTGCCATTGTTTCCAATGGTGGACTTCAAGAAAGTGCTGCTGCTGGAAGAGGAGAAAGTGTCCGGTGGAATCGGAAGGTGGATTCTAGATGAGAAGCACATGCAAGCAGAGGGGACATAGTCTATGTCATTCAGGACTGACCAGGCAATTTGGAAGACAAATGCCCTCTGACGTCATGTGTTGCAGGAGGCTTGACGAGGACATTGACTCTGCAGCTGTGAAGACCGGTTGATACTGAAGAAGTCAAGGAGCTGTACACGAGCTGTCCCATGTCGGATGTTGATTGCAGAGGGGTCAGTGTCCGGCGGAAGCACCAACAAGCCTTGGCAAATGCAACCAATGGAGATGTCAAAGAAGTAAAGGTGACCCTCAAATGGACCCATAGGCCAGAGGCTCTAGAGTTGCGAGAGGACCTCAAGCAGCTCACCAAAAGATACAGGCCACAATGCATATGATGTGGTGTTACAGAAGATTCTGGTCACAGGAGATGCTTGAGGGTGGGGCTACTTGGAGCCCGAAGATCCTCTTGGAGAGAAGTCAACAAGCCTTTGCAACTGCAAGTTGACGGGATGTACAGGGGTCTTGTTATTGCAACCGCCATGAGGGATACTGGCCTAACACTTGGTGAGAGGACAGGGCAGATCTCAGGAGCTGTGGAAAACCACTACCTGCATTGCAGAGCCATTCGGAATCCAGAGGAGCTCAGCATCAGCAGACAGGGCAACTTAATTGTGGCGCCTGCGAATGCAGGAGAGTGACTCCTTCACTCCAATGGAGATTCATTCAGGTGTCTTTGAAGCACACAGGCCTTGGAAGGTTCCTGTATGGTGAACAGGCACAGACGATGCAGCATACTGGAATGGAGATGAAGTTGAGTCCAACTAACTCTAGCGATATCCAGAGTGCCCAGACGGGAGAAGTAGAAGTGGTGTCTGATCTGAATTTTATCCCACCATGAACCTAGAGGCCCACACCCAGGTAAGCTCTTAAGTGCCCTAGGGAAAGGGTTGGGATGATTCTGGGCACCCTCCAGGGGGAGGGTCTGGACAGAGGGTCAGTTACTACCATGTTCCTTGTCCAGTTTCGCACAAGAGCAGGAACCAACGGTTACCAGGACTGGTTTGAACTGGACTAAGCAAGGGGACACCAAATGTGGCCCACATGCAGACTGAGTGGCACTGGCAAGCACACCCACCCTGCCCCAATACACTAAATCCTGTCTGGGAGGTGGTCACACCTCCCTGTGACAGGATGCCTATTCTGCTTTCCCTGCTCGAGCTTGGCTCAGCAGCAGGAGGGCAGAATCGTATCTCTAGTTTGTAGCAACCATTTTGTGCTGTCCGGAACTAAAAGGCTGGTACTGGGGACATGGAGAGCCTAACGGATGGCTCTTCCAGTACTTGGAATCATACGTCCCACACCGTTTACAGCGTGGGGATATGATTTCAACATGTTTGATACCAAACATGATAGGATTCGTTGCAGCCAGTTTTGACATAGTCATCGCAAAATTGCGCGGTGTCCCTCTGTCTAATATGTGGCTGCTTCACTGACAACCCGGGAGAATGGACTCCGTAGGATGTAGGGGGGTCTTGCTCATGCAGGGGTACCTTCTTACTAAGAACCAAGCACCCTGCCTTCAGGATTGCAAAGGCCTGCTATAGGGGTGATTTATAGGTTTTAAGTGCAGTGACCCTAGATATAGGAAACATATATATTTAGTAAGTGGTGCTAGCACCAATTTACAATGGCTGCAATCGCAGTCATGTAGTTCCATTTTGAATGGCTCCTCAAGGGTGGCATGATGCATGCTTCAGCCCATGGGAGACCTCTGGTGTACCAATGGCCTGTGTACCTTAGTACCATACACTAGGGACTTATAAGGGTACCCCAGTATCTTATCTGGGATGAACCTAAGTACCGTACATACCAATTTAGGGAGAAAGCAGATAGACTGGGGTTCTGATTAGCAGGACCCCAGTCAGACTAGTCAGTAACAGCTTAGCACCATGCAAACAGTGGAGGTAACCATAGAAGCAGATCTTGTTTTCCTACAGTCCCTCACACCTCCCATAGTGGGTGGGGGTCATTATTTGTTTTAGTGTTCTGGTGGTGAGGAAAGTAAAAAACATTCTAATTCGGGCAGTACATTTTATATTTAAATCTCTACCAGCCCCTATGCCACTCAGCCGTCAGAAGAGTATGTCAGCGATGGAGCGAGAGTAGGCTCAGTCACTGACATAATTCTATTTTTAAAGATATAGACAGGAGCCCCACCTATCAAAGGGACAGGGCACCATTTTAGATTGAAAAGTCAAAAATAAAATTCCTGTTGGGCATATAAATTCAATTTCAATCACACTCTACACCTTCACTCGGTCTCATTACATGCTTCTCATTCACTCACAATAGCATTAAGGTCAAAACCACACCTGTATGTTTTTTTTTCAATCCTTTTATTATCTTGTTGATATGTATCCAATCTAATTTCTTGATCAATAATTTAAAAAACGAAACAATATAATGTCTCAATCCTATTACGAGTGCATTATATCCTATGGCACTTATAAAACGGTGGATGGGGTATTTTCATGTCTGTGACGGAGTAACCCATCTTCCGAACTCTAAATCAGACCCTTATAGTCTCTGAAATAGAAGTAAAAAACGTGCCTGCAGTCTGTGACTGAACAGGGCTCCACGTTGTTAGATAGCCACTGGACAAGGTATCAGTAAAGCTGTTTAATTTTTTTCTGGAAAGCTCCGAGCAACAGAAATTTTTATTTTGCGCCAGATAAGGTCCTTTACCGGCTAAATATTTTTTGCGCTTTAGCCCTGTGAAGATTTAAACCTTTGAGCTTAGTCAAATGAAATCAAAGAAGCTTTATTCAGTTTAATTTTAGAAAATCATAAAAGCATAGTATAAAATACATATAATCATCCATTTATATAAAATCATAAAACCACATGCACATACAATATATTAGAGATTTCTCTTGCTGCTAATAAATGCAAATGAGAAAATACTACTGCTTATCATGAGCATAATTACAAGCTTTTACAGTCTTTCTGTAATTAATCACAGCCCATAAAAAGTTAGACAGGACATTTCAAATAAAAAGGGACTGTACATTTTGTAAAAACAGATAAGCAAGCCGAAGTTCTACGAAACTGCAGGACTTCAACAATAGTATGATTGAGTGCCTCCTCTGGTCCATGTGAAACTTACAAAAGAAATCAGTATGTATCATACTTTGTGCTGACACATTATCACAGGGACAGTTTACCAGTGGCGAGGACCAATCCTTCATATTGAGAAAACGATTAAGTCAATGAAATATGTCTTTTCTGAATCAAGGTAAAATAAACCTGTGTCTTTCATTGTGTACATATTCTAGATAGAGTTGGATGTGAAATGTAACCAACATCATTTGATTTTTAAGTACACTAGGCTTCAATAGTTCTGTGGTCAACCTTATTTCTTTAAACAGTGACATGCGTCATGCCTTCAATTCCCTTCTACTAATGTGCCCCAGGGAATCGGGCTGTTCATAATTCTCTGGATTCCCCAATTCCCTGGTAAGATTTTTAATATACTTCAAACAAGGAATTTTTAGGGCAAAAGGGGTTTTAAGACAATCCCCATTGATGTCACGATTAAGTCTAGGGAGCTCAGAATTCCAAATCTTATGCCAAAGTAAAACTGCCTTGATCCTAACTACGTCTGTTAAGAAAGGTGCCCCCAATTCAGCATGCCATATAACTGTAGAACTACTACTGGAGATAAGGAGGAGATTCCTTAAAAATGCATTTTTCAGCAGTTGTCAAATTTAACAACCAATATATCCCTACACGCCTGCCCCATATAAAGCCGTAGGCAAGCATTGACCTTTATAGATGGCTAGCAACTCTTTAGGGAACTTCTTACCCAGATTTCTAGAAAAATTACACAGGGCCATTGTGGATTAAGTGAACTGAAGCTTTCTAGCATTGATGGCTTATACCCATGTACCCTCCATATCAAAACTAATTCCCAGGTAGGAAAAGGTAGCAGTAAACCAAATCTTGGTGTCGCCTATTGCTATGTCATGGCACTTCACAGACCTGTTCCCACACTTCATAATAAAAGCTTTACTTTGGTGACTATTAATCCTAAATCCTGCTTGAAGGTGACAAAGCTAGTCAACAGGCACTGTAGACCAAACAGGATGCCAACCGTGAGCATGGCATCATCAGCATTTGGAAAGGCGTGGATTGGGCAATGACCAATTTGGGAAGGGGGATCTTTGCAATTGCTTGTGGGCATCCTTCCTAACTTGTTATTGTACAATATAAATAGAAAGGGTGTGAGAAGGCAGGCCTGCCTAACCCCCCTCTATGCAAAAAGTTTGAGTGTATTCTCCTTTAACACCAAAGTGTCTTGTGCCTTACTACCTGCGTAAAGCTTACTGAGAAACTAGACAATAGGGAGATCAACACCTAGAGAAATCATGACAGCCCTCACCTTATGTTGGCTAACACAATCAAATGCCGAGGATACCCCAACAAATACTAAAAACAAGTTACAGTGCTTAGCCTGGGTGTATTTCCCAATTAAGAGTTTAAGATTTAACCCCTGTTAAATTGTCCTGAACCCTGCCCAAATTCCATACTGTAAGTCTGTAAGAACATCATCAGAATCAGCCAAATCCTGAAGTCTATTCAAAATATTATGGCCCATAACCTTCACCAGTGAGTCTAGTAAGGAGATCGGATGGTAGCAAGCAGAATTGTGTTGGTCACCCTTTTTTATAGATAGTAATAATGAGGGACTTTTTTTAAGTTAAGATTCTCCCATCAAAACATGGCTGCAATTTGGAGTCACCAAGGGCTTCATGAGGTAGTATATCTATTCTGCAAGGTTGTGCTGAACAGGATTTGCTCTTGCGGAAAAGCTCACAGTGGGAGTAATCTTAATCTTTGGCCCAGCAGCAATGCACATATGTAATACTTGCTTGGCAGATTGGTCCCAATCGCCATCGACCATTAAGCCAAAAAGTTTCTAGGTCCCAGGTTTCTGAGGAAGTACACTTTGCCACTAGTTCGATTTGCTTTCTTTAGAGAGACGTGCTTGTAGGTTGCCCGGCAGTGGTAACCCGCTTTTTATTATTCCACTACTATTTTTAAATAACTTAGGACTCACCTTTGCTGTTGGGGGGTTATCACAAGCTTTCTCCCTATTCCACACATACCGCTCTCCTTGATTGGTCGGGCCGTCCGTGCGAGCGGTCCCGCCATCTTGGAGTTAGCGGTCTAGTTGTTGGGGGCTGGACCGGATTTAAATCGATGCTGACGCAAGCACGCAGCGGATGCGCGCTGCAGGAGTGCTGGCGGGGCACCGAAGGCGTGCCAAAGGCAAGCCCATCTGCGCACGTCCGCGCCAAGGATGCACCTAGTGCCAGCCACGCTGCTCCTGGCATCAGGCAGGTGGGCATTGACAGCTGGCACATGGTGCTCTATTATTCTAGCTCTGAACTTCACCACATGGATGTAATGGGCAAAGGTAGGGGGGCTTTCTATTTTGAGGAGTCGGCCCTGCCTCTGTCCGACTTTCTGGCAAGGGCCTCCTTTCCTGTGGGCTCCTAAATGTTAGATCATTACCGAAGCATAAGGCGGACATTGATATGGTTCTGGGATTTGAACTTCTAGGCTTTGTCATTAAGGATGCTTCTGGCCAGACTCTAACAAGGATTATATGTTATAGACCCCCGGGGCCTTTAGTATACAGCAGCAGCAATTGCTTCTGGAGACCTTTACTAATATGGCTGCTACCCATTGTATACTGGTGATCTTAGGGGATTTTAACTTGTGGCTAAATGGCCCTCTGGATGGGGGCTGTGCTAACATCTTTCAGTCATGTGAAGGCCTTGGTCTCTTTCAGCAAGTGTCTAAGGTCACTCATAATGGCGGGCATATTCTGGACCTAATTTTCTCAGAGGTTAGTCATCTGTTCATTGGGGAAGTCTTACCTCTGGTCTGGACAGACCATTTTCTGGTTAAATTTTATGTGAACTGTGCTTTGCAAGAGCTTCTGGTAGCTGATCCTCGGTGTGAATATCTGAGCAGAGACTGGAAGGCTCTGTTACGCAAAAGGGGTCTGGACCCATTTTTCTCGGTTGAAGATTGTTTACCATCGATCTTCAAGTTGAGGAGAATTATTCTGCGCTCTGCTCCAAAATTACGTTGGCCCTGGACTCTTTAGTCCCCTTAAAGAAACATTGTAAGAGAGGTCGACCCTCGGCCCGTGGTTTAATGAAAGTCTGAAAAATATTAAACTTGATTGTAAACATGCTGAGAGGAGATGAAGGTATGGCTACAAAGAGGAGGACAAATGCACCTGGAAAATTAAGATGGGTGACTATAAAAAAGCAAATAATAAGGCCAAGGCGGAACATTTTTCCTCCCTGATCCTTAATGCTCCCAATAGCTCTAGAAGCATTTTTAACATCTTGAACAGTTTGACTAACCCAGAATGCGCCAAAAATGTGACACCACCTTCCCAAGACTTATGTGAGAACCTGGCTGGGCTCTTCCACAATAAAATCAAAAATATCATTGATGATTTGGGTGGGGCCTCTCCTCAACCTGAGATGGGAGATTTTTTGAGGGTGGGCATGTTGGGAACTGCTCTAGAGGTGGCAGGGGCCACTGTAGAGGGTGGCCCGGTTCACTATCTATCTGAATTTCTGCCCCTTGAAGCAGGGGAATTCTATGGACTAGTGGAGGGGATTCCTTCAGGTTCTCCCTTAGACCCGCTGCCTTATAAAATGTGGAAAGAGTTTAAGGCTGTGCTATTTCCTACACTCCACCAGATTTGTAATCAGTCACTCACTGTTGGAGCAGTTCCATCTCAATGGAAGCAAGCGGTGGTGACACCCTTGCTAAAAAAGCCTTCCCTGGATCCGAGCTGCCCTAAAAAGTATAGGCCCATCTCTCTCCTGCCCTTTCCCGCAAAAATTGTGGAACAGGTAGTTAGCAGCACTCTCTCCAAATTCCTAGAAAAACACAACCTATTGGAGGAGGTCCTATTTGGTTTTCGGCCGCCCCATGGCACCGAGGCGGCCTTGATGACCGTGATGGACGAACTCAGAAGGCGGTCTGACAGGGGTCAGTCAGCAATACTTATTCTGCTTGACCTGGCGGCCGCCTTCGATGCGGTCAACCATGGAATCCTGTTGAGAAGGTTGAGAGAGGAGGGGGTAACGGGGTGTGACATGAAATGGCTCCAGCCTTTTTTACCGTACAGCCAGCAAGCAGTGTCTCTTTCCCCTTTTCAATCTGCATTTACCAAAATTACGCATGGTGAACTGCAGGGCTCGGCCATCAGTCCTATTTTATTTAATATCTACATGAAACCACTAATGACGGTCATCAAAAAGCATAAGATCAACATCATAAATTATGTTGATGCCACACAGTTGATCATCTCTCTGGAGGTGGATCAGTCAACGTCATTGGAAGGGTTTCATAGTTGTTTGCATGACTCGGCTTTGTGGCTTAGGGAAAATTTGCTACAATTTAATGCTGACAAAACGGAGGTGCTTTACTGTACTACGGAAAGGCTTCCCTCCAGGCTGCCCAGTAACTTCTGGCCCATGGACACCCCGATCCCCATTCAGCCTGTAAAGACTGTTCGTAACCTGGGTGTGACTTTTTACAGTAAATTAACCCTGGAAGTGCAGGTGACGAAAACAGTGGGTTGCTGTCTAGCTATTATTAGATCATTGAGGAAGATTTTCCCTCTGCTTCCCCCTTTGGCTCGCACATTGATAGCACGCAGTACTATTCTCAGTAGATTAGACTACTACAATGCCTTGTTCCTGGAGTCTCCTAAATTCCTATTTGATAGGCTGCAGAGGATCTAGTCAATGGCTGCCAAATTAGTTCTTGGCTGGCCTAGAAGGTCCTCCTCCTCCTTGGCTTTAGCGGAATTACACTAGCTTCCACTAAGACAAAGAGTCCAGTTCAAATCTCTCTGCCTAGTGCTTAAAGCCCTGAATGGGTTGGGGCCCTTATCCTTTCAAAAGAAATTTGCTTGGAATGTTCCCATGAGAACTTTGCGCTTGTCGGGGGCAAAGCTAGTGGAGGTACCTAGATTCAGGAAGGTGAGATCAGGCGACAGATTCTTTGAGGTGGCAGCTGCAAAGCTGTGGAATGACTTGCCCCTGGAACTTAGACAATTTAGTGACCTGCTCCCTTTTAGAAAAAGGCTAAAAACATGGCTGTTTCCGAAGATTTAGTTAGTTGTTTCAGTGTGGCCCTATGATTGTGTATATCTGAAAGTGCTAGCACCAGGATGCCTGCCAAGTGACAGTGCGCTTAAGAAATATAATAAATAAATAAACTAGTGAAAGGTCTAGGACCTTGATGACTGCACTTGGGGAACACAACTCACTCCAGTAGAGGCCAGCAGCAGATTCCAAAGCAGGTTCAGGTGGGACTGGTCAGCTGTGCATTTGCATGAAAGGCCTCCTGTAGTTTGTTGGGTCACTGTAGCTTGAACAGGACGTCAGCCTTATAACCCTTGGAGTCTACCTCATGTCCTTGGTTCAAAAGGGAGAGCAGACCCAGTCTTCAATCCTCTTCTCAGATCACAGCCTACAGGTCCAGGCCTCTTCTGCTCTTCTATAAATCCAGAAAGTGATCTGATGAGAGTTTAACTCCTGCCCACTTCCTACCCAAGTGGATTATGGTTCGTAGGGGCACCTACAATTGCAGCACTCATTGTTTGCCCTACTGCAAACAATACCACAGTGCCCCTCTCTGGCTAAACCCAGATTGAATAACCCTTATCCCCACATGCAGAGCCTGTGAGCCCCTCCCAGTGCTGTGTGCAAGAAAATATGCAACCCCGTCTCTAGGGTCACTTTAAACCAGTTCTGGGTGCAGCTGTTCTCAGACTGGGATTTGTCTCTGCCTGACCGACTAGAGAAACAAAGAAAACGGTAGCCCAGTTGTTAGCTATATCTGCCTGTGCCAGGGTAGATCTCTTTGAAGTTAATCAAGTTCATGGGCCCAGCCCACAGCTCATCCTGTCAAGAGAAAAACTACACCTCCCAACCCTCAAAGCCTTTAGTCCTTGTTCTGGAAGGAAGTTCACATCTCATCAAGGGGGGTATTTAATTGCTAGGTGACAGTTGGAACTCATGCAAGTGGACTTACGGAGGTTTAGGCCGCGAAAGGTAACTTTCTGAAAGTACCTTTTCTACAATATTTATTACAAATCTACCTTCAGAAGTGAATTGAAGTTGTAATAAATATTTCACAAAGTCTATTTGTAGGTGTTTATTAGACAGATATAACATTATTACATGTAATATGACCTCCAAATTCTTTTAAATGGAACAGCCATCCCTGCTACACTGTAAAAAGATTTTGAAGTATTTTCATGGTAAGGACATGTTTAATCTTAAACTTTGACATGTCTTACTTCTAAATACCATGCACTCTGCCTTATAGTGAAGCCTGGCTTGGGGTGACTTATTGATGTTTAAAAGGAAGGTATAGGCTTGTCAAAATAAGTTATTTTGATAGGTAGAATTGTCAGTTTACAACAGAACAGCCAAGCCAACAAAGCAGCAAGATTAGGTAGTAGTGTTCACAAAGGAAACGTCAGCACAATTCATTCAAATACAGTATTATTATACATGCAAATAAATACGCGATATGTATAAACACAATAGAACTAAATTGGACATGAAATGGGTGCTAAAGAAGCTCAGGGCACCTACTACCTCAAGGTGCTATAGGCACACACAAATTGTGAAACCATGAGAACTATTGATAAATGAGATTCTAATTACAGCACACCTAATAATCAAAGATATTATGGTCTTGGCTTATGTATTGAGCCCTCAGCAAAAACTCTAACTGTCATAGAGAGTGGAATTGAAAACAAAACACAATATTTAGGTGGTAAAAGGGTCCAAATAATCCAAGGTGAATTCAAAGAGAGTCCTCTTCGGATTTCATCAATTTTTTCTTTATTAGTATTCAAATTTCATAAAAAGATTCTCCCAGCACGTAAATCGCCAACACGTGTTTCGTCCCACACAGAGACTTCATCAAGGCATAAATATGGGAGAATGATATCTATTGGTCCGCCAGATCATTAGGAGCAAAATGCAGTCTATTGGAGGCGGAGCACCACAGTGCAAATAGGAAGATGGGCATAGAACTGCATACAAAACATCATAGGTTGTTCAAGGTATATAAAAGGTGGCAACATCTATCAATTGTGCGAAGATGTGACTTAGTAAATGGTATACAGGCTCGTTACAGTCAGAATCCTATGTTTCAAAGAGATTCGGGTTGTAAAGAAAAGACCACCGCTATTTAAAATATATTTATTTTCGCAACCATAATAAGTTGCTTTCCGCAGATTAACGGTCGTGCTCCCTGAATGATCAGTAACCCAAAGGTCTTTTCTTTACAAGCCGGATCTCTTTGAAACATGGGATTCCGACTGTAACGAGCCCGTATACCATTTACTAAGTCACATCTTCGCACAATTGATAGATGTTGCGGCCTTTTATATACCTTGAACAACCTATGATGTTTTGTATGCAGTTCTATGCTCATCTTCCTATTTGCACTGTGGTGCTCCGCCTCCAATAGACTGCATTTTGCTCCTAATGACCTGGCGGACCAATAGATATCATTCTACCAGATTTATGCCTTGATGTAGTCTCTGTGTGGGACGAAACACGTGTTGGCAATTTACGTGCTGGGAGAATCTTTTTATAAAATTTGAATACTAATAAAGAACAAATTGATGAAATCCGAAGAGGACTCTCTTTGAATTCACCTTGGATTATTTGGACCCTTTTACCACCTAAATATTGTGTTTTGTTTTCAATTCCACTCTCTATGACAGTTAGAGTTTTTGTTGAGGGCTCAATACATAAGCCAAGACCATAATATCTTTGATTATTAGGTGTGCTTATAATTAGAATCTCATTTATCAATAGTTCTCATGGTTTCACAATTTGTGTGTGCCTATAGCACCTTGAGGTAGTAGGTGCCCTGAGCTTCTTTAGCACCCATTTCATGTCCAATTTAGTTCTATTGTGTTTATACATATCGCGTATTTATTTGCATGTATAATAATGCTGTATTTGAATGAATTGAGCTGACATTTCCTTTGTGAACACTACTACCTAATCTTGCTGCTTTGTTGGCTTGGCTGTTCTGTTGTAAACTGACAATTCTACCTGTCAAAATAACTTATTTTGACAAGCCTATACCTTCATTTTAAACATCAATAAGTCACCCCAAGCTAGGCTTCACTATAAGGCAGGGTGCATGGTATTTAGAAGTAAGACATGTCAAAGTTTAAGATTAAACATGTCCTTACCATGAAAATACTTCAGAATCTTTTTACAGTGTAGCAGATAATTTTCAACACCTACCACTTTCCAAAGGCCAGCAGGTTCCCACAATCTATCTTGCCCTCTTTGTAGCAGATACGGTTTGTCTAACCGCAAACTGGCCCCTAATCCACTACTCCCAGCAAATTCAAGACTTTAATGTATTTTTCCCTCTTGTTGAAGGTCCATGGAGCGCCCATATGTGTATTGGAGTAGACTTGTGATCAAAAGACTCTTGAACACTAAATCCAGAATGCATATAACTCATGGCTTAGCCTGGGTCTTTGAAAGTAAGTCATGTTCTGCCTCCCTTCCAGATAGCCCATCCTGAGATAAGGCTATGGTGAACACCCCTAAGCTAGTCTTACTGCAGAAGGCCCTAAGCAAGTGTCTGCCATCTAGGACCAAGTCACACCTCATCAAAGGGTTGAGCTCTGACAGAAATGGTGAGGACAGGCATGCTTATCTAAATATACCTGCTGGCTCTTCAAGCAGCTAAAACTTAACTTTCATAAATCCACTCTTCCACTACATTTATCAAAACTCCATCTTTTCCATGAAGTGGATTTTTTAAATAATTATGAAAACAGCAGTTTACAGAAGTCTGTTGCAATTTCTATGTCTTATACTGTGATTTTAATTTTAACAGTAAGTAGACCTTTCAAAAAAAATCTAGAGTGCTAGGTCATTTATAGAGAGAAAGTACTTTTGGGGCCTAGACAATGCACGGACATTATTATTATTATTATTATTATTATTATTATTATTATTATTGTCGTTGCTGTTGTTATCATCATTAGTAATTGTGTTATTATTGACATTCGTATTAATTAGTATTAACTATTTTCAAGTATTGAGTAATAACAACAACAATAATAATAATAATAATAATAATAACAATAATAATAATAATATTATTAATAATAATAATAATAATAATAATAATAATAATAGTAATAATAATAATAATAATAATAATAATAATAATAATAATAATAATAATAATAATAACAATGGCACCATTTATTTGTTGGTAAAGCTTAACTGACAGCTTGAGGTTCCTAGGAGATCAGGAGTTAATGAAGATGCGTGGGAGCAGATATGAATGGACTTTAGTAAAACAGAAACGTTTTTAGTGTCTATGTAAAGGCTAGGCACCTGTCTTAAGGCTATGTACTTGTGAACATCTTGCATGGTCCACTTTTAATTATCAAGCACCTAGCCTTGTAACCGCATGGGTGGCTTGTTGCTCAGTCCCCTGCACCCTGGAACAATTGTCTTGGGACTGTGGCCTTAACTGGGTGTTAAATATTCCATTTAGGGTTTGGCCCATTTACAATGTTTTGAGGGACAGAGCCTACACACTGGTCAACAATTCCCCAGGATACAGGTGTTCAAACATGCCAGCAAAACAGTCTAAAAAATCGGGATGCCCGTGGAAAATGTTCCACTTTACTAAACTCATCAAAATAAAAAACAAAAGAATAAGGGATTTACCAAATCCAACGAGAAACACCATTCAATGCTGTCTTGGTCCACAAAAGACCCTTGGCCAATCAATTAGGATTCATAAAACATTAACTTTGTAAAACTATTCCTTAATTAAAAGTAAATATATATGTATATATGGCATACCTACTACACAGACTCTGTAACCGCTAAAGTAAATTTCACTGTAAAATGAGATCACAAACTTTAAGTTTAAAAAAGTAATGTATAGAAAAAAGATCTATATATATATAGATCGTCTAGTTCAACTTGTTGAAAAATGCTAATATTCAAAGAACTCGTTTAACCATCTGTTTTCATATGGTGACTATATAATGACACTCACTGATAATATTTTTGACCGCCAACTAACACGTCATATAAATCGATGTAATTTTCACTCTATCTGTTCACTATTCACAGTTTGGAAACTCGGGGAAATGAATGGTATACAGAAAATCGGGAATGAATACGAACGAGTTTGCAATGTATTTATATCAATTGTTTATTTACTGTTCTCCTACACCTAATCACACGACCAGACCCGCACGTACACACACAGAAAACAAAACTACACACTGCGCATTGAACATGGCTCTGTTTCGCCTGGAGCAGTGATAAATGAAACAGTGGCGGCTTCCTCTGCAGGCGAGCAGCGTGGTCGTTGTAGTGGCACTGACATTACTAATGTAGAGGTAGTTGATCTCTGACAGCAACACAGAGGATGTAATTGAGAGTGATGATTATGGTGGTGGGGAGGATATCACTGATGAAAGAAATACAGCGACCTTGCACCTTTTTGCAAGAGCTGCACAGCAGCCTAGAAGCTGAGCGAATAAAAGACAGCAAGTGCGCCCTAATCGCCGTTAGAAAACCAGCCACCAACACAAATGGCGGCTCCCCCTAAAGTTAATGAACAAAATGCATTTTAGGTGGGAGTAATTGTAATACCTGATAATTGCACATGTGAAGCAAGTTATCAAGTGAAAAGGTAAAGGACGAGTACACAACATGCAAACAGGGATGAAAATGTCCTCTCTAAACCAAGCAGGGCTAAACGGTGAAATACCTGTTAACAAAGCAGGTTGAATATGCCGGTTCGCCCCTACCGAGACTAGTAGGAAGCTTGCAGCTTTCATACTCACTAGCCACAAAACATTACTTGTCACTGCATTTGAGCATCTTATACTGAGAGAACTGGAAGCATTTCATTACCAGAACAGCTTGAATGATATTTAATATTCAGTACCATGAGGCATCCTCATTGGTTACAATATGATCATGTTATTTTAGATTTCAGTAGTTTGGCTAGCCAGGAAAATGTCACAGAAATGGTAA
The DNA here is from genome assembly GCF_964263255.1 of Lissotriton vulgaris. Classification (NCBI taxonomy): domain Eukaryota; kingdom Metazoa; phylum Chordata; class Amphibia; order Caudata; family Salamandridae; genus Lissotriton; species Lissotriton vulgaris. Next base: position 959,293,767 of record NC_141693.1, on the reverse strand, counting down.
AGCAGTCATTGATTTATAAACATGCCTGAATATCACATTTTCCAGTGCTAATCTTCCATTACATCTATGGTTTGTAGTTTATTGGAAGAAGATTGCTTGACCTATCAGAGGCATTTGATACCATTAACCACGAGGTACTGATGTGGTGGCTGAAGGCTATAGATATCAAAGAGGCAGCCTTAACCTTACTATCATCTTTCATGGTATCCAGGGAGCAAATGATCTACTGGGATAATCTCAAATCAGAAAATTTCTGTCTCCCGTGTGGAGTACCACAAGGCTCAGCTTTGTCACCAACGTTGTTCAATATATGTGTCACCCCTTTGGCTAGATTAATCAAAGATCACGATTTTACGCTAATCTCATATGCGGACGATACCCAAATAGTTGAATCTGTCACGGACGCCACAGCTGCCAGCTTTCCTAATTGTCTAAATTCCATTATGGCCTGGATGAATTTAAACTTTCACAAGCTTAACACTGAGAAGACTGAGGTCATAGAGTTTGGGCAGGGTCCATCTGTATGGAGCCAACTGTGGTGGCCATCCAAGGCAGGTTACTGCTTAGTTCCTTCTACTAAGGCAAGAAACCTTGGAATAATATTTGAAAACAAACTAAAGTTTACGAAACAAATTAATCATCTAACCTCCTCCTGCTTCTTTACATTGAAAATGTTGCGGAAAGTCTTGCAGTTTATTTCATTGAACCTCAGGAAAACGGTAATAGGAGCTCTTGTCCTCTCAAAATCCGATTATGGTAATGCGCTATTCTTGGGAATTGACAAAGGCCAGACTGCCAAACTGCAGTTTTTGAAGAATGCGGCAGCATGCGTACTACTTGATATTCCCAAATATCATCCCACGTCCGCCAGAGAGCTTTGAATTCTACTCGCTGTTGGATTGGGAGCCAGCTGCTTCACTGGCTCCAAATCCAACAGTGAGTAGAATTCAAAGCTCTCTGTCTTGTCATAGGCACTATATGGTGGGGGAACCATGGACATTCAGAAACTATTCTCCTGGTACTCCCCACGGCAGAATCTTAGATCAACCATTACAGGGCTAGTACAGGTTCCCAAAATACTAAAAGCCAGATGGGGACGCAAAAGTCTCTCTCAACGAGCAGCCACATTATGGAACAAGCTACTTACCACTATTACACTAAAGGCTTCTCTTTAGGAAATTGGTCAAGACCTGGCTTTTCCCTCCGCAATAAACCTCGTCGAGCCTGTGTAACTTGTCACTCCTAGCGCCAAGACGCCTTGGCAATCGAGCACTTTATAAATATGTCAGTCAGTCAGTCAGTCATAAGACCCATTCTCTGTCAAGGTCTTGCAAAAATACTAAGTGGTTAGGAGTGCTTAATTTAGAGTGGTAAGAACATTTAAAGAGTGTTTGGGGAAGGGCATGGTAATAAAATACTCAACCAAAAAAAAGTAAGGCAAGTACTATTAACAAAACATACTTTTAATTATACTACAGCTCTACTACTACTGACAAGACAGGCTCAAATCTACTTCAGCCAAGTACTAGAGTAAGTCAAGCACCCCACGTGGCCAATCACTGGTACTGCACAAAACTCTGATAGAAATCAATGGACATAAGGAATAACACTAACATATAGGGAAAAAGGAAAATAAAGGGGAAAATATTTTAAATTACTTTACATTTTTTATGAATATATTTCTGATTTCTAAATATATATTTAGCATACTTTTAATTGACATGGACCTTCAAAAAGACATATTACAACATTGCTCACATGAAATGTAACATTCCTGCTAATGTATGGGAGATAGGAGTAAAAAGAAAGGACTTCACCAATCATCTGCAAATGAAAATTATAAACACAAATAGGCTGACTTCAAAACAATTAACTCATGCAACAGATATTTTTTCACTATGTCAGCAAATATCTTGGTAGCTTTGCTTCACATTTTGAGAACCACTTATCAGAGGAGGAAAGAGAGGGTTTACAGACGAAGGAAAACACATTTTGGGCATGTCCAGGGAAGGAATTGTTACCAGAAACCGCATCTCACCTGAAGTGTTGTTTGACATGGTTGCAGACTGGGAGCAGGAAGTAGATATGCAGTACAGCCTGTTTCCAGGCTATCTGTGCCCAGATCACCACAGCAACCTGTCAGTCCCAAAACACAAACAACAAACCCTGATCTTAATCAACCTCCATCATCCACCAACCCACAAGCACCATCTACAGCTCAACCTCAACAATTATAACCTTTTTAGAGGTCTTCCCATCATGGTATGCTCAGCTTTACCTATCTGAAAACTCAGAGAACAGGTATTTGGAGTTAGAGTTCCTTTTGTAGATCACAGTACCTAAACTGGCCCCAGGGGCAGCAGCCCGCTTATCAGAGGACATAATGAAGGAATAACTCAGGCAGGTAATCAACATGCCCCCTTCCTTGAAGACAACTGGAGTAGAAGGGTATGCATGTGAATTCTATAAAGTTTATAGACCCTCCTTAGTACCCATGCTAACTAAACTATTTAACGAGATTCTGAACAGTTCCTCACCACTACCTGAGGCTAACAAGGCTAGAATTGCAGTGATCTTGAAACTTAACAAAGACTTCCTTAGGTGACCAAGTTATAGAACGCTTTCACTGCTCAATTTAGATTTCCATATCCTGGCAAAGATTCTAGCCAACAGACTGAAGTGCCTCCTCCCCTTCCTTATCCACCCACATCAAGTGAGATTCATCCTGCATCTAGCCTCATTCTCACAACTGCGTACCCTGGTGCATGCGCTTTGGCAGGAACCAAGTGATAAGGATAAGAATATAGTATTCTCACTCAGTGCCGAAAAGGCTTTTGGTTGAGAGGCGTGGGCTATCTTTTTTGGCAATTAAATGCTATGCTAGATGGCACCTCTCTCTACTAGGGTGAAGTGGCTCTATACCAACCCCACTCCAGTACTATACTGCAACAGGCATGTAACGTAACGCTTCCAGATATATAGAGGCACACAACAGGGTTGCCCCCCTTTCCCCACTATTTTTTAGTCTTGCCCTTAAACCACTAGCGATACCCATCGGTAACCACCCTAATATCCAAGGTTTATTGACCCCGGCAGATGAGCTCAAAGTGCTGCTCTAAGTGTCATCCTGATTCCCCTATCTAATCCTGAAGTATCCCTCACATATTTCACTACCTTGATTTCCCACTTCTCTGACTTCTTGGGATACCGATTCAATTGGGGGAAATGTGAAGCTATGCCTCTCACCAAATTGTCCACAATAACCACTCTGGGTTCCCTCCATATCAATAGATGCTGTCAAACTTAAAATATCTAGGAATATGCTTAATCCTGGACTGATTAACATATCAGAATGTTCCTGGGAATGGTTGGCTACTGTAGACAGTGGATATCAAATTCTTCCCTAAAGGCCAAGCCTTTCCTGGGGCTGATGAAGAAATGTGTTTCTGCTCTGTTCCATGGGACGATTGTTTGGAAGCATTCTTAGGGTTGAGAGAAAGTCTCTGTCATACCCCAGCACTAGGAATGCCTGATTACAGTAAATGTTTTTTGCAGTGAGAGGGAGTGATGTGCTCTCTCAGTGCTTACTCAGTTGCATGGAGACTCTCAAAGGCCTGTGGCATATTTTTCAACCATTTTTCCTGACCCTGTTGCTGTTGGTGTCTGTGTAGAGAGTTGTGAGAGCATAGTGATGGGACACTCTCTTACAGTGATGGCCTCTCACTCTATTGAAATATTGCTCACTATAACAAAACACAGTACTTGACAAACAGCAGGCTTAAAAAAATGTGAACAAGTACTTACTATTGATAATGCTGTTCTTAGGAAGTTGAAAACTATAATCCAGCTAAATTGTTCCTGTTGCCTGAGAATGAAATTGATGGAGATGAAGTTGAACATGATTGCCTGGATGTTGCGGATTGCTCATGTGTAGGAGACAATGAGGGAACTTTGAGAGCAGCTTATGCTGTTTGCACAATTCAGGAAGTGGTAGAATCCTCCTGGCTTCCAGGTGTTACCTCTGTACAAGCAGTGGAATTAATTGATTGCCCTCACAATACAATCTTTCAGCTCAATTGATAGTGACTATATTTACAGATAGTCAGGATGGCGTTGGTGTGGTCCAAAATTGTGGGCAGTTATGGTCACAGAAGAGCTTTATGATGTAATCTAGCTCCCCTCGCAGGAATGGAGGATATGTGATTGAACTGTTAGAAGCGCTGCAGTTGCCCCAATTGATTGCTGTAGTTAAATGTGCAGTCCACAGAAGTGACAATGATTATGTCACTGTTGAAAATAGATAAGCAGAAGAAGTTGCCCGATATTGTGCACTTGTGGCATGCACATATAACAGAGAATATACAAATGAATCTGACGAGGATACTACCTGTTCAATGTTGTTGTCAGTAGCTGATACTTGGAGGGAAATCAAAAGATTACAGAAAGAGGTTTCAGAGGCAGAACAGCAAGGGTGGATCAGAGCAGAATGTGTGAAAAATGTCAACATTTGGGTTTCAGCTCCTGGAAGACCAGTGTTGCCAGATAGCCTGTTGCCATGACACAACATTTGCATGGTCCTGCACACATTGGAAGGGACTTAGGGGCCCATTAGGATGTCGGGGCGGAAAAACAGCTTTTCCGCCCGCGAGCAGCGGAACTCATGTCTTCCACATTAGGATAGCAAAACATAGGTCATTTCCCATCCGCCGCGGAGCGCCGTGCACCGCCATCAGAGTGCGCCCGCCACCGGGTCGGTAGGAGCCAATCGAGACTCTCCATCATGTGGAATGACGTCCGCCCGCTCAACAAATTAGGATGGGCCAAACAAGTCGACGCACCGCAGCGGAGACACCGCCCAGTCTGAGCCGGCGGAAACTCGACAGCGGAGCGAGATAGCCAAGACCCGGTCCTGAACGCCATGAACCCAGCCCTCCATATGCATCCGGTGATGTTCCTTCTACAACACTATCGTCAGATGGGCCGCCGCGGACGCTGCCGCAGGTACGCAACTACACAAATGCAACACACAACACACCGGTCGACACAGGGTCCAGTCACCACACAGACACCCTGCTGGGGGTCACAACACATCCACAAGGTCACCCACACATCACCCACCTGACAACATGGCACCCCTCAGCATCCGGGACACACATCGTCCGCCAACCAGCAGCAACGTCCCGCTCCCGGTAACGTCACCGCCGCAGTCAACACATGCGCACAATGCAGAAGGCAGGGCCACTCCAAGGCATGGGCAGGGCACAAGCACCACAGGGCCACACCACCCCAAACCAAACTGCAACACACCCCATCAAGTCACAGGCCAGGTGCCCATCCCGTGCACTCCCATGCACACCAACAAGCACTGCAACAACATGCACAATACACACTCTCTGCACCACACAACACACAACCAGGGAGACAGCCACTGCAGCAGTGGCTGACAAGGAACACACAACACCAGTGCCACACACACTGAAGGCTCACAATCCTTTCCAGCACATACACACACAAACAAACACACACCCTCGGTGTAGCCACAAACACAACACACGCACAGGAATGCCTCAACAAATGCCTGCACAAGAACAACACACAAACACTACAGGAACACATACTGAACTCCAACAGAAACAGACATACCCTGTACTCCCAACTGGGGAAAAGCAATGGGAGCACAGACACAACAGGAGTACACAACATCATCACTCAGGAACAAAACACACACACACCATAACACAAATCACACAAGATGTGCATCTGGACAAACACACACTGCCACATCAAACCGGCCACAGATGCACATCAAACACCAATCAACAAACACCACAAGGCATCAGGGGATGCACATCAGGCAATGCCAAGGCCACATACACACAGCACTGCATACTCAACAAGCAGTGTGTGCATAACAAGCACAACAGCCACACACACACATGATTAACACAACCACATCACACACACCACAAATCAGCATTGCACAAATACAACAGCACACCCAGGAACTGAAGCAATACCACAGCCAACACCAACACATCCAACACAACAACTACACATGCACCACTCTGGGACACAAGAGCCAAGCCATCTCCACCAGAGCACTGGGCAGCACACACAGCTGAAGTGCACATGACCACTACAGAATGACTAATAGCACACGGACAGCACACATACACCATTGTAGCAATGTCCAGAGTGGAACAACACTTATGGCCCAAGAACTGCACCACAACGCACAAGCTCACAAATGAAGTGATAGGGAGGCACACACACATGGAAACCAAGGGGACAGCTGACATCAAAGTGAAATACCATGCATGTCAGTAGCAGACATGTAATGGGTGTACAACACACAAATAGAGGGAAGGAAGACCCACAATGGCAATGCACAAGTGGCACACATAGAGGATGGCGTACCACCACACACACCATGCCATACAGGAGGAGAAAAACCACCATGTTCCTGCAATGCATGACAAACACAAACACAATGCCAGTGTGGAGCAGCAGGGCCACACAGTCTACACAAACACACCCAAGACACATTGAGGATCAATCAAACACAACACTGATGTGCAACCTACACACTTTGCACACTTCAAACTTACAAAAACAACAAGGAGGAGTCACACACAACAGCATGGACACACCAACACACAGCACAGTGCACTACAAACGGCTCACACAAGTGCATACAATCTTCTACACAGGGCAAGACAAAGCAAACAACAGGTATACAACTCCTGGGTGACACATGGGTGTCTCTCACAATACAGGGGCACACATACATCCACTACAAACTTACAACCTTCACACTGCACCCCTCTGCTACACCCAAGACTACACATCTCATGTAGGCCATGGTACCCGGAATAAGGGCCAACACAAGATGACCATACACATACATGGCTGGGCACACATAAAGGAATCCACACACAAACATCATGACATATCTCAACCTGCTTCTAAACCTTTGCACGGCATCACACCCTGTGCTGGCAGTGTCCCACAACCTGGCATGTGAACAGTGTATCCAACAATAGCAAATCACTAAGAAGATAATTGCATGGCAGGTAAAATAGCCATCACAGATTACACTATTATCAGGGTAAGAATGGACTGAAGACTCTGTCACCCCTGTCTAAAAATCTGATGCCTGCAAAGAGCCTTGCAATGTTGAAGTGATATATAGAGCACGGGGCACAGCCAATCAAATCAAACAGAAAAATAACTTTAATCAGCAAGGACACTGACAAAATACACAACAGAAGTAACTGTATTTATTCACATATTGCACAGATGTAGCAGTAGAACAATAGTAGACAACAGCAAGGCACAAAATGATGTACAAATGCAAGATACTATGCACAGGTGAAACACAAACAGGAAGGCCAGTGTCCATAGCACAGGAGAGAGCCCAACACAGCAGAGCAACAGGGCCAGTGTCCATGGCAGGTGAGCCAGCAAGTACATGAGAGGCTGCACAGCGGAGAGTACAGCACAGCAGAGCAACAGGGCCAGTGTCCATGGCAGGTGAGAGGCCAACACAGCAGAGCAACAGGGCCAGTGTCCATGGCAAGTGAGAGTACAGCACAGCAACGGGGCCAGTGTCCAATGCAGGTGAGAGGCCAACACAGCAGAGCAACAGGGCCAGTGTCCATGGCAGGAGAGAGTACAGCACAGCAGAGCATAGGGCCAGTGTCCATGACAGGTGAGAGGCCAACACAGCAGAGCAACAGGACCAGTGTCCATGGCAGGTGAGAGGCCAACACAGCAGAGCAACAGGGCCAGTGTCCATGGTAGGTGAGAGTACAGCACAGCAGAGCAACAGGGCCAATGTCCATGGCAGGTGAGAGGCCAACACAGCAGAGCAACAGGGCCAGTGTCCATGGCAGGTGAGAGGCCAACACAGCAGAGTAACAGGGCCAGTGTCCATTGCAGGTGAGAGTACAGCACAGCAGAAAACAGGGCCAGTGTCCATGACAGGAGAGAGTACAGCACAGCAGAGCAACAGGGCCAGTGTCCATGGCAGGTGAGAGGCCAACACAGCAGAGCAACAGGGCCAGTGTCCATTGCAGGTGAGAGTACAGCACAGCAGAAAACAGGGCCAGTGTCCATGGCAGGAGAGAGTACAGCACAGCAGAGCAACAGGGCCAGTGTCCATGGCAGGTGAGAGGCCAACACAGCAGAGCAACAGGGCCAGTGTCCATGGCAGGTGAGAGGCCAACACAGCAGAGCAACAAGGCCAGTGTCCATGGCAGGTGATAGTACGGCACAGCAGAGCAACAGGGCCAGTGTCCATGGCAGGAGAGAGTACAGCACAGCAGAGCAACAGGGCCAGTGTCCATGGCAGGTGAGAGGCCAACACAGCAGAGCAACATGGCCAGCAACACACCCATATACTAAACAATGTTCAGGACTAGCACACCTGTATGAGGCACAGGCGTATGGGGGGATGCCAACTCACTCCTGGCTGTCATGCGGACCTGTACCTGGCTGTGTGCTGAGAACAGCAGACCCGCTTGACTGTGTTGACAGAGCCCCAGGTGATGTGGTGCTAACAGTGTCTTTGCAAGCTGGAGGGCTGTATGGACCAGGTGGCATAGTGGCACGTGGAGGTGGAGTCATGCAGACCTCTGACACAGTGTGGGTGGAAGAGGTTGGAGGGGTGCCCTTCCACTTTTTGGGAATATGAAATGGCTTCCATGTCTTGGGGTTGATGGGAAGTGGTGATGACACAACTGGCACACACCCCAACTGTCCCACATCAGGTGCAGATACTGGCACCACCACTGTAAATGTGCTGGATCCCGCGGAACGCTTGGTCTGGCAACGTCACTGGACCAAATTCACCTCTTTGCCAGGTATACCCCCTACAGTGCCCTCCTTCGACTTCTTGCCAGGGCTGGTCACTACTGTGCCCTCCTTTGCCTTCTTGCCAGGGCTGGTCACTAGTGTGCCCTCCTTTGCCTTCTTGCCAGGGCTGGTCACTACAGTGCCCTCCTTTGCCTTCTTTCCAGGTGTACCCCCTACAGTGCCCTCCTTTGCCTTTGTGCCAGGTGTACCCCCTACAGTACCCTCCTTTGCCTTCTTGCCAGGTGTACACCCCTACAGTGCCCTCCTTTGATTTCTTGCCAGGGGTGGTCTCTACAATGCCCTCCTCCACCTGTAGCAATGGTTGTGGAATTGGGGTAGATGTGGTGGGTGGATGTGCTCTTCCTAGGTGTAGTGGGAGAGATGACCTTGTCGTCCCACCTCTTGTGACAGTGGGTGCATCGTCTGTTGGAAATCCCCAGGGCTCGCACCTTTTCTGCAATGGCCCTCCACATGGCGTTACGCTGGTGTACCTTGAGCTACAGGTATGAGAGAAAAGAAGGATAAACGAACAGTTACACAATGTCAGATAACAACATCTATCAGTACAGTAGCAAGACAAAGACTCAGGACTCACTGTGATCTCTCTCCCTCCAAAACTGGGGGACCCCTCACAAGGGCACTCTGCATAATTTTAATTTTTTAATTTAATGCATAGCCCAAACATTTGTGATTGCATGCACACATTGGGGCGTATAGACTCCATGATAATAATCTCACAAATGCAGGATGCCTCAACACAATATGCATCGACAAAAGTGTGTAAGTCTGAAATTATACAGGGCACAGATGGGGCATATCTACTATTCAGTGTGAAGGAACAGGAGCATGTGAGTCTTGTGATGTTTTATCGTTTGGGTGGGCAGCCACTGAACCTACTTTTTGGGTCACACTGACTCAGACTACAGGGGCACACTGAAATATTCAGACAAGCAATTACTGTCCTGGCACCTACATGGCTAACATCCGTTGGCTCTGTATGGCTGACAATGTAACACACCCCACTCACACATACCAGTACAGGCATAGAAAAGAATGACATTGGGACACACACACTCCCTCGCCCTGGAGACAGCTTGTCTGTCGGCGTCTTACACAACCCCACACCCTCAGGCATATACAGCAGCTGCACAACTACACGTCTGACACCCCCCTGCCCTACAGCTACCTTCATGGAGACTTAACACTACATTGGGACCACCAAACATCCTTGGGTACTGTGCCAGCACCTCATCAACAGGGACCTCCAGCTCCTCACTTGTGAATGGACTGGCACAGATCTTCTCTGTCCTTGTCATCCCTGTGGACATGGAACACCTGTGGTGGGAGTGAGTGGTGAGGGGTCCCAGGCAGCAGGCTCTTCAGGCAGCAGCAGGTGAGGGTCCCAGGCAGCAGGTTCTTCAGGCAGCAGCAGAAGAGGGTCCCAGGCAGAAGGCTCTTCAGGCAGCAGCAGGAGAGGGTCCCAGGCAGCAGGCTCTTCAGGCAGCAGAAGGAGAGGGTCCCAGGCAGCAGGCTCTGTGAGCAGTGGAAATGTGAGGCTCACTCCCACACATGTATACCCCCTTGGGTCGTTTGGAAGCTGAAAAGCTGCTACAATTGGTTGTCCAGGTCTGCCTCTTTCAAAAGCATCCAATGACCGCCTCCACAGTGGCGGTGCACACCTTCCGCGATTTTCAAATCAGCATCATGCCACCGCGATCATCGCTGCCATTGGCTGTAGGCAATGCTCCATGGCGGTGATGCACCGGGGGTGCCCGGGGTGTGCTACTGCGATGGTGCATGATTCAAAAGTATCCAATGACCGCCTCCGCGGTGGCGGAGCATGCCCACCGACATCTACACATGTCCATATGCCAAAGGCTACCGCACTTGTGAAGGGGGTGGTGCTGGTGTCACAACGCCGGGGCCAGGCGGAAGCTACCGCGATTCATGCGGCGGAGCATGCCAACCGACATCTACACATGTCCATATGCCAAAGGCTACCGCACTTGTGAAGGGGGTGGTGCTGGTGTCACAACGCCGGGGCCAGGCGGTAGCGACCGCGATTCATGCGGCAGAGCATGCCCACCGCCATCTACACATATCCATATGCCAATGGCTACCGCATTTGTGAAGGGGGTGGTGCTGGTGTCACACCACCGGGCCAGGCTGTAGCTACGGCGATTCATGCGGCGGAGCATGCCCACCACTATCTACACATGTCTCCATGCCAATGGCTACCGCACTTGTGAAGGGGGTGGTGCTGGTGTTGCACCGCCGGGGCCAGGCGGTAGCTACCGCCATTTTCGTGACATTAAATGGCTATGTCCATCGTGAACACTGTATCAGTACCCAGCAGCAACATGGTGAAGGGCACATCCATGTACACACAATGCTATTCTTCCATGTCATCTACAGGTGGACGCACGTTCTGTGTGACACACTTTGGTCTGTGGTCCCTGCCATGTTAGTTATGCATTTGATGGTTGATGATGCTTGACACTCCTGAACTGGTGTCAATGATGTTGAAGAAATCAATGTGTTGTGGGTCAGTGCTGACCTTGACAAGGCTTGTGTCACTGTATGGTATCGTACCAGACTGGTGCTTTCACATCAGCTCATGCACACAACGGAAAGTTTTCCTGCTACTGTGATGAATGTGTGAATGGATGTGTGCATACTTTACATGATGCATTGAGGTGTGACAGGTACAGCAGATGGTTATGATACAGTCATGGTAGTTTCAGACACATTTGTGGGTGTTACAGCACCTGGCGTGCACATGTGACATGTGTGGTTCAATATGTGTGCATTCACATTTACCAATGTGTTTGTGGCACTCGTGTATTGTTAGTGGAGAGGTGTGCCCTCTGTGTATATCAAAAGGCCACCCATGTAACCTGGTGTGCTATGCATCTTTCAGGCAGTCTTTGTTTTTCCATGACATTGTTGATGGTATGTGCTGTGGCCATCTCATGATGGTTGTGACTGATATTTTCTAAATTACATCTCAACTAGGAGGAGGCCAAATCTCCTACGTCACCTGACAGTGCTGGAGGACATGGAGAATGTTGCAATAATTCGGAAATTCCGCCTGGACAGACCCACACTGAAGATCCTATGTGATCTTTTGGAGCCCCACCTGCAGCCTCGCCGTCACTATCCAACTGCATTCACACCCACAAACAAGGTGATGGCAGCCCTACACTTTTTTGCAACTGGTTCCTTCCAGGAGACCGTGGCTAGCGCTGGAGGGATGTCGCAGCCCATGTTCAGCTAGGTGCTGAGGGATATTCTTGCAGCCATGATGCTCTATAGGAATCGCTACATTCATTTTCCTAGGGGAGCAGAATTGGCCGGTGTGAAAGGTGACTTCTATCCCCTTGGGCGCATCCCACATGTTGTTGGTGCCATCGATTGCACCCATGTAGGTCTGGTGCCACCACAGGCAACAGAGCACATTTATAGAAACCGTAAACATTATCATTCTATCAATGTGCAGGTGGTGTGCCTTGCGGACATGACCATTTCCCATGTGTGTGCACGATTTCCTGGATCTGCACATGATTTGTAAGTCATGAGGAACAGCATGGGGCCCCAGGTGATGGAAAATCTGCATCCTGAGCGTGCTTGGATTGTGGGTGAGTATGCCTACTGATATTGCGTGCTGTGTGTTACCTGCTGCACTCTGGCTATGCAACATTGCAATGGGTGTTTGTCATTCACAGGTGACTCTGCATATCCCAGTAGGCCATGGCTGTTGAGCCCGCTAAGAAATCCCAGGACCCCGGCTGACATCGGGTACAATGAGTCCCAAGGCAGGACCCGACGTGTAATTGAGCGGACTTTTGGCGTACTGAAGTCAAGATTCCGCTGCCTTGACAGGACAGGAGGTGCACTGGCATACTCGCCTGGGAAGGTATGCAAGATCGTTGTGGCATGCTGTATGCTGCACAACCTGGCCATCCACAAGGGGATCCCCCTGCTCTTGGACGATGGTGAGGAACCAAGACCACCACCTGCTCAAGGACCTGAGTCCAGTGATGAGGACAGTGGAGAGGAGGAAGGAGTTGACCTGCGCCAACAGCTCATCGACCGCTACTTCACTTGAAGGTGGGTGACGACGTACAACATGTACATTGTCTGGTGTGGTTGCTGTTGTTGTGAATGGCTATGCGCAGATGTAACAGACAGGCATACGTACAGTCACCTATGTGTGGTTAATGTGACATTGACGTTCCATATGGGGACGTATTCTGGCCTCTATTTGTTCACACCTGCAGCCCATTGTCTTGTATGCCAGTAGTGTCTTGTGAATGTTTTGTGTAGTGTTCTGTCTGTGATGCCACAATGACACCAGTGACTGTGGTTCTGTTGTGTCTCCCTAGGTGCTTCAGAATAATCCTGCCCTACTTACAGTACATCATTTGGACACATCATGGACATTGTCAGCACTGAAAATGTTGTACTAAAAAAGATACTGCACAAAATCTGGTGTGTCAGGTATTTTATTAGTAAAGTGGACATGTGATTTGTGCGTGAATATTTACATGAAGGTGGGGAATGAGCAGTGAGTTGACAGTCATGGTCGATGAGATGCAAGAGTAGACACCACATGGATGTGGTGACCCAGTCCAACAGACAAGTGCCATTGCCAAGGAAATGTGGGGAAAGACAGTCCAAACAGTCAATGAACTGGGGAAGAGGGTTGCCATTAGGGCTGGCTCCGCGACTGGCGTGTGGCAGGTGCTTTGCCTCCGGAGACTCCCAGGCTCTTCTTTGGACGCCCCATTGATCTTTTTGGTGGTGGGGGTCTGCTGACTGGCCAGCGGCATCAGGGGACTCGTCCCTCTCTGTTGGCGCAGGGGAGGATGGTGCACTGTCACCCTGCGGTACAACAGGAGGGGGCCGTGGTGTTGTTTGGGACACAGGCCTGTCCCTCTGCAACGCCACTTGCTGGCCCATGAGGTCGACCATCTGTCCAAGGCGGTTGTCGATGCACCTCATCACCAGGAGGAGCTCCCTTAATAGTTCATCAGACCGGCCACTTTGTCCCTGGACCTCTTGGTATGCCTCCACAACTCAGGTGAATAGATCTAGGGATGGTGTCCACTCCTCCCGAGGTCTGGTGGTGACCCTGGCCCTCCCACCTGCCCTGCTGCCACGGACCTGTTGCAGCGCCACTGTGGGTCCACACACACTCTCCCTGCCCTCCACAGTTGCTGGTGTGGCCTGGTCATCCCCTGGGACAGGGAGGGTGCTGCAGGTGGTACTGGTGGTACTGGTGGTGGTGATGGTGGTAGTGGTGGCGGTAGTAGAGGCAGAGGCCGTGACTGCAGGGGTCTGCTGTGCTGTTGTTGTTGCAGCAGACGTGGTGGTAGGGAGGATGGGGTCTTGGGACCTCTGGGTCTGTGGCACACCAGAAGACCGGGCGGGAGCTCATCGTCCAAACTGTCCTGGGAGTCAACATCTGAGAGTCCATGTACCGGGGGTGGAGACTGGCTCTGCTGTACGTTGTCGTGGTCCTCAGCAGTGAGTTCTTCATCACCTGTGGATTAGATGGGGAATGGTCAGTGTTGTGCACTGTACAAGTATTGTATCATCTGCGTTTCATTGACTCTCTGTACACTACACAATTATGAAGTCTCCATTAGTATTATTGATGGCAACACTGTGTGTAATTTCATAGTGCAGAGGAACATCATTTACTCATACATGTCAGCTGTCGATGCATTGCATGAAATTGTTACTTTGTGTAGGGATGCAGGTATCACACACACACACATCAGGAAGAGTTAAGATGGCTACCTACCCACCCCCAAACAGTGCTCCAATACAAGATGGATACCTACCTGTAAGTTTGTTTGTTGAACAGTGCAATGGCTGACAGGTGCTCCTGGGTGGGGGAGGCCTCCATGCTGCTGGAGTGTGGGACAGGGGGCATGCTGGGAGTAGTGATACAGGCCTCCCACCCCCAAACAGTGCCCCAATACAAGATGGCTACCTACCTGTAAGTCTGTTTGTTCAACAGTGCAATGGCTGACACATACTCCTGGGTGGGGGAGGCCTCCATGCTGCTGGAGTGTGGGACAGGGGGCATGCTGGGAGTGGTAGTGAAGGCCTCCATCCAACAGACAGACATCACAAGTGAGATAGCTACCTATCTGTTAGGTGAGGGTCAATAGTGCAATGGCTGACACATGCTTCTGGGTGGTGTTGGGGGATACATCTTGGTAGGCTGTGGTAGAGGGGATATGGTGTGAGTTGTTGTACAGACCTCCCTCCCCTATACAGACCTCTTAAGCAAGATGGCTAGCTACCTGTTGGGTGAGGGTGGACAGTGTAATATGGTTTGTGTTGTGCAAGGAAGTACTTCTCAGTGTGTTGTTTGGCATTTGTTTGTACTTACCAGCCTCTGTTCCCCCGGCTACTCTTGTGAGACTCTCAGGATGCAGTATGGCAAGCACCTTCTTCTCCCATGGTGTGAATGTTTTCCGTGGGATGAGAGGGCCACTGCCAGTCACGTTCGCCAGCTGCCAGTTATTGCTCCTCTTCTCTTTGACAACCCTCTTGAGATCATGCCACCACTTCATGATCTCCTTCTTGGATCTTGGGGTGGTCCCTACTGCATTGACCCTTTGGACTATCCTTTCCCATATTTGTGTCCTCGTGGATAATGGTGTCTATTGAACCAGGCTACCAAACAGTTGTGGCTCTACTCTCACTATCTCATTGACCATGACTGTCAACTCACTCTCTGTGAATTTGGGCATTTTCTGTGATGTCATGGTGTGTGGTGGTTGAAGTGTTTGTGGGTGCAGGTGTGTGGGTGGCGGTTGTGGTATTGG
Source organism: Lissotriton vulgaris (assembly GCF_964263255.1). Taxonomy (NCBI): domain Eukaryota; kingdom Metazoa; phylum Chordata; class Amphibia; order Caudata; family Salamandridae; genus Lissotriton; species Lissotriton vulgaris. The sequence goes on along the minus strand of NC_141693.1, from coordinate 959,278,066 downwards.
TGTGTGAGGTGTATTGTGTGCTGGGGGATTGTTAGTGCTGGTGTGATGGTGGTAGTGATGGTGGTGGTGGATGTGTGTGTGTGCTGTGCTCTTTTGCCTCTCCTGTCAGATGTGGTGTATGGCCTTCTCTTCTGGAGTGTTGCAAAGGATTGTGGTCAGTGAAGGTGGTGGTTTTATACTCAGCTGTGTGGGTGTGTCCAAGTGGAATTTGGCTGTCAGGTGTGTTGTGGGAGAAGTCTTGTGCTTTTATATTTTTATTGGCATTATTTATTTTGTATTTGTATGTGTTTTATTTTTTGGGGGGAGCATGGCTACTTTGATTTGTGCAATGTTTGGCATCACTGCGGTGTTTTTCATGTTCAGTCCGCTGCGGTGGCTATGCTGCCGCTCTTCCGCTATCTCTCCCATTCACTCCTGTGTGCGACCGCGGCGGTCGGGAGCAGCGGTTCTGACCGCGGGACCCTAGGGGATATCCTAATTTCCCGTGCTGTGTCTCCGCTTTCCTTGCGGCGGGTTTTTGCTTTTCCGCTGCTTTTCCAACCGCCGCGGTCCGTATTTTTGCCCTCACCGCCAGCGTCGGGCGGTTTTGGTAGGCCCGCTACTGCCGCGGTCGGTCTTTTGTGGCAGTTGATCCTAATTTGGCCACCGGTTTATCCGCGGTCCTGTCGGGCGGTTGTTTTCCGCCTCCATGGCGGTCGGGGTGATTTTCCGTCCGCTATCTTAATGGGGCCCTTAATGTTTAGATTGTTCTGGCAGAATTGGTTCAATCCCCAATTCAGGGAGCTACAAAAGAGCTATGCTATAGGTGAGTGACATGTCATCAGATTGATGTAGGGAAGAAAACGCCTGTAACATTAAGCCTTATTAGAAGATCAGGAGGACCCTTTAAAAGGATAGAGTTGGACTTTATCGAAATGGCTGTTTGTAAAGGCTGAGGTTTTTTCCCCCTGAATTTTATATAGTGCAAACTTGACCCAAAGGTATCAGGTATCAGAGCGCTTTACATGAGCACCAGTGGCTTACACAAGGATACATTCATTTTTGTTAGGTACTGGGAGATTAAGTGATTTGCCCAGAATTACAGGATGTTGAGCATCATTGCCAAGACTCAACGCAGTTCCCCAGATTTGAGATCGACCACCCTAGCTGTTAGGCTATATCCTGTCCACAGGTATGTCCTAGTTATAGTGTGCATTTTCTTTGTAATCATGGAAGCCTATCCAGCATTCATGAATGACAGCCTTACTATAGCTAAACTGTTTTCACACAAACTCATTCTGCGGTTCGGATTCCTGGTTTCTCTGGAGGAAGACCAAGGGACGAGACTAAGGGACCCATTTTAATGATAAAGTCCTTAGAATGCTGTGTGTGGAACTTCATGTGGAACAGTTATTGCACTGTAGCTATTGCAACAAGGCTTCGGGGATAGTTCAACAGTTGAACAGCTGAACAGCATGCTGAAATGTTGATTGACCAAAATCTGTGCATCTACTTTTGTGAAATGGCCAACTGCGTTACCATTGGTTTTGGTGAGTCTTATAAGCACCTCTGACAAGAGAACTGGATTAGCTCCAGAGGAAATTCTCATAGGTCATGCAGTTAGACTGCCTGCTGTGCCTCTAAATATGCTTGTAAGCATCACATATGACATCTTACTCAATTACTGTTTCTCACCAGTTTGGAGCTGCTACTGCCAGATCACATCTTGAGCACTGTCACAACCCTAACCCAGGTGCCTGCGTTTTGAAGAAAATCACATGCAAAAAATCTGTCTGGAGCCAAGGTGGAAAGAGCCCTACCAAATGGGTGCAATGCTCGCACACCCAATGAGTGATGTGTCCATATGAAGAAATAGTGCTAGTTAAGTCAGTGTCTGTATGTACCGAAGGACTAAAGGGGGTGAAGCACAGCAACATCTCTTACCGAATCACTGACAGAATATCAAAGCCAAAAATATCGACTTCAAAAATATCGGAGGCGGAATATCGATGTCAAGAATATCGAAGACCTATCTATATTAAGGTAAGTACAAAAATATCGGAAAAAAAATAGTTGTAAAAAATATTGTTGTAAAAAATATTGTCTTTTTTATGTTTAAAAATAGTATAAAATTAAATAAATAATACATATAATTAAACTAAACATAGGTAAACATATATTTAAAATGAAAACTAATACATATAATGTAAAGAAATTTTACATATACATATAAAATATAATATATACACTTACTTTATAATATTTACAATTAATTACTCTAAAAACTTATAAATTGTGAAAATACATTTTATAAATTAAAAATATATACTTACACATACAACAATAATATAAATAAAAAATATCAAAACTATATATAACAAATTTAAAAAAAATGTTTTAATTAATTAAACACTACATTAAAGAATACAGTAAATATTGGATAGCTTAGAGGTAAAAATTACTGTTCCAACTCGAGAGAGTGGAACAGTAGGGAAAGTATTGGATAGCGTGGAGGTAAAAATTACTATTCCAACTCCAGAGGGTGCAACAGCAGGGAAAGTGTTGGAAAGCGTAGGGGTTAAAATTACTATTCCAACTCCAGAGTGTCCAACAGTAAGGAAAGTGTTGGATAGCTTAAGGATAAAAATGTATATTCCAACTCCAGAGGGTGCAACCAGTAGGGAAAGTGTTGGATAGCGTAAAGGTAAAAATTACTATTCTAACTCCAGAGGGAGCAACAGTATTTGAAAGTGTTGGATAACGTAGGGGTTAAAATAACTATTCCAACTCCAGAGGGTGCAACAGTAGGGAAAGTGTTGGATAGCGTTGGGGTTAAAATTACTATTCCAACTCCATCAGAAACAACAATAGGGAAAGTGTTGGATAGCGTAGGGGTTAAAATGACTATTCCAACTCCAGAGGGTGCAACAGTAGGGAAAGTGTTGGATAGCGTAGGGGTTAAAATTACTATTCCAACTCCAGGGGGTGTAATAGTAGGGAGAGTGTTGGATAGCATAGGGGTTAAAATTACTATTCCAACTCCAAAGAGTGCAACAGTAGGGAAAATGTTGGATAGCATAGGGGTCAAAGTAACTTACTGATAATTAAAATAATAATTTTTTTGTAAAACATGACAATTTAATTACTAAATTACAACAATTTAATTAACAATACCAATAATTAATTATTCAGAAACAATTACCAATGAATAATTAATTAACAATTAAAATAAATACAATTAAATAATAATTATTAAAAATGTATTACCAAAAAATAATAAAATACAAAATAAAAAAATTCAATAACAAAAAACAATAGTTATTAAAAAACATTTAACAATTAATAAATAATTAACAATACATTATTGATAAATACCAATACATTATAAAAAATCTAATTTAATTACCAATTAATAATTAATGAACAATTATTTTTTAAAAAATTTATTACCAATTACTAATTGATTAACAATAATTTAATTAACAATACTCAACACAAACAAATAGTTAATTACAATTAAATGACTTCCCACCCTATTACCCTGTAACCTCACAACATACTTTAACAATAAATAATACACTTAAAATAATTACCAATTAGCCAATTAATAAAAATTAATTACCAAATAATAATTAATTAACATAAAAATATTTATCAATACCAATAAATTACAATTAAATATTTACTTCATTACAATTAAATAACTTCCCACCCTATTCCCCTATAAACCCACAACCTGCTACAGTACTAAAACGCACAAGTTACTTAAGTAAACTATTACCAATTTCTAAAAATGTAATACATATATTTTAAAACTAGTACAATAATTAACAACAATTATAAAAACAAACATATAAAATACATAATAAAATACTTAACACTAATATTAATATCGATATTAGTAACATCAATATTTTTGCTATCGATATTACTAACTTCGATATTAACAAAAACTATATTTCCTACCTTCAGGTCGATATTCTGGTCGTCGATATTCTTGATTTCGATATTCTGTCCCTCTTGAAATTTTGAACTTGTTATAATTGTCTGTCGAAATAAAAAAGTCAATATTTAGACTGTTTATCCTTTCACCGATTCACCGATACTAGTTCCTGGTATCTTGAAACGTGGTATGGAAATACCCACAGAAGATGAAGAATTGAGAGCTGAGGATAAAGGAACTGTTGAATCATCTCAAGAGCAATCAAATGATCCAGATGAAGGAACAAGTGTGAGAAGTGAAAGACTCCAATGGAGAACGCAATGGCCAAATGGTAGGAGGCAATTGAGATCTGGCATGGCAGCTGAACATATACCACAAACCATCCTCAAAGAAACAGAATCTAGTGGTATAAGTAAATCAGAAAAAGATCAACAGACACCAAGGAGATCCAAAAGAATTCCTTGATTTTGGTACATAAGCTGAATAAGATATCTGCAAGTTAATCATCAAATGTTTTGCTTGATTGCACAAGTTCAAGTCAATGCAGAACATTGAACCTGCCTGCTACTATATTCTACTAAAGGTCTGATAGTGGACAATTATGTGTATCCTTACCTTGTAGAATAGTGATTATTGTCACAATAATAGTTCAATCATTGACAAAAGATGTAGTCCTCAAGATAATTGTAAACTTGAAACCCACATCCCATGCCACTGACCCTTTCCCCTCCTTCTTAGTACAGAACTGCAATCACATTATCTTGCCATTCTGGACCAAAGTCATCAACACTTTCTTCTCATTGGGATGTGTGCCTACCTTCTTCCAAATAGGCCAAGTAAGTAAGTAAGTAAGTAAGTAAAAATGCATTTATAGAGAGCGTAAATCACCCGAAGGTCTCAGAGCGCTAGTAGATACTCCCGACAGAAAAACAAAACAGGAACTGTAGGCTGAAGCTAAAAAAGCCAGGTTTTAAGATGTCTACGGAAACTCAGGTGATCGGGTTCTATCCTGATCTGGAGGGGCAGAGACTTCCAGGCTTCGGGGGCAGTTTTACTGAAAGCCCTATCACCATTTCTAACCGTACGGACCCTGGGAACAGTTAGCAGAGAGTTACTTGATGATCTGAGTGATCTTGCCGGGTTATGGGCTTTAAGCTTTTGTTCTAGATAGGTTGAGCCATGTCCATTGATAGTTTTATGGACCAGGCAATACAGTTTGAATTTTATGCGCTTCTGTATTGGGAGCCAGTGCAGGGTTTTTAGTAAGTATGGGCGAATTTTGCAAATTCGCGAATTTGCGTATTTACGAATTCGCAATCCGCAAAATGTGTGAACTTTTGCGAATTTGCGGATTTTTTTTTGTGCTCGCAAGAGTTTCTGCCAGTTCGCGAGGGTTTTTTACCAGTTCGCAAACGCGAATTTACTTGTTGGGTCGCAACGGTCGCGACCATGTTGTTTCTAAGTCTGGTTCATCACAGTACCCTCTGTTTCACCACTGCCACCCTCTGGTTCACCCATGCCACCCTCTGGTTCATCACTGCCACCCTCTGGTTCATCACTGTAGATTATGGGGGGAAAAGCACACCTGCCCTGCCTCAACTGACATGAATTAATTTGGGGCTGATTAATGTGTCACTGAATTTGAGCTGGCACCTGCTTCCTTAGCTGTAAGTGCTTCCTGATTAATGATGAGCTTGAACTTTTGTAGCTGCTAAATGCTTTCAGTTTTGCAAAATTCGTTAGCACACCTGTTCTGCCTCAACTGACATGAATGAATTACGGGCTGATTAATGTGTCACCAAATTTGAACTTCCAGTCTGGCACCTGCTTCCTTATCTGTAATTGCTTTCTGTTGCAGTGTGATTTTTTTTTTAACAGGACCTTTGTGGCATACTTGTAGCTATTCTCTGAGCCTGCTGTGAGGGTCAGAGCAGGGTCATAGAATAGTTGCAAGTAGGCAATTGAACTCTGGAGGGGCCCCTCACGGAGCACTACAGGGAATGGTTACTAATGATGAGCTTGAACTTTTGCACCTGCTGAGTGCTTTCAGTTTTGCAAAAATCGTTTTTCTGCAATTTCGCGGGATTGGCGGGGCGCAAATTTGTGCGAGATCGAATTGGAAGCCGCGAATTTGTGTGAATATGCGATTTGTTTTTTTGTGGTGTGTTAATTCGCGTGTTTTTTTGTGTTTTCGCCAGCCGCTTGTAGCGCAACAACGCGAAGTTACCCTAGCGGTCGTACATGGGCGCGGCCATCTTGTTTGCGTGACGTATTTCCGTTTCCGGGCGCTATGTGTAATCTCGCAAAGTGTGCGGCTCGCTAGTACAAATTTGCGTGTGATCGGGGGAAAATCTCGTGCGAACTTACCCACGCGGTCATGAACGGGCGCGGCCATCTTGTTTTTCATTCATTGCTATGGTTCTGGGCATCCTTTCTGTATCCTCTCTCAATCTCTGCCATCCTTTGCTTGTTTGAAGTTTTTTTTATCTATTTTACTTATTATCTATCCCTCTATTTTTCTAGCTCTGTATTTTAGTGTTTTCTGCTACTTTTGGTTAATTTTAAACTACTTTTTTAAACTCTTTTCTTTTCTTCTTCCCTATTCTATTTCTTATTTCTTATTTACCTTCCTTTCTGCCCAGACCATAGTAAAGGGAGCCGGGAAGCAGTCCGTGAAGGGGAAGGGTCCCGCACCCCGTGCCCGGCTCCCGTGCAGGTGTTTGAGGGGGGAGCTAGTGATGCCACGGGAGATCTTTAGCGCAGAGGAGGTGGCCAAACTAGTGTACTATGTACAGCGCCGCCTCCCCAGGACCATCGCGGCAGGCGGCAAGATCGCAAGCGGCTACGGGCTCCGGGAGCGCCGGAAGCGGTGGGAGAAGGTGTGCCGGGCCATGTATGCACACTCTCGGGTCCGGCGCACCTACAACCAGGCCACCCACCATTGGACGGATCTCCCGGACCGGGAACACGACCTGCTCGGCGTCGAGATTCCCGCGCTTGGTGAGTAGTAGTAGCTATTTCATCACTACTCTGTTTTCTCCTGCTCTGTGTGTTATTATATTGCAATTTTTTTTTTTTTTACCAAGAGCAATAATGCTGCTGATTACATTGTAGGTAAATTATATTTCAAAATCTTCTGTGCATTTCAGGTGCACTGCTCTCCTTCTCAGTAGCGGTGCTACTATGCTTATTTGTTTTCGATTTTGTGATCATTTCATTGGCCTGAGAAATTATGTATGAGTGTAGTTTACAGAACTGCGTAATGCTAGACACTAAGGGGCAGATTTGCAATTACCGGCGCATCCCTGCAAAGTAGCAGGGATGCACCATGGGCCCAAAACTTCACTGACGTGTTACGCATCTGTGCCGTAAAGGCGGCGCATTGCTGGAGTTGCGTTGCAATGATGGCGCAGCTCCAGCAATGCTCTAGGGTGCCCTATCTCCCCAATGCTGCGTCAAGCCATACGTCTGCTTCAAGCAGGCGCAGGGTTTGAGTGACGCATCATTGTCCTAAAAGTAACTGATTGAAATCTTGTAGATTTCCCTCAGCCACTTTTAGGATGCGTTCCTGAACAGGAACGCCCTCCCTTGCGCCGGACCGCCCCCCTGATGGCGCAGGGCTTTACAACGTGACACATCTCCCATATGCGTCACGTTATTAATATACATCGCACCATGGCGCCTCTTTTGTTCTGCCGCTGCGTCACAAAAGTCACTCAACAACGGAGCAAAAGAGGTGCAAGGAGCTTGTAAATCTGCCCTACAGACTCAAGTCCAGTCCTTCCTTTGTACACCTGGCAATAAGAAGAAATAGTGGTGGTAGATTGATAGTTTGAGTATTTTAATGACTGGTTAATGTAGTAGGAAACTTTTTAGTGTTGTCACTGATTTGCAATCACGATGGAGTTTGTCTGTCACTTCGCGTGCTGCGGACTGCTGCCTGCCAGTCCTAGGCGAACCTTTTTAGTAGTTTGTTTAGTGAGTTACATAACTTTCCAAGTCGACGGTCCACAAATCAAGCAATACTAATATTGTAGTAGACCACATGAGATAGGTCAATATATCCCGTGGAATAGTTGTCTATTTGCTATTTCGCCAAAATATTTTGTTATTGTTCTTTTGAAATGTTTGATTTGGTTGACAACAATCATCCATGTTTTCGGGTCTTTCTTTCCTTCATGTTGTACATCAGCTCCCCCCAGGGGCAAGAGGACAGAGGACGAGGTGGTATCGGCTGCTGCTGCTGTAGAAGGCCAGGATCGGTCAGGTGAGGGCTCCTTAGCTGGCCCCGGTAAGTTTTCATTTTAATATAGAGTACCTATTTTTTCCTAGAGTTCCTCATTCGATTTTTTCTAAATCGTCTTTGATCTTCTTGTAGACTGTATCTAAATTCTTATCCTGCCTCTACTATGACTCCCTGTGGTATTACTAGATTATTCTTATTAGTCTGTCTGTGTAGCTAAATAGGATTGCACATTTGGCAAAAGGTGTTAAACGAAACTCCCATTCTAGTCAGCAATAGCTCTATGCACTGAGTGCAGTCCTCTGGGATTGTCCGTAATGTCTTTTCAAGTCTTCTAAATGTTTATGCTTTGACAATGCCCAACAATAAAATGTGAATGACCACTAAGAAAGAATAAGATACTACTTTACTTTTGGTTTGGATAGGAGGACAATCCATACTACTACTGTTGCAGGGACAAATCTGCACAAACAGAACTATGGACACTAAATAGTGCATTGTTTATCAATTATAATAGGCACAGGTAGACTTTCCACATACCTCAGTGATAACAGACTTTGAAGAACCCCCAATCTCCTTACTGACTAGATAGTGTGGCAGAGTCATTTAGCTCCCGAATTCATCGATGATTGATCCCCAGTGATGATTATCCAATGCAGGACAAGAGTACGGAGTCAGAGTCCAGAAGTGTCAGAGGCACGGACTCATGCTTGCAAATTACAAAACCTTTTGCTCAGTCACTCTTTACCAAAAACCACAGAGTCTATTTAAGTTTTAAAGCGTCATTAAAAGTAAAAACATTTATTAAAATCAAGCTTGTCATAAAACATAAACGGTTGATTGAAAATGGATAAGTGCTTAGTGATTTATTGCACACATTTATTGTGAGCGAGCCGAGCCCTCACCTGGTTTGAACTTTAATTTTTCTTTTTGGTGCTGAATCGTTGGTCACTCCGTCCTAGTGATGATGATCTGATCTTGCTCTTGTTCTTAGAAGTGAAGCTTCTGTCTGTTATGAGAAAAATGGTGCGTGTTAAAAAGCAAGCATTCATCAGTTGTGCCAAAAAGTGCAGCACAACAACACCCTTCCCTGGAAAAAGAGACATTTTTACTTTAGAGTAGACAGTCACAAATTATTAGATTGGTTTCTGTATTCACATTTCTTCATTCCTAGACAAAATACTAGTTAGTGGTGTTTGTCTATGACATCTAACATTCTTAAATGTACTTTGTAGGTAGAACATCTGGTGCCGGGGCCAGCGCGGAGGTGGAGGAGGACACTTCTGGGGAGGAGGCGGTGCAAGTGCCGGAGGAAACTGCTGTGAGGGTTGCCACGGTAGTGGCGGGCAGTGGTAAGCTCTTATATTCCTTACTTATTGAAATTGCAGACTGCAGAGTGTGCTCTCTGCACGGGTGTAGTATATATGTTGTACAGTTAAGTTACTATACTGTTAAGAAGACTTTCAAATTTAGAACAAAGTTTTTATCAACCAGGTAGTAGCCTCCTCTAAATTTACTTCAACTCAGCGGTGAATTTTTTTTTTCGAGAATCCAAATCAGATCTGAGATGAACTTGATGGATAGGATGAACGAAAAGCGAAAGAAGGGTGTAAGTAAGTGTGGAAGGACGAGCAAGTTAAAAGTAATGTTGACTGACAAAGAAGAATGATACATGTTTGATTGGTGCCCAAGGTGGCTGGGAAGGAATATGATGCATGGCTGGGTGAAGGATGAAGCAAGGATGGGTGGAAGGAGGACAGCCTGGGTGAGTGAAACAAAAACTGTATGTGTGCGCAATATATCCTTTGGTTGAAATTCAAATGCAAGTCAAGCACGGATGTATGGCTTGCAGTTTCCCAAATAAAATGAAAAGGTTGTTTTCCCATGAGAAAATGTAAGGTTTGTCCAGATGAGAGACATGAAGAAGAATGATTGACATATAGTTTGAATGGATGGATGCCTGGATCATGGTACTATCTGACTCTTAGATAGCATATGTGTATCTAGAGAGAGTAGACGGTCACTGGATGAACTAAGTGTTACTTTGAAGAGCATGTAACACCGCACCCGCACGTCCGTTCCAGTGTAGGAAAGGCAAGGAAAAGAAGTTTTAATTTTGTTCGAATACTACCATGAATAGTAGCAGTAGTTTGTATTGCAAGCACAGCATATATTCGGCTATTACGATGGCCACTCACTACCTCTGTTAATAAGTTTAGTAGAACTCGGTCATTCATGTGTGGATGTATCACTGTTCACTCAATAAAAAGCAAAGCACCTAAAGTCATCCCATATGTAAGCAAATACATACCATGTGAAGTGATAGATAATCAGATTATTTATTTTCTTCATTTTCCTTTTCTAGTATTCATTGGCACTGTAGGGTGAAAATTAAATTAATTAAGCAGTAGCCCTTGTAACAGAGTATTCTCAGTGCCAACCGTAATAGAAAAGTAAGAACATCACCACCTGCATGTACTGGACTGATACAGTAACGCAAGTCTGTCTCACTCATCATGGCGGGCGTCTGTTTTTCTCGGGTGCAAGTTGACTGCGCTGGCATTATGCCGGCTTGCAGAAGTTAACGTACCAATTTTGCTAAACAAGAGAGAATAATAAGAATAAGACTGGTGTACAGTCATAGTCAACTCTAATGGAGTGAGTCCATAGTACTCGTAGAATTGATTCCTTAAACTCCCACTAATGTTAGAGCAAGGATGAAGAAGTGGGAGGTTAGATAGATACTGGACACAATAGTTATGTACTGCGCTTGCAAGTTGCTAGTTTTACTGTGACACAACTTTCTGCTGAATCAATTTGTGTTAATCTTAAAGAGCATTGGTTACAGACTATGTCTTTCTTTCTTCATATAGATGTTCCTTCCAAACCAAACGGAAGGAGCAGGCTAAAAGGATCCGGCAACGGAGGCTGGAGGCGACTGTCGATGAATATCGGCGGCTGGTGGCCCAGGAGGAGGGGGACATGCAGTCGACCACAACATCGACCGGGACAGCTGCATCCTCCTCCGCGCTCCCTGGGTCAGCCAGTCAGCGCAGCAGGTCTCCAGCGGTACGGAGCCGGGGTACCGCAGCCACCCGACACCGCCGAGCAGCAAAAAAATCAGCTGCCCCCCACAGCAGTACCAAAAAAAGGTTGCACCGCCTTTCACTCAGGGTGTCCTACCTCGAGCAAGAGCTGTTGAACACCAAAACCTTGCTCGAGACCCTCAGCAAGGAGCATGCCGACCTGGCCCGAAAAGTGAACAGCAGGCAGCAGTAGGAGGAGACTGTCCCTTGCCCTTTTTTAAAGACTTCTGGGGGTGGGAATTGGGAGTTGGGTTTTTTGGACTTTTCACGGACATTCGTTGGGGTTAGGGAGGGGGGGTGGGTTGGGTCTTGCGGGAGATCATTTATGTTAGGGATATAAATATACTTTAAACTTTATCTTAGCATACGTGTTTTTTTCTGCTTTTGAGGCTGGGGGGCTGTTTAACAGTAAGTTTGTTTTCCTGAAACTTAAGTGGCATCTTGATTCAAGTTGTGTAAGTAATTGCCCAAATGTTTTCAAAACTAAGGCCTAGATGTAGATAATTTTATTTTACCACTTCTTAAATACCAAATTTTACTGATTCGGTATTTAAGAAGTGGTAAAATAGGAGGGGGGATGTAGGTATTACAGAATCGGTAAATACCGAATCGTTAAGATTCGGTATTTACCGATTCTGTAAATACCGATTCGGTAATGCCTATTGGTTCCTATGGGCATTGAAGCCCATAGGAATCAATGGGCATTACCATATCGGTATTTACCGATTCGGTAAATACCGATTCCAGCAAGGGTGCAGGGGGTGTCACTTTAACACCCTCTAGCACCTCAAATACAGGCATGTGTGCTATGTGGCACACAGACATGCCCTAAGGGCATGTCTTTCTGTCACATGGCATAGGTGTGCATGCACATATGTGCATGCACACCTGGATTTGGTATTTTACCACCCAATTGGATTGGGTGGTAAAATACCGAATCTGAAAGGCCTTTGGGACTCAGAAGAGTTCCACCTACATCTAGAAGTTACTGAATCGGTAAAAATACAGATTCGGTATTTTACCAATTCGATAAATTCACCGATTCGGTAAATTTACCGAATCGGTAAAATTGGCCCCTTACATCCAAAAAACCCATTTACCGGTCGGTAACGGCCCAAATCGGCCGTTATGGCCGGTAAATGGCCACCTACATCTGAACCTAAGTGCCTCTCACAGAGTAAGTGAATTCAATAGTCCTAGGTGTTTACTAGTACTACCGTCAGTCTCTCGTCTCTCCTAATACTCCATTATACTACCTACCCCCAAACGCTTATCTTACCTGTAATTGGAAATAGGGCTAGGCACAGGGCTGGCTGCACGGGAAATGGCGATTAAGGTTGGCAATCCTGGGCGGATGAAATGTCATAATTGCGGTGGTACTAGTGGTGTTACACAGTGGCAGTTGCAGCATATGAAAAAAAAGAAAATGAAACCTTGTTTGTCCTTAACGTAGCATTGGAACAGTACGATAGAGAATATAGCAGGTGACAGTACACTAGAACAGTGCCACAATGTAGCAAACGGTAAAGTATTGAAAGTATAACTACTGCGTTGAATTTCTTTGACAATGGCTACTACTACAAGAAATAGTACTGAAGGTGAAGGGCACAGCAGCGTAATCATTTGCCACGTCTAGGAGGAGGATGTTCTTGATGATCAATCAAGTTGATGGCGCACATGAAAATCTACTTTCATTTGCCAATAGTCATGGGTCTGTGTCAAGCTGAGTAAGAATATATCCTCGGATTCCTAAACCAGCCTGTTGCTATGACCTTATCCTCCCAAGCAAGTGTGTGGAATTATTGCTGTCATTTAGTCACACATCAATCAAAACCACACAGCCCGGGGGAAGAGGGTTAGGGTTTTTTAAAATGGATGGGAATGGGGGTTTTTGGGAAAGTTTTGTTGAGAGAAGAAAAAAAAAGCACAGCATGGGCAAACAATAATTGAAGATAAACAAATCTTTGGGTACAAAGCTATCCATAATCTTTTAAGTGACATAAAGGAAGTGCATGCACTACTGCATGCATGGTTACTGAAAAGTAAGTAGTACTTTCGACAACCGTGAATGAAAGAAAGCGACAGTAGAGGGCTGCAGTAATAATTATGCGTTTTCACTTGCCTATCTCTGCACTCAGAGAAACACTTCGTACATTAAATTAGGTTTGAAAAATAGCAGAAGTAAGACCTATACAATGGCTGTAGGGATGAATTTAGAAGCAGAGATCAAAGAAATGCAGAGTCACACTCATAGAAGTTCACAGCAATAACATTACTTAAAAGATAATTAGAAAAGAACGGATACTGTATCTGTATGTTGTTGTAGTTGTCCTGTTGAATTTGGGAAGTTGCATGCATCCAACCATTCCTTTTATTAGCGGGACTCCTCCATTCCATCTGACGCTCCGTCCATCAATGTTGGTGACCAGAAGACACCCTGTCCACTGCCTGCCTGGCGGATGCTGAATTGCGGCTCGCTAATGTGAAGCCTGACTTCATCCTTTTTTTCCAATTGCACAGGCTGAAACCCGGCCTGTAATTATTGATGGAAAAACACGAAGTGATATTAGAACACCACTGACAAATAAATATAAGGTATGTACGCTGTGTAGTGCAAAAAGTCACACTTTGAGTTTCCTAATAGACAGTACAATATTTTTGAAAGTGCGTACTCTGTCGAGTCTCCTTTTGAAGGATAAATAAGTATGGGCGAATTAATTTAGCGGATTTTTCCCCTCAAGCTAGGTGTACTGTAAACTGTGTTTTAGAACAAAATTAGACCTTCCCAGCAGTGCTCCCAGACCCTTACTAAACCCAGTCGCAAAAATGTAGAAGACCCCCAATCAGATCTCAAAAATCGTGCGATACTGCTACCTGTCAGAGGCCTAGTAGAAAATGATGACAAAACGTACTTTGAAAGTAAAGTAGGCCCAAATCCCCCCTTACCCACCATGGATTGTATTCAAACCACTTGCAAGCAAGCAAAAGTATCCATACCCAGCATTGCTTCAAGACTCGCAAACCCCCCCCACAAACACCAGGAACCCCCACAAACAGCCCCCCGAAAACGGTAGAGTGAGCGAAATCACAGAAAATGCAAAAACTTTTTCCCCAGGGATTGTCTCCAAAAACCTTTCTTTCGGGTATTAGACCTTCCCAGCAATGGCCCCAGAACTGTCAACCCGGGTGAAAACAAGTTTAACACCCCCAACAAGCCAAAAGGCAAAACCCGGGAAAAGCCACACTTAGAAAACTTTGGGCCTACCTGGAATTCAGTCCAAATGTGCTCTGCAGCTAAGCCCCAACTCCCCTTTTCCACCATGGATTTCCTGTAAAACAAATGCAATCAACATTAGAATGTGCCAGCAGTCCTCACAGACCCCAAAACGCACCCCCAACAACCTAAAAGCCCCCCAAACAGCACCCCAAAGACAGGCAAGTGATCAAAAGGGCAAAACCTTTTTCTGCTCCGATTTTCTCCAAACCACTTTTAGCCGGTATTACACCTTCCAAGCAAGGCCCCCAGACCCGTGAACCCGGGCAAAAACAAGTTTCACCCCCCCCAAAAAGCCGAAAAGCAAAACCGGGAAAGGCCACCATAGGAAACTTTGGGCCTTCCGGGAATGAGTCCAAATGAGCTCTGCAGCTAGGCCCTAACTCCCCTTTTCCACCACGGATTTTCTGAAAAACAAATGCAATCAACATTAGACTGTGGCAGCAGTGCTCCCAGACCCCAAAACCCACCCCCAAATACCTGGAAGCTCCCCAAACAGCACCCCAAAGACAGGCAAGTGAGCAAAAACGCAATATACTTTTTCACCTCCGATTTTCTCCAAACCACTTTTATCCGGTATTAGACCTTCACAGCAATGCCCCAGACCCGTCAACTCACCCGCAAAGAAGTAGAACACCCCCTCAAGTGCAGAATCTTTCTTCATTGGGCGTAATCCAGCCATCTGCTTTGAGGGAAATAGGAGTCTGGAGGAGGAGGATAGAGGAGCATGTTCTTGTGAACTTGTGAACCTGAGGAATGCAGACTGCGGCACCTTCAAATCAATAAGCAAATATTTGAAGACAGTTCTGCTGATTAGGTGATTAAAGTTTTTTTAATATAGATTTTGCAAAACAAAGAAAGACAGACACACAGGAATAAAAGTGAATAAGGACGAAAAAGAAAGTTACTGATTCATTGACTCATTTTCAGGGCTCGGTGTCAGGGAAGAAGAGCTCGTCCTCAAACTCAGTGAATTCAGACGGGAGTAGGTCAGTTAACAGAGAAGAACTTCCCTCATCTAAGTCGGTGTCTTCCTCGTCTTCTTCCTGTGTAGTGTAGTTCCTATTTTCCCTATAGGCCCTGCGCATTGGAATAACATAAACAGCAGTGTAGATGTAGGACTGAAGTCTTCTAGGTCTCTACTGACTATGTTAGACTTAATTTAGGTTTGCGCCAGATAGCTTAGAGGTCACTGGAAACTTTCTTGACTGAATAGGAAGGGATCAGCTTCCCTGGCTCAGACAAGAAGGGATTCAGCTTTCGACAACCGCATAAACAAGACAACTTTGCTCTCTCAGAATAAGAGTAAATCTCTAGAGTCGTGTGAAAACAATAGACAGCTATTTCACTCAGTCAGATGTGCGTTCTTAGTTTCACCAGAGTGCGGAGAAGAGAGAGACGGGCGTTTTCAAAAAAAGGTATTATTTATTGAGCAGTCTTCCTTCTCATGCAAGAGAAATGAATTGCCACAATTGCAATACTTAATATAAAGTAAAGTACGTACAGTAAAAGGAGTATTATGAAATAATACTGTAAAAGCATTGATATGGTTTCTCAGCTATAAGATACTTAAAATGAATAAAATATATACATACATATATACATAGGCTAACGTGCTCAACTGGTGCTTCTAATTACACCTACCCCGGTGTACCTGACCTAAGCCTAATACTGGAAAGGAGTAAGTAAGTAGCAGTTTAAGTTAAGTAGGTTTTGCCAAGAATCTGATTCAAGAATTCTCTCTAAGGGTTTAGTCAGCACTGTACCTTGGGAATAGAATGTAGGAGGTCTGGTATCTCTCTCTCAGGACTCGATATCCCAGTCACCCGCAAGGGTAGGCTGGAAACGCCGGAGGCTGGATTTTCTCGGCAGGAGAAAAGACAGCGTCTTTCTCAGCGCGTCAAAGAGGAGGGGCAGCGTCCGTGGGCTTCTCGCATCTGCTGGGCTCTCGGAAAGTAGCTGCTCTGCTCCAGAATTCACCACCGTGTGTTTGCTTAAGGCAACGTTGGCATATTTATACCTGAAAGGTGCCGGGTTTGATGTAAGGTTGGACATAAGACGTCAATAAAGATGTCACTAAGAACTGGCCGTTCTTACAGTGCTTCGCCGGAGTTCTAGGACGAAATCAAAACAAAGCTAACGGGGATTTCCCAGGTTGCTAGAGGTTTGGTATGTTGAAAGAACTCGTTGTGCTTTCTAGGAATCTAAGGAAGTGGCTTTTGCCGTGCTTTGGACTGCAAGGGCGATTTACTAAAATATGGATCTGATTCTTATGCCATTATATGGATATTATCGATTATAGTCATGTAAGGGCATAAAGTGCTAATATTGATTATGGTTCCTAAATAAACACACAACACCTGCGTGCATTCTTGTATTTTGTAATTTAGTGGTATGAAGTGCTGATTCATCTTGATCATTGTTAACCTCTCCACATTTTTGGGTGAGAGGCGGGTCCTTTTGGAAGTTACAATGCCACCAGCAGCACTGAAAACACGTTCCGAAGACACACTTGCGAGTGGGCAAGACAAGTAATTTATAGCCAGGTTGGTGATCTCTGGCCACACATCTCTTTTCCCATGCCAATACGCCAATGGGTCATGATGAACATAGACCTCTGTTGAGTCATTCAGATAGGCTTGCACCATCGACTCAAGGTTCTCCAGGGTTCCTCCACTTTGCTTACTTTTTTCTGGGACCTTTTGAGAAGCAAACCCAAGCTGAGTTAGCCAATCCTCTTCTTCACACAATATTACTGTTGTGTCTGGTGCAGATGATACAGTTGCTGGTGTCGTTAACGGCTGAGAGGGAAAATCACTCACTTCTGCCACAGCCACAGATGCAGAAGTGGATTTTTTTGACTCCGGATGGCCTGCTGATGCTGATTCACTGCCTTTTCTTTCAATTTCCTGCCGTTCTCTTTCAAACCGAGTGGCTGACACAGCTAGCCAATGTTTGTACTTTGTAACATCTGCGTCATCAAAAGGAAAGAATACTCTGCCTGCCACTGCCTTTTTGTACCGTGGATCCAGAATAGTAGCAGAAATGTAATGCTGTTCTGTGTGGATCTTTTCGAAACGTTCATCACGAAGTAGGCGCTGTAATAACTTCTCCGCCAACTCAAATGCTTATTGCTTTCCATCTTTTTGAAACGTAGAAGACACCGCCTTCAGTTGGTGCTCTAGCATGCGCAACAATAGGATAGCTTTTCCCAAATTACAGTCCTCCCTGCTGACTGCACGCGTGAAGACCTCAAAAGGACGAAGCATGTCTTGTCAGGCTTTTAACTAGCTCCCATTGCTCCACCTGTATCCTAAGGTCTATCATAGCTGTACCCAGTTTAAAGAAATACTGATCGACAACCGCATACTGCTCATACAGACGCTCAAGCATGTAGAAGGTTGAGTTCCAACGTGTTACCACCTCCTGGATGAGTGCTTTCACTGGCACTTTAGGTTCATGTTGCAGGCACCTCAGCTGCTTCCGGGCCTTAAAAGAATGGTTGAAATGTGTGCACATTCTTCGGCAGGTGGTCAGTAACTCGTAGACTGGACTTTATTCATGCAAGAATTTTTTAACAACCAGGTTTATACAGTGCGCCAAACACGGCACTCTGAAATAGGTACCCTTATCCATGGCCGTAACTACATTGGCGCCATTATCCATGGAAACATAACCAATGCTGCGTTTTCTTGGGGACAGCCATTGAAAGACCTTTGTGTTAAACTCATGCAAAATGTTTTCTGCTGTATGAGTTTTCTCCAAGGCAAACATGGCTACTGTTGCATGTTTCCAAGCAGCTTTATAAACTTTGTCCGTGTCAACACCTGTGTTTAGCTTTGCTTTAACCCCTGAAAAAGAGACCCAGTGTGCAGTGATGCACATGTAATCAAGGGCTTGGCAACTGGTCCACATGTCTGTTGTCAGATGTATAGTGTGAACAGCACTCTTCTGCAAAGCTGCATCAATCACCTCCAGCACATCTTCATGCACTGCTGGAACCGCAACTCTGGCAAAATAGAACCGGCTAGGAACCTTCCATTTAGGGCAGAGCGTTGCCACCATTTCAAGAAAACCCACCCCTTCCACAAAAGAAAAAGGGAGAAGGTCCAGCGCTAGCATTTTAGCCAGCTTAGTGTTATTCAGACGCGCCGTTGGGTGGTTGCGTTCATATGGTGCATCTGAAAACAACATGCTTCTAATGGTGGGCTGGACCATTATACTGGATGATGATGACTTCTTCGACCCAGTTACGCTCAGTGATGATGAACTTTTTCGCATTGGTGTCTCACTCTCTCCAACACTCTTAGTGTGGCTCATATATCTTGCAGGGGGTGTGCTGCTGACAGGGGTACTGGGTGTAACTGAAGAAATGTTTGACGCTTCTTCCTCCTCGTCATCATCAGATGAAACATCAACGGATACAATTTGTTGACTTGCAATTCGGGCTGCCTTGATCTCCCTTAGGTGCGCATGCCATTTGACAGTGTGCTGTCTTTCAAGATGACCTCTCTGGCCTCCGGTACCATAGTTGGTACCAAGCTTACCATGACTAACTCGAACCTTACAAATGGTACAAATGGCTATGTTTTCCCTTGTTGGGCTAACACTAAAGAAGTCCCAAACTGCGGACTTCAAATGTCTGTGGGGGGCGGAGGAGGCGATACTGGGAATGCTAATGGCAGATGAAGTGGAGGCTGTGTGTTGCCGAAATTTACTACGTTGTGCACTTACAGCACCACTAATTGAGGAAATGGAGGTAGAGGTGAATGGAGGTCCCTTCTGGCGAGAAAATATGGAAGCTGTAGGTGGTGGTGTACTAGTTAACTGCATTGGTGGTGGTCACATTGCCACGTCGCCAACATCACGCTCAGCAGCATTCCGGGATAGGGTAAAAATGTCTGTTTGCTACATGCCCGCTGAGGCTGGAGTGACGTCTATGATGACTGCGTCGTCGTCGTGAGAGTCTTCATCAGCAGGAGTATAAGCCACTTCTTGTTCAGTGTCATCATCACACTCCATAACTATGAGACTTTCGGGGACCTTCCTTTTACGCTTAGCTACCTTCGTGAGATCATGGTGTGCCTCACTCTCAGACAGCACTGGTGGTTCCCAATTTTGATCCATATCATCAGAAGGAAGGGGGCTTGAAGAAGATGTAGACACCATCCTTGATCTTTTCCTTGCTGGGGATCTGGAAGACAATGAATCATCAGGAGGAGTAGCTTCCTTAGATGATACCTCGGCTTGAATGTCGATTTCCTGATGTGCCCCTACTTCGGGAGGAACAACTATTGTGGGCACTTGTGCCGCTCCATGCACTTCTGCTTGCGCCTCTCCTTGCGCCGCCTCTCCTTCCACATATACTTGGGCTTGTACTTGCAGCACATGTGGTTGTTGTTGCGGCTGTGGTTGTTGAACACTCGTCAGATGAGTTACAACAACCTGTGTTGATTGAGGGATGCTGCTACTTTCTTGCGATGAGCCAACATCACTTGTCGATGGTGATTGAACAACTATAGTGGCTGCCTCTGCAGCACTCAAGGGCTTGGACCTAAGTTGGCGTGGTGGTGGTGGCACTGAGCCCAATGGAGCGGAGGTGCTGCTCCCAGCTTGGTCCCCAGCAGACCCCGCTGCTGCTGCAGGCGTACTTTTTTTTCCCCCCAAAAATGCGGCGGTCGGCACACCAGTCTCCTTGGTAAGTGGCGCCACTTGCATCTTCTGCTCCTTACTGGCAACTTTCTTGCTGGAGGAGCTACGGGCAACTTTTTATGGGGCCATCTTCTTCAGATGTCAGAACAGCGGGCCGCAGTTGCACAAGTTGCAGAGTTGTCTGTGGCCACACGTGACGTTGTGCTGCACACACCGCAGCAGGACTTCTTCCTGGCACTGATGAGGAACGATGAGGCTGATGATTCGTCTTTCTGCACCTAAAAGCAAACGAAGCCAGAGGAACATCAGTTAAATAAATGTTGCATATGTAGCGCTTCAATTAATAGTTTGCAAGTAAGCAGTTTTATTATACCCACCCCCCAAAATGGAAAGACCAATAAAATGCACCACTGACAGAGTACCCCTGGGCATAATGGATGAAAGCATGGCAGACTGGGTGCAGGCCTATGGCACAACAAAGCACACAGCCTGGCTTCAAAATGGCCCCTAGACCACAATCCACATGGCCAGGCCCTGGACCAGGCCTCAAAATGGCCCCCACCCACATGGACAGGCCCCAACACCACCCCAAAAAGTAAAAAAACACAGTAAAATCACCACAATCCAATGCCATCCATGCCCTCCATGATGTTTACATTAAAGAGACCCCACAGAAAGACCCAGTCACTGCACCACTGAGTACCCCTGGGCAAAAGGCCCCAACAACAGCCAAAAAATCGAAAAACACACAAAAATCACCTCAATCCAATGCCATCCATGCCCTCAATCATGTTGAAATTCAGGACACCCCACAGAAAGACTCGTCCATGCACCACTGAGTACCCCTGGGCAAAAGGCCCCAACAACAGCCAAAAAATCGAAAAACACACAAACATCACCACAATCCAATGCCATCCATGCCCTCCATGATGTTTACATTAAAGAGACCCCACAGAAAGACCCAGTCCATGCACCACTGAGTACCCCTGGGCAAAAGGCCCCAACAACAGCCACAAAATCAAAAAACACACAAAAATCACCACAATCCAATGCCATCCATGCCCTCCATGATGTTTACATTAAAGAGACCCCACAGGAAGACCCAGTCCATGCACCACTGAGTACCCCTGGGCAAAAGGCCCCAACAACAGCCAACAAATCGAAAAACACACAAAAATCACCACAATCCAATGCCATCCATGCCCTCCATGATGTTTAAATTAAAGAGACTCCACAGAAAGACTCAGTCCATGCACCACTGAGTACCCCTGAGCAAAAGGCCCCAACAACAGCCAAAAAAATAAAAAAACACACAAAAATCACCCCAATCGAATGCCATCCATGCCCTAAATGATGTTGAAATTCAACAAAACAGTTGTATCATGCACCCATAACTAACCCTGGTCCTACTGGATACTGTGGCTACCCAAAATATATTTTATTTAATGTTCTGAAAAAAGTTCCAAAATTGTAGTTGCAGCAACTGTAATGCCCCAAACAAACAACATCAACTTACTTGTGAAATTTCTAATCCAAAAGTGATCCAAAGAAAGTCAAAAAGGCCTCAAATCCAAATATCCAGCAGCATCCACAAAAAGTAATCCTTCCAGGTCAAGATCCAAATCAAAGTGACCAGGACATGAACAAAGCACTGGGAGGAGCCTGCTGGACAGGAACATGAAGTTGGAGACTATGGGGCACTTCCTTCCTCCCACCCCCCCTCCCCCCCAAAATGGACTCCTTGCAAAAAAAAGTGCAGGCAAATGTCAACCTGAGGAGTTATTCTGATAAAAATCATCATTTTCAGAAAGTTTATGCTGCCTGCTGGTGGATTTCTTGTGCAGAATTGCAAATTTTGCAATTTCGCAAGCGTGAGATTGTTGCTGCCCGCCGCATCTACATGTTCGCAATTGTTTACTCCCGCGATGCGTGATCACGAGCCTTTATGCTTACTCGCGTTGACAAACTCTCGCTGTGCAAGGTGGCGGCCCGCGATGACGTAATCGCGGTCAACAAACTCCCACGGGATCACGCAGCAAGATCCAAAATGGCGCAGCACACGCAAACATGGAGAAAAACAACTCTTCAAATGCTGAATGACGGTAAGTGAACGCCGCGCGCCGCAATATTGTATTTGTCAAGCGCGACCAAGCAAAAAAATCCGCTGCGTGCGAATTTGCAAATTTTTGGCAAATTTGCAAGAATTCGCGGATCGCGAATTTGCTGAAACTAAGCAAATTCCGCGAGCGGAACGGATTTTACACTCATACTTAGTTTTTAGGCAGGGCAGTGACAGGGTACGAGGTGGAAGGTCGAGCACCAGCCTCGCAGCAGTATTCTGAAGGACCTGTAAACGAGCCAAAAGAGTAGCATTTATTGAGGACAGGAGTGCGTTCCCATAATCTATCCGGCTGACAATGAGCCCCTGCACTATGGGCATACGGGATGAGAGGGGAATCCACTAGTAAATTTTCCTCAAACTACACATAAGGCCGAAGCTGGTGTGGACTACTTTATTTATGTGTTCAGCTATGGATAGCTTATTGTCAATTATTACCCCCAGATTCCTAACTGAGGATTTGGGAGAGGGGCAGGGATCGAGGGAGACTGGCCACCATTCATCTGACCAGATCTTGTCGGCCTTTCCAAAAAGCACAATCTCCGTCTTGCTGGCATTCAGCATCAGGAAGTTCTCTGTCATCCAATTATGAATGTCAACCATGCAATTTTTGAACCTCAGTTTGGTTTCATCTGGGTTCTGATTGATTGTAATCAATATTTGGGTGTCGTCTGCGTAGGACACGGTTTCAAAACCGTGTACTCGAATAACATTTGCCAGAGGGGATACATACAGGTTAAAGAGCGTAGGGCTCAGTATTGATCCCTGTGGGACACCCTTGTCATTGTCATGGTAGCTGGAGGAATGGGTACCAACTTGGACCTTAGACCGCCTGTTAGACAGATAACTTTTTAGCCATAGTAACGCAGAGCCCTCAACACCAACCTCAGCAAGACGCTCTAAAAGAATAAGGTGTGAGATGGTGTCGAAGGCAGCGGATAAATCGAGTAGGACAAGTATGGCCGACTGGTTTGAATCCAGCGTCATTCTTACGTTATCGACAATTTCGAGCAGGGCGGTTTCAGTGCTGTGGGATGCCCTGAAACCCGACTGGGAAGGGTCGAAGAGTTTGTTAGTCTCAAGGTATGTAATGAGCTGTTTGTTAATTAGAGACTCCATGACCTTCCCAAATAGGGGCAGGAGGGAGATGGGCCTATAATTGGAGAGTAATTTAGGATCAGCTGCAGTTTTTTTAGAATTGGTCTTATTATAGCCTCCTTCCAGTGCAAGGGGACAGAGGAGTGCAATATGGACTGATTCAAAGTATTGGTGAGGACAGAGACCAGGGCAGGTGCAATTTTTGCTAGAATTTGAGGGGAGGCTGGATCTCCCAGGGCTCCTGACTTCATTTTGTACAGGGTTGCCTCAACCTCTGTTACTGAGCAGAGTGAAAATTCCCTGAGTGTAGAAATTCGACTACTTGAGACCCTGCAGCTATTTGGGGGCAAGACTATGGTCTGAGATAGAGGGAGAGGTTGAAGAAAAAGTTTGTGAATATCATTGATTTTTTCGTGGAAATACAGAGCCACAGAATCCACCCATTCTTTTGATTCATTGAGTGGCTGTTGACAGGCAGGGGGATTGGTGAATTCTTTTACTATTCTATAAAGCTCTCTCTGTGAATTTGCCGCCTGGTTTATCCTATTGTCGAGGTACGCTTTTTTTGCCGAGGCAATTCCTTTCATGTAGGACCTGTGCGCTGCCTTATACTGTTGCCTGTCATTTAAGTCTTTAGTTTGGCGCCATTTCCTTTCTGCTACCCTGGCCGAGTGTTTGACCGTCTCTAGATCCGGTGTAAACCAAGAAGAGTTTTTAGCAGGAGGCCTAGATGATCTTTCCGGGGCTATAAGGTCTAATGCCGAGGAGATTGCAGATTCAAGCTCCATTGCTGCTATGTTGGGATCGGTTTTATCAGTGATGCAGGAGGGGAGAAGTGTACAGCAAAGGAGTCTGAGGTGCTCTTGTTCCATGGTCTACTCAGTTTTCCATGAATCATTTTTTGGGGTTCAGCCTGGGTACCCATGATACCAAATTTTATTACGAAGTGGTCTGTCCAGAAGACCGGGGCAATCTGATTAATTTCTACTTTGGTAGAGTTGGTGCATATGAGATCAAGTGCATGACCTGCATTGTGCGTGGGACCTGTCGGGAGAAGACGTAGTCCTAATGAATCAAAGCTAGTGATAAGTTCTATGGTATGAGGGTCCAGAGTTTGATCCATATGATAATTGATGTCCCCTAAGAGAAGGAAGTTCCCTGAGACTAGGACGTAGGGAGCTATCGCTTCCACAAGTTTATTCACAAAATGGCCTTTGGCTCCTGGGGGTCTATAGATAAGAGCCACCTTCCATGACTCTTTGTCACACGCATTCTGAAAAATGCGGACCCTAATGACCTCAATAATTTCAGACCAGTCACTAACAGTTCTTTCCTAGTAAAAGCAATTAGAAAATGCATCTCGATCGAACTCAACCAACACATCGAGAAATTCAACCTGCATCACACCTTCCAATCAGGATTCAGAAAAGAGTGTATTACTAAAACTGCAATGCTCAATATATCAGATGAGATTCTCAGAACTGGGCTGCCGGACACAACGGATTGCCCTCCAAACTCACAAATCCAAACGCAAGCAGATCTGGAGTGGAGTCCCTCAGGGTTCAGCATTTAGCCCGCTCCTTTTTAATATCTATCTGGCCCCACTGTTTTCGCTTTCAGCCAATTGGGGTGTGAAGGCTATAGCTTACGCCGACGACAGCGAACAGCGCCTTTAAGAACTTCAAGGATTGCTTGACAGATATCTCCTTATGGATGAATAAAAACAAATTGAAGCTTAACCCCGAGAAAACGGAGGTACTATTCTTTGGAAATACTCTCCCGCCGCCTGCGGACCTATGGTGGCCGCAGAAAATAGGTCCTTCACCCACCCTGGCAAAGTCTGCTAAAAATTTGGGGGTTAAATGGGAGATGGATCTCTGGCTTTCAGCTCAGATCATGCAGGTGCCTTCGACTTGCTTTGGTAAACTGAAAAGCTTACGAAAATTCATCCATTTATTACCTGAGGACTGTCGCTGCGTAGTTATCCATGCCACGGTGACGGCTAGATTGTACTACGTGAACAGTCTACATGCAGTCTTACCCTCATATTTGATTAAAAGGCTGCAAACGGTCCAAAATGCGGCTGCGAGAATGATTAGGTGAGAACCCTTCCGCCATCATATCTCCCCGCACATTAATTTACTCTATTGGTTGCCCGTGGGCAAGAGAATTGAATTTAAGGCCCTGACCTTTGCTTTCCGCTCCCTACATGGTAAGTGTCCGAGCTACTTGAAACGACACTTATGTAGCTATAAACAGAATAGGCTTTTGAGGTTGAATTCCTTAAACCTATTATACATTCTGAGGTTTAAGAAAGCGCGGATTGGAAGGAGATCTTTAATTGTTGCGGCTTCTCAGCTATGGAATGCCTTGCCTAACAGATTGCGGCAGAGCCATTTTTCAGGAAAGGACTGAAAACCTGGCTTTTTTTAGCCTAGAACCGAAGGACAAGGTTAGTGTGATTAATTCTTAAGGCTCGCTTTTTTCTGTCTTGCTCAGTGCTGGGATACCTCTGCTTGAGGTAGCTGTTCGCACTTTTACAAATGCTGTTATTATTATTAGTTTATTTTATAGAGAGGAGTAATTTGAGTATTATGTTTCCTGTTAATACATGATGCTTTCTAAAGTTTCTCATCAGGAAAAAATGACTCTTCATCCACTATCAAAAGACATGGAAATTGTCTGCTATTTCTTTAGATCTCCTACAGTTATAGACACTGTCAAGGCATACTGAAAGAATCTAGCCTATTTTATGAGACCCTTAGAAAAGAAGTTCATATTAACATTAGAGGAAAGAAGAGCTTACATTTTTCGAAAGGCAAATAAAGAAGCTGCCTCAAAGAAAGGGAAGAAACAAAGAAGAGAGAATATAAAAAGTTGAGAGAGAACGAATCCCTGAAAAATAAATTTAATGACGCAGTGGAAGGGAAAAGTGCACTTTAGCAGATTCAATTGTGAAGAAGTTTTTCAATCATCAGAGGAGGGAAAATGCAAGAGCAAATTTTATTTGGACACAAAAAATTCTTTAATTAAAAATGTGCTAAGGCCTATATTTAAATATCACATATACTAAAAAGTAAATTTGTAGTCGATAATCATGCTAAAATGTTATAGGCCTAAAACTGAAATAAACAAGTGGTGATTTAAGTTAGTTTAACTGTTGATGCCATGTCAACTACAAATAATGCATTAACATTCATGGGCATGTTTTCTCATTTAAATTGTTGTTTGCATGAGATGTTTTTCTTCTCTTTGTTGCAGATGTTGTACATTTCCAGAATCCTTCTGTTAAATAGGGAATAGACACTTGTATTAAATGACCAACAGGAAGAATGAGTCATGAGAAGAAAAGTCTAGACCACAGAATGCGAACAATGACATTTTTAAGGTTTAATGTCTAAGGACTATTGTATGGGTGTGAGAAGATGGCCAGGAGGCTCCTGAACCCTTATTTGAGAAGGAGGAAGGAGACAAAGTAAATAAGGTTGCAACATAGAATATTGTGTGTTTATATTAGTGCGTGTTCCTAAAGGAGCAGCCGGATTCCTTCCCCGGCTCTCTGACAGGAGACTCATCTCTGAGTTCCTAATACTCGCTACAGGAGAGATTGATTAACCTATATTCATTGATTGTCTGCTCATTTATAGCTGAGAATACTTTCCAGATTGATATGCAGATGCTTCATGCTTATGCATTGATTCTCTCATTAGAACTCTTAATTGAGTATCTTAACTGGCACTTAAATCGATATTTTTATTTTTCCTAATTATTTAGATTTGAAAAATTCCTTTATAGAACACGCTTGTCCAATTATTATAGTTTGTACTGTTATCTTGACTAATATATTATATTATATTGAAAAATCAAATATTGGATTATGTTCATAATTATTGCTAATGAACAAAAGACTAAGGGCCATATGTATCAAGCAAAATTGCATTCGCAAACACCGAAATTCGCAGAATTTCGGCGTTTGCGAATGCAATTTTGCCAAATGGTATGTATTAGGGCAAAATAAGGAATCGCAAAATTTGTGATTCCTTATTTTGCGATTACAGAATGTCACCACCATTGGCAGATTACAGTCCCCTCGGTATTCTGAAAGGTAGGGAAACCTTTACTAAGGACAATGCAGCTTGGATGAACATGAACTGGTGTAGCAAATGGTCTCCCTCTGTTGTTAGGAGTAATTTGCTAAGAGTGCAAAGAATGTATAAGGAATATTACAACAAGAAACATGGTGTAAAGGATGTGCACTTTGTGCCAGGTGATTGGGTCAGAGTAAAGTTGGGCTGCAAAACTAAGAAAGGTTGCAGAAAATGTTCAGAGCCTCTTCAGGTGAAGGAGGTTTATTCAACATCAGCATTGTTAAGTGATGAAAAGATTTAGGCATTCAGTAGGATGACAAACTTTTGAGTTGGAAATATGACAAAGTGAGTGAGTAGACAATAAAGAGCCTGATTTAGGTGCTGCTTAGAGAGAGCCTGAATCGGGTACTGCTGAACATAGTAGTACTAGTGTGTCTACTCATGTAGGTAGACCAGTCTAATTGCCTAAAAAATGCCATCATTTTGTAATGGAGTTGAGCCGCCATCTTTTGTAAGGTTCCCTACAAACTGCATGATTTTGTGATGGGGTAGTACCACATTCAACTGTAGAGTTGGGTAGTATCACATTCCACTGAATCTGCTGTATTATTGAATTGTTAGTTCAATGTAGACATAAGTTTAGTGTTGTAGTTTGCTGTTTTTGTTTTGTTTTAAAGTTTTTTGTATTATTAAGAGGGGGAGTTTCTGGAATCTGGGTTACCTGTGTCTATGTAACCAGGTTGTCACAGGATTTCTGGAATGTGGAGGTGGAAGAGACAAGTGGCTTTACTACTGGCGGTGATAGGATACCACATCCTTGCTCTCTAATAAAACATTTACTTACTAATGTGCATTTTCTTCCTTCTTTACAAAAACCAGTGCAAGGACTCTCAGAATAATGGCTGCAGCTGTGTCCTACTGTGTACTTCAAATAACTGCTTTGCTGCACCTGGAATTACTGCCCTGCTTTCTGATGCCTGCTTTGAGCCCTCAGAGGCCTGTCCTGCTGCTTGAGTCCTGTTTCACTGCTTGAACATAGGACTACCAGTGTGACCCCAAGGGCTAGTTGGCTGGCCTCCTGATCAGAGCCTCAGGGACTTAAAATGCTGCACCCATCCTGAACCCACACCTGAATTTACCCTGAATGAGTCGTAAACCTCAAGTTGTGCGTCTGCAGTCCTCGGCCATTGGAAGTGGTGCTAAAGGGGCCCAGATAGCCCAAATCCAAAAGCTGTTAAAAAGTGCTCTGAGAACTGAAAAAAGATCAGGACCTACTCACTTGTTGATCCTCCCAAGGTGCATCACTGGTTGGCTTGAATGTGCAGCAGCTCCCACTACATTCTTTACCACAACAGCAAATCCTGCTTAGCAGCAGCTGTCCTGAATGATATCTGGCCTCATGGACCTCTCATCAGCTACAGCCTGCATCTTCATCCCACTGGAGATTTTCAGCTTCCAAAAAACAGGCTAAGTCCAGTGGCTGCCCGATGACAACTACTCCTCCTCAAACACTGCCTGGAGCCTTGCTACACTGAACTTTACCTTCTCATTCATTTTTCCAATAGATTTCTTCTAAGTCCGAAGGTAAGCACAGACCAGACCCAATCTACTCCTTGGACCGGACACTTGCTCCATCAAGGTCGGCCATAGCTTTCAACTCTGCCCCATTCTCACATGAATCTATGTCTGTTGTTGGTGCTTTGTTTGATCTTGTAGACACTAATTTTTACCTTAAACTTTTAAAATTCATAACTCTGGTTCCCTTGATTGGATTTTTGTCATTTTGGTGTCAAACAATTTAATAAAAGGTTTACTCTGTTTTTCTAAATCTGTGTGGCATTGTTTTGTGTTGTTTTTTCACTTTATTACTGTACGTGTGCTGCTGAAATATTTTACACATGGCTGCTAAATTAAGTCTGACTGCTTTTCTGCCAAGCTACCAGAGAATTAAGTACAGGGTAATTTAGTGACTTTAGTTGTTCACACTGACAGGGATTGTGACTGTTGCTTGAGCAGGGTTCTCACCCCAATCAACCAAAACCCAAATTTCCACAGTAGCAAATCAATCAATCAATCAATCAATCAACCAATCAGTCATTTGTAGATCGCACTACATACCCGGGAGGGTCTCAGGGTGCTGAGGAGGGGGGGCACTACTGGTCAAACAGCCAGGTCTTGAATAGCCTCCTGAAGGTCAGCAGGTCTTGGGTCTATCGTACGCTCAGTGGGAGGGTGTTCCAGGTCTTGGCGGCGAGGTGGGAGAAGGATCTCCTGTCGGTGGTTGTTCTTCTGATGCGAGGGACAGTGGCGAGTGCAAGGTTGGCGGAGTGGAGCTGGCGGTTGGGAATGTAGAAGGAAAGTCATCTGTTGAGGTAGGCTGGGCCAGTCTTGTGGAGTGCCTTGTGTGCGTGGATGAGGAGCTTAAAGGATATCCTCTTGTTGACGGGGAGCCAGTGCAGGTTTCTCAGGTGGGGGGTGATGTGGCTGTGGCATGGTACGTCCAGTATCAGTCGTGCAGAGGCGTTTTGGATGTGTTGCAGTCGTTTGATGAGCTTGGTCAGGGCTTCCCCATAGAGGGTGTTTCCGTACTTGAGTCTGCTGCTGACGAGGGCTTGGGTGACTGTTCTTCTTGTATTTGTCTGGATCCACCTGTAGATCTTGCAGAGCATGCGGAGGGTGTTGAAGCAGGAGGAGGAGACGGCGTTGACTTGTTTTGTCATGGAAAGCGTTGAGTCAAGAATGATTCCCAGGTTGCGTGCGTGGTCGGTGGGTGGCGGGGCTGCCCCCAGTGTCGTCTGCCACCACGAGTTGTCCCAGGCTGAAGGGTTGGAGCCAAGGATGAGGACCTCCGTCTTGTCTGTGTTCAGCTTCAGTCAGCTGATCTTCATCCAGTCGGCGATGGCCTTCATTCATTCATGGAGGTTGGATTTGCCGGTGATGGGGTCCTTGGCTAGGGAGAGAATCAGTTGAGTATCGTCGCCATAGGAGATTATGTTGAGATCGTGCTGTCGGGTGACGTGTGCGAGCGGGGCTATGTAGATGTTGAACAGTGTCGGGCTGAGGGAAGATCCCTGGGGTACGCCGCTGATGATCTCGGAGGCTTCGGATTGGAATGGGGGAGGCTGACGCTCTGGGTTCTGCCGGAGACACTAGTTGGTCTGCCAAACTTTAAATAGGTCCAAAAGTCTTTTATTCAGAATGATAGCCAAGCATGTACCACTTGCTATCAGTGAGAGCTGGATTACAGTCAATAATACAGTGTCATCATCCAATCCAAGATTGAACTGATAAAGATAAATGTGGAAGATAAGCTAAGGAGAAAGTCAGTGTTTAGGAGATTGAGTTTCAATTGATGAAAAGTCATCCAGCCTTGACAAAGGGCAAGACCTAAGATATCACTTGGAATAGAGATCTTAAGATAAACCTGGAAGTCATCAGCATACAGATGGAGAATCCCTGAATCCTGAAGTAGGGCTCACAAGGGTTCAATATATAGATAAAAAAAACTTTCTGGCCAGTACTTAAGTGTGCTCGACCCCTGGCATCAAAGTCACCAATGTGCATAATCAGTTTTCAGTGAGTCATTCAGTTGTCAGTTGAGTATCTGGTTGTATGAGTGTCAAATGATTCACTGTAAAAAATGCAGCGCATCTTACAAGAAGAACTAGAAGGCAGGAATTGTCAGATTCGAGAACTGTGTTGTCAACTTCCAGGTGAAGACCTACTTCAGTTTTGCAGCCCTGCCAGAAACCTAATTGAATTTCACCAAGAGGATCATTCCCAGATATGTGATGGGTAAGTTGTTTTGTGACCAACTTTGAATACATTTAGCCAGGAAGAAAAGGCTCGGGGACTTATTTATGAGGCCTTGCGAGAGTTTTCGCCGCCGTTGCGCCACTTTTGTGATGCATCGGTGGCGTAAAACATGCCTTCTGTTGCACCCTATTTACAAAGTGATGCATCCAAGCAGATGCGTCACTTTGTAAGCCCCTGCGCTACATTACACCTGCGTCAGGTATAAAGTATGCAAGGGGGGTATTCCCACAAAAGTAATCCTCTTAGAAGTGATAAAGTGAAATCTATGAGATTTCACTGCGCCGCCTTCTAGGACGTAAATGCGTCAAAACCATACGCCTGCCTGATGGCAGGCATAAGGGTAATGCAGTGCTATATATTCATAGCCCTCCCACCTGCATTGTTGGGGTTGCATCACACTTCCGACACAACTACAGCAATGCATCATTTTTGCGCCACCAGATACGTCAGTAAAACTGACGTATCTGTCATTCTTTACCTCTTGATGCGTCATACAGTAAATATGACGCATCCTTCAGGTCGCAAAGAGGGCGCAATGAAAAGTACGCATTGCTGTTATCATGCAGCAATGCGTCACTTTATATAAATAAGGCCCTCAATGGGGATGGACGGACGAATGGACGGAAGGACGGACGGACGAATGGGCAGGCGGACAGACAGACAGACCGACAGGCGGGCATACATGTGGATGGGCAGACAGACAGAAAACCAGATAGAACAAATGAGTTCAAATTATATTGACCAACCTGCTTCCAAGCAGGCTGTCCGACAGAGATTGGACCCCCCACAATTTATAGTAAGCAAAACGCAACTCTGTTCTACAAGTTATAATTAGAGAAATGCGAGAAAAAGAAAAGCATGTGTCTACGAATGCACTCAGACTTCTGAAGGAATTGATATGATTTGAAAAAGGTTTTCTTGAGCAATAGCCTCGAAGTACCTGATATGCACGACTAGGATAAACAATGAAAGTAATAGAATAGAGTCCAGTGATTTTTATTTTTTTTGCAATTTTCTCACTCCAAAAACAATTCTATCTTTGAGACAATCACTGAGCTCATAGAATTTTAAATCAGTCCCGATGAAAGAGAAAAAAATCCGCCTCCGTTCCTAACTGGACAACAGTGCGGTGTTATATGTCAAATTATAGCCGCGTCCCCTTAGGTATTTGAACAATGAAAAAAGATGGATGCATCGGTGAACCGGTGAGTGCTTCAATATATTCTTCAGGCTCCTGGAATTTGGGAGGCAGGAAGGATTGTTGTGAAGCAGCCCCTCTCTCACTTTATCGTCTGGAACATTCGTGCCTTAAAAAGATGAGTGTTAGTCTCTGATGATTAACGCCAACACACATTTACGTCCGTCTATGTGCCTTTGTGGACTGGAATCTGTGTTTTTGTATTTAGATGTATCTTCCTAAATATATTGCAGTTGTTAAAGCATGCCCATATCCAGAGAGAATTCGCCCTCGCAAAAGAATTTAGTTCTGTGAGCCCGGTGTAACCCAGAAGTGAATCTTACAAGAGAAATAGTATTTCTTTGTTCTCTGAACTGCAGGCAGGTTAGTTCATCTAACAGAGACTTTTATTAATAAATAGCACAGATTTCATGCTAGTGTAGCTAAAGCAAATCACATCATCACCTGCAAAAGACAAACCTATTATTTTTCAGTGATATATTGCTTTGCAGCTGTAGCCAAAACAATCTAATAAGCGCTATTAGATAAAGGATTCTGAATATGAATGGATTGAATTTGTAGTGGGAGAAAATGAACATATTGCAGCATTTATGTCAGATTGGGTTAAGCCTGTGCATCTCTTTCTCCTTAATAAATGCAGATCAAAAGACTTCTCTTATGTAGAAAGGAGTAATACAAATTTCAGCAATATGAAATAACACAACCACTTTGTAATGTTAGCAGGAAATCAGTCAAGCATGTGCTCTTCTGAATATAAATTATTGTAGGTGGGAAAACGGACCGCTGACTGCATTGGACTGCAGATTTATATTCATAAATGGCGCGAGGGCTCAGGAACAAAAAGTAGCGATGTATTTGCTATAAAGTAGGCAGGCATTTGCACTGTCACTGGTGACAGCTATGATAGACATATACTATATAGGAAAAATATCTCCCTGCACAGGGCCCATTTAATACATTGATTAAACTTCTGCAGCGCCCAATTGTTTTTGTCTTAACTTCTTCCTCAGACATCACCCGGAGAAGAGTGCACTTGTTTCCAGAAGACTATGTTAGAGCAGACAGTTTAATCGAGGACTCAACATTTGAGCACTGTCAGAATTCCCGCTCAAATGATAAATGATTGTATAATGCAACAGTCTACTGCCGGGGCTGAATTATATTAGCCATCGGTGCTCAAAGCCCATTTGAAACTTAATTGTGCTGTGATAGTGCTATCCCCCAGTCAGCAGAACAGCAGGTTTATAAAAATCATCTCCTGTGATTGTTAAATGCTTTCCTAATGAAGCTGACGATCACAACATTCCGCAATAAACGCTTCTGTCAAGATGTCACAAATGCCTGATAGCGGCCCACGCAGTGAGCACGCGCGCCAACGCAGAGAGCACGCGCGCCCGCCCGCCGCCGCCATGATGCCAGTTTATCTCCATTGCATAGAATTCGCCAGCTCGGTCTGCGCGTGGAAGATAATCTCCATAAAACGGGAAAGTGCAATATATTAAAATGGGATTATCAAAGAGAACATAATCATGCCACTGTGTAATTATATGCTACACTATACGTGGATGTGAACAATCATACAAGGAAATAATTGAGGGCCATAAAACTTAATTCAGAAAAATCAATAGTATATAAAAGCAATCAGATAAGGCCTCTTAAGAAATCGATGAAGGCTTGTACAAAGTCATAATGTGTTTTCCTAAGAGAAAAGGAGCTAAATGAAGCAGAGAAACCTACATAATATTCTACAAGTAAGCTTCTAGAGGTGCTTGTATATTGAAAAGGAAAGAGGGATGGAAAATGCAATTACTTTTTACATTCCAGAATCACATGCACCACGGGCAGGAGAGAAATATGTTAAACACTGCAATAGAAAGGGCTGTTAGACCAATTATTTCTTTTTCATCATTTATCTATATTTGTGTCTTTCCATATCTCTCTGGAGTGTAAAAAGCTATTATGCTATGCTCATTGCAACTTTATGTCTCTTCATATATTGTACTATCACGCTGAAAGACTGGGGGATTTAAATATTGTTACTGCATAAAATGCATCCGAGTGCTCTTGCAATGTGTATAGTCGGTTCTACATGGCAGCTTTCATGTTACCATATTTTGGGACTGTAATGCTGTGGTTTGTTTTCCACAATTAATGCATAGTGTCCTTTGGAAAACATCATATACATCAGGTGTTTAGAGGATATGAAACATACCTTTGCAAATAGCCACAAAAAAAACGAGGCAGCAGCCTTCTTAATCAAACTAGCAACGCGCTACAAAACTGGAAGTGTTTTTCTATGAACGTGTATTATTAGCTGCTACAGACAAAAAGAAAGCGTTTCAAATAGATATAATGAAAATTGATTTTAAGTAGGGAGGCTCCCTTAGTTAAGTTCGAACGCCGATTGGAAACAGATATGTGCTATTGTGGCTACTTGTAGGAAAATTGATCTGAAATGCATACAATACCAGATTGCATCAATGTTTCCGAACAAAACGAGTATTGTGGTTTCAAGTTGCAGAAGTGGCACGTTTGGTATTTGCATAATGGCTGCCATTTGCCCAATGTTTATTGGGAGAGTAATTGGAGGAAACGTTGCTTTCACTAGTAATAGCAGCAAAAGACTGCCCGAGAAGATGGTGACATTTCTATAAAACAACAGATGGTGTGTTCTTACCATCACACCTATCTAACTTCCGAAATGTTTTTAATGCTCTGAGGAAACAAATGCTGATAGCCTCATTACGAGATAGCTGCCTGCTCTCCAGAGCACATGATCGAGCTAGTCTGAGTCTGATATTATTTAGGAGATCGTTGGACAGTCTACCTTGGACAATAAGTTGCAACAGTGGGGCAACAATAACATTTCTTTCTTGGACGTGTTGACACATGCATAGTGATATGATATTCAGCTCTCCTGACAGCACAACACATTACCCCAAAGTGTTATGTCTAATGACTGAGCCTCAAAACTATTCAGATCCGATCTCCACCATTAATCTGAATTAACACATGACCAAGATGATTGAAACTGTTAGGTTTATTTCCTGAGTTGCTCCCAAATAATCACGTCTAACCTGCCTTTTTACTTCCTCAAATCGAATACCATATTTCTCTTCTCACTTATATCCCTAAACCCCCCATCATTCTGTGGAAACCAGTCTTCCACTCAGTCACTCACTAGAGTCTGGGAAAACCGACTACATTATCCCAACCCTAGTATACGTTCAGTGGCTGCTCTTCTTACAACATGCAGAATAACATTATTATGTTCAAAAAGCTAATAAGAGTTTCACTTAAAGATTCAACATGTGACTGCCTCTGCATTACTTGACCGGCAGGCATCGCCGTGAGGGCAACGGCTCTGTACTTACCCACTTGGTGACCAGCGAGCGCCGTGAGGGAAACGGCCGGTCCACCAGAAGTCCACGCCACCAGCGGACCACACTTCCCAGGTGCCCCAGCGACAGAGGCGCACCCGGGACGTCAGAGGCGGCGCCCGGAGGCGCAAATAAAGACCGGAACGCCTCTCGTCCCGCGGGACGCGCGCGGGCGGCGCAGGGCTAAGCCCGGGCAAAGGGCGGGCCCTCTGTGGCCCTCCGGGGACCGAGGAGCCGGGCCGGAGCCATACTCTTTTCGCCCTTCATTCCACCATTTGTGCAGTTGCTATTAATGTGAGTGAGAATCATTCATTATTTATATATGACTGCCTCTGCACTACTGAGCAAACCATTCACAGCGAGGACAAAAAACATGGGGTGATATATATCAAGAACGGGCGATACATTATCGCCAGGAAACTGACGCTAAAGCGGCGATAATGGGCTTGATAATATGCCCTTGTGAATTTCCATAGAAGCCCACGTTAACACCAGAACCTGGGCTCCTATGGGAATTCACAAGGGCATATTATCAAACCCATTAAGGCTGCTTTAGCGGCAGTTTCTTGCCTATAAATGTGGGGATAATGTATCGCCCTTGCTTGGTAATATGGCCCGTGCTTTCTTAAATATGTGCATAAGACTGTAGAAGTGCGATGTACCTCTCTGGCCACCTGGGATATGATACCCATTTTTCTGCTAAAGACATTATGTTGGCTCATAAACACAATGTCAACCCTACAGACATTGTGGTAACCGCAATCGCGATTGTCACCTCCTGTCTGTGTTGACAAGACTTGGATTGACCGCTCACCCACCTCCATTGCTAATGGGTGGTGTATGTTTTGTCAGGTGTTTGAACTGGAAGCAGCAATCTCTAGAATCAAACGTATTAAGGACCAGCACTGTTTCAAATGTATTTGGGCCAGATTAATTTCTATCTGATGTTTGATTTATATTTTCTTTCTAGCAGAAAGTGATTTCTGTTATGTTTTCTGCTATGTTGCCCTTTCCAATGATTAATTGGGTTCTTGAACTGTTCGATGTGTTATGCATCTCTATGCGTATATGCAACTCTAAAAAAAAATGTTTAATTAAAAAAAATGAATTACCTGCCTTATTAAAAGGACTCTCTCCCTCTGTCCAATATTTTAGGAAAGAATACCACGGCCTACTTCTTTAGACAGTGTCTGCTTCGCCACTAAACCGCTCCTCCAATGCTCACTTTATTAGCTGCACAAATGAGGTCCTAATCTCATCCTTGTATTTTTACAGACCTACGTCATCCATTGGGCAGCACCTACTATGTCAAGTTCCGGAGACATGCATTGAATCCTGTGTTAGTTGAAGATATCCAAGAGCACTCTGAGTAAATCATGTGGCTTCCTTTTTTATGTCAGGTGATCGCCAACATCTTTTTTATGAACTTAAAGAAGATGAGCTTGGAAGATTAAACAATGACTGGTGCTTGCCAATCACATTTTGGAATCTGTTCTGAGTTTGTCCCACATTCTGGTCAATTTCAGAGTGAATGGTTCTGCTCATCCACAATCCTTTTAATTCAGCGCAATCCACTTTGCGATAACCCTCCTGTGGGATTTCCTCAGACTGGTTCTTAAAGTTATACTATGTCAGGCATCATAGGGTGACAACCTGGGGGCTCTCTTACAGGCAGCTTTCTCATCAGACCCTTCCCATTACATTCACAGACTACAAAAGACCAACCTACGCTTACATTTTCTTCAAGGCTGTTACAAGGGGAGTGAAGCAGGTACTCTTTGACTCAGACCTGCACTTAATGGGGGCTCCAGGCTTGGCACTCTATTGCCGCTCGAGGACGAGCCCTGCTGTTGCAGGCTATCTTTGGAGGAGTGAGCCTACGCCTTGCCGCACCCGCTGCGCGGGTGCGGCTTCGTACTTCTGGACTTTGGGGAGGTGCTGCCAGTGGTGGTCTCGTTGTTGTGCTGCGGGCCGAGAGGGGCACTGAGCGGGATGCGCTGAACGCTGCAGGGACTCAATCTACCAGGAGTCCCTGCGTGACCTGCAACATCTGGTCCGCGTTCGCTGCTCAGCCCCGCCCACAGGACCCGTGCACCTTAAATATCCCTGTGTTTTACCATTCTTCACAGGAACTGACTCTATTGCCGCTCGAGGAGGAGCCCTGCTTTTGGAGGCTATCTGTGAAGAAGTGAGCCTATTACTTTCCGCACCCGCTGCGAGGGTGCCGCTTCGTACTTCTGGACTTTGGGGAGGTGCTGCCAGTGGTGGTCTTGTCAATGTGCTGCGGGCCGAGAAGGGCAGTGAGCGGGCTGCGCTGAACGCTGCAGGGATTCAATCTACCAGGAGTCCCTGCGTGACCTGCAACATCTGGTCCGTGTTCGCCGCTCAGCCCCGCCCACGGGACATTGCGTACTCTACTTAATTGACCCAGGCCCCCGCTGCGCGGGAGCGTCCCGGGAGAAGCCCGGGACAAGGGCGGGACCGTTTGCGACCGTTAGTGGCCGGGTTGGGCTTCCCCCTTGGCTTCGTGCATTGCTGCTTTGGGTATTTGTTTTTCTTGGTCTGCCCGTTGTATATCTATTACCAGCTTAAGAAAAGCTCTAAAGATATTTAAATGATGTGCAGCGAATGCTAGCTTCCATTGTTTTTATCGCGGTCTCATATGTGTGGCACTTCTAAGCATTAGTATTAGCATTTGTTGATTGCATAGCATTTGTGCCTTTACTTGCTACCCTGGTATCTATATTGGTAAATAATGGTGAGGCGCAACCCCGCAATGCCTGCTGTTACCCCTGCTCTAAAGCACAAAGAGGTTGGGAAACCCCACCTTCCTAGCCTGACAGCAATAGATCGCATGCTGCAGAAAACCATTGGGGTGGTGGCCAACGCTACAGAGAGCACAGAGCGCCGCCTTTCGCTCCCTGTTGGCGCTGTTCCCCCCTTACCCTCTGTCAATAAATCAATGTTCTCCATTAATTCTCAGGACTCGATATTGGCACCATCCTTTGCTTCTCTTCCAGGGGGTGGCCACATCCTGATATCCCAGGACAAGCCCCTATGGAGGATAACACATCTCCTGAGATTCCCCCTACTACTGCTGCAAGACTGTCGCTGACCCCTCCAATATTTCAAAACGAGGCCTTTGCCGATCTCCCATTCCAGATAGAGGTTCCCTTTGTCAACGGGGGCTGTAATACGCCAGCAAACACCAACTCGGTTTCGTGCTCACGGCTAAGTATAGATAGTGATAGCCCATGCGTAACAACCAGAGGGCAGCTGGCTAGGAGCAAGTCCAAATATACCATTAAGGATTGCCCAACTGCAAAAAGCTGCAAGGGGTTAGCTGGGGGAAACAAACAAAATAAAGTATTTGCTAAACACAGTATAACAAAGGGCAATAATTTTGACATCAATGCAGTTAATGCTGTACCTCGTAAAACTAAGGACACAGGTCTATCAACTAACGAACGATTTTGGGAAACAATAGAGACTTTTCTGGAAAAATCCCCTAATATCCAAGTAAGCAGTGGATTAGCTAGCGATAATACCACCTTGCCAATTAAGACTAGGTCAAATATAGCGCCCCCTCCCAATGCTGTGGAAGTAATCCCCCTCATTGCCCATATTGAGCAAACTATGAAGTCTCTTATTTTACCAGTGATTGAAAGGCTAAAAGTTCTAACTGTAAGGCTAGATCGGTTCGAACAAGGGACCCTTGATAACTTTTTCTCTGTAAAAGCTCTCATCAAGGTGCATTCCAATAATAGTCCTGTAACAGCTGCACAGAAACAAATTCCGTCGGTAGACTCCCCACAAATGGGCAAACATACATCCTCAAAGCACCATAGTGCCCCAGGGAACCCGAGCGGAACAAACCCTCTACTCAAAGCTGTGACATTGGGTAAAGCCTCAGCATCAGCTGTTACATCTAAGAAGTCCAGCAAATCAACAGTGCAATCTTCGACCAAGGGTGACAAGAGGGCTTCCGATAGTGTATCCACACAGAACCAGAAAGGCAAAAGTGCTAACAACAACATAGAGAGGCTAAGTAAAGATCTACCTTTAAAGCCTGATTTAGCTCATAGCACGGTAATTAATTCCCCCACTATCAATTTGCCTCCGTCTTGCATGCCCCATGTAGTTGTTATGGTGGGAGCACCACAGCTTTTGCCGGGCAAAACGGAATCATATACCAAACTTAAAAACAAAACTACATTTTGGTTGAACAGCAATAGGCCCCTGCCGAGGGAACTTGATGGCCAGATTCTTTTTGTTAGGCGAGTTAGCTGGGTGGGAAGAAGGCCCAAGGCATCCCAGGAGATTGCATTCTAGTTAATTTTAGGGACACTCGTGTTGCAAGGTATATTTGCAACAAGCAGAAGGTCCACAGTGACAGTGGAATTAACACACAGGACTTGGGATATTTCTATCCACGGCCACAAAGCTGGTATCAGGGACAGGGCAATGGAAATCAATCTTGGGGAGGGCTAGCTGGCGACTCCCATTTCTATCTAAACTCTGCTTTCTGCAGAGATACTGATTATCATGGAAGTAGTATTGGGTATTGACACAGCCACCATTTTCCTTTGTATCCCTTGTTCGTCCCAGATGTCAACAGAAGACTCCCTAGGCATGGTTCTCCAATTGTATTCCTTGGGATTTTCCCCACTACTCCCAATTCAACTCTATCAGAAACAACAAACCTAGGTGAAAGGCTTGAGCAAGCTCCCCAAACAGTGGGAACCAATAATTGTGGTATAAATGGGGGGGATTAGAAGACAACCCCACGACCAATTTTGGCCCACTCAACGGGAAGGATACCCTTGTAGCCCCCTTAGGCACCTCTGTGCATTTATTTAATTATTTTTGATATTTAATAAAGCGCGAACAATTGCATGCAGGCGTCTCGGCGCTGTACTATTGCAGACTTCTCCTATGCTAGGCTTCATGCTTTTAGAGGTTAAACAACCAGGTTTTCAGTTGCTTTCTGAATGACAAGAGGTTTGGGCTGGATCTGATGGATTGGGGGAGAGTATTCCATAATTTCGGGGCAGCAACCAGAAAACGTCGATCTCCCCAAGTGACCAATTTAGTACGGGGTACTACCAGATCGTTCAATTGTGCTGAACGGAGAGGTCGGGAAGGATTGTATGGAGTGAGGTGGTCTCTCAGGAATTGAGGGGCTTGTTGGTGCAATGATTTATAAATTATGCACAAGGTCTTAAATTTAATTATGTTCCTGATGGGAAGCCAGTGATAGCTTCTTAAGGTGTCAGCTATGGGTTTGAATCTAGGAATTCCCGAGAGAAGTCTGGCCGCTGCATTCTGCACTGTCTGCATTTTCCTAATGACCCTAATTTGAGCATTGGCTAACAAGCCATTGCAGTAATCTAACGCAGACAGGACTAACGCGCTTACCAGTGTCTTGCCTGCGCTCTTTGGGAGAAAAGGAAGGACCTTTTTTACCAGTCGTAGTTTGTAGAAAGCCGTAGCGGCTGTCTGATTAGCATGCTCCATGAAGTTCAGGTTGTTATCAAAGATAACACCTAAGTTCCTCACCTTGGTTGTTGGTTTAGGCAAAGCTCCAAAGGATGGTGGCCACCAAACTGGGGACCAGTTGGGACTAAGATGACCAAAGGTTACCACCTCAGTATTTTCGGAGTTCAATTT
Organism: Lissotriton vulgaris; assembly: GCF_964263255.1. Lineage (NCBI taxonomy): Eukaryota > Metazoa > Chordata > Amphibia > Caudata > Salamandridae > Lissotriton > Lissotriton vulgaris. The sequence goes on along the minus strand of NC_141693.1, from coordinate 959,236,520 downwards.
TAAACAGTTTGCCGACATCCATTGTCCGATGGCCAGCATACCTGATTTAAAACTCTCCGCTACAGTTTCTCCATCATTTTTGATGGTTAGAATCAGCTGAGTGTCATCCGCATATGAGGTAAGGTTCATCCCATGGGCTTTGATGGTTTTAGCATGGTCCGACACATAGATGTTAAATATTGTCGGACTTAGGGATGAACCTTGAGGTACCCCACATGGCAAGGACAGCTCAGCTGATTCGAATGGTCCTATCGTCACTGCTTGTGATCTATCCATCAAAAATGATCATTTAGCAGTTTTATCTGCTCAACAGAGAGATGCCTCTCTACTACATGTTCCCTCGCCATTATCCATGGCAACTGAGCTCGTAAGTGAACAACTGATACTTCATAAAGAACAACCTAATTGTTCACAGGACCAAGAGGTGTCTGATAGGCCGATGCTGAGGATATTTAGCTGGAATATAGCTGGTATTGCTAGGAAGAGAGACCACCCAGATTGGAATACCCTGGTGGAGTCTTATACGATTTGTATCTTCCAGGAGACCTGCAGCCTGGAACCTAACTATAAGGTTGGTTATACAACATACTTTTTACCTGCAGTCCTCCCTCCATTGGGGAGGGGCCGGCCTTCGGGTGGGCTCCTTATTTGGGTGAGCATCTCCTTGGGTTGTAGTATTACACAAAAGCAATGCAACTCGCCAGATATCCTCAGGATCTCATTAAGAGACCCAGGCAGGGAGAGATCTCTCAATATATTTTATATATATGCTAGGGGCACTAAAGGCTGTTCTTTATCCCCCACAGTAGCATTGCTAGATAAAGCCCTCAGAGACTGTCGTGATGGTACGCAGATATTGGTCGCGGGGGATTTTAACTCTACATTTGAGCCCCTTGCGACAGAGGACATCCTAGATCTTGCTGAGGATGACTCTAGGAGGGGTATACCGATGTTAGCGATCCAACCAATAAAAAGATGGACACAAAGGGCGATCCAGCTGAATGCTCTGACTCTGGAGTTCGGTCTAAGAGCAACAAATGGTAGAACTGCTTCAGACCCCCTAGGCGCTCATACGTACAACAGGGCCAACCATACGTCAAGGATTGATTATATCCTCCTTGATATAACACTTTGGCAATTTGTAAAGGATATGGTAATAATACTAACCCTGGGCGTAGTGTGTGGAGTGGGGCTACGCGGAGCTACGCGAAGTGGGCACAAAACTACGCCCACCCGCACACTCCGCGTAGCCCCACTACGCGCCGCCCGCCTCCCTCCCTAAATACTTAAATAAAAGGATAGAAAGCTTTTAAAAACACTTACCTTGTCCGCCACGTCCCCCGGGCTCCCTCTCGCCGTCCCCCGCCACGCGCCGCCACCGATTCAGATACTAATGCGCATGCTCGGGCGCCCGCGCATGCGCATTTCTCATGAGAAATGCGCAGCGGCCGCCCGCGCATGCGCTTTACTATCCGAAATGGCGGCACGAACCCAGGACGGCGAGAGGGAGCCCCGGGGACGCGGCGGACAAGGTAAGTGTTTTTAAAAGCTTTCTATCCTTTTATTTAAGTATTTAGGGAGGGCGGGAGCGGAGCGCGCGTAGTGTCGCCTGGCTACGCCCGCTACGCAAAATGCATAGGAGACGGCACTACGCGCACTCCGTGCACGGAGCGTAGCTGGCCGCCCACCCTTAAATAATACCCACCGTAGATAGTGACCGCAACTTGCTGTCCTTAATCCTAAAGCACCTGTGTCCACACCAAAATGGCCCAGTACTTCCAATTAGGGCAAAGTCTACCTCAAAAATTCTTCCATCTAATTGTGGAAGGCGCCTTAAGTGGTGTAAAGTTGCCCTAGACGTAGAGAAAGTTCAGGTCATAGGAGCATTATTGGCAGCCTCACAGAGTGAGTTGGAGGAGTCCCTTCTAGATCATTCTGACCCTTCCAGAGCCTCGTTAGTATTTCAGGATACCATAAAGTAGATAGGAAACCTATTCCTGATACAAACAAGAGGGGGCGGGGTAAAAGGGCACCACAGGCCTAAAGCGAAACAGGGATGGTATACACCCAAATGCCGACAAAAGAAATCAGCTTTAATTAAGGCAGTTAAGGCGAACTTGCAACCTCTGATCCAGCTAACCAGGAAGGAGTATTATTCGGTGGTACGAAATGCTAAAAAGGAGTGGGAGGACCTGTACTGGCAAATCTTAAAAGAGCATGAAACAATTGGAGAGAGAGAGGGTAGGAGGCACTCCTAGTCCCCCGGGTTGAGTATGCAAAACAAAAGAAGAGTGTCCTGTGCAAAGGTGTCTGTGTAGAGACACAGAGGCAAAGACTGTGAAAAAGGACTATAGAAAGACACCCTTTTGTTGACACATTGGAAACCTTCAAGGGTTTTGTGGGAAGACCTCACTCACCAACCTGGTTGGTGACATGCTTCATCATCGGGTCCACCAGGAGAAGCCGAGTGCCTCCCTGGTGTGCTACAACGCCAGATTAATGCGGAGCTGGATTTTCTGACAGTGATGGGAAAAGTGGTGTTAAAAATGTCTAATACTGTACCAACCAAAATGATGTATTTACTGGACAGTTTAGACATGGTTAAAAAAGGATATGTGTGGAAGAACTACCACAAATTATGATGGGAGTTTCCACTTAAAGTGGGGTCAACATGTTTCTGCCCTTTATAAGTGTAAGAATTACGTGGGCATTCATCAGGACCGTGTAGCGTGTACCTTGGCGGTATGGGCGCGCTAAGGCCCACCCTAACCAAAGGACGTGAAAGTTAAAAATGTTGTGCTATGTGTAAAAAGTGTGCAAAACAAAACACAAACCACAAGTTGTGGGATTTACCTCCACTCAGATCCACGGGGTCCGGAGCAGGAGAAGCTAGGTGCCAAGAGGGTGCTAGGCGTTGCGGGCGGTGTGCCATTTCCGCCTCCACCCCCCTCCCGAGACCCATGGGGCGTGGATCTTTTACTACACAAACTATACAGGTTCCTCTGAGTGTGGTTTGTGTTTTAAGCTTATTGGACTCCACCCAGAAGGTTGTGGGAAAGATGTTATTGGGGAGAATCCTACAATGGGCTAAAGATAATGAGATTCTCTCCGATTATCAAGCGGGTTTCAGGACTGGTACCGGGACAATTGAGCAGGCCTTTAGATTATTGTTAATTTACTGGAAAGTGGTAATCATAGGCAAAGGCAGTCTTTATCTTGAATTCATTGATCTAAAGACTGCCTTTGACCTTGTCCCTAGAGGGCGCCTTAGGGGAGTGCTGTCAGATATGGGGATTCCTACCAACATCTTGTCTATTCTAGTGAGGCTACACGAAGGAAACTTCGCGCAAGTAAGGTGGGGCACCGAGGGACAGAAAACCAACAGGATCCCGGTGGAGAGAGGGGTTCGCCAGGGATGTGTTCTTGCTCCCACCCTTTTTTCACTATATATGAATGGGGTGGTCGAGCACCTGCTAGAAAAACCATCATATGCCCCATCCCTGGCGGGGTAGCGTATCCCCACCCTCTTATTCGCCGATGACACGCTCTTAATATCTCATACCCCGGTGGGCCTTCAAAGCCTCCTAGATAACTTTCAGGCTTTATGTACTCAACGTGGCCTAGTAACAAATACAGATAAAACCAAGTATTTGGTACTGAACCCCCCGAAAAAACGTGGGCGACTCCCGGTTCTAAACCATGTATCCCTTGAGAGGGTCACTGTATTCGAATACCTAGGCATCCGTATCTCGGATACCATGCAGTGGACCCCATATCTTTGTGAAATGTTGTTAAATCATAAAAGGGTTACGGGGGCACTCCTTAAAGAACAGCGCTCCTCTTCGACTAGACCGATTGCCCCAGTTATTGACATCTATAAAGCGAAGGGTGTAAGTTCTGCCCTGTATGGGGCAGAGCTTTGGGGAATCTTCAATGTAGACCAACTGACAAGGTCCGAAAATAAGTTTCTAAGGGGCATTATGTCACTTCCGCAGAGCATCCCAATGATACCGTTGCTACTTGACTTAGGATGCCATTCTATCAATGATCTGGCAAAACTCCGGCCACTGCTCCTATGGGCCTGGCTGTAGCGAGTCCCAGAACTTGCTAAGTATGTTAAGGGGTTAGCGGAAGTCATGTCCTTGGTGGGATGGCAAAAAATAAAATGGCTTAAAGATCTAAAATCTCTACTAGGCAAACTAGGCCTCAATGAAGCCTGGGATAGCTGGTCTTCTCCCCCGAAAGCAACTCTAAAGACCCTTTACTGGAGATGGGTCGCTACCAGAATTAGTGCAGACCCAACCCTTGGCAGACTAAAGAAAGATTTCCTAAGGCACAAGGATGTGCCATTTCGTGAATTATACTTAGACATTGTTTGGAAATCTTATGATAGGGCCTTATACTTCAGGTTTAGGGTAGGGGCTCTTCCAGTGCGTGCCCTAACTGCTCACTGGAAGCCCCCGTCCCAAACACCACCTTTTTGCCCCATCTGCCAAACTAGAATAGAATCCGTAGCCCATATTTTGTTTGCCTGTCCGGCATACGAACAGCCAAGGCAAAGGTGGCTTAAACCCATATGTGAGGCTATGAGCACTTGATACTCAGATGAGGCACTTAGTATTTTAATGTCAGACACACGGCCATTGTATGTTTGTTGTCTGTCTAAGTTTTTATCTTGGACATGGTCCATTAGAGCTAAAAGGCTAACACAAAATGTTTAATTTCCATTTTAAAGCATGGCTAAATTTTAATTGTAAATTGTGATTCTACCCTTCTTGTTTTTTTAAATTTAAGAGACTTGGAGCAAATGATCTATTTAAATGTGTTCTTATGTAAATGTCTTTTATAAAATGGGATGCTTTTGTGATATGATCTTATCGAATAAATCCTTATGAACTTGAACTTGAAATATATGTACTTAATAAAAGTAGGCATTACCTCTTTCGTTCTAATGCTGCTAATGCCAACACCGCTGGCTGGTGCCAAATATGTATCTTTCCTTCCCCCAGAATAGTTGTTAATTACATATTGCAACTTGGATGGCAAATCAAAAAGGGACCTGCAAAAATGTTGTCCCTCAGTCCCACACACGTTTCTGTATCAATGTGCTACAAAAGTAGAGCACATTTTAGACTGCATGTTTTTAATGTCATTGCAATGCACTTTGCATTTCAAATTTCACTTAAAACAAAACACATTTTACATATTGGCATATTATCCCAAACGAACACACACATTTCTCGAAACATTTTCCCTCTGCAGTCTCACAATGAATACTAAATGGATGCGTTTAAGGCCCTGGGGTAGTGTATGGGATAGGAAGTATTGTGTAAGGTTAAGGAAATGGTAGTTTAAAATATTAAATTACAATTAACGTAAATAAAATGTAATGTTAATTTAGTGTGGACCAATATTTATTTATTAAAATACATAATTAAATTGTAGGTAAATAATTGCATGACATATTTGATTTAAAGAGCGCTGTTAGAAAAGGGTTTCCTAGTTGGCTGATGTATGCACCCATACCAGGCAGAAACCACCACTCTATTCAGGGTAAGCTAGATATACACTAAAAGGTAACCTGTGCTCACCCTCTGGTAGCTTGACACAGAGCAAGCAGGCTCCTCTAACGAGGCAATGTATAAAGTATTTGTCCAATACACACACAGTAAAAATAAAGTTTAAAAAAAGGATAATAAAGTTGCAAAATATTAAAAAAGAATTAGAAAAAATATAGGTTTTATAAACATTAACATATGAAAATTAACATTTATAAAACCTTTGAAATTCACTGAAAAAACCATAGGTTTTACAGACGTTATAGTTAGGAATTAGCATTTAAAAAACCTTAGAAATTCACTGAAAAAAAAACATAGGTTTCAGGGACGTTATAGTTAGTTGGACATTTGACTCATATAAAACCATAGAAATTCGCCAGTTATAGTACAACTAGGGGATTTTTGTTCCAAGAGCCAACTCATTGATAAAGGTGTCCCCCAGGGATCCATTTTAAGTCCCACATGACTTTTCAACCTATATGTGTCGCCTTTGCCCAAAATTATCAGAGAATATGGATTTGACACAATCTCTTTCACCGACGACACGCAATTACTGATTACTCTCGACCCAGGCGCTACTGACAAACAGCGCAGATTCATACAATGCATGTCATCAGTAAATGAATGGATGTCAACAAATCACCTGCTCCTTAATGTGAGCAAAACAAAGATTATGCTCTTTGGAGATGCACAACACATATGGACCACACTCGGACCTTGCCCTCCACCCAAAATAACAGTTCGTAATTTGGGAGTTATCATGGACAATAAACTTTCATGAAGGACCATATCAACTCCTTGGTCTATACTAGTTACGGATTAATGCGCTCCCTGAGAAAAATCTTCAAATGGATTCCCCTCTGCTCGTGTTTGCCCCTTGTACAGGGCCTAATCGTCAACTGATTGGATTATGGCAATGTGCTGTTTGCATCCATAAATGAAAGACTCCTGTTAAAACTGCAAGTGCTGCAAAACACAACGGCCAAATTGGTCCTGAATCTGCCTTCCCGATTAGCTCTTAGCCTTAAGTCTCTCCACTGGTTACCAATAAAAAAGAAGGTCTCCTTTAAACTATGTTGCTTGACTCACAAAACCTTTAACAACCAGGGGCCTGTCTTTCTAGCAAAGAAACTGGTCAAATATCAGTCAGGGTGCTCCCTCCGCTCATCCAACAAGCATCTCTTGAAGATTCCCGAGGTCCGCACTATAAAAATGGGGATAGGTCTTTTTTCAAAATTGCCACTAAGCTATGGAACTCATTGCCAATGCAACTTCGCCAAGAAATGAACCACAAAACATTTCGAAAAGATCTCAAAACATGGTTATTTTAATCTCTGTTTCCTCCCTCTAGTTCCATGTGTTGGCAAAGCGCTATGAGACCTAAGGGTGAAATATACGCTTAAAAGATATCTACTACTACTACCACTACATAGTTAGTACACCAAAAAAATACTTCCACAGTTTTAGAATAATAGATGATATTTATCTGAGCAAAATAAGACCAGAATGATAAATATCCTTTCAATAGAAGTAGAGATTTGAATTTTTAAAGATTAAATGCAAATACAGTGCTTAGAAGTCACTAGCGGTCAAAGAGTTACATGAGAACGAAAGGGACCAGTGCAAATCCAAAATTCAGACCAACCGTGATGGAATTTACAGGACCTACAGAACCTAAGCAGGGCTGCTAAGAAAGTAACTTGGATGGAGCAATTGATCTTTTCCAGGCAGTCAGGTCACTGCGTCTTCGTCGAGCTTCCGTGACGTGAAGGTAATGCATCATCGTGGAGCCGAGAAGAGCATCGTTGTTGGGCCATGTAGAACCACAGTGGTTGAACAGCCTCTGTGCCGACGTCACAGTGTGATGCGTTAGTTCCGATCAGCACAAAGGTGACACCAGTTTTTCTGCACAGCTGCAGAACCCACTTCTGAGGCCCAGAACGTGGAGAGGGCACAACAGTTAAGGGTGAGACCCACAGAAGGCATAGTCCAGCAGCACAGGCAGAATTGCAGGAAGTCATTTGTGTCTCCGAGACTTCAGAACACAGGAGGCAAGCCAGCAAGCCCTTGTAGATTACTTAGAGGAAAGCCAGAGTCCCACTCTCCTTCAGCAGAGTAAGGGAGCAGCAGGGCAAAAAGCAGAAAAGCAGTCCTTTCCAGAAAGGCATTTCGATTGATTCCTTTAAGCAGGACAGCAGTACTTTTGACAGAGGTCTAGTTAAAATCCAGAGGTGTCTGATTTTAAGGGGTCAGAGACTCACTACTTATACCCAAAAGTACCTTTGATGTAGGGGGTGAGGTCAAAGCAGCTCTCTGAAGTGCACAAGGATCTCTTTCAACCCAGCCCAGTCTACCAGGTGGAGGGTAAATCAGTGTTGTGTGTGTGGACTGGACACTACCTATTGAAGTGTAAGTGTCAGACCCTCCCATTCCTTCCCACCCAGGAAAACCCATCAGAATACAGATGAATACAGATGAGTGTCCAGAACGTTGATGAGCCTCACCATCCTGTGTATGTGGCTGTCTAGAGGAAATGGACAAAGTGTAGCTGTCACCTACCCAAGAACTGTCTTGAAGACATGGAGCAGTCAGTGCAGAGAAACGTTCACTTTCTAATAGTGGCATTTATAAAATAGTAATGTTAAATTCAACTTCACCTGTAAGGATTTATCATTACCATTCCAAAGATATGAAACACGAATAAGAGACTCCCCTCTGATCAGGAATTACAGCTTAAAAGTGTATTAAGGAATTCCTAATCCTGGTCTATAAGAGTGGTAAGCCTCACAGTAGTAAAAAACAACAGATGCTGTTTGCCACTACCAGGACATACCAAACATAGAAGTACATGTCCTACCTTTTAGTTATATAGCCACATGCCCTTAGGGTCACCTAAGACCTACCTTTGGGGTGTCTAATATGTGATAAAAGGGGAGTTTAAGGCCTGGCAATTAGTTTTAAAGTCCAAGTCAAAGTGACAGAAACCTGCACCCACAGGCCCTCCAGTTGCAAGCCTTAGACAGGTTTGAAAGGCTACTTATGTGGGTGGCACATTCAGTGCTGCAGACCCACTAGCAGCATTTGTTTTACAGGTCCTAGGTATAAGTTATACCACTTTACAAGGGACTTACTGGCAAATCCATTATGCCAATCATGTGTACACCAATGTTACCATGTTTAAGGGACAAGTACATGCACTTTAGCACTAGTTACAGGTGGTAAACTATTCAAAGTAATACGGGCAAACAAAAAGAATCTGCAAAATCAGGAAGTAAAAGGCAAAAAGTCTGGGTAAAGAACACCCTAAATATGACAGATCTATCTATCTATCTTTCTATCCATCCATCCATCCATCTAATATATATGTATGTGTATATATGTATGTTGTATATATATATATTTAGAACCAAAGTTTTTCCGGAGCGCTGCAGCTTGACACAGCTTCCCCCAGAAACACAGATGCACGGACCAAAGGTTTGCGGTGCTTCAAATATTTATTCGCTTGCCTGGCTTCATAACGTTTCGGCACACAGGTGCCTTGCTCACATGACAGCAAATAGTTGTGAGGGTGTCATTTTTAAAGTGCATTACTGTGTTCTGATTGGGCTCACTTGCATGGAGATAGTAAACAGACTAAATGTGATTATAAATCCACGTCAAATACATTTTGCATATCATTGCAACAATATTGGTAAAATACCCATTGAATCCTAATAAGAACATATATATATGTTTCATTAAACGCTACATCTAAATTCATATATTTATATATATATATATATTTACATAACTCCAATTGCCATTTGATTGGGCAGACCCATCAGTACACGGTTTCAATATGTAAAACATGAATAAGTGAAATATGTGTTAAAAAAGTGCAATGTGCTTAAAATCACCACAACAAAATACATCAGACCCACAATTCTAATATTTCTGACTGAGCCCAGTCAATATATCAGAATAGACACTAAACTCAAGTTAAATTAAACTTGGTTCAGTTTACCTTTTTTAAAAAAGATCATCATCAGCTAAATATTATTGAAATATATGGACGTGTATCTTACAGTTAAACAAAAACAAAATTATATATATATATATATACATACATACACAAAACTACAGGAAAAGAGCTTATTTTGGAGGTTTCATCATTTTCTTGATTATACTTATGCATAGAATACACAGGAATTCAATTTAGTCAGCATACGTTGTTCTTCCCTTGCATAGCACCATGGGGGTACCCGTTGTTATAATGTCATGGAGAAATCATATCATGATCACCCAGACCTCCCTTTCTTTTTCGATCAGAATTTTCAATTTGGGTAACTGTATTTTATACGTTCTGTTGGAAAAACAGAGACACAAAACCTATTAAATATATGCCTGTGTATCTGGCACCATTGTACCCATCCAATAACTTGTACTATAAATCATAAGTAAGAACCATGTCAAACTGCATTTACATTAAAATATCAAATATTCCTATACATATTTCATTCAAGTTAATGCTTAAAAACATAAATATAGCAGATTGGCTCTAGAGTAGTATTTGGCTCATTGCCTGGACGTTGTTATTGATCTACTCACTAGGTGTTATCTAATATCCTCTGATTATTAATGCAGACAAGTATATAGATCCTCTGTAACATTAAGACCATTGGGCTGTTTGCTATTCAGTTGGAGAATGTATTTTGTCTCCAGTTTCCTGAGCTTGGCCTCTCTGTCACCGCCTCTCCTACTAGGCATTATTGAGTCCACCACAAAGTATTTTAGATCATTATTGTTACTATTGTGGTGGGTCCTGAAATGACGTGCTACAGGATAAGTATTGTCCTGTGATGTTACTGCTCTTAAGTGCTGGAGGATTCTTTTGTGGACAGGTAGCTTAGTACTCCCTACATACTGGAGTGGGCAGGAGCATTCAAGTACATATACCGCAAATTCGGTTTTACATGTTAAAGTTTTAGTAATTTTGTGCTCTCTGCCTCCAAAACCATCCTGATAACTTGTACGGTTCACTCCATGTGTGCATGCCTTGCATGTTTTACATTTGTAAAAACAACCTCTGGTGTGGTACCATGCTGTGTTAGTTAGCACTTCAGGGCATGTCACTACCACTCTGTCCCTCATGTTTGGTGCTCTGCTGTACGTTATAGATGGCCTTTTGGGCAATGTATGTCCTATAACGTTATCCTTCAGTAATATGGGCCAGCTCTTATTGATAATTTTTCTAACATCCCTATGCTGGGATGAGAAGCCTGTTATTATTCTGAAAGAGTTAGACTGAGGTTTGGGTAAGGAGATAGTATTTTCTGTATTGCCTGTACTGATGATAGCGGGTCTGTGCTTGACTAACAAGTCTTGACGATCCAAATCCCTAGTTTTGTGAATTGCTTCATTAATGATTTTCTGAGAATACCCGCGTTCTCGAAATCTTTTCGCACTGGCACATTGTGCTTCAATTAGATCTTTTTCATTACTGCACAATCTGCGAAGTCGCAGCATTTCTCCGTATGGTATACTCATGATGAGGTGCTGGGGGTGTGAGCTGCTCGCATGCAGTGTTGTATTGCCTGCTGTTTGTTTGCAAAACAACTTGGTTTCCAACTTGTTATTTTGAATATATGCCAAGGTATCTAAAAATGGTACCTGTTGCTGGCTCAATTCCTCTGTAAAGTGTATATTGAGCCTGTTATCATTCAATTGGTCAATGAAACTTAAAGCTTCCTCCCTGCTCCCCCTCCACACCATGAATAAATCATCAATAAACCTATGCCAGCTAATGACATGATCTTTCATGACCTGATGGAATTTGATTCTGAGGACCAGTTCCTCCCAAGCTCCCATGTGTAAACATGCGAAGCTCGGGGAGAAACTGGCCCCCATAGCCACTCCCTGCAATTGTCTGAAAAGCAAATTATTAAACATAAAAATATTGTGATCAAGACAAAATTGGAGCATACATATCAACATTCTATTGTGTTCAAATAATTCTGGATCTCTCCACTCTAAATAGTACTGTATGGCTGCAATACCATCTTCATGGCGTATACTCGTATAGAGAGATGTAACGTCAAGGGCAATTAACCAATCTCCATCTCGTACCTGTATATCGGATAATTTGGATAAAAAATCTCCAGTGTCCTTGATATACGAGTCCAATCCCTTCACGTAGATCTGCAAAAAATAGTCAATATATACGGATGTTCTTTCCAAAAGGCTTCCCCTGGCTGAGATGATAGGTCTGCCAGGGGGGTTGTTCCTGTCCTTATGAACTTTAGGGATAAAGTACATGGATGGAATTATTGGAAAGTCTGTTTTCAAATATTTGAATTCCTGTTCAGTTAGTAGTTTATCAGATTTCCATTTCCACAATAATTTGTGGTATTGCACTTGCATGTTTTTGATTTCATCCCCTTTCAGTCTCGAGTAGTGTTCTCTATTGTTAAGCTGATGCAATGCCTCCTTGTCATATGCCGCCTTGGTTTGAAGCACAATGTTGCCACCTTTGTCACTGGGGCGAATGATGACATTATTGTTCTCCTTAAGTTTTTTGACCAATAGTTCATATTCAGTCGTTTGTCGGTCATATTTATATTTTGTCTTGTTGATGTTACCTTGTAATTCCTTTAAGTCACTCACAATACTTTCATGAAATACATCGATGGAGTCTCTTGGCATTATTGGGCAGAATGTTGAAGGTGGTTTAAATGGGGTGAGCGGTTGTACACTCTCTGATTTTGTCAATATCCTCGGGGAACATGATGCTCCTATTGACTGCTGAATATCGTTACTTTCCCCACTTTGACTGGCAGAGTCATCACCTTCATTAATCCACATTGTATTTAATTCTTGTGTTAAAGAAGGAGTCATATGCGAAGTGTTGACTTGATCCTCCCTATCTTTGTTATTCCTGCCGTTGGAAACCGCACCGCCAAAAGATCGCCGGTTAGCAGGGCAATTGGACTACTATCGCTTAATATATATATATATATATATATATATATATATATATATATATATATATATATATATATATATATTTAAATATATATTAAGCGATAGTAGTCCAATTGCCCTGCTAACCGGCGATCTTTTGGCGGTGCGGTTTCCAACGGCAGGACCACGCCGTAAATTATTCACAAAGCTCCCGGAAACCAGGAAAAGATGGGTCGCACTCACCAAAGGATTTCGTTTCAGCAAAGTTCCTTTTTAATTCTTAACTTTATATTTCCATCGGTTCACTCAGCAAGACAAACAATATATATATATGTATATATATATTACCTACTGGCGGTCGCCAGTGATAGTTTTAGTTAAGACCTTGTTTCTATTCAAAAAGCTTTTTTTCTTTTGCCAATATCTTTGGCACCCTTTGATGAATCTTCGCAAAATGTCCCAAAGAAAAGGTTCACTCAGGTCAGCTCCTGTCTTGAAAGTTACGGGGTGATTCGTCAATCGGAGGCTCAGAAAAAAGGAGGGTCCCCAAACAAGTATTCCCATTGTTATTTTCCTTTGGAAATATTATCACAGGCTACAGCCCGAACTGCTGAACAGAATTGCACTAAATTTGGCAGAAAGGTAGTACTTGGTTCAGAAAGCGACCTGTTTTTCAAATGGTGTAAATCTGTTCAGTAGTTGCTGAGAAATTCAAACAATAAAAAATATCAATATCGGAGCACCTAGGAGGGTTCATGAACCCCCCGAGCACGAGCTCAAATCTGATTGGCTGCTAACGTTCCAACCTGAAATGTGTTGGGGCGATGAGGTCCTCTTGCATCCTGAGGACCTCAGGACACAAGTGGACTTCATCCCCCGAGCAGCAGTACACCAGAAGCTGCGCTTGCAGCATGGTTTATAAAGGGGCATGGCCTCGGAACACCTCTCTGCAATGCAGCTCTATGGCACCTACTGGAGGTACCTGGTGGGCTAGCTGGCACCCAGGGACCCTCAGGATTCAAGGGGACTTAATCCCCCAACTTACAACACGCCAGGAGGCGCGTTTGCACAAGGTGCAGGGATGGAATACCCCAGCAGTATAATTTCTTCCAAAGTTTATTGCAGTCCACGTGATCGAAGGCGGCAGTGTAGTCGATGAATGTAAGGAACAAGGGTGACTTAGTTGTTTTTGCTGCACCCATCAGGAGGGACAGAGCCATGATGTTAGTTGTAGTCCCTTGGCCTTTACAGAAGCCCGTCTGGTTAAGGGGGATGATGGAATTTTCAGACGCCCATGATGATAATTCCTCCAAGATAAGACCTGCAAAGTATTTTGCTTCTACGTCGAGCAAGGCAATAAGTCGGTAACTATTTGGGTGACTCTTCTTCCCGTGTTTGTAGATCGGACTTATGACGGACCCATGCCATGAGTCAGGAAGCGTCTGAGTTAAATTGCGTTGTTAAATATTGGTGCCAGAGATGCACTCCAGAAGTCTGGATCTGATTTGTACAGCATAGACGGTATTCCATTCGGCCCTGGAGCTCCATTGGGTCTCCCTTTTTTTATTTGCCGTCTGATGTCTACTGGGGTAGTTTTAATTGACCCTTGCTCGGCGTCTTTTGTAGGTCTTTCTTCCTTATTAGGATAGTCACATTTCGTTGGCGTTATTCCTTCACACTCCCATATTTCTTGTGCGCTTACGACCATATGATGATTGAGTTGTTCCTTGCTGCCAGGCTTTAAGGTTTTTCTATCAGGAGGCATTATTGTCGTGTCACACGTGGTGACATCTTCATTGAAGTGTGATAGTAGATATTTTGACCATACTTCCTCCGATATATGAGAGTTTAGCCCTAAGTGGTCGGGGTTCTGTAATCTTTTTACCATTTCCCAGAACCTGGAGCTGTTTTTTTGCTTCCCCTCATGGACAAGCTTAGCCCAAAGATCATAATTTATTTGCTTTTGGCTTTCTTATTTCATACGTTTAAGCTGTTTTTTCGCTTCCTGCAGGATTGTTTGCAAGCTGTAGTTTGCCTGGTTTTTCCTCATGAGTCTCAGGGTTTGATTTATTATTCGTTTTTGTGTTTTCATGTTTAGGGTTGGAGATTTCCGAACTGAAAACCCCTTTGCTTGACCAGAATTTATAGGCACCGTGCATCTCATTCTCGGTATCATGGCGTCGAGGAAGTTTTGCCAGACGTCCGACAGCTTGGTTGAAGACCCAGAGACTTGAGAAAAGAGAGTTTTCGCAGTGAGGCTGATGTAATCGATATTGGCGGGGTTGCACCGTAGTCGCTTTCAGTTTGAAGTGACATCTGCGTCTGGGCCAGTAAGGTGCTCAATTCCCAGTGTCGAGTTGGATCTTATTTCAGCCACTAAAGGCAAGTGATCACTGTGGTCACTCGCTTCTACTTTGAATGAAGAAACCCAGCAAAACATAGTCAGAGATACGAACATGTAGTCGAGGTGCGAAGATTGTGAAATAGTATGGAAGGTGGCTACTGGGGGATCGTCTTCAATGTAGCGGCCGTTTAAGGCCCTTAGATTGAGTTGTTCTAGATGATGTAGGAGTTTTTTTGAGGGCTTAGTCAGTTTGTTATTTTTTAGATCGCCCTGTGGCGGCACGCCCCACACTCTGTTCAGTTTTTGAATAAGATTGCTGTCTTGATCTTTGCTGATGAGGAGCGTGTTAAAGTCACCAGCCAGGATGAATAATTCAGACACTCTTGTTTCCCTTATTTTTCCTAAGACTTTCGCTAACTCTTCTATCGCCTTATGTTTCTGTTTGGGGTGAATATATGTGTTAATTATGATTGTCTCCTGGTGCTGCGTTTTTAGCCCAAGTGAGAGCTTTACAACCTGGATGACACTTGGTGTGGATATACAAAATTCCATTGCCTCAATTTTGCCTATTGTTGATATAGAGGCGAGGACCGTCAGCCCTCCTGAACTGCGTCCAAAGATTGAATTTTTGTTTGCCAGGATAAAACAAGACGTGAACCCCTGGAGGTCAAATGCCTTGTCCTCCCAGGTTTCTTGTAGAAGTAGGAGGTCAAATGTGGCTAGATATTGTAAAAATTCAGGGTCGTTCCTTTTGCTTTGTAAGCCATTGATGTTCCAGGAACACATTTTTATATCCCTGCACCTCACTGAGGAATTGGAGGAAGTTTGCTCTTTTTGTCAGTTATCTGTAGTCGTAGTGGTGACTGTGCACTGGATTGACTTCCAATTGGGGTCGGTTGTATACAAGAGATGACTGCCTTGGTTATTATTTTGGCCAGGTCGGGGGCTTTTTGTGTTTCCAGTACGAATCCCGGGTGAACTGCTCCTGGCTCCCTTTAGCATTGAGCTAGTATTTTTTTGAGACTGTGGCCAAGTAAGGGGTAGTAGAGGAGTAGAGTAGCGTGTTTGCTTTTCGAGCTTCAGAGCAATCCCCCATTGCTGGAACACTGCTTCTTCTTTCATTATTTTGTGCGCCATCTCAGCGGAGTTCCAGATTGTCTTTGTTATGTCTTGACCTTGGGGAACAGTGTTGGACTGAAACCCTACTTGTAGAAGGTCAGTGTTACTGATATTTATGAGGTTTGTTAGTGAGTGCAAGAGTTTTAAAATGTTGCCCCTGTTCAGAATATCGGCCCTGCCTCTGGATCTATATTCAGGAATGAAAAGGATTGAGGTTGGGGTGCCTGAATTCTTCAATGTTGGTGAGACTATTGCCGGACTCCTGTTCTCAGGTCGCCCTCGTTCAGGGAAGAAAATTGGGGATGTTGTGTCAGGGGCAGGGGAAAGCCCACTTTGTAAATTGTCTGACCTCGAGTGCCCCGATGTATTGGTAGATTTTGGTTTAGACTGTTGAGGGGTCTCTGTGGTGGTTGCCGTGAGGGTATCCACGTAGCCTGTTGTTAAACCCTCGTCAACTGGTTTGGATTTTGTGGTAACAGTGTTATGGTCAAGTTGTATTGCTTTGAATTGTAACGGTATCTGTTTGTATTTTTTAGGTGTCAATTTCTTTATAAGTTTGTGGACTGATTTTGCACTCTGTGATGGAGACACCTTGTGCAGAGGGAAAGGCTGGTCATGGGTTGTCAAACTCCCAGTATCAGCAGTCGCTGATGGAGAGGATATCAAATGCTCTTTTATGTTATGTGTTGCACCTGTTAGTGTCCGGTTCCTGCCTTTCCTTTTGTTCTTTCTCCTAGACTTGGCATTGCAGTGCGAAGGGGGTTCCGCTATGAGCCGAGTGGTAGACATTGACTCTGATTCAAGTGGACCGAGGGATAATGTTTGAATTGAGGGTAAAATGGTAACAGGGTTCAGGTCACCAGGGATGGGACGGGTCCTGATATAACAAGTTCCCCTAAATCCTGGGCACTCATACAATGATGTATTTCAGAAAAAGATCTCTATAACGTAAGTCCGTGAGAAAATTAATTCAATAAAGTGCGCAGAAGAGTTTTTTTCTTGTTCCCTTTAATTTTATTTGCGTCAAAAAGCAATCAGCACAAAACAACCAGCCAACCTGTGTTTCGTCTATTAGGATACTCCCATGACTTCTTCAGGGCTGTGATTCTGAAAGCAAAGCGGCGTAATCGAGATGCAGTGAAAATTCCAATCCGACAGGTCTGTATCGCAGGGTGTGTGGGAACGTGATCAGTCTATGAGGTGATCTGGTCACAGCGGTATTAAGATTTAATAGGAGCCACGGATGTGCACACGGGTGTATGTAAAATGGTGAACTATTTGGGTCAGTGTAACATACTAAATCCCCTGGCTCAAGTCCATTCCACGTAATAGAGGGATGGCAAGGGAAAAAACACGGGTATGTGTCCGGTATCAGTGATTCAAGGAGTAGCAGGAAGTGTCATCCATGGTTCGCGTCCAAACCTTTTCGGTGTGGGGATATAACAAGTTAGCAATCCTGCTGTTTGGGACTAACTGGAGGTAATTAAAGGGGTAGTTGGCCCCCAAAGTTGGCGTTCAGGGCTAACTACCCCTCCTGTTACCTCCAGTGAATCCCACACAGTCGGATTGCTAAAAGGTGTTTGGAGGCCATGCTCACCTTCCTCCACCACTCTGCAAACACGACTGCTATGTTACAGTTAGAAATTAGCATTTAAGAAACCTTTGAAATTCACTGAAAAGACCATAGATTTTAGGGACGTTATAGATATAAATTAGCATATAAAAAACCTTAGAAATTCATTGAAAAAACCATAGGTTTCAGGAATGTTACAGTTAGTTGGACATTTCACTCATATAAAATCTCAAAAATTTGGCAGTTATAGGTAGTGTACCTAACTATAACTCACGCCTTTCTGAATTGTTTAGCACATCAAACGGAGGAACTCAGCATTGATAGCGAGTCATAGCGGCTCACCTTTTTTCAACTCGGCGCCCTTCCACCTCTCGGCGCACCCGCTCCGCGGGTGCCCCTTCGCCTGTCTGAGGAGCGAAACACACCTGCTGTTGGTAGTGAGGAGCACTGAGGCGGTAAGGAGGAAAGCGGCACCGGGCGTGTGGCTGCAGCGGGGCTGCGAGCGTGCGGGGACTTCAATTCCCAGAAGTCCCTGCTAGACCGACGGAGAGCTTCCGGTCCGCTCTCCCTGCTGGCCCGCCCCCCGCCCTCCTGAGGCTTCATAACACCAGTTTGCTGCCAAAACGAGTGGGACACCTTTCTGAATTGTTTAGCACATCAAACGGAGAAACTCAGCATTGATAGCGAGTCATAGCGGCTCACCTTTTTTCAACTCGGCGCCCTTCCACCTCTCGGCGCACCTCCGCGGGTGCCCCTTCGCCTGTCTGAGGAGCGAAACACACCTGCTGTTGGTAGTGAGGAGCACTGAGGCGGTAAGGAGGAAAGCGGCACCGGGCGTGTGGCTGCAGCGGGGCTGCGAGCGTGCGGGGACTTCAATTCCCAGAAGTCCCTGCTAGACCGACGGAGAGCTTCCGGTCCGCTCTCCCTGCTGGCCCGCCCCCCGCCCTCCTGAGGCTTCATAACACCAGTTTGCTGCCAAAACGAGTGGGACACCTTTCTGAATTGTTTAGCACATCAAACGGAGGAACTCAGCATTGATAGCGAGTCATAGCGGCTCACCTTTTTTCAACTCGGCGCCCTTCCACCTCTCGGCGCACCCGCTCCGCGGGTGCCCCTTCGCCTGTCTGAGGAGCGAAACACACCTGCTGTTGGTAGTGAGGAGCACTGAGGCGGTAAGGAGGAAAGCGGCACCGGGCGTGTGGCTGCAGCGGGGCTGCGAGCGTGCGGGGACTTCAATTCCCAGAAGTCCCTGCTAGACCGACGGAGAGCTTCTGGTCTGCTCTCCCTGCTGGCCCGCCCCCCGCCCTCCTGAGGCTTCATAACAACAGCCTACTCCCGCAGCGCGGGACGCAGCCCGGGCTAAGACTGGGCAAAGACAGGGCCGTTAGAGACCGTTTTGAGACCGGACCGGGCCATTTCTGTTGGTTTTATTTTTTTTTTTGTTGTTTTGTTTTGAGTCTCTGCAGCTAGCATTCTTGCATTTTTATATATTTATTGAAATATCCTTTCCCACAATGTCCTCACGCGAAACCAGGAGCAAGGCAACCAAGACTTCCAAAAAAGCTACAGGCACCCTAGACGATTTTATCACCAGGACCAGCCTCTCTATTGACAATGAAATAACTAAACTCCAGCACAAAGTATCAATTGAACTTGAATGTGCTAGGAGGCTTTCAACTGAACTTGCGCTTAGGAAAAAATCCTCTCTAGGCAGCATTGCTACCTCCAAAACCCCTGAACGCATTTCTGGCCCAAAACCAATTATAGCCCTAGCCGAGGTGCACTCGATAGTAGAGGAAACCATCCCTCCTATCAATCACGAACCCCATGGGCCTTTGGCTAGGGCCGAGTCAGAAAGCCCTCTACAGTTGACTCTCTCAAAGGAGAGTGTTGAGGTCCTTCCAAATGGGGTGCCCTGTAAGTCACCAGTAGAGATGATACCTAACATAAGCCCATCATCCACCTGTCAGCTACCAGTTGAGACAGAGTCTATCAAAATAAGTCACCCGCCAAGGTACCAGCAAAGCATAAAAGAAAGCGCAAACATCTAACCGCTTTCGCTAGGAAAAAAGCAAAAGTAGCACTTAGTCATAACATCAAGGGGGGAACACCAAACATACCTACTGTAACATCTGAGAACTCTGTACACGATGTAGCGCCAGTAACTGCAGAAAATACTAATAACAGCATAGATGAACAAATCTCTATTGCTATGTCTGATCATTTAGTCAGTGAGGGGCAAAGAGTCTCCTGTGATATGGCAGATCAAGATGGTGGAAGGGAAGAATTTTTAAAAATAGTGTGGGAGACGCTTAAGAGACTACTCAAACCACTAGAAATTAGGCTAACTGGTATTGAGAACCAGCTTCTCGAAGTTGAGAAAAGTGTTATCACTCTTTCAAGCTTAAGCCTCAACTGTACTGAAGTGCCTAGAGTCACCCAGCAAGCTCCAGTCCCCGTCCCGGTTACAATAACAAATTCACATACTAATCTATTGGATGTGCAGCAAAAAAAGGTGGGGATAGCAAGTAATACAAATGCTATCCAATCAACTAGCACTAAAACCCAATCGAATCCAACCCCCTCAACTTCCACAGCTGTAAATACTACTAGTAAATCCATGCAGAAAAATCAGGTCCACATTAACACTTCTCAACTGCCAATTCCTTCCTCTTCCCACTCTTCCAATCAGAGTGCATTAGCCTCAAACAAACCTCAATCCAATCCCCCTGTTTACCCCTACATTACTTCCGCAGGAATTCAATCCTTGCCTGACAAATCTTTTTCAAATACCACCCATAAGCCAAACCACCAGTTTAGCCACACGCACAATAATTTTAGAGGAGGGTATATAGATCTGCCACCAGACGCTAGCCCATTTGTAGCTGTTCTCACAGGGGTGCCAGAATTGGATAGTCAATATGAAGAACATTTTCAATCGCTAAAAAATAAAGTGATTTTTTGACTAAATAAATATAAACCCATTCCTAACCAGACGAAAAGTAAGATCCTTATGGTTAGGAGGGTACCATGGGTAGGGCCAACGGCCAAAACAATCACGGGTGACTGTATTGTCATATCCTTTGAAGAACCCCAGAGTGCTGAACAAATCTGCAATTGGAAATTGTACGGTGCGAATCCCCCTATTGAAGCCAGACCCCTATCATTCTTCTACCCTCCACCTAGACCTATTCATCATGGCCCCAAGTGGAACCCTGTCAACCAGTACTATGGCAGTGCACCAAACTTGGCTAGACATGGTGATTATAATATGTGGTCTGGTGCTCCAAACTTGGCTAGACATGGTGATTATAATATGTGGTCTGGCATTCCCACCTTCAATAGATTTAGTTGCCTAGATGCTGTGGATTGACTTGGCACTATGCCTGACTGTATCTATGAATTATATGACACCTTCTGTAGAATGGGCAAAGGCAATTCCAAACCTAAAAATGTCCTACAATTGCATGATGATGACCAGACTAATAAGAATATGTTGCACAGGACCATCTCAGATCCCCAGAAAATGGAATTACCTTACAAAGCTGGAAATGTACGCTATTGCACAGCTGAGGGTGGTCGGGATGGGAGATTAACTACTGCAGTTAGAGAAAAAGCCAGGGTTGCAGAGAAAGATATATCAAATCTGCAGGTAGGCAGCCTACCTAAACAGTGTGTAGCCAATCCTTCCCCTGTCACTCAGAGCACTGCTCCTTGCTTACTCATTCTATCATGGAACATCGCAGGTGTCTGCAAGAATCTAAAAGACCCTGAGTGGGCAAACTATATTGACACCTGTGACATTTGTCTACTACAAGAAACTTGGGCTATAGAAGTTCCTCACCGGGTAGGTTACAAAACTTATGGTATCAAGGCAGTCCAGTCTGATAGAGGAAGACCATCAGGGGGTCTATTAATTTGGCTAAAAATCACCCTGGTCATGCAGGTTGAACTTGTTGATACAGGCTCTCCGGATATTTTGGCCCTAAGGGTCACTCCACCCTGTGGAAACGAATGCTACATCGTCAATGTTTATAACAGACCGATTAGTCACTCCAAGGTGTCAACAACACTTGAAGCCCTGGATCTCCTATTGAAAAACGTAGTTGGAGATACCCCGGTCATCTTGGGAGGAGACTTAAATTGTAACTTTGAACCTGTCCTGGGCATCTCTGATGTGTTTGAAGATGAGGACATAGCGTATAACATCCCCCAGCTTGAAACCACCAAATCTGTTAAATATTCCACATTGGCCAGCCAACTATTAAGACTTACCGCAGACTACGGCCTTAGAGCAGGCAATGGCCATCTCCCATCGGACTAGGCATGGGCGGAAAATCCGTTCCGCTCGCGGATTTTGCGGATTTTCGGGAAATCCGCAATCCGCGAGATTTGCGAATCTCCCGCAAAATCCGCAAATCCGCGAGCAGCGGATTTTGCTCGCACTGCTCGCACTGTTCGCGTGAGTTCGCGTGAGTTCGCGCCCCGCGAATAAGTGCAAAATTGCAGAAATACGATTTTAGCAAAACTGAAAGTAACTACTTACCAGGTTCAAAAGTTCAGGCTCATCATTAGTAGCCATTTCCTGTAGTGCTTCCTGAGGGGCCCCTCCAGAGTTCAGTTGCCAGTTGAAACTATTATGTGACCCTGCTCTGAACCTCAGAATAGTTACACATATGCCACAAAGGTCCTGAATTACAGCTAAGGGAGACAAGCAGGAGCCAGGCTGGAAGTTAAAATCCATTAATCAGCCCCTAATTCATTATTGTCAGTTGGGGCAGGGCAGGTGTTGTAACTAATTTTGCAACAATGAAAGCACTTAGCAAGTGCAAAAGATCACTAATCAGGGCGCACTAAGGAAGCAGGTGCCAGCTAAAAAAATATTCTGTGACACATTAATCAGCCCCAAATTAATTCAGGTCACTTGAGGCAGGTAAGGTGTGCTTTGCTTTGCCGAAAATAATGTACACTGGACAACCAGAGGGTGTGGTGATGAAACAGAGGGTGGCATGGGTGGGCCAGAGGGTGGCATGAGTAGTCAGAGAGTGGCAGTGGTGACAGAGAGTGGCAGTGATGAAGAAGAGTGTCCCAAACAGGCTGGACACGTAGAAACAACAAGTTCGCGAAACTTGCGACCCGACAGGTAAGTTCGCAATTTGCGAAAGTGTACAAAACCCTCGCGAACTGGCAGAAACACGGGCGAACACAAAAAAAAAAATCCGCAAATTCGCGGGAATTCGCGGATTTTGCGGATTGCGAATCCGCAAATCCGCAAAATTCGCGAACGCGAGATCCGCAAAATTCGCTCATGCTTACATCGGACCTGCAAAAACAACCAACCTTCTCTAAAGCTAGAAGCAATCTAGACTTTATACTTGTTTCTCTTAGCATCTGGCACTTTTTGATTGATTTGAAAGTAGTAAGCAGGGGGGAAAGTGATCACTACCCTTTGGAACTTTACATCAACATGAACATGGTTAGTGACACCATCTTAACTACAACTGAATCCACCCTTGTCAGCATATGTGAGGACGTCCACATAAACAACAACAGACGTGCAGTAAGATGGCCACGTGTTTTGGCGGATGGCAATGCCTTAGCGCTGGTGTATTCTCTTTTCGACCAAACGTTTGCACATATAGCTGACTACGCCTTCTTACCTGAACACTTTGAACATTTTGTCGATCTACACAAAGTCTTCTTTTCCGAACTAAAAATGCATCTATCAAAAATGCCGAGAAAGAAGCAGCAAAACTCAAGAGTGGCCAATCACGGAAAGTTATGGTACGACCACTCGTGTAGAACTGCTAAATCAAACTTATTGCTTGCCATTAAAAACAAGACAAAAGAAGAAGTAAAACTTGCAAGGGTGGAATACAAACGCACATTAAAAACATCCAAAAAACTTTGGGAGGAATCAATCTGGGCTGAATTGCTAGCCGCTGCAAAAATCAATGACAATGTTGGCTTCTGGAGACTAGTGGCTAATGGGGGGCATGCTGGGAGAGCTGTGAAAGATGTATTCCTGGATGAGATGACCTGGGTAACTCACTTTACAAATCTCTACAGACAATACGATAGTGACAGCCAATGGAGCTTAAGGTCCCCCCCCCCTATTGAACCCCTCAACTTCACACTGGAAGAGACAGTAAGGGCGATCAACGAACTTAAAAACTCTAAAGCCCCTGGTCCGGATAAAATACCGGGGGATCTTTACAAACACGAAGTTGACGTCTGGGCCCCCTATGTGAACCGTCTGTTCAACGTCTTATCCTCAAATTGCAATTTTCCAGACAGTTGGCGGGCAGCGGAGGTTGTGCTAATATTTAAAAAGGGGGATAGACTGATACCCTCTAATTACAGACCAATTAGTCTGATGGACACGCTTCAAAAATTATACGCCAAACACCTGCTATTCAGGATCAACGACTGGCTTGAAGTCTCGAATATAATTTCCAAATTCCAAGCTGGTTTCAGGAGTAAGACCAGCACAACAGACCAAATTTTTCGATTTTGCTGTTTGATTTGGAAATATGTGCAGCTGAAAAAAGGTCACCTGTATGTAGCCTTCGTTGACCTGAGGGCTGCATTCGATTTAGTCCCACGCAGTCTACTTTGGAAAACCTTACAAGAAATAGGTTTACCGGGATGCCTTCTAGCCCAAATAGTTGAGCTGCATGCTGATAATTTCGCAAATATCAGGTGGGGCCCAAATGGCGAGTTGACACGTAACATTCCCATTGAACGTGGGGTTCGCCAGGGATGTGTCCTGGCCCCCACCCTGTTCTCTCTGTTTATTAATGATGTCCCTGATTATTTAAATGCTTGTGTTAATGATTCGCCGCAGCTCAATGGTGTAAGGGTGCCTGCGCTGCTCTTTGCAGATGATACTATACTCATATCCCAAACAAAAAAGGGCCTCCAGGCACTCCTTAACTCCTTCAGCTGCTATTGCCAGACAAAGGGCTTGGAAATTAATGCTAAGAAAACAAAATGCATGTCATTAAATCCCAGTGTGCCAGACAGAGGGTTTTTGACCTTGAACAGCCAAAAACTAGATACTGTGGATAACTTTTCCTATTTGGGTGTTGTACTCGATTCCAAGCGAAGCTGGAAACCCCAAATCGAGAAAAGTAAGATAACATATGCCCAAAATGTCAAACCAATTTTATGTAAAATGAATTCTAGTACAAGCAAAAGTGTAACCCCGGTTTTAGAACTTTTTAAATTCAAAATACAATCTGCTGTGCTATATGGAGCAGAGATATGGGGCCCATGGGCAAAGAATAGCTTTCAAATTTTGGATAATAAATTCATGCGGGCTTCTGTAAGGGTTCCTAATAGTACACCCCTTTTACCCATCCAACTTGACCTAAACTTTAGGAGAACAGACCATCTAGTTATCTTAAGGCCATTATTATTCTGGGTTAGGCTTTGGACTACTCCTGAGCTGATAGATTATAGAAATGGCCTGCAAGAATTGATGACTCTTGATTCTTTTAACTCCATCCATTGGCTAGTGCATATTAAAAAATGGCTTACACTCTTGGGCCTATATTCAATGTGGGAGACTCCAGACAAAATGCCTACCTTTTCCAAACTAGTAGTTAAGCGAGCCTTCTGGACCCACATGAGTGGAAAATTAGTGGATGGAATTAGTGTTGGTTCCGCAGTCCAGGCTTTCTTATCATTTAAGGATGAGTTTTGTTTTGAAACATTCCTGGACGAGATTGAGCCACCCATTGCAAAAACACTTTTCTTAAAGTTCAGATATGGGATACTTATGCTAAATTACAATACCGAAAGATGGGCACAAAAAAGACTGGGAGCTTCGAATGTTAAAACTGGGTGTTGCCCTATGTGCTCCAATGACTGTTCTGAGAATGAGGTTCACATGTTTTTTGTTTGTAGCGCATATATGAATCCTAGAAAGAAATGGCTGAAACCAATGTGTAACCTTCTGGGAACTAGGTCCTGTTCAACAGCCTTTAGGATCATGAAAAGTAATTCAACCCAGTTCATTGTATTTAGTATAAGTACATTTCTATATTCTGCTTACATAATCCGTAGAAAACAAGGACATTGTCTCTGAGCTGGAAAAGTGTATATGCTTACGTAACCCTTACATTTTTAATATTTTTTATCAAAATTTTTTTTAAAAAAAATTTGAAATGAAATATATTGCGTGATTGTTTCTACAAAATGAACTGTAAAAGCTATTCTTTCTCCGTACAACTCTTTCTTAAATATTGTTATGTTCAATGTTCGATTTTTATGTATGTATGTGACTTTTATGGCCAAATTGGCCGAAATAAAGTAATAAATAAATAAATATAACTCACGCCTGCAATGCACTGCTGATGATGTCACATTTTACATCCCTCATGACATGCTCAGTGACATCACTGATGACATCTCACATGACATCACTGTTGACATACGGTACCTGACATAACAACTCATTCTCCCATATAGCTACTAACACACACACTCACTCACACCCATATAAACATTCATTTATCCACTCACCTGCCATACAGCCACTCTGAACCCATTCATATATCCATACACCCACTCACACAATCAATCATTCACCAATACAGCCACTGATGCACCCACTCAAATACAGATACATACTCACAGTCATTCACAAACCCATGCATCCACTGTCACACCCACTCACTCACCCACATACCCACTCACTGAAACACTTATATATCTACTTACTCACTCATGCACCCACTCCTCACTAACAGAGAACCTCAGTCATTCATTTACTTTCTTATAAATGGACACGCACAGATACAGTTTAGCTTTTTTTAAACCAAGAAAGGTGGTTCTAATGAGTTTTTTTAAACATTTTGTATTTGTTTGTTTTTTTTAAATAAAATGGCAACTAGAAAATTTTTTAACAGAAAAACCTCAAAACTGGGGTCACAATTGCTATTTAACAGAAGAAAATATCAATTGTGGTTCTTAGCAGCGCTTTAGAACTGCAGCAACTGATTGTTCCCCCAGCTCCATCTTTTTTGAGGTCACAGAGCCTAGAGTTCAGAAAATTAAACCTGACCTCATGGGGAATATGGGGAAAAGAGTGGTAAAACGTAGACAGCAAAAAGCAAGGTGAAGTAATAAATAACACTATGCCCCCTCTCTCCTCAAAGGTAGAAGAGGCGGCCTCTGCATACACTGAATGGCTACTGGATCCCTAAAAGGACTAATCCGTCCGCCCCATGGTTCTCAGATGAACTAAAAACACTCAAACATTCCTGCAAATGCCTGAAAAGGGCATGGAGGAATGTATATACTAGTAGTGATAAGGACAGCTACCAGCAGAATCTTAGGAAGTATAAAGACAAACTGCTAGAAACCAAAAAGACGTACTACATAGAACAAATCAATCAGGTCAAATCCGACCCAAAGATACTTTTTAAAATTATCTCCAAATTTGTGGCCCCAGAGACTCCTAAGAGCAAATGCAGCCCAGAGTTATGCGAAACACTATCCAAATTCTTCCAACAAAATGTAGAAACAATATTCTCCACTTTTAACATAGGACTAAAGGGAGAAAGAAAATGTCACATAGCATGGAAGCAAAAACACCTTCGTTAGCCAATTTTACAGTGCTAGAACCACCTAGGGTTATAAAACTTCTTTCCTCCATTCGGACCGGATGCCCGACGGACCCCTGTCCGGCTTCAATACTGAGACAAATTCCGTAAATGATAGGATCAAGCCTCACTCCACTATTTAATAACATAATTACTTCTGGTATATTCCCGATCCAGTGGAAGAAAGCCTCCATTCTTCCCTCAATAAAAAAATCTACCTTGGACCCCTGGATCCTAACAATTACAGGCCAATTTCAAGACTTCCACTTCTGGCCAAAATTCTTGCAAAAGCCTTAAACAGTAAACACACAACTTAGCTCATACCTCTCAAACAATAATCTGCTTGACCCCTGGCAATATGGATTTAGAGCAGACCCCAGTACATAGCTGGCTCCAACTAAATACACTGAGAAGTTAAGGGAGGCTCTGGACAGAGGAGAAACAGCCATTCTGGTTCTGTTCACCTGTCTGCGGCCTTTGACAGGGTCCATCACGAGGTCTTGATGAGCCGACTGTCGGAAATTGGGGGTTCAAGGAGCGGCCTCGAACTCATTCTGCTCATTTCTGTCAGAACGCTCTCAAACGGTGGACCTGGACAACCATAGGTCTAAACCATTTACCCTTCCCTGTGGTGTACCTCAGGGCTCATCATTAAGCCCAACGCTATTTAATATTTATGTGATCTCCATGGCCACCCTGATTAGATCACATGGCTTTCAAATAAATTCATATTCAGACAACACTCAAATTGTGCTATCAATCGCACATGGTTAGGAGAAGGAAACTTGGGCTCGCTTTCATAACTGCATGAGGGCCATCTCCGGATGGATGGCGGCTAACTGCCTAAAACTCTGGGAAAACAGAGGTCCTTATATTCGGAAATAATACCAATATATGGACGCCAGAATGGTGCCCTGACCAGCTAGGCTTATGCCCATCATCCACCAGGAAAGCAAAAAACCTTGGGGTGATCATGGACAACAGGCTCTCGTATGGCGATCATGTAAGCATGGTGGTCTCAGCCTGCTTCCTTATTCTCAAGATAATGAGGAAAATAACATTCTTTCTACCGGCAAATAGTCTAAGGACAGTGATCACTGCATTGACCCCAGCCATTTGCGGCAGAAACTTAAGTGGTATGTGCCAACCAGAAATCGTCAGTTCAAAGGAGCCAAACTAGTTGTAACGCCTGTGATTAAAAGTGCCAGTTGGGGAGGTAGAAGCTTCATCGCATGCACCTCCAAGGCATGGAATGAGCTCCCACTTTAACTAAGAGACTCCCCAGATCTTCTACGTTTTAGAAGGGGGCTTAAAACTTGACTCTTCACTCAGTAATGTGTCCCGCTCACCGATTCCTAACAGGCATGCGCAGCACCAGTACACCCCAGGGTAACCGTGCGCTATGTAAGCTCCATTAACATAACATAACATAACATAAGAATGTTAGCTTTTTTTTACAGTCCAAGCAAAAGGTGCCTATTCTTTGGAGCTCCAGGGGCTTCTCTGGGAAACTCTGATCAACATCTGCAGGAATAGGCTTCCGTGAATTAATCGGAGTTGCACCTGAAGTTGATGCATCTTCTTCAGCACGCTCTTTCTGGACTCTGATCAAGTGCTTGTTATGGTATGTTTTCTGGTGAGTCAACATACTTGTTTTCCCACAGGAGTATTTGTTTGATGTACCCCTGGACAGCGTCTTCTGCATAATGAGCACTTCACATGCTTCACCACTTTCTTCTTTTCTCTAGAGGCAATTGTAAACAATTCCCAGGCAATAGACTGCTGCTTCACTGGGAGTTCCTCATCAGATGAATTGTGCTCCTCGGAGTGGGCCTCCTGCTGTCCACTAACACCAGAGGCCATTTTATTTTAAAAACCATTCCCCAAAAAATGTAAAATGATATCCTAATATTGGAATCAGTAGGTGCTGCAAGAAGTACATATAAAGAAAAGAAAACTAGTTGGGGGGACTTCCTTTCTAGAATAATAAAAAGTGTCTTGCCCAATAAAAACCCTTTATTTTATAGTCATGTGATATTCGTGAATGCCGACATCTCTGTGAATGCTGAGATAGTCGCAAAAATGGTAAATGGAATTAAACAGTGTTGAACTTAAAATTACTTATGAAAATATCACTTTACATGTTATGTACACAGAACTTTTCACAACTAATTTGCTAATATAAAAAAGTTTAAAAAAGAAAAGAAACACCTTTTGGGCACATCTGTTTCTTGATAACAAAGAAAATGATGCTGTTTTCTTAATTGCTAAGAGAATCAGGACATCTCCACCAAACAAAGAAGCACTTGCTTCATATAGTTAGGAGAAAGTGCCATTGTTTGGTGGATATTCACCTCTTTGTAGTCTCATTGTCTTCTGTATAGCAGGATTCATGTTATCACAGATTTCTAGATGAAGACACACGAGGAACTATAACAATGCCGAAACAAGGAAAAGATCACAGGAGACATTTCTTTCTGATCCATTATGCAGCTATATTGTAGAATATGCACCTGTGTTTACCAAACAAGACATTGCTTACTAATTAACCAGTATATCCAGCTGGGTAGATATTGTGTACAAAATTCTAAACTCTTGTTGGATAAGTGGGCAGGTGATGTTTCTTTCTGGCCCTGATGCTCATTTCACAGAAATTAAATCTCAACGGGGAGCTAATATAAATGTAAACAGAGCTCCTGAGAACGAGGAGGAGCGCATAAAATAAATGCATCAGAAGTGTGGAAGCAAACGTTTTCAGAAGCCAACTAGATGAAGCCAGAAATCACCCCAAAAAACTTTTCGAATTAATTCAACTCCAATCCAATAATCTTTCCATTCTATCACTAACGGTTTCCAGTCCCAAAAAAAATAGTGAGGATTTTGCCTCATTCTTCCCTGAAAAGACAACTAATTTTTAAACTGATCCCTGGACAGCAATTAACCAACTTACAGTCGCATCCTCTATCAATTCTTCCTCCCCTTTCCCCTCAGCCTCCTCCTGCACTAGGACACAGCTCAAAAACAGGGCTTACTGGAGCCAATTCACAACCTTCGATGAATGCGCCATACTCAACATTCTTAACACTGAAACCCTCAAACCCCTTCAGTGATCCCATACCTTCAAATTTCTTCAATGAGATGAAGAGGCCCATAGTCCCACTCTGGACCAGGTAAACACCTCTCTATTGCAAGGTGTGATCACGGGTTGCCTAAAGGCAGAGCAGGTTACACCCATGCTCACAAATCCCACTGCGGATCATGAGGACATTCATAAATCCCAGCCCATCACTAACATTCCAACTCTATCACAGCTCCTTGAGAAATGTGTACATGTCCAACTATGTAACCAAATAGAGAAATTCCTCCTAGTAGATCAATTCCAATCAGGGTCACAGCACTGAAACTGCCCTTACTCACATATTGATGACACGCTAACAATACTTGATCAGAGCAAATCCTGCTTTCTAATCCTCCCTGAACTCTCATCAGTGTTTGATACTGTCAAACATGACAACCTCTTTGACCTACTGAAACGCTGGATGGGACTATCAGGCTCAGTGTAATCTGGCCCTCCCCTCATTTCTGCACAACAGAACGCAAAGAATTAAAATTAATCAGTCCCTTTCTAATTCCACTCCGTTCACACTTGAGGGCCAATGGCGTTGCAGCGGGCACAATGTCATTTGTTTTATTTCATTACTTACCTCTGTTCGGCCGTATGCTGGAGTTTACTACCCCCCCACCCTGCCCCTACCCACCCCACCCTACAGCCCACAGCACTCCCTCGTTGAGCCGGTACTGGTCTGCCTTTAAAGCCTTAGTAATTTCCACGTTGGAGTATGGTAGTGCAACACATTGCGGTCTACCTACCTACAAATTGGCTCTGCTTAGGGCCTCGCTGAACTCAGCTGCAAGGCTCAGCATAGGATCCAAAAGACGTAATCACATCTGCTGGATTTGAATTCCTTAAACTGCCTTCCATATGAGGCCAGGATACAACAGAAAATTACCTGCATAACACACAGAGCACATCAGTTCAATACACCTCTGTTCCTCGCTCAAAAACTGGAACTATCTGGTGGTTACAGATCCACTAGGAGCTCCTGCTGCTGAAACCACAAAAAATGTAAGAAAGAAAAATTATGACCGTGCCTTCTTGGATATTACTCCAAGAATATGGAACTGCCTTCCTCCTGAAACCAGACTGAATCCCTCAACAGTGTCTTTCAAAAATGAAGTGAAAGCTCTACTGATGAATACTTTTCCGAACAGAAATTCACCGTTGTCAATTGTCTTGTCTGCCTGGTTCTGTACGGGCTTCTAATCCTGTATCGTTCCTGAACATATTTTTGTATTCAACAACCATGTTTTATTGCCTATCTATGCTCTTATATATAGACTTTTCGGTTTTGTGATATTTCGGTCCCTTCCACCAGCTAGAAGGTGTGCCTGCCTGTTTCTTTCACAAGCATGTTGTTTTTTGGCCCTACTTATCTCCCTCTCATTTGTTCCTGACTATTTGTAAAGTACTCTGATAACCTCTTGGGTCATGTTTGCGCTATAATACACTCCATAAATAAATAAAATAAGATGCTGACCTGCAGAGCTCATTGAAGAACTGAGTTATTGTGAAATATATTTTTGTACTGCAAAATGTTCTGAATTAAGTTTGTACTAGAAGAGTGCTGCATATTCTTGAATACCAGCATTTGATCTTACCTAATAAGTCAAGAGGTAACAAGATAGTTTCATATCCATAAAGTGTTTGGAAGTGCGGATACTTGAGTTCAATATTCAAATCAAACAGCTTTCTCCTCATATCTCGAAAAGACTCTAGATCTACCAATGAGAACTGATTAACAGGTCTCTTGAGCTGTAAACCTTTCTCTGTCGTTGAATAGGAATGGAATACACTAAATCAAAAATATAGATGATCTTGCACATCTACTTATTTTGAAGAATTACATATGCTATATTTGGCAACTTACCATTTTGGCACTTAATGCACAATATCTGTTAGGAGAAAATACTCCAGCTTAAT
Organism: Lissotriton vulgaris; assembly: GCF_964263255.1. Classification (NCBI taxonomy): domain Eukaryota; kingdom Metazoa; phylum Chordata; class Amphibia; order Caudata; family Salamandridae; genus Lissotriton; species Lissotriton vulgaris. The sequence continues at coordinate 959,204,335 of NC_141693.1, read as the reverse complement.
TTCACATACTGTTAAACTCAGTTCATCATAAAAGTACCTGGCAGCAACTATTGAAACAATACCAATTCTGTGATTAATAATAGTTATATTCACTGGTGAACTGAGTTCATTTATAAAGTGCCTAGCAGTATCTAGTGAACCTGTGGGGCCTGGCCCTCTATGCAGGGTCACCCCAGATTTTGCCTTCCTCTGCCTTACTTTATAAAGCCCATTTTTGTTAGCTTTTAGGACTTTGTGCACTTTGTCTCTGCTGACCAGTGCTACCTTTCTTGTGCTTTCATACTAAATGTTTAAAATTGGACTCCACCTAATTGAGATATTTAATTAAAAATACGGCCCTAGTACGTGGTATAACATGTACCAAGGGCCTGTAAATTTAATCCATCTAGTAAACAGCAGCACTCCTTGTGCCACCCATTAAAGTAGCCTTTTAAACATGTCTCAGGTCAGCCACTGCAGCCTGTTGTGCAGTTTTAAACTACCATTTCAACCTTGCAAAATAAACATCTTGCAATGCCTAAACCTTCCTTTTTTATACGTTATACCTATGGAAGGCTGCACAGGCTTATAGGGCAAGGCGCATAGTATTTAAGAAGAAGGACAGGTGGGCTTCATGTTTTATATATCCTGGAAGTGAATAGCGCCTAAAATCGTTTTTCACTGTTGTAAGGCCTATCTCTCTCATAGACTTTCCCTAGGTAACATTATCACACTTAATAATTGCTAGCTGCAGATTGTGATGAGATAGAGATATGATTTATGCTTATTTACACTATTTTCAATAATGATTAAAAAAAATCTGCATCTCTGGTTCTGCCGATTAGATTTTGTTCATTTTAATTTCTGATTTCTTGTGGTGTATTTTCACTTTATTATTGTTTGTATGCTGCATATATACATTACACATTGCCTCTAAGTTAAGCCAAACTGCTTTTGTGCCAAGCTACCAGAGGGTTCAGTACATAATAATTTAGTGACTTTTATGGTTCACCCTGACAAGGACTGTGATTGTTGCCCAGCCTCCTGGGGAATCCCCAGACCCTGTCATCTCAAACCAGACAGTCAATTCACAAACAGGCCAAGGCACACAGAAAGGTCAGACAAAAGAACAGCAACTTTCTAAAAGTGCTATTTTCAAACACAGTAGTTATAAACCACCTTTCCTAAAAGATGTGTTATCAAATTCTGAGTTCAGGGATACCAGACTTTTATGTCCTATCTTGCTCTTATGGGAATATATGCTGGTGGCCACTGTGGCCAGCATCCCCCATGATAGCCTATGGAGCAAGATAGCTTTGCAGCAGTGAAAAACAAAAATGGCTGTAATTCACTACCAGAGCATGTCACCTGCACAAGTTCATGCTCTACCTTTCACATACACTGCACCCTGTCCAAGGGGGTACCTTGGGCCTTCCATAGGGGTGATCAATGTGCACAGAAAGGGAAGGGTTAGGCCTGGTCAGTGAGGACACTGACCAGGAGGACATGGCAGTTCACAAACTTCACACAGGCACTGTTGTGGCAGGCTTGAGACACCATTTTAGGGCTACTCATGTGGGTGGCATAATCAGTGCTGCAGGCCCACTAGTAGCATTTGTCATCACAGCCCTGGCACACCCAGTGCACTTTACTAGGGACTTCTTGGTGATACAAATATGCCTTTCATGTATATCTAATCGCAATAACAATGTATACAGGGAGCACGTACACTCTGGCACCGGTCAGCAGTGGCAGATTGTCCAAAGCATCTAAACCAGCAAAAATGAAATCCAGCACAGCATCAAAAATACAGGAGGTAGGGGCAAAAAGATAGGGGGAAACCACACCAAGGAAGCCAGGTCTAACATTGAGATAATCTCTAAAGTGCAGTGCAGAAAATTGTGAAAGGAATGTGACTTAAAAGGATAAACCACAGAGATGGAGCACTACCCTTTTTGATACTATTGCTAACAATCAAGTATTTTTAACAATATGCTCGGTCTTGTTTTGGATATATAATACACAGAGATAATGTGATATATCGATGTTGTTTCCATAAATTAGTTTCGTTGGATTTATTTCCTATAGAGCGGGCCCTCTAAAATAACTTGAGATGGTGACGACAGAGGTGAGGTTTACTACTTGAGAAGTAATGGTAAGCCCTTTTCAATAAAGTTTTTTCAATAAAAGTTTTTTATCTAGGTATGATGACATTGGAAAGCTATAAGACACAGAGAGATGTTCATTTATCATTTTTTCATAGATGCAGTTGAGACATCATGCTTGCATCAAGGATTAGAATACGAATACAACAGAACTAATACTGTATGTATGACTTCTTTATTGTTTTTGCAGTGACAACGGTTGTTGCAGGTCCTGAAGAAAGCCAGGGAGATTAATCCTAGTGGCTGAAACATGTCGACCGCTGAAACAGTGAATAATTCCTAACTGTTTCCTATCTTTTTTCACTTTTACATTGTTTTTAATAGGAAAACACACTAGAGATTGGTAGTAATAGTATCAAAAAGGGTATTACTCCATCTCAGTGGTTTATCCTTTTTAGTCACATTCCTTTCATAGTTTTTTGCACTGCACTTTAAAGATTATCTCAATCACCTATTCTCTAAGCAAGTCCCATCTTATTTTTCCTTTTCTAAGAACTGCACAGAAGGATACAACTTTTTCTCCCTTTACCTTCTGATAATCGAAAGGGTCAGGACCGAGACCGCCCTCATTGCCGCCACCGACGACATCAGAACCCTGATCGACAACGGGGAAACAGCAGCCCTCATCCTCCTGGACCTCTCCGCAGCATTCAACACCGTCTGCCACCGCACCCTAGTGAAGCACCTCAGCAACGTTGGAATCCGAGAGAAAGCGCTGGAATGGATCATCGTGTTCCTCACCCGAAGAACCCAGAGAGTCCGCCTCCCTCCGTTCAGATCCGAGGCCACCGAAGTCATCTGCGGCGTACCACAAGGATCTTCACTCAGCCCAACCATCTTCGACGTCTACATGAGCCCCCTCGCTGCCATCGCACGCCAGCACAACCTCAACATCATCTCCTACGCCGACGACACCCAGCTCATCCTCTCCCTCACCAACGACCCCACCACCGCCAGAGCCAACCTACACAAAGGGATGAAAGACGTCGCCGACTGGATGAGAAACAGCCGCCTTAAACTGAACTCAGACAAGACGGAAGTCCTCATCCTGGGATTATCACCCTCCGCCTGGGACGACTCCTGGTGGCCCCGGGCCCTGGGCACCGCTCCCAAACCAACGGACCACGCACGAAACCTGGGCTTCATCCTGGACTCCTCCCTGTCAATGACCAGACAAGTCAACGCCGTCTCATCCTCGCGCTTCAACACCCTGCGCATGCTCTGCAAGATCTTCAGATGGATCCCCATGGAAACCAGGAAGACCGTCACCCAGGCACTCGTCACCAGCCGACTAGACTACGGGAACACCCTCTACGCGGGAACCACAGTCAAACTTCAAAAAAGACTCCAATGCATCCAGAACGCCTCCGCATGACTCATCCTCGACATTCCCCGACACAGCCACATCACCGGACACCTGATAGACCTGCACTGGCTTCCAGTCAGCAAGAGAACCACGTTCAGACTCCTCACCCTCGCACGCAAGGCACTCCACAACCTGGGCCCCAAGTACCTCAACGACCGCATGACCTTCTACACGCCCACCCGCCAGCTACGATCGACCAGCCACGCACTCGCCACCGTACCACGCATCTGCAGAGCCACCGCCGGAGGAATATCCTTCTCCTACCTGGCAGCCAAGACTTGGAACTCCCTCCCCACCCACCTTCGGTGAACCCAAGACCATCTCTCCTTCAGGAAACAGCTCAAGACCTAGCTGTTCGAGCAGTAACCTACCCCTCCCCCAGCGCCTTGAGACCCTCCCGGGTGAGTAGCACGCTATACAAATACCATGATTGATTGATTGACTCGCCTACAGCAGTTGGGGATTGGTGGCACAGCCCTGGCATGGATTAAATCTTTCCTCTCAGGGAGATCCCAAAGGGTACTTCTTCGTCCCTTTGAATCAGAGGATAAACCCCTTATGTGCGGTGTGCCTCAGGGCTCGGCCTTAAGCCCTCTTTTGTTTAACGTGTATTTAGGCCCGCTTGCCAGGGTAGTTGAGTCATGGGGGGTCAGGGTGGTCTCATACGCTGATGATACTCAGCTTGTCTTTTCCTTTAGAGACCACTCATACTCCCATTTTTCCAACTTTCGCAACTGCCTTGGCAACATCTGCGCATGGATGGCTTCTAATCACTTGGCCCTAAATACGGATAAAACGGAGGTGCTCTTTTTTAGCCAGAAATCAGCCCCCCCGCCGCCTTGTGGTGGCCTACTGTCTTGAACCCCCCTCCCAATCCAGTACAGTCAGCCCGCAATCTCGGCTTCCTTTTCGACAACGCCATGTCCTGCAAAGCTCAGGTCAACAGAGTTACCGCGGCCTGCTTTGGTAAGCTGTGCATGATTAGGAAGATCTTTCCCTATCTCCCCCAGACGTCCCGCAAAACGATTGTCCATGCTCTCATTACGGCACATCTGGACTATGCCAACAGCTTATACGCCGGTGCCCCCCTCTATCTTATTGACCGATTGCAAATTGTTCAGAATGCAGCAGCTAGACTTATTGGAAACATCCCTACCCGCAATTCGGTCACAGCATACCGGAATGACCTTCACTGGCTTCCCATCGCCCGACGCATTCAATTCAAAATCTTGATCCTTGCCTTTCGGGCTATTCATGGAATTGGCCCGGCTTACCTGAGTAAAAGACTCAAATTATCTATATCAGAAAGACATCTGAGATCTAACAGCCTCCGTCTATTGGTGGTTCCCAGATTTAGGCTCACCAGGAGTGGCGGCAGAACGTTCGGTGTGACGGCGGCCAAGTACTGGAATAGCCTTCCTCTGGACCTTAGGTTCATTGAGTCAGAGCAAGTCTTCCGACGCAAACTAAAAACCTGGCTGTTCACCAAACTCTGATTAGGCGAGCCTGTGGCCCTCTGTAGCTTCAGGTTAGGATGGTTTTGAACCTGGTAGCCCCCTCCTGTGATTATCTTGTACTCTCAGCGCCGGGACACCCCCGTCGGGGGTAGCCGCGCGCTTTATAAGCTTCTTAAATAAAATAAATAAAAATAAATAAATTGATCAGGAGAGGGTTGTTTGGGATTGTGTATTGATGGGACACCAGTTATCCTTAGATGGTGTTAAGTACAATTTCTCTGTTTCTTCTTTGCTTTCCTTGCCCTACTGAATACTTAACAGCACTTTGGGCTGTTAGCGCCTCTACACTTGGCTTTAGAGGTCGATTCTTAGTAGTATTTTTCAGGTCATACGGATTTTATATGTTTTGTGATCATTATAATTAGGGGGATTTAATCTGTACAGGACTATAAACTTTCCCTCAGACCCCCCTCCCATTATATTCAGAAAATAGGCTACTCAATCAATGTTGAATTGTAATGCTGAGGGGTATATGGTCACTAAAACCATTAACATAGGTTTCCCAGTCCATCACAGGGATTTTTTGTTGTCAGATACAAGAATAAATTCTATTGTGGTCCCACCCCTCATCTGATAAAGATATAGCAGAACTCCTTTGGGGTCTAACTACCTATTGACAAGAGCTAGATTGTGGCTCACTAAATAACTATTAATGCTGTTGGTGAAATGTGTTTGCTTCCCATCATTGGAGTCCAACTAGCCACAGACTAGTTTTTCTGGTAGAGGGCACAAATGGGCATTAAAATCCCATCATCAGTAAATTTAAGTGTCATATCTCCCTTTAACACATAATACTCTTAGCTCTTTGTCTGTCCATCTTTTATCTTGGTTGAAAAGTTTACACTAGTAATTTTGACCAGCCTCTCATCCATCTTTATCTCTAGCCCAATAAGTTGGTAATGGGGGAATCAGGATACCTAAAAGCACTTTCTGCTTAAGGTTCACATGAAGGAAGGTTTGAAGGCCCCTCTTAGGGTATCCAGTCATGGCAGGTTGTACGGGCATATGATAGGTAGCAAAGCCATTTAAAAACGGGGTAAGGCTAGCCCAATTATCCAGAAAGAGATTCCACTCCTCCGGTAGGAGCGCTTCCTAGTACTGTGCATATACTCTCCCCTGAGTGTGTAATCGGTAAGTATTGGTGAAATTTGCGAATTCACGCGAAATCGAATTCGCAATCTGCAAAATCCGCGAATTCGTGTGAATTTGCGGATTTTAGTTTTTTTGCGCGTTTGCAGGGTTTTTTGCGTGTTCGCTGGGTTTTTTGCGTGTTCGTGGGGCTTTATGCGAGTTTGCGGGCCGCTTGCATGGCGAAGTTACCCATGCACTCGTGTATGGGCACAGCACCCTCTGGTTCACCACTGCCACCCTCTGGTTCATCACTGCCAACCTCTGGTTCAGCACTGCCACCCTCTGGTTCACCCCTGCCACCCTCTGGTTCACCCCTGCTACCCTATGGTTCACCCCTGCCACCCTCTGGTTCACCACTACCACCCTCTAGTTCACCCCTGCCACCCTCTGGTACAGCACTGTCACCCTCTGGTTCACCACTGCCACCCTCTGGTTCACGACTGCCACCCTCTGGTACAGCACTGTCACCCTCTGGTTCACCACTGCCACCCTATGGTTCACGACTGCCACCCTATGGTTCATCACAGCACCTCTGGTTCACCACTGCCACCCTCTGGTTAACCACTGTCACCCTCTGTTCAGCACTGCCACCCTCTGGTTCACCACTGCCACCCTCTGGTTCACCCCTGCCACCCTCTGGTTCACCACTGCCACCCTCTGGTTCATGACAGCACCCTCTAGTTCACCCCTGCCACCCTCTGGTACAGCACTGACACCCTCTGGTTCACCACTGCCACCCTCTGGTTCATGACTGCCATCCTCTGGTTCTTCATAGCACCTCTGGTTCACCACTGCCACCCTCTGGTTAACCACTGTCACCCTCTGGTTCAGCACTGCCACCCTCTGGTTCACCCATGCCACCCTCTGGTTCACCACTGCCACCCTCTGGTTCACCCCTGCCACCATCTGGTTCATCACTGCCACACTCTGGTTCACCCCTGCCACCCTCTGGTTCAGCACTGTCACCCTCTGGTTCACCCCTGCCACCCTCTGGTTCATCACTGTCACCCTCTGGTTCATCACCGCCACCCTCTGGTTCACCACTCCCACCCTCTACCAAGACCTTTTGTGACACAGCGGCAGCACAAAAGATGCTCCATGGTGCTGGGTATTAACAACGTGACGCATCTGAGAGATGCGGTACAAAAGGGGGTGGTGATGGACGGAGCATCTGAATCAATCAAACACTCACACATAGTCAAAAGATCTGGGTTTAATCCATCACTGTTCTTTAGCCCACTCTGCCACACCAGTTCAGACATGGCTATATGCAAATCAGTCTGACCCTGTGCCTCATGGGAACAGTCCAGCCTGAACTGCCAAGCCATGTCTTCCCTGGACCGGACACAAGCTTCAGAGGACCGGTTTCTGGCATTCCAGCCGTCTTCAGCCCGGCTTGCTTGAATCCAGTGGCAAAGTGAGCAAGGGACTCACGTCTGAGCATACCCTGCCACACTTATGGCGGCCAAAAGCGGTACAAAAGGGGGTGGTGATGGACGGAGCATCTGAATCAATCAAACACTCACACCCAGTCAAAAGATCTGGGTTTAATCCATCACCGTTCTTTAGCCCACTCTGCCACCCCAGTTCTGAGAGATGCATCATGTTGTAAAAGCCTGCGCCATCAGGAGGCGTTCTGGCACAGGGGAGGGCGTTCCGGCGCAGGAACGCCTCCTAAAAGTGGCTGAGTGAAATCTACAAGAATTCACTCAGTCACTTTTAGGCCAATGCTGCGTCAAAACCCTGCGGCTGCTTGAAGCAGGCGCAAGGCTTGATGCAGCATTGGGGAGATAGGGCCCCCCAGAGCATTGCTGGAGCTGCGTCGCAAGTGCGATGCAGCTCCAGCAATGCGCTGCTTTTACGGCACAGATGCATGACGCATCTGTGCCGTTTTTGCCACATGGTGCGCTGCATTGTAAATGCGGCACACCATGGGTGGCAGAGCTGCGGCGCACAATAAATGTGCATCCCTGGGGATGCGCCAGTTATTGTAAATCTGCCCCTATACATTTAGCCAACGAGGGAGCACTTACTGATTAGACAGTAGAAAGTACTCCAGTTGAGTAGAGGTATTGCACAAAAAAGGTATGGCAGCCCATGTCGAGGTCCAAGGTGAGAGTCACAGAGTGTGTCGGGGGACAGTGGAAGGTGATATTCTGGGACATGATGCTCGGCCCAGAACATAGTAGAAACTGGCCATATGGCATAGAGGAATGCTACCACTTTCTTCTTTGCAATAGAGCAGATTCATCCTCATCTTTGTTCTCTGATGTGTCATGTCCCTCACATGTGGTTGGTGATAGATTGGTTGCAGCACTGTGAGGCACTGACACATCCGGGGGCGGAGATGTGGATGTAGAAGCTGCAGCAGAAGCCTTCATCTGCGCCAGACCTTGCTGCAGCAATGCGGAGATGATGATCTGCAGGGCATGGAGGATTCCAGCTACATCTCGCTGGTGTATTTTTTCTGCCTGTATCTGCTCCATGTTCTCCATTATCCTCAAAATGTGGCCCAACTCCTGGCTGCCATCGCTGTTGTCACTCTGACTGGATGGACAGCGATGTCGGCCATGTAGTGTGCATGTGTTTGTTGCGAGATTAGTTATGTGTGAGGAGGGCCCACTTTAGGCGCATTGACTACTAAGGCCTACTTGCTGATCAATGTGTGCTGCACTACTCTGTACACATGTGCATCCAGGTAGCTTTGTATATTGTGATTTGTCTTGTGTGCATTGCTTACTGCCCTCCTGTTGACTGACCCATTGTGAATATGGTGTTGCATGAGTTTATATTGTTGTTGTTGCTGGCTGGACAGAGAATGTCAATAACCATTGCCCTCAACGTTGACCCCACGTGTGATGTGTAAGTGGCCCTGGATTAGATGGATGAGGATTTCCAATGCATATTTGTGGTGCTCAGGCGTTGTCACCACCACCCTGCCAACAGATGCAAATGGCAGGGTGATGTGCGTTTGTGTATGTGCCACGCTGCTGGTCACATGGATGGTAGATGCTGTCCTGGTTACGAATATTCAATGCATGGATTTGCGTGTAGGTGATAAAAACCATGACTGATTATTTGTTCACTGACACAGTTGACTTAACAAACAGATAAGTTTACATGCACATAATGGTGTCATGGGCAACTAACACCAGGACTCCTGTGGAATGTTGTTTTCTGTATGGCAGATGTGTACACTTGGGAGTGGAGGTATGCAATTCGACCTAGGGGGTGTGTGTGCCATTTGGCTGTTTGTCATTATTTGTTGCAACTTTGCTATCCTTGCTTGTTGTCATACTTTGGCTATCTTACTTCTTTAAAGGGACATTGCATTTCTGAGCGTCTGGCACACAGTACAGATATGGTTGACACATTCCTGATATTCATTGTCCCCGCCCTGTAGTGTTGTAGGTATAGCCCCCCCTGCTCATCGTATTACATCACTTTTTGAGTGAAGTCTGTTGTTTGTGTGCATTGTGGGATATGCACGTTTGAGCCATTAGGCTGCATGATCAGTTTGTTGTGACATTGCATGTGTTTCTAGTATGCAGACTCACTAAATGGTTTCTGTTAGACCTGGCATCTTTGGCGTGGTTACCCCCATCTTTTTGCCTCTACATCCTGTATTTTTTGATGCTGTGCTGGATTTCGTTTTTGCTGGTTTAGATGCTTTAGACACTCTGCCAATGCTGATCAGTGCCAGAGTGTAAGTGCTCCTGGTGTAAATTGTTTTTATGATTGGAAATACATGATTGACATATTTGTATCACCATGAAGTCCCTAGTAAAGTTCACTGGGTGTGCCAGGGCTGGTGATGACAAATGCTGCTAGTGGGCCTGGAGCATGGATTGTGCCACCCACATGAGTAGCCCTAAAACGGTGTCTCAGGCCTGCCACCGCAGTGCCTGTGTGCAGTCTGTGAACTGCCATGTCCTCCTGATCAGTCTCCCCACTGACCGGGCCTAACCCTTCTCTTTCTGTGCACATTGGTCACCCCTATGGAAGGCCCAAGGTACCCCCTTGGCCAGGGTGCAGTGTATGTGAAAGGCAGAGCATGTACGTGTGCAGGTGGCATGCTCAGGTAGTAAATTACAGCCATTTTCGTTTTTCACTGCTGCAAGGCTATCTTGCTCCATAGGCTATCATGGGGAGGCTGGCTACAGCGGCTACCAGCAGATATTCCCATAGGAACAAGATAGGACATAAAAGTCTGGTATCCCTGAACTCAGAATTTAATAACACATCTTTTAGGAAAGGTTGTTTTCAAATCCTGTGTTTGAGAACAGCACTTTTAGAAAGTTGCTGTTCTCTTGTTTGACCTTTCTGTGTGCCTTGGCCTGTTTGTGTATTGACTGTATGGTTTGAGAGTGACAGGGGCTGGGGATTCCCCAGGAGGCTGGCTGAGTCAGCCCTCGGCTGAATGACTGCATTTGCAACTTGAGTGGTGGGAGAAGATAGCACCTGGGCCTGAATAGGGCTGTGCCTGCCTTCCACAATGCTGGCTCCGCCTCCTGCTGGGTGGCTGACGACCCTGCCCCTCACTCTGAAAGGAAAGGAGAAGGCGGAAAAACAAAGTGCTCAAGGAACACCCAGAACTGGTTCAGACTGGGCTCAGGGCCCACTTGCACAAGGAGAACAAAGACTTTTAGGAGTATAAGTACAGGACCCCTGACAACAGAAAATTAGATCATCCTGGAATCAAGAAGGAACCTCTGCCAAGGAGAAAGCAGAATCTGAAGAAGGAAGACTGTCCTGCTGTTGCTTTGCTGGACTGACCTGCTGTTGCTTTGCTGCCAAGGAGAGGGGAAGGACTTTGCTGTTGTGCTGTGTCCCCTGTCTTGAAGGAATCTCCAAGGGCCTGTGAAGAGCTGGCGCCCTGTTTTTGAAGTTCCAGGAACAAAAGGACTTCACCCCCAGCTTCCCTGAACTCTGCTGAGAGAGTGCTGTCCTTCCTAGAGTGTTTGGGCCAGTCGTGGTGCCTCTGGAAGTTGTACCTGTGCTCGGAAGCTGAAAACTAAGATTGAGAGACTTTTGCAAATGAAAAGTTATCACATCGCTCGCTGCTGAGCGCATCCCCGACAGTGCGAATAAATCCCCGCCGCTACGGAGGTCGAGATCGTCGCAGCGCCTGTTGCTGCTGCCTAAGATGATGCATCCTTCGATTGCGGGAAGATCACCATCGCTGCGAGTGTGGTTGCAGAGCCTGTCGTCGCTGGGTGAGAACACACACCGCTTGCTTGCGGACCGCATCATGTCGCTGCGAACATTGTCTCAGATCATCGCATCGAGGAGCTGTGAGAGAGAGATCGCCACTGGATCGCGCATCGTCGCCCCGGAGATCATCGCAGCCCCTATGAGATCATCGCATCGTGCCTTTGCGAGAGCAAACTTCCTACGGAACCTACGCACCGGAATCCATACAAGTGGCCTTCCTCCCCATACAGACCGTATTCATCGCAACACACCCGTAGCTGCTGCGGGGCTGTCACAAACGCATCCCCAAGGTCTCAGGAGCAACGCATCGCTTGTTTTCCACCTCACCAGCTTCTGCTTTTGGAACTTTGTCACAACTAAAGGTACTGTCGACTCAACGTGTCGCAACTGTGAACTTTTCACGCAACTGTGGATTATTTTATCGCAACCTAAAGAACTCTTTTGCAACCATATTCTTGAACTGTGTATGTTGGATTTTTGTCGTTTTGGTCTTGTGTAGTTTAGATTAAATACCTTTATTTTCTAAACTGTTGTGGAGTCAGTTTGTGGTGTTTTCACTGTCTTACTGTGAGTGTTGGTACAAATACTTTACATGTTGCCTTTTGATTAGCCTGGACTGCTCGTGCCAAGCTACCTAGAGGGTGAGCAGGGGTTATCTCAGAGGGTTTCCTCCTTACCCTGACTAGAAGCAAGGGTCCCTATTTGGACAGTGGTACCGACCTTTGCCAACTAGAGACCCCCAGTTCTGACAGTTTCTCACTTGGTGTACACAAAGTGATGGTTCGCCGTGGGATTTTTGCAGGGCAGTGATGTTGGGGGCTGGTGCAGGGCAGGTGAGGGGCAGGGTGGGGGTAGTGGAGTTAGATACACAACGGACTCGAAGTAGGTGAGTAAATAAATCAATTGAACTATTTACCTTGCACTTTGTGCATCTCCAAGTTTTCAATGAAGTAAGTGCAAGGTAAATAGTTAGAATTATTTATTTAATTACCTAAGTCCAGCCCTCCGTGTCTCCTACTCCACTACCCCTTTTCCAGTATGCATTGCTGCTTTCCGGTTGTCTGCAAGTTTCGGCTTGGGCTTGCGCTTAGCATCATGCCAGCGCTTCGTGCAGTCGTCCACTGTCCTCCTCACCTCTCCGACAGCATTCTCCTTTGCCGCAATGGACTGCCATATTGCATTTTTGGTTGCCAATGAAACAGTGGAGCTGACAAAAAGTTGTTGTTGGTGTTCTGTCACCCCTGCAATCAGGACCTGGTTTTCCTTCTGACTGAACTGTGACTTCCTCTTCCTCTTCTCCTTGGCCTTCCCTTGGGTCTCTGGCTGGTCCTCCTGGGTGTTTATGTGGTTGTTGTTGGCCTCTGTACTGGGTCCAGCTTAATCCATGGTTTGTCTCAGTTGTTTCTTCTTTTTTTTGTTTTTGGGCTGCATAGCGGGCTTTTTATAGTGATTTTTCCTGTCTAATGTGAAAAAAGGTGCGCTGACGCTAATTAACATGATGTTCCTGGCCACTAATTGGCCCATCGCCACTTTTTTCACGTTAGTGTGACGATTTTTAACGTCGTGCCGCAAATCATATCGCCAGACATTTCACCCGGTAGGGGAAATTATCGCCTGTTAGCGGCATGTTGTGAATACGACTCTAACACAGCAATAATATCCTGCGGTACACCGCGATAAGAAAACGCACTCTAACTGAGGTTAGCAGTAGTTTTCGTTGGTTGTTGAGAATATCCCCCAAAATGTTTACGTTTACAACATTTACGTAAATTAATGAGATATGCTTGGCCCTCTTATCATTGTTTCACATTTAGTCAGGTCGGTATAATATTTGTTCCGATTTGCCTTTTCTTTTTTGATCATATACATCGAGGACACTGACTTCATAGTGAATTTGAATAATTGTTGGTAGCCCTGGGGAATTTCTGCACACGTTCTGTTGGGAATCCAGCTTTAAGTTTGGGCTGTTTTTATTTCCAATGATGGGGGTAGCTGGTAGTAAAGAGTCTGATCGGCAATTGTTTACTCTAGTCTGCAAATCAGCAACTTGATGTGTTCCTCACATTAGTTTACTGCTAACGGTGTATTCCAAGCCTACGCACGGTTAATGTCAAGAAGATTTCTTAAATATGTTACTTTTCTGTGTCTCACAGTAAGATCGAAGCTACACATCAGTAACCATATCCAAAAGTGAATGTTTACTCTTTTAAAAAAAAAACTAACATTACAGTTCATATAGACCTTAAAAAAAAGAAGTCAATTTAAAGCACAAATAGCCAAACCCCCCCTAAATTAGTGATTTTATCACACTGGAAATATGTATGTGACATTTTGCTCTAAAGCAAGTTTATGAGGCAGTGGAGAAAACACACGAATCAAACCCTTTAAACGAGGACTAGCTCGGCTTGCACTTACTGAAAAAAACGCCTTGTTCAGCCTGGGAGGCCAATCCAAGGAATATCTGAGGTTCTTTATTTCTCAATGATATATCTGGTGAATATGGCACACTTTTGGACAAGATGCCCTTCTTTAATGAATCACTGCAGCACTTTTATCGCTGAACCGAAGTAAATGAGGCCCGCCGTGTCGCATAACAGTGCTGTGTGTGCCTGCATCAGTGAATACCGGAGTTATATGCTCTTTCTGCCGTAAAAAAATATTTACTGGTGATATCAAAACATGCCAGTATATACTGTAGTTACTTATGAAGTATTTTATTGCAGGCACATGAGCGTTATTTGTGTTGGAGAAGAAGAATTTGAAGAGAGACATTTGTTTCCAAGAAAGGCTCGCTATTCATATGTAAAATTTTACGAGGGTTTTAAAGAATGATGCTAAAGAAAACAAAGTTTGCTATTAGAAAACAGCCCTTACTGCCAAGAGCCATAATCTGACACAGATTGAGTTCTGAACAGTAGTCAATTAATGGCTCAGTGCTCATACAATAATGACCTACTAACCTGACGGTGTGCTGCTCTCACATTTGGCTATCCCTGGGGATGCTTCTGTCACAGTGTTATCTATTGCCTGCTTCCCCATCACAGGAAATAAGCCGAGCTGAAATGTATGTGTGCATCAGGCTCCCTAGTCCATTGCACAACAAGCCCAGCAACTGGAGGAACAATAGATTTATAAGTTTATCCTACATTAAACCAAACATGCTCGGCTACACTGTAAATTACTATATAATAAACCAGGTGGTGTGGGATCCTGACTTGGACTGAATATAAAAATCTATCAGCCTGTAAAATACAATAACCATAAATGTGCTCTGTAGCTGATTGCTCAGGTAAACCTACACCTCAAGAAAGATATAGCATACACGGTTGCTCTTCAATCTCCCAAGATAGATTGACTAGAGTGGCGCCCTGGTCAGTTGCTTCAATTTTATCACGCCATTAATATTGCGCTTGTATTTAGGTCAAATTCCATGTTTGTACAGTTTTCGTGTTTTTTGTCTCTCCCTCTGCTGACACCATGTCCTTTGGAACTGCATATTATTATATTTTTTACCTATTTCTGTGAGGTGGTGGTTACTCACCTGAAATGAAAATATAGATAAATAGTGATATTTGTGTATTTTATTATGTGTGGGAGCTTTTTTTGCATAAAATTCAAACGTATAAAAATACATATGTCATGGGAAACTGTGAACTATGGAAAACATTTTATGGCTCACTGTGAAATATTGGTTTCAACATTATAATGACAGCTCCTCAAACCCTTTGCAGTTCTTCGATTTTGTACTAGGATTTTGTAACACGAAGGACCAAATTGTTGTCAGTTTTGGTATAAAAACAAACAGATGCTTAAAAATGAAGAGAACAGTGAGAAAGATTCACAGGAAGCAATCATCTCATCTCAAACAGATAAAAGTCAGATGGAAGGTATGGAGGACTGGTCTTCAGGTGGCTGGTGTGATGATGCAAGGGGTGGGACTTCCGGATCACAGGCAGAGTCTTCAGTGACTGGTCCAAAGCACATCCAAGCAGGAGGAAGCTTAGGCACTTCTGGGGTAGTTTAGGTAGAGGCAGCCAGAAAAAGGAGATGCCAAACAACTATTATTGGCTATATGGCTCCCGCGGCCCCTTTCCTGGTTCCCATTTCTTTGCAGACTAGAAGAAGCTATCCACCCTGGATCATTCCTGCTGTAGTATGGATTGTTTGTTCCCAGTGCATGGTTGACAAAAACGAGCTCGATCCTCCAACACTCCGAGTCTCAAAATGGCATTCTTGGTCTGACCTGGACTTGTCAACGGCTTAAGCTGTGGAGTGTCGGAATGAGATAACTATCATGAGCTACACACCACAGCTCAACACTGTGTTGACCACTGAGCATGATGCTGTAAGCCCATCACAACTGATGTTCGTGGGTTAGATGACAATAAGCATTTATAGTTATTATAGACATCTCAGATGAAACCCTTCTCTCTGCGGCCTAGTGTTTGTTGGCCTTGTTTTACCCTTAATCTCCATTTTTCCCTGAAAAGAGTTATGAAGGCCATTTTTACCATTCCTTTCTTCCGTGGATCGCACAGGGAGGAAGATTGGTGGAATAGCATCTCAGTGCTTGCCTCAAACTTCACAGAATGTGAGAGGTCAGAAAACTATGCCTCAGGTTATCTACATTTTCTGGCCCTTACACTGCACTTCAAATGACCTCACATACTACAATCCTCATGATATGTTCAAAGATGGTAACATCACTAATGACATCTTAAATGATTGATGACATCATTGTGCATGGCAGGTGGCCCAAGTTGTAGTTGCTTAAGGTAATTATCACAGGTGGATTTCAGTGTTTATTTTATTTTAAAATGTTACAGTTTAACATACATCTAAACCTGACTCTCTCTCTCTCTCTCTCTCTCTCTCTCTCTCTCTCTCTCTCTCTCTCTCTCTATATATATATATATATATATATATATATATATATATATATATATATATATATGTATATACTAGCAGTCCGTCCCGACCTTGTCCGGGAGCTTTCAGGCTTCCCCATACCCCTGCCTGCCCCGACATTGCCCATCAGCCCGTGCCCCCGCCCGCCCCGTCCCCCGCCTGCTGCCTGGACCGACCCTCACGTGGCCTGAGTCAATCCCCGTCCCCGTCCCTCGACTTCCCCGACCCCTGCCTGCCCCAACATTGCCTTTTGTAACTCCCCGTTCCCCGCCTGGCCCGACACCCGCCTGCTTACCTCAGCCGCCACTCCTGAGTTAACAGCTCCTCTCCGCTCTGCTCATCACCGCTTGTCCGCCGCCGCTCCTCCCCCGCGCCATGTCCACCTCTCCGCTGGTCTCGAACCACCGCTGGCCTGTCCGCTGCTGTTCACGTGACCGCTCCTCCCCCGCGCCATGTCTGGAGCTCCTCTGACGCTGCTTTGACGCCGCTCCTCGACGTGAGCACGCACGTCGCGGCCAGCGCTACTTTGGGGGGACTACTTTTTTTTAATATACATTTTTTAAATAAGGTTTATTTTTAAAGTTTATATAGCCTAACACCATCTACACACCCTGACGATTTCTACGATGTATCTGGTGTGTAGATTGGCGCAATGGTTCCGGAGTTTACCCACCTCAAAGCCTGAAAGTTTCTCCTTTATTATAGTAGTATAGATATATATATATATATATATGTGTGTGTGTATATAATATATGTCTATATATGTATATATATATATACACACACACTCTTCATTTACTTACATAAACGCACATGTATATAACAAGAGAAAAGTGAGAGAGAGAAGATGAGATCACAGAGGTTGGGTGAAATTTACAAATATATGCAATACTTTTAGTTACTTGTGTAAATTAAAATATGTTCATGGTACCCCTCTTGTAATATAAGTCTTCACTAATATTTCAAATATGATCTGTGTAATCAAGAAATCCACCAATAAATTGAC
Organism: Lissotriton vulgaris; assembly: GCF_964263255.1. NCBI lineage: Eukaryota > Metazoa > Chordata > Amphibia > Caudata > Salamandridae > Lissotriton > Lissotriton vulgaris. The sequence continues at coordinate 959,187,049 of NC_141693.1, read as the reverse complement.
TACTGGGAACCTGGCCTAGTAATTTATCGCCTTTAGGAGGTTTTCAATAAGGAAAGTAGGAGACATTTACATGATTTACAAAGACTGCTTACGGTCATAGTGGGGCAGCTAATTGCTGCACGGCGTGATATCATTACAGCAAAATGCTGGGGGAGGCATGCAGCTTAATTAGGGGCGGATTCCAGATCACAATAATGCAACCAACTTAGTACATTGCTCTACTTATATTCCTCAAAAGTGCTGTAAATTAATTACACTGTCTTTTGCTTGCTGGTTGTATGTCCTAAATTGTAAAACTCGACTAAAATGAATCATTTTGAGACCTCTACGATTCCCAATTTAAGCTGCATTTTAACAGACAGTGTGTAGTTTCAGGCCTCGAGGTGGTGTAAGCGCACAGCTTGTCATATTTCGATCTTTCAGGGCTATTTATATTTGTACTTTTGCTGACATTAATGGGTAGACTATCCACGTGCTCTTTAAATGCGTAGTCCACGGTTGGCATGACAGCATATAAAATGGAAGCATATCATATTTCGTATAATGGTGTGACTTAACCAAACATTTGTCAGATTGTGTGTTATGAAGATTTCATGTCTTTAATATTAAGATATACCTGCATGATGTTTTGAATATGGTTGAAAATATCCAGTTGTAGACGTTATGCCACCATCAAAGGGCTCCTATATAGTAAATTTAAAATGGTCCTGCAATTATTGGGTTACTGTTTGAGGGGGTAAATCCCGTTGCAGGCAGCAGTCAGAATTCTCTTCAGGGTGAAGTCACAAGAAAACCATAATTAACCTGTACTCAGCCTTCCAGATAGCTTGGCAGAGAGCAGGCAGGCTTAACTCAGAGTCAATGTGTAAAGTATTTCTGCTACGTTTCAAACAGTAGCCCAGTGATAACCCACCACAAAAGGATCCTGCATCAGTTTAGAATAATAGATTCATTTTTGATAAATAAAACAGTATTGAAATGACAAAAATCCAATCAGTAGTACCAGAGATATGAAGGCTCAAAGGTTTTAGTAAAAATAGGGCAAAAAAGCACAAAGCAGCAACTGTGGGTATCTGGTCGCGCCGGACCAGTACAAAGTCAAAAGATTAGACCAACCATGATGGAGTATGGCCTAGCCACAGGGACCCAGTTAGACCAACTGAATAGAGTCGTGTAAATCCTGGTTTGGGGGGCGTTGTGAGTATTGGCATCGAAGAAGCGTCACACAGTCGAAGTGATACACTGGTGCCAAGATGCGTCGAGGGTGCAGTGTGAGGTCCTGCACTGTCGAGGATCCAATCGATGAGGGCATGCAATGTGAATTCTGGCATCGAAGATGTGTCCCCCTGTCGGGACGATGCTTCAGTTTGGAGGAGCTGCGAGGCTGCAATGTGGAGTCCATCGTCATTGTTCAGGCTGCTGTCGATGAGGGATGCAAGGGCCTGTGCCGAGGTTGTGTCATGCAGCTGTGGATCTGATGGGCAATGGGCTGCGAGGCGGGTCTTTGTGGCAGTACCAAACCACACAGCAGTGTGATTGTGATGGTTCTACTCAGAGCTGTGCCACACATCAAAGGACCTGCATCAGTTTCACTGGACCCACAGAGGATAGCAGAGCACCTTAGGCCCACTTTCAAGGTTCCCAGACCTGGGTGGCACCACTCAGCATTGTAGCGATGGCTGAGTCCAGGTGCTGGGTTCAAGGCTGCTGGAGTCTTCTGTCCCTGAGGCTGAAGTCAGAAGGCTAACCAACTATTCCTTTGAGTTACTTTGCCATCCTGGGTTCAGGTCCAGTCCGTCTCACCCAGGCAAGAGGGTAGCAGGCAGCATGTCAGTGGAGCAGAGCAGAAGTTCTTCAGAGCAGCAGACCCACACAATGGCAGTCCTGTCAGCAACACAGCAGCCCTTCTTCCTGGTAGAGGATCCACCGGTCTAGAAGAGTACTGGGGAGTTGATGTCTGAGATCCAATATTTATTCTCGGTACCCTTCGACTGGGAGATAGGAAAAGCTTCTAGAAATCCCATTAGAAGTTCCCAGGCATTCTAACTACTGGGAGTATGCAGCCCATTGTCTGGAGGCAGGGCACAGCATATTCACATGGAAGTGGGTCTGGGCCCAGGTCCACCCTCCCATCCTGCCAGTCATTGCCCATCCAGGCACACCCGCGCTCTCTATTGTGTGTGGCTGTTGGGGAGCAATACAGGAAGCCCAAATGTCAGCTGCACCCAGTCATGTGACCCATGGATAGGCTACAGGCACTAAATGGCAGGGAAATGTCAACTTTCTAAAAGTAAAAACAATAATATGTTCTAGCTGTCTCTTTTGAAATAGAATGATTCCAAAGGCAGGGTCCAATAACTTGATTATCTTGCCCCGGTGTTTATTCACTTATATTCCATAATTCATTTAGAGAGATATTACAGTTTGTAACATGTCATTGGTGGACTTCCTTCTTCGTTTTTTACACCCAACTATTATATACATATAACATAAACTACTGTGATAAATATTCAAAGAAAAAGAAAAGAATTCAAAGAAATACAAATACTTGTGACATTACATGTGTGTGTTTTTCAAAACAAGAACTTTTTTAACCAGTCATCTAATCATAAATTGAACCAGTGGAGGCAATGAGTCACTTATTCAAAATGTTGTCTCCTGCTGATGATAACTCGTGGGGATTGCTAACTTATTTTTTAAGTGGGGTTGAGACTTTACCAATGTTCCCACTATTCAGTCCTTTTTCTACAGATTTATTTCCCAAGAGATCATGTTGACGTGTTTCGTACCCCCTTGTAAATAAAGGGGTTCTTCTCAGGATAACGATCCTTTCTGTAAGAATAATGTATGAATCTCTATTAATATCATTTCTCCTTCTTCCCTGCACTCGACATTTGGTGAGTTGTTTGGTCTGCATGTCATAAACACCTTTAGTTATCTTTAGCTCCTATGCTCTTATCTTAATTCTAACCCAAATTCCACTTGGATAGTGTTAGAACTGGGGGTCTCTAGTTGGCAATGGCTTACACCTTTGTCCAAATAGGGACCCTTTCTTCTAGCCAGAGTAAGGGGGCTACACTCCTAAAAGAATCCCTGCTCAACCCTGTGGTAGATTGACATGAGCGAGCAGGAAGGCTTATCTCAGAGGCAGTGCGTAAAGCATTTGAGAACACATACAGTAATACAGTGAAAACACTACAGATGGAAACATCACAGGTTTTTATAAAAATAGGTATTCTTTATATAGACTTAACACAAGACCCAAATGACAAAAATCCACAATACAGTATTAAGAAAATGACTTTATGATGGTAGAAATAACTCAGTTCACTTTAGTTGGTAAATGCAACATGTTTCTCACAAAGTACCTTTGGATTCGTCACGCAAGATAAACAAAAGGTACGCAAAGAAAACAATGTGTCGGTTCCTTGCTTTGGGGTAGGCGATGCGTCTGTTCCTCAGTGCTTGCGCAAAGTAGGCGATGCGTCTGTACCTCACCGGAGAGGAGGTGATGCGACAGTCTTGTGATGCGTCCCGGTTGCGATGCACCAAGATGGTGCCTCGATGCGACGATCCGGGCGGTGCAAAAAGATGGCACCCTTGATGCAATGCGACAACGTGATGGCGATGCGTGCACGCCCGACCGCTGTGCAGAGTTTCTGGAAATTCTGAGCCGTGACAGGCCCTGCAACACGCTTCTCCTGTGATGCGAAGGCGACCTTGGCGGTGGCGACACACTTCTCGAGGGATTGCAATGAGAAACAGCTGCAATGAAGACACACCTCTCGGATGATGCGACGGCGACCCTTGCGGTGACGACACGCTTCTCCGATGATGCGACGGCAACAGCTGGGGATGCGACATGCTTCTTCCCATTGAGTCACGCTTCCTGCTCCCAACAGCATACAGATTTCTGCAGACAAAATTCCCAGCAAGGAAATTCAGGGGAGAGCTGGTGGTGAAGTCCTGCAACCCTGAGACTTCAGCAGGAGACAAGCACAGTTCAAGCCCTTGGAGATTATTCTTCAAGATCATGAAAGTTGCAATAAAAGTCTTTCTCCTTTCCTTGGCAATACAGAAACCACTGCAGGCCAACCCCAGAAAGCAACACACTGCCACAGGGGCAGTCCAACTCCAGCAGATTCTCTGGTTCTTCTCCTTGACAAAAGGTCTGACTTGATGTCCAGAAGTGATCTAAAGTCTTGGGGTCTGGGCCCTAATATGTATACTAGTAAATCCTTTGACCTCTGACGGCAGAGGGCGCCTGTATCTAGCCAGAACCAGTTCTGTGCAGCTTTCTGGCAGGAGGTGGAGACAGCATTGTTGAAAGCAGACCTGGCCCATGTAGCTGAAAGGAAATATCCTCCCCTACTCTGCATTCTGACTGCTCAGGGGAGTGAAAGGAAATCTCCCCCCACTCTCTGTGCAGCCAAGATCCTATTCAGCCCAGCCCTAACTCGTCAGACTGCTGAAGCTCCAGCCCTCCTGTCACTCACAAACCAGACATGCAACACACAACTTAGCTGAGGCAGGCTGGATGGTTAGGTCAGAAAATACCTACTTTCTAAAAGTGGTATTTTCAAACACAGAATGTTAAAACCAATTTTAATAAAATATGTTTTTTTTATCATTCAGAGTTCAGGCATACTAAATTTGTTTGTCTACCGTGTTCCCAGGGTCAGTTAGGATTATAAGATGTTATAATCAAACTGCCCATTCTTGCCTATGGGGACAGGTAGCCTTGCAATAGTGAAAAACGAAAATGGCTGTAATTCACTATCAGGACATGCCACACACACCAGGGCATGTCCTACCTTTTACTTATAATGCACCCCGCCCTTGGGCCTACTTTCTGGGTGGCTAACATGTGGAAAAGGAAGGTTTAGGGATTGGTAAGTGGGTGCACTTACCAAGTGGACATGGCAGTACCAGACTGCCCCCAGGCTCTGCTGTGGCAGGCCTGAGACACACTTTACAAGCTTCTTCTGTGGGTGACACAAACAGTGCTGCAATCCACCAACAGCATTTGATCTACAGACCCTGGGCACACATGGTGCACTGTGCTAGGGTCTGACAAGTAAATAAAATAAGCGATTCATGAAGTCACTAATCCATTACAACAATTTACAATAGGGAGCACTTGCACTGTGGCACTGAATAGCAGTGGCACAGTGCCCAAAGCATCTAAAACCAGCTAAACATATCAAAAACAGAGGAGACAACAGCAAAAAATGGAAGGGAGACTCACACCAATGGTACCTGATCTAACAGATAGGTAATTTGCCAAGTTCTTGTCAGTTGAACTAGGTTATTGGTTTCGTACTTCGCAGGTAGTATGCCAATTTTTTATCAGTGAAAAATGTATTTACATTATGTCATACTTCAACTGATCATTTTGAAATGAGCAGAAGATCAAGTATTGTGCCTTTTTGTTTGTTAATGCACTCAAACATTTTGACATTCATCTCCCATATTTTAATAGTAAAGTATTCACTGCAGTACGGCCCTGTGGTTTATACGAGCGGCTGGTTGTCTTGCAACTTTCTTTAAAAACACAAGGGAGAGCAGCTATGTTTTCATTCCTTCTACATTCAGACAAGTATGTTAATTAGGGAAAGTCTATTTAGCTGTTTCCACGTTTGTTTTCAGACTCACTAATCTTTCTCACTATGTGCATTCTAGCACCTCTTTAATTTAAACGCGTAGCTCTTACCTGCATATGGGTCTGCTGTTCCAACCGCTGCTGCACTGCTCAGCTTTCCCATCCGTTCGGAAGTTAGTTTGATGGACTATTCGGTGTTGACAAGGTTCAAACTTTATTAATCAAGTGCTGTTTTGCATGCAGGTATGGGGAGTTTTTTAGGGCATATTTGTCCCCTAAAACAGACAACCAAAGTCATTCATCTCAACGACTCATTGACATGGACTAAAAAAAAACATACCAACTGTAATACACGTAATTGAATATATTTGATCACCGATCCATGCAAGTTACAATATTGGTATGACAACAAGAACAGTAAAGGTGCGGATCACAGAACACGGAAGCAACGGTTTAAAAAGTCCAACACCAAAATGAGTACACATTTCACCTTACTTGACCACTCCCATGACAGCATTAAATGGACAGTCCTTGAGCCACACCCATCTATGAGACAGGAAACACTGTTTAGAAAAGAACAAAACTGGATTTTTCAACTATGTACACATAGGGACGTCTTAATGATGATATCCCATGGGTTAAATTGAATTTATAATCCGGCTATCTGGTGCCTATGGCCCATAATAGGGGGCATGTGATACAACTGAAAGAGCCATTATATGGCATCAATATTGTGCAACAGAACTATTATTATGGCCCCCCCCACCCATGTTGACAACAAATGTGGATGGATATGTATATATCACCCTGTACGTATGCCCTTTCACATAAGATGAATTCTCTTTCTTGCTCCTTATTTACATTGAAAAAATTATACATACTTCTTGAAAGGACCGTTCTGAAATTTGAAAAATACCCTCCTTCTGAGATGTAAGCACAACAAAGAATATTTAATTTAATTTAGGGATTCAATAGCACTACAGTTTATTCTTCACATTTTGCCTTGATAAATATGTATTTAAGATTGGAACACATAGACATCTGCTTATTATAGACGGCCTCCTTGAGGGTCTCCTCTAGCCCACTTCTGCATAATCCAAAATGGCAGGAGATGTCAGCATTCTAGACGCTGGACGCATGCATGGGCAAGCGTTGGCATAATGCAGAAGTGGAGTAATTTATTTCGACCTCCCTGAGCTCTGGGGAAGGTCCAAAAGAGGACGCTGCTCCAGGCCTACTTAAGTCAAAATGGAACTCTGAGGCATCCGCCACCAGAATCTTAGTAAGAGTAACCCCTTTAATGAATTGTCTCAGTTTAACCCCCTCAGGATGCGATTGCCTCCTGGGGTCTCATCTAGCACTAAAAGAGGGTGAGCTGTACTACTAAGTGTAGCTCTATAAGCTAAATCAACATTTGACTTAATAGAATTTGTTTTACTGAAAATTCTGTGGTGCACTCTGCCCTGTGTGGGCTGCCTTGTGTGAGGTGTTCCACTAAGGGTGATGAATGTGTAAATAATGTTTGACAGATTTTGATTAACTGGGGTGTGCAGCCAATTGTTTAGCGCATGCTTCATGATGTTCCACAAATCATGTGGTAACGTTTTATCCAATAGTTATGTTTTATGTTACATTTGTCATTTTGTGTTCCAGGTGATTTTGTCTGACCAGGTCAAGATAAAATTGCACCTTGTGACCCGATGTTGTGTCTGTTGACTATATCACTTTATCCATTAATCTTAGTCATGAAGTAGTGTAGGTGTATAATACTAGATCCTGAAGAATTGCCATTTGATACTGTGTGGACAGCCAGAGGCAAGAAACATGTTGACCGCATTATACAACCAGTTGACACACCTTACTCAGTAGAGACCATCATATCTTAATTGAGCACCTTGTCTTTTATTTAGGGTAGTGTGCGTTTTTAATTAAAGTTCTGATACTTAGCATCATTGCACCTAATTTAACCCACCTCCAATCACCATACTACACAACACAATAGCGCTGGCACGTAAGAGGATCATGCCCAAATGATGAAGCATGACACCTGTTGGGGTGTGTGAGGGCACTTTCTCCTATTGGAGCTATTTCTTTTAACCTGGAACTCAAGGATCGGTTCCCCTCTCTTGTTTCCCCCCATGATTCTGCCTGTATGATAGGAACTGCACACCCTTAATTGTGTTTTTTAGGGCAACACATGCTGGATATATGTTGTTTTTTCTTACATCATAGCCTTAATTGAGGACAATGTAAATCATCCACAGTTAAGGTCGGGAGAATTCCCACACTACTATGCTTGAGTATATCTTTTGAGGCACGCATTACTATACACTCCAAGTGAATGCTGGTATTCGTAGTTCAAGAAATTATATAATCTTGATAGATAATCGTAACTGATTCTTGATTGCAAATAGTTCAAACTTGTTTGCGTCTATTGTTGGACCACTTGTGTCCATCTTACAAACAAACTGTCTCTGGCTTTTCATTTAGGCTGTGTGTTACTGGGCAAAATTTAAGGATCAAGTATGCTTCTCTTTTTGTAAGGGTTGTTTCAAGATCGCTTCTCCTGGGGTTAGTCTTGATCATACTCAATAAAGTCCACTTCAGGTCTTTTTCAGTGTGTCCTTTCACGATAAAGTGATAGACAATTGGGGCTGATACAAACTTCGTTTTAATTCGGGACCGAAGTTGGACCACTCTGCATTATCTCTTGGTTGTCTCTGCCGACATACATCTTTTTGCAAGGGCAAATTAAGGCATAACTACGTTCTTCATTTTACAATTGGTAAATTCGATGTGTCCCCATTGGACTGCTCCCTGTAAAAATCGAGCCCTCAATTATCGAACTGCAGACTGAACAATTTCCGCACTTGTGGTGGCCCTCTACAGGTTTTGGACTCCATTGAGATCGTAAGTTGTTAGACTTTGTTTGTTGACAGTCACTGCCTCTGATTATTTGATGCCGGATATTCGTATTTTTCTTGAGAGCAAATATTGGTGGCCCCAGACAGCCTTCTGAGTTCTTTATGGGATGCCAGTTATTTCAAATGATTTTTTGAAAGCTATTGGTCTGGGGACAGAAGGTTGAGACACAAACTAATTTCTCCATTGGTTGCTTATCTCTTTTCATAAGTAGATATGCCCTTGCTGTGAATCAGGCACTCTTCATGGAGTGTTTTAGAAATGTGTGGGGATGTTCCCTTTCTTTTAATTCATCCCTCAATGTAGTAGCATGTAACTCATAGTCTTCTTTTATTTTTTTATTTTTTATATGAACCAGTACAAACAAGAGTCAAAACATAAAATACACAATTACAGAAATTTAAAACATACTGACACGATACTGTACAACGATACTAATTGAAAATAGGAAGGACTAAACAAGATTATTATAGGGTAACACAGAGGATTAACAAACATTGCTTAAATGGTATGCTAATATTAGTAATCCGACTGATACCAGCTTTCCAATTAGTAACTGGAAGCCAGATCGCCTCCCCCATTTTCCTTGCTTTAAGACCCCTTGTAGCATATATGGCAGTTTCATAACTAAAAACAGCCAAAAATCGAGCCAGCCACATCTGGAAGCTAGACGGATCAGCATCTTTCAGTCGTGCAGACAAAATGATTCTTAACACAGCTGTACCAATAAATACCATTCTTTCTTCACTTCTTGAAAGATTCAGAGAGTTATCATACCCTATACATAAAGTGTCTCAGACTCAGGAATTTTATGCCCGAATAGTCCCAAAAGTCAGTTATCATACTTTTGATTACAGCAAGCTCACTATAGTTACTAAACATATGAATTAGAGTAGCTGGTCCATGTAGACATCTGGGACACAGATTATTCTCCCTTTTACCCCATGCATATAATTTGGCGGGAGTATAATAAAGACTAAATATAGTTTTAAAGAGCTGTGCCTGAAGATTACTTGATATGAGAAGGTGGTGGGTCAGTTCTAAGCCTCTATCAATATCCACATTGGGATTTCCTAATTTAGCAGCCCAGCTTATTTCAGTTTTTTCCAAATTATCTTGAATTGTAGTCAAAAGGATATCATATAATATTCCAATTCTAATAGTTGATCTATTCATTGCATCGATAATTTCTATTCTTAGCAAACAGATAGTTGATTATTTTTCTTTAAGCTTAGCAAGCACCTGTACACATTTAAGATAATCTCCATTAGCTTATCAGTGTCAGATATGATCAAGCACTCTTACCTGAGTTGAACACCAACCTTACCTGTAAGGTGCTTGATCGGTTTTGCAGAGACGCTATGGACCAATCCCCCAGAACCCTACCTTACAGCCTGTGATTCTTGTACATACACTAGGGTGATGGGTAGCAGTCAGGGAGAGAGGCCGGATCTGACACTACTTGTTTTCTTGTAGTCGACCTGCGATCTACCTGACTGGTCTTCGCGTCCTGGATGTCGTCGTCTAGATGTGTAGATGAAGGATTGTGGCTTTTCTGTTGAAGGTGGTTGGTTTGTCCGCCCCCAGACTTGGTTACCGAATTTTCTTTTCCTTCTCTCGTAGATTTAGACGACTTCTCTGTGAAGGCGCTAAAGTTAAAATCACTTCAAAACCGTTTTTGCTCTTGCTGCTAAAATTTCTTAAATTTACGAACACAAACTCTAACACATCATCTTTTTCTTACACAATCCTCTTTTAACATTACATTGATTCATGTATATCCTAGGCTGTTAATCTGAATACTGAATACAACCAAGATTTATCCAAAAGTTCTAGTTAGCCAGAATGTCCAAAAATTGTCCCATAAATGCTAGCGTTGGGCGCCTTAGCAAAGGAAGTACTTAGCTCTTCATGTCTTGTCTGCCAGAAGAGTTCCAGAGGATGGCTTGAAATGATCGACACCTTCAGCGGTATTCCGGGAGAACTCCGATGCTGATGATGTCTCCAGGATGCTCCGAAGACTAAGCGCCTTCTAGAACCCTGGGTGTGGCTTTTATAACCCAGCCACACCCCAGGACGTTTTAGAACCGCTGTGTGCCACACCCTGAGCCGCCGTACGCTCCGTGAGCAGAGCGATGAATCAGACCTTCATTGCGCACCAGAAAGATGCGTGTCATTTTTTTTAAACGCGCGTCTTTTTTCCTTTCAGCTGCAGTTGCTGTACAATTTACACAAACGTTTTCTAGGCCTGCTGATTCTATACAGTAATATTTCTAATTACTAGTGAAGTACAAATAAATGACAAAGACCCAACGTGAAACAGATCTCTATATATATTAACCCTTTGCATTTTTTCTAGGTACATGGAGTGCTGGTTGCACGGGACAGGGGTGGGTTTCTTTAAGGGATATTCCAAGCTTAAATAGAGCTTGGGAAGATGGTTTCATGACAATCAGCTTTAAATCTGAGAAAGTCGTTACAAATTCTTTACACAAAAAATCATTAAATGTCCTGATTCCCAGCATTTCCCATTTCCTAGATATAACATCAAAATCCAGGCCCATTGTAGCCTTTGAGTGCCAAAGAGGTGTATATCTATTGATTTTTTTTTATAGTATATCGCGTCTGTTTGCCTCAGGAAACGACCCTTAGCTTTCTGCCCAAGTACAAGCTCATATATTGACGGTATTAGGCTAGTATCTGTATTGGTTAAATTATCTGACAAACTAACCAATGGAGCCATTTGTTGAAGAAATGTAGCCCAATAATATAGAATGGTATTAGGAATGGCAAGCCCGCCTCTGTGTTGTGCGGTAGTGAGAGAAGTTTATTGTATCTCCTGATCTTGCCTTGCTGCAATACAAATTTGGACATAATAGAGTTAAATGTTTTTAGTGTCTTAGCATCAATGGCGAGAGGGATCGCTCGAAATAAATTTAAAAACCTGGGTAACACATTCATTTTCAAAAAATTGCCTCTACCTATGATTGATAGGTGAAGACTATTTAGACGATCCAAATAATTTTTAATAGTGACAAGGAGTGGATCAAAGTTAAGATTAGGCATAGATTTAATATTAGGGCTGATAGTGACACCCAGATACGTAGCCTTATTGGCTCTCCTTTGATCCGAAAGAATATTATTATCCGTACATAATATAACTGTCTTCCCCTTATTCAGGGAGTATCCAAAATGATTACCATATTCGAGTGTCAGATTCTCTACTTCATTCATAGCCTCAATCGGATCAGATGTAATAATCGCAATATCATCAGCATATGCCAATACTTTCATCTCGAATTGACCGCAGACAACCGGTTTAATTGCCTGATTCTCCAAAAACTTTAGAATTAAAGGATTTATATAAAGTGCAAATAATAAGGATGAGCAGGGGCACCCCTTCCTGGTGCCCCTGGAGATGTTGATGTAGCCAGATTCTGAACCCATCATCTGCAGTTTTGCCTTGGGGGATAAATACATAGATTTAATGGATTTAATAAATTTGAGGCCAAAATTGTTCCGTGCCAGGACCGCCCATAGGAAGTTCCATGAGACACGATCAAAGGCCTTTTCGGCATCTAGTAGAATCATAGACATCCGGCCCCCCGTAACAGACATGGCATCAAATAAGGTAATAGCCCTACGTGTGTGATCGGTGGTACCCTTGCCAGGGACAAACCCATCCTGCCATGGGGAGACCAGGTGCTCTATGACCCCACTGAGTTGAACTGCCATAACTTTAGCATATAATTTGGAGTCCGAATGAATTAATGAGATGGGGCGATAAGAAGTTAATTGCTCTGGGGATTTACCTTTTTTAGGGAAGACAATTATATTAGTCTCTTTCCATGATTTGGAGGGACCCCGTTCCATTGTATCCCTAAAAATAGATCATGGAGTAAGGGACCAAGTTGAAAACTCAATATTTTGTATAGGTCGAGGGGTATCTTGTCAGGGCCAGCAGCTTTACCCGATGAGAGTGATGACAAAGCTGCCATCACCTCAGCCAATGTAATTTCTTTTTCAAGATCCTCCCAGCCTCTGGGTTATTAAGAAGATTATTAAGATATAAACATGATTCTCTTTCACTCGTAGTTAAGTCCTCTGTATATAATTTCTGCTAGTATTGTTGGAAGGTATAGATAATATCTGGGGTTTGTGTGTAGGTCTGCCCTCTGTCCTGTATAGAACTAATATTGTTAAAAACATTCTTCTGTCTAGTGTGTAATGCAAGCTGCTTGCCAACCCTTTCCCCACTCTCATAAACATCCTTCCTGTGAGCTCTATATGTTTCGGCTGCTTTCTGACTAAGACTCGAGTTGAGTTCTGATTTCAACACTTCTACTTGATACATAGCATGCTTGCCATCTCGGCCCTGCGAAATTTGTATAGTGTGCTCTTCTTCTGCTTTAGCCAGGGCTTGTAACTTTAAATTATATTTCTTGTTTGAGTGTTTTCTAGCCCTACTTTGAAAACTAATTGTTTCTCCCCTAAGAGCAGATTTGAAACAATCCCAGACCATATTCCTTGAAGCACTAAATCGATTGTTGATAACAAATTCTTCAACCCAGTTTTTAATAAAAGTAATATAATCCTTGTTTGCCAAGAGCTTGCGATCAAACGGCCCTGGCCTATGCTGTTTAAATGAGGCTATGACGTTAATTGGAAGAATAAGTGCATTGTGGTCTGAAATGATTTTTGGACATTTACTAATTAAGGATTGTGAGGCTAGATTACTGGAAACAAGCATATAAGCTATCTGAACGTGCTTCTGATGAGGACATGAGAAGTAGGTATACCCCGGATCTTGATGCTTCGTATTATCCCATATGTCGATTAAGCCAAAGCTATCTGACAGTCTTTTAACAGCTTTGTAAACCTTCGGCTGGCGACCAGTATATTTACTCGATTGTAACTTAAATTATATATTAAAATCACTGCATATAATAAGTGGGCCGTGCCATGTAGTGAGCTAAGATTCTAAATGTTGAAAGACTGCGGGATCATCTTGATTAGAACCATAGATAGTACAGATGGTAATACCGAGGGCAAGCTTCACAATTGCCCATCTACCATACGGATCTGAAAGCTGACTTAATACCTCCGGTGCCTGACTTCCGGTTTTCACCTTGCTAAACGTTTGGAGTGCTGCAGAGGGATTTTTGTTCCTCGTTTTCATTCAGTAGTTTGAGCGGCTTGGTTACCTGCTTTACCGAGACTATCCAAAGATACGAGCCTTTCTGTGAAGTCAACACCACCTTTTTTGTAAAACCGTCCTGCCGAGTTGTGTGCGACGAGGAGACGCCTTGGAACTAAAGTGCATTGCCGCGCTGGAAGCCGCGTTCTGTTGCGGCAAGAAAGCGCTTTGACATTATAGCGCATTACCGCGCTGGAAGCTGAGCTGTGTAACGGTTGGGAGACGCCTTGGAACTAAAGCGCATTGCAGCGCTGGGATCCGAGTTCTATTTTCGGCGAGGAAACCCCTTAACATTAAAGCGCATTACCGCGCTGGATGCCGAGTTGTGTAACGGCTGGGAGACGCATTTCACTGTAGTGTTTGGAACACTATTTGTTTTCTACAGCTCTTGAAGGCGCATCCCGAGGGAGCCTATCATACTTGAAGAAAGCACATGGCAGCGCTGTTCTTCAATTAACGTTGTGTACACTGTGAGTTACCACGCATGGAAAACACTGTATGAATCCTAATACAGCCTTCCTTCTTTTTTTGAGATTAAGAGGGGATTAAGGGAGAACTTTGTTGCTGATCTGGAGCTGGCTGTCGTTTTGCTGAGGAGATGAACTCTCGTTGTGCAGCCGTAACTGCAAGAATAAGGCTCCTGTTTATTTCATAGCGCTGTTTGGCAGCGCTTGTGCTTAACTGCTCGTGTTTCCCGCTTCGCGGGAAACACTCGTTACTGTGGGCTTGTTGGCTGACAGGGAGGCTAGGAAACATCTTCGCCCACAAGCCATCTGGGCCTGGAGCACCTCCCCGCCACGCCCCCCTCACCTGGCCCAAATTGCGCTGCAGTACCGCGCATCGCGGGACGCACGCGGGCGGTGCCGGGCTAAGCCCGGGCAAAGGGCGGGCCCTCTGAGCCCTCAGAGACCGAAGTAGGCTGGGCTGGGCCCACTCCTTTTCATTTTACTATAATTATTTTATTTTAAATATTGTGGCACTTTGCATTGTTAGCACAGGTAATGCGTGACCTTAGATAGTATTTATTTTCTGTAGCCATTATACGTGGTTTTGAATTTTGTGGTGCATTACTTTGCCTTAGCCTTGTGTTTTAAATTTTAACGTGTTTTGTATTTATATTTACTGTTTACCTTTCCATTTTTTGTGTAGTGAGAATATAAATATGACCGCCAAAAAGTTGCGATCAGGGAGAATTCTCATGGGAAGAGCGTGTAGTAAGACTAAATCTAATCCTTTACGAAATAAGAATGCACAGCTACCCCTTGTTAAGGGACAATGTCAATTATTTGACTTATGGGAAAAACCCTTAAACATACCGGTGCCAAATGGGGTCGCTTCTCCTATTAAAATTGTATGTGCAGATGTCTGTGTGGTAAATACACTAGGTGTAATTGCTCCCCTGTCGGTGGTTGATTATCATCTCGACTCTAACTCTATTGATATACATCCTCCTACAGAGAATATTCCTAACCCACCTTCTCCCCCAGGGGCTTCTTCTTTAATAGTAGTAAGCCCGCTTCAACCTATCCCTATGGCTTCGACGGGGGCACATTTTGACTTCTAATTCTGTAGGGGGTGTTTTGGCGACTCCTGATGGAAACCCTTCATTTCCAGATATTGATATGGAGCTCTGTAAGAGGTATCTTCCTGACATCCTCTCTGAATCTGTGGGTTCCACTAAAACACCACTAGTTTCAGGTCCATCTGGATTGTTGTTATATAGCAGTACGCCCTCTATGAAGTCTTCTGATATGTATTCTTTGTCTAATCTTTCTAAGAGTCCCGAGTTGGAGCTATCCGGCATTGAGCTTATTAAACCTGATCGGCAGGATAGACCAATTTCTGAGTCAATGATTGCTCTTGAACATTTGTTGTCCTCCATTCTGTCATTACTGGGTAGATTTGTTGGTAGTTCGGATTGTATACTGGAGGCAGTTACACAGATTTTGACGGCCCTGGTGAATAAAAATGTTGAAAAGGGTTGTAGTTTGGCTCCGCAAGTAGGCCCTATTACGCTTTCTTCTCCTAAGGCCCCTTTAGTTGTAGCGAATTCGCCTAAACCTCAACCCTACGTTGGAAATATATTATCAGTGGTTGCTGATGTTAATGTTTTATCTGGGGCAAAGGTAGATCTGTCCCCCACTCCATTACCATCAGCTAACAACAATGCCATTGATGATGATTTAAAAATTGAAGAGCTTGAGGTAATTGAGGGATTGAATGGTACTAATACAAATAAAGAACTTTTTCCCATCTTCCTGCCCGAGGAAAAAATTAAAATGGAGGAAAACAAAAAAGGAAAGTCTAAAATTACCAGAGGGAAAAAGAAGAAACCTGTCCATAGACACAAGCAAAAAAGACATAGAAGAGTTGCCTTTGGCTGTTTGGAGGACTCTCCCTTAAAAGATTTTGAAAATAATTCTCCTATAAAATTGTCTGCTGACTTGGTTGATCCTATAGCTCTGGGATAAAATTGTCCAGTAAAGGAAGTTATTTCCTTGGAGGGTGTGAACCCCGTCCCTGAGGGAGGGGTATCTGCACCTGGAAGTTGTATTGGATTTCCTGGTAGGTCGTTGGTTCCTGCACCAGTGGAAGATGGGAAGATAGCTGTACCCTCTACACTAACCCCTCTTAACCCAGAGGCCCTACCTTTCTTGGTTGATGACGGAGAGTTAAGAAACTCGAACGTAATCCCTAATAAAGAAGGGGTCGATACTCTCATATTGGATTTTTTCCCCTTATTTGATTCTGGTCTAATATTAAATAGATCTATGTTACTCAAATGTTTCGGGGAGCTTGAGGGATTAAAATTATTACAATCTAATGATATTGATCTGGTAACGATCTTGAAAGGTGAGGATAGGATGTATATTAAGGCAAAATTCTATTCTAAATTAATTGTAAACCTTATCCTCCATCAGGCTGAGAACTTTCAATGTAGAGGGATCGATGTTATGCCATTTGTATTAAATAGGAAAGAGGATAATGTAGTCAAAAAATCCTTCCCGTTCTCATCTGGATCAAGTGGGCTTGCCCAGGGCTTCGAGGATTTAAAGATAAGTTTAACTAAAAGTACCCGTCAAGTGACATATAGAATTCCTATCTCTGTGGTCACTAATAGGATCATGGGTGAGGAAAACTGCCAATGGAATTGGTTGCCCCGTGTCCTGACCAGTCAATCCACTTGTCATCCCAAATTATTTTCACACCTTTAGCAGTGGATTGAAGATAATCTCACGGAACGCTGCTGGTTTAAAAAATGACCCGGAGAAACTGTAGTATCTTTCTTCATTTAAGGCCCCTGTAATTTGTTTACAAGAAACATGGTGTGTAGATAAAATGCCAGTAGTAAAAGATTACTTTTGCCTAGAGGGGGGAGCATCACCATCAAAGAGAGGTCATGCTAAGGGTGGTATTGCTTGCTTACTTTCAAATCAAATAAGGTGGAATTTCTCTCACCACCTGGATTCAAGTAAGCTGTTTCAATCAGTAACATTGTTTAGTGCGGACAATGTTGAGAACTTGAAACCCTTAGTAATTATTAACTTCTATATCCCCCTGGAAGCTAGTTTCGATATCATCCTAAAACAGGTTTTTGACTATACAAAGAAAATTATGGATAAAATTCCTGTTCCCCATGTAATATTAGTGGGAGATTTCAACTGTCATGTCTCAAACCTAAGTTTGGAACTTTTCCGAAACAAGTTGAAAGAGGAATCTCTCCATATTCCCCGGGCTGTTTTTCCGGATAAGATTAAAACAAACAAGAGAGGGAAACAGTTTTTAAACGAACTTGTTGAGATGGAGGGGATTATAGTAAACGGAAGATTTTCCAGCTAATTGTACACATAGATCCATTCATGGTGGGTCTATTTTAGATTACGTGGTTATAGATATGAATAGTTTTTATATTCTAAACAACCTATCTATCTTGCAGACTACACTGAGTGATCATAATGTGTTATCGGTATCAGTGTTGATAAATCCGCCTATCACGGATTCTTGGACCCTTAGAGGTGATTCTGTTAATTTTGCCAACAAGACTGGACGTTGCTTTTGGAACTCCACGGCCATTATGGGCCTAGAACCTATTATAGAGAATAAACTAAATGCTTTACAAAATGAGGATAGCTCGTATTTACCCCTCTTTGAAGATTTTTTGAAGGTGGTAACGTCTGTTGCTAGAAAACCCTCTCGACAAAAAAGGAGGAAAATAACTCCTTGTTCTATTTTGTGTCTCAATAGGGAAATAAATAAACTAGTTAGGGAACAATATCTATGCAGATCCCTTGATAGAAACAATAAAATAACCCTTCTGAGAAGAAGGAGGCATAGGGTCAAAATGAAAATAAAAAAGGACAAAGAGGACACAATATGGGTTAGCTTGTGTGAGGCCGCAGTGCGCGGGCAAGCAAGGTTGTTCTGGTCCTTAATTATTGAGGGCTGCGGAACAAGGTCTTTTCCTTCTCCAATTCCCATTGCTGAAGCCATTTGGATTAGTTTTATTTCTAACCTTTACGCGAGCAATGGCTGTTTAAATGCCTCTGGGGACTGTAAAGAAGATAGCTCCCTTATAGATCCTCCCTCTGAGAGGGTTATCGAACTGGCTATAATAGAATTACGCTCCTCTGGTGCAATGAGCCCAGATGAGCTCCCTGTTTTGGTTCTAAAACAGGATCCCAGTTCTTGGAGCAAGATTTTGTTTCCGATATTTAGGTACTGCTTCATGAGCAAAACAGTTCTGCCATCTTGGAAGCGTAGCATTTTGGTGCCGCTGTTCAAGAAGGGCGATAGGAATGTTCCTCAAAACTATCGCCTAATCGCCCTTCTTGATGCAATTGGTAAGGTCTTTTCCAAATGCCTGCTGTACTCAATAAATGAGTGGGTAGTTAATAGTAATATACTGCCCCTTGAACAGACAGGCTTTCGTAAGAGTCATGGTACTCTTGATAATCTTACGGCGTTACAGATAATTACAGATAAATATGTGAGGGTCCGTGGCGGGAAAGTGTATGCAGCGTTCATTGATTTCTCAACAACGTTCGATAAGGTAGACCGTCCGCTGCTATGGAGGAAGCTGTCTGCGCTGGGTATGCCTTTTATTTTGTTAGAGCTGGTGCGCGCACTTCACACAGATACTTGGTGTAAGGTCCTTTTGGGGGGAGAAAGAGGGCTATCTAGGGTCATTTACTCCGTTAATGGTCTCAAGCAGGGTTGTTTGTCAGCCCCTATTCTCTTTTCTTTATATATCTCGAATCTCCCTATGACTCTGGCTGACTGCGAAGGAATAGCTCCTACGCTGAGAGGTGTCGCGATTTCTAGTTTACTCTACGCTGATGATATTTTATTGTTGGATCTAACGCCTAAATGCTTAAACAACCGCCTGCATGCCCTCCATTTATTTGCTGAAACTCACTTTCTCAAATTAAATATTTCTAAAAGCAAAACAATGTGTATTGTTGGCAATAAAAAACCTAAATCTGTGAAATTTGGATGGACAATCGGGGGACTAAAGTTCGAAGTTGTAAATAGTTATGTTTTCTTAGGGAAAGTAATAACTAATAACTCCAGTGAGAAACCCCAAATTGATAACAACATACGGAAAGCAGTGGCCCAGGGCAAAAGTTTACAAGCCCTTTATTCAGCCACAGGGAGGCACCATTTCTCCTTCCTGTTAGAGGTATTTCGTGCTAAGATCCCGTCCACTTTACTATATGGACTTGAAATAGTGGATTTGGGGCAATGGGGTTTTTTGCAGTTGGCAGAGGGGAAGATTTTCCGGAATCTAACCACTACCAATAATTCATGTTCAGCTGCCGCTTTCAGACTGGAGTTTGGAGCTCGCAGTAGTTGGGTCCAGGGCCTAGCGGGGCTGGTGTGTTGGGTTGCCTGTTTGGCCAAGGGAGAAGTGGGGACATTAAGACGCCTAATGAAAGACGAACTATTGGGGTCTTTTAATGAATTCTCCCTTCTTGTAAAAAATTTCAGAAGGGCAGTGACACTTCTGAAATTAGACGAGTCCTCCCTTTTCTCACTCTCCCAGGGCCAATTAAAACTAGTTTTGAAATGGGCCTCATGGGCACTTAGTTTTAAATTAGATAGGGAGTATATTGTAACTAGGAAGGGAGTCACCCCATGTATCTCATCTTGTGTAATCAAATATAGGCAACCCTACATATCTTGGAACCTATCCCATGGTGTCCGACGATTCTGGTTTCTGTTAAGACAAGATCTCTTGCCTTTAAATATACTTTTGGCCAAGTGGTATGGTACTTCCGCAGCTTGCAATTTTTGCAACTCCCCTAAACAAGATCTGACACATGTCATATTTATATGTCCCTCCCTGCTCCTTTTCCGTCGCAAATAGTTACGCCACATCTGCTTGAAATTGAGTATTCTTACTGCTAATGCTTTCGTACATGCTCTAAAGAACCCTCCTAACGAGATCTTTTGTTTTAATGTTTTTAACTTTTTAAAATGTTTTTTAGATATTTATTGAGGGGCTTTTTCTTCTTGCATAGTATGTATTATTGATTCTTGTAACCCGTATTGGCCTTTTGTACAGAAATTGTGACTTTGTAATGTGCTTCTTTCTTTTTCTTGTAAAAATGGTTTTGTATTGTTGTATTTATTGCTTTTTTGTGGATCTCTTCGGAGTTCCGAATCAAATAAAATAAACTTGAAACTTGACTTAATACCTCGTCAAGAGACGTTTTAGCTAAGATCGCTACACCCCTAATGTTCGATGTTTGTGTAGATGTTACAAACAATTTATATCCCTTTACTCTCAATATTGATCTCTTAGCCCATGGCACATGCGTCTCCTGGAGGCATAAGATATCAACAGGGTTTAAGCTAATTAATTCGCCCAGTCGATGTCGTTTATCTGCAGTCAATAAACCTCCAACATTCCAGGTTTGAATATTCAACCTACACATTGCTTTATAAAACATTTTAACCCAGCAGCCTTCCTAACATACTGTTTATTGAGACACCGTGACTTCCTTCTCTTTAACTTTGTTTTACTTGCAAAAGTACCAAAAAAAGGCAGAAAAACAATATGACTCTTGATGATAGAACTGGTTCTTTTTTTAAATTTGAAATTTTACCTCCCCTACCCCCACCCGAACCCCCCAACCCACCCCACCACCCCCGCCCCCCCAAAAATAAAGGCATACAGACTCCATAAGAGTCCGGGTGATGAAAAGCAGTACGACACCCGAGCTACCACCTTAAGATGTGTAAAAAGACTAACAAAAGAAAAAATGAGCCATCAGAGAGCTACTAATTATTAACCAATAAACATTCTAGAGCTCTCATTATAATGTAACCATAAGCTTCTGATTAATTTCAATATACCTCCACCGATTCAGTCAGCCTTCACCTTTCTTGCTAACAAACTAGTAACGATTAATCTATATGTTAATTAGTCCCACTTATTATATCTCATCCAAAAAAGCTTTTGCTTTGATCTCAGAAAGAAAGAATTTTGTCTGGCCACCTCGGACAACTTTCAACCGTGCTGGATTATTCAGCAAGGCTTGGGCTCCTTTATCCTGAAAAGGCTGAATTAATGAACGCAATCGCCAGCGCCTTTCGCCTGTTGCGTGGCAAAAGTCTGGTCGCGTAAAGTACGAGAAGTCATTAAACGTAAGTTTATGATCTGGTCTAGCTTTCTCAGCAACTGTCGGCCTTAAAAAAAAATTAAAAAAATACACCAGTATTGCTCGTGCATTGATTCCAGGTTTAGGTGGTGGGTTGAACGGCATTCGATGAGCTTGTTGAATTTCAACGTCCCAGTTCCAGTTTGTCAATTCGGGCAATGACTCCTTAAACAGCCTCACCACAAAAGCACGCACATTTTCCCCCTCCACTTTCTCGGGAATTCCTAGTATGCGCAAATTATTCTTGCGCTGACGATTTTCAAAATCTTCAAGCTTCCATTTAATATCAGTTAACTCTGCTTCTTGTAGCTTGATCTTTTCTGAGTTCACTGTAGCCTCATTTTCATTAGAAAGTACCCTTGCCTCAATCTCCGTGACTCTTTCTCCAAATGAATTACATGTCTTTGAAAGTTTTCTGCCCACCCCTTGCATTTTGCGAAGAGCAGCTTGCGATAGTTTGCTGTCGAGGGCTCTCTCTTCCCTGTGTGCTGCAATAGCTTGTAAAATAGTCTTAACGGCTGTCGAGGGAAGCTCAGAACTATTGGTATTGTCAGATCCTTGAATAGTAGACAAAGGCTGGTTAGACAAGGAGTGGCCCTGTGCTGAACCCCCTACACCACGATGCTTAAATCTGGATGACAAGATTGGTTTAGATCTTACAGTGTTCAGTTTCATGCTCTCTTCAACACTACTATCCTCTGAGGATCCAGACATAGACTCCCCATTGAACTCGGTTTCATCCGACCATTCTACCTCTGCATCCGCCCCTGTCTCATCAGAGAAAGAGTAGAAATCGCTTATTTCCTTATCCCTCTCAGGTATTATATTGTCCATTAAGGTCACGAGTCTTAGATCCTGAATAGATTTGCCAGATCCAGTAGGGCTACTAGCAATTTCTGGCAGCACCTGAGCCGGAGAGACATTTATTACAGATCCTGAGGCCGCTAAAACTGGTGATGCTCCAGGGGTATCAGATGTAATTTGATTTGGGTGAAGGCAAGATGGCGGTCTGGCTCTAGATCGCGTTACAGCACCACACATGAGCTCCGCTGCTACCAGAGGAATGTAACTACCCATTAATGTCGACTTTCCCGTATGCTTCACTGAAAGAAAATCTACCTGCACGTGAACAACTGGGGCAATGCGAGAGCAGTTAGAAACAACATAAAGAATCCTAAAAATAGAAATTCTACTTTTCATGTACAGTTTCGCCTTATTCATAAAAATTGCCCGTAAGGCAAATTGTCCTTCAGGTTGAGAGGATGGAAACTCTGATAGTGAAGTGCATCATTCTTATCCATCAGCTTATTGTATAGTGTTCTGACCCATTCATTCTCAGACTTCTTGACTTCCACATCTAAAAACATTAGATTTGTTTTGCTTTTAGACAGACTAAATTTGATGTCAGGACTTCTGCTGTTTAGCTAATTATAAAAAGTGGTCAGGTGATCTTCTGTAACCTTCCATAAACACCATACATCATCAATATATCAGTACCACTGTATCACATGTTTTATATATGGATTGTTGGTATGTATGAGTTTATGCCAAATCTTTCTATGAAGAGCACTGCCATTTCCGGCACAAAGGTACACCCTATGACTGTTCCCTTTATTTGGAAAAATAAATCTTCCTCAAATTTAAAAAAGTTCTTTTTCAGTGCTATGAAGGCTAGACTTACAATGAATTTAATTGGTACTTGATGTGGTTGTGTTCTCGTCTCTAGGTAGAATTCTATGGCTTCCAATGCTACTTACTGCGGTATTTACGTGTAAAGAGAAACCACATCCATGGTTACCAACCATTGTTCTAAGTGATCATATTGGTGTCCTTCAACTTTGTTTATAAAATCCATAGTATCCCGCCTATTGACGAATCAAAAGCCACCATTTACAAAGGGCGGTAACATGAGCCAATTGAAAAGATGAGTGGAAAATGGGCAGAGCTTAAAGTCCTTACCTGACAGCGCAAGCACTGCCTAGGTGAGACCGCAATAGGTTAAGGGGAGAGGAGAAATTAATATGTAAAGCTTTAATAAAAAAACTAAAGTTCCCTAAAAAATGTCTGTTCGTAATTGACAAAGGCCTAGACATGATTCCAGTCCAACCACAATGAGCCAGAGGTTGAATACACCAAGTTAGACATCCAGGTCTGAGTTTTAACCTTGTGCCTAAATTTCTGGAATGGAAGTCAGCATATTTGAGTGGGGAAAGGTCCAGGCATGTGGCCAGCAAGTGTCCATTGAAGTCAAATGCATCATCATAGAGTACCCAATAATGCTCTTGGTTTTGGCACTAACAGGTCCAATTAGTACAGGCCTGGATTTCATAGCCACTGATGCCATTCCACAGACCAGATACATTTGCCACATTATCCTGGTCAGAGGTTTTAGTTTTTAACTAATTTTAGGAAACTAAAATTCTCCAGGAGGGCAGTACTAGAATCTTTATCATAGAAGGGTTCCTCGAGGCCAGACATTTCCAGTGTGAGGTCCTGTTGAACACATTTTTAACAGTGCAGAAACATGAGCATTGGCCAAACTGGGTTCTTCATGTTCCTCCAGTGTTATCATCTTAGCAAGCCTCAGTTCCTTGTCCCGGTCTTATGCAGGGTGAACGAAATGGCACAGTCCCTCTTTTATAATGCTGCTGAGAATGTTCCTTTTGGTCAACCCATAGTTCCTTAGGCACTAGGTCTCATTTCAGCCTGGTCTCCTGTACGCTTCAGTCCCCCATGGTCAGATGAGCCATCTTGGAATCAGGAGTCCTTCTCATTTTCCGTTACTAAATCAGGCAAGCAGCTGTCCAACCATAGCAGTTCCAGTACCTGGATGAATTACAAATTGATTCTTCCTTGAGTTCTTGAGTGACTACTCTTTTCTTACAGATTGAATCAGTAGTCTTCTTCCAGCAGAGCCTTCTTCAGGGGGAGTGTTTCCTGATCCAGGCAGTTTCTGTGGAAGTGGTGGTTAAGTGGCTAGATTTATCATGTGCACTAGCCAGTGATTGAGGAAAGTATATTATTAAATTCTAACTTCTCAAATTCCAACATTGACTTTTGTAGCATTTCTTCTTTGCCTTACTGTAAAATTATACATAGAATCCTTCTGCCACCAGAGAGGACCCTCTTCAGCTCCCTGGCTACTTCACTATTTAAATGACCTTTCCTTCCCCCTACAGTGTCAAAACTGGTTCTAGTCCTTACTATAACTGGAACCTGACTGTCTAAGACTGTTCTGAAAACGAACAGGAGAAGCACCCTGTGGCATCTCCCACTCAAAAGGGTGTTGCTAAGTGTAAGAGATTGGATTATTTCTTGAGAGGGGTAAGAACCCTCCTCAAGTAATAATCCCAGTTCTTGTTAGGGTGAGTCCCTAAAGTGACCAAAAATAACCTGCATTAAACATTCTAGTAGCTATAACACAGAGCAGGCATGTTTACCTTAGAGACAATGTGTAAAGCATCTATCCAGTACTGAAACAGAATGAAAATTGAAATTCAAAACAATAAAAATCTCAAGATGAATAAAAAACATAAAGTAAAATGTAGTAATCAAAAAGATACCAACATGACAAACATCCAAAAAAAGGTACCAGAGATATGACATTTAAAGGTTATTATTAGAAATAGTACGAAGCAGCACAAAGTTCCAATCATAGTCAGTGATTGTGGTAGAACAAGACCTGGTTGCAATTTGATACTGAACATGTTGGTGCACGCATTTGTTACACTAACCTGGTTTGTCCTGGTCAAAGATTGTACCTTCTGACTTTTGTCATATTAGTCTCAATCCACCACAGTACACTTCTAAAGCCTATCAGGATGTCAGGGGATGTACTTAGAGATGCACAGGTTGGCAGGCAGAGTCAATTCCAGTTGCAGGAAGTTGCAGGAAAGGCCTCTTGCATCTAATTGCAAGGCCTCTTGCATTTAAATGTATCCCTGCAACTTGAACAGGAGCTATCTGTACCTTATATCCCTTGAAGTCCACTTATTTGTCCTGGGCTCATGAGTTAGAGCAGGTCTAGTCCTTTATAGCTATTCCCTAGGTTCAGACAGCAGTATAGTCCTTTTCAGATCATCCACAAGCCCACAAGTGTTCTAACGTCGGTGTCTGGAGAGTCCATATGTATGATCTGGAGAGTCCATATGTATGCCTGGCACAGGCATAGGAGTAGGAATACCTACCGGGGATGCACTAACCAATAGGGTAGAAGTTACAATAGCTAACAATATCCAGTTTGGGCATAATCAAGATGGCAAAAGTCTTCAGCCACACTAAACTGGGGCGGTGAGGTTCAGTGAAGAAAAATATCCTTTCTCTTGTTGCAAGCTAACATCTATTGCTCTGCCCCATACTATCTTCACTTTCACTTACATACCCATTCAAGCCTTTTCAACATTCCAATATCTCTCCCACTCCATCTCCTGTGCATGCCATATGTGGAACTGGGTATGCATCCTTCAATTGCAATCAGCAGTGTTTCCTATCTTTATTCCACAACTGATTTTATCATCATTTCTGTGGTAGGCTTTGATAGGCTGCCTGGACAGGCACATACACATAGTGCACCTCCTATAAAGGGAATCCCAGGAAGGAGTGGAGCATTACATCCATTGTATCAGGGAGTGACAGTCTAAGAAAGTTAATTGAAGTAGATGAAAGGTCATCTTATCTTCCTACGATGAGCCAGTTACAAGCTGGGGAAGGATCACAATACACTAAATTTCGCTGGAAAGATTTGTCAGGGAAAGACAGCTAAGCAGACTCAAATTAGTCAACATCCTATTCCCAACATCTTATTCGCTTTATAATCAATTTGTAGGCACTCTGAATTCAGTCAAGAACTCATTTTCTGTTTTTTCATACACTGTTTGACTATTCCTATCACTATCTGAAGCATCATTCAAGGAAAGCCTGATGAAAATTGACTCTGAGAGCATCGACTAGGTGCACAGTGCAGGGCAGGCCAGTACATCAAGAACTAGGAGATGAGAGGTTACAGGATTCCCAAATGAGGCATTAATATGGCATTAGCACACTCTAATATTACACACTCTACTTGAACATTATAAAGAAAATACTACTAGTGAGCTATACATGGTCTCTACCTTCATTTATTATATTCACCTGAACAGTATAAAAAGTCAAACATTTCCTTGATGTTTACCATGGATGCATTACTTCAAGCCTAACCCTGTTTCTTGAATTAGCCTACATCTGAGATGGTATGGAATGTGCTCAAAATGGAATAAAGGACTACAGCTGTAAAGCTATAACATCATGAATCGCCAATTCCTAATGAAATTGGAATGGCAGATGAAACGTCGAGCTGGAAAATGTTTGTCTGTGGTCTTGTAAGTCATTTGCTAAGTGTGGCAGGAGATACGTTGAAGCAGAAATGCAACATTTACCATTATATCGCATGTTTCCCTCTGAAGATTGCCAGCTGCCTAGGAGCCATGTTGGTTAGCATTTTATGTTTTTCACTACAAGATAAAATGCATCATTTTGCTAGACTAATCATTTTGTGAAAAGGAATTTTTAGGAGGCAGTATCATAGAATGTAGTCAATAAACTATGGCGACAACACATGCTTAATGATAAAAGTATTGATACTAAGGAGCAGTGGATAGTGTCAAGCAAATTCGAGTTTTTCTTGAAACACCAGCCTTCGTATTAATTGTGAGGGGCTATTGTCAAGGAGAGCCTGACTGAGTTTTGCTCTTCCTTGTGCCATGTAGCTATTTACAGGACTTCAGGTATAGACTGACTATAGGTGTTCTTTAATATATCCTCATTGAGAGGTATCATAAAACCAGTAGGGTGCATTTAGCCTTTAACTGGTTCCGTGTTTTGCGAGCAGCTGAGGCACACGTGGAAGAGGAGCAGGGAGTGTGGAGTGTGAGGAGCGGGGAGCTCACAGCGGCGCTTGCCGTCCAGCGTCGTTTACCAAAGACCAAAGGACCAATATAGACAAATAAAGAACATCAGCGTGGCACGCGCCCACGACCCTCGATCCCTGGACCTCTGAGCCTCGAGCCCCCCTGCTCACGGAAATTCGTGCCCTTCAAGCCCGCAGCCCGCGGGGCTGTGCATTCGGAGTTCTGCGTTCCGCCGGTGGCCTGTCACGTTCTGCCCGGCCCTGAGAAGGTGCTGTGAAGAAAAGGAGAAGAGGATTCTACCAAGCTGTAGTCTGCCGTCCCCCTTTTGCCGCCTCCACCACAGTCTACCACAGCCCGGTGAGTGTGCCGAGGGAGCAGGAAGCAGACAGTGTTGTGTGGGGAGCAGGGAGCAGGGAGCCCTTTGAAATCGTTCAGCCTATCAGCCTCTCAGCCCCTTTCCAGCTCTGTTTGGGTGCTTTGTCTACCGCATTCGGACGGCAGCCAGCAAAGTGACTGGGGCAAAGGGGAGCGGTCAGTTGAAGTGGTAGTGGAGGAGGAAGAGAGGGTTGCCGAAAGCAGCTTCAGAGGAAGGTACCGCACGACAGGGTACCCATGAGTAAAGGAGGAAACAGAACAGCATCTGGGAAATCTAATTTACTCCACTTCCTCTCCTTCTGCTTAATTCCTCCTTGCCACGGAGTCACCGGGCCACTTTTTTTTTTTTTTTTTTTTCTTCTGTGTTCCACTTGTTCCATTCTGCTCACTTGAAATGAGATCAGGCAAGTTGAGGTCCACAGCTCCACTAAAGAAAAGGAAACGGAGAGGGAACACAGAGATGCCAACTGCTGCCCCTGACAAAATCGTAAACCTGTCGTTGAATGACCCTGGAATTACTACGGACTGTATGTCCCAACTTCCTCTGTGGGGATCTGAGGGGATGGCCCGAAAATCCTTCAGTAACCAACCAAAAATTACATCAAAATTTTCTTTTCTGAAAGATCCAGGGTCGGCTGTCTTTTCAAGCAACACGAACATTGTGGGCTTACCAAATCCCTTGAGCCCTATAGTGAATATCATCAACAAAAGCGCTGGGGGAAACAAGGTTCCTGTCACATCTTTGGGAAGTCCATCTTTGGGAAGTACCTCAATCCACCTAGAACAAGGACGCGATTCCATCTCCACTTTTGCCATCCATTCAAACCATATTCTCAACAAAAAGGTCCATCCACTTGACTCAGATGGAGGGATAATTAGCAATTCAGTACCAACAATCCCTGCCTCTCATGCTGTCAGTTACACTACATTGAGCAGTCAAAATGTCAAATCTGTAACGCCTCCAAAAAAGGTCAGTGTAACGCCTATGAAGGAAAAAGAAGCCAGTTTCAGCATATTGAGTAGTCAAAATGTTCAACCTGCCCTCCCTCCTAAAAAAGACAGTGAAACGAAAACGGAGGAGGACGGAGTTGACATCTCTCCTCTCCTTGAAGCCGACGCAGTCGTGACAGACCTCTCCTATTTGGAGTCAAAGGAATGGGAAAAAATGCTGTTTTCATACGGTAACACCAACCCTGGATACTCTAGGCCATCTTCCTCACCAAACGAGGAGAAAAAGGAGGATATTACGCAAGAGAAGGCTTGGGTCATAGCCTTAGACATTCTTCAAAGGTCAGCTGACGCAATGACCTATCAAGCTAACAAAATGGACATACAAATTAGCCTTCTGAACACACTGGCTGTGTACGTAGTCAAAATAGACGACAAGATCACAAATTTAAACAGCTTGATTAGACGGGCCCAAGCAGCTGCGTATAGGCCGCAACAAGGATGCGATTGTACTCCAATAGTCGAGAAACTTAGTACACTTCCTGGGATGATGGAAAAACTCCTGGCAGACCTAAAAGAAATCACAACCCCAAAGTCCTTCCATGAAAATGGTAGTGTTGGAGACTCAGGCGTGGTTCACAAAGTAGAAACGGCAGCAAACTCGGGGCAACATGGGGATATGGAAACAAACTCCTCGTCACCCCCGGACACATTAGCGTTCACTCGTCATATGAGCAAACTACCACAACCCCTATCCACAGGCAGAGCAAATTCCACTCTTCCATCCGTAACTAATCAAGATATGGAAGCTCTTGCAGGAAAGGGGAAAAGACAAAGGAAGCGAAAAGGACGCAACAAGATGGGAAGGTGCAAACAAGATCTTAGCCTCTATCCGGTGTTTAACACTCTCAGACGACCAGAAGTTATAGAGTGCACTGATCCAAAAAGTGCAGACGAGCAAAGTTCTATATCAGAAGAACAACCAATTTTGCAGGGAAGGAAAAAAAGGAAGAGCGGCACTCCTCCCTCACCATCAGAAAAAGAAGCAGCAAGTGCTCCTTTAGGAAAAACCGCACACAGCGGGTTAATGGAGCAAAACACAACCACGAACAAGACCTTGTCAGACAAACCTCCCCCGCATAATGCACAGGTGCAGGGCCAAAATTCCAGCCAACTCCTCAATCCACCTGGAAGTACGACGACGTTAAACCAAGCACCCACCAACAGTCTTGCCAAACATCATCCAGGTTCATCCCCGGAGTATGAGAAAGGAGCCGCAGCTCAGACAACCCGAGGAAAAAAGCAAAAGTGTCTCAGCGAACAGATCGAGGGCTTTTCCACATCCATACACAAATTAACAAATGCTCAACCAATGGGCCCTCTGATAAAATTAGACCAAATGCCTTGTGCCCAAATACCAGAGCTAAATCCTGGGCCGTCTAGGGCCTCCCTCAGCGGCGATCTAACTTCCATACTCTTTTACCCGGAGTATAAGTCCAAAGGAAGCCACGATATCTTGAATCGCGGGAACATCATAAAGCTGATACAAGCAATAGGCCTGTCAAACACCATTACCTCGGAAGACATCACATCAGTAGAATTTATTCCACCATGCCACGACCAAATAAATGAAACCACAAAGGTCACCTGGAGATCGGAAGAGGCAAGGAATAACATCTTAGGGCACATAGAAACTTTTAAACAGTGGGGCATACTCATACAACCGGGGAAGGAAGTGGCTTACCCTCATGTCCTGCATGCAAGCCGTCACACCGAGCGCACGCGAGTCGAAAGGGGAGCAGTATATTCAGTCCTTAGGGGTGCTTGCAATAAAACACCGACTTGTGACCATAAAGGCAGGAAACCAAGAGACAACAGGATCCCATCCAACAGGGATCGGGACGAGGCCGGATCATGGTCATGGCTGGCAGGCACTCTCAACACTACTCGGCTCCTACGCTGACAGCTCAACAGTGAAAGGAGCGCGACTATGTGTCCCCTAAAGATTTGCTCGTGGAACATAAACGGTTTAAACAACAAAATGGAGGACCAAGCGATAATCTCCTATCTTCGAAAATTCGACATATTATTACTACAAGAGACATGGCGATCTGAACCGCAGCACATAGAAGGCTTTAAAACCCATCACACTCCAGCCCAAAAATTGAAATCTTCGGGGAGAGGCAGTGGCGGCCTGGGGATCTACATTTCAATCGACAACGCAATTGCCTCATGGGAGTTAACGAGTTCATCACACTCCCTCCAATCCGTGGGCATTTCCTACACCGTGAACAAAGGCAAGCGCAGGTCTCTCGTCCTACTGAATGCCTATGTCCGCCCAAATTCGACATCAAGGCAATCTTTCACTGAAGAGGTAACAGCAACAATACTAACAGTGAAAACTGGATCCCCCAATCCAGAAATAATACTATCAGGGGATTTCAACATGTGGCTAATGTCTGACTTACATAAAAACGAAGTAACCAAATCACACGAAAGCAATTGGGTCATACCACCGCAGGACCACCCAGGATGGAACAAGGACGACCTGAGGGGCCGCTCTCTACAAAGCAACCTTGAGAATCTGGGTCTTCGAGCCCTAAATGGGCGCTTTCCTCAAGACAAGCCACCTTGCTTCTCCTACGTATCGAAGACCGGTGCCTTGCTAATTGATTACACCTTTGTTAGCCTGTCACTTCTTCATGAAATAGCAGGGTTCAGTTTTGGAAGCAGAACGGAGAGCGATCACCGGCCTCAAGAAATAACGCTTATCTCCAGACTAACCCAACATGAAGAGGAAAGGGCACTGCCATCCGATAGGTATACGATCAACCTTAAACGAATCAAGTGCTCCTTCAGCAACTTCCAACAAATAGCAACTGAGGCCAAACAAATTATCGAGAGCACTAGCAGAAACACCATCGACCATATTGCAAACTGGTCAAATTTTGCAATTGAACTGATCAATAGACACGCCAAACCGATAAGACATGCCAACCCGAATGGGCAAAAGCTGACGCCTTGTGGGAATCTCGACATACAATCTGCAACAAGAACCATGAATCGGTTATGGCGGGCTTTAAAAACAAATCCAAAAGACCCGCTAATAATAGAACAATGGAGAGAGGCCCGCAGCTACTTGAAGAAGGCAAAAAGAGAACAACGTAGAATTCATTGGAACTCCTTCTGGGTCAGACTACAGCACGACATCAAATCAAATAACTCTGCAAGGTTCTGGTGCACTATCAACAGCCTATCTGGGCGCGCTCAAAAAGTCGCGTCGTCAACCATCTTGGAGTCCGAGTGGGTCGACTTCCTAAATAC
The DNA here is from genome assembly GCF_964263255.1 of Lissotriton vulgaris. NCBI lineage: Eukaryota > Metazoa > Chordata > Amphibia > Caudata > Salamandridae > Lissotriton > Lissotriton vulgaris. Next base: position 959,155,132 of record NC_141693.1, on the reverse strand, counting down.
TCATTTTAATGAACGAAAAGATATAACCTTTTATCAGAATTCCATCGCTGAAGGCACAAAAGTATGGCCTACTGATCAGGAATCCAAATTGCTTACAATGGAGTTATCCCTCAATTCAGATCAAAACATTGAAAGAACAACACAGGGTCCCAGGAACCGAAAAGGGAAAGAACCAAGTATTATCCAGAAGGACCAAATCGAAAAACTAATCAAAAAGGGTCGCAAAGATGGGGCGCCAGGCCCAGGCGGAATTCCTCAGGCTGTGTTTAAGGAGGACGTTACCTTCTGGGCCTCGAAGTTAGCCACCCTTTTTAACACCATCCTACATAACAACATCATTCCGCCCTCTTGGCAGGGGTCAATTCTTGCGCCAATTTTCAAAGGCGGGGATAAAACATCACCTGGGAATTACCGCCTCATAGCCCTCATAGACAATGAGGCAAAGTACTTTGCCGGATTGTTGCTGAATTCACTTAGAGCATGGGCAGAAGACCACTCAGTAATTCCTCCAAATCAAACCGGCTTTACAAGCAATACTGGCACCTCTGTCAATCTAATGACCCTCTCCTGTTTGATTGACCAGGCGGAGGCCAGTTCCAGCTCACTCTATATGGGATTCATCGACTATAAAGCCGCTTTTGATAACGTGAATAGAGGAATGCTTTGGCAGAAGCTCTCCAGGTTAAACGTCCCAGAAGACATTTTAAGAGCCATACAGCTTCTGCATCAGGACACATGGGTGAGGATCAAGATTGGGGACGGCTCTAGGTTATCACGCCCAATTCTGACAACAAAAGGCCTAAAACAAGGATGTGTTTTGGCCCCCACCCTTTTCAATTTGTTCCTATCAGACCTTCCTGATGCCTTAAATAAGGTAAATTCCCACGCTCCTAAAGCAGCTGGCTTCGTTTTGTCAAACCTGCTATATGCTGACGATGTGGTCCTCCTTAGTAAAACAAAGATTGGTATGCAAAGACTATTGGACGCAATCTCCGAATATTCAACCAAAAATGAGCTTCAGATCAACAACAAGAAGACAAAAATTTTGGCGGTGCGTCCAGGAAGGGCAAAGAAGCTGGTTTGGGTCCTGAACCGGGAAAGCATTGCTGAATCCAGCTGCCATAAGTACCTTGGCGTCTTTTTTAATAACAACGGCAGATATAAAAACCACCTTGAAGAACAAAAAAAGAAGGGAGCAGCACTTGCTTTCGCAATCAGCACCCTACACAAAAAGCTACTTGGCCCAACATTTGCACCAACAATACAGGTCGCGCAGGCAAAAATCATTCCAACATTAACCTATGGTAGCGAGGTGTTAAAAGGATTGGACAGTGGCAACTTGGATAAAATCATCGCAAAAACTTATAGAATAGTGTTCAAGCTACCAAACCAAACATCACTGGCGCAAATCAGGCTGGAACTGGGCATCTGTAACCAATCATTGGCCAGAGCCAAGAGCTTCTTAATGTGCTGCCACAAATTGAGGTCATCGAAGGAAGGCAGCCTAGGCCAACACCTATGGGCCAGTCTTAACAAGAACCTTTGGCGAGCAGGACATGACTATTGGGAAAAAGGGCTAAGAACCCTAGGTTTGAACGACCTTTGGAATCTGCAAGTAAGCCAAAATGAATTCAAACGATTAGCAAAAATAAGCGCTAAAAAACTTTCTTTAGTGGAAGACAAGGCTCGGCTAGCAAAAAGAAGTCACGGCTGGATGACCTTGCAATCCTATGTCCAGCTGATTCCACAGCCGTACCTAACCTTAACATTCACTGCACATACAAAACTAAGCTTCTTAAAATTAAGAATGGGACTCATCAACTTGTCGTGTCACTTGCCAAAATGGAAAAGAGTCAATGGCCACAAACCCTGTCGACTTTGTGGGAAACACAAAGAAGACATCACACACATCCTATGCCTCTGCCCAAACCTGTTGCACGAAAGACGGTTCCTCTTAAGGAAACTTTGGAACAAAAATATGGTGAGATCATGCAGGGCTGCAGTTCTGGCATGCTTTGATCCCCGGAACACCGAACTAAATTGTGCCCTGGTCAGGTTCTTGGACCAAGCAGAAAAAAGATTTTGTGATGTGATCGATCCAAGTGACCTTCCATCAGCATAATACTTGCTACTTTTATTTATACTGGACTGGAATTTGCATTCCTTTTTTTACATATGTACACTTTTAATTACTTTTATCTTTTGTAACTTGCAAAGGTTTTTTTAAATCAAGCAATAAAGTAAAGTGGTGTGATAAATCATAGGAAAATTAGTAACTGATACTAAATGTTTCCAAATGGTGTGTGATATTTGCTTTTTGTTTGCATATTTGATTGGGGAGAAGTAGGCTTTGGCTTCCTGAAGTATTTGGCTCTGACTAAGATCAAGGTTGCTGGTTGTTACCACAATAGGGACGGGAAGTGACTGTGGTGAAGGAGAGTGGGGAGGTAGAGTTACACTTCTCGTGAGAAACAAAATAGAACCTAGGGAGAACAAAAACACTCACATGGCTTTGGTGCAACAATTTCATGATACAAGAGAACTGGCATAATGGCATGGAATGTGAAAGGGATACATTCCAGGCAAGCAGTGTAAATGAAACATGAAATTCCAAAGTGGTGTCCTAATATACTGCACCTCCAAGAGAATCAGTTACCTCCCAGTAATGGCCTTCCATGTATAAAGGTGAGTGCAGAGTCCTCCCCACAGAAGGCATTTATTTAATGGTTCTAAACACACAGTTATGAATGGTATCAACTGGCTCTCAGAGTTGCTGTATTATAGAAAATGCACATCAAAACACATTTGTATTAACTCTTCACGCAGTTTACAGGCCAAATCATGATGATCTACAGTTCTATACCTGTCTGTTTTAAAGATATCAATGCTCTTTTCCTTTCTGTTTCCATCAGTGTGTGTACATGTTGTCCTTTATGCAAGTACTGAGTTGCAGAAATTCTAAAGTGCTCAGTTTTTAATGTGAGAAATATTTGGAAGTACATGTCAATAAGTTCCTCCCTTATGCTTATGTTCTAATGTACTCTGGGGCTGATGAAAGGGTTATGGCTTTGGCATGCCTCAAATCCCAAGGAATAGAATGAGGACAGAAGAAGATGTGGAAATGCTCACATTACTTACCTGTAATCTTCATTACTCTGATGCTTCTTTACTCGTCCATTACTTAGGACCCTCCCATTGCACACAGTTTGTTTATTCAGTCTTCACTCTGGGCTTATTTTAATAGAGGAAGACATTAGTGTAGTGAAGCAATTTGTGATTTTCATTTAGGGGTAATCACATCTGGATCCCCTCAGGAACCCCGCCCCCTGAAGATCATGAAATTAGATAGGGAGATGATTATCCCTCACCTAACAACCATGGAGAAGGCCATACAAACAGCTATCCATGTACCAACGCTTTTGCTCATACTCCACACCCCCCATCATGTGAAATTAACAAGAGTCTTGTTTTGTCAAGGCTAAGAAACTGTAATTTGGTATATACAAGACTGCAAAAAACGGATGTAAAAACCTGGAGAGTCATGCTCTTAGTATGTGCCTATAGCAATAAAAGAGCAATCATGTAAACCCAGTATTTAGCAGCACTCTCGGTTGGCAGTAGAAGACAAAACAATCAAGTTTCCACATTCTCATTAGACACAGACAAATAAGTCTTTGGTGCATTCAAAACCTACCCCCAAAGGTATCCCAACCAGGATGCTTCTGAAAGCTACATCCCATCAAATCAGTTAGCATACCTTCAAGAGACTAAAACATGTACTGACATGGACATGTACACATCCTGACTCTGTAGAACACTGTTAAACCAATCTTGATAGGAGAAATTCTTTAAAATTGTGCTATTCAGTCTAGCTTTTGACTTGATTTCTGAACGGTTTGGTAGAGATTGAGAATTATCAGATTTGAGTCATGCCCTATATTCAACTAGTCTCTTGGTCTGACTGATAGATCTTCTCCTTACCATTCTATCACAACTAATTCCCCTATGCCACAGCATTTACCATCTCATACAAGTAATTATCCACTACTATTACATCCACTTGTAATGCTTATATTGTTGACATTTGCCATTCAGCAGCAGTCAATTGTGAAATATTTGAAGATTTTGACATTGCCTTAAAATACCTATCGCCATCTTCCTTTCATGGTTCCATCTCTGAGCAGCTCAAGGAGGGTCCGTCTTCTGAATAAGTGAGGGGGTTTGCCTGGTACGCATTCTTGCAGGCATTTTGTATTACCGGGAGCACTGGACCAGTTAGCGGTCCAGCTTTCCTTCATAGGAAGTTACATCGAGGTCAGCAGACATTGCACTACCAGGTGAGACCGCATATAAGCCTGTGGTGCTCAACCTGACAGTGCTTTGAATACAAGTCATCGCCCGGCCTACTCTCTACTGACTTCCGTGTTCAGGAAGCTATTCCCTCGTCTCACAGTGAGCAGGTAATCCTTGTTCTAAACTCAGCGCAGTGTCACACACAAATAAAAAAAATGTAATAGTATTCCTTATCTATATATTTCGGGGGGTTTTCTCGGGGTGTCAAAGCAAGAAAGAAAGTAACTCAAAAGCCTAGGTGTCAGGGAAATAGAGCTTGTCCTCAAACTCTGGTGGTTCACCCAGAAGTAGGTCACCTAACACACTACTTCCATGACCTGAGTCGACATCATCTTCCTGCTTTGCTACTTCAGGTATGATGTAATCCTGTGGTTTAAAGTGCTGATTCATTTTGATCATGGTTAACCTCTCCATGTCTTGAGGTGAGAGAAGGTTCTTTTCACTGCCAGAACGGTACCAGCAACACTAAAAACATGCTCAGAAGAGACACTTTTGACAGGGCAAGCCAGATACATCCTCACCAGCCTGCCGAGCACTGGCCATTGACACCTTTTCCCATACCAATACAGCAATGGGTTTTGATGAAAGTAGACGTCTGTTGGGTCATCCAGATAGGCCTGCACCATCTGCTCAATGCTCACGTGTGCTCCGCTTTCCTCAGCCTCTTTTGCCTTTGCCTAACTATTGGACTTAAGCCCTTTCTATAGAAACTATTCCCGTGCCGATTTGGGGCTGATGCTCCAGTTGTTGTTGATGTTATTCTTGGTATTGTTGGTGGTTTTGGCTGCTGTGACCCAACCGCACTGCCCTCAGGCTCTGAAGTTGAACTTGAAGCCGGCTGCCCTGCAGTAGTTGTTGTGTCCTGGAGTAGTGGGCCTCTAATTACCGACCGTTATTTTTCTAGCTGACTGGCTTACACAGCTATCTAAGTTTTGTAATTGCCAACATCCTCGTCTGCAGTAATGGTTTGTACCATGGATCCAGAATTGTGGCACAAATGTAATGGTAGGATGACGGAATGCCTCTTAGAACCCTTATATTTTCAGATAGACATAGGGTTAAGCTCTCCACCAACTCATATACTTCTTTTTTTTTATTCCACACCGCGTACATTGCAGCCATTCCCTTCAGCTGTTCCTGTAGCATGTGCAACAATGGGATAGCTAGGTCCATAGTACCGTCCTCCTTGCTGACTTCACGTGTGAAGACCTTGAAAGGAAGCAGCATCTCTGTCAGGCATTTAATTAGGCCCCATTGGTCCATCTAAATGATCATGCCTCTCGCAGTAGCACCCCCTCTTCATGACATATTCATTGATTGGTCTGTACTGCTCAAACAAACGTTCAAGCATGTAATAAGTTGAGTTCCAACGTGTTGGCACCTCCTGGATGAGTGCTTTAACTGGCATTTTATTATCAGGTTAAATGATCCTCAGCTGCTTCTGGGTTTTAAGAGAATGGATGAAATGTGTGCAGATTCTTCTGCATATTCTTCTGCAGGTTGTCAGTAAGTTGCTGACTCAGGCTTCCTTTTTCAGAAAGTCTTGAACAATTATGTTAATGCAGTGCGCAAACACAGGACCCTGAAACAGCCACAATCTGCCACAGACTTAATTATATTACTGCCATTGTCCCTGGCAATAAAACAAATGTTAAGCCCTCATGGTCGCAGCACTTAAAAGACCTTGCTGTCAAAGTCTTCCAAAATGTTTGCAGCTGTATGAGATTTCTCCATGGCAAACATAGCTACAGTTGCATGTATCCAAGCGGCATTAAAAATCTCAGCAGTGTCAACAACACCTGCTGTAGAAATCTTTTCTCTAACCCCCACAAAATAGATTGAGTGTGCAGTGATGCACATGTAATCAGTGGCTTGGCAACTGGTCCACATGTCTGTTGTCAGGTGAATTGTTTGAATAGCACTCTGTTGCAAAGCTTGTCCAAGCAATTCCAGCACGTCATGATGTAGTGCTGGAATAGCAATTTTGGTGAAATAGGCCCGGTGTGAACCTTTATTTTTGGACAGATGACTGCCACAAACTCAAGAAAACCCAACCCTTCCACATAAGAAAAAGGGAGGAGGTCCAACGCTAACATTTTAGCCAGCTTTGCGTCATAAAAAATGTGCCGTTGGGTGGTTGCATTCTTACTGCCCCTCCGACCTAAAGATGCTGAGAATGGTAGCCTGGATTTTTTCTTTTCTGGTGACACTGATGCAGGTGAATTCTTGAGGCAAGATGTAGGCTCAAAGCACGTTTTTTTGTTGTGGTTTTCTCTTGCATTGAACCCTTCGGGGTCTCAGCCTGACTCTTGTGCCATTGCGATGTTGCTGATGATGATGTGAGCGGTACCAATGCACTGCTGGGGTCAGGGCTGCTTTGTGTAACAAAGAAAATGTCTCCCTCTTGTTCACCTTCCATTGTGATCGGTTCTTCTTTTTCATCCCCTCCACCACCAACACGTGCAGTTTTTTGGCCACTAAGTGGCACCTCCCACTGTATCAAGTGGAGTTTTCTTAGATGGGTTGTTTGGCCTCCGTATGTTTGGCGCACAGTTTGTACCAAGCTTATCCCGACTAACACCTTGTCCACAAATGGAGCATAGAGCAACGCTCACCTCTTTCCTGCTAACCTCAAAAAAAGTCCCAAACTAGGGAGGTCAATTTGTTGATGCTGCTGGTGCCACTTGCAATGTCAAATCAACTGGTAGGTGGGCATCATGTTTGACTCTCTGCAGTACCTACTTCTACTGAGATGGTTGTGGAGGATGTAAGTCTCTGCCGGTGAAATATGGAAGCTGGAGGTGGTGTTTTTGGAATCATCTTTGTTGGTAGTATCCATGCCACATCCCTCACAACAATTTGGGATAGGGTATTTTGGTCTCCACTGGGGCAGGACTGATGTCCATGATGACTGGCAGGTCATTATCCTCCTCTTCTACATCTACCTCTATAACTCAAAGGCTTTCTGGAACCTTCCTTTTCCCTAGACTTATCTTGTGGCGTGTCTCACTCCCAGACTGGGCTGGCTTCCAAGTGGCGTTTAGATCATTAGAAGGGGGGCTTCCAGGAAAAGCTCATGGACTAACCCTCCTGTTCCTTGCTGGGGATCTGGAAGGCAATGGATCTTCTAAAAGAGTGGCTTGCTCTTCTTTTTCTTCCTCTGCAGCAATCTTGATCTCCTGAACTGCCTCTACTTTGGGAGGAAAAACTACTATTGGGGGCTGCAGTCTCCTCCTCTTTTGTGCACCTAAAAGCAAAGAAGCAAGAAGAACATCAGTGAAACGTGGCATTCATTGATGTGTTTAAATTATTACTAGTAGAAACAAACAAATATAAGATATAACTTAGTTTGTGGTCAAACATTAATTGTTACTAATATTATTCAATTTATTACCTCATTTACTAAAAAAACATAGCAATACAGTGTAGCCATTTGTGAGACGTTGACAACAACAAGGGCTTTCATGGTTGGTGTACTGTAGTGTATGGTACGTTCAGAAAGGATGGGAAAGAAGAAGAAGAACAACAAAAATACAAATGTAACAAACCTGGTTTGGCATTGTGTAGCACGTGGGATGCAGCATTCAGGGAGCAGTAGCTGACATTGGATGAAAGCAATAAGCCAAGCGGAATAAAGGAAAGACATGTATGCCTATGGCAAAAGCACACTAACTACCACCACAAAATGTCCACCAGCCACATGGTCACTCACAAACAACAAGCAGGAGACCTGGAAAACAATGAACTCAAGCAGGCCTTTATGGACACAGACTTTACAAAATGACCCTTGGTAACATGGAGAGGCTCAGCCAACCCAAATGCTGGTTCACGCAATATTACAAACACACTCACACACTGGCCAGACAAAGGATGCATGCTAAACAACAGAGCTTTAATGCAACAATGCCAAAACCGAAAATTCAGAGGGCTCAAAAAGGTTTGCAAGTTACAACCACACACATCTTACAAAGGCATTTATTTAACCCCTTCCATGCTCATGACGAACCCCAGCTGACAGGCACTACGGTGCTAGTGTGCTGATGACGGCTGGGGTTTGTCACAGCCTGCCCCTGTTCGTGCTGTTTACAGCACACCAGGGGAATCGCGGCCGCATGGAAAGGGTTAACATACATGAAAAAAGTGAAATATCAAAAATCCGTCATTTTGCATTTCAATTCAATGCTATCCATGCCTTAAATGATGTTTAAATTCAACAGACATCACAGAAACATGTGTTTCATGCACTACCCATGAGTAGGTCGGGCCTATTGGTGGAATAGTGAATCAATTCAAATAATATTGCAAATTTATTAGAAAATGTATTGAACTGTGCTACATTTTTTGCTGGATAAAAGAAGAAAACATTTCAAGCGAAACAACAACCACGAAGAAGGCATGGCCACCACAAACAAGAAAGGGAGGACAGACAATTCAGGCCTATGGCAAAAAAAGGTTTACAAGTTACACAACAACCACACACATCCAACAAAGGCAGTTATTTAACACACATGAAAAAAGTGAAATACCCAAAAAAAACACATTTTGCATTTCAATCCAATGCCGTCCATGCCCTAATGCGTGTTCAAATTCACCAGGCACCACAGAAACAGTTGTTTCATGCACCCATGAGTAGCTCTGGGCCTACTGGATGAAAGGTCTATTGGCAGACTACTGGGCTAGTGAATTAAATAAATATTTCAAATTGATTTTAAAAGTTGGAGAAAATGTAGTGAACTATCCAACATGTTTCCTTTATAAAAGAAGAAAAATTACTTACAAATAAACAACTAGGCCCCTACTGAAACTACAGGCCACCCAGCACAACTAATTTAAAGAAATGATGAAAGGTACAAAAACAGTATGTGCATGCCCCAATCAAACAAACAACACCAATTTTCAAACTTACATGCTGAGTCTCAAATTCAAATGTCCTCAAATCCAATGATATATATGATGCTGCAGACACACAGAGTGATCCTTCCAACTCCAAATCCAAATGAAAAGTGAACAGGAGATGGACAAGGCACTGGGAGGAGTCTGCTGGACGGTAACAGGAAGTTGGAGACTCTGGGGAACTACTTCCTCTTAAAATAAATTAAAGAAAGGAAAAGGACTCCTAGCACAAAAAAGTACAGCCAAATGTCAATCTGGGGAGTTTTTTAAATCGAAATCGTCATTTCGAGAAGGTTTTGATGCTGCACTGGAGAGAACCTTCCCCAGATTGCAGCTTCTGCATGTTCGAGATCGCGTTCTCCACAGACCTTCCGCCGGAAGTCCGATGGCGTGCCCAAATTACGTGTTTGCGATCGCAAACTCTCGCTGGACTGTGTGATCAGCCACCAAATCTTGTGCCGCTCGTGAACAGACGGTAAATCTCGTGGGCAATCAAAGGCATCCGGTAAGTCACTCCCATGTGTGTAAAAATGCATTTTGGGTGTGCAAACACAAAATAAAAACGAAGAATTGCCAAAAATCGGTGAACTCTACAAGCGGTGCGGAGTTTTACGCCAAGGGTTAATGAGCAGCGATCATCACTCAACACTTGATCTTCAGTTCCTCAGTAAACTCTCTATAAATCAGACTTTGACTCTTATTCAACCTCCATGTACACTAAAAATAGAATAACCTGGATTCTCTGACTTCTTTATGTTTCTCACTGCTATCCAAATATCTCACAGCCAAATTATCTGTTTTTCACCAACCTCACCTATTCAGCTAAATCCTATACTTAAAAGGCCAAACCCAGTTTGTGACCCTCCTGACCCTTTTAGCTGTCAGATCATCAACATTGTCTCTATGGTATAACACTTTCCCCCCTTTCTAACATCACTCACAACCCTCATTTCACATATCTACATTGCATGCTGTAAGTATACTGTGGGAATTCCTTATCTAAATAAAACCTACTGCTTACCCAAAATCATACTAACAATAGCTGTATTTATCACTTCCTCAATTCTCTAAAACACCTTGCATTTGATGGTTTCACCAAGTTCCTAGACACACACAAGATAGTTAACCGCTTCCATTTTGGCTTTTATAGTCTGCATGCCATTGAAATAACATTCTGCCCTATATCTAATTTTGTTACATCTGTTCACTAGAATAAACTAATAATCCTCACATCTCAGCAGTATTCCATAAAGTTGACCAGTCTAATTTCTTTTAAACCTGGGAGAAACCTGCACAATAATCTATGTGGAAATGACTCTAAATGCCAAAACATATACACAAAATTCTACATTATTACAAAAAAAGCCTCAAAACTTGATTTAAAAAGTAGCGCAAAGTTGTGCATGCAACTCAACTTCGATCCTAAGTTTACAACTTTAACATAATTATCTGTCACCAGATATTATTCTAATCCTTTGTGCTCAACTTCTACTTCTTTTAACTTATTTACTTTCCTGCAACATTTACACCTACTTACCTTCAAATTCCCATTTGTCTCACCCTAATACTCTTACTCAAATACTATCCACAAGAAACATTGAAGTTTACCTTAACCCAGTTAGGAGCCTAGAATCCTACATCACTGCAACAGCCAGTCTTGTCAAGTATATCATGCCCATAAAATCAGTCCTCATTTTCCCCATATTACCTTACACAAAGCTGAAAAAAGTACACCTGGACCTATTCTGAATTTGATGAATTATTGCAATGGATTATTGGTTGGCCTGACTTACCACACTTTCTTACACTTGTGCAAGACTATACGCTTTGCCACCTAAGCACTCTGTAACCTACCCAAAATACCACTACCTTGGAGGACCCCCCTACCCTGTTCAAATGTGACTGGGTCCTCATTGAAATTAGAGTGCTCCCCTCCCCCATATTAGAGGGAGAAAACTAAACACAAAAAGGCAAAACAAAGGGCAGAAAAACGAACTGAAAAGGCAAAATAAAAGGATGAAAAATGAGCAGAAAAAGGCAAAATAGAGCAGAAGAGTGCAAAACAGATGGCAGAAAAATGAGAAGAAAGCAAAAAGGGCAGAAAAATTAGCAGAACAGCCAAAACAGAGGGTACAAAAATGAGCAGAAAAGGCAAAACAGAGGGGAGAAAACCAGCAGGAAAGGCAAAAGAGAGCATAAGATGCCAAAAGCAAGGGGAGAAAAACAAGCAGAAAAGACAAATCAGAGGGCAGAAAAACAAGCAGAAAAGCAAAACAGAGCAGAAGAGGGCAAAACAGAAGTGCTCAGACACACACACTCACTCAGAAACTCACTCAGAGACTCATGCATCCACTCAGACCCACTTAGACTAAAGCACCCACTCACAGACCAACTTACAGACTCATGCACTCACTCACAGACCCCCTGAGACTTATGCACCCACTCACAGACTCACTAGGAGACATACACACCCACTCATAGACCCACTCAGAGACTCACACACCCACTCACAGACCCACTTGAAGACTCCCACGCACAGACCCACACAGAGGCTCAGGCACTAACTCACCCTCATAGACTTTCGCACATACTCACAGACCCACTCAGAGACTCACACTCCTCCTCACAGACTCACTTAGAGACTCACACACCTACTTACAGACCCACACAGAGACTCATGCACTCACTCACAGTCCACTCAGAGACTCATGCTCTCACTCAAAGACCCACTCAGAGACTCATGTACTCACTCACAGACCCACTCACAGCCTTATACATCCCCTCACAGTCTCACATAGAGACTCACACACTCACGTTCGTAACCCACTCATGCACTGATTCACAGACTGACCCACAAATCTATTGAGGCTCTTAATAACCACCTCCAATACCCTGACACCTACTCACAGACCCACTCTGATGCTCATGCACCCAATCAGACACTCACACACCCACTCAGACACTCACACACCTAGTGAGACACTTATGCAGCCACTCCCAGACACACTCAGACACTCACACACCCACTCCCAGACACACTCAGACACTGTCACACCCACTCACAGACCTAGTGAGACACTCATGCACTCACTCACAAACTCACTTCAAACGTTAGTGATTACAGTTAGGAAATAAAATAAAAAGATCTTAGAAATTCACTTAAAAAACGAAGGTTACAGGGTCGGAATAGCTAAGGAATACAATTCAAAAACATAGAAATTCACTAAAGCAAAACTAAAGGTTACTGGGACATTATAATTCCGAAATAGAATTAAAAAAACCTTAGAAATTCACTGAAAAAACAAAGGTTTCAGGGATGTTATAGTTAGGCTCAGATTACCCACTTACAAAACCAATGACATTCAGCAGTTAAATTAACCTGAGCCAACTATAACTTACCCCCGCAAAGCACTGCTTATGGCCTCACAAATCATTCATAACATGGTCACAGACCTCACTGATGACATCTCAAACAACATAATTGAATAAAGGAAACCAACTATTGTCTAAATTCCTGAAGTAATCAGTAATTAAGGGCCTGTATTAGAGTCTGTGATAATGTGAAATCTTCTACTATATGGTGGAAGTACTAAATCCAGAGAATCCATAGACTACATTTCCTCCACCATAGAGAAATTTTAAAGACTGGATTCCCTCCAGGATTTAACACTTTCTCCAAATAAATTCCATTACCATCTAACATTCCTCTAATATAATCTATAATGTTTGATGTGTGAACCCAAGTTTTAAGGTCTTATGCTTGGATTATGTACAATAGCCTGGATCATATATTATTGTATCTACTTCAATCGATAATAAGTAAGAAAAAAATGATAAAGAAAATCAGCTCTAGTTTGATCACAGTTTTTTTTAATATGATAAAGATATATTTCTAGTTCATTCTACTTGTGTCTTGTTATTGGGGATTCGCATATAATGCTTACAGACGGTATATTTATTTTGTCTTAAATTACCCTTGTCATTCAATATAGCTGCATACAACCACAGAAAACTCACAAAAATTGCAAGAAATGGACCCACGAGAAGAAATTTGCATTTGGTCAACTTAAATGTCCGCTATGATAACCAGATTGCTCAAGCCGCAGATTACTTTTGTGTAATCAGAAACATTTGATAACTTATGTCGTCTTCCAGAGATGGTTTACTTACCTGTGAAAAATTGCACTAAAAAATGCACTGTTGCTATTAATTTATATTCTATGAATAACTACATGTTTTTAATTTGTATGAGACGACCCATTATTGGTGAGCCTTTATGTAAGGTAGTTGGCCAAGCCACTCATTTTCGTTTGTGTTGGTACGAGTTGTGCGGCTTGTCTAGAATGGTGACTGTGCAGTGTTTTTGATGTCGACATCCCATGTATTTGTGAGAGAAGAATGGGCTTAAGTGATTTGCTTTGTTCACTGCTTAATTATGGTCTTTTACTGTTAGTAAAAATTTGGCAGAAGGCACACTTGCATCATTGTACTTCTAATTAGTCAATGCCCTTAAAGATTTAAATGTTCACTAAATGTGAATCGCTTTACATCAGGATAAGAAGCTTGTAGAAAGACATTAGACATCTCCGTGATGACAGCCCGCAACATGCTCGTCTCCTGAGCCACACTGTGTTAAAAGCCACATAATGATTTCAGCGGTATCATGGAGTGTATAATGGAAAATCAATAAGGAAAGTATGTAATTTCTAAAGGCTTGCTGTGCAATTCTTCAGATATCAAACACCAGTCAAGGGTGCTACACGTTAAAGCCCCTTAATCTATTTTCTGTGGAACAGTTTGCTTTCACACATAGAGCTCAACTGAAGAGGGTATCGCGTAAAGGTTAAGGGCAGGTCAGACGAAAATACTTCTCAAATCAGAGGCTCAATTGATCGAATAGAAGGCACTTTAATATATTTGTGCGTAATGTTTTGAACACTCCAAATAATAATTCCACTTTCGAGTCAGATTTTAATTCCGGCAGACGGGCATTAAAACTGCCATGTCCCTTCTCCCCTTAACTAAGTTTCTCCTGAAGTTCAATCAATAGCCTTACCCATAATTCATGTCTGGCTGCGTTTTTTATTGTGAAACAAGATATATATGGTAAGTTTACAGTTACCACTAGAGTCACCGTGAGAAATAAAATGCAGTTGAACACTGCAATTTCCATAAAGGTTCAATCAATGACACAGCCACATGCCCAACTACATTTTAATGGCAATCAAAAAAATACAGATGACTTTTGCATACAGTTTGACCTAAAACTTCCGTTGGATTTTTACTTTCACTGCAAGCTTTTGCAACATATCAAATTGTAAAATCGACGCATCGGCACCATATTTGTGAACAAGGTTTCACGCAGAATAAATTTGGCTTCTTATGAATTTGAACAATATATATTTAAATGTTATAAACTGTAGTGACGAAATGATAATTAGACTTCTATGGGAGGGGGTTTCTCTTTTTCTTTTTAGGTTCCTCTGCAGACAGCTTTACCTGTGTGCAAAAGCTCATGTCCTCATCGCATCCAATAAAATAGTGAATTGACTTTGGGTCAGCCAGCCCTATGAAATGGCTTTTTTGGGTCGCTGCCTTCAGCCATAACTAATTTGAAGCATTTTTCACACTCTATATCTGCCCAGAGTAGTAATGTGCACTTGTTCAATTAGCAGTTCTGATTGGATAAGGAGTTTCTGTTCAACACCACATACAGATTCAATTTAAACTGAATAAATATTGAAGGCCGTGGTGTTTAAAAGTGTGGCACCTGCATCTTTTAAACACACATGGGGCTATTCGCATAAGTAACTTAAACTCTTCAGTAATTTACATGTGTAATTTACTATTAAACTTTTGCGTAACTGTTCCACTTCTCGCCATTCCCAAAATCCGATTATAAAGTTACCGAAAAGTGTACACTACATGTCCTCATCCTCTGAAAAAAGGAGGTGGATGCAAACTACGAGAGTAAGTTACTACTGCCAAAAAAGTAATAGTAGTAAGTCCACCACCACACATGGCCAACCACTGACATTGCAATACCATCTCATAGAAAATAATGAAATAATGGAGACAGAGGCTTAAAATAAAACTCATGGGAAAAAAATTTGTTAAATTAAACTAAAGTATGTATAATACTTAAAATGATAAATAAACAAAATGTTATTTAAAAAAATATGAAAATAAAACATATTTATTATTTTTTATAAAATATTGTCACAACCGTTTTTTTAATTTAAAAATGAATAAAATGTTAAATGTTAATAATGTAAAATAAATTACTTTTAATTAATTTTATACATTAATTCTAATAATGCATATTAAAAAACATTATTTTTTACCTTGAGGTGAAATTTAGTTTTAAATTTAAACTTCAAAAAATAATTTGTAACTGGTTTTATTTATGCAAATGAATTTAATATTCACTTCATAAATAATTTACTTGTGCTATAATGTTTACATTTTGTTGTGCATTTCAAATATATATATATATAACATTAATTGACTTTAATATTTAAAATACAATTATTTTTATTAATTTATTGTAAAGTTTAATGACTGTTTATTTTTAAATTTCCCTTTGACTTATCATAGGGAAATATCCACTGTGGAATCTACCTACGGTGACGTACAGGGAAAAGTAAAAAAGTTTATCTTTTTAAAACAAATTAGTACAAATACTTTAATGTTAAAAAGGCTTTTCATCAATATGTTACTTATGATAGCACTTTGACTACATGACATACTTGCTTGCTCCTACAGTGAGCCACCTTCCTCCTATTCAGAAATCTCAGAGCCTCTCCTTGGATATTCAATTTTATTCCTGATTCTGGGTAGGACTGGGACTAGTCCCAGTCTTTCTTCTCTGAAAGAGACGTAAGGCTTATGTCTTCACTGGAGTTTCATGCACTACAGAGTGTATGGTTTGTATCGAATAAGTCTAACTCTCTATTTTGAGTTCTTTATTTTAAGATATCTTAGCCTTGGTTCTTAGATGATTTCAGTTGATTTGGGTGTTATTCCTAACCAGTGTCTCTAGTGGCATTTCCATTCCCCTATTTTTCCCAGGTCCCTAACCTACATAATATTATTGAGTACTTCGGTTGGAACAAGTAGAGGATTAGGGTTGTTGGCTCAACTGATCCTAGGTATTACATCTTACCTTTAAACCCTGACACATAACCATGTTCCCTTTCCAAACATAATTATTTTTTTAAGAGATTCTAACTTTCTTCACTCTGTCGTCTCATACATGTAAAAGACGTGCATATTTAAAGAAAAACCTAAGTTGCGGAAGTTATTACAGTATTAAAAAAAGAGCTATGACTTCAGAACCTCTTATTTTTCAAAACCCTTCCAGACTGCTTCAAAAATCAACTTTGTTTACATCAAATCTCCTGTCTAAATCAATTGTCAACCAGGTGGACATTGATAAAGTAATATGAACAAATCTTGAAATCTTTTCAACACTCTAAACAGAGATAGTTTTATCTTTGCAGAGAATGAAGTGATATGCTACTCCAGGCTTTGCATGGGAAGCCTGTAAGCAATTTTAAGAGGAAATATTATATCACATTAGAGTCAATCATTAAAAACCATACACCAACAGTTGAGCTTCTTAAAGACTAGATTACATGGAGTAGAAATCAATTTGAGATGGCAGAATTCTGGAATTAATTTTCAGCACTGAGAAATGTAAATGGAAGATATAAGGATATTGTTTATGGAAAAATGGTTCTGTGAGTAAGTACACTATAGACCAACAATTCTATGAGCAGGGAGAAACTGTTGGAAAAGGCTTGAAGAACTAGAATAGTGCAAATCAAAAACACAGTTTTTTCCATAAGAGATCTAAATACTGACTCTTTTACCTTGGATCCCCAGGAGATAGGACAAGTCTGCGTTAAACATTTCCAAAGGATGTCTAAGCTTACAATCTAGTATCAATCAATAAGTCATTTTGTAGAGCGCAGCTTGTCACCCATAAGGGTATCTAGGTACTGGCAGGGTCCATTGGTTCAGCCGAAGAGCCAGGTCTTTAGCAAATTTTGGAACTCCGGTACAGATGGAGAGATCCGGAGATGTAGGTTGAGTTTGTTACATGTCTTTGCTGCTAGGCAGAAGGAGCGACCTCCACTCTTGCTGTGTCTGAGGTTTGGTTGTGGGTGAGAAAGAGGGAAGCAGAGCAGATGTGTCTAGTGGGCTGGTCAAAGTTCAGGCGGTGGTTCATGTAGATGGGTCTTTTATTCTGAGGTGAGTGTCATAAGTACTTAGTTCTATGTATTCTTAATATTTCTGTTTGCGGAATGTTAGGTTAAAACCTCTGGAAAAGAACCTTGGTACATGTATAATGATATTTGTGAAGTTGCTTGTAACAATGCTTGTTGGTTCTTGCAATGCTTATTGGTTTTGTGAGGCTTGTCTGCGGCTCGACTCGTGCTGAAGATGCTTTGTTAACTCATGAATATTCATAATAAGCACGTGGAGAGCATACGCTAACTGAATCCAAGTCAACACGTGAAAGCTGCCTGCACGCGTTATGAGAGACTATAAAAGCCTCACCCAAAATTGTAGAGACGCTTCGCGATTGCAGCATCTCCACGAGTGTTCTAGTCTCTTCAAGGCCTGCATCCTGAAATCTTGTATTTCCCTTCTGTTTCCCCTTCCTTCCCGCTCCCGCTTACCTTATTCCTTCTTCCTAGACTCGGGAGCCGGAGTTTCAGGAGATTCTTTGGTTGCTCCAGCAGTCCGGTGGTTTCTTCGGTTCACAGACAAAATATCGAGTTTTAAATTTCGATATACAATTATATCGAAGTTTAAATATCGATGGGACATAATATAGAAGGTAAGTAATATCGACAGTCTTAATATCGATATTAGTATGATATTAGTAATATCGAAGTTTTAAATATCGATGTCAATAATATCGAAATAAATAATTTCGATGTTACTAATATCAATTTTTAAATACATTTTGTGTATATTATATTGTATTTATTATGTTTTATTATTTATTTTTAATGTAATTTAATTAAATATTGTCTTTTAGTACTGTAGCGGGTTGTGGGTTTATAGGGGAATAGGGTGGGAAGTAATTTATTAAGTTATATTAATTATTAATTAGTAGGAATTATTAATTAATTAATTGAGAATTAATTTTTAATTAATTTTAATTCATTGATTAATTGATAAATATGTTCTGTAGCGGGTTATGGGTTTATAGGGGAATAGGGTGGGAAGTAATTTAACACCTTAGCTGCTTCGCAAATATCCCTCCCCAGTGCTGCGCTGTCCATTGGAACTAGTGCTGAATGGACGTCCAATGGTCGTGCGCAGCACTGGGGAGGTAGCGCTCGTGACGACCGTTGGCCGTCAGCAGCGCTTAAGAGGCTAATAATAATTAATTAATTAATATATGTTTGTAAATATTTTTAATTAATAATTAATTGGTAATTAATTAATATTAATTAGTTAATTAATTAATATAATTTTGTACATATTTTTAATTATTAATTCGTTGGTAATTAATTAATATTAATTAGTTAATTACATTAATTAGAGTAATTTTTTTATATATATAAATTTTTGTTATTCTTAATTAATTAATTGGGAAAAATAATATTAATTATTAAATTTAATTAATTACAGCTAATGTGCTAATATATTTACTTTATTGTTATTGTTAATTAATAATTAATTGGTAATTAAATAATAATAATTAATTTTGGGTAAAGGAGTTTTTTTAGGGTTCAGGGTCAGTTTTCCGTTTTTGGGTAAAGGGGTATTTTTAGGGTTCAGGGTCAGTTTTCAGTTCTTGGGTAAAGGAGTATTTTTAGGGTTCAGGGTCATTTTTCAGTTCTTGGGTAAAGGGGTATTTTTAGGGTTCAGGGTCAGTTTCCAGTTTTTGGGTAAAGGGGTATTTTTAGGGTTCAGGGTCAGTTTTCAGTTTTTGGGTAAAGGTGTATTTTTAGGGTTCAGGGTCAGTTTTCAGTTTTTGGGTAAAGGGGTATTTTTAGGGTTCAGGGTCAGTTTTCAGTTTTTGGGTAAAGGGGTATTTTTAGGGTTCAGGGTCAGTTTTCAGTTTTTGGGTAAAGGGGTATTTTTTGGGTTCAGGGTCAGTTTTCAGTTTTTGGGTAAAGGGGTATTTTTAGGGTTCAGGGTCAGTTTTCAGTTTTTGGGTAAAGGGGTATTTTTAGGGTTCAGGGTCAGTTTTGGGTTTTTGGGTAAAGGGGTATTTTTAGGGTTCAGGGTCAGTTTTGGGTTTTTGGGGTAAAGTCGTACAGGGTAAAAATAAAATAAATTTAAATTAAATCAATTAAATGAAATTAAAAAATATAAAATTACATTAAATTATTAAGTTTTTAATTTATTTTAAATGTATATGTATTAGTTTTAATTTTTTAATTATGTTTTAATATTTTTATTTAATATTTGTAACATTATATGTATTTTATAATTATTTTTACATTATTATTAATACATTTAAAAAAACGATATTTTTAATTTCGATATTTTTGTACTACGATAATAATTTTTCGATATTTTTGTACTTACCTTGTTAGGGATAGGATTCCTATATTTTTGACTTCGATATTTTTGTTCCGATATTTTTGTATTTCGATATTTTTGATTTCGATATTTTGTCAGACATTCGTTTCTTCGCCTTCAGCCGAGCATCTGGACTTCCGGTTTCCCGTCGGAGCGAATTTGGGACAGGACTCGTCTTTCGTTAAAACAGTTCCCTTCTTAGTTCTGTTTACGGACTACCTAAAAAGACAGTAAGATTGTTTACTGACATTTTGGCAACAATCCTTGGCAAAAACAATAATCGGGCTATTCATATAATCATGAATATGAAGCGCATTTAAAGAACCTTAAAGCCAAAGATAGAAAAATACTTCCTGGACAATTTCTGCTTGTTAGTCCTGAATAATAAGTAGCAGTGAGGAATAACTGCTTTATTGGATATTGTATAGAATTCAATGTTATTTGGTAGCAGTGAGTAATAACTGCTCTATAGGCATTGTTTGCTGTTTTGTATTTTTTCTTGTTTATTTTATTACAGAACCCCAATTCAAGGCATAAGCAAAAAGGTGCAAGGTAGGAAAAGTTCAGTTTAATGCACGTGATCACAAGGTTAATAATAACAAATTAATTGGTTCTGCTTACAACATATATATATTATTGGTACTCATGAAACTTATGTTTACAATTTAAGGTGAGAACAATATTGTACCTGAATAACGTGCTACCTTGCAACTACAGAAGTATGAGAATGGGCTTTTCTTTTCCTGGTATGTAATTGGTTTAGTTTGAAGAATATGTTTAAGGCAGAACGTTAAAAAGTGCTTAAAGATTCATGTTGAATCTGCTATGGTTTATATTGAATAGGTATAATACACAAGAGTAATACTGCATTCGAAGAAGGCCCAGAATACTTCGAGAGAAACAGTGACAGACATCTCAAGAAGAGATACTGTGTTTGTTTGTTTCTCACTCCACTTCCCCTTTCCCTTGGGAGCTAACGGGTTGTGCCAAGAGTGCTATCCTTGTCACGCTGGTTAGTTCCTGAAGGAGTTATGAGTAGACATCTTCAAGACGGAAACAGATGGAACCTTGTGGTTGCATGCCTAACAGAAAGTGAAGCCCACTATCCTCGTTTCCCCTTGAAGGTGACTACTCACGGATCTATCAAATATGAATGTCCCAGAACTAACCCAGATTGTGCGCAAAATGAATGATGAAGTACAGGAGTTACGTCTTGAGAATCAATCCCTCAGACAGGAACTAGATAATACCAGAGAATGTTTTACTTCTTGGAGAGAAAAAGATGTAGGTAGACGACCTATTCTAACACCATCTAAGTTTGGAGTTTCTGATTATCCCAATCAAACTCAAACTTCAGCACAAAATCAGCCAGTTCAATTAACTGTAGTCTCACCAAGTCCTGTTCCTTTAGCTAACCCAGGACGATTTTTAGGAGACAGTGCTAGTTTTAATACTTTTATGAGCCAGTGTCAGCTAAACTTTTTGTGTAAATCCTAAATTTTCACTTCAGACACCACGAAGGTAGCATTTATTATTTCCTATCTAGGTGGAGTGGCAGCTAATTGGGCCATGCCTCTAGTGGATAAGAATGATCCGTTAATTCATAATTTGACGAATTTCAAAACGGCAATGTCTAGTCTTTTCTCCAAACATACATTTTTACAAGCCTCTGATAATGAGTTACTGAATTTGCGCCAAGGTTCAAAGGACTTGATTTCATACGTGACCACTTTTAATCGGCTGCTTGCCGAAACTCAGTGGCCAGAGAACAAAAGAGTATCTTTAGTTTACAGAGGGCTTAGAGAGGAATTAAAAGATTCCCTGGCCAACATTGTTAATCTACCTGACGATTTCACAGAGTTTCAAGACTTAGTAGTCAAGTTGGACCATAGGTTGGGTGAAAGAAAGAATGAAAGACCTAGAATTGATTTTAGAAACTTACACTTTAAATCAGAAAAGAAAATGATAGAAGACAAAAATGCTCAGGTAGAACCCATGCAGATAGGTAGGATTAAGGGACATTTGACACAGGAAGAAAAGGAGAGAAGAAGAAAAGCCAATTTGTGTCTGTATTGTGGAAAACCGGACCACTTTGCTAAAGATTGTTCAATCAGACCAGTTAAAAAGAAAGTTTTTGCCATAGCTCAAACTTCTTCACAAGAATCGGAAAACTAAGTGTCTCGAGGAAAGTAGAGGTCAGTTCCCCGAGAGATAATGAAATGCAGATCTCAAAGTATGCTACTACTGTTACGAACCATGTACCACGACATTTCACTATAAGAGTGATTTTAATTTTGTCTAACCAGCAAAGACACAGTATTCCTGTTCTAATTGATTCAGGTGCTACATGAAACTTTTTTCATCTGGAATTTGCAAGAAAATTGAATTTAACTCAAGTCCCAAAAAAAGAACTTGAACCAGTGCTGGCCATAGACGGCTCAGCACTCTCTTATGGTTTAATCAGGTTTCATACCACACTCTTGATTTTAGTATCAGACAATGGACATACAGAACTTACTACATTCGATCTCATTGACACACCGACTTTTGGGGTCATTTTGAATATTTGGTGGCTAGAACTCCATAATCCAAAAATAGATTGGGTGAAACAAACAGTAACCTTAGATTCAGCATATTGTAAGACACATTGTTATCACGAGACTAGAAATCCAGTTATGCCTCTTACCTGTGCTACAGTTCATTCAGAATCTTTGGATCTTCCACCTGAGTTTAAAGACTTTTCTGATGTATTCGACCCTGTGAAGGCCACTAAACTACCTCCTCACAGGGTTTACGACTGTAGGATCGACTTGATTCCTGGAGCGGTATTACCCTGCAGCCATATATATGCCCTTACAGAAACTGAGAATCAGTATTTACGAACATATGTTGACAAACTTTTGGAAATAGGTTTTATACATCATTCCACCTCACCAGTCTCGTCTCCTCTGTTTTTCGGAGCAAAAAAGTCAGGTGACTTGAGGGCTTGTATCGATTACCGCGCTGTTAACAAAGCCACAATAAAAAAACGTTACCCTTTACCTTTGATTCCTGTATTCCTAAATCAGGTAAAAGGGTCAACTATGAATACCAAGCTGGACCTTCGCGGAGCATACTACTTAATACGCATAAAAGAAGGCGATGAGTGGAAAACCGCGTTTTGCACTAAGTTTGGACTTTACGAATATACAGTGATGCCATTTGGTCTATGTAATGCTCCAGCAGCATTTCAATACTTCATAAATGAAGTACTGCATGATTTATTGGACATCTGTGTCATTGTATATATCGATGATATCTTGATTTTTTCCAAAAGTCCAGAGGAGCATGTGGGACATGTGAGATCAGTCCTACAAAAGTTAAGAGACAACTCTTTGTTCGTTAAGCTTGAAAAATGCATTTTTAACACCCCCAAAGTAGATTTTCTTGGTTATTGGTTGTCTCCAGAAGGCATTGTAATGGACCCAAAAAAGTTGGAAGCATTTTTAAATTGGCCTGCTTCCACCACTGTTAAAGAAGTACAAAGAATCTTGGGGTTCGCTAATTTCTACAGGAGATTTATTTCAAAATGTTCAGAAATTGTTGTCCCAATTACTCAGCTTCTACAGAAAGGAAAGAAATTCCATTGGAAATCTGAAGCTGAATTAGCTTTTAAAACACTGAAAAAGGCATTTACTTCAGCTCCTATCTTGATGCATCCTGACCCCGACAGACCATTTTTTGTTGAAGCAGATGCTTCACAAACAGCCATTGGAGGGGTTTTACTACAAAAGGATGTTAGCACAGGACATTTTCACCCTATTGCCTTTTATTCTCGAAAACTATTTACCTGCTGAATAGAATTATACAATTGCAGAGCGTGAACTTTTAGCAATTAAAGCAGTCTTTCAAGAATGGAGGCATCATCTCCTGGGAGCAAAACACACAATAACTATTTTTTCTGACCATAAAAATTTGCAGTTTTATTCCACTGTAAAAGCTTTTACGCCAAGACAGATGTGCTGGCTGCAATTCTTTAGTGAATTTGATTTCCTAATTGCCAGGAACCAAATAATTGTTATCAGATACACTTTCACGTTTGGTTTGTGATAAAGATAAAGAGCTAAATAAAGAACTGCAAAGTATCATTCCAGTAGAAAAAGTTTGTGCAAAAATTACACATGTTGATTTTTTATCTCTACTCAGGGAACAGACTAAAGACTTGAACCAAGAACATTGGCTTTCTCAAAAACATTCTTCAATCTCAGATGGGTTATTTTACCACAAGAATAAATTATTCATTCCTAAAGAAAACTTGAGAGAGCAAGTGATAAAATGGACCCATGATCTAGCCATTGTTGCTCATCCAGGAGTCAATAAAACCTTATAATTATGTCAAAGACATTTCTGGTGGAGTGGAATGACGTCAGATGTACATCAGTGTATTCAGACATGTCCAGTATGTGCTTGACAGAAATCATCACATTCTCCTCCCATGGGGTTATTGCAACCTATGGAAATCCCTCCAATACCCTGACATACCATCAGCTTGGACTTCATCACAGATTCACCTAAATCATTCAGTATGACTACCATTATAGTAGTGGTAGATTTATTATCGAAAATGGGACATTTCTTTCCCCTGCCAAAACTTCCCTCAGCTGTAGAGTTCAGTAATGTGTTTTTAACCAACATAGTGAAATTACATGGATTACCACAAAAATTATCTCAGATAGGGGCCCACAATTCCTGTCAAAATTCTGAAAACAACTGAGTGGACAGTTGGGAATAGATATAGCTTCATCATCAGCCTTTCATCCCCAAACTGATTGTCAAACAGAAAGATTAAATCAGTATCTTGAACAGAGTTTGTGATGTTTGACAACCACCTTATCCTCAAACTGGGTTGAGGCTTTTCCCTTATCTGAGTTTACATACAATAACACCGTGCATTCAGCCCAAGGTTGATCTCCATTTTACTTTCTCACTGGTCAACATCCTCAAATCCTCCCAATAATATTTCCAGAAAAAATAACAGACATGCCAGCAGTCTCAGAAAGACTGACTAGTTTGCGTAATTTTCAGGAAAGTGTTAAACAAACCTTGACAAAACATAAACTTAAAATGAAAAATTACGCAGATCAACATAGAATCCCAGCACCTGTTTTTAAACCTGGAGATAAATTCTGGTTATCGACAAAGAATATTCAGATAGAAGGACCTAGAAAATTAAAACCCTGATTTATTGGTCCATTCTCTATAGAAAAAATACTAAATCCTGTTTCTGTAAGATTGACTCTCCCTCAGGATTACAAAATCCATCCAGTTTTCCATGAGTCCTTGATCAAGCCTGTTCATCCAAACACTTGTCCTGATACACCCCCTCCCCCAATTGTGGTAGGAGATCATGTTGAATATGAGGTCAAGAAAATCTTAAATGCAAAACGCATTAGAGGGCGTTTGTACTATCTAATCGATTGGAAAGGGTATGACGCTTCTGAAAGATCTTGGGAGCCAGTCAATCATGTGCATGCTCCCCGTTTGGTTCGTTCTTTTCATGCTCTTCACCCTAACAAGCCACGACCTGTGAGAAGACCTTTGGGGGGGGGGGAACTGTCATAAGTACTTAGTTCTATGTATTCTTAATAATTCTGTTTGCGGAATGTTAGGTTAAAACCTCTGGAAAAGAACCTTGGCACATGTATAATGATATTTGTGAAGTTGCTTGCAACAATGCTTGTTGGTTCTTGCAATGCTTATTGGTTTTGTGAGGCTTGTCTGCGGCTCAATTCATGCTGAAGATGCTTTGTTAACTCATGAATATTCATAATAAGCACATGGAGAGCATACACTAACTGAATCCAAGTCAACACGTGAAAGCTGCCTACACGCGTTATGAGAGAATATAAACGCCTCGACCGCAATCGGAGAGACGCTTCGCTTCGTGATTGCAGTGTCTCCACGAGTGTTCCAGTCTCTTCAAGGCCTGCTTCCTGAAATCCTGCATTTCCCTTCTGTTTCCCCTTCCTTCCCGCTCCCGCTTACCTGATTCCTTCTTCCTAGACTCGCGAGCCGGAGTTTCAGGAGATTCTTCGGTGGCTCCAGCAGTCCGGTGGATTCTTCGCCTTCAGCCGAGCATTTGGACTTCCGGTTTCACGTTGGAGCGAATTTGGGACAGTACTCGTCCTTCGTTGAAACAGGTCCCTTCTTAGTTCTGTTTCCGGACTACCTAAAAAGACAGTAAGATTGTTTACTGACATTTTGGCAACAATCCTTGGCAACAACAATAATTGGGCTATTCATATAATCATGAATATGAAGCGCATTTAAAGAACCTTAAAGCCAAAGATAGAACAATGCTTCCTGGACAATTTCTGCTTGTTAGTCCTGAATAATAAGTAGCAGTGAGAAATAACTGCTCTATTGGATATTGTATAGAATTCAATGTTATTTGGTAGCAGTGAGTAATAACTGCTCTATAGGCATTGTATGCTGTTTTGTATTTTTTCTTGTTTATTTTATTACAGAACCCTAATTCAAGGCATAAGAAAAAAGGTGCAAGGTAGGAAAAGTTCAGTTTATTGCACGTGATCACAAGGTTAATACTAACAAATTAATCGGTTCTGCTTACAACATATATATATTATTGGTACTCGTGAAACTTATGTTTACAATTTAAGGTGAGAACAATATTGTACCTGAATAACGTGCTACCTTGCAACTACAGAAGTATGAGAATGGGCTTTTCTTTTCCTGGTATGTAATTGGTTTAGTTTGAAGAATATGTTTAAGGCCGGACGTTAAGAAGTGCTTAAACCTTCATGTTGAATCTGCTATGGTTTATATTGAATAGGTATAATACACAAGAGTTCTACTGCATTTGAAGAAGGCCCAGAATACTTCGAGAGAAACAGTGACAGACATCTCAAGAAGAGATTCTGTGTTTGTTTGTTTCTCACTCCACTACCCCTTTCCCTTGGGAGCTAACGGGTTGTGCCAAGAGTGCTATCCTTGTCACGCTGGTTAGTTCCTGAAGGAGTTGGGAGTAGGCATCTTCAAGATGGAAACAGCTGGAACTTTGTGGTGGCACGCCTAACAGTGAGGGGTGATGTGGGTTCATCGCGGGAGGTTGAGAATGAGTCTGGCCATGGTGTTCTGTATGGTCTGTAGTCTTCGCAGGAGGTGGGCTGTGATCCCTGCATAGAGGGCATTGCTGTATTCTAGTTTGCTGAAGATGAGGGCCAGAGTGTTGGTGTATCTTCAACTCTGGGGTAACCATTTAAAGATCTTGTGCAGCAAGAGTAGGGTGAAGAAGCAGGATGAGGAGAGAGAGTTGACCTAAGACGTCATGTTTAGTTTGTTGTCCAGGATGGTACCCTACAGATTATTTCTTTGGGTTCAGAGGTGAATGGAGTTAGGTGGACTTTTTGTGTTCTTCTGGTGATGAAGAAGGAATCCATCTGATGGAAAGACATTATTAGTGAGTGCCTATTGAAATTATAAATTCCCACTTCACCAAAAGAAGAAGTAGATACCCTAAAAAGACCATTAATTAAAGAAGAAATAGCTGGCACAATAAGAAAAGTATCAATTCTAACGTTGTCAGGAAGGATGGTTTTGCGGCTGATGATTAAAATATTTTTATGTGAATGAAAAGGGCCACTCACAAGATGATTTAATTACATTCAAGTGGGTGGTAATATCCTGCAGTCAATTCAATAGGGCATTTTGACCTTTTTTAAGAAGTGGAAAGATTGAAACGATCCAAACACTTTGTGACCTATGACGTTATTGAAGTGTGGTTATAAAATATTGAAAAAATGCTTGTAACACAAATAGCTTTTTAAGGCCATTCCTTTATCCACCTGGATCAAAATGATTTTTTCAGTCATGTCAATTACCACTGACACTCATTTTGCTGAAGTAATTGATTACTGTTCTACTCACTTGACTCCAATTATAATGTTAGATACATAGAAGTCCTTTGAAACTGTGAGCTTGGATTTTTTTTAGCAACCCTAAAAGTAATGGTAATTCCAGCCTAACTTAAAGGATTATGCATCAAAAAGCTGTGGCTGCTCTGGTTTGGAATAACAGACCTTTAAATAATGCTTTTAATTTCTCACGGTAACCGACAGAGATGTCCCATATCCTCTATTCTTTTGGGGAGTTTATACCACTACTAGCAATTCACTTAAACACTGTATGCAGATTAAACTGATTCTCCTGCCTGCAGACTAACAGACTGAAGCCTTACACCAATGATAGACACAAAAATCAAATGAAAGAACAGCTTTTTATATTATGAACAGGACTGCAACTCTTGTATGCTATAAAATAAATACCACAAAAACTGTATTGTTTAATGGAAGTCTGTTAGTTTATCCCTTATTTACATGTAATATTTGCAATAAAAATCCCAAATGTTAATTAGCATCATGGCCCTCAGAAAATTATGAAGATGATCATGACCTTGATTATACTCCGCTATTAAAAAAAAAGTCCTGTATAATTTAGGGAAATGGTATTTCCTTCTGATTTATTTAATAAGAAGTGTAACACTAGTTAAAATTAATATCACACCCATTTTTCTATTGTTATTTTCCACTTTACGTTGCATATTATATGATTTTTTTTGCATGGACAGACACATTAATAACAGGGACCTCATTTATGACTTTTTGCCGTAGGGAAGCGCAGCAGGCCTTCCTGCTGCGCTTCCCTACGGCAAAAGAAAAGGGCAGAAATGCGCCGTATCTATCAGACACGGCGCATTCCTGTCCTTTTTCCCTGCGCCGGCGCACAATGGGCTGCCTGCGCCAGCGCAGGCACCCTTGCACAATGGTGCAAGGGTGCCTGCGTTGCGGGGAAGATTATTTTTGTGCAGGAAGGGAAACCTTTCTGTACAAAAAAAATCACAAGAGGCTTTTCCTCTTTCTATGTGTGCTGTAGAATGCAGCACACATAGAAAAAGGAAATACGAGGAGAAATAAAGACATTTCTTCCTGTTGCGCCTCCCTTACGCCTCCCCTGGGGAGGCGTAAGCTTTTGGCACTGCTTCAGAGTTACGATTTCTCGTAAATCTGGGGCAGTGTCAAAAGGCCATGGATGTTGCTGGGAACGCCCCCAGCAACACCCATTGCACGCCCCTTTAACGCAGAACACTGCGTTAAAGGAACTGATATTTATCAGGCAGCAGTACGCCACAAAAACTGGCGTACTGCTGCCTGATAAATACCACGCAGGCTTCTGCGCCACGGAACTTCATGAAAAGTGAAGTTCCGATGGTGCAAGGGGCCTCATAAATGAGGCCCCTGATGTGAACACCAACCAAGGATCATTTAAAAAAAAGAATACTCTTTCTCATGAAGAAGGATGCCTTGCTTTACTGCGTTTGAGAATATTACACAGCAATGTATTTAATGAGCTGCATAAAATGTAATGAGTAATAAACATGTTATAAGTGTTTCCGGAAACTTATGTTTTGAAAGAAATTCAGAGGCATGGTTTATAAAACATGAATACTCAATTAACCAATCAATCAGGGGTTTGTAAAGCGCACTACTCACCCGTTAGGGCCCCAAGGCGCTATGAGGGGGAGGGGTGCAGGTCCATTGGGGTCATCTAAAGAGCCATGTCTTGAGGTATTTCCTGAACTGGAGCAGAGTAGGGCTTTGCAGGAGGTGGAAGGGTAGGTCATTCCGGCTCTTGGCTGTGAGGTAGAAGAAGGACTTTCCACCCGCTTTGTTGCTGTAGATGCATGCGATGGTAGCCAGGGAGAGTTTAGCTGAACTGAGGTTTCTCTTGGGTGCCTGGAGGAGAGACGGTTGTTGAGATATTGTGGTCAGATGTTGTGGAGGGCCTTGTACATGTGCTTGAGCAGCTTGAAAGGTATCCTTCTTCGACAGGGAGCCAGTGGAGATCGCAGAGGTGTTGGGTGATGTGGTTGTGCCTGGAGATGTTGAGGATTAGTCTGGCTGCGATGTTGTGGACAGTCTGGAGCTTGAGGAGGAACTTTTTGTTGATTCCGTAGTAGAGGGTGCTGCCATAGTCTAGTCTGCTGGTGATGAGGGTGTGTGTGACTGTTTTTCTTGGTTCGTAAGGGATCCATCTGAATGTTTTATGGAGTATGTGGAAGGTGGTGAAGCAGGCTGATGAGACAGCATTGATCTGCCAGTTCATAGTGAGCGATGAGTCCAGTATGATGCAGAGGTTAAGTGCATTGTCAATCGAGCTGGGTGGGTTTCTGAGGGCGGGCCACCAGGTCTCATTCCAAGCTGAGGGGTTGAAGCCGAAGATGAGAACTTCTGTTTCCTCTGATTGAGTTTTAGGCAGCTGTTCTTCATCTAGGTTGTGAAGGCTTTCATCCCTTCTTGGAAGTTGTGCCTGGTGATGTTTGGTTCCTTGGTGAGGGAGAGGATGAGCTTGGTGTCATCAGCTTGGAAGATTGTATTGAGCCTTCTAGTTTCTGACAATGGTAGTGATGGGGCCATTTAGATGTTGAAGAGGGCGGGGCTGAGGGAGGATCCTTGGAGTACTCCACATCTGGTCTCTGTCAGTTCTGAGAAGTAGGGTGGGAGTCTGATTCTCTGTGTTCTGCCTCTGAGGAATGAGTGTATCCAATCTAGGGCCTTTTCTCGGATGCCAGTGTTGTGGAGTCTGGTGGCTAGTGTGCGGTGGGAGATGGCATTGAAGGCTGTTGATAGGTACAGGAGGATGAGGGCTGCCATTTGGCCCTGGTCTAGGAGGGCACGGATGTCGTTAGTGGCGGAGAGGAGGGTTGTCTCGGTGCTCTATTTGCTGCGGTATTGGATTTGAAGATGTCTAGGGTGTTGTTGGCTTCGATAATGTGCTAGCTGGGTGTTGATGGCCTTTTTGATGACCTTGGAGGTGAAAGGAAGTAGCCAGATGGGCCTGAAGTTCTTGAGGTCCACCGGGTCGGTAGAGGGTTTCTTCAGGAAGGCATTGACTTTGGCATACTTCCAGTCATCTGGAAATGTGGCGGTCTCGACAGAGCAGTTGATCTTTCGACGTAGCTCAGGTGTAATGGCTGTGGCAGGCCTGTGGAACATGCGGGCGGACAAGGGTCTGAGGGTGCTCCGGAGTGGATGCTCTTTTAAGGTGTCTTCTGTCATGAGCCAGGTCCAGGTAAGTATGGCCTGTGGGTGGCATCGCTGTGGGTGGAAGTTGAGGTGGCATAGAGGTCTTGGTCATCAAAGTTTTTGCAAAGTGTCTTGATCTTGAGGTGAAAGAAGGAGCTAAGCCTGTTGCAGCGGTCTAGGGAGGGAGGGATGTCTGCTCTTTTGCTGTTGGGTTTGGGAAAACACTGTATGATGGAAAGGGGTTCCTTGAAGTTGTGGGCTTTGGAGAGGACTCTGTCATGGAGACAGTTCTTCTTTGTGGCTTTGATAAGTTGGTGGTGTGCTGTGGTGGCTGTCCTGTTGCCGGTGCATGTTTCTGGGGTTTTGCTGTTTCTCCAAGTCTTTTCAAGTCATCAACAGGAGCTCTTGGATTTGTGGAGTGCCGTGGTGAACCATTTTGCTTTCTTGTTGTATCGTCCTGTAGCCTTCTGGAGGGGGGCGAGTGTGTCTGCACAGTTGGTGATCCATTTGTGGAGGTTCATTGCCATGGTGTTTTATGTCTGGCATGGTTGGGGTGGAGTGCTGGTGAGGGTGGATGTGAGGTGTTCTTCAGTGACTTTGTTCCAGCTTCTGTATGGGAGGCAGTGCACATACTTGTGTGCAGTGGGTTTTCTAAAGGAGAAGTGGATGCAGTGGTGGCAGTCCAGAGCAGTTCTGTGGTGTGGCTGAAGGAGATGCTGTTTCCTCCTGTGAAGATGGGGTTGAGTATGTGTCCTGCTGTGTGAGTGGGGGTGGAGACAAGTTGCTTTATTCCTAAGTTGGTGAGGTTCTCTAGAATGGCTGTGGTGTTGGGGTTTCTTGTGGTTTTCCAGGTGGAAGTTTAGGTCTCTGAGTAGTATGTAGTCTGTGGAGGCGCGGTCATGGTGTGCGATGAGGTCAGTGATGATGCTGGTGGACGGAAGCAAGGTGGTCTGTAGACGAGGGTTCAGCGGATTGTCGTTTTGGGGTTGATCTGGATCTGGAAGTGTAGATGTTCCATGGTGGGCGAGGCATCATCCTGGGCGGTGGTTGTCATGTGGAGGGAGTTTTTGTGGTTGATGGCGATGCCTCCTCCCGGGCAGGTAGGGCATTCTTTTCTGAGGATCTTGTATCCGTCGGGGATTGCAGTTGCCATGTTCGATGCGGAGCTCACTTTGGTCCGGGTGTCTGTGAGGAAGGTGATGTCAGACATGTGAGTGATGAGGAGGTCCCAGATTTCTATGCCATTTCTGTGCAGGGAGCGCACGTTGAGGAGGATGAAGTTCAGTGGTTTATGTGCGCTAGCTTCCGGTGGGCTGATAGCTGCAGTTGGGGTCCGGAGGTGGGTGAAGGTGCAGTGGTAGTGTCGGCAGGAGATTGGGCCTTGGGTGTTGCTCAGCATCGAGAGCTGGCATTTGTTTGCTGCATCAGTGTTAAGCGTGGAGGGTACTGGGGCCGTACCGGCGGAGGGTCAGGGGACCAGGCTCCCTGGTGCTGGTCGCAGGCGGTTGCAGACGGGCACAGTTGTGCTTGCCTTTGGCGCACCTTGAGCACACCAGCGGCGTAGCCATGCAGAGGCTGCCATTAAGTAGGGGTCGGGGAGGGCGGTCATCTGTAGGTGGAAGTGACATGCTGGGGTGGAGGGGCCACAGGGGCAGCAGCGGCAGGGAGAATGTGCAATGGATCAAAAATAGAAGCAAAACAGAAAGAGCAAAAAAAGAGGCTATACAGATAGAGCAAAAAGAGAAAGAGGCAAACAGAGAGAGCAAAAAGAGAAAAATTGGCACAGAGGACACAGGAAAGAGAAGAGTAGCAGGAGAGCAGAGTGCTCTTCAACTCCTTGAACACCTACCTGGCATGGAGCTCATGATCAGAGGGCAGTCCCTCAACGGTGGAGCTGCGCGGGGGAGAGCAATGACACTGACAATACATAATGAGTCTGCTAGTGAACTTTGAAATTTCTTACCACTCGATATTCTCAACTACTGAGACGACTACCTATTCTTCAATTACACACATATACTTCTTAGCATGGTATTTGTTTAAATGTAAGCTCGATGGAAACTAGCAGATGAAATATACTAGGTATGGGAGGATTGGGAGTTGGTTAAGCAGAGATACTAATAAAGTGGGAGCAGGTGAAATTTAAGATTATATCACAGAGAGATTGTTTCCGGAAATTGAGAAATCTATGCTCATAATGTAAACTTTGTTTTGGGGATAATGCAGGTACAACAGAATATGGAATATGGAAAATATCGTCATGAGAGGAAAATTTGGAGAAGTGCCATTACTAATGGACCACAATGGTACTCACTTTATCAACTTCAGGAGTATGAAATTCCTGAGACCACGGGATTAAATCCAGGAAGTGATTGCATTAGCCCACAGAGCCATCTGACAAGATGTGATTTAGACCATCCTAGTCACCAGTGGTGGGGGGAGGTAGTGGAGTCCAACATACAATGGCAAAGGTTAACGTAAATAAATAAATAAATAAATATCTGCCGTTGTATGTCAGACTCCACTACCCCCCACCCAGCCCCGCCCCGTCTCACCTCAGCTCCCCGCAGCATTACCTCTGGGAACCGCCACTGCTAGTCACTCTGGGACCTTTTACCTCCAGCACCTCTTTTTTCCCATAGATGCTTTACCTATAGTTTATTAATTGTATTTATAAAGGCACCAGGCAAAGAATTTAGAACAAATACACTATTTTCCTTGCAAAATTGGATTTTTGATGCAGAACTTTCTTCAGGATGTTACAACATGGGAGACAACAAGAATGCAATTTTTCCTCCTGTTGATTCAGGGGGTGTCATCTGAGTGCCCAGGGCATCTGGGAACCAAACACAGCACAAAATGCTTCTTCTGACTTTTAAGAGATCTCTAATAATAAGTTCAGCTTCTGGCTCATCCACTTAACCACACACTTAAGCATGTCGATCAATAAAAATCACTTTTACTTATAAAATAGCTAGATCAATTAGCGGCACCAGTGCTGGTTGAGTATTTTTAATCGGAGAGATGTCGCCCTTCTATTGCTCGTGGGTATTCCTTGCAGATCAAGGCAGCGGCGTAGGAGGTGGGGTGCGGTGTGTGCGGGCTGCCCCGGGTGCCATCACAGAGGGGGATGAAAAAAAGGCAAAAATAACACTTGCAACTGTAAGTATCTTATTTTTCCTTCTTTTAATAATTTCAATGTGGGGGGATGACAAGAAATGTTCTGCACCGGGTACCATCTGACCTTGCTATGCCACTGCATCAAGGCTACATGCAAATACTTTGGCAAACTTGTATGTTCCTGAATACTGCTGCTAAATTCCAGCGGATTGGAATTGCAATATTTCAAGTCCTGCAATGAACAGGACTTGAATGGGTAGAACAGGTCACCTCGGTGAATTAATTGTTTTTTCTTCGTTTGATAGTCCTACATTGCACCTTTTTTCTTTGTTATTGATGTACACATCAATTAACCACATTAAAGGACGGTGAATTCAGGACATAACCTCTGTGTTAAACAATTAGTTCATAGCAGTTTACGAGCTCTCATGATTTGATTAACCTTGAATATTACTTCCACCCATTGCTTAATTTGAGCCGGTGGCTTATCATCGTAACCTGTGCTTTTCATGAGCACCAGTTAGGGACACATTCATTTATGGTAGTCACTGGGAGATTAAGTGATGTGCCCAGAACACTGAGCCGACACCGGGGCTTAAACCTGGTTCCTTAGCTCTCAAGTCGGCAGATCTGGCCAATACACCACATTCTCTCCCCGCTTCTATGGTTAGTAGTTGGTACTGTTTTAGGGGTGCTAACAGGAGAAATGGGGTGATGCAAGCTGCCTCCTGACAAGAGGTTCATCACTTCTTTTTATACAAATGAACCACTGCTTCCACCACCTCTTGCACGTCAACAGCTCTGAAAGCCAAAATAATTTGGCCAACACATAGGAGATGTACACGTTCTACAGTCCCATCTTCCATCTTAACCCCCAGCATCAATGTTCCAACTGTGATCATCATCTTCTCAGGTAACATCTTTTCAACAATACATGGTAAAAAAATAAATTAATCGCAAAATAGTATTTATGGAGAACCATAAGCAGAATCTAAACTCGCTGGACCCAGTTCCCAGGGACCTGCAAAATGAATTTACCTTTGCTAAGTGGTTCTTCAGTTAGTTGGTGTGCTGAGATTGAACTAGACTCTCCATTTGACATCTTTGAATGTGGAATAATGTAGGGGTACCAGATATTATTCCTCATTCCAAGCTACATAAAAAGCTTGTGAGTGTAATTTGGTATTGTTATTTACACCCAAATTGAAATACCGTTTTGGGCGTTGGGGCCAAACAGGATTATAGGCCCTTTTGTTATCAGCGCCTTAACAGCTCATTATTCTATTACCTATTGCTATCACTTATAAAATAAATTATATAAGAAAGTTATATTAGCCAAGTATAGCTGAATAATATTACATGTGGCTTGTGAATAACTGATTTCATAACGTTCTAAATAAGCCACTATCTAAATAGTAGCTTAAACGATAATCATGCTAAAGTAAGCTCACTTTTTTTCAGCCCAGTGTACGAAGCAATTTTGTACATAAAGCCACAACAATATATGAGCACTTGCGCTATATTTAATATGTACATTTCCCATCATTAAAACATCCAAAATCACAGGATCGCCTCTAGAAGTTCGATTCAAAGTTGCTTTATTCGAGTTTTTCTCATAAAAGCACGTACGATCACAAGTATAAAAACATTAATTAAGAAAGCACTTCAGTTAAATAAGACTTGGATAACAATCAGATAGTTTAAAATGTAAATATCATTTTCAAAATATAAATTTACAGATAAAAATACATATAAAAATGATCAAGTAAAAAACAGACGAACTTTTGTTACAATAAAATACAATCAGCTGCCTAAAAACCTCTGTCTAATGGTCCATGCCCATCCAAGGAATTTGGCTGTAGCTATTACTAAAGGCAATAAAGTGCTAGTGCGTATGATTCTTAGAGCTACAACACTACTAGTGGTACCTAGGTTCTTACACACTGGTGATAGCCAAATACGCCTGGGTTCTGCGTAGGTCTTGCAAGCAAATAAGAAGTGACCAGTTGTTTCCTTGTATGCTCCACAGGCTGGACAATTGCTGATAGATGAACCCCCCCACCTGCCTGTCAGAGATCTAAGGGGAAGGGCACCTGCTCTGAGTTGGAAAAAGAGCTTCTTGTCCCTTGGTGTAGATATGGCATCCCAGTAAAGTTCTAGGCTGGGATTTAGCTTTGCTTCTAGGAATCCTCCAGCCATAGACGCTGTACTAGTACCTCTCCAATTCCGAGCGGCCACCTTCTCCCAATAGATTTCTTTTAAGACTTTTTTAGTTGGGAATGAGGCTCCCATCGGGTTTTCCCAAAGCATTTGAAGACCAAGATCACTCAGCATTGCTCTAAGAACATTCAACCAGCCGATTTTGTGGAACACATCCGCTTTAATTATGTCTAGAAACCCCTCAGCATAATGTGAAAGCTCAGGTGTAGTCCATAGCCTCCGCCAATATAAAATATGACGGAGCCTGGCCAGATCTACAACAGCCCTCCTACCCAGATCATACCTGAGTGGAAGCAGTGGGGTACTTTTAGGGAGACCAGTAATAGACTGGTAGAACTTATTTTCCAATAGTTGTAATGACTGGAGCTTCTCAAAGCCCAACAGCTCAGCACCGTATAGTGCAGAGCCGAGGACCTTGGCCTCAAACACCTGCAGTGCCGGTTTAATTGGTGTAGTCCTAGATTTTCTATGCTCTGTACCAAGAACACCAGCCAATTGTCTATGTCTTAGGACTGCGGTATCTATATGTTGGGACCATCTAAGATCATTTGTTACATGGATACCCCGATACATAAAGGCATTAACTATCTCTAGTGGGCGATCGTTCATGACTAGCTTAGATCTAAAGCTTCGATGGGGATTAAAAATCCATAAGCTTAGTTTTGACCACATTAACTTCTAAGCCTTGCTCCCCACAAAATTGGTCTAAAATAGATAGTGCACGCTGTAGACCACTCGGAGTCTTTGATAAAATCAAAGTGTCGTCTGCAAACATTAAAATCAGTGTCTTAGTACCAGCTAACGAAGGTGCATCCACATTTGCAGACAACATGCGAGCCACGACTCCGTTAATATACAGGGTGAAGAGCGTGGGAGCCATTGAACACCCTTGCCGAACTCCCCGCTCCACCGGGAAGTCTGCAGTAACCATTCCCTGCCCCCCCCCCACTGAATCTTAGCAAAGTTTGCTTCATGGAGCCGCATTAACATTGTCAATAGTTCTTCTGGTAGGCCCAGGTTCTTCAGTACCGACCACAGCTTAGACCTAGGAACCAGGTCAAAGGCAGCCCGCAAATCTACAAAAGCCGCATACAGGCTGCCCTTGCCCAGCAACACCGTTCTCCACTGCAATAAAGTAAATCGGAAGACCTGGTCCACCATACTGGTGAATTTGCGAAACCCCACTTGAAATGGAGGCAGGGCGTTATTCTCCTCGGCCCAGTCCAAAAGCCTTTTGACAACCATCCTCCCAACCACCGTTTGCATGGTGTCAATTAGGCTTATGGGCCTATAGTTCCCTGGTTGGGAACAATCTCCTTTCTTAAATACGGGTATTATAACTGCACCTTGCCAAGATGTCGGTATAGGTGCGCCCTGTGACGCTGCATTGACAAGGAGAGAGATATACTTACTCCAGCGCACTTTATCATTAATAAAGAGATCCGCCGGCACCCCGTCTAAGCCTGGGGCTCTACCGCCAGTGACTGTACTAAGGGCTATCATTACTTCCTTACTACTGAAAAAGTTTTCTTTGTAATAAACAGGCCCAAAGTCAGCCATCAAGATGCCAGACTGTCTTTCAGCGTACTGGGGCTTGAAATAGTTAACCCAGTCCTCCTCAGGTACGTTGTTATTAGGAGGGTCGGGTACTCCCCCCCACCCCACTTTACAATATTCCAAAAGAGGCTGGAGTCATTTTCTCCACTAGCATCCTTTAGCTCTAGCCAGTGGAGCTTGTCCCACAATTTCTTAGCTTTAGATATACCGTCCTTCTATTCTTTTCTAGCAATACGAATAGCCGTCAATTCTCTCCTGCTTTTATGTCCCAGAGGCTTCAGATCAGGAGGCCAACCAACTAGTCCTTGGAGTTAATCTGGGCTCTGGAGGGCAGCTGACAACAGGCCTGCACAACAAAGCAGTAGTCCAGCAGAGTGCCAGTCCTTCAGCAGCGCAGCAGCCCTTCTTTCTGGCAGAGTATTCACAGGTCCAGACATGTACTGCAGCAGTGGTGTCTGAGATCCAATATTTATACCCAGTTGTGCCTTTAAAGTGGGGAGAAGCTACTAGGGGCATGCGTTTGAAGTGCACAGATGCCCTGCCTTCTCTGCCTCCAGGCCAACAACAGGGGTTATGCAGCCCTTTGTATGGAGACAGGACACAGCCATTTCAGGTGCAAGTGAGGCTTGTCCAGAACCTCACTCCCATCCTGCCAGTGATGGCCCGTTCAATCACACCGAGCCTCCCATTGTTTGGGGCTGCCTAGGAGGAATAACAAAGCCCAACTGCCAACTGCCTCTAGGTCATGTGATCAGAGATATGCTTCAGGCACCAAATAGCTAAGGCAGGAAAATGCCAAATTTCTAAAAGTCGCATTTTCATAATTGTAATTTAAAAAATCTGACTTAAACATAAGTTAGGATTTTAAATCATGATTCCAAAGACACCACACATTAATCAGTTATCTCTTTCCATTTGGAAGTTACACTTATAAAATGTAATAAAGCAACTCCAGTGTTATCCTATGGGTGAGGTAGACCTTTCTGTAGTGAAAAATTAATTTAAGAGTTTAAAAGTTTATTTTGCCAAGCCGACATGGCAGGTTAAACAGCACACACAGGCTCTGCAATGGCAGGCCTGGGACATGGTATGTTGAAAGGGCTACTTAAGTGGGTGGCACAATCAATGCAGCAGGCACACTAGAAGCATTTACTAGGATTTGCAAGTAAATGGAATATGTCAATTGGGGATAAGCCAATATTACCATGCTTTAAGGAGTGAGCACATGCACTTTAGGACTAATTAGCAGTGGTAAAGTGCTCAGAGTCATAAAGCCAGCAAAAAGAGGTCAGAAGAAAGGAAGAGGAAGGCAAAGGGTTGGGAGAAAGACCACCCAAAGGCTCACAGGTCTAACACCCTTAAACCACCTTGCTGCCATATCATTTCAGCTAGCAGATCAGTGCACTGATCAGTAAATAGACTAAATATGAGGGGATAAGAAACACCAGATATTATCACCATTGAAATTTTCATTTTTTGAAAAGCTAATTGTTGATCACTTCCAATGTATGTTGGAAAATGATTTAGTAACATTTTGCAACACCCCAACAGTACCAGGCAATTTTGAGCTAACCCCATAGAATGAGGAATAACTGTATGACCCCAGTTATTCTGGATGGAAATCCACATGGCCTTAACTTTTGTGTGGAGTTTAACACTCACATTTACCATTTTCTCAGAGCAGCTGGTATGATTAGGGGCTGGAATGCGTGTCTGATTCGTATGTGCTTGGGGAGGACAGGAGAGGGAGAAATACATTGCTTGACAGGGGAGAGAGTTAGATGTATTTGGAATGCGGTTGGGTGGGTGCCTGGGATGGGTCTGAAATGCATTTGAGCCCATTTCAAAAACACGTTTACTGACTGAATTTACCAGCTTGAAAATTTGGATCCTTTGTTCCCCTATCTAGTAATTTAGATTTGGGAGCAAAGGCTCACTCATGATTGACCAAAGTGTATTTCCACACCTGAATTTCACTCAACAAAACTTATTATCGGGGCTTCTATCTTTTTTCTATCAATACGTGTGAAGTGCTATCTATGTCATGCAGACCTCAATGAAAGAGCCGGCTGAAAAAGCTTATAAAAAGTTACTAAAGTAATTATTCATGTTAATGAAACAGTACTGGTTGGTCACAAAGAACGTGCACATCTAACGCAAAATGCATACTAATTATGTTGTCTTATTCTTCTTTGTATCGGATTGGCAAAATGTTTCCATGTGAAGAAACTCTTTGCTTTAAATAATTGAAATTGGGCGGCACATTACACTATTCCACACGCTGTACTTGGATTACATTTAAAATTTGACATGCAATGGTGTGGTAAAATGCGATGAGGATTGGTGTTGGTTTTTGAGTGTTCATCACATTGGCGCTACCACCTTCTGCAACTTCCACATGGGGTGAGGACAATGTAGAAAAACTGGTGTTTTTCCTCAGTGGTCTGTGCAATCAATGCAAATACATAGAACTGATGGGGAACTCATTCTGCAAATCACAATCTTTCTTTGTAGGGAACAAATGCCAAATGTTTTAAGGATCTGCCTGCTGCCTCTTGATTGTCCCCACATGCTTGCTTAGAAGAGCCAGCAAAGCAGCATGTTCAGTTACACCTCTCTCCATCTGCTTCAATGTATACCATTCTCCATCCTCCTCCCTGCTGACACCAGCTTATCTCACTGCAGTGATTTCATCACACACCAAGCATATGCAACTGTAAGCAAATGCATGCAGATAAATCGTTGTGTGTCAGTTCTTTGCTTCATTGAATGCTGTATTTTTTTGACAGCTGCATTCTATTACTATTCAAGTGCAATTAGAACTTGATAGGAAACCTAGTAAATTATGATAAGTATCGAATTTATTTCCCCAAGCCAAAGTCAATCGGCATGCAATAATCAGCAACATATCTTCATCCACTTATGTGGATACATTTCAGAGGAAGTGCGGCAAAAAGTAGTCACATATTGTCGTCGCTATTGCAAATGTGTGCCTGCTTTGACGTGTATGCACAGTTTCTAACCTATTAAACCTTTTAGCCCCATAAAGAAGTCATAGGTGCAATATATTATTGGAAGAAATATTAGCTCTGCAAGCATCATCTTTATGACAAATTAGCATAGAGCCATTTGTTTCCTTAAACAAGTCACTGACCTGATGCTACACGGGAGTTAATGTAGAATTCAATTATGCTAAGTGCAAATAATTTACTCTCCTTAATTATATTCTTTTCATTTAGCACTAACCTTGGAAAAGGAAACAGAGAAGAACAGCGCTGCTAGTAAGAAAAACATTTACCAGCACCGAGTCCTATAATTGAAAAGCACAAAGTTTGATGGCGACACATTTAGTAGGTGGAGCACAATATAGTACATTCCACATTGTGTAAAGCTCGGAAACAGAATGAGCGTCTTTAAAAAAGGTTTCTTTTAAATGTATAATATGGACTAAATCTAAAACCTATTGGCTACAAAAAACGTTCTAATGTATGGGTAACGTTGCAATCGGATGATAGAAGAGATCTCACATACAGCATCATTTCGTATCAATGGTACTCTCTTTGGACTGAACGACGACTTAATATGTTGGTTATCAAACTAAGGAGCGTTGTGAGTCACAGACAGCCCTACTAAAAAATATTTATTAGTCAGGTCGCAATGTGCCTCTCACTACATTTGATCACAATTACTGGGATAGTGGTCTTCAAGGGTCAGCAGACTTCTGTCTATATGATGTTGTCCCATCCTTCTTTTTGGCACAGAGATGCTTAGCATGTCACTCATGCTTGCCACGCCCCCTTCCTCTGGAGGGCTGTATCATGAACACACTGGCTCGTACACGCAGGATTAAGCCTGTGAAGGAATGTAGTTGCTGACTAGCTACCACGCTTTCCTGATTTCCTTGTAGGGCTACGTAGCGACCCATCTATTTTCAAGAAGGGTTTGACGTCTAACCAGGCATGATCTTGGACCAGCTTACTGCAGCTTTTAATCAAGTAATGGTTTTAGTTTTAAAACATTTTTGGGAGTATTGAATTCTGAGTACCCAGCTCACATGTGCCAAAGGAGGAAGGCTGGGATCCGGTTTGTATTAATTTGTCCCTAATTCATTTTGGCACACAGGTGCTTAGCATGCCACTTGCACTGGCCATGCCCTCTTCCACTGGCAGGTTACATCAACAACACGGTGGTGTGTCCATGAATGATTACAACTCTGAAGATATGTATCAACTGGCAAGATATCATGCTCACATGATTTCCTTGTAGGCCTGTTTAGCAACCCAACTGTTTTAGAGAGGTATCTCACTCCTACTCTGGTGCCATCTTAAAAAGGCTTACTGCCCCATTTTAATCATGTTATGGTTTTAGTTCTCACTATTTATTTTTAGCTAGCATTGTGTTCTCAGCAGCCTATTCACAAAGAAAGATGAGATTCTCCTGTTTCCCCCCTCCCTTTCTTTGGTTTGGCACACAGGTGCTTACCCACCACTCGTGCTGGCCACTCTCCCTTCCACTAGCAGGCTACATGAAAAAACACACTAACACAACTCTGCATATCTAGGCCTTTGAAAAGGTTCTGGTATCAAGCTCACATGATTTCCTCGTAGGGATGCTTAGCTACCCATCTATTTTTATGAGTTGCCTGTGCATGGTAAAAAAACGCCAAAGGCAAGCCACCCTGAACCTTCCTGTGCCTGGACTGCACCAGGGGCCGTGGCCCCACTCTCAAACTTCATTATTACACTTCTGCACTGTGACCTGTGGGGTAGGGAAGGGCAGGAGACGTGTCTTGGTTCTAGAAGGTTTTATTTGTTGGAACAGATAATCGGTACTGGTCTTTCTCGGTGCACTCCTTCTTGGTGATCGGCTCCTCTCTCTTCGGGTCTTTCCGAGTAAACCTTCCTCCCTTCTTCGTGTTGGGCTTCTCCTCCGGCTTCTCTCCTCTGGCTCCGTCGTGGCCCAGGTTCCACAGGTGAGGGGGAAACACAAGAGAGAGAAGTATCAGAACACACTCTTTACGTGGAACAATCAGGGGAAGGGGAGTGAGGGAAAACCCCAGTGCTGGATTACACGCAGGATGTGAGAGTAGTGGATACCAGGGGGACGGGGAAGGTTCAGGGGAGGCTTCTGCCCTTCTTTCTAACCCAGCCCACGATACGGGTACGCACCTCGGATAGCCACACCCCTACTGGTGTGCGGCTGGGCGAAGCGTGGTGATGTAGGCCTCCTGGCTTACTCCTCTCTGCCGTGTCCCGTCCGTCCTCGGATTCTGCTCTTCCTCGCGGCTCCTCCACCTCCGATAACACTAGCGTTGTGAACGCCTCCGTAACTTCTCCTGTCCCCAGCTTCTCCTCCTCCTTCACTCTCAATTCTCCTCTCTCGATCTCCGCACTGCTCCACGCTGCTCCTCTCTCTCTCTCTCTGTCCGCTCCTCCGGTGTAGTACCACCCCTGTGTTCTCTCACCACTGCTACTTAACGTGGATCTTGGCTCCACCTCCTCCACACTCCCGCCAGCCCAGTTAAAGGGCCCGATCCCGTTTTCCTTGTCGCAGCTGTAGTGCTCTTCTATTTGGTTCCAGTCCGGGAGTCTCGGGGGCTGTGGAGACAAGAGGGGGGGGGTCATAGGTTATAGGTTCGCCCCGGGTATTAACATTTCAGATTCCTATGTGTACACCATCCTTGAATGCGATTTCATTTGCTTCCCCACTGGTCTTCCTGCACCCAAGACTACTTCTAACTCGGTGGTTGCTGATTTGCTTTCCATTAAATGTGACACACTCACATCCTAGCTCATTAATACATATTCATTTACTAAGCATAAATGTAAAATCGACAATTTTCTGGACACCTACTCACGTGAGTTCCTATTTCTTAATAAAGCCAATCATCAGGTCCTATCACTGCACTAGCTTTATCATTAGATTATCTCATTCTCAGGATTGATCAGGATGAGAAAAGGAGTGGTGGCAATGCCCTTGTCACTAAACGTGAGGTAGTGTGGCTCACTGGTTAGAGGCGGCAGACCCGAGAGCAGAGGACGGCCCGGGACCAGGGTTCGATTCCCGGCGCGGCAGGTTTCTGGACCAGGGTCAGCGGACTCGATAATTCTTTCGCCTCGGTGCCCACTCTGATCAGCGATCACACTCGGCAACTCTGGGCATTAGCTTGCCTCATCTTCACTAACGGCCCCACCAGACCGCCGGGGATGCCTGGTCTCACCCTGGAGATACCCATTAAGGGACCATCTCTCAGGGAAGCCAGGAAGGGTTTCGCAGCGGTCGAAGCGCCTTGGGACCCCTCCGGGTAAGTAGTGCGCTATATAAATGCCTATACATACCTGTACATACACATGCTCAATATCCAGCATCACTCTTCCACACACTGAGAGTTTCATGTACTAAATAAAAATTAACCCAACTAATGGCCTGGTTAAGATTTTGGCAGACGGATATACCATCTGCCACAATATAAATCCCATGGGATATAATAGGATTTATATTTTGGCTGAAGGGACTTGTGCATATTTTTCTTCCTCTCTTGAACTCTTTTCTACTAAGCAATGTTAATGTCCACCTAGAGGACCACATGAATGGTAAGACTACAACTCTTCTCGATAATATGTCAGTGCTAGGATTTACAAAAACAGTAGAGGCTCACATCTATACAGCCAGATAAATACCTAATTATGTATACCATGTTTCAAATAGGTTTGACTAAGAGAATTCATTTGATTATCATGTATGTTTATGTTTAATCAATACTAAAAATATATTACAAAAAATATTTTTATGTTATGCTGTTATTTGAACTTAATAGATGTTTTTATACTGTATAATTTACAGAATAAAATATAATTACAATAAAATAATTTTATTACAAAATATTCATAATTTGGTATACTTTTATTGTTTTTGGAATAGTCGTACAGGTTTTGAGTTTTGGTAAGTTGTTGTCTTTTTGTGTTTTAGGTGGTTTATGTTAGAGTTAGAGTAATGTGTGTGCTAGTGTTTCCAAGTAGTGTAGACCATGGTTGTTTTCAAATATTTGTAAATCTACTGTTAACATTATAACAATTTATATGGATTTTGTATGAGTTTTGGATTATAGTTTGCTTTTGGCATAACTTCTGGTAACTGTATTCCTTTTCTAAAATTGTAATAGATGGATACAGGGTAGGGTTGTTTCTTTCAAGTATCCCTTAGAATAAGGTATGCCACCC
The DNA here is from genome assembly GCF_964263255.1 of Lissotriton vulgaris. Taxonomy (NCBI): domain Eukaryota; kingdom Metazoa; phylum Chordata; class Amphibia; order Caudata; family Salamandridae; genus Lissotriton; species Lissotriton vulgaris. Next base: position 959,110,137 of record NC_141693.1, on the reverse strand, counting down.
CTCTACTGCCTTCATTGTTTTTACTTCCAGGCTTAGTATTCTGTCATAGATGTATCTCCAGGGAAAGTGGTTCTGTAGAATTATGAGTCTAAACGTAGGTCCTAGGAGTTACCTACCTCGGTAGGAGGTTCAAATGCTAAGTCTGTTCTTTCTTTTAATTTCTAAAGCAAATTAACTATTAGTTGTCTGGTCTATGCTTATAATCAAGTTTTGTAGAAGTCCCCATGGGGCATGATTATAGTACAAATATTTGTAGTTCTGTTGTTTCTGGGTATAATTTAAAAACAGTATATATCATTTTTTGTTTAAAGTCCATTACAGTTTTTCTGGGGACAGTAGTAGTATTTTCTTCAATATTTATGATTTATGATATCCGGCTACGTTGTAATAGTGAGTTGGAACAGATTAGTGAAACACACTGAACCTTCACCAACCACTCGACACCCTGAAGCCAGCGATCAACTACTGGACAGCCCTCACCACCGAGGACACACTGAAGACGATGAAGTCAATCCACTCCGGGGCCCCCACGGACCCTGCCCCCATCACATTTTCAACCGAGCCACCAACACCATTGCACCCATGCTCTGCAACACCATCAACTGCTCCCTAGTAACCGCCACGTTCCCCGACCACTGGAAACACACTGAGGTCAATCCCCTCCTGAAAAAGCCCTTGACGGACCCCACCAACCTCAAAAACTACAGACCCATCTCCCTGCTCCCGTTCCCAGCGAGAGTCATCGAGAAAGCCATTAAAAGCCAATTTGCCACATTAATCGAAGAGCACAACATCCTCGCCTCCTCCCAATCCGGCTTCAGAAAAAAACACTGTAAGGAAAGCACCCTCCTCCCTGTAAACAGACTACATATGTACACTACTGGACAAAGGAGAAACAGCAGCCCTCATCCTCCTCAACCTCTCAGCAGCGTTCAACACAGTCTCTCACCGCACCCCAATACGAAGACTCCACAACGCAGGGTTCCAAGACAAGGCCCTTGACTGGATCTGCTCCTTCATCTCTGGCAGAATGCAGTGGTCAGACTCCCCCTTTCCTCCCCGACCCTACACCTACCACCTGTGGAGTCCCCCAGGGGTCCTCCCTCAGCCCTACACTCTTCAAGGTCTACATGGCTCTGCTCGCCCCATCATCAAAACCTACGGACTCAACATTGTGTCACACACAGAAGACACCCAACTCATCCTCTCCCTATCCAACAAACCCAATACTGCCAGACACAATTTTCGAGAAGGCATGGAAGCTGTCGACAAATGGATGAAAAACAGCTGCCTACAACTAAACATCAACAAAACAGAAGTACTCATCAAGGGCCCAAACCCCTACACATAGAACGACACCTGGTAGTCCCCACAGACCGTGCAAGCAACCTGGGAATCATCTTGGACTCCGAGCTCAAAATGGAACGCCAGATCAACTCTGTCTCGTCCTCCTGCTTCCACACCCTCCGCCTCCTACGCAAGACCTTCAAATGGATCCTGGAAGGCCCTGCCACTCCACCTCAGACAGACAACATTGCTCCCTATCTTTGCAAGAAATCTCAAAACCTGACTCTTTGACAGACCCCCTCCTTGATGGACTCAAGCTTGCTAACCCCCCCACCAGCACCTTGAGAACCCTACGGGAGAGTAGTCGCACTTAACAAATGCCTGATTGATTGATTGATTGATTGGATAGCAGTATTATGATGCTGACCATGGGTAGTGTCTATCTAACTAAATGGTTTTGGGCTGGATTTAAATGTGATCCATTAGCCAAATGACGAATTTTGTTAGTATGTGGTCAGATATGCTGAACACTATTATTCTTTTGCCATTATTTTCATTATTATATAACATGAAATATTTTTTGTATGTGCTTCTGAAAGAGGGCAGAAATTAGTACTTCTTCAAATTCTGTTGGTGACGGCGTAGCTTCTGGTTCAGATTATTATACTTTTTTAGGTTTTTAGGTAGAGGGCGTCTGTCCTTTAATCTGTTCAGAAATACTAGAATTATAGGGCCCTATAATGATGTTGTCAGAAAGCCTGTGGTCGGAGGCTTTCCGACCGACATGAAGGTTTCACTTTCGACCGCCATATTACAATGGTGGTGGATGGGAGCTAGTCACTCTGACAGGCTTCTGACAGGCTCAAGGCGCCTGTTGGCCAGTTGCTCCATCAGGATTCAAGCAAGCCGGGCCGAAGAGGCTGAAATGCCAGAAACCGGTCCCCGGTAGCTTGTCTCCTTTCTGGTAAAGAATTGGCTTGGTAGTTTAGTCTGCCCTGTTCCCATGATGCACTGGGCCAGGGACAGACTGATTTGCATATAGCCAGGTTCTGAGCTGGGATGGGGCAGTGAGATAAATAACGGTGATGGATCAAGCCCTGATCTTTGGACTGGGTAAGAGTGGTCTGCTCAATTCAGACACTCTGTTCATCACCACCCCCTTTTGTAAATCGATTTTGGCCACTATAGGTGTGGCAGGGTATACTCAGACATGAGTCCCTTTCTCACTGCTCCATCAGGATTCAAGCAAGCCGGGCCGAAGAGGCTGAAATGCCAGAAACCGGTCCCCGGTAGCTTGTCTCCTTTCTGGTAAAGAATTGGCTTGGTAGTTTAGTCTGCCCTGTTCCCATGATGCACTGGGCCAGGGACAGACTGATTTGCATATAGCCAGGTTCTGAGCTGGGATGGGGCAGTGAGATAAATAACGGTGATGGATCAAGCCCTGATCTTTGGACTGGGTAAGAGTGGTCTGCTCAATTCAGACACTCTGTTCATCACCACCCCCTTTTGTAAATCGATTTTGGCCACTATAGGTGTGGCAGGGTATACTCAGACATGAGTCCCTTTCTCACTGCTCCATCAGGATTCAAGCAAGCCGGGCCGAAGAGGCTGAAATGCCAGAAACCGGTCCCCGGTAGCTTGTCTCCTTTCTGGTAAAGAATTGGCTTGGTAGTTTAGTCTGCCCTGTTCCCATGATGCACTGGGCCAGGGACAGACTGATTTGCATATAGCCAGGTTCTGAGCTGGGATGGGGCAGTGAGATAAATAACGGTGATGGATCAAGCCCTGATCTTTGGACTGGGTAAGAGTGGTCTGCTCAATTCAGACACTCTGTTCATCACCACCCCCTTTTGTAAATCGATTTTGGCCACTATAGGTGTGGCAGGGTATACTCAGACATGAGTCCCTTTCTCACTGCTCCATCAGGATTCAAGCAAGCCGGGCCGAAGAGGCTGAAATGCCAGAAACCGGTCCCCGGTAGCTTGTCTCCTTTCTGGTAAAGAATTGGCTTGGTAGTTTAGTCTGCCCTGTTCCCATGATGCACTGGGCCAGGGACAGACTGATTTGCATATAGCCAGGTTCTGAGCTGGGATGGGGCAGTGAGATAAATAACGGTGATGGATCAAGCCCTGATCTTTGGACTGGGTAAGAGTGGTCTGCTCAATTCAGACACTCTGTTCATCACCACCCCCTTTTGTAAATCGATTTTGGCCACTATAGGTGTGGCAGGGTATACTCAGACATGAGTCCCTTTCTCACTGCTCCATCAGGATTCAAGCAAGCCGGGCCGAAGAGGCTGAAATGCCAGAAACCGGTCCCCGGTAGCTTGTCTCCTTTCTGGTAAAGAATTGGCTTGGTAGTTTAGTCTGCCCTGTTCCCATGATGCACTGGGCCAGGGACAGACTGATTTGCATATAGCCAGGTTCTGAGCTGGGATGGGGCAGTGAGATAAATAATGGTGATGGATCAAGCCCTGATCTTTGGACTGGGTAAGAGTGGTCTGCTCAATTCAGACACTCTGTTCATCACCACCCCCTTTTGTAAATCGATTTTGGCCACTATAGGTGTGGCAGGGTATACTCAGACATGAGTCCCTTTCTCACTGCTCCATCAGGATTCAAGCAAGCCGGGCCGAAGAGGCTGAAATGCCAGAAACCGGTCCCCGGTAGCTTGTCTCCTTTCTGGTAAAGAATTGGCTTGGTAGTTTAGTCTGCCCTGTTCCCATGATGCACTGGGCCAGGGACAGACTGATTTGCATATAGCCAGGTTCTGAGCTGGGATGGGGCAGTGAGATAAATAATGGTGATGGATCAAGCCCTGATCTTTGGACTGGGTAAGAGTGGTCTGCTCAATTCAGACACTCTGTTCATCACCACCCCCTTTTGTAAATCGATTTTGGCCACTATAGGTGTGGCAGGGTATACTCAGACATGAGTCCCTTTCTCACTGCTCCATCAGGATTCAAGCAAGCCGGGCCGAAGAGGCTGAAATGCCAGAAACCGGTCCCCGGTAGCTTGTCTCCTTTCTGGTAAAGAATTGGCTTGGTAGTTTAGTCTGCCCTGTTCCCATGATGCACTGGGCCAGGGACAGACTGATTTGCATATAGCCAGGTTCTGAGCTGGGATGGGGCAGTGAGATAAATAACGGTGATGGATCAAGCCCTGATCTTTGGACTGGGTAAGAGTGGTCTGCTCAATTCAGACACTCTGTTCATCACCACCCCCTTTTGTAAATCGATTTTGGCCACTATAGGTGTGGCAGGGTATACTCAGACATGAGTCCCTTTCTCACTGCTCCATCAGGATTCAAGCAAGCCGGGCCGAAGAGGCTGAAATGCCAGAAACCGGTCCCCGGTAGCTTGTCTCCTTTCTGGTAAAGAATTGGCTTGGTAGTTTAGTCTGCCCTGTTCCCATGATGCACTGGGCCAGGGACAGACTGATTTGCATATAGCCAGGTTCTGAGCTGGGATGGGGCAGTGAGATAAATAACGGTGATGGATCAAGCCCTGATCTTTGGACTGGGTAAGAGTGGTCTGCTCAATTCAGACACTCTGTTCATCACCACCCCCTTTTGTAAATCGGCCAGTTGGAACCAGCACGTAATCCTTCAAGACAGCGTTTCCACCTTTGGGATTATGATTTTGTTTTCCCACAGGCTTCCGACATGGAAAGTGACTTTGGGGGCCCCTAGCAGGGCTCCCTGAGGCCTCCAGTTGGTGTGCGGTGCAGGGATTAACAGAAACTCCCATTTCTATAGGGGAGCTTGTGCTGCAGCAGGATTACCATGTGCGGTCACATTATAATAGTGGAGTTGGGACCACTGACCAGAGGTCGGTCATTCCTGAGACTGCAATGGTCCGCCCAACATCGTAATGAGGCTCATAGTCTTTAAGTATTTTCCCTGCTGGTGCAGATTAACTTGTGTAGGGTTCTTTTTAAAATTTTGACCAATATTTTGAATTTCTATTTCTGCCATTTTGTAAGGGTGGGTGAGCTCAGTTGCCACTTATAATTGTGTCTTGACCATGACAACTGTTTGAATAATATTTGGTACATTTCCAATAGGTTCTCTCTATGGTTAAACTTTCTTTAGCGTAGGTATAACCCATCTTTATCTATGATATGCTTTTTTGTTAAGTCATGTAGATTGCTACATTAGACATATGGAGCCTCTTAATGACACCAGTTTGAGAAATATAATTCTATATTTTGGTATTTTACAAAAATTGTATTATATAGCATTATTTATTTAAATGACACAGTCATACTTGCATTTTCTTTCTCTTTTTGGCCCTTTTTGGACATGTTCTTCAATTAACTTTTGTGTTCTGATTTTTGTAGCTCATTTACCATTTTTTGTGATTACAATTTGCACTCGAATTATAGAACAATAGTTTCAAAAATGTGACTACTGGTTTAGGGGGGTGATAATTACAATGTTTGTCAGGGTGAACAATTACTGTCACTAAAGAATCCTGTGCTTAAATGTCTCATCGCGATACCCCAGGTCAAAGTCAAAAGCTAAGGCTGACCGTGGGTCAGATACAAGGACCAGATTCAGACTTACATACTTTGATATTGAAAAAAGTGGTCATCGACGAGTCATTGGCCAGTCATGCAGCATACAAATCCGAAGTGGACCTCGATGACGCTAGGCAGCTGACTAGCAGGATCCCTGTCCAATCCTCGATGAAGGCAGGAAAGCTGCCAGTGGGTGAAATCTGGGGTGCATGGCCAAGAAGGCCTCAACATTGATAGACTTTGGCTCTGCATTGGTCTTGGCAAAGTCCTCTACATTTGGAATTGCAAACATTTCTGGAAGTTGAATCTCCTTCAGCAGAGTAAATGAGCAAGTTGAGGTCAACCTTCGATGCAACATTGAAGGCTGCGGTTTAGTAGGTGACCCCAGTCTGTGTCGGTTTTCCAGGCAGATGTTGGCAAAAAGTTTCAGAATTCACTTTTTGTAGTTTGGGAACCTAGAAAAACACTCTAATACCAGCTAAGAGCAGCCGCAGCCGGTAGTGCTAATTTCGTTGCACACACTGCATCACCAAATGCGATGCAGTGTGTTCACCGAAATTCGTTTTCTTTATTTTTATGTTTACTTACCTTTTAAAGTCTGTAATCCATACATTAATACCCCCCACCCTGCCCCTCCCCCTCCCCACGTCACTGCCTGGACGGTTCTCCCACTACGGGCCGCGGTCCCCACCCCCAGTCCAGGAACTGGGGGTGGGGGCTCACTTGGGGTTTGGGACCTACTCCAGAAGAAGCTAGCAGAATTGTTCAGGGAAAGTTCAGCTGGAACTCCTCAGCTAGGCAGTTGCAAAGAGAGAGGCATGTGGAATTGTTTTTGTGTCCCTCTAGCTCAAACAGAAGGTCATTCAACTAATGCTTAGAGTCACTTTTGGGAAGTTACTTCTGTGTCCTGAATCGAAAGCAGGATGGCCCAGTCTTTTTTCGGCTTTCTGTAGATGCAGGCAACCCTTTTTAGAATTCCTCACAGGTCCAGGAGTGCTATGAAGAGAGGTTTGTGAGGTTTACAAGTATGTACAGTTTCCAGACTGTAGGTGAAGCACATGCCTTTGTCCACTCTTCAAAAAACAGTTCTGGTCTGTTCCTCCACTCCTACTGCATTTGGTGCCAGCCTGACTGGAGGGACAAAATGGAGGTAGGCCTAGGTGTGAGTCCCATCTGCCAGTGACAAGGTAGGCATTCGTTGAGGCTCATGAAGGGCTGGGCACAGCACCAGGCCGTTCTGTCAAGGGAGGAATTTCCTCCCAGCACCTGGAACTCTTTGTCCATTGTCTTGGAGCAATACACATCTCGCCACAAGGGAGCCATCAGCGGTCAGACATCAGCTGGATTCTGGCAGGAAAGACTTTTGGTTTCAGATATGAAAATGACAACTTTCGAAAAGTTTCAATTCCAAAATAATGATATAAAATAAAACTTGACTGTTTAGTTGGATTTTTAATTGCTATTAAAATGAGTCAATGAACCATTTTTCAAGCTGATCCTGAAATGAAACCAAGAGCTACAAATTGTTGTAGTTTAACCTGGTCTTTTCCTAAGGGATAGTAACTTTGCCACAGGGAAAAATGACTTTGGAAGTGTTCCACTGCCAGGACATGTAAAACATAACTTATATATGCATTTGCTTTTTAAAAACCATGCACCCTTCCCTATGGGCATTTAGGGTGTACATTATGGTGACATACACATATTAAAAAGGAAGGGTTAGGCCTGAAAAAAATAAGATGGCACATGTATGAAAGTACATGTTTGCGAGCCCTTAATAGCGATTTTTTGAGAATAACTATTAAGGACTCGTAAATTGAAATGTAGGTAGGTTTCGCATTTAAAATAGCGATTCCTACGCATTCCTTACTTTCGACTCGCAAGTTGCGAGTCGCAAATAAGGAATGGCTTCCCATTCATTTCTATGGGCCAAGAGGCCCATAGGAATGAATGGGAATTGCGTGCACAATTTGCAAGTACCCAATAGGTACTTGCACATTGTGCAATCACTTTCAAGGGTGCAAGGGTTCCAAAAATGACACCCTGTTCCACTCCTGAAATGTGCATGTGTGCACATGTGGCGCACATACATGCCCTAAGCAAATAAGGGCTTTTTTGAGGAAATTGCAAATTACCAACATCTTGAAGTTGGTGGTAATTTGTGATTCCTTACATCAATATCGCAATTTGCGATGGCTACTGGAATAACATTTAGGAAAATGCTAATTGTGATTCTCTAAATGAAAGCGCAAATTAGGGAATTGCAAATTTTGTGATTCCTTATTTTTCAAGTAGGTTTTTCTTTCCTACATTGCACACAGCTAAATTGCGATCGCAAGCACTGAAATTCTGCAAATTTCAGTGTTTGCAATCGCAATTTAGCTTAATACATCTGGCCCAAGGTTTGTTTTGCCAGGTCGAAAATCGCAGTTTAAAACTGCACACCCAAGCTGCAGTGGCAGGCCTGGTGACATGTTTTACAGTGCTACTTTAGTGGGTGCACAATCAGTGTGGCAGCCCACTATTAGCATTTGATTTACAGGCAATGGGAAGAAGTGGTACCCCTTACTAGGGACTTGAAAGTAAATGTGCCATTTAGGGATCCGACAATTCTTACATGTTTAGAGGCGAACACAAGCACCGTACCTCTGGTTAGCAGGAGTAACGTACACATAGTCTTATGGCCAACAAAAACAGTTCAGAAAAAGAAGGCAAAAATCTGGAAGAATACCACTCAAAAGATGGCCATTTCCAACTAATATAACATGTGTATATTAATTTAAATTGAAATTTCGAATATTGTTATTTTATTTAAGTAATATTTAGATTAGAAGTTGTGTAACTATTTTTTTGGGGAACAAAAAAATATATATATATATTCACAGAAAAAACCATAGGTTTCAGGGGTGTAATAGTTAGCTGGACATTTCACTCGTACAAAACCATAAAAATTCCTCCGTTATAGTTAGTTCTGCTAACTATAACTCGCGCAGCTGCAATGCACTGCTGATGATGTCACATATTACATCATTCATGACATGGTCAGTGATGTCACTGATGACATCACAGATGACATCTCAAATGCTTTATCCAGTTGACCACTTGATTAAATGTTACACTTAGGGGAGAGGATGTGGTGTTACTTCCATAGCTGCCAGGTTGAGTTTCTGCTTCAGCTCGACATTCTGTGATTCTGGTCAAATCACTTAATCGCCCCATGTCTAAAACCAAAATTAATTTGTTCTTGTGTGATGTAACCAATGTTCTTGTAAAGCACTCCAATACCTGACAAGTCTGCACCATATAAAACTCTAAAAACACAAAAAATAAAAAGTGTTTTTCACACTTCTGTCATTAGGCTACATGTGGGCTACATCTGGGTGATATCTGTGCTACATTTGGGCTCTTTTGTCTCTCGTGGCCATCTTGGAAGATTTATTTGTTATGAAGTTTCCTAATTTCCTCATTTACTGCAGTCTCCTCAGTAGGAAATGCTTTCAGTTTTTTACTTTGATTCCATCAAGAAGGTATTCAGATATGTCACACATTTGCCATACATTCTGAATGTTAGCACTCTAGTTGCTCATTAGATCATTGTAGTAAAGCTACTGCTCACCACAGAAGTCTGCTGCTGATATTAAAAGTGCATGTTTCAATCTGCATGTCAGAATTTGTTAATAAACTAGAAGAGGATTTGAGAAGTCACTCAAAATGAGCCCCAATTTTTCTTTCTTCAGCACTAATCATAATTTCTTTTGCAAAATTAACCCCCTCATTGTGTTCCTTTTTAAGTTAAATGTTTTAAGTGCTGCCAGTTTATTCCAATAAAGATGGCTTCAGGTGTGCCATACTTTTGTCATAGGTAAGACAGTGAGAGCTCTAGTTGTTCTTAAGAACACTCTGGGACATCCTGTCATTGAGCTATACGTGGGCTACATCTGGATGATATTTGTGCTACATTTGGGCTCTTTTGTCTCTGGTGGCCATCTTGGGAGACTTATTTGTTATGAAGTTTCCTAATTTCCTCATTTACTGCAGTCTCCTCAGTAGGAAATACTTTCCGTGTTTTACTTTGGTTCCTTCAAGAAGGCATTTAGATGTGTCACATATTTGCCATAAATTCTGAATGTTAGCACTCTAGTTGCTCATAGGATTACTGTAGTAAAGCTACTGCTCACCAGGGAAGTCTGCTACTGGCATTCAAAGTACATGTTTCAGTCTGCATGTCAGAATTTTTTGGTGAAATAGAAGAGGATTTGAGAAGTCAAAATGTGCCCTCATTTTTCTTTCTGCTGTACTAATCATACTTTCTATGGCAGAATGAACCCCCTCATTTTGTTCCTTTTTAAATGAAATGTTTTAAGTGTTATCAGTATATTCCAATCAAAATGGCTTCAGGTGTGCCATACTTTTGTCATAAGTTAGACTGTAAGCGTTATAGTTGTTCTTTAGAACAATCTGGGAAGCTGCAGTAGGACACAAAGGAATCAACCCTTGTTGGGTGTATATGGTTTACTTAGAATGTCAGACTTCATTCTCACATGACTGAGAAAGATAATCTGAATTTACAGAAAATATGCTCTCAGTTTAGCTTATAGATCACCTTCCAAACCTCTGTGGGAAAAGCATTAGAAAATAGTTTTTTCTCAAACATGATTCATGATATCCCAGCAGACGGCTTTTTCACATGGTAAAATCACCTTAGAACACTCCACAATTTCTAAAATGAGTATGGTACCATCAACAAATGATTTATTAACAGCAATGCTTTTTAATGAGGTGCTATCATGTATATTAGTCCCAAGATGGCTGCCAACTCTTCTTGGATGAAATGCTGACAGCCAATCAGATCCCACGATGAGATGTGTGGTTAGGCTCCGCCCAGATATTGAAACCTTTTCTTTTTCTAATTTCTCATGAACTACTGAACGGATTTACATCATTTAACAAAATGGTCTCCTACTGAACCAAGGGCTACCTTTTTGCCAAATTTGGTGTAATTCGGTTCAGCAGTTCGGGCTGTAGTTGTGTCTAAAGTTTCTCATGAAAAATTGCATGGAGAAAACATGTGTTGGGACCCCCCTTGTTACTCGGCCCCACTTGCCGAATCAACCCGAAACGTTCAAGATAGGAGCAGACCCAAGCGGGCCATACATTTCGAAAATTTCATGAAGATTTGTCAATCAGCGCCAAAGTTATTGGGAATGCGATGTTGCTATAGAATGTTGCGATTTTCCTATGGTAACTAGGTCCTAACTATAACTAACTATAACTACCTACTGGCGACCATAAATAACCTTACTCTATAGTTCTTAGAAGGTGAATTAGTCAAGTGCAGTGACACTACTAGGAAACGCAAGTGTTGCAGAGTGACACTTTTCTTTGTTGTTTGACAGCTTAGCAGCTGTTGGATTATATGGTGTCTCCTCTATTTAGACTTGGTAATAATAAACAAACTTTTACTAATTATCAGCTGTTTTTCTCTTGAATTTCAAAGGTTTGTTTTAATTTGGAGACTTTTTTGATATTACATTTTATTTAATACACTAATTTGAAATACTATTTGTTTTTCATGTTTATTTTGGAATGTTTCAAATTTATGTGTTATTTGTGTATGCATTTTCCAATCATGTATATAGTTATACTTAATATTTAGCAAGTTGTATAACTGTTAATGTTTTTAAGTTGTGTTTACCGTGTTGACAGTATTTTTGTTGTTGATATTGGAGTTTTTATTAATATTTTTGTTAGCAATACTGTGTAGTTTATATTTTAATTATTTTCTTAGATGGTTAAGAAAGACAATATTTTGGTGATATTTGTGTATGGAACAATATTTTTGTACTGCGATATTTTTATGGTCGGTATTGTGACATGCTACCAAACAGCCAAAACTCATTCCACAGTTCCAATAAAGCACAACGACATTGGTTCATATTGAAAGGCAGGGGACAGTAATTGAGTTACTAGACCTTTCAAACCTTATTGCAGTGTCAGAATGAAAGGGTATGGGGCATGCAGAGAACTTGGTAATAGAAAATGCACACTTACCTAATCCTCTGATGCATAATTTTTTAACAGGTCGAAAATAGATGAAATTCTAATGGCTTCATGACACACAAATATTTTACATTTGGGATACTTCCTACTATCATAACATCACAGACATTGTTAAAAAAAAAAGTATTACTTTTTCGCTTTTATATCTTTAGAGTTGTATATAACTTGTGCTGAAATGAAAGGTTTACCCTGCTAAATTTGTTTGAAATTTTGAAAAGAGGTCTGATGAACGTGCACAAAGAAGTGCAATATATTTTTGTATTTCTCTGTGTGCAGCATTCGTTCCGTCATAGAGCTCTGTTTCATTATTCTATGGAATGATTGAAGTAAAAGATCTTGTGGTAAATAGAATGTTACCTAAACCCTTTTCCTATATTGATAAAAGCACTGCTGTGCTTGATGAAATGCCTAAACCCCGTACTGTGCATCAAGAATGCAACAAAGCAGCAGATTTTAAGCACTTATTACCCCCAGGTCCCTCCTGTCCTCGTCCCCATCATTAATACCAAGTGAGATAATCCTATCTCACCGCCAGAAAAAAAGAACAAAGGAATGCTGGTACTATCCCTCCCACTGGGAGTACATAAAGGTACCATATCCTAGCATTCCTCCTCTTTTTTTCTGTCTGCTGACAGTTGGAAGGGCTCCTGCATTCTTACAGTTTCTCTGCTGCCGGGTGACAGGGATGGCGCAGGTTCCTGGACTCCCTTCCTGCCGGGCTTGAGGGGAGTCCTGTTGACCCCTCCGGTGATGCTGGGTCCTTGTGTGGCTGGAGGATTGGATGGCCACAAATTTTCTTTGGGACTACCGGTTCATGCAGGTGCGGGGTTCAGGGCTGCACCTCCCGGGTTGCAGGGAATGTCAGGGGCAGGACGTTTCTGGGATTAAAGTGATTACCTCTTGACCAGGCGGCCCTTTGGTGTTGGGGCGCTTCAAGGTCGGCGTTGACTTACTTCCGCGGATTTGGGTCGTAAGTCATGCATTATGGTGCAGTTCGGTGGTCGGCTGGCTTCATGTTGAAATGGCTGGCCTGCAGTGAGTACTGCATAGTGGTTTATTTTGTTGTTGAATGTTTTGTAGTGTACTCCTAGGCACTGGTTACACCTACTATGTTTCTGTTTCCAGTTGGGAGCCTGTGAGATTCTCTTGTCCAGGCGGGTGCTGGAACTCAATTCTGGCTCTTGAATACATTTGATGCTGTTTTTGGGGGCACCAAGTACAGTGTGTTTGGCCTGAAGGGGGTTGGCTGTATTCCTGGTTGTTTCTCCTGCTTTTCGGGTGCCAGTAGGTGTGGGAAAGCATACCAGAAAGAGCAGACATGTGGACTATTCCTTCTTTTCATCATCAGAGTCTTCTTCCTTGCCCTACCCCCTACTCACTCCAAATGGCTCAGGAAAATGATGATTCCAGAATTAAGTATTTAATTAAGGAAACGCTGCAGGAGATGGGGAGTGGTCCCCAGCTCAAAAGCTCTGGACCCGTTCCTCTTTCTCATTCCTCTGACTCTGAGGAGAACTGGATGGTGAACATAAGGGCAAATACATAGACAAGGATATGTTGCCGGACTTGCTGAAACATGTCAAGTCCAATATGGGGTTTCCTTGCGACAATACTCCTGGTACTTCTGGGGGTTTCTTGCTTCACCAGTTTCAGAGCACTGCAGCAGTTACTGTCCGGGTCCATCCCTACATCCATGAGGTTCTTAAATGGTAGTGGAAGGACCCTGATTGCAGCATGCTGCTCAGACTCATGACTAAGCTCCACCCTCTACAGGATATGGCATGGGTTTTCCTGACTCAATTCCTACTGATTCTTTTGTGGCAAGTCTGGTGGGTCATACTCACTTGGCTGAGAATGCAGCGGTCAGGGATCCCATGGACAAGAAGGTGGATGCTCCCCTTTGTAGGGTTTATTCTGGTTTCCATATGTCTATGCAGGCTGGCGTCTATGGAACTCATGTTGCTCAGTCGTTTATTTCTGATATTAAAGCTCTCTATGGTTCTATGGATGACTCTTCTGACTGTTTGGGACTTTTAGACCATATTGAGAGGCAGGTGGAGCTCCTCTCTGAGGTTTTTTCCGATGTGGTGAGAGCTTTGGCCTTTTCAGGGGGGCTTGTGTGGCGGGCCTGCCACAATTTGGTTCTCAAAGACTGGAAGACTGATTCTGCCCAGAAGTCCTCTGCCCTTTGGTTGCCCTTTCTGGGTACCTTGATGTTTGGTGAGAAGCTGGAAGGCAAGCTGAATAGGCTTTTTAAGAAGCATTCTTCTTCCTGTAAGCATTCCTCCTCTGTGGCAGCACCTGCTTAGCTCAGGTCCTTCTTCCATCCCCTCTCATGACGTTAGTTTTCTCGTGGTCGTGGGAGGTTTTCTTCTGGTATGGGCTGGGACAAGAAAGCTAAGTCTTCACCTGCAAAACTGCATTGCTGACTATCTGGAGGCCCATGCCGCATTTTTGGTCATAGGTCGGCTTCAGCACTTTCCTTGAGCTTGGTTGCATTCCTTTTCTGATTTGTGGGTCCTGGACATTGTGAAAAAGGGGTATCTCATCGAATTCTCAGAGCCTCCTCCAGATTCTGGTGTCCGCCCAACTCCCTAGCCATCTTGTCTGACCAAGAGGTCGGAACTTTGTCTAGGGAGCCAGGCTCTGTCGGACAAAGTGGCTATTCAGGAGGTTCCCCCTCTGGAAAGGGGGGAGGGGTTTTACTCTCTGATTTTCCTGGTGCCCAAGGTGACAGGAGGGTTCCGTCTGGTCCTGGATTTTAAGGCGCTCAACAAATTTGTGTTGCATCTGCCCTTCAAAATGGAGACCCTCCAATCGGTGATTCTCCTGGTTCTACCTGGTCATTTCATGTGCACCCTTGATCTTTACGATGCATATTATCATGTCCCTATTCACCCTTGTTCTCGCAGGTCCCTGTTGTTTTGTTTATGGGGGCATCATTATCAATTTCAGGTTCTGCCCTTCAGCTGGCTCCAAGGGCTTTCACCAAGGTTGTGGCACCTTAGGTGGCCTTCAAATTGAGGGAGTTGTCAGCTGTGTTCAGGGCTGTCATGGGTTTCGAGGATCAGTTGTTGGGTCACAATGTGGTGGTTGGTTTGACCAACATGGTGACGGTGGCCTACCTCAATCATCAAGGGGGTATGTGGCCCCGGTCCCTAAATGCAGTGGTGGTTCCATTGTTTTGTTGGGCGGAAGGGCACCTGTTGTCTCTGTCGGCTGTTCGTATCTGGGGTGTGAACAATGGGTGGCAGATGCCCTCATTCGTAATTACCCCCCTCCCAGGAGTTGTTTCTGACTCCGGTGGCCTTTTGTCTGGTGTGCATGAGGTTTGGTCTTCCTTTTCTTGACCGCTTTGCTTCCAGGCACAATGCTCTGCTTCCCCGCTTCTGCTCCCGGGTCGATCTGGAGAGGTCTTGGGGGCAGTGGATGCCTAGACTCTCCTGTGGCTTTCTCACCTGCTGTATTTCTTTCCTCCACTTGCCTTGATCCCCAGGTTTCTAACTTGTATGTTGTTGGTGCATCGGGAGGTGGTGGGGGTGGTGCCATTTTGGCCCCGGCGGTTGTGGTTTCCCACTCTTCGGTTGTTGGCTGTTCAGGGTCCTTGGTTGTTCCGGCCCTCCATCTACCCTGCGATCCTCTCTGCTGTTGTCCCTTCAGCGGATTTGTCTGTCGGTGTGGAAGTTGAGAGGCAGGGATGGAGGTGTTGTTGTCTCCCGAGCATTTACTAATAGCCATTCAGTAGTCCTGGAGAGCTTCTACTCACAAGTCCTACGGTCATCATTGGGGTAATTTCCAGCATTGGTGTCTGGCTCTGGAGTTGTCTCCTCTGGTTTGTTCCCTCCCGGATGTCCTTCAGTTTCTCTGGGAGGGATTTGAGAAGGGTTTGGCTGTCTCTATTTTGCATGCTCAGTGGGCTGCTTTCGGGGCTTTCCATTCTCCTTAGCGAAATTTGTCTGATGTGAACGATTTGGTTGCTCGGTTGCTTCGCAGTTTTTCATTATCCTGTCCTGTGGTGAGGCCTTCTTTTCCTCTTTGGGACCTCCTTTTGGTGTTGCATGTTTTGATGGCTTCTCCCTTTGATCCTTTTTTGGATGTGGATATGACATTTGTGACTTTCAAGGTTTTCTTATGGGGGCCATTACTTCAGCCAGGCGCCTTGGGGAACTGGGGAACTTGATGGCTCAGGAGCCTTTTTTTATCCTTTTCTGACGGACGATGGGGTGGTCCTGCAGTTGGATTTTTCCTTTGTTCGAAGGTTCCTACTCAGTTCCTCCGCTCCCAGGAGCTGGTGCAAACAGCTTTGGGCTCAGGGTAGATGGTGGTGGATGATTTTCCTTGGGATTTGCTTTGCATTTGCAGGGTATTGTGGATGTATTTTGACCGCACCAGTCCTTTTCAGAAGTCTGACTCCCTTTTTGTGTCTTTTGTTGTTTCCTCACATGGGTCCCAGGCTTCTTCCGTATTCATTGGTCGCTGGTTGAAGCAATTTATCATGTTGGCCTACTCCCTTCCTAGCTTTCCTCCTCTGGCTGGGGTTCAGGGGCGTTCTACTAGCGGGGTGGCGACCTCTTGGGCTGTGGTCCGGGGTGAGTCTCTGGTTGTGAGCTGTCTGGCTGCTACCTGGGCTTCTTCTAATACCTTTGAGAGGCATTATCACATTCAGAATGTTCTGGGGGATGATGCTAATTTTGGTTTGGGGGGTCTTCAGGTGGTATGCACCTGATATCCTCCTTTCTGTGCTGTTTTCAATAATTCGCTGGGTTTGATGCAGGTTCTGTGTCCTGGTGGTTTGTTGTGTGATGATGGCTGGTTGCTGTTTAGATATTCTCACTTGTTATTAATGAAGGGGACCTGGAGGTAATGTTCTATTACTTACCGGTAATCTTCAATAATCCTGGTCCCGTTGACCTCGTCCCCTTCATTACATCCCTCCCTCCCAGACTTTCCAGCCCTCATCTGGGGGGGCATGGTGGTTCAGGAGGTACATTTATGTACTCACAGTGGGACAGGAAGGATAGAACTAGCATTCCTTCGTTTTTTTTTTCTGTCAGTGAGATATGATTATCTCACTTGTTATTAATGAAGGGGACGAGGACAACTGGACCAGGAGTAATAAAGATTACTGGTAAGTAATAGGACATTACTTTGAGGGACCCAATCAATGAAGCTGTCAAAGATCTGGTCGAGTTTGGTAATTTTCTGAAAATCACTCATTACAGTCTATATTCAACAACAGTGTAGGAATATAATTCTAATTCTCACATATTCGGGGGAAACCTGTAAAATTTTCAGACAACCAAAACAGCAGATTTACATTCTGCGGCACACATGAGCATGATGGAGATTTAAGCATTTAAATAATAAATTCCACTTACACCAAAATGTGCTAATTTTAAGTTCTTTGTTATTTTTGGCATTATAAACGCAGTTTTTAGAAATGCTTTATTATTCAGGAATACAGCATGGATTAAAATCTAATCATTTCTTTTGACTTTACTCTCTTGTTGTATTAAAAAACATCAATTTGTTCCTGTGATTCTATCTGGTCTATTCTGAGACGGCCATTTGAAGGCAATGTGTGGATTGTTCATAGCAGGTCTGATTCACAAATATATTTGAGTGCCTACATTTTACACCAGAATCACATTATGGCACAATTCTAGATGGGAAGGATTTTCATTATGGGCTGCTTGTGGGATTCCCTGGGTATGTACACCTGAAAATGGTGGCGATCTTCCAAAAACTTGAGGGTACTCACAAACTCATTCGGGATAGTTTCCCGTGGTCAAAATATGTGGGTGTTTAAGGAAAGGGGGGTTATCCTTCTGAGAAACAGCAACATACATTTTATAACATAAAAGGGAGTGTGATAAACATTGTTTACACAATACACCCGTTTATATGAACCTCACCTAAGTGCAGAATCATGAGGCCTATTAGGATGCCGGACAGACGCCACCCCGAGGTGGAGGGACCGTCCACAGGGGCAGCGGCGGTCCCTCCGTTGGAATTAGGATGTGACCGCCACCCTGGCGGTCATATCCTGTATATATAACATTGCAGCGGGTGCTGTTTTAAGCAGCACACGCCGCAAAATCAAATATGCATGCTATACATTTGCATGCACAAAGCAGCAGGCACCGCGCGGGGCCTGCCGCATTGTGCATGCTAATGCATGGGGATACCATAGGTACCCCCCATGTGCACCCCCCACCCCCCAACACCCTGGGGGCTCGCAACGGGCCCCCAAAAACAAAAGACCAAATGCTTTTCCACGGCGGAAAAGCCGCCGTGGAAAAGCATGTTTCCGCCTGCATCGTAATATGGCCACCATATTTGTGTACACCCAATGTGGATCAGCGGCGGACAGACTTGCCGTCTGCCGCTGATCCCAATGCCATTGTAATGTGACGGTTGGTGTTTTCCCTCACCAAGGCGGTGAATCCGCATCCTCCAGCCTGCTGGTGGCTTCCGCCGGCCCGGAGGATGCGGATTCACTGCAATCCTAATCGGCCCCTTAATTCTAATAACACTAAAATATTTCACAGAGTCCATTTCTTTTCTAAAATTTTTATTTTTCGAGAACAGAAACAATTACGATTTATTACCTATTTTCACACTTGCAAAAAAGGACAATTGGATATACTCAATCACCCAAGAAGCGTCTACCACGTTATTCTCAAATGAAGGCATTACGATTCTAGTTTTTGGTGAGATAAACCACAGAATATTTGTCGGAGATGCCTACACTTATTTTATCCATAATCTGTCCAAACCTTGAACGGGCAAAAATCTTTAATTTCTCTAACTTACCTATAGCTATAACGTGACCCTATAGTGAGGTATTACACAGCCCCTTCAAAGTGATTAATGTTACATTTCACCCTAATGAATCTTCACACTATAAAACGCTGTGCAACCATAAATCTGGAAGGCCTCAAGGCAGCAGACTTTGCTCATATTGCTCACAAAAAGAGATATTACAGTCATGTACAGCCTGAAAAAAACAACTCATGATAATTAAGCATACTACTGTTTTCGAGGCTCTGTATCAGTCCTCTTCTTCTGTACTTTGGCTTAAAGGATCTTTGCTTCGCGGTATGCATTCCTAAACCAGTTCTTCTCAAAACAACGAGCATTTCCTTTATGTACTATATGTTTTACATAGTACCACAATCACAGTTTCCTAAACATGAATTCTCATGAATCAAAGAGACAAGTTTTAGGTAAATACGCTCTCCTATCACACAGAAATGACAGAAAACAAAGTTCATGAGAACATGGGGTGGAAATGCTTTATGTTTCTTATGTTTGGTAATTCTTTTTTCAATCATTAAGGAGCAAGTCATCATAAAACACCTGAAGAATGCAACATTTACCACATATCTCATAATGTGGGGTGGAACGTTTTGCACACAATTACTGTATTGATTTCAGTAGCAAAATATCACAGTGGAATTGGAAGTCAGATCTGCATCTTTCATTCATTTACTATCAAGATCGTGTAAATCAAGGTGGTCAGAAATTCTTTAAAAAGTTAGTAGACACTTAGCTGGTAACTTCTTTAAATGTTATAAACTAAAAAACATTCAATAGAAGCTGTTCTTAATCTGTTGTCTCGGGACCTCTATGATTCTGCTCAGAAGGTCTGCAACTGCTTTGAAAATTAAATTACAGTAACTGATTAATAAAGTGTATATAAATAAAGCAGAAACATGTAAAACTGAATGACCCAGATCGTGATGTTAATGTGGGGAAGGAGGATTGCGTGGCTCATTGCAAAGGCATTTTTCCCCAACTGTTTACGTATCACCATCAGTAACCTTTACCCCTGATATTTATCTCTCACTCAATTATAAAGAATTCAGGAACGGGATTAAGGCATGCAGCAGTGGGAAAGCCCCAGGCCTGATGGTGTCCCAAAGGATTTCTTCTTTCAGAACATGGATATATGGGTTTCCTTTTTAACTAATGTTTTTAATAAAATCGCCAAAGTGGGCCCCCCTAAGTCCTGGAAAACAAGTATTATTGTCCCTAAAAAAAGGGAGACAAAAAGAATCCCAAACATTATCGACCAATCTCGTTGATTGATATGACTGCCAAACTTATGGACCACCCTACTTTTAAGGAGATTAGAGGCATGCGCGAGGAGTAAAAACATGTTAATGGAGTCACAATATAGATTCCAAGAGGGAAAAGGAACAATGGACCAATGCCTGAATCTGTCATTGATCATATATAGATATGTCAGAGCTAAGGGTTTTTAAGTCCTTTGCTTCCGTTCCTCAGTTATACTCGGTTCGGTTCAAAATCTTTATTCGATTCATACAACGAATCATAAAAGTACAAAGTTAAAAACATAATACACAGTTAAAATGAACCACTATAATTATACATTTAGAAAAGGGGATTAAAAATTATTTTTAAATAACCATTTGTTATTTGTCAGAACATAGAAAACAATTGATAGTGGGACCCACATTTGTCCCCCAATATGTTAGCAAGTAATTATACACACAATGAAAATTGTAAATAGGGAGGCCATCATACAGCATATATACAAATTCTCATGGCAGAATACAGGTCTATGGCTAAGTTATCCATAGTGTTTCCTAGTCTGAAATGATACTCTTAGAAGTTTAACATGGCACAACAAACTTCAACAGAAGATAGCGATAACAGATAGTCGTAACCTTCTTTATAAGTACATGGTTGCCGCCCCTTCAGGATGGGTTTAATTAATCTAATTCTTGGCTACTGATAAAGAGAACAGAAGAAGACAAGATGTATGGTACTTTTGTTAACTCTGTTATTGCAAGGGCAAGGGAGCAGCCTCTCACACCATCCCCCTTGTTTGGGAAAGGCATACAGAAAATGAAGGATATCTAGCCTAAACCTTGTGAGATAGAACCGCCATTGCGTATTAGTTATAAAAGTTAAATAAAACTGGTGCTGAGGCTTGACATAAACAGTTACTTCACCCAAACATGGTGTGTTTAAAGATTTCCAATAACTTGCTTTTATTTGGGCTTTTATGTTCCCCTGAATTTTTTCAGGGTTATCATACAGGTGACCCAAACCTATCTTGTGAAACATATTGCTGACATATGACAACCAAGGTATCTGCTTTGCATTATCTAGGGTCATACAGTCTTGAAGAATTTCTTTTGTGAGCTGCAGCTCTTCGGATAACCATATTTTACCCCACAATATTAGGGGCGACAGACGAACAATATTAGTCACATTGGTCATTCCCATTTCACTGAGGCAGAAACTATTTGACGAGCTGGATGGGATCGATAAAACCCGCTTTAAGAATTTATTTTCCTTCACCTGTATTACAGCGGGGTTTTCAGTCCTGCATACCCCTGCCCCATAAGTGGCCACAGATAAACATTTTGATATATAGAGGGTTTTGAGGTGCGCAACAGGTTTTTGGCCCAGCTTACTACAAAAACGGAAAAGGCCCTCTATGGACCGACTGGCACTCTGAACTCGTGCCTTCATTAATGGGGCCCAACTTAGTTTATTATTAAACAGATTTCTGAGGTAATTAAAATTGTCCACCTTTTCAATGGTAAGGTTATTCACTACAAATTTCCTGGTTTTCGACCCTTTTGGACTACAGCCCATTACAAAGGATTTTGTAAAATTAACCTTCAGGTCAAGGTCCAGCATGAATGTATTAAAAGCGTCTAAACACACCTGCATACTATTTCCTGTGAGGGTCATTAATACAGTGTCATCTGCATAAGAAAGCATAGGAATGCTCTTACCATTTACCTTTGGAAAATCGCAACAGTGGTACAGCAAATACTTTTCTAATCCGTTTGTGTATACTAAAAACAAAAAAGGTGCCAAAATGCATCCTTGGCGCACCCCCTCGGTTGATGGAATGGAATTTGTCGTTTCACCTCCAGGTCCGAACCTTATGGACACGGTTGTGGCTGCATGTAGTCTACGAAGTAGTGTGACCAGGGGTTCCTCAAAACCCATGTCGTTCATCATCTGCCATAGCTTGCTTCTGCAAACAGTATCAAAGGCGCTTGACAAGTCCATGAAGGCAAGGTGTATTGAAGACTTCCTTGCCTTCATGTACTTGCCAATGATTAATGCCAAGTTCAGACACTGCTCAACCATGCCCTTTCCTCTCCTGAAACCGTACTGGGAGTTCACAATTAGGCCAACAGAATCTGTCCATGTCTCTAGTCTGGCCAAAACGACCCTTCCCAATATTTTACACAATGCATCTATTAGAGATATAGGGCGATAGCATCGAGGATCACACCTATCGCCCTTCTTAAAGATTGGCACCACCACTGCCTCCCTCCAGGACACAGGGATGCGACCAACAACAGCAGCCTTAAACACATTTAGCAACAGAGGACCCCATACCTCAATGTTGTGTTTAAAAAAGTCCGAAGGAACAGCATCAGGGCCTGGGGCTTTTAATGATATGCCTTTCCTTAAAGCCTCCTCAACCTCTTCCAATGTGAGCGAAGAGCTAAGGGCCAAAGCTGTAGATGGAATCACCAAATCCCCTGTATTATCCAATATTTCCGCAGTTAGTAGAGCCTTTGGATTAAAAATTTTACCATAATGGGATTCCCATGATTCACTAGTGACCTGCATCACTATGGTTTCCTTGGCATCACTCTTAAACAAGGGACTGTTTAATGCCTCCCAGAAGAGCCTACTATCCTTTAACTCAGAGGCCTTCTCTAGATCATCCCAAGCACGGTTTTTTAAATCCTGCTTCCTCTTTGCAATAGCCTCCTTATAGGCCCTTCTACTTGTTCTTATCAGTTCTCTGTTCCTTGGTTTTTGTTGTAGGGCCACTCTTAGGGATTTATGTGAGGCGGAGCACACGGAATCGAACCATCTAAAACCTTTTAGACTTTCTCTCCCCGCTGGTTTTTTAAGGTGCTCAGCCACATGCCCACATAGTTTTTCGAAACTCTCAATAACCTTTTCAGGATCAGATGCTGGGAGTAGACACGATTCAATTTCAGTTTTACAGGTATTAAAGATCTCTGCCTCTAGGCCAACCGCATCTATTTTCTCCCACTTCAAAGTAACACCCTGATTCTTGTTATATTTTATGGGGTGTTCCCAAACCGGCAATTTTCTACTTACAGGGATGCACAAAGACAGCATTAAAGGATTATGGTCACTTGCAGCGTTTGCTAGTACCTCAAGCCTATTAACATATTGGAGAAAACTGCTAGACACAAATACAAAATTGATAGTGCTCGTCACTCCTCTTGTTCCCTGGAAGGTTGGTATTGGTAATGAAGTTGGGTCAGCCCAGGGTTCGACCATGCATAAGTCATTTAAAGCGATGATATTATTTAAGGCGTCCCCCTGGGGCGTGTGCTTAAAATGCATTAAAGGCTGTTTGTTTAGATCCTCCAAACCACACACATTTGAACCACCAAATCTACACATTGAACAATTGAAGTCACCAACCCAGATAACAAACAGTAGAGGTCGTTCACTACGCGCCTTACAAATTGCTTCCTTCAAACTCTGAATTGTCGATATATCATTCCCATCAAAAACATTGTGGTACCAATTGATCAACAACAAAGGCTCAGGGAACAGGTTTTCCAACAAGAGCAACTGGTACCAGGGAGTATCTGCTATCTTGGAGGTTGTCAAATTCTGCAATTTAATAGATAGTGCTGTCATTATCCCACCCCTAGCCCTCCCAGCTGCTGATGGAACCGCCAAAACATTGAATGATTGAAAACCCTCAATGTTCCGAGCCATCCGGCTCCATGTCTCCTGTAGGCACAGAATATCCTGGCCACCCACATAATCCAGCCAGGCTTCGTCCTCCAGTCTACTCGCAAGGCCTGCGATATTCCACGAAATTAAGCACAGTCTGGGTTCCCCTAGATTATTCCCCACAGGTTCTGTTGGAGTTACCCAGTCTTGCCCAGGAGAAGATGATTTAGTCTCACATCCTGGGTTACCATTATCCTCGATGTTCCGAGGGCTAGTAAACTGAGCATCGCGGTCAGGGACAACTACCAGTGGGTTATCCTTCTGCGTTTCCCCCATATTTCCCCCCATAGCCAGATATGACGCAAGTAAAACATTTTCCTTATGCCTGGCTGGTGGTCAGTCTAAACCCTCCATTCCCACTAATGGGCCAAAACGGTTTCTCAGGGGAATATTATTTCGCATCCACCCTAAGTATTCCTCTCCCTGGAATCTTATTCTTGGTTGATTATAGGGTACTTGCATTGAATTGCTAATGCTTGGCGGCCTCATAAGGCATTCATCACCCTGGTACCACATACCAGGATGATTTCGGGGAGGTTGAGGAACAGCGTTACTCTGTGTCCAACCAAAATGGCTGTTACCCTGAACTCTCCACTCAGGGTGACAGAAGTTAGGGGGAGCATGATACAAATTGGGGTAAAAATATTCTAGGCCTATACATTGGATATCTACCATTCTGGCAAACCTTGCTTTAGTACAAATCATATCTTTAACCCAATTATCCCTAAAATTGATAAGAATACAATCTCCCTCTAGGTCCTTCTTACTTGGCCCCACCCAGGGCACCCTTCGCACACTTAGTATTTTTGTAGCAGTAGCCGGTGGAAGTGGCCTATTATTATTAAGCCAAAATTTTACCTTGTTTAATAGCTCCTTGCTTGATTCATATTTATTTGTTGCAACTACCGGAACACCTGTCAAGATTACCATATAAGGGGCCGAGTCAGGGGGTATATTCACACAAATTGGTTTACTTAGGGGGGCTATGTTACTAGGGGCTGGTGGTCTGCTCAATGGAGTTGGATTACCTCCAGGTGCGACCGCTGGAACGGACGCAGTTGAGCTTGATGTTGATGCTATAGCTGTAACAGTCTTTAGCTGAGAGCCCCCAATAGCCGCCAATGTAGGTTTGGTCGACGCTGCTTGTGCGGGGGTTCCCTGGGAAGCCATAGATACAGTAGGTTGGGTTTGTGTGATTTGATTTTGATTTTTCTGGGCCCCCTTCTTTGTTGTAATACGATTCCCCAAGGGCTCAGGCGGTTTACTATTTTCAGCCAGAGTCTCCAACGAGTGTGTGTTAACTGATATTAGATGCTCTAGTTGATCCAATTTTAGGTTGATAATTTGTGTTCTTTCTATGAGGGGAGTCAAGAGGCTTTTTACCAGCTTCTCTACATTTACCAAGAGCTCCTCATTTTTGTTATTTTGACAACAATGAATCCACTGACCAAACTCCCCCTGATGAAGTTCCCCTTTGTTTGGGTGGTTTAGCGAGGACTCTTGAAGCAGATGTTTTTGCCAATTTAATTCTACTTCCCTTAGTATGACCCCCCCCCTCTCTTACGTTTGCCAGGTTTATTAGCTACCGGGTCAGAGTCCAGAACATAGGTTTGTGAGGGGACCGACCCTGATGCTGATGCGGCCGAATCACAGTGCTGGGTACCATCCCCAGTGGTATTCGTGGGAACATGATCTCCTAGTAGACAATCAACTACGCCATCCGTAGATATTGATTGGGAATCTGGGATTACTACTAGGTTAGGGCTGGCTTCAGGTCAGAGATTATACTCTTTTCAGGGATGGTTGCAGAGCCAATCTTTCCCAAGGAAGAACGTTTCCCCGTAACTAGGTCTAAAGACAGACGCCTTTCTGTAAGGGCAATTTCTTTGTCCAGTATCCCCGTGGCCCGTATAATAAAGTCATCTAAAGTTCCTTTGGCTGTACCACTACTTGACCTTACTGTTA
Source organism: Lissotriton vulgaris (assembly GCF_964263255.1). Lineage (NCBI taxonomy): Eukaryota > Metazoa > Chordata > Amphibia > Caudata > Salamandridae > Lissotriton > Lissotriton vulgaris. The sequence goes on along the minus strand of NC_141693.1, from coordinate 959,084,512 downwards.
CCTGCCTACTCTTCCCTGATCGTAAGGACATCATGTGGGGTTACAGTATATATACAGTTTTCAAAGTAAAAACAGTTAAGGCAAATCCAAAACACTAAACCTTCGCGAAGCAAGTGGATAGAATACCTAACAAAATTAATAACGGAAATAACATACTCTAAGTCCTTGAGTCTGACACGAAAGAGAAAGGTCCCGGCCCGTCCTTATACGTCCTTGGACGGCCTTAGACGGCCCGCCCTTTGCCCGGGCTTCGCCCCGGGCGCTCCCGCGCAGCGGTAGACGATGTTAAAGTTATAAGGGGAGTGACGTGCTGGGGCGGGGCTTGCAGGGAGAGCGGGCCAGGTGTGCACTATTGGCCGGGCAGGGACCGCTGGTAGTTGGAGTCCCTGCAGTCGCTCGCAGCCCTGCAGCTCTTCCCCTTCGCTCCTCAGCAGCGCCCAAAACAAAGACCTATTGAGCCCAGCAGTCCTCGCCTATGAAGCGGGACCTGCGCAGTGGGTCCGGCGAGGAGTGGCGTCCAAAGCAGCAGCAAGGTCTCAGGGCGGGAATCCAGGTTACAAAGTTCACGCAGGATGAAGAGCAGTCCAAATGTACAAAGCGTCCCACCAGAGCAGGAAGCAGGTAGGGATTTAAAGATCCATTCGCTGGGGGCGGGGCTTGCAGGGAGAGCGGGCCAGGTGTGCACTATTGGCCGGGCAGGGACTCCTGGTAGTTGGAGTCCCTGCAGTCGCTCGCAGCCCTGCAGCTCTTCCCCTTCGCTCCTCAGCAGCGCCCAAAACAAAGACCTATTGAGCCCAGCAGTCCTCGCCTACGACGTGGGACCCGCGCAGCGGGTCCGGCGAGGAGTGGTGTCCAAAGCAGCAGCAAGGTCTCTGGGCGGGAATCCAGGTTACAAAGTCCACGCAGGATGAAGGGCAGTCCAAATGTACAAAGCTTCCGTTCCTCAGTTATACTCAAACTATGTTTTACACATGGAACTGGCTTTACCATACATCATTGACACAATTAAAATGGCACCACTCCTACTGTGGCATTCTATCTGGTGCAGGGTGACAGTCCCCCTCACGCAAATCTTGATAACACTCATTATAAATTCAAATAATTAGAGTAGAGTTAAGTGGCTACAGTACGTGGAGTCGGAATTATCAGCCACTGGTTTAAGCCACCTTTTTAAAGATCCCTCTACTTGTAAATCCATATCTAAGCAAAAACTGGTTGAGATATTCATTTTGAGGGCTCAATATGTGAGAAAAGAAAAATTCTCCCACACCCAGTTGTGTGCTTTCTACTTGTTTGACTTGTACATGAGGCCAGGCATTGAGATCCAACATAATATCCACCTCTTTTTTGATGTGGTCAAGTTAAGATTTGATCATCCTTCACTGCCACATAATTCGATTACTCAATAACCCTCCAGGTTTCACATCTATAAGTTTGAGACTCACATGACCTTCATATAGCTTTGCATAACCACTTTTCAAAAAATAGTAAACTTTGAACAGGAATCAAACATCATCAACATTTCTTTACCTCCAATTCTAACCCAACCTTTAGGTTTTTCTCCATTCTTTCCTGTATCCTGAAGAATAATCTCAATACAACACGCAACCTTTATCTCCTGTACCTCTTTAATTTTATTCTTTCAAACTTCCCCACTACAACAATACTACACAAAATGTCCCTTCCTGCCACACTTATTGAACTGAAGGCAGGACAGTACTTGTTATTGGCCATGAGGGAAAACTGATCACACATGAATCACTGTCCTGTAAATACATTCGTTTTATCATCATGCTTTTCTTTCTTAATTCTCTCACCATCATGACTGCTTCTTTTTCAGCTTCATTGGTCTCACCTTGTTTCAGCTCAGAAACAAACTTCATCATGTTTTCAAATCTTTTTGCTACTTTTATTGCCTCCTGTAACTCTGTTTCAGCCCTAAGCCATAACTCGTCAACAATTGACCTCTGGTCGACTCATTAATCAAGGGACCAAACGTACAGGTTGCTGCTAACTTTCGTAATGCAATGACATATTCCTCCACTGTCTCATTCCCAGCTTGTTACCTCATACCTAAGTGATACCGTTCTAATTTCATTTAAACTATGGGTAAAAAATGTAAATCTATTTATTCACGCAAGCATTATATCTATTTGAACCCTTGCTAATACCTCTCTCTAATTCTGGTAGATTTTCAAGAATTTCTTGACTTCCTGCACCTAAACTATGCATCAACAAAGCCACCATCCTATCAATGTCTGAGTTAAGACCATAAACCTTGACATGGTATCGAATATCTTTTTTCACTTTGCCCATCTGAAGAATAAATAACCACAAGTATTTAAAATGAATAGAGGAGGTGTTATATTTTGCATATCCCCCTCCAGTCTAACTGTGTGTTCTAAACACACACCAATTAAGCTCTACCGAATTTAAGAAGAAACAAAAAAGGAAATGCCTGAATAAGGCTGTAAAGGGTTCCCTGTTCTTAGATTCCAGTCTTTAATGTACCGTTCAAAGTCTTACTGTATAAAACATCCCCTTCCTTCCAAATGTCTTATCTCCAATGAAGGTGTGCCTATCACCAAGTGTCAATGGGTCTGCCTGTCCCTGAGAGTTTGTATCGTACTTCACTTGCTCTCTCTCTGTGAAAGGCTTCCAGATTTGTTGCCTTAACGATCCAGCAACAACTGAAAATATTGAAGGTAAATACAGCACCATACAGTAGTCCAAACACACCTACGAAAACATTGCTGCCCAACTCAAAATGGCAGTGACACATGCTGCCTTTGAAAGTCATATCAAAATGGCCACTATGTAAATTCCACACAGGAATCTCAGCTCACACGCAAACCTTCAACTTGATGTGCTGCTTGCGAGTAGACATTTCACTGAAGCTCCTCACAGCTCCCGCAACCCTAGAACAACATCAATATCCTCCAATAGGTATCTAAAGCTTCTGCACTCATGACGAAATGCGGACTTCAATCAAAAGTACAGAATCTTCATTCTATGGTCTTCCATACAATCAAATGCATATTGTATAATCCGATGCATGTTGTGGTGTTTTAAACAGCAAGCAGCACAAAGTATCCCATCCTCATCACCAAAAATGTGATGTTGTCCATATGAAATGTTGACTTAAGAGAAAGGTAAGAAGATCTTATTTTAGCATATGATTTAATTTCCAAGATGGCCCATTCACAGCCTCCAACTGACTTTCATGGAATCTCTGGGTCAGCTGCATCAATGATTTCCAAATGTTACATCACTAACCAAGAGAGCACGAGACATCACAGAGTTCTTGCCACCCTCTGTGTGTTATAGTCAACCTTACAAACACAAGGAATCACTGAAACATGGTCTCTCAAATTTACAGGATCAGGCTTCAAACAGCAGAGTTATTCGTCATGCTATTCAAATCTTACATGTGTTATATTTTAGACAGAAGAGCTATAGCTCAGCGTTCAAAAGTCCTACAGGTCCTGGCTACGCACAACAGAGGGATTCTTCAAGTAATTCAGCAGAACTATCCCACATGTTTACTGAATTTACAGATAGCAAAGTTAACCCTCAAGCCTTAAAGGACTGACACGTTCAAGCTTTCACCATCAGAGCTTGTACCAATCTAGACAGAACCTAATAGTCCAAGCTTGGGATATTAGAGTGTCGCCTCATGTGACACAAACATTGCAAAGTCAGGGCTCAGATATTAGAGCTGTTTAATAACCTTGCCTCAGATAGTAGGCAATCTTTCAGGTAGGATTGCTCCTCTTGCTTCGTGAAGGGATAGAGAACTGAATTGTTGTTCACTCAGCTGGTCTATCTGTGAGCAATGGGGAATTAATAATTACTGCATGATTGTAGACCCAAGGAGACCCATAAGCCAGATGACATCAAACAAAAATACAAAAGATCATCCTCCTACCATACGGGTAGTGGCTCTCAAATGTTCTGGAAAAACTTTGACTGCAAATTAGAGAGATATATAGTTGCAAGCTTACATTTTTCTCTCCTAGGAAAACGTATGAAACTTCAGTTATCTGATACTAATATTACTGTCTACTCAGGTTGTCACAAACAACAGAAATTAGAGGGGTGTGATCTACAGCTAAACGCGTGGGATTTATTTCAGTAGCTTTAAGACTTCATTTCTTTAGAAGAAGAAACATGATTTTCTCTGTATTCAAGTAAAGCCTAGAAAGCCCCTCTTCGGTTCGCATATTTTCTCGATAGTAGGTATACATGTTTACTTACCTAGGTAAGAGTGTTTTGGGGTACATTAGGTTGAATGTAGCTAATGTATTGTGTGGCTCGTTATTGTAAGATATTGGGGTACTTGTTGAGGGGGCTGGAACCCAACTCAAGCAGCATAAACAATCCTTCTTAGTGTAACATCACAAGCAAACCTCAAACTAACTTGTGCTCAACCCTCTGGTATCTTGGCAGAAAAAGTTAGGCTTAACTTAGAGGCATTGGGTAAAGTTTGTGTGCAACACTTCAAACAGTAATAAAGTAAAACACATCACAAGAAAAGTTCCACACTAATTTAGAAACAGAGAGTACATTTCAATAAAGAAATCAAGACCACAATGAAAAAAATCCAATCAATAGAACTGGAATTATGCAATTTGAAATATTTAAGCGAAAATGGCATCAAAATGCACAAAGCGCTAACTGTGGTTATCGGGCCGTGACGGACCAGAACAAAGTCATAAATTCAGCCTGATGACATTAGAATGTGAGCTGGCTATGGGGACTCAAGTCAAGTAAAGTCAATAAGTTTTTATTGCAAATCTTCATCATAAAAGACATGCTATACAATACAAAAGTCCTATGGGGACTCACTGCTGTCAATGTGTCGAGGATGTGTTGCACAGCAAGGGCAATGCGAGATCGAGGCAAGAAGATGCGGTGCATAGAGAAGGTTCTGTGGGGGCTGCGTAGGGTGGTACAATGTACTTGCAAGCAGATTCATCACACCTGAGTGGCTCAATGGGCTGTGATTTGTGAGGCTACGTCTTTGCGTGGAGATGTGGCACTCATTGGCAGTAGTGATGGGCGATGCAAAGTCCTTGCATCTGAGAAGTCCAAACAGCAGGGGTGATGCATGGGTTCCAGGGGTGATGGACTGAGCAGCAGAGGCTATGTGCTGGTTCTGCAATAGAGGTTCATACTGCAGAGGAGATGTACGGTCCTGCTGAATCCACAGATGGGCTGGCAGAGTACCTTCTGGCCCACTTCCAAGGGTTCAGGACTGGAATGGCATCACTTGAGAGGGCACAACTTATAGATGGCTGGGTTCAAGGTTATTGGAAGTCTGTTCTGTCCCTGAGGCTTCTGATTAGGAGGCCAGTCAACCATACCTTGTAGTCACTGTGGGGTCCTGGGTTTAGAAACATCAAGAGGTCAGAAGGGCATTAGATCATCACAGACGGGTAGCAGCCCTTCAAAGCAGCAGTCCAGCTGAGTGGCAGTCCTTGTAGCAGCACTGCAATCCTTCTTCCTGGCAGAGTCCACAGGTTCAGAAGTGTACAGAAGAGTTGGATTTATGGGTTCAATATTTATACCTGGTCCCCACTTTGAAGTGGAGCAAGCCTCTAGAGGTTTCCAATCCCCTGAGGTGTCAGACATCCCCTTCCTCACTGCCCTAGCCCCCGGCTTGTCTGGGGTCACACTAGACCAGTGTCAAATGTTTTGTGAGAGTGCTATTGCAGAGGCTTTGTGATGTGCAAGTGTGGTAAGCTTCTCCCACTCTTCAACTCAGCATGGTCCATCCTGCCAACACCTAGCTTCCTTTTCTGTCACTGTCTGGGAGCATTACACAAAGACCATCTGCAAGCTACACCTAGTCATGTGACCCCACAACAGGCTGTAGGCATTAAGTGGTTAGGACAAGAAAATGCCAACCTTCTAAAAGAAACTAATAACAAAGAGTTACCCCTATCAATCATAGATATATCACTCAGTTAACTCAGCCTCATGGTTACTCCAGGCTGATATAATACAAGTGTCAAGTTCTCTTTAATAATCACTTCCATATTCCCAATCATATGTACATCAACCCACTTCCCATCATTTTAATCTTAACACAAGGAATAATTCCTCAAATCAGTCTTTATATTTCACAAAATATAGCTAAATAATAGCACAAAACAAAGAAATTATAATCACACGAACTTATGAAAATAAGAAACGTTTTCAAAAACTTATATAAACAATATCACAATGAAGTACATAAGAACGTATGCCTTAAATGTAATGCATAATGAAAGGAAAAGAAATGAAAAGAAAATTAATTTTATAAAGCATATAATTGCCCAAAGGTGTCCTGTCATTAACCAAACAACAGAATAAAAGGAATCAAGGGAAAAGAAAATCGGGTACTGCAGATTACAAAACCATGTCTTAGGATTCTTCATAAAAGAAGACACGGAAGTGCAAGTCTTTAGATGAAGTGGCAGTGCATTCCACTGTCCCATAGATAAAACTTCTTCCTTCCCAAAGTGTTCTTTATATTTAGGAACAATCTGATTGAAGGCTGATGATGAGGATTGAAGTGGCAGGAAAGGAGTGTACCATATTAATTTCTTGTTAAGATAGTCCGTTCCAACATCATGCAAGGCCTTAAAGGCAGTGAACAAAGCCTTAAAATCAAATTGCCTATGTAGTGGTAACCAGTGAAGTTGAACTACAGCTTTGGAAGTAGAATGATGTCTAAGTATTTCAAGCAATAACCATGCTGCTGCATTCTACAAGATCTGTAATTTACACAATAAGCGTTTCTGCAGATTGATATACAGAGTATTACAATAGTTGACCTTTGAAAGGATGAGAACAGTAAGAACTTTGGGCCAGATGTAGGAGCCTTAATACCGGTCGGAAACAGCCGATTTCGGCCGTTTCCGACTGGTATTTGGCTTTTGAGATGTAGGGGGCATTTAATTTACAGAATCGGTATATTTACCGATTCGGTAAATATTCAGAATCGGTAAAATACTGAATCGGTAAATTTACCGATTCTGTAAATCAAGATGTAGGTGGCACTGTAATCAGTGCCACAGGCCCTTACCGAATCGTTATTTACCATGGAATACTATTCCATGGTAAATAACGATTTCCTGTGTACATGCACATCTGTGCATGTACACCTGTGCCATGTGGCACACAGACATGCCCTAAGGGCATGTCTGTGTGTCACATCGCACACAAGCCAGAAACAGGGGTGCAACAGGGTGTCAAAGTGACACCCTGTCACCCTTGCAAAATCGGTAATTTTACCGATTCTGTAATGACAGAATCGGTATTTGCCATTGATTCCTATGGGCTTCAAGGCCCATAGGAATCAATGGCAAATACCGATTCTGTAATTACAGAATCGGTAATTACCGAATCTTACAGATTCGGTATTTTTACCGAATATTTTACCTACATAGCAATTACCGAATAGTGAATACCGAATCTGTAAAATTCGGTATTTACAATTCGGTAAATTGCTATTACCTACATCTAGGCCTAATTTCCTCAGATCTACCGGAATAAAAGTAAGGTTCTTTCTCCAGATTTTCAGAGTGAGGAAAGGTAAAGTCACTGTGCTTACCTGTTTGTCAAATGACAAATGGTTGTCAAAAACAATTCCCGGATTTTTTAGTTTTGAAACCGGCACAGGTGCATTCGTAGCTCAGATGGCCACCAGTTAAACTAAAAAGAGCCCTTATTACCTAACAGCTAAACTTCAGTTTTACCTGAATTTAATTTTAGGCAATTATTCAACATCCAGTGGTTGACATGCTGCAGATAGCTGAGAAAGTAAGCAGCAGATTCCTGTTTGTTTCCAGATACAGAAATCCCAATTTGGGTATTGTAGTGTCTTCTGAGTAAATAAAAGCTCAGGAGAGGAAGGATTGAAGTTAGGAGGTATTTATTAAACCTCAGCCACAGGAGACAGCACTTCAACTGACAACCAGAACACAAATCATCATAGTTCCAGAATCTCCACATGAGAGATTCTTAGTACATTAAAGGTACAGCATATAATAAGTAAGCACCATCACACATCTCCCCCAACAGAAAAATAAGAACAAAGAACAAGATGAAAACAAAATTACAAATGAAAGAAAAGTGATTAAGTTATAATGCATAGTCTCTTAGATAAGAGGGGGGTCTACGTACCCTTTGACATCTTGAAGGGAACGTGGACAATTTCAAGTCGTTAGCGTAATTGGAAAACGAATGAGACAAACCTTGTCTTTCATGCGAGAGATCACGTACAGGTATTCTTGACTTAACCACAACAACTCTGCTTTTATTCCAAATTCTACCATCCTCTGTTTTAATGGCATTCCTGAATACTTTCACTACTGCTTTCACATCAGAGAATTTGGACCAGGTTCTACAACCAACAGGAGCTTTGATACGAACAAGATCACCAACTAGAATTTTCCGAGCATTCACACAATTTCTCTTATCAAAATAAATCTTCCTCTCATCTTGCTTCTTTTCTTCCTTCCTTCGCCACTCACCAATTCCATTATCAACCAGACCTTTATTAATATCCATCCAACCAGGACACAAGTAGGTGTTGGGAGCCCTTCCTTTAAACAAAACAAAGGGAGATCTACCTGTAGACGAGTGAGGAGCATAACGATAAGCATTTATTCTCTCTTGAAGGACAGATTTCCAATTCAACCCAGATGACCTTGCCAATTGTATAGCTTCCTTCAAGGTTTTATTGACCCTCTCTACTGCACCGTTAGTTTCTGGGTGATACAATGAACACTTTTTATGTAAAATTCCAGATTTTTCCATAAACTCCTCAAAAACCCTTGAACAGAATTGTGGTCCATTATCTGAAAGAAGACTATTTGGAAAACTTTCTTTTTTAAAGATGGTATCTAGAAACTTTATTACTTCCTCAGAAGTAATTTCCCTTACTGCGCTCACCTCAATCCACCTGGAATACAGATCCAGAAGAACAATAAGATAAGGTGTATCACTCACACCTGACAAAGGACCAACTATATCTATGGCTAATTCATCCCAAGGATGCTTTGGAAGAGATCTCTTTACCATGGGCATTTGCCTAGTCTTAAGAATTTTATCACTGGCAGAGCATTCTGGGCAATCTCTCACTAACCTTTCTATCTCCAGATCCATCCCTGGCCACCAAAATTGCATGCGTAAAATTTCTTTGGTTTTCACAATACCAAGATGCCCAGAGTGAGCATGAGATAAAATTTTCTTCCTGATACCTAGTGGAGGAACCATTTTTGTACCCCAAGTTAGAAACCCAGAATGAATAGAAAGTTCATCAGAAACCAAAGTCCAAGGTTTCTCTAAACGACAATTATTGCTCAAGGAAAGCATCACCCTTTTAACCTCTTCATCCTTTTCAAGCTCATCTCTCCACTCCTTTTCTTCAATCGCTCCTTCTGTAATCTCACATACATTTATTGAGTCATCAGAACAACCTAAAACATCATCTTCTTCAAAATTCTCTTTCCCAACCATTCTCGAGAGACAATCAGCAGATTTGTTTGATACTCCCGGAATGTATTCAACAGAGAAATCAAACTCTTGTAAAGAAACAATCCATTTTCTAATTCTTGATGAAATCGCATCCAAACCCTTCTTATCAAAAACTTCTTTTAACGGTTTATGATCAGAGAAAATCAGAATCTTTGTTCCCCAAATTAGATTTTTTAATTTTCTCAGAGCCCAATAGATCGAAGGGACTCTTTTTCTATTACAGAATAATTTAATTCCGAACCCCTTAGGCATCTTGAAGAACAGCAAATCAAATTGTCCTTCCCATCTCTATTTTGTATTAGGACAGCACCAAGGCCTTTTTCACTAGCATCAGTGAATAAAATTGTAGGTAACCCTGGCACAAATGCCTGAAGGGAGGGAGCCTTATTCAATTCGGATTTAATTCCAATAAATTCAGTTTTACATTCATCAGACCACACATACTCCACATTCCTAGATGTTAACCTTCTCATAGACTGTGTTTTGTCTGCAAAATTAGGAATACACTTTCCATAGAACTCCACCATACCAAGGAAGGAAAGTAATTCCTCCTTATTCTCTGGATCTTTCATTTTGTTGATAGTGTCAACCAATTCCTTTTTAGGAAAGATTCCTTTGTCAGTTATTTTATGTCCCAAATAATTTACTTCCTTCACACCAAACTTACATTTACTTTTCTTTAGTGTCATACCTGCATCCTCCAAACGTTTGAGAACAGCACACACACGACCAAAATGTTCTTTTGAACTATTTCCATAAATAAGTAAATCGTCTTGGTAACATCTTACACCAGATAACCCTCTTAAAATTCTTGCCATAATTCTTTGAAAGACGGAAGCCGCAGACACAAGGCCAAACGGCATCATTTTATACCTATAAGTTCCCATGGGGGTGATAAAGGCAGTTAAGTCCTGGGAATGATCATCTAATACAACCTGATGATAGGCTGAGGCAAGGTCTAGTGTGGTGAAATATCTGGCGCCTTCTAGTGTGCTTACCATTTCATCAATATTCGGAAGGGGAAACTTGTCCACAACTACTTCCTTATTTAATGCTCTCAAATCAACACAGAGCCTGATTTCTCCAGTTGGCTTCTTAACTATGACAACGGGAGCCAACCACTCAGTAGCCTCCACTTGTTCAATGACATCATTCTTTAACAATTTGTCTATTTCCTCTTTTACCTTATCTTGTTCCATTAATGGTATTCTCCTCACTTTTGCTATAACAGGTACTGCATTCTCTCTTAATCTAATGCGGTGTTTATAACCTTTCAAGCAACCTAAATCTTCTCTGAATACTTTGGGAAACTTACTAGCTAAATTCTCACCCAATTCCTTATCTGACTCATTGTTCTCCACTATGTCTACTTGATGAATTTGTACCTGCGGATCTGCATTGGGGTCTAAAGTTACTCCAAGTTGACCTTGATGTACCCAACCTAACAAGATATCACCCTTCTTTGCGACATATATTTTGCCTACAATTATTCTGCTCCCAAGTTCAATCTCAGCCATGAAACAACCAACCATTTTAATTGGGTTATCTGAATACCCAAGAGGCTTAACATCAGATTTCATTAGTCTAACTTTACCAGCAAAATAAGTATTAAATAGTTCTTCATCAATTAAAGTAATACGAGAACATGAGTCAAATTTAAAATTAATCATTACATTTCCTACTTTTACAGGATGAATTGGATGATCTCCTTCCTCACATTTTATCTCAAACGTAACAGTTCTGACTTGTGGTTGAGACTGATTCCAACGTTTTCTAGACATTTCAGGTCTAAATACTTTTGTTCTGCAACACTTACCATAATGTCCCTTCTTGCCACACACATTACATATAATTCTTAATGCAGGACAAATTGGAGAATTAGCTAGATGGCCTACTTGACCACATCTAAAACACGCAAACTTAATACTTTGCCCTAGAAGATTATTTGGAGACATAGCATTTGTTGGAAAATTATCTTTTTCTGATCCAGATGGAGTTTCATTCTTTTCATGTTTCTTGACTTGACATATAACTTCTTCAACTTTTGCTTCTTCTTTCTATTCAACAATGGATGTTTTATCCTTTTCTATTTTTAATTCCCCAACACACTTTGTCATCAGCTGCATAACTAACTGCAGAGAGATCAAATTGTTGGTTGAGAATAGCTAGGGGCATCACATATATGTTGAAAAGGGTGGGCTCAATGATGAGCCCTGGGGAACCCCACAAGGAAGAGAGAAAACACTAGAGGAAAATTCGTCCATTGATACAAATTGCTCTCTCTGATAGAAAAGATGTAATCAACACACAAGCAGTGCCACTGATACCCAGAGACTCAACATGGTCAATCAAACCTTATGATTGACTGTGTCGAAAGTGGCCGAGAGATCTAGCAAAATCAATGCTGCAGGGTTTCCATTGTCGAAGATGGCTCTCAGTTCCTCTGATTCAATATTTAAAGCTGACTAAGTGCTATGTTGCCTACAAAAGCCGATTTGACAATAGTCCAGTAATTAATTGGATTCAAGAATATAGATTAGTCCCTTGTTAACTGCCTTTTTCACAATCTTGGATGGAAAGGGAATGATAATTCCCAGCGTCAGAATATTGAGATGTATTTATTTAACAGCGATTAAACTGAAGCTACCTTCCATTTTGTTGGGAAGAATCCTTGCTGAAACATTTCTTTAAAATTATAGTCAAATGGTTGGCTATCGTAGTTGGGGCCAACTGAAGGATCTTTGGTAGGCAGAGATCCAAATGTGACCCATACCTAGTAGTAAGATTAGGATCTGGATCTTGATCCACAGCTAAAGCAGACAAGAAAGAAAGAGATGGTGAGCTGGAAGCAGATGGGACATCATGGAAGTCTGGGTAAAGGCAACTCCAGACACAGGAGCACCGATATTCAGAGATGACCCAGGGGCTTATCCCAAAGAGCTAGTAAAATTGTTAAAAATATCCAACACTTTCGCCTGAAAAGTAGATGCAATATTATTGCATAAGGCTTGACTGCAAACAATTTTATAATATTCATTACATTTGGCATGTATTCTGACCATAGAAAAAATTCTCTAGTTGAATTCTTGGCTGAGATTTTTTTTGTCAAAAATAAGCAGATTTCTCCAATAAGATCTGAGCTTTGTATTCAGAGATTTTTTGTTTGTATACAATTACCTTCTGGAATCATAGTTTTGCCTCCAGCTATGCTCTTTTCAGCTGCAAAGGTGTTTAAGGTTCTGCGCAAAGCAGGGTTGGGAGAGGGCTCATACAAATTGACCTAAGAGGGGCCAGCTGATTAACAGCTGATATAAGCCAAGAGATATTCCCCAAAACATCACGGGCGAGAAGATTTGAGACATGGGAAGAGATGATAACTGATTATTATCAAATGATAACATAAACAAATGTCCAACTTACTACGCATATATTTCACAATTATTTCATATTTTTCTTTTCTTTAAATAAATGATCTGGTTGCCCTAGGAGGTTGTTGGCCCACAATTACATTGTCCTTTGTGTTTTGATTGTCTGACCTTTTTATTTAGCTGGATGTTTCGGTCAATTTCTTAATAGAGAATGCACCTTCAACCGAATGGAGTACACCAATGCGTTTCCACCTTCCTGAGGGCCTGAAAAATGAATGAAGGTCTTCTTCAGGGCTTCAAGATTCCATTAGGGACACTACACAAAACAAGGAAAAACTCCATATCAATTCCTAACTTTTATACAGAGTATGTCAGATATCAGGGGAATCAATAAGGCACAATCATACCTGTAGAGTAAAAATATAACAAATGTTCTTTTTGAGGCTATCATTTTTACCACGGAGATTGTGCCATTTAAAAGTACTTTGGATTTGAGGTTCTGAACTTGGTCAGGATTAAAGCTTCATGATATTTTTGTGATGTGCCTGTGAAGTACAGTAACAAATTGCAAGCTTGCTGTAGTTTTATAGGATAAGGGTGCTGGGAAATAAAATACAGCACAGCTGAACAACATTAATTTTCCCATTACAGCATGGTGCATTGTCAACTTAGCGCACATGCTACATAAATAAAAAACGTGTACAAGGCGTTGTTTGGGTAAGGATTCATCTCTGTGCTTTATGTCTCTCCACACATCCAAAAGGCACTAACTTCTGTCCTTCTTCAGTTCCTTTCTGGGTCGGCAAGACTGTTCTCCTCCAGTGACTCATGCGAATGCCTGCGCTGTTAATCATGTGGCGGATGTGTATCTGGGAAATGTAGTCCTGAAGGGGGCATGTAGTTTATTAAAATAGACTCACAAACCTTGCATTGTTCAACACAAAATATGATGAATAGTTCCTTTTCATGCTGTTGTATTATGCATTTAGAGTAAACCTCAAAAATCATTTGAATAGTTATACAAAGAAATTACAGTACATTCAAGCCGTTCACTATTGTACAGAGGTGAAGTATCAGCTGAGCATCAAGTCATTATAAAGATGATTCCACGTTGTTTCCCATGACATGTCAGAGCACAGTCCAATTCATTGCTGATACTATATGATAAATTTCCAAATAGTTTTGGATCAACAAATTCTGGATTTATGCTGTACTATTTCTTTCTTCATCTCCTGATTTGTCTTGCCTATATTCTTTCCTACATGGGAAGAGTTGCACAGTACACCACATGTCTTGTGTTGCAATTTGTATATTCTACATGTTTAATTTTTACATCGCGGTAGTTGAATTCTTCACCTTCAATCATATTTTCACAAGTAGAACAACTTCCACACGTGTGGTGATCTCTCAGTGTGGGAAGGTTGAACAAAGAACTTATGTTGCTGGGTTTAATTTTTTTTGTTGTATTTGACCTTACTAAATTATTGTGAATATTCTGATTTCATTTAAGAGTGAAAATTGGTAGCTCCTTCAATTGTTGTTCTCCTGAAACAATGTTCCAGTTTATTTTGATGACGTTTTTCATCAAATTTGTCACTCCATTGAAAGTGGTGACACAAAGTAAATGGTTTCTAGCATTTGTATCTCTAAGTTGTAACAGGTGCTCTCTTGGTATTTGGACAAAATATTGATATGTAAATATCGGGATAAAGAAATATTGGAAAAAATATCTTGATATGAAAAAATGTTGTGATGCAGAAATATTGTTATCAGGAATTGCAATTATTTCAGGTAAGTACTTTTGTTGTCAAGAATATTGTTGTTGTTAATATCGTTTTCAGTGATAGAATTGTAAATATACTGTTTTCTAATTATCTTACCCCCTTATGTGCACACACTCCCTAGTGCGGGTGTTGGCCACTGTCAGCACTGGGTAAGGTAAGAAAGGGCAGGCTTTGCACCAGAGAGTTTCCTTTTTAATCCCTGAGGTCCAGGCTGCTTGGGAAGAGCTTCCTGAGCAGCCTGAGCATTTTTTTGTTTGCAGGCAATGTCGATCAGTATGTAGAATGCGCTGACGTCATTACATACAAAAGTGGAAGGACTCATTTCATTTGCAATAAATCAGTGGTCTGGGGGATATCTAAGCCCCCTGGAGGGGGGGGCAGCAAGTTCACTAGATGCCAGGGAACTCTTTTTATGGTTTCAATCTGTTTCTTATTATTATTATTATTATTGTTGCTATTATCAGATCACAACTGCATAACATAAAATACTTCTTTTGTGTGATTAACTCCCAATCTTGATGATGGTGTTACATTCTATAATGGGCAGTATACTAGACGTAACATGAAGTTTATCTAAGACACAAGATAACATAATACTAACATTCCCCAACTCCCCTCCTTCCCCCCTCCCCACTTCCAGTACTCCTGTTATAAACTTTATGCATGTGAATTGTACAGAGGTATCGCCAATCTATGAGGCTCATTAGGATGGCGGGCGGGCTTTGCCCCCCTGCCACCCTATCGGGAAACGGGACCGCCCGCCTTAAGGGGGTCCCGAAATGTGTATTAGGATGTGCAGTGGCGGGCGGAATCCTCATTTTAACATTGTGGCGGGCGATGCTCGCTGCACTGCACGCCACAATCTTAAAATGAAATGCACGCATTTGCATACAGGAAGCAGCAGGCACCCCGCGGTGCCTGCTGCTTCGTGTATGCAAATGCGGGGGGGGGTAGCACAGGTACCCCCCCTTTGCAACAAACACCTCGGCCTTCACCAGGGGGGCCCGCAGGGGGCCCCCAAGCAAAGACCGCCTGCTGCCACCACGAAAGGCTTGCCAAAATGCCCATTGTAATATGGCTGTCTAACAGACACCGCCACCATATTAAACATTTTCTGCCCAGGCCGCAAGGCGACCGGGGCCGAAAACAGGCAGGCGGTGTTTTTCACTGCCGCGGTCCCCCCGCCATCCTAATACGGCGGGGGAATTGGGCAATGGATGTCGGGCAGATTGCCTCCGCCATCCCGGCGCTGGCAATCCAACCGACATCCTAATGACCCCCTTGGTTTCTATTATCCGTAGAGGGGTCTGTTAGTCAGAGGATACAACAGTGTTTTGGGCAAGTGATTCCGTGGACAAAAGAGTGAGGGATGGTCTCCAAACTTCTCCAAAGGTGGACTCAGAATTTGCAAGAGTGATATTTATCTGTTCCATCCCTCAGACGAACCATAGTCTGTGAATCCAACCTAAATACATGGGTGATGTTTGCCTCCCCCAGTAAGTCAAGATAATCTGAAGCGTGGTGCCCAGGGCTAGTCCCATCTGTCTCCCTTTGCAAGATTTAAGTGGATAGGTTAAGGGGTTAGGCAATCCCAAACTGTATATGCAGGAAACCTTGGGATCAAATTGTTGATCTATTTGATCCAGAATCTGGGTCCAGTTAGAAGTCAAAACGGGGTGGTCCTAAAGCAGATGTAGGAGGGTGCTGTCTGCCCCACATCCGCAGCAGCAAGTTGGACTGCAATTTGGATATCCCCTGTTAAGGCTCATCAGTGTTAGATACAAATAAGTGGCACTTTTAGTAGATATTTCAAAACTGGATGCTTGGCCCTGTAGTAAATCTCTCCCCATTCCTTACCAGACAGGTCCCTCCCTATTTCTTTAGCCCATCGCTTTCGGCTAGGTATAGGTTGAGAGGGAGCTGGCTAGCGGAGCATTGTATAAAGTTCGGAGATCAGTCTCTTATCCATGGTTTTCATGACCAACCACATCTCAAATTTTGTTTAATTGGCAGCTGACTAATGGAAAGGTAGTGGGATGAGGGGGCCGGTGTTGTATCTGCAAATAATGCAGCCTTTCAGTCTCGGTTAGTACATACTGTTGTCTTAATTGTACGAATGGAATATGCCCTCTTCATTAAATATATGCTCTGCTCTCCTGCATGATGTACCATGCCACGCTCAAATGCTTTGCCCTCCATGCCCAGGGAAAAATCCCCATTCTCAAACAAGGGTGTCAAGGGAGAGGGGAATGTGGTAATTTCTTTTCGAGTGGTTACACCATCCCACACCTCCATCACTGGCTTCATAATGGGGACTTCCATAGACTCCGCAGCCTTCCTGATTTCTTTAAAAATTATACTTTCCATAGGGGCAGCCTCGCTATCGCCCTGCCCTGGCATAACTAGTGCTTTTCTGATCATCCATATTCAATTCCTCCAGGTTTCTTATCTGAGCCGCTTGAAAATAATCCAACAAGTTTCGGATCCCCCAATCCTCCTTCATCGCGGCTCAGATAACTCAGCTCCTGACGCATGCAAGTTCAGGTTCCCTCCCACACAAACTGGAGTATGTCCTTCTGTAGTGAAGCGAGTTTGCCTCTGGGGCAGAACGGTAGTGTCTGAAAAAAGCAGAGGGCTTTAGGTAGAATTGACGTTTTGATAGCAGCGATTCGCCCCAGGAGCGACAGGTGGTGGTATTTCCAGTTATTTAGATCTTCTCTAATTTGTTGGGATAGCACAGCATAATTCACCATGGGATCGAGTCGACAGCCAGAGTCACTGGGAGACGATTTCCCACTGCCATTAGGAGGTCGCATGTATTGGATAAGTGGAGGGCCTGGGACTTGCTAATACTTATTTGGAAGCCAGATGCCAGACCAAAGGTGGATAATTCCTTCAGAAAGGCTGGAAGTGAAACTTCCAGGCATCAAGTAATGCTAGTATATCATCAGTGTAAAGGCTAATTGAATGCTTCTCCCCTCCAAATAGAATGCATTTAACATCAGAATTGTCTCTAACCTGCTGGGCCAGTGGTTCAACATACAGGGTGAACAAGAGTGGTGACAAGGGGCACCCCTGTCTGGTCCACCAATGAATGAAAAAGGGGTTTGAGGAGCTGCCATTTACCCTAACTTTAGCTGTGGGAGCACTATAACAACTCACCCCCCAGGCACGGAACCGATCCCCCATGCCAAAGCTAGTCAGTGTTCATTCCAGATATCTCCAATTAACCCGATCGAACACTTTCTCAGTGTCGACTGTCAGTAGGTGAGCATCAATGCCTGTGTGGTGGGCTTTATTGATTAAATGTCAGATACGCTTTGTATTATCGCTGCTCTGGCGATTTTTGGATAAATCCTGCTTGATCCCGGGTTTATAATAGCCAGCATCAGTGGTCCTAATCTTGTTGGAAGAATACTTGTGAACTACTTCAGATCTACATTTAGTAGGGATATAGGGCTATGTGAGCCTCTCAGTTTTGTATCCTTTCCAGGCTTGGGTGGGACACCAATAGGCACTGCTAGCATATTAGAGGGAATCGATCCTGGGCCCCCGAAGGAGTTGAATAATCTTGTTAAGATGGGACTTAACAACTGGCAGAATGTTTTGTAAAGACCTGCAGAGTACCTGTCTGGACCCAGAGATTTAGGAGGCTTAAGGTGAGAAATCGCCACTATATAACCTCTTCAATTCATATGGGAGAGTCAAAAGAAGTGGCTTGGTCAGTGGTTATTCTGGGGGGTTGTGCTCCTTCTAAGAAAGAAGCTATGTTTTCATCTTCTAGGACCTATCCCTCATACAATTCTGTATACAAATCTTTAAATTCTTGTGCTATGCAATCATCGTCTGTCAGTTTCTCTCCCGTGTAGTGTAAGGGACTGAATCTTTGTCTGCTGTCATTGGGCTCTCTACTTACTTGCTAGGAGGCATCCTGTTTTATCTCACCCTATGTAGTATGAATGTTTTAATCGTAGCTCAGTGTATTCTGTTGTATTTAAATCGAGTCCCGCTGATTGAGCTCTTGCCACTCGCAACTGGCGCCAAAACCCTGAGTGCCCCTGTACGACTGTGTACCCTTTCGAGATCTCAAACCTGTGCCATTAACAGTTCCCTGTTTTCTTTACGGCTTTATTGTCTGCTGCAGATATTGCTATAAGCTCCCCTGTCACCACTAGTTCAATGCCTCCCACTGTGTAGCAACAAAAGTATCTGGGGTATCATTTATGTCTAAATAATCTTGTATAGTTTTTGTGAGTTGTTGCGTCACTAATGGTCTGTATAAAATGCTTTGTTTCAAACGCCAGGTCTTAAAGTGTTTCTTTTGTGGTCAAAATTGTAGGGTTAGGGTCACTGTGTTATGGTCTGAGAGCGCCGCTGGTTCTATTTTGATATCCTTCACAATATTGCTTATCTCTTTTGTGCCCAATAGATAGTCAAGACACGCATATGTTTTATCTCCACAGATCCATTAATCCCATTTCCTCTAGCCAATTACCCCCTCCCGATGACAGAACCCCGGTTTGGGTAGAACGACTGCTTGATCTATCCTTGTCCCATCTAAGACTATGTTTAGGTGTCCCTCCATTAGTGTCAAACGAGTTTGTGTGGCCATTCCGTCCAATAATGCTGCCTGCATAAATGTTTCCTGCCCTGTGTTAGGTGTGTATATAGACCTGATCACAATGGTATGTTCCCCTATACGGAGTGTGTAAGCTAATAATCTACCTCTTATTTCTGCGAACTCCCCTCTAAAACACTTGGTGACCAGGATAGCAACTTCTGTTTTCTTATCCAAGGTGAAGGAGAAAAACTATTGGGGGAAGGCACAAGACCAAAGGCAATGCCAATCTTTAGATAAACAATGTGTTTGCTGGAGGAGGCAGATGTCTGCTTCAGAGTTTTCTAGGTAGGAGAGAATGGCACACCTCTTAATGGGGTTGTTGTGGCCTTTCACGTTGAGAGTGAGGATCTTTAGTGTTTGGGTAGTCAAGTTACATGTATTTGTGTGTGACTATACTTAACTATTGTTAGTCCGCATCCATATCACCACCCATTCTCCCTGGACATTTAATCTTCCTCTACGTTGATTGTTCTCTACCTCTGTCAGCTCATTTCTAAAAGTACTGGTCCCCAACCAAACTAACACTAACCCTGACCCCTAGACCTGCTCAGGGGGTGACATAGGGACCCATCGGGCAAAAAAAGTAAGACATTTTTTTTACACAAAAAGTTGTGAGATGCACATAGGATCAGTGCATTTGGTCGCTGAAAAAAACGAAGCATGTATTTTTGAGATATATATCAAGCTTATGTGTATAGATGTTGGGTGGCTCTACAAAGTGCCCTTGTGTTTATTGAGAGATTTTAGTACTTACAAGTAAGTACCGATGCAGAGTCTAAAGTTCATGAGGAAGACTCGGTTTCCTTCATCTGTAAAATGTACACTATCTCTTTAATAGATGCCATGCATAATGAAACACAGATTGTTGTGGTTTATGGATCCAATTCTATAGTCTTGTAGAAAAGTAGAAAGATTTATTCACGTGTTTATTCACTTATCTGCGCAGATCAGGTGTTCGAGTAGATGCCATGCATATTGAAACGCAGAATGTTGTGGTATATGGACAATATTCTATAGTCTAGTAGAAAAGTAGAAAAAGTTATGCACATGTTTATTCACTTATCTGCGCAGATCAGGTGTTCCAGTCTTCCCCTATCTCGACGGTTGTTAAAGGCGGGCTCGCCCCAGACAGACGTCTCCCACCTCCAGACTGCTGTTGACCTCCTGTACCTGCTGGGGTTGTCCATCAACGTGCCGAAGTCGCACCTGTGCCCCTCTCAGAAGCTCCTCTTCATCGGAGCGGTTCTGGACTCAGCGCAGTTTCGGGTAGTTCCCTCCGAACGGCGGGTTCGGGATATTCAGGCTCTGATTCTGATCTTTCAGCTTTTATCCCGGGTCTCGGTCAGGTTGACGCTGCGGCTCCTGGGGCTGAAGGCCTCCTGCATCCTACTGGTGCATCACGCAAGATGGTATGTGAATAAATATAAACATAGGCCATGCAGTTTGCCTCCCGTAATACACAAATTTCAGGGGGTGATGGTTCTCGGGGCTTGAGGGGGTAGTTGAAGCCCACATACTTGTAATGTTGTAGGGGGGGGGTTGGACGTGAAAGTGGTGCAAAGGGGTTGTAAATCTGGTACACAGTGTTTTGTTTTACTTTGCTTTCCTTTCTGTGATGTAGAAGATACTGGGAAAATATAACGGTTTGTGTACAGCCAGTAACTTTTAACCATACCCCCAAACGGCTTTCTGCCTGTTACCATAGTAACAGTTCATGGAACACTTACGTGAGCACAGAGGTTAGAAGTTCACTACACTATGTTGGTAATGAGTTAGCCTCAGAATTATACTTCAAATTATAAATATAATTTCTATTGATGACTTCTACCCAAACAAAAAAAACAGACGTATGTACTTTTTTAATTAACTTTTATTAAAACAATATCTGGAACTATAACTAAAAGATAACAATACAATAAATAACTAGAACCATAACTATCAAAACAATATAATAAACAACATATAATATGGACTCCAAAAGAAGTACTGTAGTTAATCTGCAAAACAAAAAAGAAAATTAGTGTTTAAAATTAGATTGATGTGACTAAATGATGTCAAACATTATGCAAGATTGCTTTCAAGAGGAGACCCCAATAAAGAGGACTGATGTGGAACTGCAAGTATGTGGAAGCACTTGTAGACTAAGAATCCGGTCAACTTTGCAAGGGAAGAGTTATAGAGATTAAGAGGTCCTCCTGCTTCATGAGGCGGCCAAGTACAAGTGGAGCAACACTGTCAACCTCTACTGCACAGCCTAATATTCGTCCCCAATTTAGAACCCTTTAAGAGAAAAATTAAGGACGTTGGGAGCTCTGTATACCATCCTAATACCTAATCATCCATTAGTTAAACAGAGATCCACCCTGTATCAGACCCATCCGTACAAGTGTACACACTGGTACACAGTGTTTTGTTTTACTTTGCTTTCCTTTCTTTACATTCATACTTTGAACAGGTAACTCTTTATGCTCCACCAAGTTTAAGTTTTATCAAATAGGACCTATACCATTTAACTTACCAATCCTAGTCACTGGTACCTAGAATACTAAGGGGTCAAGGGAGTTAGAATCATAGATAGTATAACAACATTTCATTTATAATATAACCACAGACTCTGGAAAGGTTAAAACACTTTATGTATGTAAATTGTCAAACGTCAGAGTCCATACTAATTTAGTCAAAGCTTGTTTTATTAGAAAGAATATGATTAAAACAAACTGATGTGAAAATATTACGAGACTTTCTTTAAGCGTTGAAATATAGGAAGGGGAAGAAAGGAAAACAGTACAATGACATACCCACTGTATTTCATATTTACCTAGAATGGTGTGAAGACCAACCCTGGCCATCGGCTGGGATAAAGGACAGAAGACCCCAATAGTGCAGGTGCTAATAGGATAGTACAGGTGCAGACCAGAAATCAGGATAAGTACAGACCAAATTGGATCAGGACAGGACCACCGTAGGTCAGCATCTGCACCCACAGCTAAAGTGCAGCGCCACCGTCAGACCCCTCTCTGCAGCTAACAGTCGGACCCCGATTGGGTTGCTGAACTCCTTCCCAGAACCCCAATTGGGTTATCGAATCTTCTGACAGAGTGCTCAGCCAGCAACTCTGTTCTCGATTGCCTATTGAGTGTGTTGGGTCAGTGACAGGTCAGCTATTCGGACAAGTTGGACAGTCTAACTAGCTAAGCCTACCTTAGATATACCATTTCCCAAAGCAGTGTACCATCCCCCAATGTTGCAAATTGTGTCTTCCCGCTATTTGATTAGTCAAACGACGAGGGGAGGTCATCACACTATACCAGTTATGAGGTTACCTCATCCATATACTCAAATTAATGTTCCCTCCCATAACTTTATTTTCCCATGCACTTTTATTCCACCCAACAATGAATGTTCTGATAGTAAATCCAATGTTAAACATTTTAACAAATTGTCTTCTTCTCGTGAGGTCACAGGGTGAGTTTCCCAGGCGCATCTTCAGGCAAGACTGTCTTTGGCATGAATACATTGCCATGGTTTGTGGACTCTGGTGAAGTCAGCTCATGCTACGTACAGGTAGTTCAGAAAAAATCACATCTGAATTAGAATAGTATCAGTAAAAGGGTCCTTTCTTATAAAATAAACTAGCTAAAACGCTACATGAAATACCATATGTCAGGGTCAAATGGTGGTATGTAACACCCTCGGCTACAGATGTGGGTAATTTCATACAAACATAGCAGTCACTTATTTCGATTGCTTCTACATAATGTACTAACAGGTTAGCAAATACGTTTACGTTGGTTCTGTTTTCAACTTTACTATAGTGTAATCCTTCCTCATCTGGCGCGTCTAAGTCTACCTTTTGCTGTCTGAGACTATCTACCCTTCCGTGTGTTTTTAACTTTTCAGGTGTATCTACTTTCTCATGTATGTTAGTGTTGTTCTTTACGTTTTTACTCATTAGATATGTCGGTCCTAGCCATACTATGAGTACTATCACTATACTACAAGTGCATATTCTACAGCATGTTTTCAGGCAGTTTCTTTTCGGTCTTCCATTAACGGTATGATAAGCCATTTCTGATTAAGGAGACTTAGCCCCTCTTTGTTACTTTTCCATATAATTTTAACCTGTGAACCATTTTCTCAAGTTGGTCTCACTTATTCATCAGTTTGGTCATCAATCAGCTCATCATCACTTTCATCACTTAGTTCAACATTTTCTCACAAAATCTGCAGGAATGTTGTTCACTGGAATCCATTCATCCTGACTGGTGCTCGGTTGTTCTTCATCAACTACTTCGGGATCAACTTCTTGAGACCCCTCAGCTGCACAACATTCAGCTTCTGTTTCATCAGGTTCAGTTACTCTTTTGGTGTGACTCGCATGGATCCAATTCGGAATTCCCTTGCACTTCACAACTGTGGTGGTAACCAATATCACTTGATTTGGCTTTCCCCACCTCGGATCTAGGCAAGATTCTCAAGTATGTTCCTTTACCACAACCCAGTCACCTGGAATCAGATCATGTGCTGGAGTTGATTGTCTGTTGACAGCGTCTTCTCCAACCTGGTGCGAGATAGAACGCACTTGGTCAGCCAGTTCTTTGCAGTACTCTAGCACTAAATCATCAGATATATTTATCAGCTTGTGTCCTGGCACCCATGCCTGCCTCATTGCTCTTCTGATGAGTATCTCATGGGGACTCAAGCCTGTGTGTCTGTCTGGGATGCTCCTGAGTCCCATCAGAACAAGAGGTAAAGCATCAGGCCATTCTTATAGAGTAGATTCATATATCTTTCCCAATCTTGACTTGATTGTGCCATTCAGTTGTTCTACCACTCCAGAAGCCTCTGGACGGTATTCACAGTGGAGCCTTTGCTCAATTTTAAACGCTTCACAGATTAGACCAATTATTTCATTATTAAAATGTCTTCCTCGGTCTGATTCAATTTTTACTGGAAAACCAAAACGTGGAATGAGTTCTCTGAGTAGGAGTTTTGCTACAGTAATGCTTTCACCTCTTCTTGTAGGGTAGGCTTCCACCCATTTTGAGAATAGGCAGACAATAACAAGGACATACTTCAGTCGTCTACAAGGGGGTAACTGAATAAAATCCATCTGTAGTCGTATGAATGGACCTTCTGCCTTTCCAATCTTTCCTGGTAACACTACAGTTTTCTTCCCAGGATTCATTTGCTGATAAATTAAGCACCTATGGCAAAGACTCTCTGCTATGTTCCTGAACCTCGCATTGAACCAAGTTTGCCTGAACAACCTTAACATGGCATCTCTGCCTAAGTGAGAATCTCCGTGGTACATCCTAGCCATAGGAGCAAGCATACAGTCTGGTAACACAGGCCTACCATCAAGGTAAACAATGACATCCTCTTCAGCCCTTCTCTGACAACCTATCTTTTCCCTCTCTTCCTTTTCCTTTTGCTCTGCATCATTTTGCAAGTCTCTTACTTCCTCCCATGTTTTCACTTTTCCAAGGAATGTATGACGTTACAATGCATACTTTTACAACGCATACCTTTACCACGCATTTTTTACAACGCAACATCCATTACAACGCATTCCATTACAACGTATGCCATTAAAGCAAATTTTTAAAAACTACCTTTACAATGCATTCCATTACAACGCATACTAACTTTACGATGCATACCATTACAACGCATACCATTACATTGCATGTATGGTAAGTATTGGATAGTGTAGGGGTAAAAATTACTATTCTATCTCCAGGGGGGTGCCACAGTAGGGTAAGTGTTGGATAGTGTAGGGGTAAAAATTACTATTCTAACTCCAGGGGGTGCCATACTAGGGTAAGTGTTGGATAGTGTAGGGGTAAAAATTACTATTCTAACTCCAGGTGGTGCAACAGTAGGGTAAGTGTTGGATAGTGCAAGGGTACTATGCATTGTAATGGTATGTGATGTAATGACTGCGTTGTAATGACATGCGTTGTAGTAGTATGCGTTGTAGTGTCATGCGTTGTAATGGTTGCGTTGTAATGGCATGCGTTGTAATGGATGTTGCGTTGTAAATGTTTTGTTGTATGGTAGTGCATTGTAAAGGTTGTTTCCCCTTCCAAGCAACATAAGTTGGCAGCTGTTTCCACATGCATCAATTTTCTTATTTATTTCCATCTTATGTTTGGCACACTGTTAGGCTAATTGTGAGCATATCGGTTACCGGCTGCTATTCTGTCGTTGCCAGATTGGTGAGCAGCACACTTAACCACACCCACTGTTTCTGGTAATTGGATTGCTTTTAGCAAGTCTTTCACATATTTTCCATTTTTAATAGGAGTACCTGATGATGTCAGAAACTCCCTTTGCATCCAAAGTTTTCCAAAGTCATGCACAACCCCTTAATCATACTGACTATCACTATAAATAGTTACTTTCCAATTTTTCCCAATTTTGCAAGCTCTTGTCAATGCAATTAATTTGGCTACTTGTGCTGACTTGACTCCAGGTAAATAGGATGCTTCAACTGGACCCCATAAAGTAGCACTCAATCCTCCTTCCTCATGTCACATGCATGAACCATCTACAAATAGCTCATGTTCTGAATGTATTAATGGCTCATCTCTTATGTCTGGGCGAGGTTTGGTACAGTATTCTGTAAGGTCGATACAATTATGTTTGATTTCAATTCTGACTTCTGCAAACTGTGAATCAGGCAATAGTGTTGCTGGGTTCAGAATATTACACCTAGAAATGGTCTCATTTGCTGCACCTAGAAGGATTCACTCATACTTAGTCAGCTGACTAGGAGTCAAATACTGAGTCAACAAAATAAATCACAACTGCATGTGGAACATACACAGTTACTGGATGTCCCATAATATTGGACTCACTTTGCTCAAGACTCATGCAAGTTGCAGCTACTGCTTTCAAACATCCTGGCAATGCAGACCCCCTTGGATCCAGTGTCAAAGAAAAATATGCCACAGGATGTCTCATCAGACCATGGGTCTGAGTCAGAACTGAAAGTGCACAATTGTCTTGTGTATCACAAAACAATGCAAAATCTTTTGAGTAGTCAGGCATCCCTAATGCTGGAGCTGAGCACAGACAATCTCGTAATTTTAAGAAAGATGACATGCTTTCGTCATCCCATTCTACTGGGTCCTTTGCTCTTTTCTTTGTCATTTGCATCAATGGTTTTGCTAGGACTGCAAATCCTACAATCCACTGCCTGCAGTAACCTACAACTCCAAGAAATATTCTGATTTCTTTCTGTGTTTGAGGTAGATCCATGTTTCGGATTATTCTGATTCTTTATGAGCTAACTCTTCTGACACCTCTCTCTCTTTGGTGCCCCAGATATTTCACTGATGTGTTGCAAGATTGCAGTTTCTCAGGTGATACTTTGTTTCCTACTTCACCTAAATTATTCAGTAAAACAATAGTATCAACAACACAGTCATTTCGAGTTTTAGACGCCACCAGTAGGTCATCTATATACTGTACCGGACTGAGTGTCCGGGCAGTACCAAAGATTCAAGGTACTTTTTCAAAATCTGATTAAAAATCGATGGGCTTTCTGTGTACCCCTGAGGGACATGGTTCGAAACGTAGACATGGCTGTCGAATTTGAACGAAAAAAGATATTTGCTATCTGGATGTAATGGAATTGAGAAAAATGCATGACACAAATCAATTACAGTGAACCAACCTGCTGCCCACGGTATTTGATACAGAATCACAGCAGGATTTGGCACAACTGGACAACATCGGACAACAAATTATTATTAATTTTGCGGAGGTCCTGTACGACCCTGTACTTTCCACTCGGTTTCTTTATGCCAATTATAGGTAAGTTACATGGACTACTCATTAATTCTTGCAAAATGCCTGCATCAACTAGACGTTTTATTTCTGCTGCAACTCCTGCTTTTATTTCTGGGGTCATTTTATACTGTCGAATATTTGGGTAAACTGCACCTTCCTTTACTGTCACTTTTATTGGACCGACATTTGCCATTAATCCTACATACTTTCCTGTAAAATCCCACACATTAGGATTTACTGTATGCTGTAATTCTCTTGGCAAGTCTTCTAAAGTTAACTTTTTATTTTCAGTTTCCTGTTTTGCTAACATTAATTTATAAATTCCATCTTCATCTGGGGTTTGAATTTCAACACCACTTGGTGTGCAAAAGATAGTGCAATTCATTTTGCACAGCAAGTCTCTACCTAATAGGTTTACTGGACTGGAATCGCACAAAACAAACTTGTGCATCTCTTTAAAATTGCCTATTCTGACTTCCATTGGTTCTGTAACTGGGGTAGTAATTTGTTTATTAGAAACACCCACTACTTGGATCGCTTCTCCCGAGAGGGGTAGGTTTGGAACGTCTACTGTTCTCACAGTAAAACGGGTAGCGCCAGTGTCCAATAAAAAGGTAACATCGTTTCCTTTGACTTTTCCTTCAATGTACGGACATGACTGATCTACCTGTAAGAATGCGCCAAGTACACATTCCTCATCCTCCCCTCTAAGGCACCGTCAGAAACTGTCATCATCAAAGTATGTGTCACTCAAAAGAAAATTTGGTGTCACTGTTTCTCTTCAACCACTTCCCTCCCAATTTGTGGTATCCACACTGTAAGGTGCTTGACTCCCAGAATTTGCCATAGTCGCTAGTGGTAACTGGTTCTGTATTACCTGTTGTTGCTGTTTTCTCGACACCTCATTCTGCGTCTCTGAATTCAAATTGTTAGTTTGCATATTATCATTCAGTACAGCCTTACACTCGTTCTTCCAATGCCCTAATTTTCCGCACCCGTGACAAGGGAACTTTTTCTTGGGCTCATCTCTGTTGAATTTTCCCCTTGGTTTGTCACCACTTCCATCTCCTTGGGTCTGATTATTTTTCATTTGGCATAATTGAAGTTCTTGTTGCTCTGCTAGTTTTACTTGTGCCCACATTACCTTTTCTTCCAAATTCTTTTGTTTATTGTCTATCTCATCTCCACAGTATTTTGTATATTTTAAAATTTCATCTATCGGCTTGGCCTGTCAGCAGATTTTATGATCTTTAATCATTTGTGAAATTTCTGGTTTTAACCCTGACACAAACCGATAAATAAAATGTGTCATGTCTTTCGTATCAATGCTTTCCAAACCACTGTATTGCTTTCATACCTGCAAAAGGCGCTCATTATTTGCATGTATGGATTCATCCTTATTTTGGGTAGTTCTGTCTATTCTTGTCCAATCTGTTTCTTTTGGAGGTACCTTTCCTTTCAAGTACAGTATTACTTCATTGTATTTCTTCATAACCTCATCTGATGGGGCTCCTGTCTTCGGGTCTCTAGGGTACTCATCTTTAGGCCAATCGACTGCTATTTTACATTCTGTTCATAGGTCTACAGGAACAACAATGTCAAATAACCCATCTAAATCTTTCGACCTGCCTGTACCATTCTACAGACTTCTCTCGAAGTTTTGGAAAATCATTCGTAAATGACAAAATATCCTGACAGGACCATGGAACATGCACATAACCTCCTCCTGGCACTTCTCTCATCGGGCACAACTTTTCTACTTTTTCTGGTTCTTTCAATAAATATTCGGATACCGTGTTTTTCGCTTGGGCTTCTTTTTTTTACTTTGTCCATCTAGCTTTCCACCTTTCTAAATCACCCCATTTTTGCAATTGTGATAATAGTTCCTTAATTTGCAGTTTACAACATGACAAACTCATATTTTCGAAACCTTGTCAGAAAATTCAGCTCGATAAGCTTTCTGTAACACTTTAGATTTACAAATATCAATTCCCATTTCAGAGGCCAAATTCGTTAACTTTTCATAAAATGTTTTTGTATTTTGAGTAATACTTCGACATATAAACAACAATTCCTCTTCATTTAATGTATTTAATCTATCTAACCCCACAATTCCAGCAAGCAATTTTTCCAATTCAACTCTTAATTTAAAAATATCAAATGCTTTCGCCTGTGATTTTGGCTTTTATATTTCTCGAGACCATCTCTCAATTTCTTCTGGGGTAACTACAGTAGCACTTGTTGTACCTGAGGATGTTTCCATTCGTACCTCTCTAGAACTTGCAGGAGTAGTTTTCCTGACTGAGCTACTTACAGGTTCTCTTAAAGGTAAATCCATCAGAGAAATTTCCGACTCACATTCACTTGCTTGATCATCCACTATTAATGTGTCTTTTCTTGGCTGCACTACAGGTGTAGTCAGAACGGGAGGTTTAGGACTAATCTGTTTATCTCTGTATAAGCGAAGAACAGGACCTATAGTCACTAGAATTGTTAGGGCTTCGGGACTTGTATTTAACTGTGAAATTTTCTGTATTAACTAATTTCTTTGTTTCTCTGTTCCCTTTCCTGTAACACCGTTTCTAATGAAGTTGCTAGAGGCCACCTACATCTGGTCCTTGATTGCTTACTAAAAGACTTTCAATACCAGCAGGTTTCTTAATTTTCAATGACCAATCAGCAATTAGAATTCAAATACATTCTGCCAATAGTTGCGCGACTTTTCTTGTGAGAAGAGTTCTCACGCTCCTTCACTCCCCCTCCTTTACAGTATTACCTCAGCTACACACCCGCTGTCTTAACCAATACCAGCGCGCCTCTAAGTGACGTCAGATCAGCTCCGCAACTGATTTCCTTCTTTACAAGATAATACGAGAACTTACTTCTATTCTCTTTTTAATGCAAATTTTCATTAATCGACAACATAAAAACATTCGCCGCTGTGCCTGAGTGACTAATTCAAAGGAAAGATGATTTGCACTCACTACGAGTAACTCCCTTCCATTTACTCTTCATACACTACAAGTAGATCCCTTCCATCTACCCTTCATGCAAGCATCAGAGAACCTGTTACTCCCTCGGGCTTACCCTTTCTAGGTTATATAAGGCTAAAGTTTCACCAGCGAACCGCTTTGCTGTCAATGAAGCTCAGAAAACCCTGTTACTTCTTCAGTGTTACCCTTTCTAGGTGATATAACAAAAAAGTTTCACTAGCGAACTCTTTGCTATCAATTATTCACACATTTATACAGAAAGTCCCTAAATAGTTCTTCCTGTTTTACCTAACCATGCACTTACTTCCACCGGCAAGTGACCTCACTGCAGTGTGGCTTCCATTTACCACCCACTATTCTGCCCCCATGGATTCCAAAACAAACATATAACAGGTACGAACAAGTTTGGTTAATACATAAATCAAATTCAAAATACAAATCAATAATCCTAACACGACTAACTACCTATCTTATCTAAACCCTAACCACACTACTGCTACTAAAGAAACTGATAGAACTTGGGCTAACTTGCTCATTTGCCATACTCACCTGGGCCCATAAAAACAACATTCATACTTTGAACAGGTAACTCTTTACGCTCCACCAAGTTTAAGTTTTATCAAATAGGACCTATACCATTTAACTTACCAATGCTAGTCACTGGTACCTAGAATACTAAGGGATCAAGGGAGTTAGAATTATAGATAGTATAACAACATTTAAACGCCATTTTACCTTTTTGCTGCTTTTGCACACAACACTGCATATAGCTGTTGTTGTAAGTTAGGCTGCGTGCAATGCTTCACATGAGAATGGCTTGTTTTCAGCATCCCTAGACTTACATCATGACTCTAGTCTGCACACTGAGTGCTGAAGCCTCCAAGGTTATCATAACAAGGTAGCTGTTGATCGGGCTGATCGGCCCACGTTTTAGCCACAACATACATGCAGCTGCAGCTAACATGATTCTGGCGCCAATCCCATTTTTCCAGAGAGACAAAGAGCTTTTGCAGATCCTGATGTGATCCATTTCTGCTGATTCTAGAGATATGGGGTCCCCCGCACAAGCCTAAGAGACCTTCTATATTTTATAAAACATAGTTCCTAGGTAGGGAGGGTGTTATTCTATGCATATAAGACCAGTTTTCACCATCATTGTAATATGATTTCTCCATTTGTATTTTATGGAATTGCAACAATGCTGATCATATTATTTCTAATCGTATGTCTGCTTATGTTAGCAAAAATACTGCATCTTAGAGCATGTTGCTAAATAAATATTTTAGGTTGACGTCCCCAAAGAGACAGGAGGCAAGATGGCGGCCGTGAGTGCAGTCGTGTGACCTTGCTGCTCCTGGAGCTTTTCCCCCCCTGGTAGACTTACCGTTCCGACGGTTTTGAGGACGCCGAAGGCAGCGCTTTGACGGAACCAGTCATCCAGCAGGGCTGCATGGTTTTGTGGACTCGGTTTCTGGCTTGGTGCGCAACGGCGGCAATGCTCCTGAGCCTCGGCTGGATTCCCGAGTGAAGGGCTGGAAGCTGCTGACTCCCGCTGGGCGGTCTTCCGTGTGTGCACGTAGGGCTGCGTGCAGAACATGGACGAGATCGTAAGGCACCCGGCAAGCTAGACCGCGTAACACCGCAATGCCCCCGAAGGCAGGACGGGGAAGAGCAAAGAGCATTGCGGAGGCAGCGGACAAGGGGCCATTATGAGACCCCCAGAAGAAAACCCGCATGGAGAGCTGCAAGAAGTCTGTCCCTGCGCTATTTTTGGCAGGGAAGATAAAGAAAGTTATGCCCCCTACATCTAAGACAATGTTGAAACCCCCAAATGCAAAAGCTGATATGCTGGGGGAGGGAATCCCTCAAGACTATACACCAGATATGATATTGGACAAGGGCAAGGATAATATAGCGGCCAATAAACACTGAGAAAAAAGTGAAAAGGGAGAGGCAAGTGGCGCGGGGGCCAATACATACGAGGGAAGCGCAGAGCTAACAGCAATTGGAGATAAAACTGACAAACAGGATAACGTAAAGGAGAGTGACTCTGGAGATTATCCTTTCTTTTCAATGTCTGAACATCTGATACCTCGGGGGATGAAACAGATGTGAGTACCCCGTACAATACAGTTTGTAAAAAAGCTGATCTATGGGAGAATGCAGGCCCTGAGATAGCTGTAAGTACCGACTCCTACCAGTGGGATTATTCATTTATGGGAGTCTCTGGGGTAAATGTGGCAGCCTCTGGGATACAACTCAACTTGAATGAGACAGAAAACCATGAAGATATCTTGTTGGCTCTCATCTACCACAGCATAATGGCCCATAGGGAGGAGACCCGCACAGAGAGCTTGCGCACGCAGGGAGCGTGTCGCAAGGCGCAGAACTCAGTACGGAGGGTGGCAAAATCCTGCTCCTAGTTCGCCAAGAGGTTCAATGAGGCAGAGACATGCATTTCAAACCTAGAGGATGAGCTTACCATGCAGAAAGCAACAACTGAGGCACTTTGTGCTGCAAAGGATGACACATTGCGGAAGATTAAGGATTTAGAGAATTGCCTATGGCGCAATAATCAACGCATATTGGACATTCCAGAGCGGGTGGAGGGGCAAGATGTGCGAAAGTTTGTTTGCAAAAATTTTACTGAGCCCCTTCCTGGGCTGACCCTATGGAATTGGATTGGGATCGGGAAATCCTCCGAATGCATAGGTTCCGCTTTACAGTATGCAAAATAGCAGGGCAGAATGT
Organism: Lissotriton vulgaris; assembly: GCF_964263255.1. Taxonomy (NCBI): domain Eukaryota; kingdom Metazoa; phylum Chordata; class Amphibia; order Caudata; family Salamandridae; genus Lissotriton; species Lissotriton vulgaris. The sequence continues at coordinate 959,051,667 of NC_141693.1, read as the reverse complement.
AAACAAACCAAGAGCAATCTTAATATCAATCAACACATTTTTGGCAAGAGAGGCAGTTTACAACCTGGCGCGACCAGATCAGAAGAAAAAGGGGAAGGGAGTAGAATTTTTTGTGCGCCCCGATTACTGTCCCCTTACCGTAGAGAAAAGATGGCAATTGGGCAAGCTCATTACTCCATTTAGAGATAAAAAGAACCCTGCGAAGTTAAAGATTATCTACAATGAGCAAGTGCATTTCTTTGCCACAGAAACAGGAGCAAAGGAATATTTACACTCATTGAAGAATTGACATTGGGATAAATCTAGATAAAGTGATATGGAGCACTAGATGTGATTTATTTTTTACCTAGCAACAGCAATATGCATGGACTATATTAGCTTTTCTCTTTATTTTGTTTTGCACTCTTAGTTGAGTGTTTTTTTGGGGGGAATCTTATCCAATTTGCATGAAGTCGATGCTGAAGAAAATAAGCATAGCTGTGCAAATAGTGGAACAAGGGGGTCCATTCCATCGGGAAACATCCGTTACAACGCGGATGTTTCAACGCGGTGCTGTTACTACGCGTCCGTAACAACACATGTCGTTACCACGACTTGCGCTGGAGGGCGCTAGAAGATTAAAAATAGTAAATTTACTATTCCAACACCTTCCCTAGTGTCCACGGGGACTGGTGTTAGAATAGTAAATTTATCGATATCCGCGCCCCCAACGCAAGTCGTGGTAACGACTTGCGTTGTAAGGGACGCGTTGTAACAGCACGCGTTGTGACGGTACGCGTTGTACCGTCACCCATCCGTTCCATCATGGAGACCCTGGGTCTCCTAGCCTTTTTTGGGGAGGAAGGTGGGGGGAGGGCAAGGCTTCAGCTGAAACCGTGCAGGGGTAGTGAGAGGGGGAGCAGGAGGGGGGTTGGGTATGGGAAAAAAGAATCCATTAAGCTACAATGAGACAATCAAGAAATTCAATGGTTTTGGCTATATGGTCCTAATGCTCAAGATTGTGATGAATAAGAATGGGGGATAGGCGTAAGGATACTGGCATTCAGCTTGGGTCCCTAAATGTGTGTGGATTGAATAGCTATAATAAAAGACAACAGATTCTGGCAGAGTTGAGATTGCTTTAATTAGATCTGGTATGCATTCAAGAAACTCACATCCCATGAAGTAAACAAAAACTGCTGTCAGAACTGGGGTTTAGTGGCTGGCATGCACAGAGCAATTCACGACCATAAGGGGGTAGCTATTCTAGCTAAAAATCATATACAGGGGACCGGAAGCGTTTTAGCAGATAAACCTCAGAGATGGGTCATTGCGGAATGTATGATTGGTAAACAAAAGTGCATTGTTTGTACACTATATGGGTCGGACCACGACGAGGCTGCAGAATTAGAGGGTTTGAATGTGGAACTTGCACTATGGCCCACTCCACTGATAGTATGTGGGGACTTAAATATACATTTGGAGGTAGGGCAGCTACATGATAATACCAAGTCTTACAATGGCAGAAAACCGAAAGTCTTTAAGGCACTGCAGTCCTTAGTCGTGGATCATGGCCTGGTGGATGCATGGGCGACACTGCGGGAGTCAGAGTCTGGGTACACTTTTTTTTCACATCCACCACAGAAATTGGTGAGGCTGGACTACTTTTTTTTATCTGGCCTGCTATTGCCGGATGCTGACATTAAGGTGCATCCGTATATCTCCTCGGATCCTGGCCCTCTTGTATTGAACCTCAATATGCTTAAAATTGAAATTAGACCACAAACATTTTCATTTGATAAGAAGCTGCTTCTGGATAGCGAATATGTGGCACATATGAAAGTGTGGTTTGAGCAATTTCTGGCTATTAATCGAATTACTGCTCGGATAGGGTCAGTGTGGGATGCCTTAAAAGCAGATATCAGGGGCAAAACTCTGTGCTATGGGCTTTATAAACAGAAGCAACTACAAATATATATATAGGAATTATGTGGCAATTTGGCTGTAAGAAAGACTCATGCAGGGGATTTAGGCCGGGCTTGAGATCGCTGGGATACAGGTACACGTTGCTAAGTGCAAGGATAAAATAAACCTACACTGGAGCGAGGAAATAGCTAAGAAACACATTATTAATAATGGCCAAAGTTATGAATACGGGGAGGCAACCAGCCGCTTCATGGCACAAAGGGTGCGATCAAGGTAAGCGGCCCAAAGAATCGGACCAGTAGTAGATGCCGGAGGGAACTTACCCGATACGGATGAAGGGATACTAAAGGTATTCCAGGAATACTATGAGGCATTTTATACAGGTGAACCTCAAGATATACAGGCCATGGAAAAGCTACTACAGGGCTGTGAGAAGTTGGCCTGATAGGTAGTGTTTCCAATTCTGGAACCACTGGTTATCAGTCCAAGCAAACCCCAAAGATGTCAGGTTGTAAGTCAACCTTGTAGACAAGCTATCCTAGTGGTAGCATGGACTAAGCAGCCTTAAAGGCTTAACTTAAGAGGTCGTGTTAAGCGAGCTTGTTTTACCACATACAATCCTGTAATCAAATGAAAGGACACCACACAAGTATATATTATAAAAATATATGTATTTATTACTAAATTACTCCCCAGTACTCTTTATGAGGAAAGGGGCACAAGCGTTAAATCAAAAGCACTGTTACACATATAAAGTTGCACGTTTATGGATGAGGGCGGGTGGCCACTCAGACCATATATCAAAAAAGTGGTATAAGTAACACTTTACGAACAATGGTTAGGCCTAGGGCCTAGAGATTCGCTGGGAGCAGTCAGGACAAGCAATGAAGAAGTCGGGAGTAGCCCACAGGAGACGGATGCAGCACGGAAAGTGCAGCGCGCACCAATGCACTGTCTATGGTGCGTAAAAGTCAATTAAAGTGAATAAAAAGATACTTCCGCTGAACCTAGGAACACAAAACTTTAGACACAGACCCTAGAGGTGTGTACCAGTGTAAAGACACCGGCGTTGCAAAGTTACCTCACCCACAGGCCGTGGGTGCACAGGGTCGAAGTGGCGTCGGGTTCTGTCACGCAGGTTCTTGGTGCTTGGAGCTGTTGCAGCTGCAGGCGCTGTGAAGCAGAAGTGTCCGGTGCGATCCAAGGGTGGATCGAAGTAGAAAAGTACCTGAAAGCAGAGGGGACAGAGTCTGGGTCACTCAGCAGTGACCAGGGTGGAACCAGGACGGAACCAGGCAATGTCGGGCGCAATCAGGCGGTTGTCGATAGGCTTCTCTCCGCTGTCACGTGGGCTCTGGGGCATCTGCGACGTCCAGGAGCAGGTCACGATCTGTCCCACGTAGGCTCTCGCCGTCAGCACCGTCGGCTTGAAGATTGTAGCAAACAGCACTTGGCAAAAGCAATCCACGCGGAACCGGGAGATTGCTTATCACTCGAACCAGGAGGGTCAGAGTGGGTGCTCCTTTTCACAGGAGCTGGTGCAGATCTGGAGCAACCAGAAAAGCAAGTCGGATTTCAAAGTTCGTCGGCACAGGGGCCACAAGCCAGCTGGCAAGTGACCGGGCCAACGCGTCGAGCGCACACAAGCAGAAGGGCCCCACGCAGCACTCAGCGAGTGTGGAGGGGTGAGCTTTGGTGCAAGTGGAGCTCGGGGCTGGGGCTTCTCAAACCCCGGTGTACAGCTTCGAGGGTCACTCGTGGGCCGCACGGTCAGCGTCTCGTGGCCTTTTCAAGATGGCGTGCCCCACGCTTCCGGTCGCCTCCACGGGTCTCAGCTCTGCAGGGACTGTGGATCGGGCAGGTAGAAGGCAGGCAAGCTTGATCTCGTCGATCTCTGTCGCTCGAGTTCTGGCGGGAACTGCAACAAAGCAAGGGTCGAGGGCTGGATGGTGCCTGTTTGCACAGGGTGGTCACTCCTTGACCACAAGGGAGATTCTTCAGTCTTCTCACGTCGTGTAGAAAGTCGAAGGGTCCAGATTTCGTTTCTTATGTTTCTTCAGGATGATCTGCGGTCCGTTGGGACTGCTCCCCCTCTTATTCGAATCTAGGGGGTTGGACATCCTGCTAGGTCCCCTCCTATGGGTGGGACCCAGGAAGGGGGTGGTTACACCCCTCTCCTTTGATCCTGGCCGCGCTGGGACAGGGGCTGGGAGGCCCCAGAACCGGTTTGGCCGGATCCTGCAAGGGGCAGCCTTGTGCTCCCCAGGCAGTGTCTGGTTTCATTGAAACCTCCCTACTCCAATCCACTATCTCCTGTCTGGGGTGGTTTGACACCGCCCTGTGACAGGAAACTCTTTGTCCAGGCCTTCTCTGCCGGGTTTCGGTCAGCAGCAGGAGGTCAGACCCGTGTCTGTGGCAGGGGCATCCATTTTGTGGATCTGAGGCTCATTTTAAATCAACCGCGTTTCAGTAAAGTAACATGTCTTCTCCCTCTAGAAGGGTGGAATGCTATCCCCGTCGCCAGAACTGGCGAGGGGATAGTATTCCAATTCGTATGACACCTTACACGACATGTTTTGATAAAGCCAAACCAAAGTTGCTATATAACCGCGAGGATTATAATGCGCTTAAGAGTATATGGTATGGCATTATCCCGGATCAGCTTAGGGAGTTGTTCCCGACAGCTGCAGACAGGCTCAGCTCATGCCAGAGCACTATCTCACATAAAACCACGCACTCTGCCTCCAGGATTGATGAGGCCTTCCATAGGAGTGGCTTACAGGCTATATATGTGTCCAGATATAGGTTTAGATATAGGTATACTATATCTAAGCAAGGGGTGATTACACCCACTTGCCCCAGCTGAGTGATCAGCCAGTTGTGTCAATTTAGATAGCCAGCCAGGGGTGGCAAAAGATATGCTGCAGCCCCTGGTAGGCCTTGGATGCACCTATGCCCTGGGCACCTATAGTGCTCTGTACAGGGGCTGATAAGGTGACCCAAGCCAATCTAGTTATGTACCTAGGGTACATGGAATCCATTTTACAGAGAGAGCAGATAGCCTGGGGCCCTGATTAGCAGGGAACCAGGCCAACTAAGTCGAAAACCAGCTAAACACAGGGCAAAAAATCTGGGGTAACCATAGTCAGGTAGCCACCTTCCTACATAACCCCCCCCCAAACGAAAGGAGATAAGGCTATCCTTGGCCAGGTAAGCCTTTATTGCCTGAGTGGCCATATAAGGAAGTACCTGCACTAGCATGGGTACCCCCTGTCTCATGGTCCACTAAGCAGTCCCTCACCCTAGGGGTATTAGAGGGTCTCCCCCATAGGGAATCACTACCTTGGGTGTGTTTATGCAAAGTTAAAGGCTGGTTTGGATATGGAGTATTGAAGTGAGGCTCCACTATTTTTGGGCTCAACTTCCTCCAATTATCTTCCACCATATGTGCCTTTCTTTCTTCAACTGAGTTGCACTGAGCTCTCAGGGTCAACCTCTGGCTACCTAAAGCTGGAGGCTGGGTCCCTCTGTTTGGCTTGCTGGAGGGACAGTTCAGGTTTGGGCCCTTTGGGTCCCAGGTTTGGCTGTGCCCAACAGAATCCATCTGGGGGAGGTCCCTAACTGTTTTTAAGGGGGCTCCCTCAGGAGTTTTTAAAGTTTTCACCTTACTAGGCCTACTAGTTTTGGTGCCCCTAATCTGTTGATGGGGGTGCTTTATTTGACAGGGGGCCCTCTGGGTCTCACTGTCCTTCTTGTCCTCTGCAGCCCTGGGCTGACTAAGGCAAGGTAGAGAGGGGCAGGTTACCTGCTCCAGACTGGATCCCACCTGAGAAGGGTCCACTGCCATCAGAGGCTCTGTCAGGCCAGGCCTAACAACCTCTGGGGCAGTTCCTTCATCAGGGGTAAGATCAGTTCCCTGAGGAGGCTGATCCTGTCCTACTGTCTGGTGAGGGGGAGATTTCTCTTCCTCCTCCATACTCTCAGTTTGGGTGGAGTGATCCATCATTTCAGGCTTCACAACACACATATCTGTTTGAGTTTGGGCTGTGGCCATCACAGCCCCACCAACCTTTTCAGGAGGAGACTCAGTTTGGGTTTCTGCTGTTATCATAACAGCTTTGCTATTCTGTCTGGGAAGAGCTTCTGGTAAAGATGGGGCAGAGAGTTGCTCAGCCCTACCAACCTTTTCAGGAAGGACACCTTGAATTGGGGCCATAGCCAGTACAGCCCCACTAACCTTTCCATTGGAATTTACCATTCTAGAATGGATTTCCTGTTCAACCTCAGCCCAGGCTGAGATTTCCAAATCATTACCCAGTAGACAGTCTACAGGCAAGTTTGGTGACACTGCCACTCTCTTTGGGCCAATGACACCTCCCCAGCTGAGACTTACTACTGCCATTGGATGATTTGTTTGGATACCATCAATGTTTGTTACCTGGTATGTGGCACCTGGTAAAAGTTGCTTAGAGGGGACTATACAGTCAGCCACCATGGTGATGCTAGCCCCTGTGTCTCTAAAAGCTTCCACTTTCAAACCATTGATGATGGGTTCCTGCCTATATTTGCTCAAGGTATTTGGGCAAACAGAGAAGTTGGCAAACCCCATGCCAGTCTCATAGACAAGATCATTTGGGGATGGGGACCTGGATAGGCCAGGGTCCCCTTGGGCTCCAAAAGTAAACCCACCCAGATTCCTGGGTGTGCTCCCACTTCCTGGGGGATTACTGCTGACAGTAACAGGAGGTGTTGGAGCTGGCTTTGGAGGTATGTTTTCTTTATTGCCATTCTTGGGACAACAGCTGTCTGTTTTGTAATGCCCAACCTGTTTACAGGCATGGCAATAAGGCTTTTTCTCTGTTGAAGAAGTGTCTTGGGACCCACCCCCCTTCTTGGAGTTTTGGGGCCCTGGGGAAGTGTTTTCTTTACTTTTATCCCCACCCTTATCTTGAGGCTTGGTAGACTCCTTCTTCTGGTTATTGTCCTGATTCTTAGGCCTAATCCTGGTTCTGACCCACTTATCTGCCCTCTTTCCCAATTCTTGGGGAGAGGTCAAATCTGAGTCTACCAGGTGCTGGTGTAAGAGCTGGTTCTGACAATTACTAAGGATCTGCTCCCTCATAATCAAATTATACAATCCTGTGAAGTCATGTACTTTGCTGCCATTCAGCCAACCCTCCAGAGCCTTAGTTGCACAATCAACAAAATCAGTCCAGTCCTGAGTCTGTGTCTTCTGGGTGTCTCTGAACTTTAACCTGTACTGTTCAGTGGTTAAGCCAAACCCATCTATCAGAACACTCTTCAGGACTTTGTAATTGCTGGCATCCTCATGTCTGACAGTGAGGAGCCTATCCCTCCCTTTCTCTGAAAAGGAGTACCATAAGATTGCTGCCCACTGTTCCTCAGGAACCTGCTGTACCATGCAGGCTCTCTCCAGAGCAGTCATCCATTTGTGGATGTCATCCCCTTCCTGATAGGGGGGCACAATCTTTGTCAGGTTTCTACTATCATAGGACCTGGGTTTCTCTTTAGGAATTTTGCTGCCACCAGTGGCATCTAAGCCACACAATTTTTTCTCTCTTGCTAAAGCAAGTTTAGCTTGAGCCAAGGCTACCTCTTCCCTTTCTATTTGGAGTTGGACAGCCCTCATCCTGGCCCTATGCTCTTTTCTCTGGGAGGAAGTCATTCCTCTTTGAGATTCTCTTGAGGCACTAGAAAGGTGAGAGTCCCTTGACAGAGATCTCTCCCTTCTATTACCTGGGAGAATTTGGTTATGAGATCTGGAGTGGTGCTGGCCCTCTCCATTCTCATGTAGGTCCAAGTTGGCCTGGTTAAGCCTGGCAACCTGTACCTGGTTTCCCACCTGATCCTGATCTTCAGGCTCTTCTACATCAGAGCCTTCCTCTGGGTCTTCCTCTTCCTCCTCTATTCCTTCTTGAAGATCCTCATTCTCAGGGGAGTTTATCCCTTCCTCTGTTTCTAAGGGAGTCTGAATCGCCTTGTCTAGGTCATCCTTTTCTAGGAGAGCTATTAGGGAAGGAATGGTAGGGCCTCTGCCCTTTTTTAGCCCCCTGGCTGTGCACAAGGCACTCAGGTCTTTGTGGCTAAGGTTGTCATATCTGGATGTTGTCCCTATAGGATCAACTATTACAGGAGCAGAGCCTGAAGCTCTACCTGTATCAGACATGACTGCTAGTGAGGTGTAAGTGGTGCACTTACCTACACTAAGTGGTTTCCTACTGTACCTTGCTAGTGAGTTGTAGTCAGGGTGTGCTAATCCCTTTAATCTACAACTACTAAGTTCAGTAGAACTTAATATGCTAAGCTTTTGATTTATATGTACCTAGAGGTACTTGATGTGATCTTTCAATTTGATAAAGATTGCAATGGTAAAACAAACAGCAAGCTCAAATCCCACCGCTGCCACCAATGTGAGAAGTTGGCCTGATAGGTAGTGTTTCCAATTCTGGAACCACTGGTTATCAGTCCAAGCAAACCCCAAAGATGTCAGGTTGTAAGTCAACCTTGTAGACAAGCTATCCTAGTGGTAGCATGGACTAAGCAGCCTTAAAGGCTTAACTTAAGAGGTCGTGTTAAGCGAGCTTGTTTTACCACATACAATCCTGTAATCAAATGAAAGGACACCACACAAGTATATATTATAAAAATATATGTATTTATTACTAAATTACTCCCCAGTACTCTTTATGAGGAAAGGGGCACAAGCGTTAAATCAAAAGCACTGTTACACATATAAAGTTGCACGTTTATGGATGAGGGCGGGTGGCCACTCAGACCATATATCAAAAAAGTGGTATAAGTAACACTTTACGAACAATGGTTAGGCCTAGGGCCTAGAGATTCGCTGGGAGCAGTCAGGACAAGCAATGAAGAAGTCGGGAGTAGCCCACAGGAGACGGATGCAGCACGGAAAGTGCAGCGCGCACCAATGCACTGTCTATGGTGCGTAAAAGTCAATTAAAGTGAATAAAAAGATACTTCCGCTGAACCTAGGAACACAAAACTTTAGACACAGACCCTAGAGGTGTGTACCAGTGTAAAGACACCGGCGTTGCAAAGTTACCTCACCCACAGGCCGTGGGTGCACAGGGTCGAAGTGGCGTCGGGTTCTGTCACGCAGGTTCTTGGTGCTTGGAGCTGTTGCAGCTGCAGGCGCTGTGAAGCAGAAGTGTCCGGTGCGATCCAAGGGTGGATCGAAGTAGAAAAGTACCTGAAAGCAGAGGGGACAGAGTCTGGGTCACTCAGCAGTGACCAGGGTGGAACCAGGACGGAACCAGGCAATGTCGGGCGCAATCAGGCGGTTGTCGATAGGCTTCTCTCCGCTGTCACGTGGGCTCTGGGGCATCTGCGACGTCCAGGAGCAGGTCACGATCTGTCCCACGTAGGCTCTCGCCGTCAGCACCGTCGGCTTGAAGATTGTAGCAAACAGCACTTGGCAAAAGCAATCCACGCGGAACCGGGAGATTGCTTATCACTCGAACCAGGAGGGTCAGAGTGGGTGCTCCTTTTCACAGGAGCTGGTGCAGATCTGGAGCAACCAGAAAAGCAAGTCGGATTTCAAAGTTCGTCGGCACAGGGGCCACAAGCCAGCTGGCAAGTGACCGGGCCAACGCGTCGAGCGCACACAAGCAGAAGGGCCCCACGCAGCACTCAGCGAGTGTGGAGGGGTGAGCTTTGGTGCAAGTGGAGCTCGGGGCTGGGGCTTCTCAAACCCCGGTGTACAGCTTCGAGGGTCACTCGTGGGCCGCACGGTCAGCGTCTCGTGGCCTTTTCAAGATGGCGTGCCCCACGCTTCCGGTCGCCTCCACGGGTCTCAGCTCTGCAGGGACTGTGGATCGGGCAGGTAGAAGGCAGGCAAGCTTGATCTCGTCGATCTCTGTCGCTCGAGTTCCGGCGGGAACTGCAACAAAGCAAGGGTCGAGGGCTGGATGGTGCCTGTTTGCACAGGGTGGTCACTCCTTGACCACAAGGGAGATTCTTCAGTCTTCTCACGTCGTGTAGAAAGTCGAAGGGTCCAGATTTCGTTTCTTATGTTTCTTCAGGATGATCTGCGGTCCGTTGGGACTGCTCCCCCTCTTATTCGAATCTAGGGGGTTGGACATCCTGCTAGGTCCCCTCCTATGGGTGGGACCCAGGAAGGGGGTGGTTACACCCCTCTCCTTTGATCCTGGCCGCGCTGGGACAGGGGCTGGGAGGCCCCAGAACCGGTTTGGCCGGATCCTGCAAGGGGCAGCCTTGTGCTCCCCAGGCAGTGTCTGGTTTCATTGAAACCTCCCTACTCCAATCCACTATCTCCTGTCTGGGGTGGTTTGACACCGCCCTGTGACAGGAAACTCTTTGTCCAGGCCTCCTCTGCCGGGTTTCGGTCAGCAGCAGGAGGTCAGACCCGTGTCTGTGGCAGGGGCATCCATTTTGTGGATCTGAGGCTCATTTTAAATCAACCGCGTTTCAGTAAAGTAACATGTCTTCTCCCTCTAGAAGGGTGGAATGCTATCCCCGTCGCCAGAACTGGCGAGGGGATAGTATTCCAATTCGTATGACACCTTACACGACATGTTTTGATAAAGCCAAACCAAAGTTGCTATATAACCGCGAGGATTATAATGCGCTTAAGAGTATATGGTATGGCATTATCCCGGATCAGCTTAGGGAGTTGTTCCCGACAGCTGCAGACAGGCTCAGCTCATGCCAGAGCACTATCTCACATAAAACCATGCACTCTGCCTCCAGGATTGATGAGGCCTTCCATAGGAGTGGCTTACAGGCTATATATGTGTCCAGATATAGGTTTAGATATAGGTATACTATATCTAAGCAAGGGGTGATTACACCCACTTGCCCCAGCTGAGTGATCAGCCAGTTGTGTCAATTTAGATAGCCAGCCAGGGGTGGCAAAAGATATGCTGCAGCCCCTGGTAGGCCTTGGATGCACCTATGCCCTGGGCACCTATAGTGCTCTGTACAGGGGCTGATAAGGTGACCCAAGCCAATCTAGTTATGTACCTAGGGTACATGGAATCCATTTTACAGAGAGAGCAGATAGCCTGGGGCCCTGATTAGCAGGGAACCAGGCCAACTAAGTCGAAAACCAGCTAAACACAGGGCAAAAAATCTGGGGTAACCATAGTCAGGTAGCCACCTTCCTACAAGGGCATTGACTGTAAAAAAATAGAGATATCAGAGGCAGAAAGACTCGAGGAACCCATTACTATGGAGGAACTGGAAAGAACTGTTATTAGTCTAGCTATGGAAAAAGCAGCAGGACCCGATAAGTTACCGTTAGAAATATATAAAACCTTTTTTAAGGAACTTAAAATGGATATGCACACTACCTTCCTTCAGGCACAGATACTTTTAAAAAGAAAGGATTAACCCGCTGAACAGCCAAGCTTGTATCGGCCAATATTGTTACTAAATGTAGATGGCAAAGTTTATGCCAAAATCCTCGCGACATTATTTCTCCGCTAGTCTCTACACTGCAACATGGATTCATACCGATGAGGGGGACTACTAATCATATTAGCCGTATAGTTACTCTGTTAGATAGAGCTAATACTATGGGGAATAAATTCAGCTTGATTTTATTAAACGCTGAAAAAGCAATCTGACCGGGTTGCATGGGAATTGTTATGGGCAGTATTACGACAGACGGGTTTCCAACAACATTTCCTTAAAGTTATTCAATTTTTATATAGACGCTCTACGGCAAAGATATGTATTATGGGTCTTGAGTCAGGCTCAGTAAATATAACTCGAGGGACAAGGCAGGGGTGCCCCTGCTCTCCCTTACTGTTCTCCCTATATATCAACCCTTTTTTAATGATGCTGGCGCAAAGTGCAGGAATAGAATGAGTAATATGGAAACAAGAATATTATCGGGTTCTTGCATATGCTGACGACGTGGCGGTGGTCGCCCCTAATCCAAAAGGGGCAATCTCCAAGATAGAACAATTAGCAGCAGAGTTTGGAGCCATGTCAGGATATAAATGAAATGTGTCTAAAACACAAATATTATGTTTAAATCAAGAGTGTCTTAATGATCAGCGGGTTAAAAGCGAGGTATCATAATTAGGGGTTACAATAAGAACTTGTTTGAAATCTTTAGTTGAGGGTAACTGGGGTAACATTTTAACGGCAGTACGAAAACAGTTAGACCTGTGTGAAATTTTACATCTGACACTTGTTGGACGGTGTAATGTTCTTAAAATGCCTATCTTGCCCAGGGTCCTGTACTTTTTTATATCCGTGCCTTTAGAAATATCAGCTGCACAATTGCCTACATTACAGTCGATATGTACGAGGTTTCTATGGGCGCAAGGGAAACCCCGGAGAGCAATGCGTTATATGGTTTTACCACAGGAAAAGGGTGGATGGGCTGTCCCCAATTTTATTTTATATTATCTGGCTTGTATGTTACAACGTATGAACATTTTTTTTCACAGGGATAGAACCATTTGATATTGCTGAATCACCTTCAATATATCATATGCTATTGGGTAGTGATGCGAAAAATGGTCTGTTTGTTAACGTGGAATCCAGCTACTACAAAAAAACAGATTCAAGGTTTTGCATGCTGCATATAAGGTGTGGACAGTGGTGCGAAAATGGTATAGAGTTGAGAGGGTCTCTCACTATACCCCGTTTTCCGCCACCATGCTTTTACCCCCGATATTTTGGGATCGGATTATAGATAGATGGCGGATAAAAGGTATTCAATACATCGGGACCTTTATGAGAATGGGGATATGATGTTGTTTGAGATGCTAGTTGGGAAGTATCACCTCTCCAAAACTTAATTTTTTTAATTCTTGCAAATTCGTGATTACCTACTTAAGAGCCACTGGAAGATCGATATAAACCCCGTAATTGAAGGTGTAAGAAAAGCGGTATGCATTTGCTCGCTATATAACTTATTATTAGAAACTAAGGAAGGGGATCTGGATAGGCAAAATATGAATTGGGACAGCAAACTGGGGTGTCAAGGAACACAAGTGGAAAATTCCATTGATTTGGCGGGGGAGATTATTGATATCTGCCAACCTTCGTGCACAGCATTATAAGACTATTTTTAAACTTTATTACACTCCAGCTAGGTTATTAAAATGGGGTGGCGTTAATGATGGCAAGTGTTTTAGTTGTGGAGTGGATGATGCAGGAATTGTCCATACATTTTTTATATATTGGCATTTAAGAAAATTCTTTGGGGACATAGAAAAATTTTTGGCAGAACTTCTCAAGGGTCGAGTCAAATTTACTGCATCCCATGTGTTGTTAGGGGTAACGGAGGGAGATGGGTTTGATCAGCTGGCATATAGACATCAATATATGATCTTTGTAGTTACAACTATAGCCCAGCTGTGTGTGGCCTCAATGTGGCTACATAAGGATGCCCCTACATTTGAGTTATGGAGGGCAAGATTTTCCTCCTCATCTTTAATATTGAATACAGCTTGTATGCATTAAAAGGGGCTCGGAAGAGGAAGCTAGGTAGAGACTTTGGGAGCCTGTGATATCCTATATGAGTGACTGAAATGTTAAGAAATAAACTATGTAGTTTATGGAATTATGGAACTGTTTATATTGTACATTGCACTTTTTTCTTCCTCGCTTCCTCTCCTTGGATCAAGAGCAATACTTGCACACTTTGTATACTGCACCAAGCACTTTAGTACTTGTGTAAAGGGGAATAAAATGCAAGAGTTGGACATAAATTCATGACTCTTTTCCCCGGTTTTTACTAAATGTATGTTCTATGCTAGCATTGCCATGTCTTCACGTTTATATTTCTTGTGTAGGACCTTTTGAGTGGGGCTTATCCTTTTTTCTTTTAAGCATTGATTGTAAAATTGAAATGTATTTATTGCTCTTTGATGATTTCATGGATAATTTTTCCCAGCAGAAGGGTTTATAAAACATATTTTATAAGTACGCTGCCTATATCTACAGGACCCCCACCCTTGGTATACCTAGGTAAGACTTTAGGGGTTCTGAATATGCATAGATATTGCAGATTCTCCCTCCACAGTGCTACTACCACCAAAGTCGATTTTGGGCAGCACTTTATCACAATGTGGGGAGTGAAATGTGCAATTTCACTTTACCCAGGGAATATAAAACTCATTTTAGAAGGGCCCACCTTATAGATACCGATGCCCCACCCCGGGGACAACTAGGGAAAAACCTGGGGGTCCCTAATATGCCCAAACATTGTAGGTTAACGATTTTTAAGTGCCACAAACAGAAGGGTCGAGTTTAGGCAAGCAGTCCTGTAGCACAAGGCTATTTTTAAACTGAGGTCAGGATCAGCAGTGCACCCATGCAAGTGCAGAAAAGGGGTGCTAGAACCCTATGTGGAAGGTCATGCCAATCACAGGGGTACCCCAACCTATAGTGTTCCCTAGTGTATGGAGGTGTTTTCACTGTATTGTAAGTGTTTTGCAGCATAGCACTGGGCCTTGTTAGGGTGAGCCCAGGGACAGTCAGAGTCAGTTACCACCAGTAGCAGTCAGCAAAATGTTGGGGGTGCCCAGGGCACAGGATGACTTTGCAACAGCTTGATTATAATTGCTTCACACTGTTTTATTCTGGATAAAGCATTTTGTTCTTTCTTTGATAAATTGCTCTTTACTTGTTTTTTAGTTCATTTTGATCCACTTCCCTCAATATGGCTCTTTCAAATGTTTGCAATTCATTAGGCATGTTCAGGGTAGGTGAACACAAAGTTGGTGGACCTTTTATTCCAGAAAAATGTCTTCCTTGGGGGGTTGGATTGTTTAATCAATCAATCAATCAATCAAGTATTTAGAGAGCATGGCAAATCACCTGTGAGGGTCTCGAGGCGCTGGAGCTGTTGGCTTCTGAGTGGATGTCTGATTAATCAAACATCCAGGTCTTGAGTTTCCTTCTGGATTGCTTGAGTGACAGAGGGTTTCTGAGGTGCAGGCAGAGGTTGTTCCAAGACTTGTCTGCCAAGTGCCAGAAGGAGTGTCCCCTGCTGTTGGCTTAGCTGATCTGTGTTCATGTTTATAAAGACCTGGCTCTTCGATCAGTAGCATCCCCCGCGCCTTGAGACCCTCACGGGTATGTAGCGCACTTAACAAATGTCCTGATTGATTGATTGATAATGAATACCTTCATGTTCAACTTCAGTCTCATCTTACGGAACAATTGTATCAGAACCATCTCAAATTTTACATGATCTGTTCGAAGTGTTGGGACGAATGATAGTCCTTGCTACTGATGATTCATCTCATTAGTATCCAATGCTCTCTTTGATATATTATAAACAGGGATCCATTCTAATCCCCCCCATCTGTAGGTTTTTATCCTTGTGGTTATTTCGCCTGTTCCTTGATTCGGGGTACCAGCTCTTCCCTCTGCCTCTTCTGCAACCTCTGCCTAAAAAAATGTATAAAATATAAAGACTGATTTGAGGATTTTTTTCGTGTTTAAGATTTAATTAATGGAGAGTGGGAAGATGTACATAGGATTGGGAATATGAAAGTGATTATTGAAAATAACAAGACCCTTTTATAATTCAGACCTGGAGTATTCACAAGGCTGTGTTAATGGATTGATATATCTATGGTTGATGTTGTAAATCTTTGTTATTATTTTGTATATTGCACCATTCCGGATTCCTTACCTGGATCATTCCCCATTTCTACTTTAACTTTGTAAAAGAGGCATTTTGAAAATTGTGTCAAAAAAATCCCACTTTACCATTAAAAAGGGCTTTTACTTACAATTCTTTAGAAAAAAAACTCAACCTGCTGCCAATTGGATGTTACTGCCTATTAAATGTAATAAAGTATCTCCAATGTTATCCTACGGGAGAGGTAGGCCTTACAATAGTGAAAAACAAATGGAAGAGTTTTCCACTACCAGGACATGTAAAACTTAAAAGTACATGGCCAACTTTTTAAAGACAGTGCACCCTGCCAATCGGCCTGCCCTTGGCCTAAACTAATGATGACTTACATGTGTTAAAAAGGGAGATTTAAACCTGGCCAAATGTTTATTTTCTCAGGTCGAAATGGAAGTTTAAAAACTGCACACACTGGCTGCGTTGAAAGGCCTAAGACATGCCTAAAAGGCTACTTATGTGGGTGGCCCAATCAGGGCTGCAGGCCCACTAGTAGCATTTATTTATAGTTACATGTAGGGAGTTACAAGTAAATTACATTGCCAAATTGGGTGTAAGTGAAGTCTACCATGTTTTAAGAAGAGAGCACAAGCACTTCAGCTCTGAGAAGCAATGGTAAAGTGTGCAGAATCCTAAAGCTAGTAAAAATAAAGTCAGCAAAAAAGGATGGTTGAAGACAAAGATAGGAGAGAGCCACACCAATGATGGCAGATGTAATAGATTTGTGCATCTAGTGAAGATGTCCTTTTAGAAAAGTCCTCTTGCAGAAGCACATCAGTCTTACTATGCTGTTGCCGTCTGCATGTTCAAGCAATCTGCTGAGGTCAGGTTAAGGTATCCAAAACATAATATAAAATTGAGGTGGGGAAGAAAACAACAGTAATGCATTGGATGCCTTACAGGATATATATATATATATTTTAAAATGTTATTTATTGTATTTATACATACAGTAAAGAAGGATGGCTTCACTTTTGGGAAGCCCGTCGGCGTGCATACAGATTAAGTCATACAATACAAGTTTATGTCGGGCCTTTTCTCCTTCTCTGTAGGGGTAATGTAGGGGGTATTCCCAATAGTCAGCATACCTAAAATGGCCACTCTCTGGAAAAGTGAACAAATATCAAAATTAGCTGTTTGTGAAACATGACTGTTGCTACTGCAAAACAACATTTTTGAATGATACTTTCAAATACAAGTGAAACACAGTCAAATGACAAAAAAAGCATTTGTGAACCCCTTTGTTGAGGTGCAAAATGTTCTTTCAAATGTTCAGCCATGATTTGTAACCCAGCAGGCACTAATTCCCACTTTGACAATAGGGCAAGAAATGGGGCGATTACAAAATGAGGGCCTAATTACGACGGTGTGGGACAAGGTTGCCCATGCCAGCCCCCGCTTTCGTACTGACACTGCCTGCAAGATTACGAGTTTCCATGTGTCTGTTGGGCGGTGCATTGGCCATCCCACGGCGGTGTCCATTAAAAGGGCACTGCAATGGGAGCATTAAAGGCCGCTCCTGCATGGCATGGACTGTGCAGTTGATGCCATTCAGGAAAGAGGGTGAATGCACACAGGGAAGGCATAACATGTCCCCCCCCCTGCAGGCACCTGTAAGGCTGTGGGAGATGATAATGTCAGCAAGGTCCAACTACTTTGCACTTGTCACACACATGGGGGTGGCATTGTTATGCAATGGTCTTAAAGGACCCATAAGGATCAGGGCATTGAATTACAGTGCTGTCCAGAAGTCAGGTTTAGAAAATTAAACTTTTTCTCCGTTGGTAAAGGTTTGCAAAGAGCCCGAGAATTCATTATTCTCTGGGTCGAAACAAACATACTAGTGAAGCCTGCACATATGCGCTCACTTTTTATGAATTAGCAGTCTTAAAATGTGTAATTATCCGTATTGCACCAGAAATAATTTTGAAACAATGCTTTTTGAAATGTTTGGAAATGTTTTCTTATTGTCTTACTACTCTGTGTAGCAGAACACTCGCTTGAGTTACTTGCTTTTCGGGCTAAAAATGTCTGTTTTCCTTCTTGTCTTTGAACGCACGCGTGCAAAAACGTTGTGTTCTACATTTTCATTATAAAGAAAATGGCCGGTCAATTCAAGACACGCACGAGGGTTTTTCTAAGTCGGACCTTCTGCTGGGAAGATTAAGAGAAATGTGGTGAGTGGTGGGAAGGTTGTAGGGTCATGGGCAGAATAAATCATGGGCAGTGCTGTCGCCAGTTCTGAATTGAACCATCCCTCTGTGATAAAAATCAAACAGGTTTTATTGTCAACTGCCAATAAAACACTCACACGAATTGCTGGAGGGGGGACTGTAATTGTGTGATGTATGCTGCTAATTGTCTGTCCGCCCAAGCTTGATGGAAATCTCAGAGCTGGACTGCAGAAATGGAAGACAGCCACTTTGCCTGTTATGGGAAATTGGGGCAGTCTTTCTTATCAGTCCTCCCTTCTCCGTCTTTAATTCAGTATCAGTGGGAGCGCCTTCAACAGGCCCTTTCCTATATCCTTTGGGGTGCCCCGTGAATAGACCACATCACCAATGCATGTTATAAGGGTTGTTACGGATGAAGCACAAATGCCAGTGCACAGAAGAACCAAGGTTTTCGGAAAACAAGTTACTGTCTCTAGGGGTTTAACTGAATGATTTAGCTACTCAGTGTTAAGGTTCGTGGGTGCCTATAAGTCACAGGTTTGAGTCGGCTCGAGGATGAATACACTTTTAATCTTCTTGAAGATGAAAAACATAAGTTACATTGGATAATTAATATTTGTTTATTTGTTTATTGGAAACGTGTTTTTCCCGCATCTAGCCTGAATGGTCAACATGGAGACGTGCTGTTTTACAACGTACTAGAAAGGATAAAAAAAAAAAAAAACGAAAGTACATTTGGTGCATTAGAAATCTTGTTTCATCTCTGCTCCAATATTCGAGTTATGATAAATATCTTAAAGAGATATTGTGCCTGCTGAGAATGATTGAATTTAACTATCAAGGCATTGGTTTGTATCCTGATATGAGTGCTTAGAGGATCACTTCATTGCAGGGATCATCGTGTAACCTGCAAGTCACACGTTATAATCCTTGTTAAATGTTTCACTCGGTATGCATCTAGTGCAAACATTGGCATGTACTTGAAAAGGCTACATTTGAAGATTTGAAGGGTTTAAATTGATGTTTAACCGCCCACTGAGTTAAATATTGAATAATCATAATGACTAAGTTCCAAAGAATTGAGCTTGTGTTGTGTGCAATACACAAAGTCAATGTCAGTACACAAAGGCCCTTATTGCAAAATTAAGGCTAACGTTTACCAGGGAATGGAATTTGGAGATGTGTGATTATTTTCACACCCTCAGTTTTTCCCTGATTGACTCTAGCAGGGCAAGCCTGCTTAGATGTATCACAAAAATGTTGGGGCAAAGACAAATCATTAGGATTTCAGTGTGGTAAATACTTTTTATACATGCTATGCCTCATTTTCAATTTTTAAACTCGGAATAAGAGGTATTTATCACACCAGGTAAATGCTTCTCCTAGGAATAATGAAATGTACCGGATTAATAAATGCCCTACATTTTTTATTCTCAATTTGCAATGAGGGCTTTACACACATAGACCTCTATCCGGACAAATATACTAATCTCATTAAAGTAAAACATTTCATTCCTCCATTATCCTCTTGATCTAATTACAAATCAACAAAAAGAGTTTATCTGTGTTACTTTATAATTGTTTTGTTAGTCACCAGAGTGTTGTGTGCGTATTGAACTTGTCCCCCATAGTCTTCAGATCATTGCTGCTAGCCAGGACACCTAACGGGAAATGGAGTAACTGACCCTTCTTAAAGAGGGACCTTAAGTGCAGGGTACATGCTATTTGGGGGAAGGGGCAAGAGAACTCAATCACCTCCCAGTAGGTTGCTGCTCCAGATTGCAGACCACACACTGAATGTATGCAGGCCTCCTACTTGTGTGTCGGTGTTGGCACAGTGTACTGGGACACACTCTGGAAGAGTCAGTGACGCCTGAACCCGGGTACAGTTGAACAATAACAGAACTTTAGTAGATTCCCACTCTATGCCAGTCCTGCCGACCTTTTTTGTAAACTGTCAAATAATATATTTCGATCAATCAAAAATGAAGAAATATGCCTAGCATTGCATGAGAAAGTGCCTCTTTATGCGTAGTCACCCCTATTTCTTACAGTCACCCCCCTTTTTTGTGAACTGAGGCTGTTGATGTTTTAACTATGCATACTGTGGTCCTGCTTTCCAGTCACCTGTGTAGGCACTCTGACCCTTTAAGCATGTTAAAATTGACTAATTCCCAGTTAACTCATTTAAATTCCTAGGATGTTCATAGTGTATGGTGTAAGAAAATAAGCCAGTGGCATAGAATGTTGTATGTCACCTTTTTGAATGCAGTCATTTATTGTTGTGACATTCACACGACTGATAGGGAGGAAATGGCTTGAGGCCTACATCTTTAGTTGGATTCATTCAGCTTTTAAACAGGCAGTTGTGCCAAAAACAATCTTTTGACGTGAGATAAGCCTTACTTTAAAAAAATGAGTATGTCCCCTCGAAGGAGGGTTTGTAACCCACAATGTAGCTTTCTTGGTATTTAAAAGTGGATAATGCAAGAATGTAATGTTTGCCTGTTCTTATAGTAATGAGCCTTCAAATGCTATTCTTACTGTTATCTGTGTAGAAGTTTCTATGAAACAAAAGTTAAAGTCCAATGTGTTAAACGTGTTTTTTGGATTTGGAATATGCTACAGAGATGGTACAACCACTCTTAATAATATTTAATATCCAGTACAATCCAGTACAATTGTGAAGATGGAATTCTGATAAACATATAGGAAAAGTAGCTTTTATAAAGTTATACGTTACCTGCCTTACGTAGCACCTTAAGTATAATTGACATTGGCCTGCCTGTAGCTGACCTGTCAGTGCTGCTTTGATTAGTTGTGAAATACTGCTCTCAAAGCAGAGACAATATTTTGGGCCTGGTGTGATGGCTTGGTAGAGGAATGTGACCCCGCTTAACCCAAGCTGGGCTGTTTAGGAGTGTCCAAGAACTTCAGTGACTTTAAATGGACCCAGGGGAGACTGACGCTTTTATAGTTTAGAGTTTAAGGAAGCCTATCGAAGAGGTCTCTCTTGTCCACAAAACAAAATGTACCCTCTCAGCTTTAGTCTCAGCTGAGAAGGAATCTAGCCCTATAACCAGTTTAGAATGGATAAGTAGCATAGGTACACTCATTATAATAAACCCACTCTATTGTGCCATGCGTTCCCTCTAGGGACAGTTAGATTTTGCCATTTTGGATTTTGCAAAGAATATTTAACTGTGGGGTAGTTCTTAGTGAGGCAAACAGGATGCGCTGCACAGGTAGGAAGGTTTGCCCATGGGTACTTTTTTCCATCGGTCAGGGAGTATACATGGGTCAACCTCATCCACTGGCTAGTGAATTGAGCAAAAGTAGTGCCTCATCTGTAAGCTCCCAGAACACCTGGACCTGGGGTAGAACGCGAAAACTAGTCATCTGTAGCCTTACGAGATCTGAAGGGCTAGACCGGCTCCCACATGTACTCAGAATTAAAAATTTGACTTGAAGAATCAGTACACAGACCTCCTGTGTGGCTGAAGAGACATTAAAATCTCCAAGAGTTCTTTTTTCCTGGACTGACAAGTGTACAAGTTACAACTGGAACTAGAGTGGACCTCGATGTTGGCCTCTGCTGCAATCTGTCATGGACCCTAAGTGCTATCCCTGAGAATCTGGGAGCCTTAAAAATAACTAAAAGTTATTTTCCTGGAAAGTCTGAAAAGTTGGCATTTAGAAAACGTTCGAACTTCCAAGACCCCCAGGACTTCAAGGGAACCTCGTAGCAAAGGTGGCCAATTTCAGAAGGACTAAGTCGAATACAGCTTCAGGCTTGACATGATGGAAGGTTACTCCATCAGAATGTTGGAGGGCATTACCTCTGCCAGCCTAAGGGGCCTCTGTCTGCCATATTTAGAGATATCCATCAGCCCTATTGACATCTCTAAAGATTGGCAGCAACCACCGTCAGCAGGACCTCATCCAGTGGCTAGCAGACTCCAGAAAATGTCATTGGCTTACAGACTTTAAGCGTGCTGTAAAAAAGACTAAGGGGCAGATTTATGTCGGACTTGCGCCACGTTTACGCCGCCATTGCGTCACGCAACGGTGCGGAAATGTGGTGCATCCCTGCGACCTATTTACAACGTGACGCATCTAGGCAGATGCAGGGTGGGCGTTCCCTCGTAGGAAAGCCCCGTAAAACTGACGCAGTGAAATCTACAAGATTTCACTGAGTCAGTTTTACGATGCTGCTGGGTCAAATCCTTGTGCCTGCTTGAAGCAGGCGTAAGGAGTGACGCACCACGTTATGTATGGGTGGCCTCTGTACATTGCAGGAGTTGCGACGCTACTCCCGCAATGCGCCGCCCGTACACCACAAGATGCGTCACGCATCTGCCTTTCCTTGCACCATGGTGCGCCACATTGTAAATGCGGTACAAAAGGGGGTGGTGATGGACAGAGCATCTGAATCAATCAAACACTCACACTCAGTCAAAAGATCTGGGTTTAATCCATCACCGTTCTTTAGCCCACTCTGCCACCCCAGTTCAGACATGGCTATATGCAAATCAGTCTGACCCTGTGCCTCATGGGAACAGTCCAGCCCGAACTGCCAAGCCATGTCTTTTCTGGACCGGAAACAAGCTTCCGAGGACCGGTTTCTGGCATTCCAGCCGTCTTCAGCCCGGCTTGCTTGAATCCAGTGGCAAAGTGAGCAAGGGACTCACATCTGAGCATGCCCTGCCACACTTATGGTGGCCAAAAACGGTACAAAAGGGGGTGGTGATGGACAGAGCATCTGAATCAATCATACACTCACACTCAGTCAAAAGATCTGGGTTTAATCCATCACCGTTCTTTAGCCCACTCTGCCACCCCAGTTCAGACATGGCTATATGCAAATCAGTCTGACCCTGTGCCTCATGGGAACAGTCCAGCCCGAACTGCCAAGCCATGTCTTCTCTGGACCGGAAACAAGCTTCCGAGGACCGGTTTCTGGCATTCCAGCCGTCTTCAGCCCGGCTTGCTTGAATCCAGTGGCAAAGTGAGCAAGGGACTCACATCTGAGCATCCCCTGCCACACTTATGGCGGCCAAAAGCGGTACAAAAGGGGGTGGTGATGGACAGAGCATCTGAATCAATCAAACACTCACACTCAGTCAAAAGATCTGGGTTTAATCCATCACCGTTCTTTAGCCCACTCTGCCACCCCAGTTCAGACATGGCTATATGCAAATCAGTCTGACCCTGTGCCTCATGGGAACAGTCCAGCCCGAACTGCCAAGCCATGTCTTCTCTGGACCGGAAACAAGCTTCCGAGGACCGGTTTCTGGCATTCCCCCTTTTCTGAATCGTTTTTGGCCACTATAGGTGTGGCAGGGTATACTCAGACATGAGTCCCTTTCTCACTGCACCATCAGGATTCAAGCAAGCCGGGCCGAAGAAGGCTGAAATGCCAGAAACCGGTCCCCGGTAGCTTGTCTCCTTTCTGGTGAAGAATTGGCTTGGTAGTTTAGTCTGCCCTGTTCCCATGATGCACTGGGCCAGGGACAGACTGATTTGCATATAGCCAGGTTCTGAGCTGGGATGGTGCAGTGAGATAAATAACGGTGATGGATCAAGCCCTGATCTTTGGACTGGGTAAGAGTGGTCTGCTTAATTCAGACACTCTGTTCATCACCACCCCCTTTTCTGAATCGTTTATGGCCACTATAGGTGTGGCAGGGTATACTCAGACATGAGTCCCTTTCTCACTGCACCATCAGGATTCAAGCAAGCCGGGCCGAAGAAGGCTGAAATGCCAGAAACCGGTCCCCGGTAGCTTGTCTCCTTTCTGGTGAAGAATTGGCTTGGTAGTTTAGTCTGCCCTGTTCCCATGATGCACTGGGCCAGGGACAGACTGATTTGCATATAGCCAGGTTCTGAGCTGGGATGGTGCAGTGAGATAAATAACGGTGATGGATCAAGCCCTGATCTTTGGACTGGGTAAGAGTGGTCTGCTTAATTCAGACACTCTGTTCATCACCACCCCCTTTTCTGAATCGCATTGTAAATGCGGCGCATCTGTGGTGCCGCAAGGAGGGAATTGTGTGACGCATCAGTTCTGGCGCATCCCTGCTGATTTGCAGAGATGCGCCAGAACTCATAAATCTGCCCCTAAGTGAGAAGGTAAAAACATTCCTAATTGTGTTGTATTTTTACTTTTTGATAGTTTTAATGATACTAAATACTTCACCCAATTTCCTAAGACAAGCCCACCTTCTCTATGCCATATATAACAGAACAGGGCTTCTGTTATATATGTCCCCATTTTTCACAGATTTGCACACAATCAAAGAATAATATCTTTGATGATTTTTCAAACCTAAAATAAAAAAGGTGACATAATTCTAAAAGGGTGCTTGCCCATTCTACGATATAAGTTTCTCAATCTTTTTTCCAAAAAATGTATGCGTTCCAGGAATTTACTCGTTTTCCTTCAATAAATGAAGGGGGCAGCGGATCAATGAAGATTTCGTAATGTAGAGTTGGAAATTGCTGATGGAAAATTCGAAAGGTTAATCTTTACCTCAGGAAATTGCATTCATAAACTACAACTGCAGCTTCGTTCCATTGTACACCAGGTTGGCAATAAGGTAATGTCAAGTGCCCTCACCCCTCCCTCCACCCTATTTTACATTTCACTCCCATCTAGAAAAAGTTAACAACGTAAATCAGGAAAGAGCAAAAGTAATATTTGCAATTACCCCCACCTCCTAGTTCATTCTGCCTGATCTCAGCGCATAAATTGTACTGTCAGAGTCTCACACCATGAAAATCAATCCGAGAACTCCAGCCCTTAAATACACCAAGCACCTACTTCAGATGACTAATCAGCCGTTCCTATAGCAAACTACATTTTTTCTTATCTCAATCGATATGTACAATATATCTTACACTGAAGGACAAACTGCCACTATTTACATAACACTGGCCACCGGAGGAAGGCCGTGCACACAAATTGAATGAACTTAACAGTCATTTCTTATGCAGCGGCCAAGTAACACGACCGAGCACTTCGACTGATATATGTTAGCGCCTCTATGAAATTGTGTTTTAAGGCACATACACTGTGTGCACACATTTACTGAAACAGTTTAGTACTTTTTTATACAATGGTGTGCAAAGAGTATGAATCCATAGAATAAAACACCTATTGAAGAATCTGCAGCTGTGTCTCCACAGCTGGGCCGGGAAACTGCAAGCATTTCATTGCCTCTGGAAACCAGGTCATCAGGGGAGCCTGCATCTCTGGTGTTAGCTATTTCTCTGCCTCTTTCTCTCATTCTCTCTCATTTACTATGCTAACCTTCACTTGTCCTTCATCAGGTTGCTCTTTCCTCGCGATCAAACTAGCCGCGGGTCTCACCTGTATGCGTGTTCCTGATTGTAAAGGATCGCAGCACTGAAAAGGTTCAAATTCGATTTAACTAAGCGCGAAGAAGCCCTTTTGAGCGCTTTATTAATATTAGTGAACGAAACCAAGTTAGGGCTACAACAAATCAATTGGGAAAAACAGATGCATGCTCCTATATTCGACGCCAACAAAACTAAATAATAGTTGCATAACACTTGAACAATTGTTTTCATTGATAGAGAAAATAAAATACAACCCATGCTTCAATAATAGTCTGACATCATTGTTTTGTCTTCCATTGTGGCCCTCCCGTTTCAACTCCACAGCCCCCTCGCAGTTTATGTCACTGCTGAAAAAGTTGCCTTTTCTGGCTTGACAGGCTTTATTTTTCGATTGCAAAATTCATAATGGCCCAGCAAAGTCAGTGAAGGATAACTGGCTAGTGTCAGAAAAGATAATAATGAGTTCCACATTTTTGGGTAAATTTGGTTGCTGTACTGCGTTGCATGAAAGGGAGAGATCAGGATAACACTATGTGTGCAGGTGCTATCTTTCCAAGTGTTGGCACACTTTTTGGTTGACTAGCCACATGTACACACCTTTGCAATGTAGTTCAAAGGTGTGTGCATGGGTCTATCATAGGTTTTGTACTGGAAGGATACACTTTACAAAATATTATGCTTATACTAACTTTAAAGTGTTGCTGCTTTGTAGGTGTGTTGCACAGTGCAGCACAGATGTAAATTGGGAAAGATTTGGAGAAAGGAAAACTTGTCTCTTACTTTGCACCTGCCTCAGGGAGGCAATTGTTTTGCACAAAGCCCTTTCTGCAAATGTTTGTAGATGGCAGAAAGCAATGATTAGAGGTTTGGAAATGCCCATGAGGCATCCATGGGACACCTTTGTGCAAAGTGTTGATAAACCTGGCTAATAGTGTGACAAAAATAAGATAGCTAGAATATTGTCTACATAATATAATAAAAATAAAGTACATGCAGGCAGATATAGATTTGCTCTACTTACTATAGAAAGCCTAATTCCACATTTATGTACCTTGATTACATATATATACCCAAAGTACATATTAGTGGAGCATATAATAGTAAATGTACACTATGCATACTTACCTTCACAATATTGTAATAGTCACTATTCTGACTTTACTATTTTTGTAGCTCAATATTTCTGTTCTAATATTCTGGCAAATGCAAAAAGAACAATTGATGGACAGAATGCAGAACAATGTCATACATTCAACCCAGTACAGAGATCTAGGCTTAAATCCATCGGTTTTTTGCTCACCTTGCTATTCCAGTTTGGACCCAGCCATATGAAAATCAGTCTTGACCCTGCACTTAATGGGAACAGTCCAGCCCAAACTGATAGGCCAGGTCCTCCCTGGAATGGAAACAAGCATCCTACGACCAGTTTCAGGCTTTCAGCCCTCATCAGCAAGGGTAGCTTGACTCCAGTGGCATGAAGAGCACGGGACCCACGTCTGGGCATACCCGTCCCATTCAGGGGGACAAATGCAAAAAGAACAATTGATGGACAGAATGCAGAACAATGTCATACATTCAACCCAGTACAGAGATCTGGGCTTAAAGCAATAATGTTTTTGCTCACCATGCCATTTCAGTTTGGACCCAGCCATATGCAAATCAGCCTTGACCCTGCACACAATGGGAACAGTCCAGCCAAAACTGTCAGGACAGGTCCTCCCTGGACTGGAAACAAGCATCCTAGGACCAGTTTTGGGCTTTCAGCCCTCATCAGACAGGATAGCTTGACTTCAGTGGCATGGAGAGCATGGAACCCACATCTGGGCATACCTGTCCCACTTTGGATGACAAATGCAGAAAGGACAATTGATGGACAGAATGCAGAACAATGTCCTGCATTGAACCCAGTACAGAGATCTGGGCCTAATTACATCGTTTTTTGCTCACCATGCCATTTCAGTTTGGACCCAGCCATATGCAAATCAGTCTTGACCCTGCGCCCAAAGGGAACAGTCCAGCCCAAACTGTCAGGCCAGGTCTTCCTGGACTGGAAACAAGCATCTTAGGATCAGTTTCAGGTTTTCATCCCTTATCAGCAAGGATAGCTTGACTCCAGTGGCATGAAGAGCACAGACCCACATCTGGGCATACCTGTCCCACTCGTGGTGACAAATGCCAAAAGAACAATTGATGGACAGAATGCAGAACAATGTCACACATTCAACCCAGTACAGAGATCTGGGCCTAAATCCATCATTTTTTTGCTCACCATGCCATTCCAATTTGGTCCCAGCCATATGCAAATTAGTCTTGACACTGCGCCCAATGGGAACTGTTTTTTAGAAGCCAGTTCATCGGCCCGCAGCTCTCTAACTTTGCTAGCTAGTACGCTGCTGTGCCTGCACCTCTGTGAGCTACTACGCTGCTGTTCCTTTGGGAGAGGACTGCTCGTAGTTCTGCCTGGGTACGAACTGTTCATAAGTCTCACTATATAAGCATTGAAATCCATTTCATGATTCTGTCTGAGGCATTTCTGAGACATACCGGAACTCTGTCTGTGAGAAATACCCCTTTCATGCTGCCGCTCCCCACATCAGCAAGTAAGGCACCCTCTTCCCACATCACCAGCATACCATCAACAACCTTCTTGGGCCCTCAAGTCACCCTCTGTGAACCACTGGTGGGCTAGCTGCTCTTCCGGTGCTACTTCTCGGGCCAGCACTTTTATGAGCCAGCCCGCGGGTTTGCAGGTCTCTGAGGAGAGATGCAATGGAGGTAATGATGATGCAGGTCGGACACCCAACACTACTCCGACCTACCCCAGAAGCAGCTCCTTGTCCGCCATCCCCGCTCACTCCCCACAAGCAAATGTGACAGGAATTAAAAAAAACAAAAAATGTGGCTGACCAAGGTTTCTCACTTCACTTTCCAAATAGGCTTATCGGTACAGTTTTGTGCACAAAACATCCGGATCTAGCCACACCCAACTCGAGTTGGCGTCTTCGAAGGTGTCCACATGGCAGGACCAGAGGGGACAAATATAAATGGGGGAAGCTTTCCTCCATGCTGTCTGGGGTTATATACGCCGTACTCCTTATCTACGTTTCCTATTTAAGCTGAACAACCGCTTATTGATCGTTTGTTCCAACACTATACAACCAAGTTCTGATACCACAACTTGATTTCACACAATTTAGTTGTACGACCACGACACGGTCGACTGATCCACTCGAATGTGACAGTGATTCTTTCTTTTTAAGGTACTGATCCACAACCACTATTTTGGTTTTCATCTGTAGTGACTCTGGAGACACCGGTTTGCTGACATTTGCTGCTTTTAAGATCAAATATATATATTTCATCTAAACACCAAAGGAAGTTGACCTACCAACACCGTGGAGGTTTGGACTTACGACTTTGGCTGCTTTATGGGACTCCCGAGAAATTTTCAAGCCCTGATGAAGTTCCGAAACGCGTTGGCTGAGGCCTTTTAAAGATTGAAATAATAAAAGACTTTTCATACCATCACAAATCTGTTGGACTTCTAATTTTGGTGCACCATCCTCATTTTCAAAATGTGACAGGAATGTTTTTAAATGTGGAGCCTAACAAATCGGCTGGTGTTGCAGTTTTAATAAAAAAAGATGCTTGTGAGGTTGGACAAAAAAGAATCTTAGTCATGTATGGATTTACATATAAACCATTTTATTAAAACAAAACAACAACAAATAAAACTATGTGGGTAAAATATTTTATTAAAAGAAAACAACAAC
Source organism: Lissotriton vulgaris (assembly GCF_964263255.1). Classification (NCBI taxonomy): domain Eukaryota; kingdom Metazoa; phylum Chordata; class Amphibia; order Caudata; family Salamandridae; genus Lissotriton; species Lissotriton vulgaris. The sequence goes on along the minus strand of NC_141693.1, from coordinate 959,022,787 downwards.
AAATAAAACTTTGTTCAGCCATGGGGTGTCAACCCTTGACAATTTGAGAATCACAGCCTGCAAGACAAAAAGAAAAAATAAGATGGTGCGTTATGCGTGCAGTAAAGGAGAGAGAAAGAGAGGAAGAGTGAGAACCAAGAAGATAAAAAGAGAGAAACAGTGTGAGAGAGAGGAAGAGAGAGAAAAAGTGAGAGAGAGGAAGAGAGAGAGCAAAATAGAAGGAGAGAGAGGAAGACAGAAAGAAAGAGGAAGACAGAGAAGAAGGAGAGTGAAAGAGAGGAAGAAAGAAATAGTGAAACTGTGAGAGAAAGGAAGAGAGAGAGGAAGAGAGAGGGAGAAATAGTGAGAGAGAGGAAGAGAGAGAGAGAAAGAGTGAGAGAGAAGAGAGAAAGAATAAGAAAGAAAGAAAGAAAGAAAGAAAGAAAGAAAGAAAGAAAGAAAGAAAGAAAGAAAGAAAGAAAGAGGGAGATACAAGGAAGAGAGAAAGAAACACTGTGAGAGAGAGGAAAAGAGAAACAAACAGGAGAGAGAGGTAGTGAGAGAAAGAAAGAATGAGAGAGAGGAAAAGATAGAGAAAGAGAGAAACTGTGAGAGAGAGAAAAAGTAAGAGATGGAGAGGGAGTGTTGATACTGGAGAAAATCTTCGCAGCTCACCTCTGTGTCACTGGTGTGTCTCCAACCACATGCTGGGACATAGTGCACCGTCAAGTTTAGTTATCTGAAAGATAGTATGGAATTAGTAATTGCAGAGTGTATACAACTGCACACGCGTAATTCTCTGTTTCTGCTCTGCTCACCCAGGCTGCTGCATCCCATCCACTACCGCTGCCTCGAGGTGTCTAACAGCTGGTGCGCACCAGGGCCATAGCATTAAAAACGGCCATAACATTATCACTGCTTTAGCGACAGTAAACTGCCGATAAAAAGTGGCGATACGGGTCTTGATAATATGCGCTTGTGAATTCTCATAGAAGCCCAGGTTTGATGTTCCTCACACCAGAACCTGGGCTTCTATAGGAATTCTCAAGGGCATATTATCAAGCCACTTATCGCCGCTTTAGCTGCAGTTTCCTGCCGCCAAAGCGGTGCTAATGTTATCGCAATATTATGGTCTCCAGTCTGCTGTAGCCCATACACTTGCACTGCCCAGAGGTGTATAACAGTCGCTGCGCACCCAGGCTGCTGCACCCCATTGACTCCCACTATCCAGAGCTGCCTGCGTGCTGCTGCGCATCCAGGCTGCTGCACCCCATCCACTCCCACCGGCCGGAGGTGAGTGCACGCTGCTGCACAAACAAGCCTCTCTGCTCACCTTCCACCACCGGCGTGTGTCAAAGAGAGTCAACCACATGCCGAAGCAACCACCTCAGCCGTTGCGTACACGCGGTCAATGGAGCTCACAATTCAGACCGGGTGTTGATTGCCAGGATGGCCACGCATCATGGCAGGTTCTTCACATGTTCAGCTCTGGTGGTGTTTGGGGGGGACATCAATTTGTGAATCAGAGCCTGTTAGATAAAAACCAAGATAAGATTGTGTTGAAGAGAGAGAGAGAGAAAGAGTGAGAGAGTGACACTGGAGAAAATCTTCGCAGCTCACCTTTGTGTCACCGGTGTGTCTTCAACCACCTGCCAGGACATAGTGAGCCCTCGAAGTCCCACATCTGAAAGATAGTACAGAATTAGTCATTGTAGGAAAGACCGGTATGCAGGAATGAAAAGACAGACACGGTAATTCTCTTGATGTGGTTTAATCCTAAGAACATGTTTTGTAAGCAGCACGTATAAAGCAAGAATTACTGAACCCCCATTAACTTCTACCTCCCAAACTTCTCACATTCAAAACATAGCATTCTCAAAGCGACGCGAGGCAGCCACGAGCTGTGAGAGCCACAGTTGGAACGCAGCACCGGCCTCTGAGGCATTGCACCAGTGCTCGCATTACCAAGCCGACGCTGTGGCAGAGTATAAACAAGTGTGTATGCCTAATTCGCTCTGCTGTCTTTCTGCATTTAGGGCGCTGTACCCCATCCACTCCCGCCGCCTATCAGCACGATGCTGCGCATCAAGCCATCACTGCTCACCTTTTCGTGGTCACAGCACCCTCCACATCATGCAGCTCTGTTATGCAAGGTAATGGGTCTCACATTTGCTACTGAGTCTTGATATGGCCATGGCAGAGGACATACTAGTGCACCTATCATCATTGCAGTTTGTACACCCGCTCAGTGCTTGCAGTGCTACTAACTCAGTAAGAAGTGAGGCCACATACTCTGAACTCTAAAATGGTGTAGAGCATGTGCGCCCGGTCTTTTATATTAGCAGGGTCATGTGTCCTGTGACGCCTGTGCTGGATGGGTGTGGTGTGGTTGTATACCAGCCATGAGGGAGTGGCTGTGGCATCAGTGTTGCCAGATTGTGCTAGATCATGCACAATTGGGCTTTATTTTTTCGGTTGTGTGGTAAAATTTTGGTTTGTGCTAGTTGCCAGATTATAAATCTATATACAATGCTCCAGCAAAGTAGTATGTTAAAGCGCTTTCTTAGACAAATATTTATTTGGCATACTGCTGCAACATCGAATTCCAATGCATTCACCGCCTGCTTGATGTTGTCCCTGCCCCTCCTTCCCTAAAGTAGCAATATTGGGCAGGTTTGGGCTACTTTTTAGTTGGCGTTGGGCTCCAGAAAGCTTAAAAAAATCTGACAACACTGGATGCGGGTGTCCGTGTTGGAGTGCTACCTTCACCCGGGTGGCAAATTCAAAGTGTTACTCTGTCAGCCAAGTCCCACAAAATGGCCAACATGGAAGGTACGGGGAATTACTGACCCTATATTCATCCATAGTTCCACACAAGAAAGATGGTGGACATGAGATATCTGTGTAGATATGAATGTTTATTGCACATCCAGTGGAGTGTTGCAGTAGTAACAATACAGGGCCATGGAAAGTTGAAGTTTCAGTTTTTGGCACATGGAGGGCAGCCAATTAGTGACAAGGTCATTGTCGGAGTTAGGCTGCGTCAGCATATGTACTTATACAATCACTGTGACGATCCTCACACACTTATAAATTCAGTATACCTTCTTCTTGCAGTACTCCAATGATGCAGTCTCTACGTACGTACTTATACAATGACAGAGACAAAGTTACATAACCAAAGTTTTTCCCCACTGTCAAAGGTAAGATGGTTGCATACGCTGTCCAGTACACTATGTAATGTGGTAGTGCCTAGGGGCAGCATGTTGCATACATAATGAACACACAGACACAGATAGATAGTGGAACTGGGTACAGGGACATGCGCTTGACTCCTTTTAAATACCAGGGTCACATGTCCAGTGACTTTTGTGGTGGATGCGTGTGGGGTGATTGTAAGCCAACTCTCTGGGAATGGTTGGTGCAGGCAACAAGTACAACAGTAATCATTGGATCAGGCACAGAGATTCAATCATAAAAGGTCAATGATTTAAGCTGCACTAACGTACCGGAATCAGATATACACTAATACAGAACAGATTCTATTGTTAAGGGTTCATGACTTGTGGTACACTGAGGTAGGACAGTAGATGTGAAATTATACACAAAATATTTTATCATAAAGGGTTGTAGTGACCACTCCACAGAAGTATTTGTAATTTCAGTGATAATTTATTGGTAACTTCGTCCAGCTATAAAAAAAGGTGCAAGTACTATCTCTGTCATATTACATCTGGCATCCCAACGTCTCCACCTCTTGGGTGCAGTAGACAGCACAGACATCGCAGAATTTTTTTAGTCACTTCCTCTTGACAAAGTTCGAGGACATAGAGTACAATTCTCTCAGTAATAAATGAAACATGTATGGATTTAAATTGTGAGCTCTTCTGACCACAGTGTAGGTGTATGGAACAAAAGATAAAACATTTTTGGAATACACTGTCAAAATATGTAGGTTTCAGGGTCGTTCATAGGATCCAATTTCTCGATGTGAATGCATCTTCAAGCTGAAGCTGTACATTTTTTTGCTAAGTGTTTTCTCATGTGAAATTTCCTCCCACATTTCTTTCAATTCTGTCTACTCAGGCTTGGTAATATATGACGTGACATAGCGAGCAACAGCAATTGAGTTATCTGCAACATATTGTATGTCCATATTTGCATTCCACATCTTCTAAATCACCACATTGTAATCATTAATGTACTTCGATTGTTCTGTATGTATGTCAACATCTTCAAAATCACTGGGTTTTTATCATTAATCTACTTAAATTCTTCTGTTCTTTTTATATTATAAGTATTTTTGGGTGATTTTCGAGTGATAGTATGCCTCACTGCTGACATAAACCTGTTCACTCTTCCTTGCGATTACTTTTGGTGTACTGAGTTAGTAGTACGTTTGGCGCTCAGTGTGTATGTACCCTGCGATGATGCATGGTCTGGGGGAGCAACACTCGGATGAATGTCTTTTTGTCTATTGAATTCTGCCTCAATTATGCCATGTGGCGATGACTTACGGTGCACTGAGTTAATAGGACCTTTGGCGCTCAGCGTGTATTTCTGTTAGTTGTTGTTCTCATTTGTGACCAAAAAAAATTGTGGAATCTATTGCTGGAAAACTGGGGATATCGGCTGTTTTTACTAGGTTCATAATGAAGTGATAATTTAAAATACCTGCAAAAGTGTAGGTTTAAAGAACATTATAATTAATATTTAGCATTTAAAAAAACCACTGAAATTCAATAAAAAAAACATAGGTTTCAGGGTCATTATAGTTACAAATTAGCATTTAAAGAACCTTTGAAATTCACTGAAAAAACCATAGGTTTCAGGGACGTTATAGTTAGATGGACATTTCACTCATACAAAACCATAGAAATTCAGCCATTATAGTTAGTTGAGCTAACTATAACTCACGCCCCCATAATGCACTGCTGATGATGTCACATTTTACATCATTCATGACATGGTCAGTGACATCACTGATGACACCTCAAATGACATCACAGATGACATTATCCACGTGAAAATCTGATGCACCTCCTCATACCTTAATAAAATCTTTGATACACCCACTCTAAAATACAGACTACCATTTTGGAAAGAATAACGACACCAATACCAGTTACTACGTACGCACTTACTGATTCCTACATCTACACACACATCCTCTCATTCATCCATACAGTCACTCATAGATGCAGTGACTCATCAATACAACACTATAATAGACACTCATACACCTATACAAAAACACACACACCACCACTCATCAAGAGGTACTCAAATACCTAGTCAGTAATGCAAAGAATCAAGCACACTTCTATTTACTCACCTATACAGTTATACACACACAACCTCACTTATTCATACAGATACTAACATATACTTACTCTTTTATACAATCACTGATACAAGTATACACTGATCAAATACAGCCACTCTCACAATCACTGGCTCTCATGTATAGTCATTTATATACTCCAACTCTCACATGCACTGTGTTTTACATATGTAGTTACTTGGACATGTAGCACTGAGATATGCATTCACTCACCAACAAACCCATTCACACACTCACCCACTCATACAACTGTTTCCACATAAACTCTTGAATCCAAACACCCAGTGAATGAAGCACTCACACATCTATGCACAGAGTCACACACCTCCCAACCACCCACACACACACACTCAGGCACCCATACAAATACTCATGCAACAAATCTATAATCCATATAGATACTCCTGTCGCTACTCACCAACCAATGCAGCAGCTTACACAGCAATAGATAGACTGATACAGACATTCACACACTTTCCTCATTAACGCTTGCATTCAGTAAGATACATTTAATCACTCACTTGTACAGTCGGTCACACACCTACTAAATCCTCCATCCAGACCATTATACACCCACTCATTCTTCAATACATCTTGGCATATATATGTAAAACATATGTAAACTTTACAGAAACACACAGTCACTGGATGATGTCATCAGTGATGTTATTTGAGATGTCATCAATGATGTCATCAGTGATGTCACTGACTATGTCATGAATGATGTAAAATGTGATGTCATCAGCAGTGCATTATGGGGGCGCGAGTTATAGTTAGCTCAACTAACTATAACAGCAGAATTTCTATGGTTTTGTGTGAGTGAATTGTCCAACTAATTATAACGTCCCTGAAACCTATGTTTTTTTTGTCTAGAAGAATCGAGACAATATCTTTCATTTCCTGAGAGGGAACATATTGTTAATATATATTTAAAAATACATAAAACATTATGTCCCCTTCAGATGAATTTCGACAGAGGAAGGAAAGAAGAGAGGTACATTATCTTAGTGGGTATACGTTTTATATGTTTAAGAAAGAAAGCAAAAATATTTAAATGATTATAGAATGTGGTATGATGTATTTTTTAATAGAATATAATAACAAGTTTAGTAAAAAAACATTACAAGAAATATAGGTTATTTAGGGAATTACTACGTGCAAAGTAATGATTAGGAGCGATGTCATAATCTTCAATTTATCTTCCATTTCCACAGAGTGATCAAATTGTTAATGTATATTTTAATTTATATATAACTTTATGATCCTTCAACTAGAGTTGGATGACTTACAACCGAGGTTTTTTTTTTTAGTATGCAAGTATTTCTTAATAATTGAAAAATGTAGTATAAATAAGCATTCCAGAAAATACTTTGCAATAAAAGAGAATACTCTTTATCTTCTAGAGTGAAAATGGGTTAAAAGTATTTATATTGAGTAGTGCTTTCACCCCTTTTCACTCGTGAAGAACTTTTTTTCAACAAAATAATATAATTGTGTCTTCAAATGTTAATGTGAATATTAATTCTTTCAATTTTTAAAAATGATTGTAAAATGTAATAATGACATGAAATGTACATACAAAAAGAAGTGAGGGAGTGTTTGTCGTAGCACTTCTATTCTACTTTATCTGAAATTAAAAAAAGGCCTAACATTTAAAAAAAGATGATGGGTCAACACTTATATAATGTAAACTTAACAAATGAGTGCTTATGATAAATGAATGAAAGAATTTGCATTTCACCCATGCAATTAATATAAAAGACTCAATAAAAATATTTTGAAAACTTGTGCATTTTTCTTTCAAGGATTCTTTGAAGAATTATACATGTAATGAAAGGACAAATTACTCCAAGCTAAAGGAAAAAAGTCAGCAAAATTATGATACAATACAAAATATAATAATATTTTTAAATACCTTTACAGTTAACAAACTCGAAAGCAGAGTACACAGTTTAAATTAAAAACACCCTACCACAACTAGTTTTTGAAACGCATTGTAAAATAAAGTGCGTCACAAAATGGGCTACATACATGGTGAGTGTATCGTAACGTCACATAGAAATAACAAGCCAATCAACATTAGGATCAGGAAGATAGACTTAACCACACAACAGCCAATCAAATGTTTTTTCAAAATCTGCGCAAGGAAAGGGATTGGTCGCTAATACATCTTCTTACAATGCTTCACAACCAATCAAAAAGAGGTGTTGAAAGTTTCTCTTTTTAACATACGACCAAATCAGATAACCTTGCAAGTAGACGCAGCGATAGGCAATTATTAAAGATGACTTGCTTACGCAAGACCCCAAAAGTCTCGCAGAATAAGTACGCACTTCACTGCCAGTCCCCATTTAAAGATTATCCAGGCTCTCAAGCCTAAACACGTCACAAATCATCTCTCGTCACTTTCACTTCTTTTTTAGTGTATTGTGCAAGGCAGACTGTGTGACCCTATGCCTAGAGCCCTCGAAGGCCCTGGAGACTGCCACGCCACAGGGCCAGCTCCTACAATGTCCCTGGGTGCCTAACCCCCGGGATACTGCTGTTTGCTATGAGAGGGCATGAGTCTCGCGCCTTCCGCCCTCCCATAGCAAACTTAGTTTACATTTTGAAAGACACAACAGTAAAATCTGTTCTCACTTTCAAAATCCAAATCAGATTGCTTTTCCACATGCAAGATAGCATCTCCCCATGCAGAAAAGCAATGCCGGCTCCCGAAGAACGCAGGAAGCCAGCCGGACCGTGGGGGCATTGTGGCTCCCCCCACGGTCCCCAACATGTTTTATAAGACCCGGGGGATAGGGTCCCCGGGAATATTAGAAATTACTGATAGGGACTACTTTTTTACGGTAAAATTCAAAGTCGCACACCCACCTCAGTGTGGCCCCCTGGTGTGTACGCGCTGGATGCAAGACTCATAATCTGTAGGGTGCGCGACTCCAGCACCTTTGGTGCACAACTACTACGAGTTTGGGAGCCGGCATTGCTTTTCCACATGGAGACCTACTAACATGCTGCTCGTCATGTGGAAAAGCAATCTCATTTATATTTTGAAAGAGAGAAAATATTTCCTTGCTATGGGAGGGCGGGATAGACACCCCAGGATATTGCAGGAACCGGCCCTCCCACAATACATAAAGCCTGGGCAGTAGTGGTCCCTGGGACTTTCAACACACCCCACAATCATTTTTTTTTTTAGCCCCGGCAGTGCGGCCCCCTGGTGTACTTGTGCTGCATGAACAACTCATAGTCTGTTGTGCAGGACCGGCGCTAGGCATGGGAAGCGTAGCCAGCTGCCCAGGGCATTGCGCTCAGCCCACCAGCATAGGGCCCCAAACCGATCGTGTGCCCTGTTGTTTCCCTGTCACTTGCAATTAGGGTCCAGGGGAAGCCCCCCCCTCCTGGCCCTCTCAGGGATGGTGCCTGGAGGCCTACGGGAGAGAGACGCTTCCCCTAGTCCCAATTTCAAGGAGACCCATTCAGAGATACTCCAGGAGGCCCATTGTACAGGATTTTAGCACCCACACAGTGTTAACTCTCAGCCCACAAGCAATTCTTACACCTATCAGGCTACAGGTGTGAGAATTGCTTGTGGGCTGATAGTTAAAACTATAGGGGCGTTAACATCCTGTACAATGGGCCTCCTGCGGTGTCTCTGAATGCTTTGCAAGGGGTCACTTCAATAAATTAGAGGGGCCTTGCGCATTCCTTTTTGGCCCAGGGCCTCGCAAATCATAATACTGTTCCTCCTGTACGGTGCGCGACTCCAACGCCATTGGTGCATAACTTCTACGCGTTTGGGAGCCGACATTGCTTTTTCACATGGAGACCTACTAACATGCAGCTCGCCATGTGGAAAAGCAATCGCATTTACATTCTGAAAGAGAGAAAATATTTCCTTGCTATGGGAGGGCGGGATAGACACCCCAGGACACTGCAGGAACCGGCCCTCCCACAATACATAAAGCTCGGGCAGTGGTGGTCCCTGGGACTTTCAACAACTTGCAGCCCCCCACAACCATTTTTTTTAGCCCCGGCAGTGTGGCCCCCTGGTGTACACTCGCTGCATGCACAACTCATAATCTGTTGTGCATGACCGGTGCTAGGCATGGGCAGCGTGACCAGCTGCTCAGGGCATGCGCTCAGCCCACCAGCATGGGACCCCGAACCGATTGAGTGCCCTGTTGTTTCCCTGTCTCCTTGCAATTAGGGTCCAGGGGAAGCCCCCCTTCCTGGCCCTCTCAGGTATGGTGTCTGGAGGCCTACGGGAGAGAGACACTTCCCCTAGTCCCAATTGCAAGGAGACCCATTCAGAGATACTGCAGAAGGCCCATTGTACAGGATTTTAGCGCCCACACAGTGTTAACTCTCAGCCCACAAGCAATTCTTACACCTATCAGGCTGGAGGTGTGAGAATTGCTTGTGAGCTGATAGTTTAAACTATAAGGGCGCTAAAATCCTGTACAATGGGCCCTCTGCGGTGTCTCTAAATGCTTTTCAAGGGGTCACTTCAATAAATTAGAGGGGCCTTGTGCATTCCCTTTTGGCCCAGGGCCTCGCAAATTATAGAACCATTCCTCCTGTACGGTGTGCGACTCCAACGCCTTTGGTGCACAACTTCTACACGTTTGGGAGCCGACATTGCTTTTCCATATGGAGACCTACTAACATGTAGCTCGCCATGTGGGAAAGCAATCTTATTTACATTCTGAAAGAGGGAAATATTTCCTTGCTATGGGAGGGCGGGAGAGACACCCCAGGACACTGCAGGAGCAGGCCCTTCCACAGTACATAACGCCCCGGGGAGTGGTGCTCCTCGGGACTTTGAAGACCTTACAGCCCCCCTAACCATTTTTTTTATAGCCCCGGGGGTAACGGGCCCTTGAGTGCTTCAGGAATGGGGCACGCAGTCCCCCTCCCACAATACATAAAGACCCAGGTAGTGGTGGTCCCCGGGGCTTTGGAGACCTTACAGCCCCCCCACCATTTTTTTGTAGCCCCAGGGGTAACAGGGCCCTCGAGTGCTCCAGGAAAGGGGTCACGCAGTCCCCCTCCCACAATACATAAAGCCTTGAGGTGATGGTCCCCGTGGCTTTGGGGACCTTGGACCCCTCCTCCCACCAGTTTTGTCTTTTTTCCCCGGGGAGTGACGATCCCCGGGGCTGGAGAGCCCCTCTGGACCCCCATAAAATGTAATAATTTTTCTTCCGGTATTTGGCCCCCCCGAGGTCTAATTATAAGGGCCACCCATAAAATTTAATAATTTTGCCACTGGTATTTACCCCCCCGAAGACTAATTATAAAAACACTCAGTTTTATTTTATTAATTTTACAGCAGAATCCGCGCAACCTACACGGACATGCCGATTTTTTCTTTTAAAATAATGTGGGCCCTGGGGGTCCTTCTTGGACCCCCTAAGCAGGTCAAGAGGGTAAAATTATTTCTACCCTGCCCCTTTCTCAGTTTTGAACACATATTCCACTGACTTCCTCAGCTTCGCTTCTACCAAGGCACAAAATGGCTGCCAACAGATTCTGTGTTTCGAATGTTTTGTTTACAACAGCTTGACAACCAATTACCATTGAGCACGTGATTGGGACGGTGCACTTATGCTACAATGCCAATCCTCGCAAAATCCGCGGATCCACCGCGCCCATAGATATATATGTACTTTTAAATGTAATTTTCTCAGAAACTACTGAACAGATTTACACCAAATAAGCAAAAAGGCACTAGTCTGAACCAAGGACTACCTCTGTGCCAAATTTGGTGTAATTCCAGTCAGCCGTTCAGGCTGTAGCCGTGGCTAAAGTTCCTATCGGAAATTGCATGGGGAAAATGCATTTTGAGAACCCCTTTTTTCTCAGCCCCCGCTTCACCAATCACCCCCAAACTTTAAGTGAAGGAGCAGAACTGAGCTGGCCAAAGTTTGGAAGCTTTCACACACATTCATCAACCGCCGCCAAAATTATTCCAAGTAGAATGTTGCGGATTTCCTATGGATAATAGGTCCTAACTATAACTACCTACTGGCGACCGCCAGTAGGTTAAATATACTGGCGGTTGCCAGTAGGTAGTTACAGTTAGGACCTATTTTCTATAGGAAATCCGCAACATTCAATTTGGAATAACTTTGGCGCTGGTTGACGAATCTTCGCGAAATTTTCAAAACTGGTGGCCCGCTCCCATCCTGAAAGTCTCAGGGTGATTCGTCAAGCGGGGGCGAGACAAAAGGGGGGTCCCGAAACGTGTTTTCCCCATGCAATTTTCTGTTGGAACCATTAATCACGGCTACAGCCCGAACTGCTGAATGGAATTACACCAAATTTGGCAAAGAGGTTGTCCGTGGTTCAGACTCGTGCCTTTTGGATAAATGGTGTAAATCTGTTCAGTAGTTTTTAAAAAATTAAAGAAAAAAATACATATATATCTGGGCGGAGTCTAATCACACATCTCATCGTGAAATCAAATTGGCTGTCAGCACCTCATCCAAGAAGTGTTGGAAGCCATCTTCGGACCAATATACATGATAGCACCTCATTAAAAAGCATTACAGTTAATAGAAGGTTTTAAGACTTTAGTTACCTTATAAATCATTTGTTGATGCTACCATACTCATTTTAGGAATTGTGGTGTGTTCTAAGGTGATTTTACCATGTGAAAAAGCCTTCTGCTGGGATATCATGAATCATGTTTGAGAGAAAACTATTTTCTCTTGCTTTTCCCACAGAGGTTTGGAAGGTGATCTATAAGCTAAACTGAGAGCATATTTTCTGTAAATTCACATAATCTTTCTCAGTCATGTGAGAATGAAGTCTGACATTCTCAGTTAAACATGTACATCCAACAAGGGCAGAGACTGTCCTTTGTGTTCTACTGCAGTTTCCCAGAGTGTTCTAAAGAACAACTAGAGTGCTAACAGCCTTACTTATGACAAAAGAATGGAACACCTGAAGCCATCTTGATTGGAATAAAGTGGTAACACTTAAACATTTAATTTGCAAAGGAACAAAATGAGAGGCTTCATTTCGCCATAGAAATTATGATTAGTGCTGCAGAAAGAAAAAATAGGGAACATTCTGACTTCTCAAATCCTCTTCTATTTCATAAAGCTTTACTACAGCGATCTAATGAGCAACTAGAGTGCTAACATTTAGAATTTATGGCAAATGTGTGACATGTCTGAATGCCCTCTTGATGGAAACAAGCATTGAAAATCCAATAGGTCTTGCCCTTGTTTAAGGTAAAGCAATTCTATTTCTAATTAGGTGGCTTTTTAGCTTTGCATTTATTAGTGTTTTTCAAACATTCATGTACATAACATGCATATGTATGCATATATGTATATGTATATGTATGCATGCATTTATATTTGTATTTATATAGATATGCAGAATTTATATATGTTTATGTATGTCCATCTCTTTGGGGATTTGTCCATTAATTATTGGGAAAACGCTTACCTGTGACTCGAGTGAGGCTCAATTAATGTACAAATCCCCAAAGAGCTGGATGTTTATATATGTATGTGTATATATATATATATTTTTTTTTTTTTCTCACCAATAGCCCTTGAGCTTTTCAAGGCACACTCAGCAGCATTTCAGCTCTCTGGCTTTCAGTGATTTCACTCTCCGTTGCTCCCGGGTGATGAGCATTTATCTGCTTGATGCTTTTCAGGGCTTTGCGCCCCTTCCTCATAGGCTGCTTTGCATGCGATCGTGATTCGCTCCTTTATTTAATTTATTTGCATGCTTCTCATTGGTTCCCCGCCCGTAGTGGGCTTCACTCAGACCGCGCACAATTTCATTGCATGCTGGGACTTGTATTGTGATTAGAGCCAACAGTCTTTACCTTAGTAGGTTCACTTTCACACGCAACTTTAAAATCAATTGCTCTCGCCTTAGTAGGCTCCAGGAGGTGTTGGAGAGTCTTTTACGTCAGGTTTGCTGCGTTGAACAGGTTCGAATAAGTTTCAATCCCCAGCCTCTACTTTCTTCGCAACCGAAGATGGTGCAGTCCTGACGTGGCGAAGGGCACCACGTTAAACATTTTTTCACCAATATCCCTTGAGCTTTTCAAGACGCACTCAGAAGCATTTCAGCTCTCTGGCTTTCAGTGATTTCACTCTCCGTTGCTCCCAGGTGATGAGCATTTTTCTACCTGATGCATTTCAGGGCTTTGCGCCCCTTCCTTATAGGCTGCTTTGCATGCAATCGGAGAGGGAAATCACTGAAAGCCAGAGAGCTGGAATGCTGCTGAGTGCGTCTTGAAAAGCTCAAGGGCTATTGGTGAAAAAAAAAAAAAATATATATATATATATATATAAACACATACATAAATATGAATGCATATATAGGCATATATATATATGTGCAAATGTGTGCGTGTAGAGAGAGGTAGAGAAGCTAGAGCTGTAGAGGTAGAGGTGTAGAGGTAGAGAGGTAGATGTAGAGAGGTAGAGGTAGAGAGGTAGAGAGGTAGTGAATGAGTAGTAGAGAGTAGTAGAGAGAGTAGCATAGAGTGAGTAGTAGAGGGTAGTAGAGTGAGTAGTAGAGATTGAGCAGTAGGGAGTGAATAGTGGAGAGTCGTAGAGAGTGAGTAGTGGAGAACAGTAGAAAGTGAGTAGTAGAGAGTGAGTAGTAGAGAGCCAGTAGTAGGGAGTAGTAGAGAGTGAGTAGTAGAGTGAGAAGTAGAGAGTGAGTAGAGAGTGAGAAGTAGAGAGTAGTAGAGAGTGAGTAGTAGAGAGTGAGTAGTAGAGAGTAGTAGAGGGTGAGTACTAGAGAGTGAGTAGCCAAGAGAGAGTAGAAGAGAGTAGTAGAGAGTGCGTAGTAGAGTGAGTAGTAGAGAGAAGTAGAGAGAGTAGTAGAGAGTGCGTAGTACAGTGAATAGTAGAGGGAGAGTAGTAGAGAGTAGCAGAGAGCAGTAGAGAGTGAGTAGTAGAGTAGTAGAGAGTGAGTGGTAGAGAGTAGTAGAGAGTAGTAGAGTGAGTGGTGGAGAGTAGTAGAGAATGAGTAGTAGAGAGAGTAGTAGAGAGAAGTAGAGAAGTAGAGAGTGAGTAGTAGAGAGTGAGTAGTAGAGAGAGTAGTAAAGCATAGTAGATTAGTAGAGAGTGAGTAGTAGAGAGCAATAGAGAGTGAGTACTGGAGAGTGAGTAGTAGAGAGTAGTAGAGAGCGAGTAGTAGAGAGTGAGTAGTGGAGAGTGAGTAGTAGAGAGTGAATAGTGGAGAGTGAGTAGTAGAGAGAGTGTAGTAGAGAGTGAGTAGTAGAAGGTAGTAGAGAGTGAGTAGTAGAGTAGTAGAGAGGGAGTGGTAGAGTAGTAGAGAGTGAGTGGTAGAGAGTAGTAGAGAGTAGTAGAGTGAGTAGTAGAGAGTAGTAGTAGAGAGTAGCAGAGAGTAAGTAGTAGAGAGTGAGTAGTAGCGAGTGAGTAGTAAAGAGTGAGTAGTAGAGATAGAGTAGTAGAGAGTGAGTAGTAGAAATTGAATAGTAGAGAGTAGAAGAGAATGAATAGTAGAGAAATAGTAGTAGGGAGTAGTAGTAGAGAGTGAGTAGTAGAAAGAAGTAGAGAAGTAGAGAGTGAGTTGCAGAGAGTGAGATGTAGAGAGTAGTAGAGTAGTAGAGAGTGAGTAGTAGAGAGTGAGTAGTAGAGTAGTAGAGAGTAGTCAGTCAGTGTCAGTCAATGTCAGTTAGTCAGTGTCAGACAGTCAGTGTCAGTCAATCAGTGTCAGTCAGTGTCAGTCAGTCAGTCAATGTCAGTCAATCAGTGTCAGTCAGTGTCAGTCAGTCAGTGTCATTCAGTGTCAATCATTCAATGTCAGTCAATCATTGTGGCATAGTCTGTCAAATTCCTTGAGCTTGTTACGAATGTTCACTTCTGGTGTCACTGGCCTTGCAGTTGCAATTCCCAGACTGTCACCAACTGATATAATTGCCTCTTCAAACATCTTGTTGGCAGCTTCCTCACGCTCCTTGAGCCAGTCTGAAGACATGTTTGCCCAGTCAGCGAATGTTTCTCTCAAATTGCAATACTGTGAGTCACACACAGCTGCCTCTCCCTCTACGAAACCAAATAATGCACTTGGAAAACTGTAAAATGGCTTACCTTCACTCCGGACACCCTCCGGCTCTCCGGTTACAGGCTCCATGAACGGCAATCACCGACGTGCATACATATATATAAATCAAGAGTTTGTCTCTATTATATATATATATATATATATATATATATATTCAATGAAAAAACCATTGGTTATAGAACATATATAGTTAGGAATTTGCATTTACAAAACCTTATTTTACTCGCATAAAACCATTGAAATTCCATATATAGTTAGATGCGCTAACTATATATCGCGCACCCGCAATCCACTGCTGATGATGTCACATATTACATCATTCATGACATGGTCAGTGACATCACTGATGACATCACTGATGACATCTCAAATGACATCACTGATGACAACATCCAGTGACTGTATGTTTCTGTAAAGTTAAAATATGTCTTACATATTGAAGAATGAGTGGATGTATAAGTGTCTGGATGAAGGATTTAGTAGGTGCATGACTGACTGTATGAGTGAATGATTAAATGTGTCTCACTGAGTGCATGGGTTAGTGACTAAACTGTCTTAATTTGTGCATCATTATGTCTGTTGTTCTGTAAACTGTTGCATGTGTTGATAAGTAGCTATATGAGTAACTATATGGGTTATTGATTGGTTGCCCAAGTATTTGTATGGGAGACTGAGTATATGTGTGAGTGGCTGGGAGGTGTGTGACTCTGTGCATAGATGTGTGAGCAGTTGATTCACTAGATGTATGGTTTCAAAAGTGCATGTGGAAACAGCTGTATGGGCGGTTGACTGTGTGCATGAGTGTATTGGTGAGTGAATGGATAACTCAGTGCTACATGTCAAAGTAAGTACATATGTAAAACACAGTACATGTGAGAGTTAACATATATAAATAACTGTGCATTAGAGCCAGTGAATGTGTGAGTGGCTGTATGGATCATTGTGAACTTTTATTAGGGATTATATAAGAGAGTAAATATGTGTTAGAATATGTTTCAATAAGTAAGGTGTGTATAACTGTATAGTTGAGGAATTGGAGGTGTGATTGATTCTTTGCATGACTGTCTAGGTGTATGAGTAACTCCATGGATGAGTGACAATCTGTGAGTGTCTGTTTTCACTGAGTGTATCTAAGGATATATCAGAGTCTGTAGAGGTTCATCGTATTAACACATGAATGATGTCATCTGTGATGTTGTCAGTGATGTCATTTGAGTTGTCATCAGTGATGTCATCAGTGATGTCATTTGAGATGTCATCAGTGATGTCATCAGTGATGTCACTGACCATGTCATGAATGATGTAATATGTGACATCATCAGCAGTGGATTGCGGGTGCGCGATATATAGTTAGCGCATCTAACTATATATGGAATTTCAATGGTTTTATGCAAGTAAAATAAGGTTTTGTAAATGCAAATTCCTAACTATATATGTTCTATAACCAATGGTTTTTTCATTGAATTTTCAAGGTTTTGTAAATGCAAATTCCTAACTATATATGGACTATAACCTATGGTTTTTTCTGTGAATTTCAATGGTTTTTTAATAGCAAATATCAAAAGCTGTCAAATGTCAAGTACGTGATAGGTAAAAACGTTTTCGTGTTTATGCACGCTGATGTGCTTTGAACGCTGCCCCCCCACCCCTCCCTTCTTTTCTCTTAGTAGTACTCTCTCTTTGCAGATAGTGAACGGTAGTTAACGCAGACCTTTACCCCCGTTGTAATCCGTCGTACCTGCTTGTCTCTCCATTTGATTGATTGTTATCCAAGCATTTACTGTTTTAGAATTGGTTCTCTTTGGATCATTCTCTATTTACAAACAAGCACAAAGTCGCAATACTCTGTTTAGTCTTTGCAGATAGTGAAAAATTGTGTAAAAAAATAAAAGTAATCGAGCAAAATCAGTAGACCACTAATTCGATCTCTTTTTGACCTCGGTAAAATACAAACATTAGGAACAACCCTTCATGAGAAATACGAAAATAGTGAAATGAACTGAGCTCCACACCATGAGGGCTGCAAGACAGCTCGACTCCGCCACCCACCCCGCCCAAAATAACGACAAACCCTATGCAAATATTATAAATATAGACAACACACCAGCAAAGAAACAGGGTAAAACATTTTATTAAATAACTATTTTCATAACTATTTTATACTTTTTAATGCCCGATCCGGCTAGCTCAATCGATCGAGCATGAAACTCATGCACTGATAGCAAGCATTGAGAGTTTGTAGAACGATGGCTTCAGATTTTCCACATACGGTGTAGTAGCGCGAACTGGGAGGGGGCGTTTGGATCCTGCCCCTTCCCCAAATAAGATTTTCATACGTGAATGTTCGTTCATGCTTTTTGTCCCTGAGTTGCTTCGATGTCACTGCCTTACACAAATGGCATAAGTCCTGGATGTTGAGTGCCATACTTCAGAGTTCTAAGCAGCGCTTGTAACACTGTTTAAACCTTATTTGCACCTGCTGCAGCTTCACTATTCAAAGTAAGTGGGGTCCGTTTGTGGACCTGACTGCATTGGAAAAAAAAAATGTGATACGGTGTCTCCCTAAACCGCTTGACGGAGGCCCCCGAGGGGCGGTGAGATGGCGCGGACTGAGAGGGGGCGCTTGGCTCCTGCCCCCTCCCCAAGTCGTGTTGCCCTGGTGTGGCCTGAGATCGCCCCCGACATAGGCGGCCGGCTCCCGGGGTCCGGCGGAATTTTTTCCCTTTTGATGACTCTTCCATTCTGGACCTTGTCCCACAATCCGTTTGACCTGAAGACACACTGTAGTGGGGCGCCCCTTTACCGTTTTAGTTGCCATTCCGCCCGCTTTTGGTACTCTGTGCCTCTTCCGCCATTCAGCTGTTTACCGCCCGCTCTTGCGACTACAGCGTCTCGCTCACCATGTAGTTGAGTTGCTCCCGCTCTTAAAATTTTACATCAAGGATGCGTCATATGACGCGCCGCGTTAGCGCACCCGGAAGTGCTCCGGTGCGCAAGGCACAGCTTCCCGGAAACGATCCAGAATGCGCCGCGCAGCGCGTAACGTAAGCATAACAGGTCATGTGACTTGTTAATAAAACTTTTCATTGGTTCATTTTACTTTTGTTTTCCTAATGATGTAAGACTAGGTCATGTGACCTAAAAATAACACTTTTCATTGGATTAAAACATTTTTTTTCCCAAACGATGAAAGCCCCACCTTGTTTCTGGATGTTTCAGACTGAAGCTGGCGTCACCATGAGAGCACCACCATCTCGTAGCTCCGTCGTGGCCATTCCGCAAGCAATCATGGCAGCCGCTCCCCACCGGAAGCCTGCGGGAGTCGAGGGCCCCCAAGACTTTTGTACAATCTTCAAGGCTGAGGGGACGCTTTCGAGAATGGAACCCAAGCCCTGGCAGACAAGCGTCCGAGTTCCAAGGTGTCCCAGGGCCATTTTACTGGACCAGGCCCAAATCCGAAGAGCCGGCCGCCATTTTAAGAGTCCTGTGGCAGCCGCCTATCGCTGCATCGCAAGAGTGGGAGCAACTCAACTACATGGTGAGCGAGACGCTGTAGCCGTAAAAGCGGGCGGTAAACAGCTGAATGGCGGAAAAGGCACAGTGTAGCAAAAGCGGGCGGAATGGCGACTGAAACGATAAAAGCGCGCCCCACTACAGCAGACGAGCCTCCGCCATGTGCTTCAAAACTGCATACGTATCTCGTGATATCAAGGTTGGGCAATCAGTACACAACAAGCAGTTACGAGTCCCATTTACACCGGCGCCATTTTGGGCGCGGCCGGGCAGGTCCAGGATCTAGTCAAACATAACAAATGAGGCTGACGACTCTGAAGCAGTTGACGCACAGCAGGACATAGCAAATAAACATGAAGTCTCTAAAGCTGTTAACTCACTGCAGGACAAAACAAGTGAACCTGAAACCTCTGGAATAATTGTCGCTCAAAAGAACAACACACAAAACTCTATAGAGCCTGAAGAAAGAAAAACAAAAGGGCACTGTAGTTTCAGACACACTTAACACTAATGACTAAACAAAGATATCGTCTGTTTATGAAGCAGTTATCATGTTCACAGAATTGACAAAGAAGTGTGCAGACACCAATGCTATTAAGAAACACAAGGAAATCCCTAACGCATCAGCATTCTCGGAAGAGATTGACACAGATAACATCTTAAGGAACAAACAAAGACAAAATAAGGATGAGGAAGTTATCACTTTAGTTTTTTCATCAGCTAGCGACAGCAAGAAACATATTGTAATGGAGATTAGAGAGGCTACGGATGGATAAATAAATTATCAAAAGAAATAGCGACTCCCCCCTTTAGCAAATTAGCTAAATCTTTGCGTAATTTGGACATTAAAGTTATATTATTGTTGTTGTTGTTGTTATGGTTATAGTTTCCTTTTAAGTATAATTCACCAATAGTTTTGTTTGTAGATGTTTTCCCATTAACAATCCCAGTTCCATCACCCGCCCAGGATATCACCACTGTTCCCCATGTCATAAAACCTTAGGATGTTCAATAACTGAAACAGCTAATATGGCTTTACTTACAGGGGACATCTTTTGTTCTGTTTTGTAAAGTAAAACTATTGTGAACGCAAGTATTATACATAGTAAGTGTTTAATATAGCATTTGTCAGTCATTGGTTAAGCAGCTAGGACCTGTTCACTCTTGACACCCCAGGTGCTGTGTATGTTGCACTATAGTGCTGCATCGGGAATACGGACAACCCTATTGATGTTGATTTTTCATTATTGATTATTGTAAAGAAATGGCGACTCCCCCCTTTAGCAAATTAGCTAAATGTTTGCGTAATTTAGGCATAAAAGTTATATTATTGTTGTTGTTGTTGTTATCGTTATAGTTCTAGTTAATTTCCATTCAGAGTGTCCTACACAGCACCACTCTAGGTAAACACTACTTTATGTAAAACCTGGGACATAGCACTCATTGAAACTATAGTTGGTCACCATGGGGTTTAAAGAAGGGATGGTTCTTCACCTGGGTGCCTTCCACAACTCAGCACGTTGTGCTGCCTTGGGACTATTCGCACAAAAGACAGCTTCTGACCATTGTTGTTTTTTTTAATCAAAAAATGTTTAAATATATTTACAGTTTTTGTTGCGTTCGTTATATTTAAAAGTTAATAAAGTTTTATAATCCAACTGTCTTGGAGTACTATATTTTTTTTTAAAATCGGGTGAATGGGGCCTTGAATCGGGTTATTGTCATGTGTGGGCTTTGCAAGTGTACTGCTACAGGATCGGACATTTCAAACTCAAATGCACGTTCTTTTTCTTACCTTTCCGAAGCATGGAGCGCAATAGCAGGCAGAGAAAGGGTGATGCACGTGTTGAACACTGCCTGGCCTGTCAAGTTGCTGGCAGTGCCCCCCCGCCCGCTCTTGAAAGAGGGCACACACACACCGCCGCCCCAAGTACTTCACAAATCTTTAAAAGACCATGCGCTTGTTCATGAGGCTTAAATGGTTTATCAATAATAAACAAAACAAGAGAGGAGTACCATCAGAAAAAGCTTAGTTAAAGCAGTCTGAATGGAATGAATGAAGTGAAAAAAGAAGAGAGTCCTTCCTTTCTAAGAAACCCCTCACTCACCGACCTGGTCGGTGACATGCTTCATCATCGGGGTCCACCCTGACAGCCGAGTGCCATCAGGGTGTGCTGCGACACCTGGACTACAGTGGAGCGGGTATTTTGTGTGTGAAGTGCAAAAAAATGTTAAAAAATGTCCTGGTATACTTGTATAGAGAATTTTATTAACAAGAACTGGACAATATTAAAATATGTGTGTGGATACGTTAGGTGTTATGACCATATGTATCTGTTATGTGTGCGGTCTACATGTTTCAACCCGTTTGCTGGAAGAGTTCCGGGTTTTCGTCAGGACCAAAAAGGGAAATGGGTGGTCAGGACACACTAACGCCCTGCCGGTCCCTATTTCCCTGTACACAACTGACAATTATGTCAGAGTGAAAAAGCTCGTAAACAACAGTGGATGAGCTGAGATAGCAAAAAAAGACTCCTATTTAGGGTCTTTTTGGCCTCACGGGGTGGAGGGAAGGTAAAACCATGCTGCCATATTAGTTTAGCTGGTTGTTAAGTTCTAAGTACCTACTCGCCTCTCCGTGCCTACGGGGAGGCACGGAGAGGCGAGTAGGTACTTAGAACTTAACAACCAGCTAAACTAATATGGCAGCATGGTTTTACCTTCCCTCCACCCCGTGAGGCCAAAAAGACCCTAAATAGGAGTCTTTTTTTGCTATCTCAGCTCATCCACTGTTGTTTACGAGCTTTTTCACTCTGACATAATTGTCAGTTGTGTACAGGGAAATAGGGACCGGCAGGGCGTTAGTGTGTCCTGACCACCCATTTCCCTTTTTGGTCCTGACGAAAACCCGGAACTCTTCCAGCAAACGGGTTGAAACATGTAGACCGCACACATAACAGATACATATGGTCATAACACCTAACGTATCCACACACATATTTTAATATTGTCCAGTTCTTGTTAATAAAATTCTCTATACAAGTATACCAGGAAATTTTTTAACATTTTTTTGCACTTCACACACAAAATACCCGCTCCACTGTAGTCCAGGTGTCGCAGCACACCCTGATGGCACTCGGCTGTCAGGGTGGACCCCGATGATGAAGCATGTCACCGACCAGGTCGGTGAGTGAGGGGTTTCTTAGAAAGGAAGGACTCTCTTCTTTTTTCACTTCATTCATTCCATTCAGACTGCTTTAACTAAGCTTTTTCTGATGGTACTCCTCTCTTGTTTTGTTTATTATTGATACCTAGGGGATCAGGAGTACTCTCCGTTCACCTTTGTGAACAAAATCCCTTTCTCTCTCTTTTGGTTTATTGTTAAATGGTTTATCACCCCTTCTAGAACCCCTGCATCGACCCTCTGACGTTTCCTGGAAGAATTAGCACGTAACACAATACCAAACCCTGTCAGCTGAAACCCCTGAGGAATCGTGGGGCATATTATCAAGGGGGTTTATTTCCGCGTTTTTGGCTATAAAAGCCAAAAAAAGGAGATAAAATTATCTCCCTATTACCAAGCTGTCGCTAACACCAGTTAGTGACAGCTAAAAGGAGATAGCGACCATCTTGGGCCCCGCTTTGCATGTCAGTGATATTTATCACTAATGACATGCAAAGTGGGCGTGCCAAGATGTTAGCGACTGGAAACAGTCCCTAACCATCGCTATCTCCTATTACCAACTTTTGGAGATATTTGCGCTAAGCACGAATATCTCCAAAAGCTAACACCTGCCCTGAGCAGTTTTTAGCCATGTTATCCAATGGGAGGTGGATAACATGGCTAAGAGCATTTGCTGGATAATGCATGAATATCGCTGACTTTTCAGCGATATTCATGCATTGCGGCCGTTTTTTATCGCATTTGCGATAAACCTTGCTAATAGCAAGGTTTATCTGCGATAAAAATCGCCGATGTGCGGCGATAATTTTTGTCTCTAAACAAGTTAGAGACAAAAATTATCGCTAGTTGTTGGTAATATGCCCCCGGGTTTTTGCTTGCAGGAATCGGGAGGCGGGAGACTAGCACGGAAATCAGTAGTCTCACGCCTGAATCGGGAGGGTTGGCATGTCTGGATTCTCTACAGCTGGGGCCATAAACTACATCCGCAGGGCTAGGTGATAGCCTGGGTCCGGCCTGGACAATCGGACACAGAGGAAGAGGAGTGTCAGAGGGTGCGGTAGTGAATAGGGTGAAAGGGAGGTGTCGGGCGGGCACAGGGTGTGATTCTCAGGGAAGAGCAGCGCAGATGGGGGGAAGTATATGGCCCATGCATGAGAGAGAGAGTGGGGGTGACCAGTGCGTGGGGGAGATGCTTGCGAGGATGGGGAGCCATGCTGAGAATCGACGGCGTGCAGAGAGTGGGTCTGGTCAAGGCATCTAAAATGGCTGCCGTGCACGACAAAATTGTGGCATTGGACAAAAAGGCAAGATGGCGCAGACAATGTTTATCAATAAGGATTCATTTATAACAAAATATTTACTCGCAGTGACAAAATGGTGGTCAACACTTCCTGATTTCCATCGAATCGAACGTTAACAGACGTCACGCAGCAAAAAAAAAAAAAAAAGCTCATGCACAGCCGCTGGAAGACATGTATCAACATATTCAGAAAACATAAGGGGTCAGGATACGTCTCCCGCACCCCCTTATACCTAGTAATTTAATTAAAACGAAACACAAAATGGCGAATTCCCGTTTCGCTACCAGTTTGCGGCCCAGTTCGCGGCTCGGGAAGCGCTTCTACCGTGAAAAATATATATTTTTTTATTTTCCCCACGAGACCCTTTAATAACCCCAACATCATTCCTAGGGGGTCAAGAGAGGTATACCTTGTTCCCTTTCATTAAATTCCCCCTTCGTTTTTCACCTCTTCTTCTCTCTCGATCCTACCGAGAGATAAGATGGCGGCCGCTCCGGACTGTTTAGAATGTTGACAGACACCGAAGGGCTAATCAGCTTCGCATCGCAAAGTTCCGATACGCGAAAAGTTCGCTAACCGGATCGCTGCCCGGAGCGCTGTTACAGATATATATCTTGATTTAAACGTTAATTTCTCAAAATCCACTGAAGCACATATATTGAGACCTAGCAAAGGCACATCGGGCTAACAGTCCCTACAATTTTGCCAAGTTTCGTGGAAATCCATTCAGCCGTTCGAGCTAAAAGTGAGGCCAACCGCCCTATGGAAATTAACATGGGAAAAACGCGTTTTGGGACCCCCCTTTTTTCTCGGCCCCCCCTTGCCGAACCCCCCCCAAATTTTCAAGGGCTGCTCAGAAACAAAATGTGCCATTTTCCTGAAAATTTCAGCCGATTCCGTCCACAAACGCCAAAGTTATTAGACATAGAATTTTCAAAAATCCCATAGAAAAAAAATCCTAACTATATATACCTACTGGCTATCGCCAGTAGGTAATATATATATATATATATATATATATATATATATATATATATATATATATATATATATATATATATATATATATATGGTTAAACTCTACAAAGAAATATTTGAACATGCAAATGAAGAATAAACAAGTAGCAAAATAACACCATAAATCCGCAATAATCACTGCCTACAGCATCACCTAGCCCCAAGAACAAAAAAGCTGAGAAGGGCTACCAAGTCATCTCCTAGCCAGTCTGGCCACTCTGTAGAGTCCTTAAAAATACCTGTACATCTTCAGTTGAGTTAAAGATGTGAAAGTGGCCTTTATGAAGTACTCTCAGCTTAGACTACTGAAACAAAGTAGGCTGGCTCCCAGCTATTTTAAAAGCATCAAATATACTGCAAAAATCTTTTACCCTTCTAGCAGCTATGATGGTCATGTCCAAAAAGACCCTGAAGGAGAATTCCTCTAGAGAGTCAAAAGATTTCTGCTGGATTGCTCTAGTCAAAATGTGTTCCTTTATGTGATAGGCAAAAAATTAACCAATTACAAAAACAATGGAGGAGTTACCCCTCAGAAACAGAGAAAAAAGTTCTCTAGATATGGGCTTAAGTGCTCAATTCAGCACAGTGTGTCCCAACCTGTTAGTGGATAATGCATATCCTTATAGAAGACCCCTCACTCACCAACCTGGTTGGTGACATGCTTCATCATCGGGGTCCCACCCCATAAGCCGAGTGCCTATAGGGTGTGCTGCGACACCTGACTGCAGTGGAGCTGGTTAGTTTTTTTTTTTTTTTTTTTATGTGTTCAAGACGATCAAAAAAGTGAATTTAAAAAGGGCCAAAACTACTCACTACAAGTATTTATTCTTGAGTGCTTGAACCCTAGTTAAAAAACGTGTAACACCTATGCCTAATTAGGTAGACTTTGGTGTTAAGAGTAGTGTTTTTATTAAAAATAGCTAAGTGTGCTATGTGAAGTGTGATAAATGCTATTGATTAAAAAGGTCTACATGTTTCAACCATTGTATATATTCATTGGTTTTCGTCAGGACCGTGGTGTTGAACTGGGTGGTCCGCACACACTAAGGTGCGTCCTGCCCTAGTCTAAGTTGGAGTACACAAATTGTGCACTTGTGTAAAATTAGTGCATTTTCTTTATTCAAAGAAAAACCTGTAAAGAAACAGGAAAACAAAAAACAGGAAGGGGTCACATACCGGGGTTGACAATACACATATACTACATTTAACATATATAGCAAGTCTTTTCCCCATTTGAGTCAGTAGATGGGGTCGTGCCCATGTTTGTAATCAAACAGTAGAGTCCATCTAATGTTCGTCAGTACTTCAGTGCTTTTACCGGACTGTGACTAATGGTTAATGAATCAGTGCCAAAGGAGTGGTGACAATCTGGTTTTGGCATCTGGGAATGACTAGTGAAAATAAGGGCGGCGTACTATGGGCGAGTGATCATACTGGTGTTGCGAAGTGGGCGGCTGCAGAGAATTGTGAGCAGTCGTGACGTCGCTATTGTAAATCGCGACTGATATATGGCTGTTTGCTTACGCTTCCTTGCGGTATTACCGCTTCATGGGCACCAGCACTTCCAAGACGGCAAGAGTCCGTCTCCTGAAAGTTGATAGAGAACAAAACCCTCATGATTCGAAAAATACAGGGCCTTCGTACTCTCCATGGAAACGTAAACAGTCTTTGACTCCGTTTCCTTGTAACAATGACATCACACGAGGGCTCCACCCCCAAAGAGAACCTGATTGGCCCATTACAACCCACGTGATCTCATCACGTGACGAGGCCACGCCCAACCAGGAAATGCTTCGGTTTACTTTACCGGCATTCACGGACAACCCGGTCATTCCTCGGGGCACCTCCAGCCGGAACCAAGTAGGTTTGCCGTCTGATGATCAGAAGCTGCAAGTAAGTAATGTGTGGCCGATCTGAATGAGGAAACGGTTTCTTCACGTTTTTTCCACACGATCCGCTGGCTATACTAAATGCTCAAAAAAGCCGGGGAACTAAAACCGGGCATCTGTTTTGTTCTCTATCAACTTTCAGGAGACGGACTCTTGCCGTCTTGGAAGCGCTGGTGCCCATGAAGCGGTAATACCGCAAGGAAGCGTAAGCAAACAGCCATATATCAGTCGCGATTTACAATAGCGACGTCACGACTGCTCACAATTCTCTGCAGCCGCCCACTTCGCAACACCAGTATGATCACTCGCCCATAGTACGCCGCCCTTATTTTCACTAGTCATTCCCAGATGCCAAAACCAGATCGTCACCACTCCTTTGGCACTGATTCATTAACCATTAGTCACAGTCCGGTAAAAGCACTGAAGTACTGTCGCACAATAGATGGACTCTACTGTTTGATTACAAACATGGGCACGACCCCATCTACTGACTCAAATGGGGAAAAGACTTGCTATATATGTTAAATGTAGTATATGTGTATTGTCAACCCCGGTATGTGACCCCTTCCTGTTTTTTGTTTTCCTGTTTCTTTACAGGTTTTTCTTTGAATAAAGAAAATGCACTAATTTTACACGAGTGCACAATTTGTGTACTCCAACTTGGACTAGGGCAGGACGCACCTTAGCGTGTGCGGACCACCCAGTTCCACACCACGGTCCTGACGAAAACCAATGAATATATACAATGGTTGAAACATGTAGACCTTTTTAATCAATAGCATTTATCACACTTCACATAGCACACTTAGCTATTTTTAATAAAAACACTACTCTTAACACCAAAGTCTACCTAATTAGGCATAGGTGTTACACGTTTTTTAACTAGGGTTCAAGCACTCAAGAATAAATACTTGTAGTGAGTAGTTTTGGCCCTTTTTAAATTCACTTTTTTGATCGTCTTGAACACATAAAAAAAAAAAAAAAAAAACTAACCAGCTCCACTGTAGTCAGGTGTCGCAGCACACCCTATAGGCACTCGGCCTATGGGGTGGGACCCCGATGATGAAGCATGTCACCAACCAGGTTGGTGAGTGAGGGGTCTTCTATAAGGATATGCATTATCCACTAACAGGTTGGGACACACTGTGCTGAATTGAGCACTTAAGCCCATATCTAGAGAACTTTTTTCTCTGTTTCTGAGGGGTAACTCCTCCATTGTTTTTGTAATTAATCCCGGGGACCAGGAGTTCCCAGCTCACATAAATTATTGTAAACTTCCCTCACTCTCTCTTTTGTTATTGAAGAAAAAAAAAAAAAATTAACCAACACTGTCCATGGATGCTTGGCAATAGGATTTCGAATTTGGGCCTGCACTTGATGAGCTCTCATGATAGAAAAAGCCACGGTATGATTGGGCATGATTTACTTTGGATAAGGCTGGCCGTACAAGGAATTATACCACAGTGATTTTCAAAGTTCTCTGGAATCCCTACAAACCTGATGTTTGAGCACCTTGAGTAATTTTCTAGGTCATCTTGCTTATCTTTTAGCACTCTTACTTCTTTAGTCACCACACCTGAGTGTTTCTTAGTAGACCCGCTCTGATCCACCAAATCGGAAACCCTTTTTCCACTTCACCAAGCCTACTAATGATACTGGATAGTTTCTGATCCGTAATGCTCAGCTTACTCTCGCGATGCGGTATAGCCTGGTCTTGAGAAGTTTTAATGTCTTTACCTTCTGACAAAACGGTTCCTAATAATGAATACAATAAAGAATCCAGAGAATGGTTCACTACTATCACTGGCGATGATGCAGATAGTTGGTCACCCGAGACTGCTACAGGAGTCTGTTCCTGGCCCTGGGCCTGGCCTTGGTTATCTGGAATAATGATTAAATCAATAGCCATAGTCAAGTTCTCATTGGACATTGTTGGAGCCAAAGTTAAAGAAGCATGTGCTGGCAGTGGGGATTCCAGACCAGTGCTAACTGTACGACCAATATTAACACTAAAACCCAATTGGTCCATATGCTTGGATTGAGTAAAAATAGGACATTGTCGGTCCTTACCTGCAATCTCCTGAGATGTTAGGAGGGTAAGGTCAGCAACTAGCTTGTGCGTGCTTGCAACTTCCTTCTTTGAGGAAAGCCCATTATTGATAGTTTCTGGGCATGACTGTTGGGAGTCTTTGTGTAGCCCTTTTATGAGATGTCGATGAAATAGATGAAGTTGATTTGACTCGGCCTGAAGTGACAGAGGTGCATTTAGAGATTGATGAGTCTGAAGAAAACTTGCCTTTCCACTGAGATTTCCTTAAGCTGTAGTGCTTCAATTGGACAGTTGCAGCTTACAGAGGAGCATATATCACATTCAGCAAACAGCCACTTAAGCAGCCTATATTCTTCCAGAAAACCTTGGGTGTTTATGTATAACAGTATAACACAGTCTCACCTATTGCTCCACCACTGGAGTACCTAAGTGGCACCCTACTACCCCCTCCCCGGTCCTTGAGAGCAACAATGTGAAACATACCATTTGACTGGCTTTTTTGTAGAAGCTGCAAGACTGTACTGAAGTGGGAAGAAATTTCAAAATCAACCCCCCAAGAAGTGAGTTCCTGCCACTGCTGAATTTGAAACAACACACAATATCTCCCTAAGGCAGCAATGCGACCTGAGATCCTCTCTGATGCTGTCTACTTCATGCTAGCAGTTCCTTTACTATGCTCACTGCTCCAGACAATGGCTGCTGTTGGTCTCTATTGCTTATAGAGGCTTCAAGAAGGAGGGCTTATACAAGGGGCAGGAACTACAGAAAGGAATTGAGCTCAGTCTTGAATATATTATCTGCTAATGCTTCCAAGCGAAATTGCCAATGTGTGGGACTGTTACATGCCCATAAGTGCACTGCACTCTGGCAGGAATGGAGAGTGGAAAGAGAACATGTGAGGCAGACAAGATATGTCAGTAAGCCAGGGGGAGAAACTGCTAGAAAGCAACCAGCAGTCTCTCCTCAAGTGGAAGTTATGCACAGAGGTGTAAAAGGGAAAACAATTGAATAATTCTATCCCCATATCCCTCTGCACACCCACAATGTCACCTCCATCTTTCAGTAGTCAGGCTCTTTGTTACTTCCGGGACATTCCAAACATAAAGGTACATGTCCTACCTTTTACTTTACTTACACAACACACTGCCCAAAGTGCACTAGGACATACCTTAGGGGTAACCAATGTGTAAAAAAGGGGAGTTTAAGGCTTGATAAGTCATTTTAAATGTCAAGTTGAATTGACAGTAAATCACTCACACAGGCCCTGCAGTGGAAGGCCTGAGTCAGGTTTCAAAGGATACTTCCGTGGGTGTCACAATCAGTGCTTCAGGCCCCCAAGTAGCATTGATTTCACAGGCCCTGGATATATGGAATATCACTTTATTAAAAGGGACTTATAAGTAAATAAAATATGCAAAACTGGTGTAATCCAATCATTCCAGGTTTAGAGGAGTGAGCACATGTATTTTAGCACTTATTAGCAGTGGTAAAGTGCCCAGAGTCTTAAGCTAAAAAAAAGGTCTGAAAAAAAGGCGGAGGAAGTCAAACAGTTTCGGGGAGAATCCTGCAGAAAGGGTCAGGTGCAACGGAGTGGTACCTGCTCTCTCTATTAAATAAAGTAACCCCTTTCCTCACAGAAAGCCACTACTGAACTGCTGTTTATGCCCTCATGTTCTAATATATAGCTGGTAACAAAGCAGTGTCCTGTAGCCTCCCAGAGTCCATACTGCCCTGCCCAAATGACATGCTTCATGCTGCAACATGTCTTATTCTGGGCTTGAATAAATGTGATCACATCACCAACATATCTAAGGAACTCCACTAACCTCAGTTGCTGGATCTTGTACCATCTTCAAAACCAACTGCATCACATTCAGAGACAGTACAACCAGCATTCATTTGTATCTGGCTGACTGACGTATCATCTTCAATGGCTCCCAACACAACCAGAATCACAACATCATCAGTCGGGAGATGAAGAATTGCAAAAAAGTAGAAAAAGAAATTCATGAAAGAGCTGTAGGAGCACCTCCTTAAAGAAGCCTGCATAATAATGCTGTAACAGTTCACTTCTGCTCCCAGACTCCAGTCTGTCCCAAAACACGTTTTGATGGTACCATTGCCTTTGACATTGTGCTGCACTCCACAGCTTTCCAGGCTAGGTACTTCTTTAAATACAAACATCATATACATACCTACAAAGCTAGCTATTTGGGGCCCGATTCACAGAATGAACTTAAGACTAAATCCTAAACTTACTACTATTTGGTATTCACAGAATGCACTTACTACTTTCGGGATTCACAAAGTGAACTTACTACTTTCGGGATTCACAGAATGAACGTACTACTTTCGGTATTCACAGAATAGATTTAAGACTACTAACTTTACGTACACACTCGGGCCGGAATTCCGGCCTGGAGGCGGAGCTTCCGGCTTGGGGGTGGAGCGTATGGCCTGGAGGCGGAGCTTCCGGCTTGGAGGTGGAGCTTGCGGCTTGGAGGCGGAGCTTCCGGCTCAGAGGTGGGTATTTAGCCATGGCTGAAATCTCCACCTCTGGGCCATAAACTCTGCCCCCAAGCCAGAAGCTCCGCCTCCGGGACGTAAAGTTAGTAGTCTTAAATCTAATCTGTGAATACCGAAAGTAGTAAGTTCACTCTGTGAATCCCGAAAGTAGTAAGTGCATTCTGTGAACACTAAAATACATGGGGGCTTATTTATGAGAGCGCTGCGTCACTTTTGCACCACGTAAAGTGGTACATTCATGAAGCAGGATCTCAATTTGATTAATGAAGCCAGTCAAAGCCAGTCTACTTGGCTTTGAGTGGCCTCATAAATCGCGAGTAAGGCGACACAGCTCAAATCACCGAGTCACCTTACTCTGTGCCCAGGAGGCGTTCCATGGATGTTGCAGTTGGTTTCCCCACACACCACCCATGAAATTTGACGCTGCTCCAGATTTACAAAGTCATGTAAACCTGGGAAAGCGCCAAATTCATACGCCTCCCGAGGTGCTGCGTAATGAGGAGAAATATGCTTATTTCTCCTTGTTTTTTCGTGTTAGGAAGGTGCCGCTTCCTGTGCAAAAACATTCCTGCATGCAATGGAGGCACACTTGCACCATGGTGCAAGGGTGCCTACATTGGCGTTAGGCTGCCAAAGCGGTGCCAATGTAGGGAGAAAGGACAGGAATGCACCATATTGCTTAAGTATGGTGCATTCCCGCCCTTTCACTTTGGCATAAGGCAGCACAGCAAGGTTCCCTGCTTCGCTATCCTATGCCAAAATCCCACAAAGAAGCCCCAAGATGTCTAAGATAAAAGTGATGGGCACTACTGGGCAAAAGAATGGGTTTTCCATGGTTTCAAACATCTAAACCGAAACTACCCTTGCAGAATATTTACTTATTTTGAAGAATTCAAAAAATTAACTACTAACAAAAGACCATTCCTAATATTAGGCTGAAAATAATGACTCTGATAAACTGTGAGAGCAGATTCAAGATAATCGTGCAACAACGCGACCTGAGTCTGATAAAAATGATACACATTTCCTCATTCACTGAATGAACAAAAGATCTTGATTCTCCTTGAATAGCCAGAGAGGACATACAAGACAATGAAATATCTATTGGTCTCAATATGAGTACCACAGATATAAGTCTATGGAATGCCAGAGGCATGGCAGCCATGATTTTTCCAGTTTCTATGCACCTGAAGCTGGGAATTACTTCTTTCCAAAGGAATCGGGAATAATGTCAGGACCATGGTCACATTTTCTTTGCTTTTATATTTTCCTTTTAAAAAATGCTCCTGAATCTGCACATTTAACACATACTTGGAACAGGTGTAAATGTGAAGAGGGACTTTTCTCTCTGCTGTGGTGCAGGAGTTAAAATGTGTGGAGGGAAGTACTCGTTATAATTCAGCAGAGTTCATTTTTGTCTGCTCCCCCACACTGTGGTATTTGGAGGCTGGTGCCCTCAAGCCCTGCAGCTTCACCTGCAAATCCAGGGCCTGTGTCTCTGAGCCCAGAATTTTTAGTTCAGAGTGTGTGGACCTCATTATTCCAAACATACCTCTAGGATTCTTGTGATGGGGCCCTGTGAGGCAATCAGAAATCAAACTATACATTGATACCTATGAACTTCCAAAGGATTGGCAGGGCAGTAATCCAATTAGGCATGCCACACTATTGAACTTAAATGAATTGAATTGATCACAAGAGGGTATGAGTGAGGGAGAGAAAGACAAAGAGAGCAGAGACATTTTAAGGTATGAGCAAAGTGCGCAATTGCCCAGGGCACTCACCTTCCATGGGTACTGACCATTCTCTCTATTGGATCTCTGTCTGCTCTATCCATTTCACCATTGAAACCTCTTCCTTCTCTCTGTCTGCCACCAAGTCTGACTCTGCTTCTCTCTAGCCAGTGTGATTGGAAGGATTTTTGAGTTTACTGCAAGACAGATTGTGACTATGTTTATGTGATACTCTTTTTGAAAGTTTCATGTTTAATTCAGAATAGTTTGGAATTATATGGGTTTAAATATAGAAGGAAATGAGTATTAAACTTCAAAGTTGTTCCAAACAAGGGACACCAACATATGTTTTGCCTGGGTTTCCCATGAACCTCATGTTGGCAAATGAAGAGAGAGAAAGAATAAGGGAGAGGAACGAGAGAATGAGTGTGGCATAGATAGAGAAAAAGAAAGAGTGGGAGAAATTGAATGAGTGAGTGAAAGAGTGGGAATGGCACATAGGACCTCATTTTGAGTTAGGAGTACTCATTTTGCATCATCACGGGTATGAGTGACATTCTCCATCACCCTGATGGTCTAGCTGCACTGTGAATTTAGAGATGTCTGCCTGCCCAAGCGGATATCACTGATCATTGGCAAGAACCGCCATCACAGTGCTTTATCTCAGTGTATTGAAAGTGGGTCACACAGGTGCGCCAACATAATGGTGCCATTCGGCACACTTTGAATTAGACTTTTGCATGTCCAAAAATAAAACCCCAAAATAGATTTCACTTTTTAAATAAAAATCATACTGACTCCTCACCATGGAAACTACCTCCCATGGTGCTGGTCCATTTAAACTTTGTTGACTTCCACTTACCACCACGT
Source organism: Lissotriton vulgaris (assembly GCF_964263255.1). Classification (NCBI taxonomy): domain Eukaryota; kingdom Metazoa; phylum Chordata; class Amphibia; order Caudata; family Salamandridae; genus Lissotriton; species Lissotriton vulgaris. The sequence continues at coordinate 958,989,304 of NC_141693.1, read as the reverse complement.
TTTTTTGATGTTGGTATGTGAAAGTAAAAACTGTCCATTTGACTGCCCACTCTATATCAGGAGGGGGTGACGTGGCCAAACCTCCGATGGCACATATTCCATCAGACCATCTTAAGAGTTTGTTGCTGTCATGCTGATGGTCCACCCAACCTAAAATGAGGTGGACAGATCTTCAGTTTGGCACCTTTGCAACTGATTACCCTCTCTGCCATTGAAGATGGAGTACCCTCTCCCCAAAGTCTAAATCAGGCATAGAGAGATATGGAGAGCAATAGAGATGGGAGGAGACAGAGGGAGAAAGGAAAGACAGGGATAAAGAGGAGTAAGCACAAGGGAAACACATAGCTAATGATTAGTTGCAATGGGAGAGAGTGGACAGGAAGAGAAGGATATTGTAACTTAAAGAAGTAAGCAACAGGGAAAGAATAAAAGGAACAAATAGACAGAATGAGAAAGAGAATGGAAAGAATTGGCGCGCATGAGTGTGTAAGTGCAGAGGAAGGTGAAGGAGAAAGAGAACAGAAACAGAGACAGAAGAGGTTAAAGAGAGATGTTTCAGGGGACAACATGATCAAGCGAAAGATACATTGTGTGTTTAGGACAGAGAGAAATAGAAAAAGAAATAAGGAGCGAGAGAGAGAGAGAGAATCCAATGTCTGGTGTGCTTTTCTATGTAAACATTATAACAAATGGAATATTGCTCTATTCCCTTGCATTAACGAGTAATCAAAATATATTTTTGTGGTGCTAAAGCCAGTCAATTTATTGAAAAAGAGCAGGCATGATTTATGTGCTCTTCGGAAATGGTTTCCATTCACGAAAGATAACGATGTTTGGAAATATTTGTCTGCAACCCTTACTTTTAATTACATATGATTGTGTAAATTAGCATTTGCATATAGGAGGTTGAACTTCAATTATTTGTGTAGACCTATCCCTTATGAATGCACTTCGAAAATCTAAAATGAATCGTTCGTACCGGAGGCCAGTAATATAGATATTGTTTATACCACTGGGACTCTGTCCTGTCTTTGAAAATGAAAGAGCTGGAAACCAGCTATTAGGTTATGAACAAATTTGTTTTGGTTAAGGATCATTAAGAAACAGTGAACTGGATGTCTCCCCTGGGCTGTCATTAATTGGTGACTAAAACTATCGGACCAATTGGAATTTGTCAACTGCTTGCCTCGTAAGAAAACTGCTTTTTACTGACCCCTGCTAGTGCAGCAGATGTAAAAACAAATGTTTCTTTCGGGATAAAAACAAAACCTGTGCCTTCATAAAAACACAATGCTTAACATGTGTTTGACTCGACACTAAAATGGAAATATTTATGCTTGTTTGTAGAACGTATCACACGCCATGCGTATGCCCTTGTTTTTGCACATTCATATTATACAAAACGTACTAAAGTAAGCTCGTGCACGTGAATTTGCATTTGACACGGTAGATTTCAAAGAGTGCTTGCTCTAGGGAATATGAGAAAGAGTACGGTCAACAAAGATAATCTCTTCAGACTACATCCACCCACTTCACGCCCTAAACAGCTACCTCAGTGCCCTTCAAATTCCCCAGATCCGAAATAATTGCTTCAGAAGAGTTGAGGAGCCTCTACGTTGCTTCCATTGAGAATAAATGTAAAATTATACATATGGTGGACGTTTACATTAATATACAGGTGCATTTATATAGGCATTCACAGCCTACAGTTACTGTTAGATTTTTTGGTTTCCAATTTATTAACTCCTGGTTTTCATAACATTAACATTTTAAAGTCAGCTTGCCATAGCTTGCAGCGTAGAATGAAGTAGTTCAGAGGTGCGAGGCATGCCAGATGATTTTGGAAGTCTACTGAATACATCGACAGCAAATCCATGGGACCAAGGGTGGCATTTGTGCACTACAAAACGTCTGTCTGAGCCCAGAGCTAATCTGTTTCATTTATCCCTAAACAGTGGTGTCCAAACATAAATGTAGTATCCATTGATCACTGACAGAATATTGACAGTCAAAATATCGACTTCCCAAAATATCGAGGTAAAAATATAGAATGGCAAAATATCTACTTCCTATCTACAAACAGGTAAGTACAAAAATATCGACTCCAAAATATCGCTAGGAAAAAATATAGACAGTCAAAATATCGAATTTTTAAATATCTTAAAAGTAATTTAAAAGTAATATAATAATAAATATATTTTATTTAAACATACTTAAAATATGTAAATAAACTTAAAATTAATAAATATTTAATGTAACTTAAAAAAATATATATTTTAAAACATATATATATATATATATATATATATATATATATATACATACATATTATTAGCAAAACATATACAATATTTTTTCTGTAGGATAGCGAGAGGGTTAAATTTACTATTCACACTCCAGAGAGAAAAGCGTGGAATAGCGTAGGGGTAAAAATTACTATTCCCACTCCAGAGAGCGCAACAGTAGGGAAAGTGTTGGATAGCGTAGGGGTAAAAATGACTATTCCCACTCCAGTGAGTGCAGCAGTAGGGAAAGCGTTGGATAGTGTAGGGGTAAAAATTACTATTCCAACTCCAGAGAGTACAACAGTAGGGCAAGCGTTGGATAGTGAGAGGGTAAAAATGTCTATTACTACTCCAGAGAGAGCAACAGTAGGGAAAGCTTTGGATAGGTTAGGGTTAAAAAATACTATTCCCACTCCAGAGAGCACAACAGTAGGGAAAGCATTCGATAGCGTAGGGGTAAAAATAACTATTCCCACTCCAGAGAGTGCAACAGTAGGGAAAGTGTTGGATAGCGTAGGAGTAAAAATTGCTATTCCCACTCCAGTGAGTGCAACAGTAGGGAAAGCGTTGGATAGCGTAGGGATAAAAATTAATATTCCTACTCCAGAGAGTGCATCAGTAGGGAAAGCGTTGAATAGCGTAGGGGTAAAAATTACAATTCCCACTCCAGTGAGTGCAACAGTAGGGAAAGTGTTGGATAGCGTAGGAGTAAAAATTACTATTCCCACACCAGTGAGTGCAACAGTAGGGAAAGCGTTGGATAGCGTAGGGATATAAATAACTATTCCTACTCCAGAGAGTGCAACAGTAGGGAAAGCGTTGAATAGCGCGAGGATAAAAATTACAATTCCCACTCCAGTGAGTGCAACAGTAAGGAAAGCGTTGGATAGCGTAGGGGTAAAAATTACTATTTCAACTCCAGAGAGTGCATCAGTAGGGAAAGCGTTGGATAGCGTAGGGGTAAAAATTACTATTCCCACTCCAGTGGGTGCAACAGTAGGGAAAGTGTTGGATAGCGTAGGAGTTAAAATTACTATTCCCACTCCAGTGAGTGCAACAGTAGGGAAAGCGTTGGATAGCGTAGGGATAAAAATTACTATTCCCACTCCAGTGAGTGCAACAGTAGGGAAAGCGTTGGATAGCGTAGGGGTAAAAAGTACTATTCCAACTCCAGAGAGTGCAACAGTAGGGACAGCGTTGGATAGCATAGGGGTAAAAATTACTATTCCCACTCCAATGAGTGCAACAGTAGGAAAAGCGTTGGATAGCGTAGGGGTAAAAATTACTATTCCCACTCCAGTGAGTGCAATAGTAAGGAAAGTAAATACTTTATATATAAATATAAATAACATAAATATTAATACCAATTACAAAATAATTAAAATATTTTACAATTTTATAAAACATATTAATTAAACAATTAAAATTACAAATAAAAATTAACTAATAGTAAAAATTACCTACTAATACTAATTTTTTACCAATTACCAATGCATTAATTTATAATATATAAATAAATAAAAATTAGACACAAAAAATATTTAAAAAATGTAATTACTTACAATTAAATTACTTCCTAAGCTATTCCCCTATAAACACACAACCTACTACAGAAAATAATGTAATACAATTAACATATTTATCAATTGATTAATTACAATAAATTACAAATTATATTTTAATTAATTAGCAATTAATAATTAATTAAAAAATTATTTTAATAAATACCAATAAATAAATTAACATATTTAATTAATTGTAATTAAATTACTTCCCACCCTATTCCCCTATAAACCCACAACCCACTACAGAAAATAAATTACTAAAATTACCATATTTTTCAATTATTCAATTAAAATTAATTACCAATTATATTTTAATTAATTACCAATTAATAATTAATTAACAATTCATTCTAAATAAATACCAATAAATAAATTAACATATTTAATTAATCATAATTAAATTACTTCCCACCCTATTCCCCTATAAACCCACAACCCGCTACAGAAAATAAATTACTAAAATTACCATATTTATCAATCAATCAACTAAAATTAATTATCGTTTATATTTTAATTAATTACCAATTAATAATTAATTAAAAATTAATTCTAAATAAATAACAATAAACTAAATAACATATTTAATTAATTATAATTAAATTACTTCCCACCCTATTCCCCTATAAACCCACAACCCGCTACAGAATTATATTACACGAAAATTAAAAATTAATATTAACTTACCTTAAATTCGATATTTTTGTTGTCTATATTATGTCTAGTCGATATTATGTCCATTCTATATTTTTGATTCGATATTATGTCCATTCTATTCGATATTAAAATTTTATAGTTGATATTTTGGTTGTCTATATTATGTCTAGTCGATATTTTGTCTATTCTATATTTTTTACTCGATAGTATGTCTAGTCGATAATAAAAACTCGATATTTTGACTCTATACCAGTATCCATGCCACAGTTTCTGAATGTCAACAGATAAGAATGTCCATGCACGGAATCTAAATGGGAATATTTAACTCTCTCATATGATATTCTGAAAATCTTGAATTGATTCTGACATTTTACCTCCAATAGACTGTTATTCAGTTTTTACATCAGCATACCAACATTGATGCCTTCATCAATGAATTGGAAAACACAATCAATAACCCCCGACCTACTAAGCCATCCTTGTGCCTTCTCATTGGCAGGCTAATAACATTGCCTCTTGTCGATCTGTATTGAGAAAGTTCGTCAGTAGCAGGAAATGATATATAGTACCTCCCTTTGCTCCACTACTAGCGCACTTTGGACATAATTCCTATTCAGAGTTCGGTATGATGGTTAGCATCCACAAGTTCTTGGACAATGTACTTCCCTAAATTCTCTATGCAGTTAAGGAATTAGTATGCACCACTGTTTTCAAAAATCGCACTCCTGCTCCCAATTTTTATAAGGTTTGTATCCCAAAAAGCCACCTTAATGTCTGCCGCTAGGCTTCCACTGAGCCTGGGAACACCAACAATTATTTTTCCAAAACCACCTGTTTCACTGCTATCAACATGTGGGATATCATCTTTTCTTTTTTGGGAGAATAGACAATATCTTGCCTCAGGACACACCCTAGTAAGATTACCTCAGGACACCTGGACAAGTGTGAGCCAGTGGTTTCCTTTACTGTGCTGGAGGACCAGAGAATGTGAGTAAAGGTACCCTCCAACTTGCCTTGAGAAAGTTGTTTGTAGTAGTGTAGATGCATCCCTTTGAAGCAAAGAGCAAATTGAAGCAATGTTATTGGCCTTTTCCATCATTTGCTGACCCTAGTCCCGGTTCTATATACCCACCTTTCTCCCCCATTCATTTTGAAGTTAAAGAATTTCGACCTATTCCCCATATATTGAGAATACCATGGATCCGAGACAGTGTGTATCCCCAACAGCGAGGCTTACCCATGACTTCTCAAGATGCACAGATCCTCTTGGCGTCCATCATACCTAATAGGTTCTGTACTGAATGTTGCAGTTGTGGGTATCTCTGAAGGATTGTATGACAGAATATAGGGAACAACAATATTGAAATACCAAAATATTGTGTCAAAAATATAATCTACCCAAAAACATCGACTTTACAAACTATGGGGCTCATTATGATGTCAGGTGGAATTACTTCCGCCCAACACAGAATCGGTCCTTGGACCAAACGACACCCGGTCGGTGGTCCCAACCGATGGATTTCAATGCGACCGAACACAGTTGGGTCGCATGGTCCCTTTCCTCAATGGGAGCTTGTGTTATGGCCGTAAACCGGCTGTAACACAAGCTCCCATTGACGAAAAGGAGGTGGAGTTCATCATTGCACCCTGTGGAGGTGCCTGCACTAAGGTGCAGGGATCAACAGGGGGGTGCCTACAACCAGAGGCCGTGCACCAAAGGAGGCCCTGCTCGGGCTCCCAAACATGCTTTCCAACATGATTTCATGTCAGACAGACCGGCATGGAAACCTTGTCGTAAACCGTTATGGTAATCTCAATGGCGGAAAGACAGATTACTTGCCGGCTTCCGAATGGTGGACAGGCTTGGAATGACAGACAGGTTTACTTTCCAATTGACTCCAACATAATGAGGCGGTCCTAAAGTAAACCAACTGGCTCATTACGATGTGGTCCTATAGACTCTGACCACAGGCCCCTAAGTATGTGAACTAATAAAATCAGTAAAAAATATTGTTGAACAGAATATTGACAAAAATAAGGTCAGGTACGCCTAGAAATTAATATTTTTGTGAACATATATATAATTTATTTAAAATATTTAAATTCTAAATGATATTATAAATTATAATAGTTTTTTAAGTAATAAAATTAATTAAATAAATACATTATATATTTTAAATAATATAAGAACAACAGCCAAAAACTAACATATACATGTATTACCTACTGGCGGTCGCCAGTAGGTAGTTATAGTTAGGACGTGTAATCCATAGAAAATCCGCAACAATCTATTCCCAATAACTTTAGCACCAATTGATGAATCTTTGTGAAATTTTCCAAACTTTTGGTCAGCTCTGGTATGCTCCTATCCTGAAAGCGGGGGTCCCAAAACGTGTTTTCCCCATGCAATTTCCCATAGGACCTTTAGCCACAGCTACAACCCGAACGGCTGAATGGAAATATGCCAAATTTGGCAAAGAGGTAGTCCTCATTTTCAACTTGTGTCTTTTGCTTCTTTGGTGTCAATCTGTTCAGTAGTTCCTGAGAAAACTTCAGTTAAAGTCATTTATATATCTATGGGCGCAGTGGATCCGCAATGGATCCACAGAGGATGCGAGGATTGTCATTGTACCATAAGCGCACCGTCCCGATCACACTCTGAATGCTTATTGGCTGTCAAGTCGTTGTAAACATTCAAAACTAGGATCTGTTGGCAGCCAATTTGTGCGTCCGTAGAAGCAAGGCTGAGGAAGTCAGTGGAATATGTGTGCAAAATGGAGAAAGGGGGCAGGGTAGAATTAATTTTACCTTCTAGACCTGCTTATGGGGGGACCCCAGCCTCGGGGATCTTCACCCCCCAGGGCTAATAAGAAAAAAATGGTGGGGGGTGGGGTCAAAGGTCGTTAAAGCCGCGGGGACCATCACCCCTCGTGGCTTTATGTATTGTAGGAGGGGGACTACGTGCCCCACCTCCTGGAGCACTTGAGGGCCCTGTTACCCCCCGGGGCTACAAAAAAAATCATGGCTGGGGAGGGGGGCTGTAAGGTCTCCAAAGCCCTGGGGACCACCACTCCCCAGGGCTTTATGTATTGTGGGGGTGCCAGCTTTTGCACTGTCCCGGATGCCCACCCCGTCCTCCCATAGGAAGGAAATCTGTTCTCTCTTTCAAATTGTGAATGTTTTTCCACATGGGGAGCTGCATGTTAGTAGCTCCTGATGTGGAAAAGTAATGCCGGCTAGCAAACATTGTGCAGCAAAGGCGCTGGAGTCACGCAGCCTACAGATTATGAGTCGTGCATCCAGCGCCTGCACACTAGGGGGCTGCACTGAGCGCTGCGCTGGGTGCTCAACTTTTACTTTTTCTGTTAAAAAAATAGCCCCTATCAGTACTTTCTAATATTCCCGGGGAATGTATCGCCTGTGTCTTATAAAAAATGTTGGGGATCGTGGTGGGAGCCACAATGACTCCACGGTCTCGCCGGCTCCCCGCATTATTTTTAAGAGGGGAAAAGTGACACAAAAGTGGTGCTAGGGTGTTGTAAAGCTGGTTTGGATTTTGAAAGAGAAAGCAGGATGCATCTGTAGGGTAAGTACAGGTTAGTGTAGGGGTAACAATTACTATTCTAATTCCAGGTGGTGCATCTGTAGGTTAAGTGCATGTTAGTATAGGGGTAACAGTTGCCTCTCACTGCGTGTGCTTACAAGGTCATCTGATTTGCTCGTATGTTAAAAACAGAAACGTTCTACACCTCTTTTTCATTGGTTGTGAGGAAGACATATTACCGACCAATCCGTGTCCTTGCGCAGATTTTGAAAAACGTTTATTGACTGTTGTGTGGTTAACTCTGCCTTCCTGATCTTAATGTTGATTGGCTTGTTTTTCTATGTGACATTCCGATACCCTCAGCATGTATGTAGTCCATTTTGTGACACACTTTATTTTGCTATGCATTTAAAACCCTCCTTGATAATATGCCCCCAGTTGTGGTAGGGTGTTTTTAATTTAAACTGTCTACTGTGAGTACGAGTTTGTTGACTGTGAAGGTACTTAAAAATATTATTCTATTTTCTATTCTATCATAATTGTGCTGACTTTTCACCTTTAGCGTGGAGTACTTTGTCCTTTCATTAAATGTATAATTCTTCAAACCATCCTTGAAAGAAAAATGCACAAGTTTTAAAAATATTTGTATTGAGTCTTTTATATTCATCACATGGGTGAAATGATAAATCTTTTTTTCAATTATTGGTATCACGTGTTGGACCACATATATTTTATTTTAACATAAGCACTCATTCCTTATGTTTACATTATATAAGTGTTGCCCCATCATTTTTATTAAAATATTTAGGCTTTTTTTTTAAACTCGTAAACTTGGTATTATATTACATTTAATCTTAATCATTCCACATTCTATAATCATTAAAGGACATATTTACATGTTCTGGCGCATCTCTGCAAATCAGCAGGGATGCGCCAGAACAGATGCGTCATGCGATCCCCTCCTTCCACCACCACAGATGCATCGCATTTACAATGCGGCGCACCATGGTGCAAGAAAGGGAAGATGCGTGACGCATCTTGTGGTGTATGGGCGGCGCATTGCTGGAGTCGAGACGCAAGCGTGACACAACTCCTGCAATGCACAGGGGCCACCAATACTCAACCTGGTGCATCACTCCTTACGCCTGCTTCAAGCAGGCGTTAGGATTTGATGCAGCAACGTCGTACAACTGACTCAGTGAAATCTTGTAGATTTCACTGCGTCAGTTTTACGGGGCTTTCCTGCGAGGGAATGCCCACCCTGCGACAGAATGCCCACATGAAGCCTGACGCAGGTTTCATGTGGCGCAGGGCTTTACAACGTGACGCATCTGCCTAGATGCGTCACGTTGTAAATAAGTCGCAACGTGGCGCATTGTTTACGCCGCCGCTGCATCACAAAAGCGACGCAACAGCGGTGTAAAAGTGTCGCAAGGGGCTTGTAAATCTGCCTCTTAATTTGTTTTGCTTTCTTTTTAAAAAATATCAAACATATACCCATTCAGAAAATTTACCTCTCTTCGATGTTCTTTCCTTCCTCCGTCGAAATTTATCCAACTCCTCTGGAGGGGACATAATGTTTTATGTATTTTTAAATATACATTAACAACATGTTCCCTCTGAGGAAATGAAAGATATTCTCAAGATGCTTCCGCAGCTCCAAATCATTACCTTGCTCGTATTTTCTTCGCCCGTATTAATTCTCTAAAAGGAAACTAACTTTCCCACGGGTGTGGTTTATATACTTTTTGGTTACTTAACACTCTATGTGATTAATGTATTGCTCTTCCCACTTTTAAGTTGCGTTTTTCAGGTGACAGGTGTTCTCATTTCCTCTGTTTTCGTGCGTCACATGTTTATGTAAGCCTGCCTCTTTCCATACTTTTTGACTTTCGTATAATTTTTAAAATGCTTTATTTAAATTGTTTTTTCTTATTAAAGCATTTCTATAGGTTACTTTTTTAATACGAGTATTAACATTCATTCCCCCTTTTTTTCAAATTATCTTTTTTTTTTAATTCTCTTTATTGAGTTTTTACAGAGGTAATATTGTCCCACCCTCCCCGCCCCTGAGCGCCCCCCCCCGATACAGGCAACTTTCTACAATTGCAAAAGCAACATTTTAGTATTGTCACAAATAAGATAATATCGAATAAGGCTACACAAAACCGAAGGATAAGAAGAGAGAAAAAAAAAAATGAGAAGAAAAAAAGGAAGATGAAAAAAAAACAGAAAAAAAAAAACCACAGAACAATCAAGAAGATCAAAGGACTTCTCCATTTTAGTAATTACATTCATTACTAATTTGTGGTTTCATTGTTAGTCTGGTCTCCCTGCCCATAGTCGGACCGGCTCCCAGATTTCTAATCCCTTTTTTTGCCTCTTCAAGCCCTTCCGACTATAAATTGCTATTTCGAGGTTGTATGCAGCTAACAAGCGCGTCCGCCATTGTAAAAATGTAGGTGGATATTGATCCAACCAAGCTGATGTCAAACAAATTCTTAGTACAGCCATCGAGATAAATATGAGTCCCTGTATGGCGCTAGGTCTAGTAACCCTGTCCACCCCTATTACTATTTCTGCTGTGGTAGTCTCTATATTAGTCTCTAAAATTCCAGATAGGAAAATAGAGATTTCTCGTTTAATCGTATCTAATGTGTGACATGTGGCCAGCATATGTATCAAATCAGCCTTGGGGATAGCACATCTAGGGCAAAGTGTACCTTTACCCTCGCACCATTTGGATATCTTTTTAGGGGTGTAATAGAGTCGGAAAAAGGTTTTGTAGAATTGGGCTTGTAGCTTAGTGGACATTAATATAAAGCTGGAAAATTCTAATGCTTTACGAGCTAGTTCCTCTGTAATAGCTATTTTGTTTTGCCATTTACATGCATGTTTGTCCACATCATCTGGTAAAGCTGCAGTTAAGTCTTTATAGATATCTCCAATTTTAACCATTTCTGATCTAACCACAGTATCGATTGCTAGAATTTTCTTAAAACCACCGCTGCCACCCCCCTTTTTTAAGATGAAATCCCTGATCTGCAGATATTTGAAAAAGTCATGGGAGTCTAACCCATATTTGGTTTTTAGGGATTCAAAGGAACAAAAACCCATAGAATCATATAACGAGCCGAACTGTGAAATTCCACATCGGATCCATCGCCTCATAACTGAATGCATAAAAATTCCAGGAAGATTAATATTATTCTCTAACGTTGTATAATAGGAAAACCTACCAATCCCCAAAAGTTTTCGAACCTGGTTCCAAACGGTATAAATACCCTTGAGTGTTTTAAAACGCTCTTTTTTGAGATGGCAATCGTATGATAGTTTCCATAAATGGTTATTGGCCTTATTGCCCAGGATAAGTTCCTGTGGAGTTGGTACTGAATAGATGGAATTAGAATCTTGCCTGGGGGTTAGGAGTAGACGACTGTATTTAATAGTTGTAGCCCACCAATACAGTTTGAAGTTAGGCAGGGCTAAACAACCTCTTTCCCTAGAATGTGTAATAAATCTATGGGCTCTTCGTGTTTTCCCGTATCCCCATATAAAGCGAGAGAAAACGTTGTTTATTTCCTTGAAAAGCGAGGAATCAAAATTGAGACAAATTGCACGGAAGAAGTACAAAAATTTGGGGAAGAATACCATTTTAATTAAGTTACACCTTCCAATGATTGTTAAATGTAGATTATGTAACCTAGTTAGATTTTTTTTGTTTGTTTCAATAGTGGGTCCAAATTCAGGGTCACTAAGTTATTTAGGTCGGATGTGATATTTACACCAAGATATGATGCATTGTCCACAACTCTACCATCGGCAAAGTTAATCTTGTTATTGATTACAATCTGGGTTTTTGTTTGGTTTAATTTATACCCAGAGATCTCCCCGAACCTCTTCGCTTCTTCCTCCATTTCCTTGATTCTTATATCGGGATTGGCCGTAACAATTGCAATGTCATCTGCGAAAGCTAGGGTCTTCGTTTCGCCATTGGATGTCTTGATGGGTTGTATTGTTTGGTTCATTTCCAGCTTTGTGATAAATGGGTCGATAAATATGGCGAAGAGTAGGGGAGAGCAGGGGCATCCCTGCCTTGTACCTCTCGTCACTTTAATGGTATCAGAGGTGTCCCCATTTACCATAACCACTGCTTCGGGTGTGACGTACATTTTCCGAACAGCTTGAATGAATTGGTCCCCGATCCCTCTCTTCGACATGGCCGACCATAGATACTGCCAGGAGACCCTATCAAATGCTTTTTCTGCATCCAGCAATATTAGGCCCATAGGGTCTCCTGCTACCTCAGCCATGTCGAAGAGAGTGATCACCCGCTGGACATGGTCCGTGGTTGATCTCCCTGGGACAAACCCATGCTGCCTAACAGAAATAATTTTATGGATTATGGGTGCCAATCTACTTGCTAACAATTTTGAATATATTTTGGAGTCGTTATTAATTAGGGTGATTGGGCGATATGCACCTAATTCGGTTGGATCTTTGTTTGTTTTAGGGAAAACAATGATTTTAGCTCGTGCCCAAGATTATCATTGTAGTAACTTCCCTTTTTTTGTATTTTTTTTTTTATTCTTTATTACCCTAAACCCATATTTTCCTTGTATTCTGTGCCAGAGATACTTTCTATTAAACTTTGCGTATTCTAATTTATATCTGACTATTACTTTTTTAATTCCATTATTACGAGTTTTAATACATTTGTTTATCTAATATTTTGTATCTTTTTTTGCACACTGCAAGGGTTACTGTTATTTGTCTAGAATCACACTATGAATCAGTGTCCATTTGGCAAAATTGAGAGAAAATAATTTAGTTTGTTGATGTGTTTGCAGTTACATAAGTATGTACACTCTTGCAGTAAGCCAGGCTTTAAGGTATGCACTGCTTCAAACTACTATGCATTATGCATGTAGTGGTGTAACCTGCTACACACTTGTGCTTTAGGCCCACAATTCCCCAGTCACTATCTATATAATCCAGCAAACACAGTGTGACTGCTGTTGCAATTTCAAAATGAGTTTTTCAGTACCATGTAGTAATTCATTCACTAAAGTCAAAATCAACCAATTAAAAATTCACCCAGTGTCTTTACTTATTATTAATGTAATCATTCAGTCAGTAAGCATATACTCATGCAGTAAGCCAGGCTTTATGGCATGGAGTGCTTCAAATTGCTATTCACTATGCATGTAGTGGTTTAACCACCTTCACACTTGTACTTCAGGCCTACAATTCCCCACTCACTATCCATACCAGGGGTCTCCAACCAGTAGCTCGGGAGCTACTGGTAGCTCACCAGCACTCTGAAAGTAGCTCTCAGAAGTGAAGCCAAACCAAGACAATCTCAGAGATTCTGTGTTTATTAAAGAAGGTAGCACTGCTCATTTCACTACCCTTAAGAGTTACAGTCAGTCAAACAAATGGCAGGGCCTGTTGATTACACTCAAACACACACTGTGGTGGCGTATCAGTTAATCAATTAGGGATGTATAGAGTGCAGTACTCAACTGTGAGGGTTTACAGGTGCTGGGGGAGTATGTGAGGGGGATTTGTGCAGCTTTGTTGATTCGAAAAGCCAGGTCTTATGGGTCTTCCTGAATGCTTTCAGTGTGGGGGTTCATCTGATGCTGAGGGGGAGTCCATTTCAGGTCTTGGCCTTGATGTAGGAGAAGGGTGTGCATCCTGTCTGGTTCTGTGGATACAGAGAATTTCGGTTTCTTTTGGGAGTGTAGAAAGAAATTGAGGTATTTTAGTCCGGTATTGTGGAGGGCTTTATAGGTGTGTGTGAGCAGTTTGAAGGTCACTCATTTTTCGACAGGGAGCAAGTAGAGTGCTTGTTTATGCTGGGTAATGTGGCCTTGTTGTGGGATGCTGAGGTTGAGTCTGGCTGCGGTGTTCTGGATAGTCTGAAGTTTATGGAGTAGAAAGTTGTTGATTCCGGTATGGAGGGTGTTCCCATAGTCCAGCCTGTTTGTGATGAGTGCTTAGGTGTTGGTCTTCCTTGATTCGGGGGGGTGGATCTATTTGAAGGTCTTGCTGAGTATGTGTGTGGAGGGTGTTGAAGCATGTGGACGCTGCAGCGTTGGCCTATGAGTCTGTCACATGAAACATGTTTATCCACTTTATATGTAAGTTGGGGAGACTTACTGTTGTGGTAATATCATTTGTGGGACACTGCATGTAATGATTTGAAATTTACTTAATTAGAAGCATTTAATATTGATAAACGTTTTCCTAGCATTCTGCTGATAACTTCACCCGGAATTTCTTGGTAGTTAGTAGTGATAATTGTGCTTTAAATGGTCATAGTGTAATGTTATTACATACCCCCAGCACAAACCCTACACTTCACAAACACTACTACACTAACCTAAACCTTACAAAACTATTCCCAGCATGCACCTCTATAGTACATAAACACCACTGCACTTCTTTAAACCCTAAAACACTATCACCTACAGTAGACGAACACCACTGCACTATTCTGAACCTTAAAACATTACCCTCAGCACGACTCCATACACTACACAAACAACAGTGTACTACCCTAAACGCTAAATCTACCACCAATACGACCCTCTACTCTACACAAAGACCAATGCACTACCTTAAACACTAAGGGCCAGATGTAGATGGCCATTTACCGACCAGTAAATGGGTTTTTGGGATGTAGGGGGCCAATTTTACTACAGATTCGGTAACTTCCAGATGTAGGTGGGACTCTTCTGAGTCCCAAAGGCCTTTCAGATTCGGTATTTTACCACCCAATCCAATTGGGTGGTAAAATACCGAATCCAGGTGTGCATGCACATGTGTGCATGCACACCTATGCCATGTGACAGACAGACATGCCCTTATGCCTGTGTTTGGGGTGCTAGAGGGTGTCAAAGTGACACCCCCTGCACCCTTGCTGGAATCGGTATTTACCAAATCAGTAAATACCGATTCGGTAATGCCCATTGATTCCTATGGGCTTCAATGCCCTTAGGAAAAAATGGGCATTACCGATTCTGTAATACCTATATCCCCCCCCTCTATTTTACCACTTCTTAAATACCGAATCAGTAAAATTCGGTATTTAAGAAGTGGTAAAATAAAATTACCTACATCTAGCCCTAAATCTATCCGCAGCACAACCCGTTCAGTACACAAACACCACTGCACTACCCTAAACACTAAAACACTACCCCTAACACTTATACAAACAGCACTTAGATAGTAACTCGTAGTTAGTGTTATAAAATCATTATTACAAGTATACAGTTATCCATACAGTTACTGATGCAATCACTTAGTTATATGTATACTTCTTTATATACAACAAATGTCACACACAGTGGCTTTTATTTTTGTACATTATTGTACATGTAGCATTGAGAGATATATTTGCTCATTACAACACCCATAAAGATAATAAATCTCCCAAACAATTGTTATAACATGTCGCCTTAACGTCATAAAACTACTGAATCAACTATTCACACATCTTTCGGCATCAGACGCCCCCAGCGACCCACGCACACATTCCCTCCCCCATACAAATACTCAGTTAACTAATTTGTAAGTAATATAGATTTTCATGTAGGTAGTAACCAACTGGTGCAGCAGTTTACAGAACAATTGACAAAGTAATACAGATATTCACACAGTTTAGTGGATGTATTCATCGCCACAGGGCCTAAGGATTGAGGTTGTAGGGTGGATTAAGCATAACTTTCGCAATCTGCGGGAGTTAGAAAGGGAAGAGGCTGAATTTAGGAAACCCACAGTGAGATCAATCTATGGTCTGGTAGTCTCCCCCGATATGGAACCGTATTTGACGTATGTGACCTACCATCGCTACCTTCTGGTTAGATTCAGGTTTAACCTCATTCACTTTGCATTGGGCATTTACCCTAAATGGGGGACTCCAGAAGATACTCCACCATGCACATGCAATAGTTTCTCCAAACAGGATACGCTGCACCTAGTAATGTTTTGCAAGCATTACTCGGTGCCCCGTAAAAAATTCTTAAACCCAATCCTGAAAGAACTACATTTTGTACAGGTGAGGCCTGCCCTTCTACACTTACAAATGCTTGATTCTGTCCAGGTCACCTATAGTGTAGCCAGCTTTTTGATAGCGGCAGTGCGCCTAAACTAAATGAGACTCACCTAGCTGAATTTGTTTGTAGGGCTATATTGCCCCATAACCAATCTTATTTATTTAATAATGCACTGTGGATTGTCTAGAATTGGGGTTGGTCTATGGTCTC
Source organism: Lissotriton vulgaris (assembly GCF_964263255.1). Taxonomy (NCBI): domain Eukaryota; kingdom Metazoa; phylum Chordata; class Amphibia; order Caudata; family Salamandridae; genus Lissotriton; species Lissotriton vulgaris. Next base: position 958,972,983 of record NC_141693.1, on the reverse strand, counting down.
ATGACATTCATTTTACCCTGTTCTTGTATCATAGATTTTAATTATTTTTAATTATTTTGTTGTGTAACCATTGAACTGCAATCATGTGTATAATTTTATAATTTTACCATGTTTAACAATGAATTTTGTATTGCTTTTATGGTTTTTATTAACCGAAATAAAGAAACTTGACTGACACACAGTTTAGTCACAATCCAATATATTTAATGAGACACTATAATTTACTCAAATAAACGATCAATCACACTGCTACTAAATCCTTTAGTAGATTTTTTTATATCCACTCATTCTTCAATGCAGATTGCTATATATATAATACATATTTAAATAACAAACCAAACTACATTCCCTGGATGCTGTCATCAGTGATGTCATAAGTGATGTCATATGAGATGTCAACAGTGATGTGATCAGTTATGTCACTAACCATGTCATGAATGATGTAATATATATATACGTAAAGAGCTGCGTATGAAGGGGCCGCATTTAGAAGGTAAGGAAAAGTCACGCAGGGTAACTTTTTCTCTCCTTGTAAATAGGGAGGAGCTACCTGCGCAACCAGTACGTCACAAAATGTGACCTACTGGTGGCGCAGAGAGCTTGTAAATCTGATGGATTTTTTTTCATTTCTCCTCATATTTGTCTTCCAATATACGCTAAAATGCACAGCATACATGGTAGGAGAAAAATGCCTTCACTGATTGTTTTTGTGTAGGAAGGTGTCTTCCTGCACAAAAATAAACTCGACACAACACAGATATTCCTGCACCATGGTGCAAGTGGGCCTGTATCACCACATGCCTGCAGTTTAAGCAGAGGTGCAGAGAGAAGGACAGACTTCCAACATATTTATATATATATATGCTGTAGCTAAAGAGCTTACAGTGTCATAGTACAGCACTACCTTTTAGTTCTGCAGTTATACATTCACCATATATGACAAATGCATTCTTTAGTCAATTATGCAATATGTATACATTTATGTAAACTTTCACACACTAGCATATACATTTAGCTCTTTCTTTAACCAGAGTAGTTAGTTCTGATAATAACTTTTTTTTTAACTTTTATTTTTTTTTGATTTTTAGAACTTTCTTTGTTAAAAAAAAAAAGTCAACAGGACGAACAAAACCATGAACTTTGAGGGAATAAAAATTAAAACTAGCATTAATGGTTATCAATTGCTCTGCAAACTAGGTCTACTGATTGCTTCCCATAAAAAAATAAACGATTCGCTTCACACGGTGCATTCTAACTTTCACAAATTGGGGACGTATGTCTGGTGGTGATGTTGAAGGTGATGATGCAGAGGTACTTGGTATTGCCAGTGGTGGAGGAGCATTTTGGTGCAGCCTTCTACATTCTTCGTGAGCATAGTTCACAGGATGCATGGATTGGAGGTGCTTGCGCATACTAGCAACCACAGGAGTATTTCTTGCTTGGATCTCCTCTGGACAGTACTGCCTGGCAAATCTTGCATGTTACTTTGGTGGCATTACATTTCTTTTGCCCCTCTGGAAAAGAAAAAAATGTCAAAGGATGGATGTGTATCTTTTGGAACGATGAGGTTCTGGTAGAAATTGTTAAGTAACAAAATCATCAGATTCAGATGATTTTGCAGTGGTGTAGCCATTTTTGAATCCAAAAAAGAAGTTCAGGTTTCCAATTAACAAAAAGTGACGTTCTTTTCAGGATAGGTCTTCTCCTAACTAAGGTCTAGGAAGAGTAATTGAAATTGGTGGGGTTCTTCAAAAGTTAGAACAGTAAGGGGCCCATTATGATGTCGGGCGGATTGCCCCCGCCAGGCTGGGGGTAGCCAGCGCCGGCCTGGCGGGGCAATCCGCCCGACATCATCACCAGAATTCCCCCCGCCATATTAGGATGACGGGGGACCGCGGCGGATGGAAAGACGGTCCGCTGCTTTTCCACCCCAGTCGCCTTGCGGCCGGGGCGGAAAAAGAATAATATGGTGGCGGTGTCTAATAGACACCGCCAGACATATTATGATGGGCCAAAGGAGATGCCTTCCGTGGCGGCGATGTCGCCACGGAAAGGCATGCGGTCTTACTCTGGGGGTCCCCTGCGGGCCCCCAGAGTGTAGGTGAGTAGGGGGGTGCACATGGGGGGTACCTGTGGTATACCCAGCATTTCCATACAAGAAGCAGCATGCACCTCGCCACTGTGGCCGGCGCATCCTAATTCCAACCCCCGCCCTTATGGCGGGCGGTCCCTAGTCTGATAGGATGGCGGGCGGACTAAGTCCACTCGGCATCCTAATGACCCCCTAAGTGTTATAAAGCAATGAAATCTCTTTTTTTTGGTCACATGGGATCCGCGTTGGGTGGGTACACGCAGCACAGATCTAGTGTGACTTCTCCAAATTGCATTTAAAAGTATATACGTTTATTAAAACTAAAAGAATATTATTTTTTCCGTTTAATATTTATATTAAATACATATATATATATATATATATATTTGTTTTTATATCGAAATATTTCACGGAAGTCGTGCACCCACCGCGTTGAACACGTAGATGACGTCATGCGGAAACACGCGCGTGTGGTGTGGCATGATACGTATGTGTTGCGTATGCGCTTGAAGTCACGTTCGGGTCGCATAGCAATCAAGCATGAGAATACGCAACCATCGCACACCCTATGCGAATCGTACAGAACAATTGTAAAATGGCGGCTACGTTCTGCGCAGCAATCGAGAGAGGTGCGCTTTGGGTGCGGGACTGCTAAAAAAAATTTGTAAAAAAAAGAAAACAGAAAACATTAAAATATTTAAAAATATATATATTACATTTAAAAAAATATATATATATATATATTAAAAAAATATAATGTAATCTAAAAAATAAGGCATCTAAAAATAAATATATTTAATATACTTTGTAAATCAGTATCAAAGAAATAAATATAACAATCAATAGATTTAAAAATTGTTATTGAATAAATCTTTCAAAATCACTGAAAAAAACCTTGGGTTTCAGGCAGGTTATACTTTGGAATTATCTTTTGAAAAACCTTTGAAATTCACTGAAAAGAACATAGGTTTCAGGCAGGTTATAGTTTGGAATTATCATTTAAAAAACCTTTAAAATTCACTGAAAAAAACATAGGTTTCAAGCAGGTTATAGTTAGGAATTAGCATTTAAAAAATCTTAGAAATTCACTGAAAAAACCATAGGTTTTAGGGGTATTATAGGAAGCTGGACATTTCACTCATACAAAGAAATTGAAAATCCTCCGTTATAGTTAGTTGTACTAACTGTATTTCTCGCGCCCGCAATCCACTAGTGATGATGTCACATATTACATCATTTATGACATGGTCAGTGACATCACTGATGACACCACTGATGACATCTCAGATGACATCACTGATTACATCATCCACGTGACAATCAGATATACCTCATCATTCACTACTATAATCTTTCATCAGTCACTGTAAAAGAAGGAGTACCATATTTGAATCCATTGACACAGCAATACTAGTATCTAAAAATCCAGTCAGTGATTCTTAGTTCTGCACACACATCTTATCAATTACTTATAGATTCACTCATACATGTTGTCAATGATCAATAGAACACAATCAAATATACGTATACACTTATATTGACATTACACATCAGAACACATACTATCCAGTTATGCAGTCATCCTACTCACTTATGCAAACAATGTATCCTATTTACATTTACTCAGCTACACACTTATACAAATAGCACTTCATTTATTCATATAAATATAAACTCATACTTAGTGTGTTATGAAATCACTATTACAATTCTAGAATTATCTATACAGTCACTCACGGAATCAATGAGTTGTATGTACAGTTATTTATATACAACAACTGTCACATACACTGTCTTTTATTTTTTCTACTTTGGTGGACATGTACCATTGAGAAATGTGTTTGCTCATCACCACACCCATAAAGATATTCACTCACACAAACAAGTATTATAATACATAGTTTTAACCTCATATGCATACTTAATTAACTATTCACATATCTTTGGGCAGTCACAGACCCCCCACCGAAGCACACACACACATTCACTTTTCAATGTAAATAATCAGTTAACTAATCAATAACTGATGTACCATTGAGAAATGTATTTGCTCATCACCACACCCATAAAGATATTCACTCACACAAACAAGTATTATAATACATAGTTTTAACCTCATATGCGTACTTAATTAACTATTCACATATCTTTGGGCAGTCACAGACCCCCCACTGAAGCACACACACACATTCACTCTTCAATGTAAATAATCAGTTAACTAATCAATACCTAATATAGAGTTATACGTAGCTAGTAACCAACTGGTGCAGCAGTTTCGCAACAACTGACCAAGTAATGTAGATATTCACACAGTTTAGTCACTATCCAATATATTTAGTGAGACACAATCAATCATCAATCACACTGCTCCTGAATCCACTATCCAGATTTTTATATATCCACTCATTCTTCAGTGCAGATTGCTATATATATATATAATACATATTTAAATATGGAACCAAACCAAATTCACTGGATGATGTCGTCAGTGATGTCATCAGTGATGTCATTTGAGATGTCATCAGTGATGTCATCAGTGATGCCACTGGCCATGTCATGAATGATGTAATATGTGACATCATCACCAGTGGATTGTGGGCGCGAGAGTTACAGTTAGTACAACTAACTATAACGGAGGAATTTCAATGGTTTTACCACTTCCAAACAATCGGGGTAGGAGGAGGACGCCGTGCAGTTCAGCTACCAGCTACATAGTGGACAGCTAATTTCAAAATAAGCTCCAAGAAAGTGACTACTGACTGTATGAAGAAAAGTACAGAGGGATTAAATACAAAGCAATTCCTTTTTATCACAAAGATAAAGTGGTGAATGGAACAGCGCAAGGTAGCTCCCAGAGGCGTCCCCCCAACCATTTAAGACAACAAGAATATAGGACTGGATTGAAGTTGGTCCATTTTCTTCTAACCTGAGTGAAGTTTGGATAAAATCTACACACAAGGATAAAAGAAATATGAGCGGATGTATACGTGCTCAGAGAGACCTGTAAAACAAAACCAGGTAAGAACCAACCTGGATAAAATAAAGCTGTGAACGAGTCCCTGAAGAAGGTGCAAGATAATAAAGAGGCACCGAAACGCCGCGTCGACAATTTCGTTCCTATAGAAATCCTTTGACAAGTAAACTTGATGTTGTAATATCTGTATGAAACATTGCTAGAATAGCAATTTTTAAAGAATATTGTATGTTTTTTTTTTTAAATGTCTGAACCTCACGAAAAACGTTTGTGTATATGATTTTAATTGCATTATTATGTTATGATCAAATTTATTATTTTTTTTAAATAAATGAATGAAAAATGTTTTTATATAAATTGTTTCTGTTTTTTATGGTACCTTTGGGCCCTACAGGCACAAAGTTGTAAATTTGGTAACCGGTGTAACATCTTAATCCCTTCCAGTGATGTATACGTCCCCTCGTGGGATTCTAACACCACCTATGATTCATTGAACTCAGGAGAAGGAAATCTGTTTTTTAAGTCTGTTTTAAGATACAACATTTGTGTTAAATTACACAGACCAAAATTTGATAAAATTTGAATGCCTTGATCTATTGAGTATGTTCTGATTACTTTGATTAATTTACAGAGACAACAGTTTCTTGTCCTATAGCAGTGCTCCACTTAGGCTGTGGTTTCTTCAGCCCTCTACAGATTGTTCAATATAAAGGGGAGATAGTGGGGTAGTATCTCTCTGTCTAGTGGCAGCACGCACACTGGGTTACTAAATTGCTTTCATTTTGAGTTTAGTAATTAGGTAGGATTTACCCTAAGAAAGGTGTGCAGGGATACCTCTTCTTTATATGATTGTTTCTCACTGAGACATGGCTTATCCAGGCATCTGCCCCAGATATTCTAGATGCAATCCTTGATGGTTACGAGATTGTGAGGCATGATTGCTCCTCTCAGAGAGTAGGTGGTATTGCTATTATTTTCAAGCAAACCATAAGCTGCTGATTTATAGAGATACATCTGGTTGACAGTGAGGCAGCCTTTTTTACTCTGATGCTATTGAGAAATTGTGCTCTTACAGGTTTTTTTATTTACCACCCTCCAGGACCACATCAAAATTATCTCGGCTTTAGACGACCTAATTCCCCAGTTAGCATTACGTCACAGTAGATTGATGGTTTTAGGCTATCTGAATTTACATTTTGATGATAGCTAACGTAGCTGGACGTGAATATTAATTTAGGGATCTCAAGACTGCATTTAGTTCATCGAGTGTCTGGGCCCATCCAGGCATTGGGGCAAACTTTAGACCCCATTTTTTCTAACTTCTTTTCCCTGATTGTGGAAGCCCCTCTTGGGATCCCCTGGACTGATCATTATAAAATTCCTTTTCAAGCCCTGATTCCTAATTCTGTTAGTCTAAGCAAAGGAAATGGGACTGCAATAACGGGAAATGGACCAAGATCAACCCTGAGGCCTTCACTAAGGCGTTTACAGTTACCGACCCCATTGTGGGTGAAGACACTGATGTAGTTACAGTCAATCTTGAAAACTGGATTATAGGAGCACTGGATAATATAGCTCCTCTGGTGCCCAGGTGTAAACCGCAGGCCTCCTTCTCTGCGCCTTCGTACAAAGAGACTTTAGCTCCTGTAAAAAGTTGTGTAAGTGTTTGGAGCACCAATGGCAGAAGGACTATAGCACAGACAACATGGTCAGTTATCAAAAGGAACTTAAACAATATAATTAGTTTATGAAAATGCCCCAGAAAAGAGAGTTTTACACTCAGAAGATTGAGTTTTCGACTAAGTTGGCTAAAGAGGTTTTCCATCCTTAACTCCTTGTCTTCCTTGGAGCTCGTCTTTGTTACAGTGACACCATCCAGGGAAAGCTGCAATAAGAATGCTGCTTTCTTCGGCACTAAAGTTGAGAAGATTTATGACTCATTGCTGTTGGAGGCTTGGAACTTCTGCGGATCAGTAACTAGTATGGAGGGTATAGCCTCAGAGAAGGACCTTGTAAACTTTACAGCTCCTGAATTAGAGTAACTAAAAGTTCTATTCACTAAAATTAAATCAGGGTCTCTAATAGATCCAGCTCCACTGAGAATTTTGGTCCAAGGTATGGATTCTATTGTTCCTTATACAGTGTTTCTACAGCTGGGGCTAGTCCTTCAAATCTGGAAGCATGCAATTGTACTCCCTTTCCGGAAGAAACCTGAAGCAGGTTCAATACATTATGAAAATCTAAGACCTATCTCGCTTCTATCTTTGTTTGCCAAAATAACTGAGAAGCATGTGAATATGCAGCTTACCAACCTCATTGAATCTAACAACTTGTTACATCCATCTCAGTCAGGGTTTAGGGTTCATCACTATGGATTCGGCATTACTGCTGGCCATGAAAGCTCTTAGATGCTGTGTGGATGGAGGACAGACTGCTGCTCTGGTACTGTTGGACTTCAGCACAGCTTTCAATACCAGATCCCATGGCCTACTTCTGCAGAGGCTTGAAGATTGTGGAGTCGGTGGTAGTGCACTGTGGTGGCTAATCTCCTTCTTATAATATCACACTTTACAAGTAGCCCAAAGGCCTTTCCTGTCTGATACTTTGCCGATAACACAGGGGCTGCTGCAGGGCTCCATTTTGAGCCCAACTCTGTTTAACTTATACCTGCGCTCCCTGGCTGAGATCATCCAGAACCACAATGTAAAACTTGTGTCATACGCCGATGGTACTAAACTACTTGTGATGCTATCTCAGGAAGGAGATGAGGCCGCGGTGAAGATGAAATCTTGTCTGGTGGAATTGGCTGTGTGGATGTCTGACACCTGCTTGAAACTTAATGCCAAGAAAACTGGGGTCCTTGCTGCTGGTAAATCGCCTTCTATCGAGACCTCCCCTTGGTGGGCAGATGTATTGGGTCAGATTCCTGACTCCAAATCCAAAGTTACAAATCTCGGTGTAAGGTTTGAGCCTAAGCTCTCCTTTGAGAACCAGATAAGCAGTACAGCCGGGAAATGGTTCAGCACACTTAAAGTCCTGCAAAAGATCTTGGACCTGCTCTCTGTGACAGTAAGGAAAGCCATTGTACATGCCCTGGTGACTTCACAGTTAGACTACTTGAAACATCCTTTATCTTGGATTGGCAAAAGGGGACTTGAAAAAACTCCAAAGGATGCAAAATGCTGCAGTACGACTGATATTAAATCTCTCCAGAACGACATCTGCCAGTGCAGCTCTTGCCATACTTCACAGGCACCCACTGGATAAGATTATCACTGTTAAAGCCATGTGCTTCTGTCACAAAAGTCTTAACTGCAGAGGTCCTAAATATCTGTCCTTTTTGGTGCAACCCCATCATCTGCTGTGCATCCTGAGATCCAAGGGTGCTAATTTAGTATCAGTACACATACTTTTAGAGCCTGGCCAGGGGGCCACTCTTTCTGTTATTAAGCAGCTAAGCAATGTGTAGAAATCACTTCAAGGAATCCAAGTGATGAGTGAAGAAGTTTATTCAGAGAGACAGCTTAGACAACCACCTTCAGCATAACACCAGTAAGATCTGATCAGGTAACCACACAGAGAATGTTACAGTGAGAATGTACAATAACAATTCTAACATGGAATGCCATACTAACATGGAATACTACACGCCTTCCCCCCTAAAAAAACAAAAAAAAAATTAAAAAAAGTTAGAAAAGACAAAAATGAAAGCAAAAGGAGGGAAAGGAAGGCCTCAGCATAAGTAATCATGTAACTTCACAGGAATTTGCTTGATGCAAGAACTTTTCCTCTGTATTAGACAAGGAACAACATTTTGTTGGGAAGCAGAACTTTGGGAAACAGGAACAGTTTCTTGAACATTGGAATTATTGACATCACTTTCATTAATAACTGGGGAAGTTTGAGAAGGGGGATTAAATGCAGGAATTGGAACGGTGAGATCTGGGCTCTCCTGCAAAAAGGTGTCAACCATAGCAGAATAAGAAGTACCATCCTCAACAACAGAATTCTTAGGTATGTTGACTAAAGAGGAGTTAGATGGACATGGATTATTATCTTCCAGACACAGATTCTTGCATAAAGACACTCTCCTGAAATTCCATACCTTACCCCCTTCAACACGAACAGCTTTAGAAAAAATTTCGATCACCTTGCAAGGATCTGACCATTTGTTCCACTTGTTCCCAACAGACCTTCCAAACTTGACTCGAACAAAGTCACCAACCTTGATCTTGCTACTCTGGCTATTTAGGGACAAGAAATTGTTTTTCATTTTCTCTTGGTATTTCAAAACTCTATCTTTAACCTCATCACAATTAAAAGAAGATTCAAACGGGAGTTTGGTTTTCAACCACCAATGGAGGAGCTTAGAACCAGGTTTTCTACCCCTAAGCATCTCAAAAGGAGACAGACCTGTGACCGAATTAGGGGACGTTCGATAAGACAATAGCGTAACTCGTAGAGACTTTCTCCAATCAAGGTTACTCTTAATGGCCAGTTGAATGGATTCCTTGATAACCCTATTGAAGCGTTCCGTTTGACCATTGGCCTGAGGATTATAATTGGATACTCTCTTATGCACAATCCCACACCTATCAAGAAAAGATTCAAATTCTCTACTGATAAATTGTGGGCCGTTGTCAGATACAATCTCAGCTGGTATTCCTTCCTTACAAAAGACTTCATCCAGAAATTGAATAACTTGTGTGGAACCAACCTTATCCACGACTTTAAGTTCAGGCCATTTAGAAAAATAGTCGATCAAGACTAAAGCAAATACCTCCTTATTGGGAGACAAAGATAGGGGTCCAACAATATCAATACCAAGTTTTTTCCAAGGACAGGTTGCAAATTCGATAGGAGAGACATTCGTGGATAAAGGCTTGACAGTCTTGTCACTTTTGGCACACGGGGAACACAAACTTACCCATTTATCCACCATTCTATCAATCCCTGGCCACCAGTAAAATTCACGGATACGTCTCTTGGTACTGGACATCCCCATATGGCCTTCATGCGCCATTGAAACAATCCTTTCTCTCAAAGTGAAAGGAGGAATGATCTTGTCACCTCTGATTACGAAACCTTGGTCAAACATAAGTTCATCCTTGATTTTAAAAAATGAGAGAACATCACCAGAAAGATACCTTTCTTGGGGCCAACCATGTTGCAAGTAATCCACCACTCCAGATAAACACGTGTCATTAGTCATTGCTTCTCTCCAAGCAGACTCAGATATGCCATCTGATGAACCAGAGGTGCCACATTCATTAACATCGTCAATGTTAAATACGACATCAGAATCACATTGTCCAGGACAAATAGAGTTAATTAATGGTAACCTGGACATACAATCGGCGTGTACATTCAGACGACCAGGGATGTACTCTACAATACACTGAAACTCTTGTAGTTTAGCTGCAAGACGGGCCAAACGTGCAGTTAGAGTTCTACCACCACCAGCTGCCAACATATTTATCAAGGGCTTATGGTCAGTTCTTAAACGGAACCTAGTTCCCCAAATAAACTGCCTAAAATGCTCACAGGCCCAGGTGCATGCTAAGAGCTCTTTTTCTATAGTGGAATAGTTATATTCAGCACCACGCAGTGTCCTTGAAGCATATGAAACTACACATTCATCCCCTTTGTCATTCTGAATTAAAACAGCACCCAAGCCTACATTGCTTGCGTCCACGCATACTATGCATTCTTTACCCAGGTCGAATGGTTTAAGAAAAGGAGCATTCGCTACTTCTTGCTTCATTAAATCAAAAGCAAGTTGTTGTTCGTTACACCAAACAAACTTTGTATCTTTCTTTAACAGGGATCTTAACGGATGTACTTTAGAAGCATAGCTCTGAACAAATTTGCTATAAAATTCAGTTAAGCCTAGGAACGACACTAGTTGTTCCTTGTTCAACGGTGCTGGTGCCGCCTTTAAAATGCTCTGTATATGATTAAACTTAGGTTTGATACCATCTGAAGATATTTCGTGACCAAGATATTCGACTTTGCTTTGCCTGAATTTGCATTTTGATAACTTTAAAGTTAAACCTTTTTCTTGAACACATTTTAAGACTTTTTCTAAATTGGCATCATGCTCTTCATAACTCTTTCCGTAAATAAGGATATCGTCTTGAAAGGCGATGGCACCCAAACAACCCTCTAAGACAGTCTTCATTAGTCTTTGGAAGACCGAAGCCGCACAGGCTAAGCCGAAAGGCATTCGGCAATACTGAAACATGCCTTCCGGTGTAATGAATGTCGTTAAAAACTTTGACTCTTCATGGAGCAATACTTGATGGTATGCACTAGTTAGATCTAGAGTAGAAAATACTGAGGCACCTGACAGAGTGGAAATGAGTTCATTGATATGGGGCAAAGGATGTCTATCAATCCAAATTTCCTTGTTTAAACTTCGAAGGTCAACACATAGACGGAGTTCGCCATTACTTTTGAGGGACAAAACTACTGGCGAAACCCATGGAGAGGATTCCACCGGCTCTATGATTTTCTTGTCAACTAGATCTGCTAAAATTCCCTTCAATTTTTCACGGTAGGCTAAAGGAACATTTCTTACTCTATGCCGGATGGGAATAGCTGAATCTTTGAGAATGATACGGTGTTTGAAATTTGTGAAGGTTCCCAAATTGTCTGAAAAAATGGATGAAAATTTTTGCTTCAATTGGATAATGAAGTCATTTTCAGGAGGAACAACATAGACAGGAGGTGAAGCGTTTGGATCAAGCTTGATGCCAAGATCATGTTGGTGAGGCCAACATAATAAGGATGCACCCTTAGAAGAAACATAAACTTTCCCCTTAATAGTCCTGTCTTTAAACTTGATGTCTGCCCGCATGTAACCTTCAATATCAATCTTCTTGCCAGTGTACCCACCAGGGTGTACATCAGGTGGTAATAACTTGGTAGAGCGCCAATAACGATCAAAAACGTTTTTGCCAATTAAAGTGTACCAAGCACAAGAATCTATTAACATAGGAATCTCCTTACCATTAATAGTAATAATGTCAGAGGGAAACCCTTGACATTTTGAATCACCTACACATAACAGAGTGTTGATTTCGGAAGGTTGTTCAGCATCCTCACATTCTTCATAAGATAAAAAGTTCACTTTCTGAGAAGACTTACACATTTTGCTAAAATGGCCAGATTTTTTACACTTGACACAGATTTTGTTCCACGCAGGACATCCTCTATAGTTGCCTACATGGTCATTTGCGCCACATCTATAACAAATAATTTGAGACTTTTTGATGGGAAATCTATTTTCTCTCCCAGAAAAATCCTTTTTAAAAGGAATGGGAGTTTTCTTAAAATTATTGAAACTTTTTATCAATGAGACCTCAGGAATAACTACCTTATTTTTGACATCTTGGTTTCTGATTTCATTTACAAACAGTTCAGACTGTTCTATGCCCTTGGCAATGTTTAATACAGCACTGAGAGAGGAATCAGTACCCATCCAGAGGCGTTCTTGAATTTTTTTACTCTTAGTGCGCATCATAATTTGATCTCTAAGGACCTGTTCGAAGTTTATAGTTTCAAAAGCACAGGACCCAGCTAAAGTGCGCAAAGCAGCTACGTAATTTTCTATGGATTCATCATCCTTTTGTATTCTGGAATAAAATTTAAACCTTTCCATTACGACATTGATCTTCCTTCCAAATCTAGTGCTTAGTTGCTTTATAACTATTTCAAAGACATTTAAGTCACCAGAACCAACATTCTCAATGGGAGGTAAACTTTCGAACTCTTTGAGTCCTGCACCACCTAAGCAGTTTTTTAACAAAGCTAACTTTCTTTTAGGAGAACAACCATCCTCTTCAATGACATCCACATAAGCTAAAAATGTGGGGTACCAAAGATCCCATTCAACTTTTGGATCACCAGCAGTAGGTAATAAATGTGCAGGAGAAGTAATATTGTTAGACATTATGAATCAAAAGTACTTTTCTATATCATAAATGACAGAATTAGAAGTAAAAATATACCCAAAATAACAAAAGTAGTCACCGTTGTCAGTAGAGAAGGAGCAGGAAACATCCACAGTCAAGAATTTCAATTTGCTCTTTTCTTTCTTTTAAAAAAAAAATGGTAAACGTTAAATATATGTAGAAAGAGTAGTTAATGTTGAAAACGGAGTACTCTGCAGTGAAAACGGATTGAAATCAGTTAAATGGTTAAAAGTACGATCGTGGCTTCGTTGCTATGGAAACGATGAAATAATAATAACCAAGATGGCCGCTGAAACGCATACGTAGATACGTGATGCGTGGTGACGTTATACTGAAGCGTTGTGCTCCTTCGTTGCAGGTCGGCGTTGGAGAGGCACGGGAAACAGCGCGCAGCGCGCGTTCGGTGAGTTCTCTGTTTGTTTTTCTTTAAACGATGCAGTAATGGTGCAACAACGGCAGCGCGCGTTCAGCAAACTGCAGGATTGAATAATGCAATGTCACAGCAAGGCAGCGCAAAACGGCAAAAATGTCCAGATAGTATTGGCAGGGAAAATGCGCCACACGAGCAGTGCTCGATAGTTCAAGGGCGGTTAGAAATGGTTTTCTAAACAAAGAGAGCCCCCCCCAAAAAAACGGTAAAATAGAATAAATAGGATATAACTCCCGCTGGTGCAATCAAAGCACTTGATACTGTAAACAGCCGCTGGTGCAATCTTTATACACAATAAAAAGTTGTAAATACCTGGTTAAATTTGAGCGCTGTAAAGGCGAACGCTGTCAGTGTTTCAAAACTTCTTCCAAGAAAATCTTTAGAAACACAAGGTTCTTCTCTGGACCACTGGGTCATAAATCCCGATCGTCGCCAAATTCATGTAGAAATCACTTCAATGAATCCAAGTGATGAGTGAAGAAGTTTATTCAGAGAGACAGCTTAGACAACCACCTTCAGCATAACACCAGTAAGATCTGATCAGGTAACCACACAGAGAATGTTACAGTGAGAATGTACAATAACAATTCTAACATGGAATGCCATACTAACATGGAATACTACACAATGGAATTTCCTACCGGTCCATCTGAGGATGGATCATCTGAGACAGCTTTCCCGACCTGCTCTAAACATGTCTGTTTAGGTTACCTTAGGGTAGGCTCTCGGTGAGCCCTTGTTCCTTTTAGTATACTGCTCCTGCCTGGGATGGTCTGCTCCAAGCATGGAGACACACTGGACGGTGTAACCATAGCGCTTTAGAAGACGTATTATTATTCAAAGAAGTTTCAGGTCCAGTTCCACACTGCCCTGGACTTCAATGGAATGGTCCTGAAGCTGGGCGTGCAGGATGCTGAGGATGCAGAAAGATGCTCTGAGTGCTGTGTGGTCAACACAGTCTTCCTGGGGTTATTCCTTGGTCCATGGGTAAGGTGGGGCAACTTAGGCCACAGGAGTCGGCATTCCTTGAAGTCCTCTTTCAAACAGTTCAAGCACAGCTGTGGCTGAGCTATCAATCTCCGGACAGACCGGGTCGAGCAATATCCTTTGTTGTGGGCTAGAGTTCATCTTTGGCAACCATTCCAAACTCTGACAACTCACCCAAGTCTGGAAAATACAGGTGCAGTTTTGATACCGGGGTAGAGGACTTCTTGACTGCAGTCAGTGGTCAGTGGTGATTCCTTGCGAGTAGCTACAGACTGGTGGTAACAGGCTACTTCAGCTTTTATGGCCCTGCCACAGGAAGTGGGGGTCAGCAGACTGACCCTTGGAGTCAAGACTTCTGTCCGGGACTCAGGATCCCCTTTTCCTCGAGCTAGGTACCACAGTACTATTCCTCTCTTTGTTAGGCAATCAAGCAGCAAAAGCAGTCCAATGGTATGTGCAGTAAGCATGGGCGCAAAATCAGTTCCCCTAGAGGATTTTGCAGATTTTCAGCAAATTCCCGCGAATTTGCCAAAAATCCGCGAATCCGCGAGCGGAACAGATCCGGGGGGCAAAAGTTCAAGCTTCAAGCTTGTAACTATTTTAGAACGGCACCAGCAAGCTGCCAGCACCATTCTAAAATAGTTACTAAGTTAGCTTCAACAGGAAGTACTAATAGATAAAATGCAGGTGCTCGAGCACCTGCTTTATTTTATCTATTAGTGCTTCCTGATGAAGCTAACTTAGTAGCTATTTTAGAATGGCGCTGGCAGCTTGCAGGCGCCATTCTAAAATAAAACAGGAGTGGGGCAGAGGGCAGAAGGTCACAGAGTGGGGCAGAGGGCAGAGGGGCACAGCAACGAGTGGGGCAGAGGGCAGAAGGACACAACAACGAGTGGGGCAGAGGGCAGAAGGGCACAACAACGAGTGGGGCAGGGGGCAGAATGGCACAAAAATGAGTGGGGCAGAGGGCAGAAGGGCACAAAAAACGAGAGGGTGGCAGTGATGAACCAGAGGGCGCATCGCGGTCTCGCACAAAAAAAACCCTGCGAACACGCAAAGCGCCCCGCGAACACGCCAAGCGCCCCGCGAACACGCAAATATAAAAAATCCACAAATTCACACAAGTTCGGATCGCGAATTCGCAAAATTCACCCATGCTTAATGTGCAGCCTCTCCTGTCAGGATCAGGAGTCAGCAGGGTAATCCTTCTTTGGTCCTTTCTCCAGTCTAGATGTAATCAGAGGCTCAGGGTACCAGGGGTGCCATATTTATGTCGAGAAGGTGTCCTGGGGAGGGTGATGCATTCGCTAGCCAATGGGATACCAGGATCCTTCCCACTGTATGATGACTTCCAGATATGTGTGGTATCTAGCAATCCCAGGGTGCACTGTTCTGACTACTGCTAAGATTTCTGAACCCTTCATTGGATGTTAGGGGCTTGGTAACCCATCCTGGAGATGTGGATACCTGGGGACTACACATCTACCATAAAACTGGCTTGGCAACTGGTTTCCCCTCTTTGTTCCCACTGCTAGCCTATCTACCTGAACAAATGGGTAGTCCCACATCATTGTAATCGCCATATGCCCACCAAAGTGGGCTTCCCCATTGAAGCTTACCTTATGGGTCAACATACTGTTTGCATTCCTGTAAGGGGGAGGTAAACCTTTCCTCTGTGGCAGGACACTATTGTTTACGAGCCTGGGAGTCGTTCACACATCTCCCCAGTGGGGCAGAAGGCTGTCTACTGGACAAAAATTGGTCTAGTAATGTTTCCACAGCAAAAATGCCAATTTGGAGGTTTTGCTGTTAGGACATATTAAAGTATAATTTTCTGTTAGGGCATATTAAAGCTGTGTATTACTTAATATTATACAGCTCCATGCCTAAGGGCTTGATATGCCTTACTAAGGAGAGACACATAAATTGTTAAGAGAACTGGGGACTTTGCCATTGTTTTAAATGACGGAAAAGGTGAACTAGCAGTTTTAAAACAGCTCTTCCGGACTGCAGTGCAGGTTGGGTGTCATTTTGTACTTTGTCACACGCAGGGTGGCACAGTCACTGCTGCAGCCCTAGGTGTACACCCTTATCTTTATGCCCTGGGATGGGTACTCTTCGGACCATATATTAGGGACCTATAAGTAGGTCAGCCTATTCCAATTGGGGTTAGCCAATTCAACATACATTTTGTAATGGATTAGAACACTGGCACACAGGTCTGGTTAGCAGGCCTCATTGCACTCTCGAAGTCGCAAAAACCAGCAGTATCAGCCAAAATCTTTGGGTGTCATCCTACAAAAAGAGGCATTTCCTTACAATTACAAACACAGCATAACTGTGGTCTATCTGATTAACCACTCTGCTACAAGGAAGCTCTATCGAATTCAGCAAGCAGGAACTGGAGCATAGTGTGGGTCAAGTTTGCGCTATATAAAACTCTCTAAAATAAAAAATATATATATTAAAAGTATTGACATAATACCTGACACTCTTTATAAATGAAGGGTTACTTCAAACTGTTCTTTTGCTGGTGTATGTGATACTCAGGGTTGACTCCAGTGGCATGGAGAGCACGGGACTCACGTCTGAGCATACCCGTCCCACTCGGAGTGAATGTGATGGCATCACTTATCTTTGTCACACAGAATGTTAGAAGTCTGGGGTGCTATAGGAGATATTTTCTATTTACTTTCTTATGGATTTATTCTGCAACTAGGATGTGGTCTACCTTTCCAAAGGTCAGATGGGTATTGTATACAGCAGGAGATACCAATAAACCTAAAGAAGACCTGGGTAACAATTGTAACAAAAAACATTGTCTTAAAGGTAACATTTAAACAAACATTAATTCATTAAATATTTTATTTGAGGAAAATATATTACATAATAAAACAACTGAAGAAAAAGAGTTAGACTAAGATTTGTCAGAACATTTTATTTAAATATTTAATGGTTTTTAAAAGATTCAGGCAATATCAAAAAAGTACATAATAAGTGAAAAGTGTCCCAAGTAACATGCTCAGAATTGTGCAGGCAGTGCAAAAAGTTAAACGAGACAAAATGAGGAAATGACAAAAAGAAATAACAATTTCAACAATGTCCATGGAATCACTGATAAATCATAAGGATTACATTGCTTTTAAATTTAGGTAATAGTCCAAATCTTTTTCAGCTGAAATGTCAACTGTGTCAACAAATCATATGTGAGATATTTTACAGGAATTGGCAAGAATAATTTAAAAATCACAACAGAAGCTCAATATAGAAGTACCTGCAAAATTGGTACTCTAGCTGTAAGGAAAAAACCCAAAAGATAACCACTAGTCATATACTACCAACAGAGGAAAAGTTGTGCCACACGTGAAATTGATAGCATGATGTTCTATTTAAAAAAGAAACAGCAGGGCCAAAAGTGGCCAAAAACTGATAAATAAAGACTGACAATAAAGCAAAGAGCTAATATTAGCTCCTTTAAAAATTGATACATGGAAATAACCAAGGAAACAGTGTTGGTCTAACGGAAGCAAAACGTACCTGTAAGGAGTTAATCCAGTGTCGTTGAAAAGAGAGCACATTGAAATAAAAATGGAAAGGGGCATGCATATGATGTAAAGCACTCCGGTGAGAATAGAATGTTCAAAGCCGTGGACCCACCAGGTGTAAGGTTCACAGAGGGGCATGAAAAAACATGCAGTTTGTGAGGGGCACTTAAAAACATTAGAGTGCACAAGGACAAGATGCACACCCAATAACACTGGTGCGCTAACCATCCATCCACAGTTTACATCAATGTGGTAACTGGGCCGAAAAATGCAAAAGTAGTCTAATAGAGCCTATAAAGTGTGACACCAATAGTTCACCCTGTAACTCAAATTGCGGACCACTTATACAAAAATAATTTTTGAACAAAGACTTTTAATTAACCATAAAAGGAGAAGTAACTATGGTAGACAATATACAAAAATGAAAAATATTAAACTCAATGTCTAAGATAAAATAAAAATTAAATCTAGTAGAGTTATTGAATCGAAAGAAAGAAACAAAAAACAGAATACATTCAATTCCTTCAAATATTCTCACGGAATGTTGCATGACAGATTGTCATTAAATCAAAATCAAGTGGTTCTGTTCATCCAAAGAATTTAAACCAGTGTTAGCAGAATCACATCTAGAAATTAAGCGGCACTTACAATGAGTCAGTAGTTTTGATAGATTCCCATCTCATGCAGGGAGGCGTAGTTGCTCAATAATTTTCAACATAAGGTCAGTTTCATGCTCATTTTGTGAAATAAAATGGGAGCTAAGGGCGGACTATCGTTTTTCTAGCAAATACAGCTTTTGGGCTGTATGATTTGCAATTTAATCATTTGGGATGCTTTGTCAACATATAGAAGGCCACCACGGCACAAAATAGTGTATAACACATTGTTGGATCTACCATCAGTGAACTGTTGTTAATGATAGGAAAGAGTGCCATGACTAAATTCCTTTGTGTTGAAGGTATAGACTTACATTGAACAGTTTTGGCATTTGTAATGTCCCATAATCTGCAGTAACCCCCAACTTGAAGTGATAGTGTGATTATTGGGTCTTTCCATGGAAGTCCAAGTCAAGGCATGGACTAAATGATCTCACTGGTTAGCTCCCCTTTTGTAAAACAATTTTAGGGGAATCAGAAAATTGTTGTTAGAAAAAGGAGCATCGTACAGTTTTTTTAATAATCTTACTGATTTTATTACTGAAGGTACCGACAGTCTAAACAAAAGTAATGCGACTGTTGGCCTCTCTCTGCTTGGGGGTTAATTAAACATCTCGTGGGCAATACCAGGTCTTTTTTAAGGACCAAGATATCAGGTACTTGGACTATCCCCTATCAAGTAATTTGTTAGCAAGGACATCTGTTTCTCAAAAATAATGCTTGCACCCGTTGCAATACCTATGGATCTGTATGAAGATTCATAGGAACCTCCCAATAGGGCCAAAATAAAAAACATCTGCAAATTTTGCAGTAATCCTTCTGGACTTCCGCAGGATTGCAGCGAACAAAAGAAAATGTTGACAGCCATTTAAAAAAAAACATGTATGGGAAACGGAGTGGGTAGGTCCCCCTCCCTGAGCTCATGTCAGGCCCTGGAAACCCCATCCCCTAGAGCCAAGTAGATTGTCCGCAAAGACCCCCTTTGTAGGCCCCAGGTACCCCATTACCAGAGACCAAAATCAATAAAAAAATGGATGCGGAGCTGCACTGCCCCATCCCCAAGCCTTAATAAGCCCTGGGATCCCATCCACTGAGGCTGTAAACAACCTTAAAGGTAGTGGGGATGTTCAGCCTCCCTCCCTTAGCCGTTAAAGGCTCTGGGGACCCCATCTCTGTGGCCGGATCAGCTACTCTCTCTGGGGGAGCCTACCCCCAGGACACAGTGGTTTCCTTGCTTTCAAACATATGTTTGCTCTTGCCTGGCATTTTTAATCACCTGCCAGACAGGAGAAAACATGCCTTCACTGCCCTTTATAGTGCAAGCAGGGAAGGCAAGTCTGCTCCCAGCAGGTGGGAGATATTCAAACGTACTCCCGCTGGCTAGGAGAAGACTTCTGTACTGTTTTCCTGACTGCTCTCTTGCAGTCAGGGAAACAGAAGATATATTGCTCCCTCCCAGAGGCTTCTCCCTTCAGGCTGGCCCCAATATGATGGTTGGTGGATGGGGTCTCTAGGGCCAAAATAGACTCAGAGAAGGAAGGCATGCTGCTATTCTCCCCCTCATAATAACATAAAGGCCTTGGAGGATGGGGCCCCAGGAGTCAAATAAGGCTCTTGGAAGGGTATGGTGTGAACCCCTACTCTTTTTTTATTGTATCTGGCCCAGGGGGATGGAGTCCCAGGGGCCTAATAATGCTCAAGGAGGCAGATGCAGACCTCTTCCTTGTGCACACCAATGGTTGTGTGCAAAAGGGAGTGGGCTGCCTACTGGATGCAGTATCAGATTGCAAGTCAGACCTTGCTGCCAACACCATAACCAACCTAAGGCAATGCATGTCATTGGGTGGGGTGGGCTATCTTCAAGCAGCTCCCTGTGGCAAACCCCCTACCACCCACAACAAAAGGTTGTGTGCAGTGTGGGGCTGAATGTCTTCGGGCAGGTTAGCCACAGGGCCTGGCTGCAGGCTGTGCACTCTCCATGTGCAGGATGGGGGTAGCTGTCTGCGGAGATGTAGGCCACAGGACCTTACCACAGAACAGACTCTGCACCCAACCTTACAGCATGAGATTGACTGTCTATCGGGGATTTGAAGAAGGGCCTGGCCTGGGGATTGACTTTATATATGGTATTAAAACATCAATTTATGTGAAAAAATCCCTAGAAATTCACAGTAAAAACAAAGGTTAAAGTAAAGTTATAGTTAGGTGACATGTTGAGTAACATTTTAAACTAAAAAAACTGAGAAATTAACCACTTATAGTTACAGTTCATTTAAAGTAAATATAACTCAAGCCTAATGAAAACTATGACATTCACCTATGAAAAAACCCGCAGTTTCATGGTTCCTGTCTAACAGTTTTTGCCCAAACCAGTTTCATGCAGACCATAAAAAAATAAGACAACATTTGCTAGTGATAGAAAACAAGTAGCCCCGGCTCAGGGAGCGGGCCATGTGGCAGCCCTCGCCTTTAATTTTTAGAAATGTCCATGTGGCCTCCTCCCCTTTAATTAAAAAACAAACAACCCTGGGAGATGGGGTCTCCAGGGCCTTACAAGGATATGTACAGCCCAGGGATATGTGGTCCTCAGGTTCTAAAGAGGCTCAGGGAGGGGGTCAGCAAGATCCCTTTGCCCTTTCACAAAAAAAAGCCCTGGATGATTGGTCCACTGGGCCTAATAAGGCTCATGGAGTTAGGCCATGCGACCTCCCCTTCTCTTTAATCAAAAAGAAAGGACCTGGGGGATAGGATCCCCAGGGTCTACACCGTAACTCCTGAGGCGGAAGCCGGGAGCGCTGACAATTTCTATTGCTGAAAACTGTGATTGTGCTTTTAAAATGATCACTTGTGTGTCACTTTAATCTTGTTGTTTTAACTGAAAGCCTCGCGCGCTGCGGAACATAGCGCAGACACGAGACACTTGATCAGTTACAGCTGACGACATCAGCTGCGGAGGCCACGCCCCCTCGAGGCCACGCCCCCCTCCCACGCTATATAGAGGCGCTGAATTCTAGCGTCCTCCCACACCGTAACTCCTGAGGCGGAAGCCGGGAGCGCTGACAATTTCTATTGCTGAAAACTGTGATTGTGCTTTTAAAATTATCACTTGTGTGTCACTCTAATCTTGTTGTTTTAACTGAAAGCCTTGCGCGCTGCGGAACATAGCGCAGACACGAGACACTTGATCAGTTACAGCTGACGACATCAGCTGCGGAGGCCACGCCCCCTCGAGGCCACGCCCCCCTCCCACGCTATATAGAGGCGCTGAATTCTAGCGTCCTCCCACACCGTAACTCCTGAGGCGGAAGCCGGGAGCGCTGACAATTTCTATTGCTGAAAACTGTGATTGTGCTTTTAAAATTATCACTTGTGTGTCACTTTAATCTTGTTGTTTTAACTGAAAGCCTCGCGCGCTGCGGAACATAGCGCAGACACGAGACACTTGATCAGTTACAGCTGACGACATCAGCTGCGGAGGCCACGCCCCCTCGAGGCCATGCCCCCCTCCCACGCTATATAGAGGCGCTGAATTCTAGCGTCCTCCCACACCGTAACTCCTGAGGCGGAAGCCGGGAGCGCTGACAATTTCTATTGCTGAAAACTGTGATTGTGCTTTTAAAATTATCACTTGTGTGTCACTTTAATCTTGTTGTTTTAACTGAAAGCCTCGCGCGCTGCGGAACATAGCGCAGACACGAGACACTTGATCAGTTACAGCTGACGACATCAGCTGCGGAGGCCACGCCCCCTCGAGGCCACGCACCCCTCGCACCCCCGCCCCTCTACAAAGTATGTGCATTTGGAGGAAGTGCAGCGGACGAGAGCAGCGGGAGCGCCGTTTGCGCGCCGAAGGCGCGCCTAAGGCAAGCCCGTCTGCGCCCGTCATCGCCAGACCATCGCCTCTCGCCAGTCCCCCTGCTCAATTCGTGCAACACAAAATACAGTACGATCGAAAGTCCCTTCTCGCACTCAAGCCGGACTCAAGATGCGATACGCTCGAAGGCTGTCTTGGACAAACAGGTCTGTATTGCAAGCCCTGCAGTTTTCTGACACCCTCACCTGGTCTAGCTAGCCACAATACTACTGCATATAAGCACTTCTCCCTTACCATCCTCCAACTTAATGTCAGATCCCTTGTGAAACACCATGCCGATGTGTTCACCCTCATAACAGATGAACGTCCAGACATTATGTTTATATGCGAAACCTGGCTCCACGATGATCAAACCAGCATCCAAAATCTCTCGTTGCCCGAGGGCTTCTCTATAAAAACCATCAATAGAGACTCCAGGGGCGGGGGGATAGCTGTCATCTACAGATCGTCATACAACTGCACCTTTGAAAAGGAAGCCATCTGGGGGTCCCCAGTTCAACCTATCTGGACTTTATATCTACCGGCCCCCCGGCCCCACCGCCAGGTTCATTGAAGAACTCTTAGATGTCGCCCACACTCTAGTGATATCCTCTCCCAACTTTACCATCTTAGGAGACCTTAACTTACACTTCAACTCCATGACCGATCCAACCATTAAGAACCTACAGGCAGACCTCTCTGCCCTTCAGTTAAACCCACTCATCCAAACCCCCACTCACTCTGCCGGGCATCTATTGGACCCTGTCTTCTCCAACCTCTCAGATGCCACGGCCGACCCCCCTAAACCCATGGGTTGGACTGACCACTCTCTTATTAAGTTCTCCCTGAAGGTCAGAGACTCGATTATGAAAAACTCCTCCAGTTCCCGTTACAAGAGGCCTTGGCATAAACTGACATCTAGTGATCTTACTAACAAACTAGGCAACTTCCACCTCAACCCCACAAACGGAGACATTAATTCAGCCTATGCAGCCTTTCAAGAATGGATCAACTCAGGACTTGATTCCCTAATTCCAGCAAAGTGGACCAAAACTCGTAGTACCCCATCTAACCCATGGTACAATGAGAATCTTCTAACCATGCGGAAAGACTGCAAAAGAGCTGAACGCCAGTGGAGGAAAGAATATAAAGAGACAGATAAAGCCGCTTACCTACTAAAACTGAGGTCGTACCACAAGGCGGTTCGTACCACCCGTGCTTCCTTTTATGCGGAAACAATTAGCTCTAGTACTAACCCTTCAAAAACTATTTTTAAACTTGTACAAAAACTTAAAGATAGTTCTATTCCAGCTCCATGCATTACCTCCTCACAACAATGCGACGAACTTGCCACTTTCTTTACCGAAAAAGTAAAGAAAATCTATACCACCTTTCCTCAGAATCCACTGGAAACCTCCAAACCACGCAAGCCTGTGCCGGACAGTCCCAGTTTGTCACTCATCCCCAGCATAACCTATGACGAGCTTGCCAAGCTATGCACTAAAGTTAAATCTGGTTCTCCTACAGATGCCATGAGACCCGCCAAATTCCTAGAATCCCTTGAGTTCTTCCTTCCTCCTCTGACTACCCTACTCAACCTATCATTTTCCTCGGCGGTGGTTCCCACATGTTGGAAGCAGGCTTGGGTCTCTCCAATCATTAAAAAACCCACCCTAGACCCATCAAAACCAGAAAATTTCAGACCAATTTCGTTGCTTCCATGGGCTTCAAAATTGGCAGAAGCCCATGTGAACAAGGTTCTAGCCAACTACATGACGCAAAATCAAATACTAGACCCCTCACAGAACGGCTTCAGGCCAGGATTCAGTACCGAATCCGCCCTGCTGACCACTATTGAACACCTACGGAACATCCTGGACGCCGGTCAAAGTGCTGTGCTGATCTTACTTGACCTCAGCGCAGCCTTTGATACGGTCTCCCACTCTCTTCTGCTAAAACGCCTCGAAGCCATAGGTATCAGAGACCTTGCCCTTGAGTGGTTCCGGTCGTTCCTGACGGACAGATCCTTCCGGGTCTCAGCCCCCCCATTCATCTCCCAGCCTCACCCCATAGAGCAAGGCGTCCCGCAGGGATCGGCGCTCAGCCCGACCCTATTCAATCTTTATGTCCAGCCTCTCGCTGAAATAGCAAAAGAATGGGACCTTACGCTGGTGTCGTACGCCGACGACACCCAGCTGGTTATCTCCCTGACTGAAGGCCCCTCGATCTCAGCTGCGAAATTCAAGAACGGATTAGAGGCAGTCGCACGCTGGTTGTCACACAACTGCCTCCAGCTGAACGCTGGTAAAACAGAGGTGTTGCTTCTAGGAAAAAATCCTGACTATTGGACTGAGCACTGGTGGCCGTCCGCATTAGGACCCATCCCCCCCCCCCAAAAACGTGGTGAAAAACCTAGGTGTCTGGGTGGACGCCTCTCTTAATTTCCAGACCCACACCAAGAAACTGGCTGCTACCTGTGTGGGCCTGCTGAGGAGCCTTCATCCGATTCTTGGCTTTTTTGACCACTACACGCGCCAACTGATAGTCCAGTCCACCATCCTGGCTCGACTGGACTACGCCAATGTCCTATTCCTAGGCATTAACAAAGCTGAAATGGCGCGGCTACAACGGATACAAAACTCTGCTGCCAGGGCCGTTGTAGGCCTCCCTCGCAGATGCTCTGCAAGAAACACCATCCAGAAACTACACTGACTGCGCATGGAAGCCCGAGTTCAATTCAAGGCTCTCACTACCGTTTTTAAAATTCTTAAGACTGACTGTCCCGGACTCTTACGTCCACTCCTGGAGCCTTACATCCCCCAGCGTGCCCTACGCTCCTCGGGTCAACATCTGGTTGTAACCCCCCGCATAAGACTAAGCAGAATAGGTGGCCGTTCCTTCAGAGTTTTGGGGGCAAAGCTTTGGAACTCCCTGCCTCCCCACATTCGCTCCATGACTAACCTCTTGGCCTTTCGCAAAGCGATTAAAACTCTTCTATTCTCCCCATCATAATTTTCACTTGTCCTTCCTCTTCCTCCCCCTCCCTTCAGGTTACTGTTATGGTTCAGCGCCGGGACGCCTCGTTGCTGGGGCAGCTGTTCGCGCTCAATAAAATGTAATAACATAACATAACATAACATAACATGTAATAACATATTAAGGCTCGGGGAGGGGTGGGTCTCTTGGCCCCCTTCCCCTTTTAAAAAAACATAAGGCCCTTGGGTCTCCAGGACCTAATGGGCTTAAGGCCCTGTGGCCAATCCACCACCATACATGGCTTTCAGCGTGTTGGTGGCTTTACATATGGTAATAAAAGATTAATTTATCCTAACAAACAATCTGGAAAGTCACTAAAAAAACTAACTTTATTGTTAGGTGCGATAAAAAGATCTGTTTTTTTTTTTTTTTTAAAAACACTTATAAATTCAATGGAAAAAAAACAAAAGTTAAAGTAGCATTATAGCTAGGTGAATTTATCTGTCCCATCATTTACATTTGAACCCAAAAAAAACACATACATTCACCAGCAAACTAACTGCTAACTTGCATCCCTGCCATGCACTGCTTATGAACTTGCATATTACATCACTCATGACATCATCTATAACATCACTAAAGACATCTCAAATTACATCATTGATGACCTCATCCAATGAGTGTGCTAATTTGTTTTATAGTTTAAATAGTGGTGTGCAACTACCATACTGCTTTTCTATTTGATTTTGTACAGCCTGTGTCCAAATAATGAGTGTAACTGTTTACAAAACGGCTAATACATTATAGGTTGGTAAAGGTATTGAACATATTATAAATCTTTGAATTGAAGAGTAACTCAGTGTGTAGGTGACAGTTGAAGATTTGTGTTCATTATGTTCCACACAAGTTTTTTTGGTACTGCAGAAAAAGTTTCAACAAGGGAAAAGATCCTATGTACTACATACCTAGTATTGTAAGCAGCCTTGAATTATTAGATAGAATCGTCTCAGCATGACAATTTCTACATAACAAAGAAGACTGTGTCCAGTAGGTATTGAGCTATGTACTTGTGCTTGTTTTGCTTCAGAAGATGGGCAATCTATAAAGTGTTCACCACAGTATAAAGACTGCATGTAGTATAATATTTAGCACCGTCAGTTGCTGCATATTTTAAGCAAATAGCGTCTTTTTTGCCAAGTGTTGCATAGAGTGTACACTGTTCTTAGTAGACACTTTTTAATACTCTGTAGTGTATTTTTCATGAGAGTTTCACTGTCTGCAAACAGCCTGATACAGTATAAACTTTATCAATAGAGTAAACGCTGTTCAATAGAGTAAACGCTGTATACAATGCACACTTATCTACTCATATAAACTTCATTTTTCAATGTAGTTTTGATGACTGTCGGGTTTGATAGAGTAAAAAGCTGTCCCTAGTAAGAAAGCAGAAAAATAATACAAAATATGCAAAACTCACTATTTGGGATTTATGTGAGATTACTCTAGGAGAAATAAAAATCACTGACCATTGTAGATCTCTAAATCTGCCTTTGTTTTCTAATGCTGTGGTAACAGCATGACGTAGGGTTTAAACTTAGCAGACAGTGTTTGTTTATGTTGTAGATTTTGTAAAGCGATTGGCTGCCCTAGGGCTTCCCGGCACTGATTGAGAGTGCTGACAGCAGGGATGGATGGGCTGAACTCAGAGGCAACTGGGGGAACAGCCATGCCTTGAGCTTTTTCCTAAAGCTGGGTTCCAGTGTTCAGTGTTGTTTTGGGTAACAGTCATCAGACTGCCGGCACCAGGCCAGTAGATTCTGTCTACTCCCTAGTCTCGGCAGCTGCACATTTCATAGTAAATATTGTCCATCATGGGCAACCGGTTAATACTTTATGACCGGAGGAGTAGCTGCAATCCCTGACACACTGCTTTTCAAAGCTGTAAGAAAGAAAACAATTTTTGCTGCATACTTTTCCTCATGGCTAGAAGTTTGTACATTACCACTCGCAATATTAATTGAAAATTGAAATGCGTATTTGTGCATTATGAATTACGATGTTGCATTTGAGTAGCCAGTGATTTTCCCTCAGCTCAGTTAGAAAATGTAAAGCCCTCCTGAGCACAAATCCCAACGTTCTTCAGTGGCCTTGTTGTTCTTGATAGATTCTTGTTAGGTATCCATTGAAACAATGTCTGTCACGCATTTGCCTAACTCTCTTGAGCACTCCAGAATCGGTGCAGCATCCCATACACACATTATAAAATCTGCAAATGTGACTGTTTTGTCTTTATTTTCCACACTCTGCAAATTCACCAGCAGGGAGCAGTCTGGTAGGCTCTTGTGTAGTAGAGCCTGGTCACTAATTAACATTTGCATGCATTGAAACTGTGAACAAAGGGTTTCAATGTTTTTGATAACTACGAAGTGTTTAATGGATCTTAGAGTTTGCAACTCATTTTGAGCTGACAAAAGTCAATTCTAAGATAAAAAAGCACCCCATCATTTTCAGGCAACAGACACATTTTATGTACTAGTCCGGACCAGTATTAATAGGCATGATTGATAAGTAAATGGCTTTGTATTGCTTTAGGAATTAACCATAAACTTTACATTCGCAGGAATTAAATGTGATTTTCACGGCTTTTGTTGGATTAGGTTTGGAATCTACCATTAATCTTGTTTAGCTTTCCATCCTATCGTTTTTTGATGAAATTATAACATGAACTGGCATTCGTTAATATATTCAGTTTCAGCATTGTTGCAGGGTCATCAAAGATTTGCACTCAAATTGGTCTGACTTGGTAATCTTTTGCCATAATGACATTGTAATGGAGTTGACATACATTTGTATTGGATCCACTTACCTACCATAATCTTGCATCATAGTTTGATCATTATCATGGGCTCTGAAGTTTCACAGAAAAATAAGCAAAATATTATTGTTAGTTCATTCATTCATATTTACTTTTCATCACATTTGTAATGTAACTAAAGATAAGCATTTATACCAAGCAAATACCTTGCCTACCAAGTTTTTGATTTCGAAAGAGAAGGAAAAGGAATGCCTTTGTGGTAACCTCGATAGCAGTCTACGTGAATTCTATTTATATTTGCAGAGCAAATATTTTATTATGAGAATCAATGGTTCTTTTTTTAAATCAAGCTAAATGGGCACTGTTCCGATAGTGAGCATTTCACAAACATTTCCTGTTTTGCATTAGTCACATCACTATTTGACTTGCATATTGTGTAGCTTGCGTTCCTTTGAAGATTGGGTTCTGCGTGTTCCTTTGGCAAAATTGAGTTACATTGATAATTTTGCATTTCATCTAATTGCAAAGTTGTGTGGCTCTCTCTTAAGTATGGGAAAATTATCCCACAAAATGTGTATGTGTCAATATTTTCCCACAATATGTGAATTAGTGGGCGTGTTTTCATGTCTCTCAACACATTTTTTTGAAGAATATGAATCCCACATAATTATTTAATAAAAAGGAGGCTGCATGCAATTTCTGCAGTTATCCACACAATTTCATGCAATGTACCAACTAAATGCACTACTATACTGCTTAGCCTTGCTATAGATATATTTTTTAACATCTTAGTCTGTTTTGTTTTTGGTTAATTATTATAGGAGGGTTACTAAACTTGCGTGTAGTGCTAACCTGCTTCTCAGCACAGGACCCTCAGCTGAGCTGCAGCTTCGTGAAATTTTTAAAAGCAGTGGAAAAAAAACTACCAAAAACTGACCCATGATTAATCTATAAACAGGACATATGATTTAAGTTACATTGATGAATCATCTATGTTGCAAAATTAATTAATTTTATGGGAAACACGAATAGACTAACAGGCCTACAAAGTGGATGAGAAGTACAGAACGTCCTAATGTGGGAGGCCGGCAAACAAAATCATTTTTATGCTGAATCGCTTATGCTTATCGCACTATAGTATGGAATTGATCTTAAACGCATGTTTTTATGAGCATTTTAACTTTCTTATTGTGTACTGTATCGCATTGGTTTTAATTAACTGTGCAATAAACTAAACTACTACTACTACTAAACTTGCGAAGTTTGTTAAGGCTTAATTATGGAAAAACAATTATCCTTTTTAGAAAGACTACTACTATTACTACAAATGATCATAATAATCACCACAATAATAACAGTAACTTGAACTACATTATCAATATTCATAATAACGCATATAGTGTATACAACACATGGTTCTATACATGAACACTTACTACATGTTGCAACTACCCAACTCATTAGTTCTTTTTTACATTCTGTCTGAGAATGACGGGCCCTGCTACAGTTCTAACTACCATATATAATAACTATAGAGTCTCATTAATTATGGACGTAAACAAAAACTAGTCAGTTCTATTCGCCAGGCAAGTGACCCCGATGTCTTTTTAGAGTTATAAGTGATCTCTGAAAAAAACATATTTGTAATACACAATGTTTGAGAAGTCAGGTCACATGATCATGTTACCGAAAATGTCCACAAAAATCAAAATTCAATACATTTTAGAATTCGATATAACAATACAGTTAATCTCAAAATCGCATTCGGCAATCTTTTTCTTACTGAATCACATAAATCCATCTTTTTATTTTTTGTCTCCTCCTCCTTCACACGCATGAATATAGCCCCCATTTTTTTCTTCCGTTCCTTGAGGGACACATCGGATCCACCTTTCTGCTCCTCTATCCTCTTATTTCTCAAAGCTTCCTCAACCCCCTCTTCTCCTTCTCCTCCTACTACCCCCGCTTTTTAATTTTTCCTTATTTTGTCTTTGTACAGCAAGTAGACCGGGTCAGAAATGTGTTTTATTGGAATCTTATTTTTTAGCATTCAGTTTCTATATCATGGAAATTCTCACAGTTATTTTGGCTTTTTACATTCTCATAGCCTGTAGTTGCATTGTATTGAGTCATAAAAATCATGTAATAGGGCAGTTATAGTGCTGACATGAACATACCCAATGCAATGCATTCTTTACCACAGGCTGAAATATAAATATGTATTATTTATTTTAAACAAATTCCAATTAACCCCTTCGCTGCGGGGGTTAATCCCCCGCTGTGCTGGGGGGGAGAGGGGCGCGCACAGTGTCCGCATGCTCATGACGAGCTGAGCTAGTCATGAGCTACGGCGCTCCTGTGATCATGACGAGCTCAGCTCGTCACAGGTGTATTGCCTCCCATGGAACGCTCAACACAGCGGGGGAATTCTCCCTGCACCTGAGCGTTCCACGGGCCATGACGAGCTGAGCTCGTCATGAGCACCGGAGCGCCGTGGCTCATGACGAGCTCAGCTCGCCCTGAGCATTCAAGGTGTTAAGGTAAAAAATAAGTCAGTTCTACTTACATATTACCACATACAGCAATTAAAAACACCTTTACCCTGCCCATTCTATCTACAGTTCCGTAATTCCAGCAGTGTCAATTACAAAATTAATTTATTTTGAAGCGTTACATGACTGTATATTTAATTAGTAACTGTGCATCTCGCAATTTAGCATCAAGGAACAATCTAGGTAAAAGGTGTTTTATTTACCTTGCTTTCTGGTGGTATGTTAAAACTACTGTGAAGTACAGCTTGCCCTTCAGCTGCCCTGCAGTGAATCTCCTAGTATTTCTTCACTTAGGTGATATGTTCTTTTCACTGTTGAGATAGTGGGCTAGGAAGGAGAGGGATTACCAAAATATTCTGTATCCACTGTTTTTATGGTGGAATGAAGACATGGGCAAATTGATGATGATAATCATAATGTATGTGTTACAGGACCTGAAGTCACTGCAACTATTGCTGTCACCAAACTGGAAGCATGAGGAATGGACTTATTTTTTACAGGTCGGAGATAGCCTTTGCATGTTGCTTGATCTAGCCATATAACAACAAACAGTGAAGAGAGGGTCAAAGGGATATACAGTTTAAAGACACTTGCCTGGTTCGAATCCCCTGCTACACCATATGATCAACAAAAAAGAACACAGGGGGTCTATTAGTCAAATATTCTGGCTATGCTGTCTAGAAAGGCCAACAAGTCCAAAAGGTACCCAAATCACCTCTGAACAGCCATACAACGGAAACCAACTACTAATTCGTAAGAAACGGATCACTCAACAGACAGCAAATATGATCAAAAAATGGTTTACAAAATCCATACCATCTAATAGTGGATCACCATCAAAAAGACATGTGTGATCAGTCATATCATCTGGCCATCCAATTTGTAAATAGGCTATCATCAAGACTTATAGCCACCAAATAGGTTGATAGTCTTGGATTTGGTCCACCATTAACTATGAACCGCCTTCAGATCGCCAATCTTTGATGGTTGTGAAATTGTGAGAAGAATTCAGTGCAACATAAACAAAAGTGGTGAATTTAAAATTACGAATATATAGCTTCAACAAAACAACTTTATTCAATAGCAGGCCACATCCCCTAATTAAAAACCAGAACAGTGCAAAAAGGACAGTATCAGCAAATATCTGTCCACAACTGGGTCAACATGTTTCTGCCTAGCGGGCAATAAATCCCTCGGCTTTCATCAGGGCCTCCGCTCTACCAATGTTGCAACTGCTATAGAATACTAATGTGAACAAATCAAGAAAACTTATAAAAGGAAAGGGTTGGAAACGATACAACCTGTACCAACCGTGATACACTAATCCTCCAGGTCAATGGAATTATTGAATCTATGGAAACAATATCATCATTGTTATTAGTGTCATGTAATAGTGTCCGCCTCCACGAACATGAGTAGTCCCATGTACACATTTGTAAATAAAAATAGTCTTTGTTGCTCACCCAATTTGACAGGGCAAAGGACCTCACCTCACCTGGACCGTGCTCAGGTGTACGAGGCCTGGCTCTAAAGAAAGAGATGCAAACAGAAAGTAGAGACATCATGATACTGTCACATCAGCAATTCCAGCTGTGTCTACTAATCCCTTCTGTCATTTAGTGTCATCCTTCTCCCGATTACAAACCACTCACACAAATGCCGTCACACAGTCTCAAGGTACCCCACCTTGCTACTTTACTTTCAGATTTAATGTATTTACAATAACATTTTCTGTAATGTATTTTTACTAAGTGCACCACTTGCTCGCATGTCTTAGTTGTCCCATTACATTATTTTTATGATGCAAAGCCTCACTCATTGCTCACTTTAAAACGCACTTTAAAGCAACAGTATGGTTTCCTGCCTCCCAGCAAATTCCTTAATTGCAGGCATCATTCATACTTAAAGCTGTCTAGCTATAAAGCTTCCATGCCTTACCTATCCGTCGGTGCCTCAAGTTCAATCCTGAGACTTGGGGGAGGAGGCACCGATCGGACAGAAAGAGGCATATTTATCCCTCTAAACTATGCGGGGACTACTTTGTCTGAGGCGTAAGGTTAAAAACTGCCTATGGCACCGTATAATGCTCCTCATGTATACAGTTAGCATTTGGTCGGGCTTTCTCCCGCCTACCTCTTTATTTGTTTTTTTGATGGTCAGTTCTCTCAATCAGCCCAAATCGTTGTTGTGTCAGGACGCGACTCTTGGAAACAAAACTCCCCTTCACTCCGCTGCATTACTCGGAACTACAAAGTGACGTCAGACCGTCTATATCTGTAGTCCCGAGTCAATGAAAATTATTGCAAGGCAAAACCAAATCAAAAATCGTAAACATTCAATACGTGAGCGCTCACTACATGGACAGTGATGTTAATTCTCAGCCCTGTTGTCAAACATATCTTGTCAGAAAAGTCATGAAACCGGGAAACTGCTCAGGATCACGTCATCATGGCCTCAGCATAACTCGGGACTACAAAATGACGTCAAAGCGTCTACGTTTGTAGTTCCGAGTCGGTAAAAATCATTGTAAGGCAAAACTTGTATATATTCAATGCGTAAGCACTCACTATAAGGTCAATGATGTTAATTCTCAGTCCTGCTGTCGCTTATATCTTATCAGAAAGATCATGAAACCGGAAGACTACTCAGATGACAGCATCATGGCCACCATTGTAGTTCTACCGGTCAAATGCCATACCTAGGATACTCTAATCAAATCGGAAGATCCATCAAATTTATATACAGTATGGACAAGTGTCCCCTCTTACTGCGGCGACAAGATTACACAAAACATTATATTCACTCGCCCGAGTGTGTCATATTTCGTGATGGTCTCTCTGCACACTATCTAGTATATGCAGTTAGAGTCACGCAAGAACCTCCCTGTGTATCTAAGGAAATAATCAGAAAAAGGGGCATCCATTGTATATGTGCCATTAAGGGCTTCCGTTATGAGGACAAATGCGGTGCCTAGTGTATGCCCCAGTGTATGGGGCATACACTAGGCACTGCTTAGCCCCAATCAGAAGGTAAAAGAGTCAACTTATTCCTTCTCTACCAACAACCAAACAGCCCTGAGCGAAACTCTCCTATTTTGCAGAATAGATCAGAGAAAAGCTGATTCCTGTTCGCGTTTGGCCATATAGCCATTTGATGATGATGTCTCGATTCTGGAGCTTGCCTCTAATTCATAACATGCTCCCCTGCTACTCCTTGGTCAGTGCTTCTAGCCTAAATGGTAAATCCTTTTGTAACAGGATGGCCACCCGCTTGCTTTTCTGGTGGAATGTGAATGGAATTGTGTTGGGAACCAGTAAGATCTAAGTCTGCTAGTGTCACAATGTATTAAGTGTATACTGTAACACCTTAATCCTGAAATCTTTGTCAAGAAGCCATTTTAATATTGCATGGTATTTGACCAGTGTTCAGGCCTTGAACATTGATAGAGACGGATACGAGTTGTAATCAGCTATTATCATAGCATGAGGTGCCCCCAAGAAGATAAAGGACCCAGTGTCCCTGTCCTCTTCTCTCTGCTTGAAAAATCCAGACTAACATCCCTAGCCCAGATCCAAAAATCTCTCACACTATAGATTAAAAACTTCTGGTCCTTAAGGCAAACCCCTATGATCCTTGACCCATTGCCTGCTCAGTATAAACTGTAATCTTGTGAGTAACCCCAATGATGGAGATATCCTATTGTAAAGCATAAGAGAAACTAAAAAACATTATTGACCTTTAAAAAATTTGTAAACATATTTGTATGCTTATAATGTAAATTAACGTTATACATTTATTTAAGATGTAATAACATTTAAAAAGTGCTACTTCACTATTAACTTATTTTTAATTTAAACTTGAATTATGTTGATTATACAAAAGTAAATAAAAATTATTTTCCTGAAGTCTAAAAAAATCCTACCTAAGGAAAAAATACATTATATTATTTCTTAGAAGAGAGTATTCTCTCTTATTTCCATGCAGAATTCACCAGGCATCCATAGGTCTTAGGGCTTCAATCCCATTCACTAATTCATCAATCCTACCACTTAACCCCAATCAGAAGGTTTAACAGTCAACTGAGCCATTCTCCACTCACGACCAAGCATCCCTGAGTGAAACTCTCCACTTTGCAGAATAGATTAGAGAAAAACTGATTCCTATTCTGGTTTGTCCCATATAGGCATATGATAATGATTTCCCGATTCTAGAGCTTGCCTCTAATTCATACCATGCTCCCCTGCTAGACCTTGGTCACTACACCTATCCTAAATAGTAAATCCGCATGTAAAAGGATGGCCACCCACTTGCTTTGCTGGTGGAATGTAAATGGAATTGTGTTGGGAACCAACAAGCTCCAAACTGCTGGCGTCACAATGCATTAAGTGTGTCCTGTAACAGGTCAATTCTAATATTTTTATCAAGAAGCCATTTTAAGATTGCATGGCATTTGACCAGAGAGTTCAGGCCTTGAAATTTGACAGAAACAGAAACTAGTTGTCATCAGCTACCACCATAACGTGAGGTGACACCCATGTAGCTCAAGAAGCCAGTGACCATGTACCGTTCTCTCTGCTTGGAAAACTCAGACCAATATCCTTGGCCCAGACAGCTTGGAGTCCATCTGACATCTATTCAGTTGTGGGACCCACTGACCTTCTGTTGGCGATCCCTAACCTATTCTTTACAAAGGGAGCATGCATTCTGACTGGAATGCATGCTCTCATTGCAAAGAGATGAGGTGCAGTTCATCCCTGCACACCATGGCAGGCCTCTCAAGGTGCTTGCCACGGGGTGCAGTGATCAACAGGGGGGCACTACCATGACCACCATGCATCCATTGGAGCCCTGCTGGGGGCCCCCAAATTTGACATCCGACAACCTTTCCGTGTCAGAAAGGCCGGCACAAAAAAGCTGTCGGAATCGGACATCGTAATCCCTCGAGCAGAAAGAGCTGCCCTTGGGACTACAGGACACTTTCCCAATGGCAGACAAACTCTCTGAGCCCATCAGAAGCCGTTCGGAAATCCAGTTTGGATTCTTTCCAACCAACTCCATCCAAATCTGTTGGTCTGAAATTAGTCCGAACAGATGATTAGGATGCCATAGGAACTGCTCTGACCTTCAGCATCGCAATCGGCCACTAAGTAGCAAACTTACATGTGTGAGGATCTGCCCATAGAAATGATAGGAGAAGGGAAGGTTTAAACTCATAGGTTTGTGTATTCCAGTCTGTACTACCACTTTACGCTCTACAAAATGCAGTTTGTGAATTGGGCCCTCTGAGTGCCACTATGAGAAAATCCATGTTGGTAAGTAAGAGAGAGCTTGATGCAAACACCTTTTTTTATCATATTCTGAAAGCAGATTTGAAAGGTGTCCATATGTGTCAAGAATATGTAAGCATATTTGTTGTGTTACATTTTTGATTTGGTGGTGAGGTGTTATGTTGTTCTCTGTGCTACTTTGTCCTTATGCTGCATATTCATTATTAATGTTGTGTTACAGTGTGGATGCTGTGCTGCATTCTGTTGTGACTTTTGTTATGCTGTGAGTTTATCTTATTTGCTGTGTTGCTTTTTTACTTTGTGTTATGTTTTTGTGTTGTTTCCCTTTCTGCTTTATAATTATGTTATCGATAGCAGCAACTGTTGTTACTTTTTCATCCAAACGTAGCATGTTCCTTTGAAGATCCTGTGACAAATAATGATTTACCTCTCTCAAAGGGCCGTATTTAGATTTTGACAGACTGGTTACTCTGTAACAAACGTGGTGCATTTTTACATGTAAAATAGGCTATAATGCATTCATAATATTACTGACAGGACACACGCAGCATTTGTGATGTGAATGTGATAGAGTATCATCTCTACCATCTCCACTACTCTCTAAATATGGCCCTTAGGGGTCGATTGGGATCGCAGATTTTCTGCATCCTCCGGGCCGGCGGAAGCCACCGCTGGCCAGGAGGTTGCCGACCCACCAAAGACCCACCGCCACATTAGGATGGCTGGTGATTCTTGGTTTCAGTCTGCCGCTTTTACGCCGCGTTCGGCTTACAACCGCGGCGGAAAAGCTCTAATATGGTGGCGGTGTCTCTCAGACATCCCCAGACATATTAGGATGGCTTCCCAGACATGCTTTTCCGCGGCGGGTTCTCCGCCGTGGAAAAGCATACGGATCTTCACTTCGGGGGCCCGTTGTGGGCCCCCTGGGTGAAGGGGGGGGTGCACATTTTTAAATCATTAGCTCACAATAACATTGCACACGAAAGGAATCTCCATAGCGCACGTTCTATCGCGTCTTTTTCCAGTACACCCGCACTAACATTACCTGATCTGGTGGCTTTGCTTTCTTTCAAGCACTTAATTCTTAATACAGTCACTCCAATCGTGTATTTCCCTGACCGAAATAATGTGTACCATATGTACCTAGCTGTATTTTCTTTGTAATAATGTCATACTATTATGAATTGTAGATTCCCCTGAAGAAGAGCATAATGGATTGCCCGAAATGCATTGGGATGTGTAGCCAAGAAAAATGATCATTCGTATTGGATTTTGTGAAACTTCAACAAATTCCATGAATAAGAAATAAAGAAGAATACAAGCAACTATTGAAGACATCTTCACCATTGCGTTTAACGTTTCATTATTATTTTGTTGAATTGTAATCAATTGTTAAAAGTATTGAATTTCAGCTTTAGCTGTAACTATAACATACAACTTTTTGATCACACTCATCTGAGTGATTAGGCTGTGCACGGTTCCTCCTGGGCAGTGACCCAGGACTTCCTTTTTCTTGACCCCAGTGGATGGCAGGCCTGGGGATGGGAACAGCATGGCTCCTCTCCCTCAGTGTGTTAAGCCTGGGCCCTGCGGGATGGGGTCTCTGAGGCCGAAATCGCCCCTGGGAGGGGGCTGGGTAGACGCCCCTCCCCCATTGGATACAGGCAAGTCCCTGAGGCCATAATCGGCCCCAGGGGGGGGAGACCTTGTGGCACCCTCCCTCATTGAAAAAAGGCCCCAGTGGTTAGGATCCTTGGGGATGAAATCTACCAGAGGAGAGGTAAACTCAGCCCCCTACCCCATTAGAAAAAGGCCAGGCCCTGGGGTATTGGGTCCTCCAGGCGAAATCTTCCAGGGGAGGGTGGCAGTGAGGCTGAAATTATATTTTTAAAGGCCAGGCTCTTAAGCGTGGGTCCCCTGGGACTGAAATCAGCCTGGTGAGGGGGCAACGTGACCCCCCGTTGGAAATATGCCAGGCCCTGGAAGTTGGCGTCTCTGGGGCTAAAATTAGCACAGGGAGGGGGGCTGCACAGTCCCTCTCCCCTGGTAAAAATATGTAATTTTAAAGGATGGGCCCAGTTATAGGGTCCCTACGGCTGAAATAGGCCAGGTGAGTGGGCTGTGTGAAACCTCCCCCCTGAAGGTAAGGCCAGGCCCCAGGGAAAGAGGTCCCCGGGGCCAGAATTGGCCCTGGGATGGGGCGCGATAGTACTCCTCCCCATTAGAAAAAGACTGGGCACCTGGAATGGGGTCCTCGAGGCTGAAATTGGCCTAATGAGGGGGGCAACAGAGCTGATATTGGCCTGGGGAGGGGATAACCCGTCCTACCCAATTTGAAATAGGCCAGACCCTGGGTAATGGGTCCCGGGGCATGAAATTGACCCAGGGAGGGGGGCCGGACAGCCCTCTCCCCTTTTGAAAATGTATTTTTAAAGGCTGGGCTGGGGTCCCTGGGGCCAAAATTCGCCCAGGGAGTGGGGCCATGCGGCCCCATTGGAAACAGGCTGGACCCCAGGGTCTGGGGAGCTAGGGGCCAAAATCGGCCCAAGGAGAGGGAAAACATGGGTCCTCTCCTCTATTGATAAAAATGTCATTTAAAGAACTAGGCCCCGGGATGGAGTCCCCGGGTCCAAAAACAGCCTGGGAGGGGGCTGCATGGTTCCTCACCTCCATCAAGTTAAGGCCAGGCCTGGGGGGTGCCCCAATCCCCCATTGGCTGGGCCCTAGGGGATTGGGTCCCTGGGGCTCAAATCAGCCTGGGGGGCATGTGGACCCCTCCCCCATTTTTTTTATCACCAAACCCTAGGGGGTGGGATACCATGGGCTAAAAAGAGCCAATTCAAATCTGCCCTGGTCACTCACACACTCATTCATATGCCCTCTCAAAGGCACAGACACTCACAGACACACGCAGAGGCGTATGCACTCACTCACAGGTCCACTCAGATACTCATGCACCCACTCAGAGACCCACTGAGACACTCTTGCACCCATTCAGACTCTCATGCACTAACTCAAAGACCCAGTATAACACTCAAGCATGCAGTCACACACCCAGTGTGACAACTTATGCAGGTACACTCAGACCCACTGAGACACTCCCAGTCACCCACCCGTTGACACACTCACGCACTCACACACTCACTGAGACACTCATTCATTCACTCACACACTTACTCTCAAAGGATAGAAGTGTCAGTTCAAAAATAAAACTAAAAAACCTTAAAAATTAATTTGAAAAACAAAGGTTACAGTGGTCATTTGATATGCAATCAGTAATGTCATCAGTGATGTCACTGACCTGTCAATAGTGATGTAATATATGAGGTAATAAACAGTGCATTGAGGGGGGTAAGTCATAGTTAGCTCAGGTTACTGCTTGTATGGGTGAGTGATTGGCTGTCTTCAGAGGCTGTGTTGGTGAGTGACTGTGTGAGTGAGTGACTATGTAGGTAAATAAGTGGGTGTGTGAGTAGCTATATGGGTGAGTGTATGGCTATGTGACTTGGTGTTTAGGTGAGTGACTAACTGAATGAGTGGCTGTATGGGTTAGTGAATAGTTGTGTGAGTGGCTGTACGAGTGAATGAGTGGGTGGGTAAGTAGCTATATGGATGAGTGAGTGGGTGTGTGTGTGAGTAATACGTGAAAAAAAGTAATGCGTTACTAGAAGAATTTTTAAAGTGAAAGGTTTGTCTTGTTCATCTTCATCATTTGAGGGAGTGGGCCTGGTTAAAAAGCTGCTGCATGGAAATCACTAACAGGAAATGATAAATAACTGTAGAGGCTAGATTAAAATATATTGTCCTGAACAGAGGCAATGGGTACTGTTTGATCCCATGCTAATAGACTAGTAGAATGCTACTTTTGAGATTCACATATGTATTGCAAAATTTGAAATAAATAGGTAACCTGAACTGAAAAAAGACATAAGATAATCCATACCTTGGAAAATCTTGCAGGTATTACTACAGAACTTTGTGTCTTTGGATTAGTGTGATGTCTTCCTAAAAGCAGTTTTATTAAGGAGAAATATTTTAAGTATTGGGCATTCTAAGTACATACAAAACTGTGTACAAATGAATATTGATTAATTATGAAATCACAGCTGCGTAATCATCCACTACTAATAATTAGAAAAGGGCCTTAAATAGAGTATGGCAGAGTGGGAAACCCACCGAAAAGTGACATGTGTTCTTGCCGCCATAATTAGATTGCAATTGACATTAGTGTATGCTTAAAATACTGGACTGGATATCTGCCCTTTTTTGGCACACCATGCATACTCCTAGCTCCAAATGAGGCCCTAAATTAACAATTACTTTACATGAAATAAAATTCTCAACCCAAACATATTTGTAACTTTGTAACAAAGGTTTACTTATTTTCACTACCTCCCTAACTAAACATGAGGAGTAACAAAATTATTCCCTGGCCCACACCTAAAAAGTCATAAATGTATTTTGTCAGTGTTGGATTGTTTTGAGTTACTGTGGTATGTATGACTCTTATTGAGAGCCATTAACTTAATATGTGGATACCAAATCTGTTAATATCCTTGCGATAACACAGTAATATGGATAAACAAAGTTGCTTTCACCTGTTGCTATGTCAAAAAGGGAAACACTATCACGGATTGTGCTCCCTCAGTGGGTCTTAATACACCTACGAAAACCTTCAGAATGGTGGGTAACAGCATTCTCCCTCACTTTTACCAGACCTCTGCATAAAGCAGAAAGCCTGCCTTTGTTTTGGGAGGCTGAAGGAAGCTACAGAGATGGTGTGGTAAGGTCCTGGGTCGTATTTATTTTTGGAATCTAGGGCCATATTATCAAGCAAGGGCGATACATTATCGCCGCTTTTATCG
Organism: Lissotriton vulgaris; assembly: GCF_964263255.1. Classification (NCBI taxonomy): domain Eukaryota; kingdom Metazoa; phylum Chordata; class Amphibia; order Caudata; family Salamandridae; genus Lissotriton; species Lissotriton vulgaris. The sequence goes on along the minus strand of NC_141693.1, from coordinate 958,931,974 downwards.
GCAGGAAACTGCCACTAAAGCGGCGATAATGGGCTTGATAATATGCCCTTGTGAATTCCTATAGAAGCCCAGGTTCAGGTGTTAACATGGGCTTCTATGGGAAGGGAGTTCAGGAGAGTTGTGTTTGAGGGTGGTGTGGGAGGATTGCAGGACACCAGATATTATTATTTTTTCCTAATAATGAATGGGGAGGGGCACAGTGTTTTACAGGGGTGGTGTGGTACACAACAGGAAACACTGATAACAGGAAACAAGGTGTTAGATGTTTTTGTTACATTTTAGAACATATGAAGATTGTGTTTTTACATTGATCCTTAGGGTGGTAGGACACTATATATTGCATAATTTTACATATTGTGAAGAGGTGGAGAGGGTCCTTTAAAGAGTGTTGTGGGAGGATTGAAAGATGCCATATATATTCTGTGTGTTTTGGGAGGTGGGGAAAGTGATACCATTACCAACATGCACAAATCTCCAGTGACTTTACCGTCTTTGCTGGATCATTCATAGGTTTGGCTGCACAGTATAACAAGAATGTGTGTACACATCATATAAAGTTGCAGTTGATTAGTTGTCAATAAGGTAGCGTATCCACTGAAGTGAGATGGACAATGCATGTTTTATAACAACCATGTTATTGGCAGCTACCCAACAAAAATTCTAAACAATTAAAATTTCATTTTCAATCACAAATAAAATAAAAACATGTACTTAATTAACATTATTCACTTAAGTTATGCACTGGAAAATAAAAACATAACGCTTATCACTTGATGTGTTTGGGCCTGATTTATAGTTCGGATGAGAGGGTACTCCATCATCATTACAGTTGGGTGGACATCCATTATGTCGACAGCATAGACTTCTCTGTCTCTGCTGCTGGCATAACCCTCCTGTACTCAAAAACAATGGGAGAGGTAGGGAAGTGTAGGAACACTCTCTTGATCCCCAGTTATATATCAATAAACAAAAAAAGAGGGGTTCATGTCTCTCAAAAGCCACTTGGATAGAGCCACCAGATTCAAGATACTCGCACCCTATTTGGGTTTGAAGGAAAGCCCTCACACACTGACCTAGTCAGTGTCATGCTTCATCATTGGGCCCCACCGAAGAGACCTAATGCCTCTTCGGTGTGCTGCGACGCCAGAAGACTGCGGAGCTGGTATTGTGTAACGGGAGTGTTGTGAGGATAAATAAACTTAAACTTAAAAGTGTCTAAAGGGTATCTAAAAAATTTTTTATTAGTGATCCCTAGGACACAGATACAAAGGTACTATGTGTCTGAATTGTAAAAGCCAAGGTAATGGTTGGTTTAATTCAGATATAATATTAAATTAGTATGTCAACATGTTTCAGCCTTAGTGTTGGTTTGATTTTACCTAGGCATTCGTCAGGACATTGATAAACCCCGGCGGTATGGGCTCTCTAATCACCCACCCTACCTGGGGACGTGAAAGTGAAAAAATAAAAGTGTTTAAAGTGCATAAAAAATCGGAAGAGCAAATGCTCATTCCAAAAATCACTCCTAATTTGGAGTGTCTCGGCACTTTAAAGCTTGGCGCTATCTGCACCATGGGTCTCAGGAGGGGGGATGGAGTGTCCCTGGCACATCGCCCTCAGCACTCTCAGCCCGCTTGTACACCTAGTACTGCCTCTACCGGACCCCGACGATGAGAGACATAACCCTCCTGTAGCCTGACAGAGTAATGGCTGTGAGGGGTTTGGCCAGTTTTTAATTCCATCACAGCCAGGTAAAACCTGGCAGTAAGAAGCAATAAAAACTGAAAAATGAAAAATGCCTTCCTCGCCTCTGGGAGAAAAAATCCATGACAGAGCGTGCATCGCTTTTTTTTATTTAGGGGGCTAGGGTGACATCCAGAATATATCCTGTCATAAGGGAGCTGATCTATTGAAGAGCTGTTCATGACTTGTGAAGGCATTATAGGAGGATCGGGAGGGAAACGGTATAAAAAGGGTCGAGGAGGATGAGTGCCATGTATTGGCTAGGTTCATGATGGCCCAGATGTTGTTGTTGGTGGTGAGGAGGGCAGTTTGGGTGCTGTGGTTCTGTCTGAATCCTGACTGTAAAGGGTCCAGGAGTTGTTGTTGTTTATATGCTTTGCTAGTCTCTTGTTGATGAGCTTCTCCAAGACTTCTGCCGAGTATAGTAGCAGAGAGATGGGTATGTAGTTAGCACTTGAGGACAGATCTGCTGTTGGTTTCTTCAGTAGTGGTAGTATGCTGGCATTTTTCCAGTGGTCTGGAAAGGTAACTGTGGCAAGGCAGTTGGTGCGGATTGGGGTGAGGTGGTGCACATGGTGTGAGTCCTCTTGTGATGCCTAGTCCAGGCAAGGGTCTGATAGGGCTCCTGTGGGGATGGATGGATTGCTTAGCAGTGTGGTTTCCATTTGGGTGATGGTGGGCCAAAAGGGTTGGGTGTTTTCTGGAGTGCTGTCATCATCTTGATGGAGTGCTGCAAGAGGGAGGGGTTCGGTTGGGGTAGGAAGTTACCATAGGGTGTGTTCATCATGTTGTGGAAGAATAGTGCACGCTGGGAGCATAGTAGTGGATCTGGTAGCTGGCTTAGTGACATTCTTCACCACGGAGTGTTCCTTTGAGCCCTGAGGTGATGTGATGGGTGCTTGGGGTCTTTCAGTTGCTGGTGGTATTGATGGAGAGATTATTTGTGGGTTTGTTTGTAAGTGCCATAATGTGTACTGGCAGCATACCTACCTAATGAATTGTCTCTTGTCCCTGACCGCACACCTCCCATGGGCATGTTGATCAGGAAGGGGGGTGGAGTACCTCTTGCTAGGTCTTTTGCCTGCCACCAATATCCAGGGGAGATGTTTACTTACAAGAAAAAGGAGTGCTCCTACCTCTGTGCTGCACTGACCCCTCAGTTCCTAACATAAATAATATGCGCAAACAAATTAAAAGTAATACAAAAAAGCAGCACACTAGTTTTAAAAACTATATACAGATAAAAAGCACACAGCTTAAACTGCACAAAACCACAAACTCTGTGATACACTGGAAATTGCAAGCTCCCCATACAGCATTTTAACAACCAGTGATAACCAAATGGTGGCCTCATGCATGTGCACTTTGAAGAACGCTTTTATGCAGGTGCATATTTTTGTATATATTTGTCTCAAAATATTTCCAGTTGATGGACACAAAGCACTGAAAAAATATGCAATGTTAAAAGTTTAAATGAACATATTATAAAAAAACAATCCTCACAAGCAAAAATGGTGAGTATTTAAGATTTCTTTACAATTACATTTTTACTAGTGCTTCACATACTACTCATATGTCTTGCATGAACTATGAGCACTCCACATAGATTAAACAATGTCATTTTGCACAGCACTAGTAAAAGAACTCCTACGAATTTATGCAGGTTTATTACTTTCTAGAACCCATGAGGGTTCCCATTAGTACATCTGGAAATCTGCTTCATTGTTTCGAGGTATATTAATTGGATATCAAGTGAAATATTACAAGGGCTCCTATTTTCTCAAAGTTTAAATCTACAGATAATAGATGTAAGCACAGGGGAACTGCAGCTTAATGAGTAAATGCACATTTTTCCTTTTTCCAGGGGAATACGGTTACCCCTTAGACACACTTCTTTCTTTCGCTCTCCTTCCAGTCTGGAAGTTATTTGATTCCCTTCCCATCCTGGAAGGGTAGTTGCGCTAGCCCTTGTCATGAGTAAACGTGCAGGCCATTCCAGAGTTCGTGGTGGCCCACTAATGTACATGTCTGTGGTCATTCACAAATTTACACAGCTAAGCATGCCTTGCTCTCACCATTTCCAAGCCCTTGCAAAGATATTACGACTCTTTGTTTTTCTACAGAAAATGGAAAAATATACTGTAGTAAATCCATTTACTCATGCCACGATTGCCACTGTGTAGGGAAGTATAGCTGTAAAATGCATGCTAACAGACTAAAATCCTTTGGCTATTACCCCCATATTGACTGAAAGAGAACTGTTGCAAGTTATCCTTATGTATATTCATTTCCTATTTTTGGCATTAAGAGAGAGCGACCTACCATCATGTCAATACTGAAAATCACAACTGCGAGGGGTATGTGCAGGAAAATTGAATTCCGATAAGGGTTTAAGGTGGAAATAATGGAGTTGGACAGCCTGGTAGGGAGGGAGAGAGACAATGGGAGGAGCCTCTTGAAAGACTAGAGATTTGAAAATGATTAATAGATGGACTGAACTTTTGAGAAAACTGATCATATCCCCTACTTTTGCGTGTGTTACTTCCAGGGCAAGAAGTAGTTGCTCTACAAGGAACCTTAATGTCATAATGCTGTCCCTTAGGAGACTACAAAAGGAGGACAAAGGATGGAAGGGGAAGTCCAGCTTCACTTTATCCAGAATGTAGTTCAAATAGGCCTGGAAGAAAATAAAATGCTCGGGTCCAGGTTGTGATGAAGAAGATCTTGACCTTGATGCCCTGAAGCCCCCTGTAAGAAGATCTTCTGGCAACAGCAATCTCAACGGTCTGTTGAGTCACGCTTCACAAATAAACAAATTCAGGCATTTCCAACCAAACAAGTGGTAGAAAACTGTTACATTTATGGTGATAACTAAACAGGTTACCACATTTTGAATCCATCTTAACCATGCACCATGTAGGTCGTCAACATTGGCTGTAAATGAAAATTAGGAGTTTAGTTTGCATGTGAAGGGCAACAGTGCCATTCTGTTTTTTTAATCTAAAAATCTGAAGTGGCGGCTGGTGAAGTGGGTGGTAACATTATTCCTTTTTTCTACGTGCAAGCACCTATTTTTCAGATTGGGGAAAGCCTAAAAATACATATGCATGGTCCAGCCTTTGAGAACAGTGTTTCTCAAAGGAAAACATGTTTTGCCTTTAGTAACTCTAAAAATATCATTCTGACTCACTAAGAATAGAAGTAATAATGTTATGACGCACCACTTTAACACTTCACCAGCCAACCCTGAACATCTGACACTTTACAAATACATCAAGGGAGTTCTCATGAGGATGCTTTATGGACCACTGAAGATTTCCTCAGATAGTTCAGAAACTTTGAGATGGTGCCAAACATGCACATCAGTCATGGAATCGTGTGTATAAAATGCATCAAAGCCACTTACTTGCTGGATATATTGAAGCAGCATGAAAACCTAGGATGTTTTACACATCTTGACAGAAAGAGACTACACCATGAACAATTGTTTTGGCACACCTATAATGTACTTGGCTGATATCATGCTCTCTTATACCAAAGACCAACTAGGGTACAAGTGGGATTTAGGAAAATAGAACAGAATATTTCCAAATGTTCGAAATATGAATATAGCAGGGGTTCCCAGAGTAGTTTAAAGAAAAAAGGAATGGTGGTGGGTTCATAGATGCCTGCAGGCTTCAAAGCATGTGTCTAGAATGCCGTACTAGGGAAGATTCAAATTTTCTAAATAAACTTTCTTCTGGTTTGGCCACCAAGTAGATAGCTAATCTTGGGTTTATGCAAATAGTGGCCGTGTAGATATGGTAGGTGCAAGAGATTCACCTTCTTTGCATAGGCGTACTAGAAGATAAGCCTGAAACTCGGGCTAAAATTCCTACTATAATTTTAGGTGGATTAATCTCGGGCACTGCCCTCAGAAGTAGGAGAATCAGCAAGGCCATAAGGAATGGAAGGCTGTTTTCCCCAGTGAGGAATCTTCTGTTTGAAAATAAATATCCACATGGGGTCTGCACTGGATCATTGACTTTGAGTGGGAGAGAAATGGTCATAACCAAGAGATGTGTATCCATAGATTGATCCTTGGTTGTGAGAAGTCAGTTTAGAGTATCCTTCCAAATTGTAAACAGCATTACTTGGATGGACAGCTACAGGATTCCATGCAACAGAAACCTTGGTGATGATCACAGAATAGATACTAAATAAGAGGTGAGTTTATTACGTACGGTACCAGAGACAGTGGTTCATTAATTGTTGAATATACTTGCAGGGAAAAGGCCTCAAACTGGGAAGAAGGCTATTTCTGTAGTTGAGGACTTTGAGCCTATTAAGAGTAACATTTCTTGGTGGATTTTCTGAAAAGGCACCTATAGACATGAAGACCAATGCCTCCTTCCAGAGGTTATCTGGAGATATTGATCCTTAAACAGTAGCTCTGGCATCTCAAAGTATAATAAGGGACAAGTGGTAGATTATGAGTACAAGAGAGTTGCCTACAGGAGGTACCCCTGAGGTTAATGTGGTTAGTTATTCTGTAGAGGCTGAGCATTTTTGACATGAAGTGAATGCCCTTTGCTAGATGAATTACAAGCACCTAAAGGACGAATCCAAGAGGAGATCTGCTTAGAACTGCAATAATGTCAAAATGTCAATGACTTGAAAGGAATCTGCAACCCAAGAGCAGAGCAATCACATTGGATTGTTCAAGATGCACTATGAGATTACCAGTAAGCCTATATACGCTGAACATGGTTCAACTAGATGATCAATAGTTTCTTAGAGAGCCGGGTAATTTTTCATAATATGACTCATGGTATCACTCGCACTGGGCATTTTAGGATTACTGATAGCCGGGACAAGACTCCATCTGGAGATATCATAGTCATATTTCTTGACATTTTCTATCTCAATTTTTGATGAACAATTCACTGTCCTCAGATATTTATGAACCTTTTTGGACATCACCTCCTTTTTGGTGGGTTTTTCGCTTGAGTTTTATATAGCGGAAACCTGAACTGAAGGTATCAGGTATCAGAGCGCTTTTACATGAGCACCAGTTGTGTTACATAAGGACACATTAATTTTTTTTAGGCACAGGGAGATTAAGTGATTTACCCAGAATCACAGGATGCTGAGAGTCGTTGCCTGTGCTCGAACCCGGTTCCCCAGATTTGAGGACGACCGCCCTAGCTATTAGGCCACATCTCCCTTTTTTTGTGGTCATCCACAGTAGAAATGTCCTTGCTGCCCCACAATCAGCCACTTTTGAATGAGCTACCATTAAGCCCACACCACAGAACAGTTTTGTACATTTAGTTTGACGCTGATCTCATATTCCTAGAATTATGTTTTGACTCTGCATCACAGTCATCACACCTACCTCAAACCAGTGGGTTTGTCCATATCACAAAATTGCTGTAGATCACAATACGGCCAGTTGGGGTGAAGGCAATCACATAGGGCCAGATGTAGGTAAACCACATTTACCGATTTTGAAATACCGAATATTACCGAATTTTACCGATTTGGTATTTCAAAATCGGTAAATCGGATGTAGGTACCAACATCTGGATTTTTTACCGATTCCTTAAAAATTTGGTATTTACCGATTCGGTAAATACCGAATCGGTATTTGCTATTGAATCCTATGGGCCTTGAAGCCCATAGGATTCAATTCAAATACCGATTCGGTATTTACCGAATCTGTAAATACCGAATTTGTCAAGGGTGCAGGGGGTGTCACTTTGACACCCTCTAGCACCCCCAAAACGGGCATGTGTGCAATGTGGCACACAGACATGCCCTAAGGGCACGTCTGTCTGTCACATGGCACATGTGTACATGCACAGATGTGCATGTACACAGGAATCGGTATTTTACCATGGATTTGTATTCCATGGCTGAAAGCCATGTGCCAATGGAAAATTGGCTACCCACATTTCAATCTTGCATTTTCGGTAAAATTACCGAATCCGTAAATTTACCGAATCGGTAAAATTACCGATTCGGTAAAATTACCAAAAATGCAACATTTAAGGGCCCCTACATGTCAAGGGCCATTTACTGGTCGGTAACGGCCGAATTCGGCCGTTACCGATCGGTAAATGGCTATTTTCGGCCACCTACATCTGGCCCATAGTTGTTTGTAGCCCTGGCACTTATTACAGTGTTAGACCATTCCATTTCACAAGGCCAGTTTTCATATGGCAAGCTATGTGCAGTATTTGTAGCAGTACTAGTCATAATCTATCTTCGATAGCAAGTTATTTTGTGCAATGTGGGATCTCTTGCCATACTGTGTCTTCTAGAGACTCCAGGACCCCTATTCGATATAGTCTCCCGGGGCACAATGGACATGCATCCTCCTTTTCTGCACACTGTGGCACTGAAGTATTACAGAAAGGGCATCAGGCATGAGTGCAGCCCTTCCTCAATACAGATAGTGCCAGCACACATGTAGCACTGGCACAATCTGAAGGAGGGTGATCCTTTATTGGGGTGGGGCCCTATTCATGGGGACATGGCCCGCCCTATTCATGGGGACATGGCCCGATGCAAATGAGGCAAAGAGCTTGCCCTGAAGAGGCAAATACGCATCAGGAAGTGCACTGACTATCCACCAAGGGCACCTTCTGAAATGGGAGAAAGGGCTGGTGTAGGTGTGCGGCTGCCCTGACTGCAGCACATCATTTGTAATGAGGTGCACTGTCCATGTTTGCGCATTGTACATCTCTTTAAAGGTACACTGTAGCACAAACAGGGACATTGCAGCCTAAGTATAATATGTTCCCAATTTTTCTAGGGCCTTGGGTGTAGTATTAACTAATGTTGTATAACTCAATGAAATTGACCTTCTTAGTTAGGCTGTCAGATTATACTGTAATATCAACATGGAATCAGTGCTGTAGTTGTCCGGTGATCTTAAGTTGTCTCGCTATGGCATGTCCATTTTTAGGCAATGAAACAGCACAGTCAGCGAATTCTATTGTAGGCGTAGTTGTGCAAAGCCCTCAAGCCCAGTTTGACTCCACATGTCACTCACTGTGGATATCCCCATTAGATCCCTGAAATTGTCACTCAGCCAATATCAGTCAATATATTTTTCAACCTGACAAACAAACTTTAGAAAGGAATCGATTTGTGTCTAATACTTTTATAGTATGAATGTAAGGGCTGCAAACTTTACTACCATCAATATCCTCTGCATAAATCTGTTATTATGAGACTCGGGTGCTGTCTCTATACACCCTCACTCTATTGCTACTATCAGAAACATGAAATAAAGGTCAACAATGTTAGGTCACAATTAATATATGATACAGCCTAAATAGAATCATGACAACAAAACTGAAATCACAGAATACATCCTTGGAATCCACGTTCAGGTGGTGAAAAGCTTGACATTCTGCATTGCTCACAATAAGACTGCCTTGCTAATAAAATATTCCCAACATTTTAGAATAAAGCAAACTAGTTTGTCTTTATGGAGTATATTTTATAGGGCTGTATATCTCTGTAATGCTAATTACGTCTTTCTCATCAGAGAAACACAATATGTCTACTTAGAGCTCTTAAAACACTGAGTAAGTGATGGCATTTATCCGAATATGTCGCTTCGGCTGTTGCAACATTTAGAAATGGTCGAGGTATGACTCATAATTTATATATTTTTACAAGCTGTCTAACAAGATTCACAGTTTTATGTACAGAGAGCACTTTTGTGGGCTGCATATTTACTTAAAACATTACTAATCAAAATTTAACTTTTAAAAACTGTGGCCCTCATTTATAAGTTTATTGCGCTGCTGGTTCGTTACTGTTTATGATGCACCAGCGGTGCAATGGGATTGGCCATTTTTATAAGGCCACGTAAACTTACCTTGCGTGACTTTTCATGGACTTGAAATATGGGCCCCTTTCATGCATTACTCTGCATGATAGGGGCGTTCCATGGGAGTTGATGTTGGTGTTCCAATGCAACATCCATGGAACCAGATACATTCCCAGATATTTATCATTTTGTATAGTTAGGAATGTATCAGAATTCTACGCCTCCCCATGGAAGGCAGAGAAGTGGCACAACGAGCAGAAATACTTTTATTTCTCCTTGTTTTTTTTCTCTTTCTATGTGTGCTGTATTTTGCAGCACACATAAAAAGAGGAAAATGGCATTAATTATTGTTTTTGTTCAGGAAGGTGTCCCTTCCTGCACAAAAACAATAATCCCCACAATGCAGGCACCCTTGAAACATGACGCAAGGGCGCCTGTGCTGGCGCATGGCAGCCAATCGTGCACCAGCACAGCAAAAAGTAAAAGCATGTGTTGTATTGGTATTAATGAGACACATCCCTGTGCTTTTATCCCCTTGGCTGCTGGGGGTTTTCCCCTGCTGTGCTGGGGGGTGGGGGGCGTGCACAGCGCCCCCATGCTCATGATGAGTTCAGCTCGTCATGAGCCACGGTGCTCCGGTGCTCATGACGAGCTCCTGTGATTCTCGGCAAATCACTTAATCTCCCTGTGCCTAAAAAATTAATGTGTCCTTATGTAACACAACTGGTGCTCATGTAAAAGCGCTCTGATACCTGATACCTTCAGGTCAAGTTTCCGCTATATAAAACTCCAGAAAAAAACCCACAAAAAAGGGGGTGATTTCCAAAAAGGTTCATAAATATCTGAGGACAGTGAATAGTTCATCAAATATTGAGATGGAAAATGTCAAGAAATATGACTATGATATCTCCAGTTGGAGTCTTGTCCCGGCTATCAGTAATCCTAAAATGCACTTTCCCACATGCGCAGCGTCTCCAGCGCGCGCTGTCACCCACTCAACTCTCAATGACTTTACATCACAAGCACAACATCAAACAAAACTGGAGCCAGGCCTCAAGCGGGGGATGACGCGATTCAGCGTGCCTGCGGGGACACGAAATTTACAACTGAATGCACTTTCACACACGCTTACCTACGGAAGTTGAGTACATACACACTAGAGACACCTGCTAATACTTCTTACTCCGAGGTACAAACAATATCTCCACACACATGCCTAACTATTGTGACACTTCATGCTAAAAATGCTGGCTACCGCGAGATTTTAAAATAAATTTCCCTTTCCTATTACACACATTGCACACATTCTATTTCATACCCGGACAACGTCGGGACGGGCTGCTAGTAATATATACAAATAGTATTTTGTCAGTGCCCAAATCATTGATTTAACCACAGTATCAACTTCAACATAAGCAATTTAAAGACAGTAATACCACTGGAGTTAAACATATATGCTAGAACATTTCTGCAGCACCAAAAATGGTTCCTGTCCACAGTGAAAGACAAACACAACATTTTATAGTTAAAGATAAAAATGGCTGGAGGTATATGAACAAAAGGATACCTACAAGACCTAAATGTACTAAAAACGACATAATTGTATGTCACAACTGCCTACATTAACCAGTAGTAAATCCCTTGCAAAAGGAGGGCAGTCTTCTGATTAGAGCATAGTTTAGAGTTTGTTAACTCTCACAAACTAACCTAACATCTTTGAAGATGGTGGACTGCCAGGACCGCCAAGAGAGGATGTAACTTAAGAATATATGAACAAACTGGGTGAATCTCACTGCTCTGGAAGACTTTTTATAAATCACCGCTATAGGAGTATTTTGTTTCCTTTTTTCTTAAATAAGGGATTGATTAAGGATGTTTTTATTTCTAAAAGAGTAAAACCAATAAAATATCTTCGAAAAATAAACAAACATTGTTAAAACAAGTTTAGAATTTGCAATGTTGTGTGGTGTGACTCTACCTTTAAACTGCTATAAAAGAAGCATCAGGAAACCTCACTTCAAAGGACTTAGGGCCATATGTATCAACAACCTGATTTGCGATTCTCAAACAGCGATTTTTTAGAAATCGCAATTTGAGAATCGCAAATAAGGATGTATGTACAAAATCACATTTTTTTTGCCATTTCTTAGTATTCCTTAATTGCGATTAGCAAATTGCAAATCGCAATTAAGGAATACTTTCCCATTAATTTCTATGGCCAGGAGGCCCATAGGAATGAATGGGAAGTTATTCTCAAGATGCGATTCGCAATTTGAGAATCGCAAATTGAGAATAATTTCAAGGGTGCCGGGGTGTCCAAAGGACACCCTGTTGCACCCCTGAAATTAGCATGGGTGCACATGTGGTGCACTTACATGCCCTAAGGGCATGTATGTGCTTCACATTGCACTTTGAAAAATGCATAAAAGTGCATTGTTCAAGGAATTCGCAAATTACCACCAATTTGAAGTTGGTGGTAATTTGCGATTCCTAAAGGCCAATTTGCATTTTTTTTAATGCTTCTTACATTGCATTTAAGGAATCACAAAATTTGCGATTCCTTAAATGCAATCGCAAAATAAGGAATCGCAAATTTTGCGATTCCTTAAATGCAATTGCAAAATAAGGAATCGCAAATTTTGCGATTCCTTATTTTGCATGCAGATTTCTTTCATACATACCATTTAGCACTAATGCATTCGCAAACGCCAAAATTCTGCGAATGTCGGCGTTTGCTAACGCATTAGTGCTTGATACATAGGGCCCAAAGTATTCCAAAGCCATAATACTAAAAATGACAGCTCTATGAATGCTTGAATCTAAAAAAAATTGTCACTCTGGTCACTCTTCTATGCACCTTGTAGATTTAGGGTGGCAACTCAATTTTCCATGTAGCCTTCCAACCAGTTGTATTATGTTCGTTTTACCCCTGCCCCTCATGGGGCACCCGACAATAAAATGTACACATTTCCAAGCCTGCTGCAGGGAGTTGTGGGGCACTCCTTTGCCGAGCTGATGGGGAGTAAATTGTGCCTGTTTAGATGTAGCAACAGTTTATTGTTCCGTTTTTAATATTGTTTTGAAATGCACCCTCTGTGCAACATTTTTTTTCTTTCTTCAGTCAGGTGTCCAGCCTCAAGAGAGCACTCAAATAACTCCTTGTTTGGGATTGCCTAGCGCCAGGAACCCTGGATCTCCTAGCACCCGCAGCTAAATGAGCACAAACTCTTAGATCTGAACCCCAGACACAACAACACAGCTGCTGCTGCAACTATCCACACTCAACAGTGGGACCTTTCACGTGCTGCCACTGCCGCTTCTCTTGCAACATTGCAGCAACCGCACAAACAGCCATCATCACCACATCAACCACAACTGCACCTGGACAACTCCACTTCCTCCTGCTCAATGCCTGATCGCTCTGCAAACACACCACCAAGATAATAATAATAGTAATAATTATAAAAAAGATGTATATAGTGCATAAATACTTTGGAAGAAGTGTCCCAGCACTGAGAGGTCTAGCTTCCATGGGGGAGACACAGAGAGCCTAACAGAATAGGGTACAATCTATCTAAAAATCTATAGTGCAAGGTTTTCAGGAATAAAAGTTCTGTCTTTGATTGTCTCAGATATAGCCTGTGTGCCAAAAAGTTAAAAGAGCTGCTGCTGATTGGAGCTTTCTTTACTGTGAAGACTTCAGCTAATAACATGGCCCTTGGCAACCTCCGACATCTCGAGGGTAAGTAGGTGCTTAATGAAACAGTGAAGGTAGCTAGCATCTGTTCCATTAAAAGCCCTATCGCTTTAACAGAGAGCTTTGAAGGACAGTTGCTTCTTCATTGGTAGACAGTGCAGTTTATGCAATGCATAGCCCAACGAGGACTGTCTGGAAAGATTCAGAGCAGATCTGCTGAATTCTGAATGTGTTGGAGTCTCAGCAGCCAAGACTGAGAGACTCTCAAGTATAAGATGTTGTATTAAACCAGCCAAGAAAGGACACATTCCTGGATCACAGTTTTCCTGGCAGCTTCAGGTAGAAGACCAATGATCATCTTAAGGGCTTTTATTATCCAAAAGCATTTGCCTGCTAATGCAGTAATCAGTCTCTCAAACAAGAGTTTAGCATCAAAGAGGATGCCTACATTTTTTACTTTGGGCATGGGCGACAGGAGAGGACCAAGTGATCCTGGCCACCAATCGGGGGACCATATTGAGGACTGCCCTTTCACAATGAGGACCTCAGTCTTGCCTGCATTTAATTTCAGGCAGTTGAACCGAACTGTTCCGCACTTGATCACATTGGTTCGGTGCTCCATCTCCGGTAGCACAGAGATACCCCTTAGGGGGTGATTCTGGTGCTCTATTAATCAATCATTCATTCATTCATTGAGGGCCATCCAGTGGTCCACCTCCCACAGGCTGGTCCTTAGAGAAAGAGCAGTCAAATTTTGTGACAAGGTGACAATTAACTGAGTATCACCAGTGTACGATATGATGTCAAAATGGTACCGCTTGATGATATCCAGCTTAAATCATATGTATAGATCAAATAAGGTGGGGTTCAAAGAAGAGCTGTGGTGCACCCACTGCTGCAGTGGTAGGACCAAAAATTGAAAAGGCTTCTGCAGGACCAGAAAGGTACAGTCCTGCAGAAATAATGCCAAACATTGCAAGGTTTTATAATAGATCTGGTACACCATAACCTCCTGCAACCTGATGTCGTCTTCCTCGCTGAGGAACACCTCAACTACCAAATCAGAATAGAAGGCAAAACTACCATCAGAGGCCCCCTCAACCAAAGACCTCCAGGACCAAGCACCGGCTTCTTCAACACCATCCCACAATTCATCACTCCTCAAGTCATCAACACAGAATACTGCATGAGACCTCATCTTTCACCTCAACAACCCCGATGACGCCAACACAGCCAAACTCTGTGAAACCATACACAACATCGGCCTCATACAGCTTGTCACCAACCCCACACACATTGCAGGGCACAAGCTGGACCCTATCTTCACAGCCAGCACCAGAGTCAAGTACAGCCATTTCACCAAGCTCACCCGGACAGACCACTTAATCATCCACTTTACAGCAGCCCTCAATGTCACCACCAGGCCACCCATCGCCACACACTGCAGCTGGACCAAAGTTTCTGAAAGCCAATGGATCGACGACCTCAACACTTCCCACCCTGACATCACTACCAGCATTGAACAGGCTGTCAAGAACTTCACCACCTAGATCTAGAGTTGTCCCCTTCAACTCCACAAAACACAAGAGATCCACCAAACACGCCAGTTGGTACCCCTCAGAACTGAGAACCTTGAAACACAACTTCAAGCAACTGGAAAGGAAACGGTGCAGCAGCAAATAACCCACCAACCATGCCACCTTCAAGATATCACTCAACCACTATCACAGACTCCTGAAAGAGATGAGAAGGAAGGACCTAGCTGACTGCATCAAAGACTGCTACAACCACAGCAAAGAACTCTTCAGCATTGTCAAGGAGTTTTCCAAGCCTTCACCAACAAAAATAATCATACACTCCTCCCAAAAACTCTGCAGCACCCTGGCGGACTTCCTCCACAACAATATTTCCACCATCTACAAACACTTTGAACCCTAACCCGCCGCTGCTGGCATCCTTAGCATCCTCCCTCCCACCCTCACAATCAATGACCATTGCATTACCACTTGGGGTCAGCTCACTTCACAGAGTACAACATACATCATGCACTCCATCCACTCACGAGCACCCACAGACTCCTGTCCACATCACATGTTCAACCTCAGCAACAGGACCATCAGCAACATGCTCACAGCCATTTTCAACACATCCATCACCGCAGCCATCTTCCCAAATGAGTGAAAACATGCTGAAATCTAATCCCTTCTCAAGAAACTGTCCACTAACCCCAACAACCTCAAGAACTACTGGCCCATCTCTCTGTTCCCCTTTTCCACCAAAAAGCTCTCAACCGTCATGTCACGGAATACCTCAAGAACAACGATCTCCTACACGCATCCAAATCTGGATTTTCCATGAACCACAGCACTGGAATCACCCCATTTGAAGCCACAAATGACATCAGAACCTTTCTAGAATGGGGTGAAGTGTCCGCTCTGATCCTCCTCCACCTCTCATCTGACTTCAACACTGTATCCCACCACTCCCTGATCAAGAGGCTTCATCAGATTGGAATCCAAGAAGACTCCCTGAAATGGATTGCATTCTTCCTCACCCGAAGAACAAAGAGAATCTGCCTTTCACTGTTCACCTCGGGCCCAAGAACATCATCAACAGCATCCCTCAATGTTCATCCCATGACCCTATTCTATTCAATGCCACATAACCCCCCGGCCAACATCATCAGAAAGCATGGACTGAACATTATCTCCTATGCAGATGACCCCCAGCTAACCCTCTCTCTACAGGAAGACCCATCAACCACAAGGGCCAACTTTCACCTATGCATGACCAGCATCGCTGACTGGATGCAAAACAACTACCTCTAACTCAACACAGACAAGACAGAAGTACTTATCATCTAGAACAGCACCTCCCTGTGAAACAGCTCCTGGTAGCTTGCTGAACTGGAACCCTCTACCAGTCCCACAACCATGCCCAAAACATCAGCATCATCTTGGACAGCAAATTCACCATGAAGAACCATATCAATGTAGTCTCCTCAACCTGCTGCCTCACTCCTAAATATCCTCAAATGGCTCCCAGTCCCCACCAGACGCACTGTCACTCAAGCACTCATCACCAACCGCTTGGACTATGGCAACACACTCTGCACAGGATTTACCACCCACCTCATGAAGTGACTGCAGACCATTCAGAATTCAGCGGCTAGACTCATCCTCGGCCTCCCCAGATGGACTCTTAACACCCCTCACATGAAGAACCTCCACTGGCTCCCCATCCACAAGAGATACCAGTCTAAGATTCTGACCCATGCCTACAGAGCCCTGCACAACTAAGGACCAGCATACATCAGCCATCACCTGAACTTCCATCAACCCTCCAGATTCCTGTACTCCACCTCCTTCTCCCTAGCTCAACCCCCACATACACCGAAGCAACAGTGTAGGATGCTCCTTCTCCACCCTCAATGTAAAGTCCTGGAACATCCTCCCCCTCCATCTCTGGACTTCACTCTCTCTTCAGGAATTCAGAGGGGGTCTCAAACCTGGCTATTCAACTGATGCCACCCAAGCAGTTTGGCTCTCAGCACCTGGATACCCTCGCAGGTGATTAGCTGCACTTTTTAAATCCTGTTTATTTGATTGCAAAAAAGGGTATACAACCCTTACAACGAATCTTTTACCACGCACTACCATTACAACGCAGTCATTACAACGCAAACCATTACAACACATTGCGCTGGGGGGCGCTCTAGGATAGGGAATAAGTTTAATTTACTATCCGACACCTTCCCTAGTGTCCAAGGGGACTGGAGTTGGAATAGTAAATTAAACTAATCACTATCCAGCACCCCAAAGCGCTATGCGTTGTAATGGTATGCATTCTAAAAACCACGTTGTAATGGTATGCGTGGTAAAAGTATGCTTTGTAACGTCATACATCCGCAAAAAAGCCCCTGCAGTCTAAGCTGGCTCATTTCACCTATCACAGCCTTGTAAAAGCCAGTGCAGGGACCCTGCCTGACCCTCCCACATTGACTGCAGATGGAGCTACCCTAGTTGAGCGATCATGTTCCTCCCAGAAATGACATTGGGCATGACGGCAGCACATCGACATGCACTGGGTGATCTCAGGCTTATGGCTCTCACCAGGAGCTTAGCACTGCAAAGTGTGTTGGTGCTCTGGCCCTCATTGGTCTCTGAAGGGCTGGAGGCCCCCAGAGATAGTATCATAAAGGAGCGCAACAGCTCTCAATTTTCTTCCTCCCTAGCTTTGGTCCTTGGGCACTAGAGCCCGGGGACAATACATCTTGGAAAATTGTGTTTCCTGCTCCCTCTGAGGCAGGTCAGTTCCCTGGGTTTTGACACGTCTCAAGGCTTCCTAGGGGCATGTATTAAAGGAAGATGCACAGTCCAGCTGTGTAGTTGAGTAATCCTTTATTGGAGCTTTACTACAGGAATCCAGTAGGACAGGCAGCAGGCAGCCTCCAATTGAGCAATGTCCACTACCTTTCCACTGAAGAGGGAGCTCTCTGGGCCTTCCTCTTGACCCTTAGCTCCATGTCCAGGTCAATCTGTCTGAGTTCCAGGTGCTCTCTTCAACCCAAAGTCCTCACTACCAGCACCCCACAGCCCTCAAACAGTGTACCCCCAGGACTGCACCCAGACAGGCCCACAGTATCCTTGCCTCACATGGCATCTGTGTGTCAGCAGGAGTCTAGGGTTTCCCTGATGACGGTTACACACGTACAGGACCAATCCACAGAGTTCAAGGAGAACCCTTTCCTTCTGGGTCCCCAGCAGGTCTATCTCTCTAGTTTCTCCCAGACAATATGGGGTGACAGACAGGCTCAGAAAGTCCAAAACCAGTACATGCCCATTCATCAGGGGCCCATCCATCAGAGTAAAGCCTTCCATATTTCACTCTCCTTGGGAGGAAAGTTCCGGGAAATATAAACCTCTGCCCAAACCTAAGTTAACTCTGATCAATCCACTCATACCCAACATTCATGCACAGCATTTTGGACTTTCCAATAAGGTGACTTTATATTGTCTTTCTAAACAGCTGTCTGGGGGCCTTAAACCAAGCCCTAACTGACAAGGCAACCCAGTACCTTTCCTCCAGAAATTCAAGGGAAAGCATCTCTTGTGATTGACCCCAGAAGTCTGGCTGCTACCTTTTGTTTTCCCTTGTGTTATGCCTTCGCAGGTCTTTGGCATTGTGACAATGGTATTAGAACATGCTGAATATATAACCGCCTTTTTCCCATCACCACCGGATGGCTATTCTTGTGTGAGAAAACAATTAATCCTCCTGCTGTCCAGAAGAATAAATACTGCGGTCCAGCAGAGTGATTCAAAGGCAGAATCTAATTAGGAAGATGACTGAATTTAATGACAAATTTGGAGTACTTGAAGGAGTACAAAATTGAGGGAAATGATATTATATCTGCCCTCAGGATGCTTGTATTCTAATGAATGTGTTCATAAATCTAGTCTCTGGCCCCAGCTAATGCAACCGTACCTTAGTGTAGCTTTTACCTTTAATGAACAGCATAGTGAAGCGCTACACACTTCAGTGAAACACTACAGAACCAACACTATGAACTTCCAATCCAATTTTAAGGAATGGACAGTCCATAACCAATGTACTAAGGGTCCCTTCGGTGGCAGGGTATCTATAAGAGCTGATACCAGACTGAGTTGGACAGCAATGACACTCAGCCTGCATGAGTGCGTATGCAATCACCACTGAGCCCGCTACCCCAGCTGTGCAGCACTGACCCTTGCTTTTATAAGGTGGGCCTTGGCAGCTAGCATTTACAATCCATTTTGATAGAGCTTACAGTGATACGCAGAGTGTCCCACTCACAGAATAAGGCCCAAAAACCGGGTAATCCGAAAAGCATTCGCAAACTCAGCTCCGGTTGTTTTCCACTATAGCAGTGGTAATAGGGTTGCTCCATGAAACGGCTAAATTATTTTCCAGTGTTAGAAGGTGAAAGCAACACCTGCAATCTTCAGGAGGGTGTAGTGGAAGTAGTTTTTTTCATGGGGAAACATTTTTCCCACATAGAGGGAAAAAGGAAAAGGCAACTTGTTCTGTGTATACAACTGTGTATTGGGAAAAACAATGTGTAAAAATATATGGCTTTGGCGCTAGTATGGGAATCCTGTGGCATCTTTCCAGGATTAATGCTGACAGCTTTAGAGAACAGCAAACTGTAATAATCTGTTCCCATTCATAGGAGCACTGGTAAGAGGTAAGATTGCCTGTTTTGTTATAAATTGGATCCCTGGGTAATTTTACATGGAGCAAGGCATGACTCAAACAACAGTAAGATTATGCCAGTGTCAGCAGCACTCTCTGGTCTTTACTTACGATTGGTGGGATGCCAGGAGCATGATCATGCAGGGCCTTTAAACCACTGTGTGGTATAATTGTAAGCATTCCTATAGCCAGTAAGGCTATATTCTGCCTTTTATTTACAATACAATTATCTGGCGCCCATCTTTGTCTGAAACTGGAATAGATTGTAAAGATTGCTGTTGTCATTTGTGCCTAGTCAGCTTTGCACTGGCATTTGGCCAGCAAGAGAAGCGCACAAACTATTTGGGTCAAATAAGCTGTGTAAACATGTCAATTTACATCGGCTTGGGCAGACTACATATACAAAATGGACCTAGCAAAATAATATGTATAGAGCCTGAAAAAGGTGGTGTAAAAGTGACAGATTCTAGTGGAATGACTATGACCTGTACTCATTTAAATATTCATCATCTAGATTTCAGCACACACTGGTATTTTATGAAAAAGCTGATTGGTCAATTTCCAATCGATCGTGTTTATTCTATAAATGTTGATTATCAATTTAGTTAAGTGAACTCTTTAATCGCCGAAGCAACTGTAGAACTGCAATTTAGCTAGTCTAAAGCATCTAATTCCTCAAGCTGGACTTGTTATCAATTATTAACAAGATATGTCATCCTGGGGCTCGCAAATAACCCTCTGTTTTCAAACAAAGGTACAAACATTTTAACCATTAATTATCAAGTGGTCCTTTTTAGGAAAAAGGAAATTATTCTGATGAACGTTACGTTCTCAGATGACATAACTTAGTCCAGAACCAGTGCCCAACAAAGTATGTCTTATTCTAATATTGCATTAGTAAATCTGCCCATGCCTTGAGCCTTTACTTTATTAATAGTTGGAATAGTCCACTGTACAGATGTCATATTTAGCGAGTGGTTAATGGATGAAAATTCATCCACTTTCGTTCCGAAATGTCATTGATGTATTCCCTCATGAATGTTTGAGGTAGAACGAATTTTTGTTTATATGTGCCTTAGGTACTTTATGATTGACGAAATAGTTGGGTTATTTTACAATCATTACACCAAAACCATCCCATCGTGTTGTTTATATTCTGCTTCTGTTTTCCACGCTAGAGATAATTAATTTGTCTACACACATTAAAGAACACACAAGAATATTCACGTCATGTCATATTTTGTGATTGCCTGTAAAAGTGTGGCATTTTGGTTTCAATCACTCTGACTTTATTTTGAAAACACGGACAAAGCCACGTTATTCCCTCTATCGAGTACACAATATTCAAAATTTCATATAGTATAAATTCAGTTTTGAATCTTACAGTAAAATGCCGATGGCAGCTTGAAGTCCCTCATTACCTTAGAGATAGAATGAAGCCGAGGATGTGTTGGAAAAAAAATGTTTCTAGAAGTAATGAACCACTTGCAAACTTATTTTATACCCTTTACATTAGGCTGTGTTCTGTGGATCTCTTGCAGATCTGGAGTAGCAGGATTTCATGAGGGAGCACACTGACTGCTGGACTCCAACCCCACACTTTTCATTTACTTAGTTGCTGTTCTCATGGGTTCTCCAGCCTTTCCTATTGTCCAGTTTCATTCTTCTCAATAGAATTGGGAGGGGAGACCGAGAAGATAGCTACTATTTCCAGATTTGTATTCAACATTTCAGCGTATCAAATTACATACACCGAGGGTAATCATTTCTCACAATGTGTACATTTCCATGGGCAACCAAGGACTGCAAATCTATATATATAAAAACGAAAGTATGTCTGTTTGTCCTTTATGCATTACTACACCATTCATCCGATCGCCATGAAACTTTGCGAAGTTGTTGAGTACACTCCCGCGAAGGTTTCTGGAAAAAAAAATGTGTTAAATATCGCCCCGCCCGGCCCTCTAGGGCCCTCATAATCATTCCAATCTGAACGTTTACAGTTTACGGTGCGACTCGCTTTTGCAATGACCATCAACAAAGCACAAGGACAATCGCTGCAAGTGTGTGGACTAGTTTTGGAGAATCCGTGTTTCTCACCTGGACAACTGTATGTGGCCAGTTCACACGTCGGAAAACCTTCTGATTTATTTGTGTACGCACCAGACGGAAAAGCAAAAAATACAGTGTATCCACAAGCACTAGAATAAATAAACAGAATTAAAACAACACTTTAAAATGTTTTCCATATTAAAATGAATACGTTTCAATAAAAATGACACAATGTAAATTGTATGTTATCATAACAAATAAGTGCAGACTCTGTGAAGATCCAAAAGAGGACGTCTTGCACTTGTTATGCAGCTGCAAAGCCCTAGACAGTGAACGAAGGAGACAACTAACTCAGCTGTGGAACCAAAGACGTCTGCGAACCCGTCGACAGGCACTGTTGGCATAACAAGTTTCCTTAAATTTCCTTTCTTCTGAGATCGCAGCAACGTGCGACGGGTAAGCTAGTTATTACATTAAACAAGGAAATGAACACCTGGCACTAGACTTCATATAAAAACTGTGGGGCATATTATCAAGGGGGTTTATCTCCGCTAAAATTATCTCCCTATTACCTAGCTGCCGCTAACACCAGTTAGCGACAGCTAGTAGGAGATAGTGACCATCTTGGGCCCCACTTTGCATGTCAGTGATATTTATCACTAATGAGATGCAAAGTGGGCGTGCCAAGATGTTAGAGACTGAAAACAGTCGCTAACATCGCTATCTCCTATTACCAACTTTTGGAGATATTCGCGCTAAGCGGGAATATCTCCAAAAGCTAACTCCTGCCCTGAGCAGTTCTTAGCCATGTTATCCAATGGGAGGTGGATAACATGGCTAAGAGCATTAGCTCGCTAATGCATGAATATCGCTGACTTTTCAGCGATATTCATGCTTTGCGGCGATTTTTACCGCATTTGCGTTAAACCTTGGTAATACCAAGGTTTATTTGCGGTAAAAATCGCCGCTACGCTGCGGTAAATTTTTGTCTCTAACCAAGCAATAGCGATAATTATCGCTATTGCTTGGTAATATGCCCCTGTGTTTATTATATCTGCATTTCGTTTTGCTTGCTAGTGTGATACAGAAGGAAAGAAGGCTACCTTTTGCAAGTTTAACTTAATTTCATCTTCTGATCGTGACCTTACTGGTAACCATAGAATGTCCACTCCACCACTTTCCCTCCAGTAATGGACGGTGAGACAGGAAGTGATTTTTTAACAGTTTATGAGTCTTGTAAAAACTGTATGCAGAAAGATGAGTCTCGTGCAACAAGGCCATCTCCCAGAACATATTTCTGAAAATATACTGAGAGTAACAGTTCACAGTATCTGTCCTATTTCTTTCATTAAAGGTCACTGGATTAAGAAAGTTTTTTGATGGTAAAATCAAAAATGAATTTAATATTTCCAAATGTTCCAAAGTACCTACAAGCACTACTCTTCATCATTAGTAAATAATCTCATGAGTTCACTGAAAATGTGTGCCCAATATAAGGTTTGCATGCATAATGCAAATAGTAGTGATCTGGCGCATAGCATATCATTTGGACTTTGAAAGACTGGTGAGACCAAGCTGTGGGCCCAGTGCTGGTAAACACTCGCCACACATGCTGAGTTTTCTGGATTGTCAACATGAAAGTTTTGCCAAAAATGCTCCTGTCGACGCAACACTCTGGATAGATGTCAATGTCAGCAGGACAATCATGAACTTGTCAGCATGTTTTGATTTTCCGGATGGGAATCCTGGGAATTGACATTCAATGGCCAGAGGACATTTTATTATGTTTCTGCATGGGACCACCATAACGTGCGTGGCAATCAAAAACAGGAAAAACACATTTGTAAAATGCTTTGGTGCTGGTGGTTTTGATTTAAAGAGACTGCTGGAAAAGGGTTTCTGATTAAAGAGCCTGCAGTAGTTCTGCCATGGAGGGCCCTGATCAGGCTCTTCCATCAGAAACCAAACAGCATTTATTGAGGTACAGGGAACGCAAGTTAGGTAGACAGAGACGCTGCCATTTTTGGTTAATGAACCACTTCCTCCCGTTTTCAAAATTGGCCTCAAGCTCTTGGAAAAATAGAGACCCATAGGAATCCTATACTAAAAAAAATACCAGCATTTTTAAAGAATGTAAGTTGCTAGCTCGCTGTGCCAACATCGCTGCACTTTACAACACAGCTTTTACCATGCATGTTTACATTCCTTTATTAGTACTCAAATGTAGAATATCATGGCAATGCATGTTTACCTCTCATTTGAGATTTTTACATCATAATTCTTTTTACAAAAAAATTATTCATCAATCGACATGGAAAGCTAAGGGCCTGATTTAGAACTCGGTGGATGGGTTACTCTGTCACAAAAGTGACGGAAAACCTATCCTCCATATTACAAGTGCCATTGGATATAACACTATTGTAATATGGTGAACGGTATATCTGTCATATTTGTGATAGAGTAACCCCTCACAAACTCTAAATCAGGCCTTAAATGCTTTTAAGAGAAAATATGATTTTTCAATGGTTTAAACTTTTTTTTTCATAAAATAAGATGTATATGAATATAAATAAGAGACTAATCTAAGGTGGCAACACATTCTTCCCCTTTTAAAATGTCAAATAATACCTGAGCAAAGAAATCAGATTCAGTTGCTAAAAAAATACACTTTCAGTTATTTTGATGCATATTTTCAAATCAAAAAAAGGATGTCACTAAACATGTACATAATGCAGACCCCATCAGTTTTTTGTCCACTAGTAAAGAGACCTTCAAGCTGCCTTACATGACTAAATGAGCTGAAAACGTTTTACACAACAATGCCAGGTACCATCCATGAAGGGTAAGCACCTACTCACGCTTGACAATATAATATAAATATTAACTGGCGGAAAAAAAATAATTGAATGTGCTTTTTTTCTGTGTTACAGTACAAGGTGTACCAAAAATCTTTATTTTGAGGATATAACATCTACTTTAGCCCAACAAAGGTAAAGATGGATGGGGTCCTCTACCTCTTCTACAGAAATGACATGTATTGACACATACCTTTCATTCAACACGTCGGTAAAATCTAATAAAAAACTACCAAGTATTAAAATGTACCAACAAAAATAACCCCTTGTAGGGATTACAATGTCGGAGGCGTCAGTCAGTCTTGCTGCCTACTGCTCTCCGACTGACCACATCATTATGTAGCGGTCGGACCTCAGCTTCAGGTGTCGGACAGACTGCCACTGACAAACTGTTGGTGACGATCCACCAAACATCTTAATCAGGCCCTAGATGTCTCTCTTATGCTGCACTCCTCCTAGCTCAAAATACTGTGCTGAAAGCACCATGCATCCATGTCAATGTCAGAATCCTTCTTTCTGACATCCTTGTGTTATCCTAATCGGCTACAGATTAATAAATATACTTTTACTTCAGCTTGATAACAAACAAACAATTGTGTCAGACTCTTTGCCAATATACCCCAAATATTCGTGTGTCCCTTCAAGTAGGGTTATTCATGTTGCAATGTAATTTCGCTTGAATCTCTTCAGATGGGCAACCACTCCTCAATACAATCGCTAGTTTGGATGACTGTTTGCTAAAAACGTGGCCTTATAGAAACTGCTGGCACTCATTTTCAATAGAATCCTTTTTGCATCCTGTACATTCCTGATCAACATGCTCCCCCACTACGTGCTGCTAGATTCCTGATGTCTAGCAATCACAGCCAACCTACCACTGCAAAAATAACATTTACTACATGCAGATTCAAGCTGTTCAATCTCTGGAGTCTCTGACACTGGAACTCATTTCCGGATATTTTGCAGACAATCACCTGCCTTGCAAATTCCAAGACTGCTCTTAACATTGTCTCTACCAATTTAGGATTACAGTGGGAATGGTTTCTCAGCTCCTGTATCCTACATCCTATTCACCAGTTCATGTGTTCGTGTATTATTCTGGGCAACATACACCTACGCTGGACGAGCAACTAAAACATATTTTTATGTTATTACTCATCACTCATTATTTGCACCCAAGCTGATTGATGATCAGCTCCTGTGCCCTTCCGTAACTGTGAACTGTGTTTCTGGTAGAAATTTTAGGGGTACGTTCACAAGAACATGTGATAACTACCGCAAGAGTAGCGTAACACAGGAAAATAACCCTGTGTCAGCGTGGAATTCACAAAGTGGCGGTAACATGCGATAGACACCAGATAATGTGGCAAATGTCCGCATGAAAATCAATACCACGCCGCAAAATTGTGAAACACGAACGCAAAAAAACTTGCGATGTGGCCAATCGCGGTACTAAACGTAGCAAAATCCAGCCTCAGGCCTGCAAATCCCACGCGTCTGGCGGGACAATGCACCATAAAAACCACAGAAAAAATACACCAGAAACAAGCCAAAGCACATAGCAACATGGATGCACCCTGACCCAGCGCAGAGGCGAACAACCCCCACAGACTACCAGCAAGGAACAACGGGGTCCGAGAAGGCCAAGGAGAAGAGGGAGAGGAAGACAGGGTGCAGACCGCAGGAAAACAAGACCAGTGTCACGGAGGTGACAGAACACTACCAGCAAATGACCCATTAGCAGACCACCTGGATTGCAGTTGGAGTGCCGAGGAGGCCAATCCAGGAGGCCAATAGGCGCAGGCATGACGTGAATACCTAAACCAGGCACCAACCCACTGCCAACAGGAAGGCAGCAATGGCGAAAGGAGGTGACAGTCCAGCACCGCCGGAGGAGCTGGAGGAAACCCAGACCACAGTCATCAGTGTGGAGACGGTGCAAGGAGTAGGGAGTATGGACAAAGCTCGAGAGGACCTGATACAACCTCAACAGGGAGTGCAGCAAACAAGGATTGGGGTGACGGGGGAGATGGGCATAGATGCACGTGGTGGGCCCTTCTTGACACACTCCAGTGTGGGCTGCTGATCAGTGTGTCCTGGCTGCGCAGGGTCAAGCCTGACGGGTTCGTGGTCCAGTGGTCCGGGGTACGGCAGGCGCACCAGATTGCATGCAACTCCGCTAACTAGGACGGTGTCGGCCTCCTGGTGGGGTAGAAGGCACCTCCCTGGCAGAGACGTTGGGCTTTTCGGAAGAGGAGCACGCCCGGGGTTACATGCTTTTTATTCACACCCCTACGCTGGCCTGGCGTATGCCAGGCCATCCCACTCTCCTCACGCTTATGGAGGTGTAACAGGCAACATTTCCATGAGGAGCCCCACTGGCTGGGGTGACATGGTTGTGTCCACTGTCCACTACACTCCATACACCGTAGGTGTATGTCACCGTGGATATGGGTGTGTTCTGCATACTGCAGTCTGTCCAGCACATCGCCTCCACTCTTGGCAGTGTCTACTTCCCCAATCTTGGTTCTACTGCATCCTTCACACATGCTTGGTTGCCACCTCTCCCCACATTCGGCTATTGTGTGGCTGAGGTGCCATGCCGTTGATTGATCATGTTCATGGCTCGCCCGGGTTACCATTGTGAGTTGTTCTATCCTGTCTGGTGGTTGGGCATGTTCTTGTGCCAGTTGGTTGTGATTTTGTGACGTGGGCATTGCCAGAGTTGTGTATTGCATGGTTGTTGAGTTGAGAATGATGAGTGGGGTGTTAATTTGGCAATTGCCAAGGAGCTGTGCATTTTCCTTGGTGCCATTCTGGGAATGCTGGTTGCTGATGGAATGTCGGAGGGTGAAGGGAAGGGCTGTGTATTTGGAGGCGACGTTGGTGATGGTTCCACTGTGTTCTGATGTTGCCTGCACATTGATGTGTGATGTGTGCTTCCTGTTGCGCTGATTGTGTGCTGTGTCACCAGGGGGCACAGGTGGGACATGTGTGCAGTGGATTGCCCCAACACGTGTGTGCATTTGGCTATGGCGTATGGTCCTTGCTTGGTCTCAAGCGGTTCCTGAACATTGTGTTGGACGTATGGGGACTGGGGTGCCAAGGTGATGGTGATTTTCAGGACAGGTGAGGGGGACTTGGATGTGGCTGGCTGTGAGACTCCACCAACTCTGGCGGGCATTGGTTGGGGTTGCCAGGGGCCAACAGGTGCTGCACAGCCAGCAGCTTGTTGTAGGGTGGTATGTTGGTTGTCCGCTGTGTTGGTGCCTTAGGCCTGTTAGGAGATGATGGCCAGGATATGTAGGGGGGTTGTCCCTTTCAGCTTGTAGTGGACAGTGAGATTGTCAGATGTCGGGTCTGTGAGGCAGGTGCGTTTCCTGGCGGCTTCTGTCTTTGTCTGCGCTGCCTCTGTGGTGGTCCGGGGGGGGAGGGGGTGTGTACCGGGTGTGTCTTGTGGCCCTCTTGGGTGTCCGGGCTGCATGATGAGTGGCTCCATGGTATCTGTTGCCCTTCCGATGACGCCCTGGGCTGGGCACCCTTTTGTGGTGCAGGCTGCAGTCCAACTTTACACCAGGTCAGAGCAGTTGTTAATGTCCTGCTGCTAACGCGCCTTATCGCATGTTTTGTGTTCTTATCGCAGAACTGGCTGGTCGTTGTGAATGTTGAGGTGTGGTGTTTTTGCGGCTTTTTGCACGGGAATGCCTACTCTGCATCTCATTAGCGATAGTTGCGGAGGTTCTCTGTGGCAAATTTTTTTGCAGCTGCTATTGCGGGTAAACTGGTGCTGTGGGCTATTAGCACCAGCTTGTGAATGGGGTGGTAAATTCATCACGACTTTGGCTGCAATAAAGTGGCATTAATTCGGTCAATCAATAAACAGTAATAGTTTATTTTTTCAGCGTTGTCCACATTTATCAACCACTCTACTGATCCATTTCCAATTTCCCATAAAACGATCAGCCCCATTTTAGGTTAACTTGCCGGCTCCAACATGTGCTCAAGAGCTGACAATGAAATGACAGCAACCAAATGTCTGGAGTCTACCTTGAGAAATAAAACATCTCCAAGCCATACCTAAACAGGCTGCCAGTCTGGGCGTGGCTATGAACAGTGTGGCAGGTGCAGTGGCAATTGTTCCACCATTATAGGTGTTTCACTGCCAAAACAAGGGATGGGGCTATTCCCCTGTTTTAAACTAGGGCCTACTACCCCCTTGCTATGCCATAGCTACTATGTTCTCGTGTGTGCGTTCAGTTCACTCGCCAGCTCTTTGCGTTTCTTCTTTCATTTAGATGATAAGCATTGTACATAAGTGGAGAATGGTCATATAATATTAGATTAGAAAACATGAACACAATGCTAAAGTTGCATACTTTATACTTACTAAAATATTATTTGCGTAGAGTGAAAATTATCATAATGTTCGGCCTCCTTGAGAAACAAACATATGTGCAGTGCTACAATAGATAACCCAACATCTGCATTTTAAAAACAAACGTGGCAATAATGAAGTGGTTTTCTGCGGCAGCTATAAATGATGCACAAATTGTTTTTAGACAAAGCCAAACATAGGGAGAGCATTAATTGCATGCTTGGACTACAAAGTGACATTGGAATGCGCATGTTACTAACTCAATCAATGAATTTAGCATAGATATATTTAAGAAGGGGTATTTAGGGATTAGGTTCAGATTTTAGAAATGAAATGGGAGGCATTCAGACAAATCTATCAGGAATAAGATCAACAACGTGTGTTCAAACCAATCATCTTGAGTATATATTTGAACTTGGATATGCAGATGCGGTTCTGAAGTCCCCCAGGTTCAGCAATATACTCAAAGGATCAACAGCCCCACAGACAGCTAAATTACTCAGAAAGTCAAGGAATTTATCAAACATGAATTTCAAAGTGGATTCTAGCCTTGAGGAAAAAGTGCAAGTGCCCATTAATGTACATACAAAATAAATGTTGTCTCCAAGCTCTAGCCACTATTTATTTCTGACAGGGGATTGGCTAAATAGTTTCAATTTACATAAAGAGGAGGAAAGGTTATTGCTGTATTGATAGAAAATGTTCTTTGAGAAGGTGACGAAAAACGATTTAACGCGTTAAAAAGGTAAACAGGCCTTGCAGGTATAACATGAAGGAATCATTTACACTGCCCCGCATCTATTAACACAATATTCATAACTGGGTTCAATTTGAGAGTTCTGGCATTAAATATGTTTCAAACTCGGATGTTAAAAAAGCAAAAAATACTCATAAACAATAAGAAAACCCCTGCACCGTGAAGGAAACCAAAATAGGCTCATCTGGTAAAAAGAACTGGACAGAATTTCTCAATATTATTGCGAGATCTAGCGGTCACTGTTAAGCAAAGGATTTCAGCATTAAATTTCATGGTCAGAATCGATGCTCGCCTTCTCCACTGCTGACAGATCATTTATCAACACAAATATTTTTTTTTTAAATCATGGAATATTTCATAAGTGAGATAGCACTTTATGATTGGCCGCCTATATTGGTTTAAGAGTTCGGTTTGCAAATCCCTCAAAAGACCATGTCTGTATAGCGGTGTAATCAGGTTACTGGAGCAATCCGGTAAGAAATTATTCTGACAGCTTCTGAGCTCCTGGTGGAGAAGAGACAACCACAAAACAATTGACACCATTCACCACTGCTGACAATCTCTGTCTCCAAAGAAACCGAGGAAGGAAATCTGAAGACTAAAATATCTTCTTACCCCACCGGAGGGTGCTCCCATCAGGTCAAAGGTGTGATGCATTGGCAGATACATTTGGGATGGCTGTTGCAACCACACATCAAATCGAGTTTGTGGGTACGAAGCATTCAGCTCTCAGCTCTCCGATGTCGATCCTCAGCAGCAAGACGTGCCTTACTTCTTGGTTCGTACTTTCTTCAAATGTGTGCATTTTCGAAATTATTAGACTCTTTTCTTCAGAAACAATTGAAAAAGTCCAAATTTTCCTTGCAAACATTTTTAGTGACAATTTTTAATTCGTTACACTAGGAGTCAGAAATAAATTTAGTATGAATAAAAGGATGATGCAAAGTAAAACAGTGTTATATTCGTATTTAGAATCTCAATGTACTGGTAACTCCTGACGTGCATAAACGTAACTTGTGACTTAGGGGCATATTATCAAGGACAGGCGATACATTATCGCCGCTTTTATCGGCAGGAAACTGCCGCTAAAGCGGCGA
Source organism: Lissotriton vulgaris (assembly GCF_964263255.1). NCBI lineage: Eukaryota > Metazoa > Chordata > Amphibia > Caudata > Salamandridae > Lissotriton > Lissotriton vulgaris. The sequence goes on along the minus strand of NC_141693.1, from coordinate 958,901,336 downwards.
TAATGGCCTTGATAATATGCTCTATGAATTCCAATCGAAGCCCATGTTAGATGTGTTCACATCTAACATGGGCTCCGATTGGAATTCATAGAGCATATTATCAAGGCCATTATCGCCGCTTTAGCGGCAGTTTCCTGCCGATAAAAGTGGCGATAATGTATCGCCTGTCCTTGATAATATGCCCCTTAGTTCTTTCCTCTAAGTGAGATTTTGACACATGCGATCAGAGGGTTAAAACCAAGGATTAACTCATAAAGATGTGGGTCTCAAAATGGCACCTCAAGTCTTTCAATGATTAGTTATTACTGCAAATAGGACAGGATAATTTAATGAGCTGAATGATTGTGGTTAAAATAGCTGTTCATCGTCAGGTCACAAAATCGAATTTTGACAATTTTAATTCAGCGCTTTCACCCTTCTGAAGATTCGCAAATTGAGTAACATTACAGTAAAGTTATCAAAAGAGCTTAGAAACGGAGTAAGTCCAGTCATAAGTGCTAAATATAAACACTTTATTTATGGAAGATGTAATAGTTTAGTACACTAAAAGATGTACAAAGTTATTAGCACACCAATAAGTGCTTAGTTATAGGTCTGCTTTTCCAAAGGCAAAGGGATTAAAACATAAAATCTCCATGCATTTTGCATAGACATCTTTAAGATACACTTTAGCAAAAACTACTAAAAGGAATTACACAAAATTTGGCAGCAAGCTAGATCATGGTCCTCAGATTGGGCATTTGGAATTTGGTTCAAATCCGTTCTGTAGTTTTCTAGATATTGAGGGTAAAAAACAATTGTATATTTGGAAGTTGGGCTCGCAAGAGTCCTGTGTGCATCCGGTGAGAGTGCTAAATCTAAAAAAGAGGATGAGATTGGCTGAGAGGTCAATTTTTCCTGTGAGCCTTCATGCTCTCATGGAAGAGAGAGGCTCCAGCAAGTCCCGTGACAGCAAGCAGTCTGATTGGCTCTCTGATGGAATGTTAGAAATTAAATGGCCGCCATTACTGTTTACTGTGAAATATTAGAGGTGTTGTGGAAATGAAGTAAACAAAAACTATATTAGGGGGCAGCAGAAAGGCATGCTGTCCCCCTAGGGTTATAAAGGAGGTGTCTAAGGGATAACTAATGTGAAGATAATACATGCATATTGTTTTTCACTGATTGTTTGGAATCTCAGGGGACTCAGATGGAATCGTGAATAGTAAGAAAGAGTAGATGTGTTCTTGTTAGAAATGGAGTTAGAAGGAAGGCATATTGTGGTTCTTGTTTTAGAGAGGAAGTGAGTAGGAGATAAGTACTGTGACAATTAAAAGGTTAAATCGTATTTTTTTATGTTACATTATTGCGAGACTCTTCCTGGATCTTGAAAAGTATGAAGGAATAGGTGCTGTTTGAATACACTCTGCTATGCACCCTTGTTTACTGTATGATGGAGTTTTACTGGAGATTGCTTTTATGAAACTTTACTATTTTTGCTCATTGGTTTGAGAAGAGTTGTGAGTAAAGTTAAGGCTCATCCAAACATCCTACTACAGACACATGACACCCTACTACACACACCTATCATTATAGAGAGAGGTCTTAGCAGAGAGGCCAGTCCCTTCATACACCCGCCCTACTATGCACCCCATCATCAGAGAGAAAAGTCTGAAAGGAGAAGACAGTCCCTCCTCACCCCCTACTATGCACACCCATCTGAAAGAGAGGTTTGCAAGCAGAGGCCAGTCCCTCTCCATACTCTACTATGCACATCCATCATTGCAGAGAGAGGCCTCAGCATAGTGGGCAGTCCCTACCAACATCCTACTATGCACACCAGTCAGATTGGTGTAACGAAACTTGAAGGTCCCCCCCCTGCAAGGTACAAGGAGGGGCCCACCTCCGGACTCCTTCAGAAGCTCTCAGTCCAAGGTATGCTGAGGGGACCCCCCTGGAGCCTGGCCCGCACCACACTGGCTTCGGTGGCCTATGCTATGCCACTGACCCATCATCTGAGAGAGCAATCTGATACGAGAGGTTTTGGACTTGGCATGGTTTTCCCTGAATTTTTACCTCTGACTCCTGTATTTTTTATGCTGTGCTGGATTTTGTTTTTGCTAGCTTAGATGCTTTGGGCACTTTGAACTGCTAATCAGTATCAAGTGATCCTGTGTAAATTGCTATTAAAATTGGTTCTCCCTGATTAGCACATTTGATTTACTGGTAAGTCTCTAGTAAATTTGCACTGAGTGTGCCAAGGCTTGTAAATCAAATACTACTAAAGGGCCTGCATCACTGATTATGCCACCCACATGAGAAGCCCTGAAAGGGCATCTCAGACCTGCCACTGCAGTGTCTCTGGGAAGTTTTAAACTGGCATGTCAGCTTTGCAAGTGCACCCACTACCCAGTCCCTAACCTTCCTTGTTTTTACATGTAAGACCCCCCTCAGGTATGCCCCATGTACCCCCATGGGCAGGGTGCAGTGTATACAAAAGGTAGTACATGTACTGGTGTGTGTGACATGTCCTGATAGTCAAATATTGCCAATATAATTTTTCCCTATTGTAAGGCTATCTCCCCCATAGGATAGCATTGGATACCTTGTAACATCTTACAATTATAACTTCCCATTGGGCCAAGATGGAGTATACAATTTAGGCTGTCTGAACTCAGAATTTGATAACACATCTTTTAGTAATGATGGTTTTTAAATTGTGTGTTTGAAAATGCCACTTTTTGATAGGAGACATTTTCTTGTTTAACCATTCTGTGTGCCTCTGCCTGTTTGTGGATTGGCTGTCTGGTTTTGGAGTGACAGGGGCTGGAGATGTGCATTCAATGTAGACAGCCACTGGAGGGGAGGTTGAGATGTGCCTGGCCCTTCCTGGTTGACTCAGAGCTGAGCAGAATAGACCTTGGCTGCATTTAGAATAGTTGGAGGAGTTTTCCTTACACCCGAATAGGGCCTGTTTCCCTTGCACAATGCTGTCTCTACCCCCTGTAGTCATAATCCACCAGTGAGAACAGTACTGGTTTAGACTGGACTCAAAGACCCTTGCACAAAGAAGGACAAATGCAAAATGGGGTATTAGTAGTGGACCTTAAACTACAATAATGTAGATCTCTTCTGGACTCAAGAGGAACCTTTGCCAAGGAGAAGAGCTGGAGAGCTGTGAGGATGAGTACTTGCCCTTTTCTGTGTGCTGTGTTGGGTTGTCCTGCAGTTGCTGCTTCTGCCAAGGAAAGGACAAAGACTAGAGCTTTGATGAGAAACCTGCTTGAGAAAGAATCTGCAATTGCTTGTGTTTGCTGGCCTCCTGTTCTGAAGTCTCAGGGACACAAAGACTTCATCCCCAGCTCCCTTGAACTCTACTGCTGGGGGTTCTGACCTACGAGGAAGTGCCTGTTCCAATTTTGGGCCTCTGGAGGTTGTTCCTACAGTTGGGAATTGGAAGAAACCTAAGAGAGGCAAGAAAAGCTGCTGTGACACTGCGACCTGCACCGAGGCCAGGGGCACCGCTCATGAAGTGCACAACACTGTACCTGGCCTGCACTGCAGCTCTGATTCCCTTCGATACCTGCAGTTATCGACCTTCCCAACACTAGCGCTCATACAGGCTCCATCACCCCCAGCGCCAGCATCTTGTTATTGCAGCGCCGATAGCTGCTGAGGGTGACTCCACGAACTTGCAGACTTTGCATCTACTCAACGGAACCAACCCTTCACCACTGATGCAACCAACTTCCCCTGTTCTAGATTCGACATGTAGCCTCCGGGCAGATAAGACACCTCGCCTCCCCCATGACAGCTAGGGAGCCAGGCTCGATCTTGGCACTGACGCCTCACCTCCACAATCCCATGCACATCATAGACCTCATTTTTCAAGGTACTGTTTGTTTGGGAGCCTGTGTGATTCCGTGCCCGAAACTGTGCACCTCACTGCAGGCACTGTACTTTGAATTTATTGCTGTCACAACATCGTAATATCCTCAGGTCAAACTATTTGTTTTCTACAAGCTTTGTTTTGGAAGTTTGGAAGCAACAGTTTTTAAGTGCTATTTTACTACATGTATGTTGGATTTTTGTCATTTTGATCTTGTTGAATTTAGATAAAGATACATTATTTTTCTAAACTGGTGTGGTGTCCCTTTGTGATGTTTTTACTGTGTTACTGTGTGTTTTGAGTACAAATACTTTACACTCTACCTTGGGATAAGCCTGTCTGCTTGTGCCAAGCTTCCAACTGGGTGAGCAGGAGTTATCTAGAGTGTGTTTCCCCCTTACCTTGACTAGAAGCAAGGGTCCCTTCTTGCATAAAGGTACATATCCATGCCAACTAGAGACCTCCAGATCTAACAAGACTCCAGTCACTCTCCACACCCTACTATGTACACTACTCGTTACACAGAGAGGTGTCTTTAGAGAGGCCAGTCCCTCCACAAACACTCTACTATGCACACCCATCATCTGAGAGAGAGGTTTGAAAGGAGAGGCCATTCCCTCCACAGAACCTATAATGCACACACGTCACTTGAGAGAGAGGTCTAAGAAGGAGCGTCCAGTCAACCCCAATTACCTATCATTACAGATATAGGTCTCAGCAGAAAAGACAGGCCCTTCATGCACCCTAGTATTCACACCTGTCATCTGAGAGAGTGGTCTGAAAGATTAGCGAAGTCCCTCCCCACACCCTACTACTCACATCCATCATCTTAGAGAGGCCTAAAAGGAGAGGACAGTCCCTACACAGACCCTAGTATGCATGCCTATCATCTGAGAGAGAGGTCTAAAAGGAGAGGCCAGTCCCATCACAGACACTACTTTGCACACCTATCATCTGAGAGAGAGGTCTAAAAGAAGACGTAGTCCCTCCCCAACACCCCACTGTGAACTCCCTTCATTACAGAGGGAGGACTCAGCAGAGAGACCCGTCCCTCTATATACCCTACTACACACACCTGTCATTGCGAGAGTAATGACACCTCAAAAAAGATTGCTGGTGACATGTCTGGATATCAGAGTTACAATAACTGAACAAATAAACAATTTCCGTTGAAAACGTATCTGTTTAATCCCCCCCACACACACACATTTTACAAAGAATTTGAAACTATGGAACATATCCTATTTTGGTACAATAAAAAACATTATTTTACTAAAACAATGTCAGAGCACAAAAAACATTTAAAAGTCACTCTACCATAAATATGCTCACAAAAATAATTAATTAAAGAAAACTAGGAATTCACTGAAAAATCCAAAGATCAAAGTAATGTTTTAGTTAGGTGTAATGAACATATCTGTTTTCATTTGAAAAAAAACATAGAAATACATTGACAAAAACAATGGTTAATGTAATGTTGTATTTAGGTGAATTTTAAAGTGTGAATATTAATGTTTTGAACTAAAAAAAATCAGAAATTCACCACTCATACTTAACAACACTATCTATAACTTGCACTCTGCCATGCACTGCTTATGACTTCACATATGACATCACCTATGGCATGTTCTAGTGCATCATTTATGAACTCTCTGATGATATCTCAAATGACATCATTGATGATATCACTGGTGACATCCTCTGAAGAGTGTGCTTGTTTATTTTATAGTTTAGTTTGTGGCAGATAACAAAAATATTCACTCATAGCTCAATTAGTCCCATTGAAGCAAAAGAACACTTAATATGATTAAGCCAATTAATCTTATGAAAATGGTCTAACTTGATTACATCCTGGAGTGCAGTAGCGAAATAAATCAACCCAGGAGTAGACTAAAGGCATCTCCAAAACAGCAGCAGGCGTAATCTACATTTACCCTTCACCCATTGTATGCCCATATCCAATGTCAGAGGCTGTAAAGGTGTGCTGGATGGCAAGCAGACAATAGTTTAAAAAAAATGCATTCTCTGATTTAGTTAGTCCATCAATATTATTGGAGCCCCAAAGATCTCCCCTATAAAGGTCATGTCATCAGTAATGTCATCAGTATTGTCACTGACCATGTCATGAGTGATATAATATGTGAGGTCATAAGCAGTACATTATGATGGCATAAGTTATAGTTAGCTCAGGTAACTATAGCTGCTGAATTTCAATGGTTTTGTATGAGTGAAATTTAACTATTACTTAAATGTAACCTTTGTTTTTGTCAGTGAATTTCTAAGTTTTTTTTAAATTCTATTCCTAACAACAACATCCCTGTAACCTTTGGTTTTGTTAGTAAATTTCTATGCATAAAAAAAATCTATTTCCTAACTACAATGTCCCTGTAACCATGGTTTTTTTAAGTGAATTTCTATGTTTTTTTAACATTTGCAGAGTGGTGGAGAAAGGGGCAGAGCCTCCAGCCAGCTCTGAGCAATCCTGCAGCGTGGAACTTGCTGGAGGTAACAGGAGGGGTTCTTGGCCCCCAAAGACACCTCAGCATCCAATGGGTCTTCCTCCCCCAACCGGAAGTGTGCCAGGAGTGCATTTGCAGAGTGGTGGGGGAAGGAGGCGGGGCCTCCGACCAGCCCTCAGCAATCCGGCAGTGTGGGTCTTACTGGAGGTAACACAAGGGGTTTCTGGCCCCCAAGAACCCTCAGCCTCCAAGGGGACTTTATTCCCCAACCTGCAGTGCACGAGGAGTCGGGTTGGCGGAGTGGCGGGGAAAGAGGGCAGGGCCTCCAATTACCGCTCAGCAATTCCACTTCATGGGACTTACTGGTGAAAACAGGAGGGGAAGTTGGCCCCCAAGGCCCCCCAGCAGCCAATGGGTCTTCATCCCCCAGCCAGTTGTGCACCAGGAGGCACATTTGCAGAGTGTGGAAGAAAAGTGGCATGGCCTTTGATGACCTCTCAGCAATCCCACTGGGTGGGACTTACTGGAGGTAACAGGAGGGGTTGTTGCCCCCCAAGGACCCTCAGCAGCAATTTGGACTTAATCTACAAGCAGTTGTGGGCCAGGAGACACATTTGCAGTGTGGTGGAGGAAGGGGGTGGGGCCTCTGTTGACTTCATCTGGGCTGGGAGTTTTTAAAAATGCTTTGGTTTTATTAGGGAACAAGGGTCACGTGGCCCCCGTACCCTGGGCTGATGTTGGCCCCCAGGACCCATCCTTCTGTAAATTTTATGAATACTTTTATAATTTTAGGAGAGTGGTGATTTCGGCCCTAAGATTCCGTCCCCAGGGCCAGGCCATGTAGAGATTGGGAGGGGAGCTGCTTGGCTCCCTCTCCCAGGCCAACATTTGGCAACGGGGACCCCTGCTGGAAAATCAGCTCCCTGTGTCTGAAAGCAATTCTACTCAACTTCCAACAAGTGAGAGCATCAATACCTTTGTGTGTTAGAAGATGAGCATATGCTGTTGTTTGGTGAGAGCGTAAAGCTCTCGCCAAGCCACAGCAAATAGCTATGTTCAGGGGTGGGTACCCAGGGACATAGCAGGAGCTGGCCTTGGGTGGGTGGCAGTCCCAGGGCCATCTATGCGTTGATGTGGGTGGCCACATAGCCCGCTCCTTTCTTATTGTAGTGCATGCCCCGAGGAGGTGGCCACCTCCCATTTTTACAAAACAAGTTGGACCCGCAGAGGCGGTGGCCCCCAGAGAGTCCATGAGACCCACATCACATATTCACTATGGCCTGAGGGGGTGGTAGTCCCTGGTTAGGGTCTGATAGTTCATAAGCCCTGTGGAGGTGGTTCTCCCTGGGGCATGGCGGTTCACAAGGCCTACCCAACTCATTTTTGGAACATGGCCCAGGAAGGTGGTGGTCCCCGGGGCCTGGGAGGGTCCAGGAACCCCCCCATTCAACAAAAAATAATTCCCGGAGCTGGTCATCCCCTGGGCATTAATAAATTCCAGGAGGGGGACCTATGCACCCCTCCTTTATTTTCAACATACCCCTGGGACCTGGCCCACCAGGGGGCCCTATTACTTAAGAAATACAGGAGCATGTGCTTCCTTTTTCTCACAAATCTGTGAATGTTGCGATTTGGCTATTGTTTTTTTATTTTTAAAACTTTTTTGGCCTGTCGGGGTCCCTCAGGGACTGCAGGACCAACTTTATGAGGTCAGGAAATTCCTTCCATTTTATTTTGGGACACGGTTGAAGCCAAGTCCCAAAATGGCTGGCAACACTTCCTGGTTGAAGTGTTGGCAGCCAATCAGAGATCAGCATTTCCCTGCACAAGCTCATTTTGTTTGTGAAATGATTGTGGCCACAGATATCAGTAACTTTGCTTTTTTAATTTCTCAACAACTACTAAAAGGATTTACACCAAATAACGGCAAGCTTGATCTACACAACCAAATCTATCTTTCTGCCAAATTTGGTGTAATTCCCTCCAGTGCTTTGGGCTGTAGGCATGTTGACAGGTCCTAAGGGAATTAACATTGCAAATGAACTCCTTTTTGGAACTCCATTTTTCTCAGACCCTGCCTCACAAATCGCCCTGAAACGTTCCATGTGCAACAAGAGTCACTAGAGCACTTCATGGGAAAAACTTTGCGAAGATTTATCAAGCAATGCCCAAGATATGGGCAAGTTTAAAAACGCTTTTCCTGTGGAAGCATGGTCCTAACTATAACTACCTACTGGCGACCGCCAGTAGGTAACATATATATAGATATATAGATATAGATATATATGAATATATAGAAATATATGTAGATATATACGTAAATATATGTATGTATGAATAAATATATATATATATATATATATATATATGTATATCTATCGATAAATTTCGCTCTAACCCAAGCCTCTTACCAAATGGCTTTCCGAGGTGGGGTAGCAAACCCCTATCTCTCCATAAAGAAAGTGTCACCTGTTCCTTTGATCTGCTATGGGCAAAAAGAAACTGCGCCTCCAAGGAAGGCTTTGATAAAGAAAAACAAGTTATGATAGAGAGATTTTTGACAAGAGGCTACTCACGGATAGTGATTGAACAAGCCTGTGTAAAAGTAGAGAAACAAGAACGGAAAGAATTGCTTGTTCAAAAAATCAAGAACCTAAACAAACCTGATAATAAGATCAGCTTCATAACGACTTTTCACAAACAGTCAAAGGAACTTAGGAAAGGCCTAAGTAAATTCTGGAATGTACATAAAACTGACACTGATCTAGCATCATATATTGATGATAACCCTCAGATTACCTTTAGGAAGGCTAAAGCCCTGAAGGACATAATCTGTAGAACAGTTACAACTTTAGATCAAAGAAGGATGAATATCTGAGGGTTTTATACCTGTGATAGATGTAAAGCTTGTAAATATAGTTATAACTGCAAGGAGGTAAAGTTGGTGCAAGACCTTAAACCCTTCAAAATACCAAAACATCTGGCATGCACCACTGACTATGTGATATACACCCTGAGATGTCCCTGTGAGAAGTGTTACATAGGGAGTACAATACATAAGGCGAAAAAAAGAACTTTGTAACACCGTAGAGCAATCAAGAATGACGACAAACATGAGTATGTAGAAGTATTTTGTGATTTAGGTAGCAAAATTATATCAAAACATTGCTGTCCCTGATCCGGCGGCCTACCAACAACAGATACTCCACTACCATATACTCACCTGGGCCCATAAACACACACACACTTGGTTGAGTAAACTGCTGGACTCAAAGTTTATAATTTTTCTTCAGTTTCAAGATTAATTATTCAACATTCCTAACTAACCGTTCACTGAACAAACAGTTCTTTCCTCTGGTCGATGGACCATTAGTGAACTAGTTGATGGTGAAAATGACATAAACTAAATTATCCTTTATTTAATGTAAATAACCACAGACTCGGGAAAGTTTTAAATCTTTCTCTGAATTAAATGCATGCAAACCATCTCAAATACACAGTGCAGTCAGCATCATCCGTAGGAGAGAAAATTTAATTAAATCCTCAATCAAATATACAACGGACGTACTCAAAGAACGATGTCTAAGGAAAAGGAAAGGATAGAGAGAAAAGAACATCTACAAATAACGAGAATTTTATAGTTACCAAGAATGGTGTCAAGACCAACCACCTGGCCAAAGGGCTGGTAAGGGTCCCCTGGGATAGGACAGGCGACAAAGGCTTCAGGACAGGATTGATGACCTCTCTAGAATACCGACGATTGCGTCACACCCCTCTCTAACACTCTCTTCTTCCTCTAGATTCTTCTTAGATATTCTTCGTAACCCAATTAATTAGGATAGAGGTTTCTGCATTCAATTCGTCATCAGCATCTCACAGCTTCTCTCCCAGCAACATTTCCCACGGCAACAGCACCCCAAATCGAGCTTCTCTCAGCATTTGGTTTTGACTAACTAACTAAAGCTATCTCAATTATACCTTTCGTTCTACATGTTGAACCCATTAATGTTTCAATATCGTAAAAATACTAAACCTGATTGGTCAGGCAAGGGGGGATCATCACAACATGCTTACATATTATTTAATTCAGTTAATCCATTGTTCACATACCCATCCCCTCTATTTTTATTCATAGATTTTATTTCCCACCTGCATTCACATTTCATTAGCAACATTTGGTAAAACTCTATCATGTAGGTCCATTCTGTTGAACTTTTCACCATCCGTTCTCAGGCTGGACATTTCACCACCTTGGCTGTAGTTCAAACTCAGAGTCATCAATCGGATTTGCTTTCAGCAGATATGCGCAGTCATTATTAATTGGCTCACTTCAGTTATACATGAGAAGCCCAAATACGTATTAGTGATGAAGTCAGAAAGACAGAGGTTACTTTAAAAAATAGATGGTTTTAATGTATACCACCCATCTCTACTCTAGTGCCCTTTCTTTATTCATACTTTCCCTACATTAGCATTAGTAAAATAGAGTGTATCCATTTCAAACAAGCAGATGCCATGCACACAAGTCTCAAGACTCCATTTTAGTGCCTTCGGCTCATGAGCAAGTATTTCCCTCCAAGCATTAGCTCGTCATACTGAGTAGATGCAGTTGACGCATGCACAGTAAAGATTTCCCCGTTTAGAATGGGATTAGTCCTTTGTTCATGTTATTATCATTAGTAAATACATAAGCAAGCTTTACTAACCTGCATGTTTATGTGGTGCACATTAGTTTCACAAAAAACAATTTAGTAACTTGTTAGTGAGTTAAAGGAGTGGAGTGCTTCAGAGCAAATCTCTTTTCTACGAGTCCTTGCTCCATCCATCCCCTCTCTGATGGCATTTTTAAGCCATCACAAAATTACCCATCCCACCCAGATGCCAACTTTAGCACATCTCAGTTTCTTTTCTTTTCCTTCTTTTTGATCTTTGTCAGTTTAACCTCCTTTCAAATCTTTCATCTTTTTATATATCTTTCCTTTCATCTCCTCTATTTGTATCTCCTCATATTTTGTTTTCTTTCCTTTTCCATTCACTACATATCTTCCCTTTCTGTTGTTTCTGCAACATTTGCACCAAAACATTATTGCTAAAACTGTTATTGTTATACCAACTATCAGAAGAATTATTTGAGCTAATGTACTTTTCCCTAAATCAGACAACAAAGTCCCCATTGAAGAGATACTTTTTGTTAACCTCTCCCATACACCTCCAGTGGTTTCAACCCTTCTTGAAGCTTTGTAATATTCTTAATATACCAGCTAATTTCCTTACTTTTTTCAGAAATGTATGTGCAACAATGTTGGCACTTTCAACATTTTACAGACTCCACCCTCTTTTGCCAATAAGATATCAAGTGCAAGTCGATTTTGTAAAACCATAGACCTAATTGCAACCATTTCTGTGTTTATCATCAAGAAACCCCGAGCAGTATCAGTCTATAGGCGGCTAACCACTGTTGTCAAGTTACAAATTCTATGTGTATTCAGAATTTCTCACACTGATGTATCAATGCACCAACTATATCACCTAATATTTTTGAAAAACTAGCTCTCTTTCTTTGTGTTAGTTCGTTACTGTTTTCATTGCCTCCAGTGATTCTTTTTACATGATAAATTTTCGGAAATGCTATCCCAGAGCAGCAGCTTTCATACCACCTTGCAGGCAATTTATCGTAAACATTATTACCACACACGTAGTAAACCCCATAAAATTCTGGATCAGTTCTCCCTTTTAGTCCCTAACCTCCCAAAATTAGGAAGTTTTTGTTCACATTCACTGGAACAAATAAATACATAATATGACTTTAATCTATGGAGGCAGGTTTTCCCTTTCTTCACAAAGTCCAGGGACATCGCCGTATGAACCTTGCCAGTTGCATAAATTCCCTTTTTTCCAGCCCATGGTGGTACATGGGTTTTCGGTTCAGCAGCTTTCTTTTAAAAATCCTGTCTCCTTTCCTCAACTAAACTCAAAAACACTTTTTCTTCTTCACGTAATATACATGTTAAATTATTCGTGTGTGCTTTAGCTATATCTATTGACTTCATTGTTAAGAAAAATTCACCCATAAACTGTGCATCTTAACTACTAAGTACTGGATTCATATTCTTTCAAATAGGAAGCTCTGAAATTATAAGTACATCTAAGTTTGAATAAAAATACTGAAGTTTTCCTGTTGCATAAAACAGACTTGCTAGAACACTACATGATATGCCATATGTTAAAGGTAAGTGGTGATATGTAACTCCCTCCGATACTAACGCTGGTAATTTCATACAAACATAACAATCATTAATTTCCATTGTATCTACGTATTGGAATACCAACTTTGTGAAAACATTTAAAGATGTGTCATTATCTGATACTGTATGATGAAAATCTGTCTCATCTGCTGCTTCTAATTCTACTCTATCTCCTTTCATGGTAGCTGTCTTTTCATTAGTAAGTGTATCATTCTTTTTTGCTATCATCAATAAAGGTACTGCCACTGTTAGAAATAACCATATTAAAACCACTAATAAAATACTACATATACCAGCTTTACAACATTTTCGTATGAAACTTCGTTTCAGTTGCTCGGTGACTCCATTTCTCGCAATTTTAATCTGAGAGGCTATTTTCTCCTCTTTCTTTCTTCTCTTTGGAAACTCAAGCTCTTATTTTTAAGGTGGTCTCAAATTTATTTTATCAATCTGTGCAGCACCTACTTCTTCTGATTCCTCACTTAAATTTAATTTTTTTAATTCTTTCAATAGTAAATAGGTCCACTCAGGGGCCTTGTATATGTTATTTAAATTTACAGACTTGGGCTTCTTCATATGTTTCTTTCTATTGATTTTTTTAGATTGAGTTTGACTAGTAACCTCATTCGCTTGCTCTGGTCTTTTGTTTGTTTTCCTCAGGTAGTATCCCAGTATTTTCACTCCACCTGGCCAGTGATCACCTTTTAACTTGAATTGCACTTTCACACTCTTCGTCTCCTTCCAGAGTTCTTCTGTTTACAGTATGTCTAGGCACAATCAGTTCTTGTTCTGAATCACTCTCTACTAGGCCTGGGCGGAAAATTCCGCTTGTGAAATTTAGGTAATTTTGCATTCCGCGGAGAACGCAAAATTGCCAAAAATTCCATGATCCGTGGCTTCGCGGAATTTATTGCTTGTTCGTGCTTTCAAAATGCGCGTTTGTGAGACATCTCCCCCAAGACGCAAACAGCATTCCTGAACAGGAAAAAAAGCATAGTGAACGGGAGGAACAAGCAATTTCCGCGTGTTTGCAGAAGTTTTGCGTGCTCGCAGAGATTTTTTACCACTTTACGAAGGTTTGCATAGTGCGACGCAAATTACGCCCACCCCTGCTCTCTACATTTTTCTGTTCAGGTCTTATTATTGTTGTTTCACCCGCCTGAACCTATTCTTCTCTTCCTATCTGGTCCTGTTCAGGTCTTTCTACAAATTGATCTTCTTCTTCTGCCTGAACTTGTTCTTCTTTTCCTAACTGGTCCTGTTCAGGTCTTACTACAATTTGTTGTTCTGCTGCCTGAGTGTTTTCTTTTTTTCCTGGCTGTCCCTGCTCAGGTCTTTGAATAGGTCTGCTTGTCTTTGCCTGGGTATCTTCTTCTTTCCCTCTCTGATCCTGCTCAGGGTCTCGATTAAGTTTGTTCACTTCTTCCTGAGCATGTTCTTCTACACCTAGCTGATCCTCACTACTTTCCTGTCTCTCTAATCTGGTTCTTCTTCTTGTCTGAATAACAACTTCAGGTATGTCAATCATTGGCATCCAACCCTCCTGACTTGTGCTCGGTTGTTCTTCATCTCTCGCTTCAGAATCTGGTACTCTAGATTCTTTGACTTCACAACCCTCAGCTGTTTTAACTGGTTCAGTCTGTTGCTACTCGTCTGCAGGGTCTGGAACTCTTTTAGTATGACTGGAATGTATCCAATTGGGTAAACATGAAAACTTCACTGCTGTAGTAGTGACCAGTATGAGTTGACATGGTTTATCCCACCTGGGTGCTATGCACGACTTTCTTGCGTGTTTCTTCACTATCATACAGTCTCCAGGATTCAAATCATGCACCTGTGTTGGCTGCCTGGGAAGTGTGTCTTCTCCAACCTGGTGAGCGACAGAACACGCTAGGTCAGCCAATCCTTTGCAATAGTCCAGTACCAGATCATCAGTTATATTCATCAATTCATGCCCAGGAATAAATGCTTGTCTCATTGCCCTTCCCATGAGAACTTCATGAGGACTCAATCCTGATTTTCTGTTAGTAATACTTCGGAGTCACATCAACACAATGCATCTGGCCATTTCAGTGATGTCGATGAACACACTTTCCTTAACCTCAACTTGATTGTGCCATTTAGTTGCTTTACCACTCCAGAAGCCTCTGGACAGTATGCACAGTGCAGTTTCTGTTCAATATTGAATGCTTCACAGATTAACCAAATTATTTCATTATTATATAAATGTATTCCTCTATCTGATTCCAAAGTGACTTGAAAACCGAAACGAGGAATCAAATCCCTCAACAGTAATTTAGCAACTGTGAGACCGTCATTTCTCCTAATGGAATATGCCTCCACCCTTCGAGAAAACAAACACACTATGACAAGAACATACTTCATTCCATTGCTAGGGGGCAACTCTATGAAGTCAAGCTTCAGTCTCATGAATGATCCTTCTGCTTTTTCAATTTTACCCCAACTGACCACTGTTTTCCTGCCTGGATTTAGCTGCTGACAGATCAAGCATTTCACGGCAGAGGCTCTATACGACTAACCTGAATTTCGGATTTTACCAATTCTGTCTGAATAGCCTAATCACTGCATCCCTACCATCATGTGTGTCCCCATGATACATTCTTGCCATAGGAGAGAGTAGGCAATCTGGCATGAATGGTCTGCCATCGGTGCATACCCATACATCATCTTCTGTCCTTCGTTCACAACCTGACTTTTTCCAGATTACTTTTTCATTGACCTCGACTTCAACTTGCAACTGTCTAACCTCATCCCATGTTTCTAGAGCTAAGAAAAACATAAGTCTGCAGCTGATCTCACTTGTTTTAATCTTTCTGTTATGTGTGATATTATTTCTTGCACAATATTGAGCAATCTAGCCAGCATATCTGTTACCTGCTGCCACATAGTCATTTCCTGACTGGTGAGCAGCACACTTGACCACTGCTATTCTTTGACATTTGTGTCATTTCGTATGGGAAATCCCCTCTGCATCCAGAGCTGGCCGTAGTCTTGCACAACACCGAAACCATATTGACTATCCGTAAATACGGTTATTCTCCAATTTTTCCCAATTTTGCATGCCTTTGTTAAGGCCACCAATTTGGCTACTCGTGCAGACTTGACTCCCAATAAACATGATGCTTTAATAACCTCTGAAATTGTACATACAACTTAAGCTGCACTAAGTCCTCCTCCTTCTGTTCACATGCACAAGCCATCTAAAAAGAGCTCATGATCTGGTTCTTTCGAGGCCAGTTCTTTGATGTTGGGCGGGGCTTAGTACACATTTCAATCACATCCAGACAATCATGATCCACTTCATCTTTCACTTCGTCACAACATGGGTCTGGTAATAATGTGGCAAGGTTCAATACTGTACTTCTTATTACTGTCACATTCTCTACTCCCAAAATCACTCTTTCATACTTAGTCATCCGACTAGGGGTGAGGTGCTGTGTTCGAGTTCTTGTCAAAAGAATATCAACTGAATGTGGGACGTAAACCTTTACTGGATGTCCCATCACAATCGGCTCACTTTGCTCCAGACTCATACAAGTAGCAGCTACTGCTTTTAAGCAGCCAGGTAAGGTTGAAGCCACAGGATCCAGAGTAGCAGAAAAATATGCTACTGGACGTCGGCTCAATCCATGCCTTTGAGTCAAAACTGAAAGAGCACAACCTTCTCTCTCACAACAGAACAATGCAAATTCTTTAGTATAATCAAGCATGCCTAACACAGGGGCCTCACAGAGACAATTTTGCAATTTCACAAACGCTTCCACGCACTCATCATTCCAGATAATTGGATCCTTTTCTCTTTTTCAGGTCAATTGAATTAGTGGTTTTGCCAGCAGGGAGAACCCAATATTCCACTGCCTACAGTACCCAACCACTCTGAGAAACATTCTCATCTCCCTTTGGGTTTGGGGCAATTTCATTTGCATGATTATTTTTATTCTTTCTAGGGTTACTTTTCTAACTCTTCTTTCTAGTTTGTGCCCTAAATATCTAACTTCTTGTTTACAAAACTGAAATTTCTCTTGAGACACCTTGTGTCCTCCTTCGGCTAGATCAGTGATGCAATTGTGTCAGTGACGCAATCTTCTAGGTCATCAATGTACTGAACCAGGACTGAATTTCTGGGCATGACCAATGTTTCTAGACACATTTTGTTCAGGATTTGATTAAAAATTGAAGGACTCTCTGTATATTTATTTTATTTATTTTATTTTGAAGGTTTTATATAGTGTGAACAAGACTCATGTGAGTAACAGCGCTTTACAAGTCAAATGTAGAAAGCACTTAGGGCTAGATGTAGGTAATTTAATTTTACCACTTCTTAAATACCGAATGTTATCGATTCGGTATTTAAGAAGTGGTAAAATAGAGGGGGGGTGGATGTAGGTATTACAGAATCGGTAAATACCGAATCGTTGAGATTCGGTATTTACCGATTCTGTAAATACCGAATCGGTAATGCCCATTAATTCCTATGGGCATTGAAGCCCATAGGAATCAATGGGCATTACCGAATCGGTATTTACTGATTCGGTAAATACCGATTCCAGCAAGGGTGCAGGGGGTGTCACTTTGACACCCTCTAGCACCCCAAATACAGGCATGTGTGCCATGTGGCACACAGACATGTCCTAAGGGCATGTCTGTCTGTCACATGGCATAGGTGTGCATGCACACATGTGCATGCACACCTGGATTCGGTATTTACCACCCAATTGGATTGGGTGGTAAAATACCGAATCTGAAAGGCCTTTGGGACTCTGAAGAGTCCACCTACATCTAGAAGTTACTGAATCGGTAAAAATAAAGATTCGGTATTTTACCGATTCGGTAAATTTACTGATTCAGTAAATTTACCGAATCGGTAAAATTGGCCCCCTTCATCCCACAAACTCATTTACCGGTCGGTAACGGCCGAAATCATCAAGTCTGAGATGGATAGGAGGTCTTTGAGAAGATTTATTGGATTCCGTCTTAGAAGCGAAGAAGGAGGCAAATTCATCAGAATTGGGTAAAGAAAGAGGTTTAGCACTAGGAAGACTTGGTAGGCTCTTGGTCGGGACTTTGATAAGATCGAATAGCTTTTTGGGGTGATTATTGTCTAGGTCTAGTTGAGTCCTGAAGAAGACAGTTTTAGCTTTTCTGATCTTTCTAAAATAAGCGTTTCTGGAGATTCTA
This sequence comes from Lissotriton vulgaris, assembly GCF_964263255.1. NCBI lineage: Eukaryota > Metazoa > Chordata > Amphibia > Caudata > Salamandridae > Lissotriton > Lissotriton vulgaris. The sequence continues at coordinate 958,883,565 of NC_141693.1, read as the reverse complement.
AGAAGCTTGAGGTGGTCAGCTGAGGGGGCGGCCCTCCATCGTCATTCAATAGCTGTAAGAGAACGTCTGTTGTGATTTATTCTCCCATCATACCATCATCCCATCATACCATGGTTTTGAGTCTTTGGTAGAAGTTCTTTTCAGTTGAAGCGGTGCTATTTTATCTAAAAGGTTGTTCATGGATTGAAAGTAGTGATTGGTCAGCTCCTGTACATCAACAAGGTCTTCTGGGGGATAAAAATGGTTCGAATTAGCTGATGCTATAAGTTGAGAGCCGACGTTATTCAAGTTTCTCTTCCGTAGTTTAGCTCTCATGGTTTGTATTGAGAGTCTTTTTTTTTTTTAAACCTTTATTGATACTTCAAGTAAATACAAGCACGGGCCTACAACCATCCAGGCTGGCCGCTTATCTTGTAGATAACTCCGTCGTATCTACAAGATACCAGAGACGTCCTACGTGTGATTAATGACATCGATGGGAGGGAAGACGTGGATCTACTCCTTACCCTAGACGTAGAGGCGTTGTACACCAACATTCAGCAGCGAGCCACCCTAGAGACTGTGGACTCACTGATGCGACAAGAGGAATGGACCTCTCCCACCCCCATTTCCTTTATCATGGAGTTGGCTCACATAGCCTTGACTGAGAACTTTTTTAGGTATGAATCACAATTGTACCATCAGGTCAGCGGGACTTCAATGGGTTCAACATTTGCCCCCAGCCTGGCGTGTATTTACATGGCAGCTTTTGAGGAGGACCACATCTATCCTCCTGAACAGAACCCCTTCCGAGACAACCTCACACTCTGGCGTCGATACATTGATGACATTTTAATTTTCTGGAAGGGTGATCGGGCCGGTTGCGAGGCTTTCTGTCTATGGATTAACCAACAGAACCCCTTTCTGAGGTTTACGAGTACTATCTCTGAGAAATCCATACCGTTCCTAGACCTCACAATCCAACTGGGTACCTCGACTATTACTACCACTCTGTACAAAAAGAAAACTGACAGAAACAGTCTGCTCCTTTACAACAGTCACCATACGAGAGCATTGAGGGAGAACTTACCCTTCGGACAGTTTCTCCGAATTCGGAGAAACTGCAGCTCTGTCCAGGACTATAAACATGAAGCAAGAATACTCCAACACAAGCTGCAAGACAGGGGCTATCCTACTCGGCTACTCAAGACATCATGCAAACGAGCACTTAACAACAACAGAGAGTCCTTACTTGAAGTCCAGACCAAGGAAAAGGAGGATGTAATCACATGTGTCACGTCCTACACCAAACACTCCACATTTATCAAAAAGATTGTGAATTCACATTGGGGGATTCTCAACACAGCGGGCTTGGAGCTACCTCGCCCGCGGTTTGCATTCAAGAGGACGGCGAATCTTAAAGATACCCTAATTCACACTCGCCCTAAGAAATCTAGTACTCGCCCAGTCAATACCTTGTGGGACCTTCCACCGGTCACTGGACACTACCGCTGTGGATCATGTGTAGTCTGCCCTCAAACAATCCAAGGCAAAACCATTGAGCTGCCCAGGAACTTCATCTGGACGATCAATAGACACACTAATTGCAATAGCTCACGTTGCATCTATGTACTGACATGCCCGTGCAAGATGGTCTATATTGGAATGACGATGCGCCCTGTAAAACTACGAATCATGGAGCACAATAGCAACATTCGCTGTCATAAGACCCATACCAAACTATATGAGCACTGCAGACTACAAAATCATGTGGCTGAGACCTTGAAGTGGACTGTATTGGAATGCCACCCCACAATAAACCAACAGGCACTCTTCAAAATCGAACAAAGATGGGTCCACCGCTTACATACTGATGAAGCGGTGCCATGGACTATGCTGACCAGATAGTACATTCCTTGAGTCTTCGACTCTCCCCATGGAAGGCATCATTTATAATCCACAAGCACCTGGCTCCCAGACCCCTTCCTGCAGACCAGCGCCAAATAATTATTAGGCATTATTTACGCTGTCATTCTTTAATTTCCACCACCTAATTAAAGAATACCTAGTTAACATCACCATTATTGCACTCAGTACCATACCCTTTCCAAGATGGCGGCCATGGTCTAGAGACGATATCCAGAGGGACATCTTTGCTTTTGGCGCACTAGCGCGCCTCGTCTCCAAGCAACGCCTCCGGGACACGCCCCACACGGCGCCCGCGCGATTGGCTGTGTTTTAGCGGCGGTGAAGCAGCCCGTTGCTACCGGCGATCCTGCGGCATTTCCTCCGTGGGCGGGGTAGGTGACACACGCCTTGCCAGAAGCTTGCAGGTAAGGTGTGCTGATCTTACACGATCGCCCCGTCCCTACACGGACTGAAGCAATCTTGAGAGGTAAGCTCCTCCGCCCCGCATTGTCCTGATGAGTGGTCCGCTTGCTTCGTCTCCTCAGGTAAAGACCTTACAGCACTGGCCCCACCAGGTCAGCCGGTCAGACTTCCTACCAGGGACCACGGGTAAGCGCCATGGTTCCGCTATCACCCTCATGCTTGTGACCCTCCTCCCTCCTGGTGCGTTTCACTTGCAAACGATATCACTGCACAAGCATGATTGATGCCTTCCAGTATAGAACTAGATGTTTAAGTGGTGCCTTTAAATGAAAGTTTATTCTTATTGAAGGTGTGTAAATACATACCGACAACACGTGCATGACACACATGTGTCACCCAGTTTGGTGTGGCACATGTCTGAGTTGTGATCATACCTAATGCTTGCCAGCACGCGAATTACCATGTTGGTTAGACATTTCTCCACTTCACTGTAATTGTATTTACACTCCCTTATACCCTCTCTGCCACAATTGTGATAAATCCACAGGGGTTGGGAACCCCTACAATACACAATGATTTGCATGCTTTTGCCACATGCAACAGTATCTTGAGCTAATGAACCCATCAATGATGGCACCCTTTGTTTGTTCCCTTTCTAGTCCCAGGGAGGGCCTCAATGAAGGGTTGATTCTACGACACCCCACAGGTCGTATATTTCCTTAACTTTTTTGAGGAATTCATGAGCAATCTTATGAGCAATTGGTCCTGAAGAATTGCCTTGTAGGCAAGAAACATGTCGACCAGATCCGGACTGAGGGTTGACTAAGGCCTGATTAACCTTACTGTCACGCCTTAATACCCCTCAACCTTTCACGGTTTTTAATAAGGCAGTGAGCCATACTATTAAAGGTTCCCCAGTTGGACTCTACTGACCTTTTTTAACCTCACTCACGCTCACTCATTGCACTCCTTAGGTCCCTCACACACATGCACCCACTGGCTAAAGGAATTAAAGATCTCCGCTAAAGTGCAGCACTTTTGTGCTGCCCGACGGGCATTGCATCGCCAGCCTGCCAAAGGAGCAGGATAGCCAATGATGACACTGGACAATCATCGGGTGGGGTGACAGCAGTCATCCAGCCTTTGATTTGTGTGAGGCATCCTTTATTCCGATAAGGGACTCCCACTTTCCCTGCTCTATCACACATCCTAGAGAGAGGTCTTAATGGGTTAATATAGCCAAAATCCTTGTTTGGGGAACTCTGTACATTCTTTGTTGTTACACGTTCTAGGACACGTACGTTGGACCCCGTTAAAAATTGTCCATCCCTTGTTCCCCCCTTCTTGTTACAATTCCTAGCGTGCAGTCTGCACGGGAATCCACTCAGGTTACCAGTGGCGAAGAGTTTTCCGCCTCTTCTGGCCCATTCCTAGTCAGTACTCCCTGCCTAGCTAGGTACCACTTAGGCACACGATTCTGGTCGGCATAGTCCCACGTAAGTCTTGATAACGCACCAAGATCCGAACACCATCATGGAGGATGTTCCGGGTCTAAGTTTCAATGAGGACACAATAGCCGAGGCATTAAGAACAACGCCATCTATACTAACCAACCCTCCAGTCTCCAATTCTAGCACATCTTCAGATGAATGGACAACCCTCACCGAAATGAAAAAAGAACTTATTAGAATCACGATCCATGGGATCATGATGACAGAATATCTGAGGAGCAACATAGCCCCACAGGGCCTGCTTGTCAACATAGTCCCAAGATTATTTTTGGAAGACAAACGCTTCAAAGTAGATTGGTGCCAGGTATCCTGGAAATGTACAAAGGATTTACTATTTCTGATCAGTCAAACAGCTAAACGCCTTTCGGAGGCCCTGTTAGAAAAGATTTCAGCTCTCGAGGCCTCAATGAAAAACGCAACCTCCAAGAATAACAAGACGGCATTCACCACCAAGCTGAGTGAGATCAATCAAGAAATGTCTGACCACCATGATTTCTTATTGAAACAGAAAACCACTAAACTCGAGAAAGACATTGCTAAGTTTGAAAAAGAAAAAGTCTACCCCTATCTCAAGGACGGATATAAAGGGAAGAAGAGTACTTACTCATCCGATGAGAACTCAGGTAGTGATCAGAGACGGGGATCGACCAGCAGTGACTCGAGCGGGGGATACCCTGCTAGGAATTCACGAGCCCCCCAACGCACTTGGCAACAAGGATACCAACAAGGCCCAGCCTTCCACGGTCCTCCTCATATGGCACCACCTTGGCAATACCCCTTTTACCCGCAAGGCCCGCCACAGTTTTACCCCCTCAATCCGCCACCTTTTCAAGGCAGAGGTTGGGGCAGAGGAAGAGGGCGAAAGCGAGGCGGACAAAAAGGAGTACAGTGGCAGGATCAGACACCAACGTCAACCTCAATGGAAACGAGGAGCGTAACGGCCAGGGGGAGACGAGTTTAATTGTTAACCTGTCAAAGAGAATTCTTTCACCCACCGAGAAAAGAGTGCTAGAGAAAGGGCTGGGGTTTGTACCCACCCCTACTCCGGATTTGTTCCAAGAAACTATCGAACTAAAACAATTCTTCCGAAAAATACGGTTGCGGGCATTCTTTGATAATCAACCAGAACTTCCCACCACAGACACTGGTCTGAAAAAACCTTCCACATTCACCCCCAATGATGGAATGGTCCCACCAGAGGTGCTCACCTTCGAACGGGCGGTTCTTACCAGCATGCAAAACAAACCTGAGCTAAAACCATTCCACAATTTAACATCTGCGGAACGGCAGGCATCCATAGACCTGGGCAGAGATGACTCTATAGTCATCAAACAGGCTGATAAAGGGGGTGCCACAGTCATACAAAATTATGAAGATTATGACTGTGAATGTAGGCGACAGCTATCTAACACTACTCATTACAGACCTCTGACGGAAGACCCTACGAAACGGTTAATGGCCACCATCATTAGCCTCGTCATTGAAGCAGAGACCAACGAATGGATCAGCAAGAAGGAAGCTGAGTTCCTAGTGACCACGGACCCGATCATTCCGTACTTTTACACCCTCCCCAAGATTCATAAGGGTACCACTCCTGTCCCGGGAAGACCAATTGTCTCAGGGATCGGATCTTTGTTGGAACCTCTGTCCCAATTCTGTGACATCTTCTTCCAACCATTGGTGAAGCAAACTCCGTCGTATCTACAAGATACCAGAGACGTCCTACGTGTGATTAATGACATCGATGGGAGGGAAGACGTGGATCTACTCCTTACCCTAGACGTAGAGGCGTTGTACACCAACATTCCGCAGCGAGCCACCCTAGAGACTGTGGACTCACTGATGTGACAAGAGGAATGGACCTCTCCCACCCCCATTTCCTTTATCATGGAGTTGGCTCACATAGCCTTGACTGAGAACTTTTTTAGGTATGAATCACAATTGTACCATCAGGTCAGCGGGACTTCAATGGGTTCAACATTTGCCCCCAGCCTGGCGTGTATTTACATGGCAGCTTTTGAGGAGGACCACATCTATCCTCCTGAACAGAACCCCTTCCGAGACAACCTCACACTCTGGCGTCGATACATTGATGACATTTTAATTTTCTGGAAGGGTGATCGGGCCGGTTGCGAGGCTTTCTGTCTATGGATTAACCAACAGAACCCCTTTCTGAGGTTTACGAGTACTATCTCTGAGAAATCCATACCGTTCCTAGACCTCACAATCCAACTGGGTACCTCGACTATTACTACCACTCTGTACAAAAAGAAAACTGACAGAAACTGTCTGCTCCTTTACAACAGTCACCATACGAGAGCATTGAGGGAGAACTTACCCTTCGGACAGTTTCTCCGAATTCGGAGAAACTGCAGCTCTGTCCAGGACTATAAACATGAAGCAAGTATACTCCAACACAAGCTGCAAGACAGGGGCTATCCTACTCGGCTACTCAAGACATCATGCAAACGAGCACTTAACAACAACAGAGAGTCCTTACTTGAAGTCCAGACCAAGGAAAAGGAGGATGTAATCACATGTGTCACGTCCTACACCAAACACTCCACATTTATCAAAAAGATTGTGAATTCACATTGGGGGATTCTCAACACAGCGGGCTTGGAGCTACCTCGCCCGCGGTTCGCATTCAAGAGGACGGCGAATCTTAAAGATACCCTAATTCACACTCGCCCTAAGAAATCTAGTACTCGCCCAGTCAATACCTTGTGGGACCTTCCACCGGTCACTGGACACTACCGCTGTGGATCATGTGTAGTCTGCCCTCAAACAATCCAAGGCAAAACCATTGAGCTGCCCAGGAACTTCATCTGGACGATCAATAGACACACTAATTGCAATAGCTCACGTTGCATCTATGTACTGACATGCCCGTGCAAGATGGTCTATATTGGAATGACGATGCGCCCTGTAAAACTACGAATCATGGAGCACAATAGCAACATTCGCTGCCATAAGACCCATACCAAACTATATGAGCACTGCAGACTACAAAATCATGTGGCTGAGACCTTGAAGTGGACTGTATTGGAATGCCACCCCACAATAAACCAACAGGCACTCTTCAAAATCGAACAAAGATGGGTCCACCGCTTACATACTGATGAAGCTGGCCTTAATGATGCGGTGCCATGGACTATGCTGACCAGATAGTACATTCCTTGAGTCTTCGACTCTCCCCATGGAAGGCATCATTTATAATCCACAAGCACCTGGCTCCCAGACCCCTTCCTGCAGACCAGCGCCAAATAATTATTAGGCATTATTTACGCTGTCATTCTTTAATTTCCACCACCTAATTAAAGAATACCTAGTTAACATCACCATTATTGCACTCAGTACCATACCCTTTCCAAGATGGCGGCCATGGTCTAGAGACGATATCCAGAGGGACATCTTTGCTTTTGGCGCACTAGCGCGCCTCGTCTCCAAGCAACGCCTCCGGGACACGCCCCCCACGGCGCCCACGCGATCGGCTGTGTTTTAGCGGCGGTGAAGCAGCCCGTTGCTACCGGCGATCCTGCGGCATTTCCTCCGTGGGCGGGGTAGGTGACACATGCCTTGCCAGAAGCTTGCAGGTAAGGTGTGCTGATCTTACACGATCGCCCCGTCCCTACACGGACTGAAGCAATCTTGAGAGGTAAGCTCCTCCGCCCCGCATTGTCCTGATGAGCGGTCCGCTTGCTTCGTCTCCTCAGGTACAGACCTTACAGCACTGGCCCCACCAGGTCAGCCGGTCAGACTTCCTACCAGGGACCACGGGTAAGCGCCATGGTTCCGCTATCACCCTCATGCTTGTGACCCTCCTCCCTCCTGGTGCGTTTCACTTGCAAACGATATCACTGCACAAGCATGATTGATGCCTTCCAGTATAGAACTAGATGTTTAAGTGGTGCCTTTAAATGAAAGTTTATTCTTATTGAAGGTGTGTAAATACATACCGACAACACGTGCATGACACACATGTGTCACCCAGTTTGGTGTGGCACATCTCTGAGTTGTGATCATACCTAATGCTTGCCAGCACGCGAATTACCATGTTGGTTAGACATTTCTCCACTTCACTGTAATTGTATTTACACTCCCTTATACCCTCTCTGACACAATTGTGATAAATCCACAGGGGTTGGGAACCCCTACAATACACAATGATTTGCATGCTTTTGCCACATGCAACAGTATCTTGAGCTAATGAACCCATCAATGATGGCACCCTTTGTTTGTTCCCTTTCTAGTCCCAGGGAGGGCCTCAATGAAGGGTTGATTCTACGACACCCCACAGGTCGTATATTTCCTTAACTTTTTTGAGGAATTCATGAGAAATCTTATGAGCAATTGGTCCTGAAGAATTGCCTTGTAGGCAAGAAACATGTCGACCAGACCCAGACTGAGGGTTGACTAAGGCCTGATTAACCTTACTGTCACGCCTTAATACCCCTCAACCTTTCACGGTTTTTAATAAGGCAGTGAGCCATACTATTAAAGGTTCCCCAGTTGGACTCTACTGACCTTTTTTAACTTCACTCACGCTCACTCATTGCACTCCTTAGGTCCCTCACACACATGCACCCACTGGCTAAAGGAATTAAAGATCTCCGCTAAAGTGCAGCACTTTTGTGCTGCCCGACGGGCATTGCATCGCCAGCCTGCCGAAGGAGCAGGATAGCCAATGATGACACTGGACAATCATCGGGTGGGGTGACAGCAGTCATCCAGCCTTTGATTTGTGTGAGGCATCCTTTATTCCGATAAGGGACTCCCACTTTCCCTGCTCTATCACACATCCTAGAGAGAGGTCTTAATGGGTTAATATAGCCAAAATCCTTGTTTGGGGAACTCTGTACAGTCTTTGTTGTTACACGTTCTAGGACACGCACGTTGGACCCCGTTAAAAATTGTCCATCCCTTGTTCCCCCCTTCTTGTTACAATTCCTAGCGTGCAGTCTGCACGGGAATCCACTCAGGTTACCAGTGGCGAAGAGTTTTCCGCCTCTTCTGGCCCATTCCTAGTCAGTACTCCCTGCCTAGCTAGGTACCACTTAGGCACACGATTCTGGTCGGCATAGTCCCACGTAAGTCTTGATAACGCACCAAGATCCGAACACCATCATGGAGGATGTTCCGGGTCTAAGTTTCAATGAGGACACAATAGCCGAGGCATTAAGAACAACGCCATCTATACTAACCAACCCTCCAGTCTCCAATTCTAGCACATCTTCAGATGAATGGACAACCCTCACCGAAATGAAAAAAGAACTTATTAGAATCACGATCCATGGGATCATGATGACAGAATATCTGAGGAGCAACATAGCCCCACAGGGCCTGCTTGTCAACATAGTCCCAAGATTATTTTTGGAAGACAAACGCTTCAAAGTAGATTGGTGCCAGGTATCCTGGAAATGTACAAAGGATTTACTATTTCTGATCAGTCAAACAGCTAAACGCCTTTCGGAGGCCCTGTTAGAAAAGATTTCAGCTCTCGAGGCCTCAATGAAAAACGCAACCTCCAAGAATAACAAGACGGCATTCACCACCAAGCTGAGTGAGATCAATCAAGAAATGTCTGACCACAATGATTTCTTATTGAAACAGAAAACCACTAAACTCGAGAAAGACATTGCTAAGTTTGAAAAAGAAAAAGTCTACCCCTATCTCAAGGACGGATATAAAGGGAAGAAGAGTACTTACTCATCCGATGAGAACTCAGGTAGTGATCAGAGACGGGGATCGACCAGCAGTGACTCGAGCGGGGGATACCCTGCTAGGAATTCACGAGCCCCCCAACGCACTTGGCAACAAGGATACCAACAAGGCCCAGCCTTCCACGGTCCTCCTCATATGGCACCACCTTGGCAATACCCCTTTTACCCGCAAGGCCCGCCACAGTTTTACCCCCTCAATCCGCCACCTTTTCAAGGCAGAGGTTGGGGCAGAGGAAGAGGGCGAAAGCGAGGCGGACAAAAAGGAGTACAGTGGCAGGATCAGACACCAACGTCAACCTCAATGGAAACGAGGAGCGTAACGGCCAGGGGGAGACGAGTTTAATTGTTAACCTGTCAAAGAGAATTCTTTCACCCACCGAGAAAAGAGTGCTAGAGAAAGGGCTGGGGTTTGTACCCACCCCTACTCCGGATTCGTTCCAAGAAACTATCGAACTAAAACAATTCTTCCGAAAAATACGGTTGCGGGCATTCTTTGATAATCAACCAGAACTTCCCACCACAGACACTGGTCTGAAAAAACCTTCCACATTCACCCCCAATGATGGAATGGTCCCACCAGAGGTGCTCACCTTCGAACGGGCGGTTCTTACCAGCATGCAAAACAAACCTGAGCTAAAACCATTCCACAATTTAACATCTGCGGAACGGCAGGCATCCATAGACCTGGGCAGAGATGACTCTATAGTCATCAAACAGGCTGATAAAGGGGGTGCCACAGTCATACAAAATTATGAAGATTATGACTGTGAATGTAGGCGACAGCTATCTAACACTACTCATTACAGACCTCTGACGGAAGACCCTACGAAACGGTTAATGGCCACCATCATTAGCCTCGTCATTGAAGCAGAGACCAACGAATGGATCAGCAAGAAGGAAGCTGAGTTCCTAGTGACCACGGACCCGATCATTCCGTACTTTTACACCCTCCCCAAGATTCATAAGGGTACCACTCCTGTCCCGGGAAGACCAATTGTCTCAGGGATCGGATCTTTGTTGGAACCTCTGTCCCAATTCTGTGACATCTTCTTCCAACCATTGGTGAAGCAAACTCCGTCGTATCTACAAGATACCAGAGACGTCCTACGTGTGATTAATGACATCGATGGGAGGGAAGACGTGGATCTACTCCTTACCCTAGACGTAGAGGCGTTGTACACCAACATTCCGCAGCGAGCCACCCTAGAGACTGTGGACTCACTGATGCGACAAGAGGAATGGACCTCTCCCACCCCCATTTCCTTTATCATGGAGTTGGCTCACATAGCCTTGACTGAGAACTTTTTTAGGTATGAATCACAATTGTACCATCAGGTCAGTGGGACTTCAATGGGTTCAACATTTGCCCCCAGCCTGGCGTGTATTTACATGGCAGCTTTTGAGGAGGACCACATCCATCCTCCTGAACAGAACCCCTTCCGAGACAACCTCACACTCTGGCGTCGATACATTGATGACATTTTAATTTTCTGGAAGGGTGATCGGGCCGGTTGCGAGGCTTTCTGTCTATGGATTAACCAACAGAACCCCTTTCTGAGGTTTACGAGTACTATCTCTGAGAAATCCATACCGTTCCTAGACCTCACAATCCAACTGGGTACCTCGACTATTACTACCACTCTGTACAAAAAGAAAACTGACAGAAACAGTCTGCTCCTTTACAACAGTCACCATACGAGAGCATTGAGGGAGAACTTACCCTTCGGACAGTTTCTCCGAATTCGGAGAAACTGCAGCTCTGTCCAGGACTATAAACATGAAGCAAGTATACTCCAACACAAGCTGCAAGACAGGGGCTATCCTACTCGGCTACTCAAGACATCATGCAAACGAGCACTTAACAACAACAGAGAGTCCTTACTTGAAGTCCAGACCAAGGAAAAGGAGGATGTAATCACATGTGTCACGTCCTACACCAAACACTCCACATTTATCAAAAAGATTGTGAATTCACATTGGGGGATTCTCAACACAGCGGGCTTGGAGCTACCTCGCCCGCGGTTCGCATTCAAGAGGACGGCGAATCTTAAAGATACCCTAATTCACACTCGCCCTAAGAAATCTAGTACTCGCCCAGTCAATACCTTGTGGGACCTTCCACCGGTCACTGGACACTACCGCTGTGGATCATGTGTAGTCTGCCCTCAAACAATCCAAGGCAAAACCATTGAGCTGCCCAGGAACTTCATCTGGACGATCAATAGACACACTAATTGCAATAGCTCACGTTGCATCTATGTACTGACATGCCCGTGCAAGATGGTCTATATTGGAATGACGATGCGCCCTGTAAAACTACGAATCATGGAGCACAATAGCAACATTCGCTGCCATAAGACCCATACCAAACTATATGAGCACTGCAGACTACAAAATCATGTGGCTGAGACCTTGAAGTGGACTGTATTGGAATGCCACCCCACAATAAACCAACAGGCACTCTTCAAAATCGAACAAAGATGGGTCCACCGCTTACATACTGATGAAGCTGGCCTTAATGATGCGGTGCCATGGACTATGCTGACCAGATAGTACATTCCTTGAGTCTTCGACTCTCCCCATGGAAGGCATCATTTATAATCCACAAGCACCTGGCTCCCAGACCCCTTCCTGCAGACCAGCGCCAAATAATTATTAGGCATTATTTACGCTGTCATTCTTTAATTTCCACCACCTAATTAAAGAATACCTAGTTAACATCACCATTATTGCACTCAGTACCATACCCTTTCCAAGATGGCGGCCATGGTCTAGAGACGATATCCAGAGGGACATCTTTGCTTTTGGCGCACTAGCGCGCCTCGTCTCCAAGCAACGCCTCCGGGACACGCCCCCCACGGCGCCCGCGCGATCGGCTGTGTTTTAGCGGCGGTGAAGCAGCCCGTTGCTACCGGCGATCCTGCGGCATTTCCTCCGTGGGCGGGGTAGGTGACACACGCCTTGCCAGAAGCTTGCAGGTAAGGTGTGCTGATCTTACACGATCGCCCCGTCCCTACACGGACTGAAGCAATCTTGAGAAGTAAGCTCCTCCGCCCCGCATTGTCCTGATGAGCGGTCCGCTTGCTTCGTCTCCTCAGGTACAGACCTTACAGCACTGGCCCCACCAGGTCAGCCGGTCAGACTTCCTACCAGGGACCACGGGTAAGCGCCATGGTTCTGCTATCACCCTCATGCTTGTGACCCTCCTGGTGCGTTTCACTTGCAAACGATATCACTGCACAAGCATGATTGATGCCTTCCAGTATAGAACTAGATGTTTAAGTGGTGCCTTTAAATGAAAGTTTATTCTTATTGAAGGTGTGTAAATACATACCGACAACACGTGCATGACACACATGTGTCACCCAGTTTGGTGTGGCACATCTCTGAGTTGTGATCATACCTAATGCTTGCCAGCACGCGAATTACCATGTTGGTTAGACATTTCTCCACTTCACTGTAATTGTATTTACACTCCCTTATACCCTCTCTGACACAATTGTGATAAATCCACAGGGGTTGGGAACCCCTACAATACACAATGATTTGCATGCTTTTGCCACATGCAACAGTATCTTGAGCTAATGAACCCATCAATGATGGCACCCTTTGTTTGTTCCCTTTCTAGTCCCAGGGAGGGCCTCAATGAAGGGTTGATTCTACGACACCCCACAGGTCGTATATTTCCTTAACTTTTTTGAGGAATTCATGAGCAATCTTATGAGCAATTGGTCCTGAAGAATTGCCTTGTAGGCAAGAAACATGTCGACCAGACCCGGACTGAGGGTTGACTAAGGCCTGATTAACCTTACTGTCACGCCTTAATACCCCTCAACCTTTCACGGTTTTTAATAAGGCAGTGAGCCATACTATTAAAGGTTCCCCAGTTGGACTCTACTGGCCTTTTTTAACTTCACTCACGCTCACTCATTGCACTCCTTAGGTCCCTCACACACATGCACCCACTGGCTAAAGGAATTAAAGATCTCCGCTAAAGTGCAGCACTTTTGTGCTGCCCGACGGGCATTGCATCGCCAGCCTGCCGAAGGAGCAGGATAGCCAATGATGACACTGGACAATCATCGGGTGGGGTGACAGCAGTCATCCAGCCTTTGATTTGTGTGAGGCATCCTTTATTCTGATAAGGGACTCCCACTTTCCCTGCTCTATCACACATCCTAGAGAGAGGTCTTAATGGGTTAATATAGCCAAAATCCTTGTTTGGGGAACTCTGTACATTCTTTGTTGTTACACATGGCCGCTAATCAAATCATAAATGCAGCAAATCAATATAAGAAGATACAGCAGCCAAGCTGGGGACGTAGAAGTGTCCAGGTTATAACTTGTATTTCGAGCAGAGCAGTCGAAAGACAGGATTAAAGAAGGTTCATTTTCCAATAAAGAGAGACTCAAAAATCAGTGCCGTACAGTCATACATGGTCCTACAATAGCAAGCCGGAAGCAAAGATCCGCGCGAAATACAAATACATTCAAGATACTGGCGTAAGGCATACGAGTCAGGATAAACGTACGAACAAACACTTGCCGTGGCAAAACTGCTTCCCACCCCTCGACACCAAACATACTGTAGGAGACACGAAGCTTGACGACACCAAAAGGAAAGAAATACAAAGGGCCATAGAAACAAAGAAAGGACAAACCAACAAACCCCATCCCCCTACCCCCACCCTGCACCCCTGCAGAAGGCTATGGCCTATCCCCCCCCCAGCAGCGTGCCTGTCGCCCTAAAGGAGAAAACCCGAAATGTAGAAGAAGGGAAAGAGAAAGGAATAAAAGAAGAAAAATAGAAGAGTATGGAGGAGGGCCATCAATCTGGCCACCCGGCCCCGCCCCCACCACCGCATAGAATAAACATCCTAAATCGGAATCAGTGTAGTCATGGAAACATTAAACACCAATAGCAGCATCAATGACATCCCGACCGAGTGTCCCCCAAATCACCATCAGCCAACAATCAGTCCACTGAGTCCTAGGCAGTCTCACCCCTGGCCTCTTTGGGCAGTTATACCAACATATGTCCATCCATCAAGCAACGGACAAAACAACATAGAAAGCAATAATCCGGGCGGACCGGGCAGTATTGTTACTCCATGGGACTTCAGCCACCATAACACAGCCGAAAAAGTAAAGCGGAAGCCCGCCCTCGGCAGTATCCAATCCGGAAACAGCCTCCAGCCCGAACATAGTCTCATCAGCCAGGGAAAGAAAGTCATACCATCCGTCAAGCACTGAAGCCTCGCCGGGGCGGCACGAACCATAAATCTGTGTTGTTTCTTCAGCAGCTGATGAGATATGTGCCCCGACGAGTCGCCCACTTGTACAATAATCTGGTCGACAGCGAGGTCACGGACCGGGTCTCCCAGCATCTCTATGAACTTAGGCAGAGCCGCAACACTCATCACTGACGCGGAGACGGACTCGTCGACTCGTCGCGGAGATCGAACCATGTCCGCAGGGGACGATGGGAAAACAATGGCGGCCATCCTTCTTCCCAGATCCCAGGCATTACAGATCAGGTTCGAATGCAGAGTTGTTAACGCAGCCAATATATCCTTGGACGTGGGTCCTTTCACGTGCCAACAGGCCCCAGGATTCTCCCGTACAGCGGCTTCTCTGTCCGGAGGTGGCCTGCGTAGGGGGGTGCCCGCCGCCATCTTAGTTAACACGGCCTAGCCCTTTTCCACCACCCCAAGGGATTAGGCCCCACACCAAGGCACAGCAAGAACTAGCGCGGGGTCCCAAGGAGTCAAGGCAGGCGTCCCAGAGAGTAGCCACCAAAGGGCTAAACAAAATCTCCGCCGCTCCCTGGGAGCCACCCGCCGAGTTCAGGCAGGACCATTCGTTATGTCCGGACACAATTCTGGAAAGGTGGCCTCCAATATCGGGCACTCCCCTCGATCCTGCTTCACCGCACACCCCACGAGGCACTCCGTCAGATGGACTGGGTCATCACCGTCGCCATCAGCCCATCGGACCGCCTGTGCTCTCTGGCCGACTCCTCGTCACCACCAGTGGCAGCTGTTGTCGCACTTGAGGCCGGCTGCCCTGCTCACTCGAAACCCCAGTCCCTACTCTACGAAGGCCGCAGAACAATCGGGGACAATACCACGGGATTGTCGCACACAGAAGCCTCAGGAGCAAACGGTTAGTGAAAGTTTTCCATTGCATACTCAGATATGCCGTTGCGGCTCAGGATAAGTGCCAGGATATATGTGCGGGCGAAAAGGCTCACGGAGCCGAGTGGCTATGCGACCATCCCGATCGCCATCTTGGCTCCTCCCCAAGTTGATATATGTAATAAATAATAAAAATGCATGGATTTTGTTTTACAATTTATTTACTATTTATTAATTGTAACGCTTTTAAGTATTTTTAAGTATGTTTTACTAAATTATATTGATAATTTAATTATTTAATATTACTTTTAAGACATTTAAAAAAAATCTATATTTTAGCAAAGTATATTTACAACGATATTTAGGATTCAATATTTTTGTACTTACCTGTTTGTAGATAGGAAGTCAATATTCTGTCAGTCTAGATTTTTTCATCGAAATTTTGGCAGGTTGATATTCTGATCCCCGATATTCTGTCAGTGATCCGTGGCCAAGTGTGTGTCATCCGCAGCCTTTGGCAGTGACATCTGTGGATACAAGGATCTTATAACCTTACAAAAGGTGGAAACCCAAATTCCTGGACATTTGAGTCTACCTCTGGGTACCTCTTCTTATATCTCTCATCAAGAGCTAGGACTTCAATATCTTTCTGATAACTTCATTCTTTGACTTTTGATTAAGTATAATATTATCTGGAGGAAACA
The DNA here is from genome assembly GCF_964263255.1 of Lissotriton vulgaris. Classification (NCBI taxonomy): domain Eukaryota; kingdom Metazoa; phylum Chordata; class Amphibia; order Caudata; family Salamandridae; genus Lissotriton; species Lissotriton vulgaris. The sequence goes on along the minus strand of NC_141693.1, from coordinate 958,867,180 downwards.
GAAACTGGAATTTAACTGAGTCAACCTGAGAGACTGTCTCAATTTAGATAAGGCCCAGTATATCCCTATGATAATACTACATCCATTACCTTAGGCCTGATCTGTATTCTTGCCCTGGGTACTTGACAACAAAAGATGTAACTTGGACAAGAAAGGCTTTTACATCCTTTAGGAAAGCAGATGGGAGACCGGGAGGAATTTTATAAATGCACTGTTAGGGGCTTTGTACTTTTAAAGAGCACACCATATGTAGAGCCCTATCTAACTGTTGTTACTGACCGAAATTACCGATACTTTTTAACTAGGTTTCAGTTAAACCTGGTACATTGCTTGTTGGCTGTACCAATTGTAACAGTTGGCACTCTAGTGGCCAACGCTCACGCACCCACCACATCCGCAGGCCAGGCATGGCCTGCGATGAACTAATAAATGGAGGGTGTTCAATCGTGGCGTGTCACTTCTGACTACCATAACAGCTTAGTCCTTGTGTGTCTTCCGCGCACTCCAACCCCCGTGCTAGCGCCATCTGTCCCTGGGAGGCCAGTGTGTTATTTGGGGGCCTGCATATAACACTGGCGATGAGCGGATGGGGTCCAACCCTCGCTCGCACCTCGCACTGCCCCGTGGAGCAACCGTTTGCCGTGCACGGCAACGCGGCTGTGCGCCACGTGAGGCCGAAGCAGCCGCGTGTCCACGGTGTGCACGTGTGCCGCCCCCACCTCAGCGGCAGCGGCGATTGATGTGGGACGCTTCCCTGCAGTCCGGAGAATCACCGGCTCATGGCGTTGACAGGCCCCGGCTGGGCAGGCTGCACAGATCACGCCCCCGCTGATCTGCGGCGTTCCGATCTGGGGCCGGGAGTCTGAACTGCCTGAGGCCTCACCAGCACTGCGTGCTCCTGCCGATTGGAGCTTCTCAACTCCCCGCCTGGTTTCCATCAAACGTTGGCAAAAACAACTAGAAAAAAAAAGGAAAAAGGAAAGAAAACGTACAGAGGGGAAAACAAAGCAACCTGCAAATCAAGTAAGATGAAAGTGGGTAGACCAAGCACTAGAGTGCCCAGGGATTGGGAGAACATTGCGACACAGCACCACGTGGGGCACCCAACGCCATTTTGTCATTTGAATTGACCAGAACGTTCAGGAACACTCACCGCTAGGCGCCATGGCGAACTACAACAACACTGTTGCGCCAGCCTGCATCCCATTCCAGCACGCAGCATCAGGGGTCCTACCTCCTTTCAGTGAACTGGAAGATCCTGCATCAGCCTCCTCCCGGTAGAGAACATGGATCGAACGCCTCAACAACTACTTTGTCGCAACCAGGGAAATGGACAAGGCGGTAAGGAGATCCTTGCTGCTACACTTTGCAGGAGACGAGATTTTCTAACTTTTCAAGCATCTGCCCAACACAGGGGCTGCAGATGACTATGATGCGGCAGTGACAGTGCTAAATCGCCATTTTGATCAGAAACTAAACCCAGATTCGAGGTTTTCAAACTCGGACAAGCCCGCCAGAGGGAAGGAGAGTCCATGGACTTGTTCTACGCACGGGTCCGGGAGCTTGCCAGCGTGTGTATCGATAGAGACCAGCCAAAAGAAATCATGAGACAACTAATCCACGGGTGCCACGACAAGACGTTACGAGGGCTCATACTGCGCAAACCAAGAATCACACTGGAGGACATACTGATTCTAGCCAGATCACACGACCTATCTGCGGCTAGGGCAAATGAGATGGATCAAGACCTATTTAAGCCCCATGCAAAGCCGGACTCCATCAAGACAGAGCGAGCCGATGCTGTGAGGACCAAGGCCAGAGGAGACATGTTCAGGGGACCAAAAGGAGACGCCTACCACTCAAGGTGCGGGTACTGTGGCCATGACCACATGTGGCTAAAGACTGTCCCGCCCAAGGGAAACCCAATCACTTTGCATTCATCTGCAGGAGGCGCAACAGAAACCAAGAAGTCCGAGGGCAGAAGTCCCCAACGCGAGCCGGTTGACAGCTGTCTGTGACAGACACCGCGCCACCTGACCACGCACAGAGAAGACCCGCAAAACACCTACTAACCGTCGAGGATTCATCAGAGGACAAAGAAGAAGAGGTATACATAGTAACCTTCGCAAGGGAACTCAAGCAACGCCGCTGACCACAGCCCACGTGCATAGTGCAGGTCGCAGGAACCGAGGTGAAAGCGGTCATCGACACAGGAGCGACAGTACCGAAGCCTACGCCCTCGCCCTCCTGTGGTACCATCCAAAACCAGAATTTACGCGTATGGGGTAGACACGCCCCTGCTACTGAAGGGAAAGATTTTGGTACCCATCAAGGCAGACGATCTAGAGGTGATGGCCACAATCCACAGGGAAGCGTATACCTTCCTGAGCAGCCACACTGCCGATGATCTGAAGCTAATCGCCTTCACAAGACGAATCCGGACGTACCATGTGGAAGAGCTCCTCGGGCAATTCCCCGAGCTGTTCCAAGGCCTCGGGAGCATCAAGTGTGACCCCATCAAGCTACACATTGACAAGTCAGTCTCCCCAGTTGCCTGCGACACAGGAGAGTTCCTTTTCACCTGCGACCGCTCATTGAGAAGGAGTCGGAAATCTTGGAGGAGCAAGGAGTCATTGAAAAAGTATCGGGCCGACGCTATGGGTATCCCCGATGGTCATCGCAGAAAAACCCAAACAGCCAGGAGCCATATGCTTGTGTATCGACATGCAGCTTCCCAATAAAGCAATTAAAAGGGAACACCACATTACACCAACAATGGATGACATCATTGCGGATGTTAACAGGCCCAAGTGGTTTTCGAAAATTGACTTGAACGCAGGGTATCACCAACTACCCCTGTCAGAAGAGAGCAGATTCATCACCACTTTCAGCACCCACCTACGGCTCAGGAGGTACAAACGACTGAACTTTGGGATATCCTTGGCAGCTGAGGCGTTCCAAAACACAATACGGGAGCTACTTTCAGGTTTGCCGGGAGTACTAAACGTGAGTGACAATATCCTCATTCACTCTGCAACAGCCGCAGACCACCACAAACACCTCCGTGACACACTGAAACGCCTCAGCGAACACAGAGCCACACTACATAAGGACAGGTGCAAGTTTTTCCAGCCCTCCCTCGAGTTTTTCGGCTACGTGTTCAACCAAGAGAGCATACAGGTAGTCCCGAGGAAGTCACAAGCCATCCATGACACCCCCACACAGACGGAAGTACGGAGCTTCCTGGGAATGGCCACATACTGTGGTCGGTTTATACCAGGGCTGGCCATCTGGAATGAGCCACTGCGTGCCCTCACGAAAGCTGATGCAACCTGACACTGGGGCCCAAAGGAGGAAGAAGCATTTCAAGGAATAAAAGACGCTCTCCTTGGGGAAGCCACATTAGCATTCTTTGATCCTGTGAAGTGAACAGAAGTGCTTGTCAATGCAACGCCAGTAGGACTCTGTGCAGTGTTGGCTAAAGAGTGTGAACGAGGCCAGTGGGCCTCTTTGGCGTTCGCCAGCAAGTCCCTCACCTCCACAGAAGCACGGTACGCCCATATTGAGCGCAAATCGCTTGCCATCAAGTGGGCCTGCAGTCATTTCCATATGTACCTCCATGGGCAACAGTTCACCATGGTCACCGACCGTTCAGCCTCTGGTTCCCCTCTTCAAAGGGACAGGACCACATCCACCCCCACGCATCGAACGCTGGGCCATCCAGTTGCAACCGTATGTGATGGAAGTGGTGTACCGCCCAGGGTCCAAGAATCAGGCCAACTTTCTTTCAAGACACCCAGTTCAGTCCGAGAAATGAGAAGAAGAGGAGGATGTTGAAGAATATGCCCATTTGGTAGCTCTGGCATCATGCCCCCAGAGCATGTCCCCAGACGAGGTAAGAGAAGCGGCTGCCACCGATGCCGTCTATACCAAGACACTAGGCGCCGTGCAAGAAGGCTCGTGGACAGACTACCTCCGCCAGTCCAATTCGTGGACCCCGGAGGATCGGGAAACCCTAAAACAAATGTGGCGGGTCCGTCATGAACTGAGCGCCACCAGCAATGGCATCCTGCTGAGAGGACCCCGGCTAGTAATTCCGCAGAGCCTCAAGCACCGGGCTGTCCAACTAGCCCATGGAGGACACCAGGGAATAACTAAGATGAAAGCAGGGATGCAAGAAAAAGTCTGGTTCCCAGAACATGAAAACATGGTAGAGGAATATGTCCGACGGTGCTCACTGTGCCAACTGACAAGCGGCCAGGAGAAACCTCCCCCGATTATCACTGAAGAGGCCCGCACCGCCCCATGGTCCAAAGTAAGCCTGGATTTTGGAAGCTTCCCAGGAGGAAGACACACCCTTGTCATCATAGATGCATACTCTAAGTATCCTGTAGTAGAACCCGTCATGTCGACGGCCTTCAACCACGTCGGACCAGTGTTAGAGAAAGTCTTCGCCATGTTTGGTTTCCCTCAATAAGTAAGCAGTGACAACGGTCCCCCATTCCAAGGGGCCGAGTTTGCCACATTCCTTCAACAATGAGGCATATTGCATCGCCGCATCACCCCCTCCGTGGCCCCAAGCTAATGGGGACATCGAATGCTTCATGCGAACTCTGGACAAGATGTTCCGCATAGCGGTGGTGGAACAAGTAGACACAGAACAGAGGCTCCACAAGTTCTTGAGAGAATACCGAAGCACCCCTCACTGTACGAACCAGCGGAGCCCATGAGCCCTCATGCTCCATGGCCCCCTCCGTGACCTGCTTTGCACCTGTCCCCGATGGTCACCACCTCTACTGGACGTCGAGGAGGTTCAAAAGAAGAGAGTGCGACATAACCAAGATGCAAGTGTATGACGCCATGCCAACCATAGGAGACTTAGCCATGGAGCAACAGTCATCCTGCGGAGCCAACGTCAGCGAGGGAAGTTCCAAACAAACTACTAGCCGGGCACCTGGACAGTCACCGCTAACCACGGCTCCATGGTAACGGCACGTAGAGGAGCAGAGAAAGTGTCCCTAAACATCTTATGGTTCAAGGAAGTCCCACCAGAACAGCGCCAGGAGACTGTCACCACAACATGGGCTTTGTTCCGATGACTCCGGCCAGAATGGGAGGGCGTACCGGCACCCAAAGATACAGCCTGCGGCCGAACCCCCAGCCGAGCCAGCGGCTAAGAGACTATGCCTGCTGAAGACCCGGGGCTTGCCAGCTGAGACTCACGCATGTACCGCAGTTATGTGTTGGACTGAATAATTATATGTGAGCCAGTGTGACTATGTTAAGAAAAGGTTATAACGAAAGAACTGAGTTAGATAGTGATGTAACAGTTGGCGGTCTAGTGGCCAATGCTCACGCACCAACCACATCCGCAGGCCAGGCGTGGCCTGTGGGGAAGTAATAAATGGAGGGCAGCTGATCAGGGAGCGTCACTTCCAACTACCATACCAGCGTAGTCCGTGTGTGTCTTCTGCGTGCTCCAACCCCCGCGTGAGTCCCACCTCTCCCTGGGAGGCCGGTGTGTAATTTGGGGGCCTCCACACACCACCAATGAGATAGAATCTAGTTAAGAACGTAGGATCCCGCTGCTGCGACCATGTGTCTCTTCATACTACAATTTTACTATATTCTATCGATATTTTAATTTCTTCAGTAATTGTTTTATTGAACCATTTGTTAAAGAGTTGATATTTTTATCAATCATGCCCTTTGTTTTTACATTGCTGAATGATCAAGTTCTATGTTTTTCCATTGGAAATTCATAAAAGTAGCAATTAAGCTCAAGCAAAGGATGGGGGACCCTTGATGTTTTTGTTCGTACTCTTCGGCTTGGTCTTATTATATTCATCATTTTTTAAATGGTTTTTATACTTTTATGATAAATGTAGCTATTGGTTTCGATTGCCAGGATTGTATGTCCTTTTATGGATCACCTTGTAAATCCAAAATAAAGGTATATGATGGCGATGATGATGACTTCATCACGTATACGACGGCAGGGCTGGCTCAGTGCATAACTTTCTCCTGAAAGCTTTGTGGGAAGCCACTCTTGAATTTCAAATTGCAAACCACACACAAAATGCTTTTCAAAATTCGAAATGTTGAATTGAAATGTTTTGTTTTGTTCAGGATTTTTACAGACAGCACACAGGTACTTTTCAGGATAGTATGCACAAGTAAACAACACATCCTGTTGCACCTGGTGCTATGCAGTACTTGGGACTCTTCTATATTATGCTTCCTGCTGCAGAGGATATGGGAGCTCTGATACATCTTCTGGCTCCTGTTCATCACTAGTCGAGCATGGATGGAGCTTTCTTCTTTGTAACTGTATACCAGTGAACCAGACCAAGCCATTTCAGCAAGCTTGAGCGCTCTTCCAATGATTTACAGTCAGGGCTGCCCTCAGTGGCGGCTCCTCCGCTAAGGTGGAGGAACGTTGCCCTACTGCTTTTTTGCAGTGAAACACAGAGAAAATAAAATGATATTAACTTGCTTTATTATCATATTATTTTCTCCTACTTCCACCCACAGCTTTGTGTGAGGGGGCAGGGGCAGGGTAGAGGTGATAGCACCATCCTAAAGAGTGCAATGACTACTTGGATGGCCCTCTCAGGCTGACTAAAACAGTCTTGTGCACTTCGCATGTTCTCCATGCAGGCTGCATTGCATTGCAGCGTACGTAGACTAAATGCCCAGGCCTTCAGTAAAACGTCTGAGCACCAAAGCACAGCGCTCAGATCAATCACAATTCTGCCAAGGCAGCATTGTTATTGGCTAACCTGTGTGTGCTTCCTGCTGCAGAGTGAGGGAGGTCTATGGAGGAGAGACACGGCGAGGAAGTAGCGAGAAGATAAGTTTCAGATTTTTTATTTACGTTCTTTATAGCTGTTTACCCCGCATCCTCTCCCATCCTGCATCTTCTCCCCCACCTCACACATCTTCTCCCCCTACCTCAAACGACTACCCCTCCCTACTGCCCCGCCCCCTACCTCCGATCTGTGCCGGCTGCCGCTGGATGCCCTAAACGGGGGTCTCACAGCTTCCCTTTTACTAGTGGCAGGTGCTTCTTGACACAGAAGCACAAGAGTTTGCCAAGTGCTTTCTAAACCTTCACTGGGACATCGCTGGGCAATCCTGGGAGAAACCTAGGCTTTCTCACATAGATACAGCCTGTGACAGATCCCTCCCTGGACTGCCTTCAGGATCTTCATGAGCCTCCTGACTCACTCCCTCTGCCAAATTCCACAAACCCTGATGGTGTTGGTTTTACTTCACCATTGACTCTCCTGCAATCAAGGCCCACCTACGAGTGACTTCTTCACCCTGGGCACGTCCAGTAATGGGACCTTGGGAGCGTAGAGAATGCTGATAATTTTTAATAGCAGCTCCCCACTCCCACACCTTGGAGCACACTGATAAAACATCTCAGGCGGTGCATTCTTTATTAAAGACTGGGCTCAAGGAACAGTGTGTGTTATCGAAGTGCATATTGTCTTATAAAAGAAAATTAGCATTGCTAAACGTTCTGCTGCAAACATACTTTACATAGTCAGCTCTTGTGAGGTGCTGGGCCTTTCAAATACCTTTCGAGAGATGATTAGCTTTCTTCATAACCCAGGTTCGTTTTCATCTCGTGGTTGGGTTTTATTTGCATTCAAAACATCTAGATTGGGGGAAGGTGAGAGAAAAGCTTACAAGCAAATGTTTTTATTTACTCTGCAACACAGGCGTACACTGGGTGGGCTCTCAAAGTCTGCGTTGACTTTCTACGACTGCCAAGGTGAATGCACTATGGTAATTAAAAATGTTAGTTTTGTGTGATAAATACATCAGATAATATTCCAGTATTAATAATCCCTGGTCTTCTAGCATCACATGAAGTGTTGTCAATGTGCTGTACAAATATATGCATGTGTGTTGCATAGATGAGCAAGGTCAATATTTATTTCTGTATTGAAATCCACAGTAAACTAAAAGCTGTCATTTTCAATGCTTGCTATGCACTTAATGCGTGTTTTTTCTTTAGGCAATACAATCTGTGATGTGATTTTCCTTTTTAGAATGACAAATGTAACTGTCATTAAATTTAACACTGTTGTAAAGAATGTAACAAATTCAATGTTATTATTTTACCTATTTGATCTCATCAATGTTATTATTGTTATTATTATTATTATTATTATTATTATTATTATTATTATTATTATTATTGTTTGTGTTATTATAAATACTAATATCAGCAGTAATATCAATAATAATACCAATACAAATTATAATAATAACAACACTACTTTTGATACTACTGCTACTACTATTACTACCACTACTTAAACCAGCACCACCATCACTACTACTACTGCCACTACTAATAACAATTATATTAATGATTTTAAATGACTGGTAATCCAAAGATGGTTATAAATAATACTATTAGTTTTCTTTTTTACAACAGGTTATTAGGAATTGCCACCACTCCTCATCCCTCTGCTCCTCCTCCTCCTCCTCATACTACTACTACCGCTAACAATAATAATAATGCTACTATTACTACTACTATTACTACCGTTACTTGTAACTCACCACCACTACCACTACTACTATGATTACTACTAGTGCTGCTTCTACTACACTTAAAATTCACAATATTAAGAAACGGATTAAAAATACCTGGTAATTCGAAGGTGATTATATTTATTAATGTTGTGTTTCATTTCCCCACAATGTTACTAGGTATTACTTCCACTCTTACTCTTCCTCCTACTATTACTACTACTACTACGGCTACTACTACTGTTACTACTACTAGTGTTACTACTACTATTTTTACTAGTAGTAGTGATACTAAAACGACTACTACTATTAATAATAATATTAATAATAATTATAATAATAATATCAGATCATTGTGTCCATCAGCCTAACCCATGCCTGCCTAAAGAAAATCCGCACTTTCGGTGAGGATTTACCCCAAGTGGCAAGATCTTAGCAAGGCCCTTTTTATCAGTGTTTATTTTTTGCTAGGTTTATTTTACATTTGTTTATAGGGAAGTGTGTTTCTATGCAGTGAGTGTGCTGTTTGTTCACAAGCAACAAGGAATTGTTTGTGTTCAAATTTAAGGTGAGTTGAATTTTCCAGATTTTGAGAACATCAATGAATGCTCACAGTATGCCCTTGATATTGACATGGATATGGATATTGGGTGTTTACAGGGATCCCAGGTCCTGCCCCTGGCTGACCTTTTGCCCCCAATGACATTGCCCTTGGTATAAATAGTTTCAGGGTCATGAAGCCAGTTGCAGAAGTATATTGTAAATATGACATAATTAACCTTGCTTATTTGATATCGTCGTGTACTTTCCATTGCCCTACAGCAGCACATAGAAGGCTGTTTAAGTAGCTATGGGAGGAGCACTGGGCTAAACTGTGATATTTGTCTGAGTCCAGGGTTGCATGGAATCCCTTACATTACCTGTGGAGAAGTGTGGCTCAATGGTTAGAGCGGTAGACCCTGCAGAGGTTTAGACTGGGACCAGGGCTCAATTTCCTTGGACCTGATAATTCTCGCAAAGGTGCCTATTCTAATCATGGGTCCCACTCTGCAACTCTGGGAAATAGCTTGCTTAATCTCCACAACAGCCCCAACAACGCTACGATGCCTGCCTTCACCTTGGGGGTGCCCAGGAGTGGGCACTTCACAGGGAAAAGCCAGGAAGGGTTCCAGCGGTATGCGTACAAGCGCCAAGATACCCTCATGGGTCGATTTGTGCGCTATACAAGTACTACTACATTTACATTTACCTTTCGCAATTTGGTAAGCCATCATTTAAAATGTCCACTTCTCTGACAGTCAAAGCTGACAAATACCTGGGCAGTTATTGTTTCTGAATCTAGGCTTTAAAGAAAAGGTAAAGGAAAGTATGGTGTTCTTAGGATTTTCGGGATAGGAGAAGTAAGGTGTGGTAGATGCTGTTAGGATTCAGGTGATGGTAGAATTAAATCGAGGCAAGGGTTTTTTAGGTTTTGGGAGATTGAAGTAAAGAATGGTAGGGCTTAAGGGAGGGTAGAGATAATGGGAGGTAAGTGATTTTTATGGTTTATGTGCAGGTAGAGTTACAAGGTGGCACAGATTTTTAGGGTTCAAGTGAGGGTAAAGGCAAATGGAATGGGAGGGTAGAGATACAAGGAGATTGGGGTAAAGGTATATATGTTGGGTTCTTTAAGATACATTTGAATATAATCCATTGTGGAAGTATGTGATATTGCATTATGGGAGCTTTAAGGCCCACAAGTCACATGAGATCTGCTCTTTTAAAGATTCATGCTGCTTGCAAGTAGCAACTGCTGGCCTGTGCACAAGGCTCTGACGGAGCCAAAACATATCAGAAGGAGAAATGCCAGCATTGTTTGCCGCCATGTTGTAATTAAAGATATTTGGCACCTTGAGATTGGGCTTCAGCATTGTTTTTTGCTGTTCATTGGATTTCTGGATGCTTTGTGCCTGCACCGCTAAAGGCGCCCTGAGAGGGTCGGGGGATCCCTAGACGGAGGAGAGGCTGTTTGCTTTTTTAAAATAAATATATTATAGAGTGGAGATAACCACTCTGTAGTTATAGTTTGGGTGACCAGAGATAGGCACCATGCGGCCACGCCACTGGTGTGCTGGAGGCACACCAAAGGCAAGCCTGTCTGTGCCCATTCGTGACCCGACCGGCGCCAGAGACCCCGGCCCTATGGTCACCCACTGTTACAACTCAGCTGACCTTCTCGCACTCAACCATGGAAGGAACAACAACTGACAGACGCCTTTGCCAAACACCACCCACGGCCAGTTCTCCTGCTGACACTGCTGACAATCCTTCACAATCCTCCGCATCTTCATGACCACCGCACCCACGCCAGACGCCAGCACCACCGGAGCCCTGAAGTGCATCCTCCTCAATGTGTGCTCACTGCACAGACAAGCTGTAGAGATCATGGGCTCTCCTTTAGGCCTGTGCTGTAAATTCGTTCAGTTCGCGGAATTTGGGTAATTTCGCGTTCCGTGGAGAACACAAAATTGCCCAAAATTCTGCCTTCCGCAAATTCACGAAATTTTTTGCTTGTTGGCTTTCTCAAACTGCGTGTTTGTGAGATATTTCCCCCCGAGCACGCAAACAGTGATTGCGAACAGTAAAAAAGCATCGTGAACAAGCAATTCCACGTGTTCACGAAATTTCTGCGTGTTCGTGAAGATTTTATACCATTTCGCGGAGATTTGCGTAACGCGGTTACGCAAATTCTGCCCACCCTACTCTTCTTGACACCCTCTCGCCAGACGTCGATTATTTCACAGAAACCTGGACCAACGCTTTCTCTGCCACCTACATCGCCATTCCTGACGTATACAAGATCCAGAGGAAGGACTGCCCAAACCACCCAGGAGGAGGATTCATCATTGCATATAATAGCTCCCTCAAACTCTCCACCTCCGGCACGAGCATCTCCCCTTTCAGTACCGTACAACTCCACTTCCAGATCCAGACCAGCACCCTCGTCTACAGACTTCCCGGGCCTCACGCTTCATTTACCACCACCATCGCAGACCTCATCACTTCCCACACCATCACCTCCATGGACTACCTACTCATTGGACACCTTAATTTCCACCTCGACAACCCTTGCGACCCCCAACTCCACCACCCTCCTGGGCAACATTGCTAACATCGGACTGAACCAGATTGTCACCAGCTCCACCCACAAGGCAGGACACATACTCAACTCTAACTTCACAGGAGGGAACAACATCCACTTCAGCCACACCATTCCGCCTCTTTGGACAGACCACCACTGTGTACTCTTCTCTTTCAACACTGCCCCCAATCACAAACCCACTCCACGCCCACCGTGAAGGGTACTGGAGCAAGGTCACAGAGGAGCACCTCAACTTCACCCTCATACATTGACACCCCGCCTTGACTGACGCTAACTCTGCCACCAAGGAACTACACCGATGGATCACCACCTGTGCAAACAAGCTTGCACCCCTCAACAACCCTGACAGACAACACACCTTGAAGGCCACCTGGTTCACAACCGACCGCCAAGAATCCAAACGCATCTGCAGACAGCTCAAAAAATAATAGAGGAACAGCAAAAGCATAGAAGATCAGACCACCTACAAGAACGCCATGACAAAATACCACCAACTCATGAGAGCCACAAAAAGGACCGTCATCCGGAACACAATCCTCACCAACTCCAGCTACTGAAAGGAACTCTTAAGCATTATCCAGCAACTCACCAAACCCCCCAGCGAAGCCATGGATGTCACACCCTCCCGGGACCTCTGCAACAAACTCGGCTCCTACTTCCAACTGAAAATCTAGGCCCTCTGTGACAACTTCAGTGAACAGACTCCCGAAACCTTACCTTACTTCCCACCAGCCAGCCCACCATCACCGCCTGGCCCCCGGTCACCACCGAAGATACCACCTAGTCAATGAAGAACACCCACTCAAGAGCCTCCACGGATCGCTGCCTGCCGCCTTAGCACCTGTGCCATGTTGCACCATCAATGCCACCTTTGAACCCTGCACTTTCCCCAACAACTGGAAATGTGCAGAAGTCAAGTCCCTCCTCAAGAAGCCCTCAGCAGGCCCGATGTATCTGAAAAATTACTGACTCTTCTCTCTCCTTCCCTTCACAGCCAATGTCACCGAGAAGATGGTCAACGGCTAGCTGACAAACTACATCGAGGAGAACGCCATCCTCGACTCCTCCCAATCCGGATTATGCTGTAACCACAGCACTGAGACTGCCCTCCTCGCCGCCACAGATGACATGCGCACTGTCCTTGACCAAGGCCACACCATGGCCCTCAACCCTCTAGACCTCTCCGCAGCCTTCAACACCATCTCCCACCACACTCTCGCAGGCAGACTCCATGACACCAGCATACAGGGATCTGCCCTCAACTGGATCCGCTCCTTCCTCTCCAGAAGAACCCAAAGGATCAGACCGCCTTTCCTCTCTGAACCCTCGTAGATCAACCGTAGAGTTCCCCAAGAATTGTCACTCAGCCCCACGCTCTTCAACATCTACATGGCCCCCCTCACTTCCATAGTCAGACAGCATGGACTCAGCATAGTATCCTACGCCGACAACACCCAACTCATCCTCTCCCTCATGAAGAACCCGGAAGACACCAAGCTCAACTTCCAAGAAGGAATGAAGGACGTTGCATCATGGATGAGCAACAGCTGCCTCAAGCTCAACTCTGAGAAGACAGAGGTCCTAGTCCTCAGACCCTCCCCTTCTCCAAGGGAGAACACCTGGTAGCCCACCACCCTTGGCAGCCCTCCCACCCCCTCGGACCACGCCTGAAACCTCAACATCATACTCGACTCCTGCCTCTCCATGACCCGCCAGATCAACACCGTCACCTCCACCAGCTTCCACACCCTCTGCATCTTTTGGAAGACTTTAAAGTGGATCCCCCCAAAGCCAGAAAGACCATCACCCACACACTCATAACTAGCAGATGGACTATGGGAATTACCGCTATGCTGGAATCAATAAATCCCTGAATGCAAACTCCAGACCATCCAGAATATCATGGCCAGACTCATCCTCGGCATCCCACGACATGAACACATCACCCAGCACCTATAAGACCTCCACTGGCACCCACTCTAGAGGAGAGTAACCTTCAAGCTGCTCACCCACGCCTGCAAAACTCTCCACAACACGGGACCCAAATATCTCAAAGAAAGAGTCTCCTTTCACGTACCTAAAAGAAACCTCCACTCCACCGACCTCCCACTAGCAGAAACCCTGCGCATTCGCAGAGCTAGAGCGGGTGGAGGAGCCTTGTCCTACATCACAGCCAATGCCTGGAACGAGCGCTACGTCAACACCAGATGCTTCCCTACTCTGCACATTTTCAGCAAAAGGTTCAAAACCTGTTTTTTCGGCTAACACGCACCTGCACCCCCTGCCCCCAGTGCCTTAACACCCTCAAGGGTGAGCAGGGCGCTTCACAATTCCCTGATTGATTGATAGGGTTTGGGGGATTTGTGTCCCTTAACAAATTTTCACCCATTTAATGAATCTTCACAGAACTTTGCAGACATGGTGCCCCATTTTCATTCTTGCAGTTCTGAAAGATTTGTGGCATTTCAAAAGGGTGCAAAAAAATGGGGGGTCCCAAAATGGGCATAAATTCAAATGTATTTTACATAGAGTTTTGTATTTTGTGCAATGCGAAACCGTCAGTCAGATTTTCACTAAATTTGTAAGTATTATATATTAGGATGTGAAGATATAGATATATCTGTGGAAGCAGTATTACCATGATACTACCTAGGTATATAGCAATGACAATTCTGTTTTCTTGATTTTACATTGGTGCTACATAAAAGCAACCGTAAGATTCATAAATATTGCCCTTGGTTATTTGATTGTTATCCTGAGACTTATCGCATGACCATTTGTGTTTTTTCACACGGAGGTCCGAGGGGATTGTCTGACATCAAGATGCGGTGGAGACCATTCTATCATGGTGGTCACAGGTTATATGCTGTGGTTTCACCAGGTTACTCTTGGGATTTCACCACATATCTTTAAGCCTCATAATATGTTTTTTAAATTTTTTTATTAATTTTACTACAAATTAAGCTTTATTTGCACACTGGGTCTAAAAGTATACTCATAGGCAAATTTGGTTTAAATATCAAGTCCTTAATGTTTGCTTAAATATATTAGTAAGCAACAAATGCTATTGCTGGTTAATATGTGTTCTATATGGGAACGCCCTCTGGAAGTATAGGACATTCACCATTTAAAGATAGCGGCCCATGTTCTGCTACGTGGGACGGCACATAGTTTGTCTCAGAATGGAACACACCCCGTCACAGCTGTTCCAACTTTTGTAGTTAACACAGGCTACAAATATGGCTGTGCCCTTTGCAGTCAGCCTTTCATGACTTTGGAAGGAAACAACTTTGCGTTCCTGCTCCCACATGTATTGTGGTAGATCATCGTTGTCCCCGTTTTTATGTTTTGTCACTGGGTGTTTGTTCGTTTTCGTTTTTTTCGTTGATGTTTTTCAACAAGGAAGGGGTGACCCTGGTGCTTTTTACTCGTTCTTGGGGTGTCTTCATAGACATTTTCACTCTTCCCCATTACCGCTAATGTATTTGAGGGTTGTGATTTGCAACTGTGGGGCTATGAAATTATATAGCAGCATTAGTTTAATTATCATAAGCTGCTATTTGACATATGTGGAAACTGTATACCCTGTTGTTGATTTACATAGGGTAATGAAATGGGCATTATATAAGATACTGTTACTTCTTGCCCACAGGTGTGAAACTATTAATTTATCCACTTTGGCCCACCCTATTTGACTGTGATCGGAAGATTCTTTGGATGTTGACATATTTTGGAAGTCCGATACAGACCACTATGACTTGGTATTCTTTAATCACCTCAAGTGAGTATTATGCATGGATTTTAGACACTCCTACTTGCTTTATATGAACTTTAACATAGTGTCTTGAAGTACTGAGATTTTTTATTATCTTGCTTATACAGACTAAACACAGGGTAATCCTTTTGTCTTCTCTACGGCAATACTCTTAGGCTGCTCATATCTTATCTTTACGGACATCTTGACCTCATATACCAAGCAGCGCCTCACTTTTGGTAGGTAATTTTATCTTCTCCCTGTACAGATCCTTTGGGCCTCTTTCCCCCTTCAGTAGCTGTCCATCTCACTTTAATAAATATAATAAAAATATCAATCTTTTGTCTTGGTGATGCATGGTCCACGGCCATGCTCACATGGTTCCTTTTATTATAAGGTATCTCATGTATAATTAACCTCCATTTTTTTTACTGCTTCTTTGACTGTTTACCTCCACTTCAACCCGCTAATTGTGCTAACATCTTTGGGGCTGATTCACAGAACTAATCTGAGATAAAATCCTAAACGTACTACCTTTGGTATTCACAGAAGGCATTTAGTTGTAGTAAAGTTAGTACTTCTAACTTTACTACTACTAAACTGAGATCAAATCCTAAACTTACTACAGCCCCGAAGAAGTCTAATTTCTTGGACAAAACAGGTTGACTGATCGACTTGAAAAAGTTGTTTTTATATGTCTAATTAAATTACTCCTAAATAAAATGGATAATGTAAATAACAACCTTGGACATAGATCTCATGATTGTGTGATATTGTTCATAAGGTGGTGGACCATTCACTCTGTTTTGTTCTACACAATAAGATAACCTTTGCTCACCCTCTGATAGCTTGGCAGAGAGCAGTCAGACTACTCTACAAAGGCAATATGTAAAGTATGTGTGCAACACACTCACACAGTAACACAATGAATACGCCACCAAAGGACTCCACACAGTTTTAAACATATAGATTATATTTTTATGAATAAAACATGATCAAAATGACAAAAACTCTAATAAGAAGAAACAGTGTTATGAATTTTCAAAGAGTAAACTAAAAACAGCGATTAAAAATCAACAGCACAAAAAGGTTATTTTACGTCGCGCTAGATCAGGGTAAATCGAAATATCAGGTCAACCGTGATAGAGTGCTGGTCGGATGCAGTTCCAATCAGGTTCCGCTAAAGTTTTACTGTCTCAAGCTGAGTGAAGTGCCCCATTCATGGGGGAAACAGTTGCCTGGAGCAAGTAAAGTGTCAGTAGCGATTATCCTGTGGGGCGAAGAGTCAGCCTGGAGTCGCAAATGGCAGCTGGGGCTTCATGAGTGTTAATGCTTGCTGTGCAGGGACACAATGCTGTGGCAGCTCGCTCTGATCCTTTGAGCAAACAGCACAGTTCCAGTGCAAACGGGCCAATTCATAGTCATAAAGAGCCAAAAAGCTTGATTTCCCAGGTTCTGTAGGAGATGAAAGCAGCTGCAGAACCCAATTCTGAGGCCCAGAGTGTGAAGGAGGCACCTCAGGCAAGGGTGGAACTCACAGAAGGTAAAGTCATGCAGCACCAGCAGAATTGTAGGAAGTATTTTGTGTCCCTGAGGCTTCAGCAAACAGGAGGCAAGCCAGTAAGCCCTTGGAGTTCACTTGGAGGGAAATCAGTGTTCAGCTCTCTTTCCAGCAAAGTCAGGGAGCAGCAGGCAGAAGGATAACAAGCAGAAAAGCACTCTTTACAGAAGAGCAGTCCAGTTGAGTCCGTTAAGCAACACAGCAGTCCTTCTGATAGAGGTTCAGTTCAAGATCCAGAAGTGTCTGATTTCGGGGGGGGGGGTCAGAGACCAAGTACTTTTACCCCAAAAGTACCTTTGATGTAGGTAGTGACTTCAAAGTAAGTATGGGCGAATTTAGCAAATTCGCGATTCGTGAATTTGCGGATTTGCGAATTCGCAATCCGTAAAATTCGCGAGTTCGTGTGAATTTGTGGATTTTTTATTTTTGCGTGTTCGCAGGTGTTCGCGGGGAGCTTTGCGTGTTCGCGGGTCGCTTTGCGTGTTCGCAAGTTTTTTTTTGCCTGGTTCATCACTGCCACCCTCTCGTTTTTTATGCCCTACTGCCCTCTGTACCACTTGTTTTTGTGCCTTTCTGCCCTCTGTCACACTCTTGTTTGTGCCCTTTTGCCTCTGCTCCACTGGTTTCTGTGCCCTTCTGCCCTCTGCCTAACTCATGCCCTCTGTCCCACTTTGTGCCCTTATGCCCTCAGCCATAAGTCAGCTTCAACAGGAAGCACTAATAGATAAAGTAAAGTAGGTGCTCGAGTTGAAGGTCAAATTAAGTTACACAGTCATTAATCACCCCAAGTTTTGGGGTGATTAATGATTGTGTAACTGAATTTGAGCTTCAACTCTAGCACCTGCTTTACTTTATCTATTAGTGCTTCCTGTTGAAGCTGACTTTTGTAACTATTTTAGAGGCTCTGCCAGCTTGCCAGCAACATTTTAAAATAGTTACAAAAAGTCAGCTTGACTTTTTGACCCAATCCGTTCCGCTCGCGGATTTTGCGGGAAATTTGCGAATTTCATGGATAGCTAATTTCCCGAAAATCCGCAAAATGCGTGAGCGGAACGGATTTTCCGTCCATGCTTACTTCAAAGGGACTCTTTGATGTGCATAAGGATCCCTTTTAACCCAGTCATGTCTGCCAGGTTAACCCTGGGGGGTAAATCAGTATTTCTTGTGAGGTCAGAACATAGCCAATCCAATCAATCAATCAATCAGGGGTTGGCAAAGTGCAATACTCACACATAGGGGTCTCAAGGCGCTGAGGGGAGTTGGGGAGCAGATCCATATAAGTGCTGGGGTCCTTCAAAGAGCCAGGTCTTGAGGTCCTTCCTGAACTGGGGTAGTATGGGAGATAGTCTGAGGTGGAGAGGTAGGGTGTTCCAGGCCGTGGCAGTGAAGAAGGAGAAGGATGTTCCTCCTATTCTGGCCTTGCGTATCTGCAGGATGGTGGCCAGGGTGAGCTGGGAGGAGCAGAGGTGTATTTTGGGTGTGTGGAAGGAGAGGTGGCTGTTCAGGTATGCTGGTCCGGCATTGTGCAGGGCCTTGTAAGCATGGGTGAGAAGTTTAACATTATTCTTTTGTCTGCCAGGAACCAGTGGAGTTC
The DNA here is from genome assembly GCF_964263255.1 of Lissotriton vulgaris. Classification (NCBI taxonomy): domain Eukaryota; kingdom Metazoa; phylum Chordata; class Amphibia; order Caudata; family Salamandridae; genus Lissotriton; species Lissotriton vulgaris. The sequence goes on along the minus strand of NC_141693.1, from coordinate 958,848,576 downwards.
ACAGAGGTGTTGAGTGATGGGGTTGTGCCGGGGGAGGGTGAGGACTAGTCTGGCTGCGGCATTATGGACATTCTTGAGCTTGTAGAGATTTATTTGGGTAACACCGGTGTAGAGTGTGTTGCCGTAGTCAAGTCTGCTGCTGATGAGCGCATGAGTGATGGTCGTTCTGGATTCGGTGGGGATACTTCTGAGGGTCTTTCGCAGCAGACAAGAATACTGAGATGATTTGGCGGTCCACAGTGAGCGAGGCTTCAGGTATGACCTAGTAAGATACTGAGGTTTTGTGCGTGCTCCATCAGGGTGGGGGAGTTCCTAGCGCAGAGGGCCACCAGCAATCATTCTATGCAGAGAGTTTGATCCCAGGATGAGAACTTCTGCCGTCTGAGTTGAGCTTCAGATAGCTGTTCTTTATTCAGGTGGCAATGGTTTTCATCCCTTCTTGGAAGTTGATCCTGGTGATGTTGGGTTCGTTGGGGAGGGAGAGGATCAGGATGACTTTATAAGTGAATAGGATATGTGCTGGTGTGTAATGTCGATATAAGTGTATAAGTATATTTGATAGTGTTCTATTGATCATTGACTGCATGTATGAGTGAATCTATAGGTAAGTGATTAGATGTGTGTATAGATCTAGGAATGACTGAGAGTGTTTTTAGAAACTTGTATTGGAGTGTCAATGGTTTCAGATATGGTACTCTGTATTTTACTGTGAGTGATGAAAGGTTATACTAGTGTATGATGAAGTGTATCGTCACGTGGATGATGTCATCAGTGATGTCATTTGAGATGTCATCAGTGATGTCACTGACCATGTTATGAATGATGTAATATGTGACATCATCAGCAGTGGATTGCTGGCACGCGAGATTTAGTTAGTAGGAATTTCAATGGTTTTGTACGAGTGAAATGTCCAGCTAACCCCTAAAACCAACAGTTTTTTCAGTGAATTTCTAAAGTTTTTTAAATGCTAATTCCCAACTATATCAGGCCTGAAACCTATGTTTTTTTTCAGTGAATTTCAAAGGTTTTTTAAATGCTAATTCTTAACTATATCAGACCTGAAACCGTTGGTTTTTTCAGTGAATGTTGAAGGTTTTGTAAATGGCAATTTTTAAATGTATTAGTTGTTATATTTTTTATACTGATTTACTACATTTTTTAAACTATTTTTAGATGTTTTATTTTTTAAATTACATTGTAATTACATTATACATTACATTACAAAATATACTTTCTCAGAATGAATTACTTTAGTTTAAATGCTTTGCAAATAGGCAATAGACTTTTAAGTACAGTAGTTACAGTTGTTGCAATGGGCAACACAATTTCAAACACAATGCAACATTGACCTCAATGTGTTTTTCTAGCTAAATGCAATTAGTTACTTTATGAATTACTTTTCTAACCACAGAATTGGATCCTAGATTCAGTCCTTGGACATCTCCTGTAAACGGTTGAGTAAAAGTGTTTTAGTTACAGTAGTGATTTTAAGGAATATTATTGTATTTTAAAAGATGACACTTAGAAATGTTTTCACATAGAATCACCAATGTTATCCTATGGGAGGAAATTCACTTAGCAGGTAAGTAGTGTTATCATTACTTTTTCTTACTCAGTGGTGGATCCTGGTTCCAGCACTGGTGCATCTCATATAAACAGTTGAAAGAATGCGTGTAAGTCATACAGGCAATTTTTTAGGAAAATTTTTAGTTTGTGAAAATAGACACAGAAACTTTTCTGGTGAGAACAAGACAATGGATTCCTATGGAAGGAAATTCAAGTTACTGGTAAGTATGGTTAGAATTACTTTTCAGGATCAGTACTGGGCTCAAAGATGCAGCACTGAGGTCTCTCCTGATAACAGGTGATTAAATTGGAATTCGTAGTTAGGCTGCTTTTAGAGGAATTTTTTAAAGTTCCAAAACTCCACAATTCATAGAATTTCCAAATGAAACCAGTCAATGTTAGCCCATGGAAGGAAATTCAAGTTACTGTAAGTATGGTTAGAATTACTTTTCCGGATCAGTAGTGGGCTGAAAGATGCAGCACTGAGGTCTCTCCTGTTAACAGGTGAGTAAATCGGAATTCGTAGTTCAGTTGCTTTTAGAGGAATTTTTTAAAGTTCCAAAACTCCACACCGTGAAGAGTTTCCAAATAAAACCAGTCAATGTTAGCCTGTGGAAGGAAATTCAAGTTACTGTAAGTATGGTTAGAATTACTTTTCAGGATCAGTAGTGGGCTGAAAGATGCAGCACTTAGGTCTCTCCTGATAACAGGTGAGTAAACCGGAATTCGTAGTTCGGCTGATTTTAGAGGAATTTTTTAAAGTTCCAAAACTCCACACTTCGAAGAATTTTCAAGTGAAACCAGCCAATGTTAGCCAATGGAAGGAAATTCAAGTTACTGTAAGTATGGTTAGAATTACCTTTCAGTATCAGTAGTGGGCTGAAAGATGCAGCACTGAGGTCTCTCCTGATAACAGGTGAGTAAATCAGAATTCGTAGTTCGGCTGATTTTAGAAGAATTTTTGTACATTTCAAAAATAGACACTTAGAAACTTTTCTGGTGAAAACCAAACAATAGATTCCTATTGAAGGAAATACAAGTTACTGGTAAGTACGCTTAGATTTACTTTTCAGGGTCCGTACTGGGCTCAAAGATGCAGCACTACCGTCTCTCGTGATAACAGGTGAGTAAATCGGAATTCGTAGTTCCACTGATTTTAGAGGAATATTGTGCTCAATAGTGAAGGAAGGGGTGGGCCTGAGGTGACATGTGTGCAAACACGCCCTGTGGCGCCTTTTAGATTGGGGAATTAATTCCTCTTCAATCCTGAGGTCCCCTGTGAGCCAACTAGCCCACCAGGTAAATCCAGTATGCGCCAGGGAGCTGTGTTGCAGAGAGGTGGTTGGAGGGCACACCCCCTTTTTACAACACTCTGCAACGCAGCTCCCGGTCCGCTTAATGGAGGTACCTGTTGGACTAGTTGGCCCCTAGGGGACCTCTGGATTGAAGAGGAATTAATACCCCAACTTAAAATGCCCCACAGGGCATGTTTGCACACATATCACCTCAAGCCCCGCCCCTACCTTCACCACTGTGCAAACGTGCCCCGTATGGTGTTGTAAGTTGGGGGATTAAGTCCCCTTGCATACTGGGGGTCCCTGGAGGCCAACTAGCCCACCAGGAACCTCCAGTATGCGCCAGGGGGCCGCGTTGCACAGAGGTGTTCTGAGGCCACGCCCCTTTTTACCTGTCTGCAACGCAGCCCCCTGGCACGTTTACAGAGGGGGAACTAATTTCCCTTGCATATTCGTGGTTCCTGGGGGCCAACTACCCCACCAGGAACCTCCAGTATGCACCAGGGTTCTGCGTTGCAGAGAGGTGTAATGAGGCCCGCCCCTTTTTACACCTCTCTGTAAGGCAGGCTCCTGGCGCTTTTGCAGAGGGGGAACTAATTCCACTTGCATACCGATGGACCCTGGGGGACAACTAGCCCAGCAGGAACCTCCAGTATGCGCCAGGGGGCTGCGTTGCAGAGAGGTGTTCTGAGGCCAGGCCCCTTTTTACACCTGTCTGCAACGCAGCCCCCTGGCACGTTTACAGAGGGGGAACTAATTCCCCTTGCATAATGGGGGTCCCTGGGGGCCAACTAGCCCACAGGGAGCCTCCAGTATGTGCCAGGGAGCTGCATTGCAGAGAGGTGTAATGAGGCCACGCCCCTTTTTACAACACTCAGCAAAGCAGCTCCATGGCACTTAGTGCAGGTACCTGGGAGTCCCTAGGGCCCAACTAGCCCACCAGGAACCTCCAGTATGCGCCAGGGGGCTGCGTTTCAGAGAGGTGTAAAAAGGGGCATGTCCTCTTTACACGTCCCTGCAAGGCAGCCCCCTGGCGCATACTGAAGGTTGTTGGTGGGCTCCTTGGCCCCCAGGGGCCCCCAGTATTCAAGGGGAATTAGTTCTCCCTCTGCATAAGTGCAAGGGGGCGTGTTTGCAGAGTGGTGCCTTTAATTTTTTGGGGGTGATCGGCAGTGTACGTGTACCATAAGCGTATCCCACGATTCTTTCACCATTTTTTTTTATTGTCCTTGGGGGTCCTTGTGGGACCCCCTGAACAGGCTTAGGGTTTCAGGGTGTTTCTACCCTGCCCCCTTTTCTTCGTTTTCATCTGTGTTTCCCTGTTTTCTTGTGACTCGGTTCTACCAAGGCACAAGTTAGCTGCCAACACTTCCTGGTTCGGAGTGTTGACAGACAGTTGACAGCCAATCAGCATGCAGCTTGTGCTCGTAATTGTACGCGTACGGTACTTCGTTTCTAGATATCACTATGATTTTACTTTTGATTTTCTCAGGAACTTCTGAACGGATTTACACCATTTAACAAAAAGCACAATCAGCGAACCGAACTCTACCTTTTTTTCCAAATTTGGTGTAATTCCGTTCAGCCGTTCGGGCTGTAGCCCTGGCTAAAGGTGCCTATGGAAAATTGCATAGGATAAACACGTTTTGGGACCCCCCTTTTTTCTCGGCCCCCACTTGCCGAATCACCCCCAAACTTCCAGGGAAGGAGCGGAGTAGAGCAGACCAATGTCTTCGAGAATTTCGCAAAGATTCGTCTACCGGTGCCAAAGTTATTCCAAATAGAATGTTGTGGATTTCCTATGGAAACTAGGTCCTAACTATATCTACCTACTGGCGACCGCAATGAGTTTTTAACCTTGACGGTCTTTTTCACAAAGCCATTTTGCTTGCGTGTCCAGACCCATTATAACGTGAATAGGACATACAAAACAGAGAAAACAGACTGTTCCTGTGACTAGTTGTTTGCGAGAGAAATTTAAAACATACCACTTAGTTCCTGTGAACAATCACAGAACACATGACTCATTCACATAATGTTCATAAGGCAAGTTGCACACATAAAAAAATATATACAATGTATACATCATATTTAGATAAAAATTAAATACATAACTATCAAACACATGGGAGGTTTTTATATTATCCAGAAGTGTCAATGCTTCGTGTATTAATTAATCAATCAGCTGGTATGGTCGATCTCATAACAAAAGAGAGTGCCCACACTTTATCCCAGCTTAAGTAAACAGCTTCTTGGCAATTGCAACAATACCGGCCAAGTGGCCTGAGACACCAAGTCCAGGTATCTCCACCCAACCATCCTTATCCGGTATATTTTAATACCAAATAAATAGCACAAGTTATAATAATACACAATATACAGTTCTTCTGCTTGCACCATCATATCATGTGTGGTGGCTGTTGAAGATAGTCCTTGAATCATGTTCTAGCCATTATCAAACTGAAGTTATACATTAGAAGGTTGTATAATGTAACCCAATGCTTTTCTATGTTAGACATGCCAGACTTGCAACAGTTGAAAATTACTTTTGATATTTTTCATTGCCTGGTCATGTACAACTTAAGTACACATGTCCTTCTTTTTAAATACCTTGCATCCTGCCATATGGGCATTTAAGGCCCACCTTAGAGGTGACTTGTCAGTATTAAAAAGGAAAAATATAAATATAAGGATTGACAAAAAGTTTATTTTGCCACGTCGAATTTGCAATATTAAAACGTCACAATTAGGCTATTGGGGCAGGCCTGGAGACATGCTTTACCTTGTCACTTTTGTGGTGGCACAATGTGTGATGTAGTCCACTAATTATATTTAATTTACATGCCCTGGGTGCACAGAGTACCCTATACTAGTGGCGTCAATCAAAATTAAATATGGCAATCAGGGTTTGGCTAATTCTATATGTTTTTAGGCTTAAGAGTGCATATACTGGGCCCTGGAAGGAAGTGCCCCAATGTTCAGAGTCCATACCCCAGCAAAAAGGGATGGGGCGACCATAGAGAAAGGGCATTTTTACCAACTGCTCAGATCAACTAGTGAATCAAAGCATTAAACCCTTTGGACTAATGAATGGTGTATGGAACTCAGTGACCACACATTTATTCCCCATTTTTAGAGGTCTAACTCATAATTGCATGGTAGTGGTAGGGTGTTCCTACACAGTAAGGCAATTATAGATATAATGGTAGAGGAGTTTGCACCTCACCAGTACTGCGAAACATGTAATCAGAGCCTATGTGTGTTAAAATTCTCTCTCTACTAAATCAAGTCCGAGTCCTCAGACCTGATGGGTGCCATGTTTTTATTCTCCTCTCAGTCACAGCTAAAGCAATGATCCTTCATCTGGAGAATTAATGTAATATCATGAAAATGTTCCAACTCTGCAGCTACAAATTGAAATAGAATTACACTTATCTAGTTTTTATTACTGGTCACTCAGCCAAGCTCAGTACAGGTGCTTATTAATAGCATTCTTTTAGGAAACACAACATGGAAGAAATAAGCCTATTTTACGGACCTCCCACAGTGTGTTATAAGAGATGATAGAAGTGATCCAACATGTCCAGGTCTTGCTCTGACTAGGAAGACACAGAATGTATCTTAGTACATAATTTACAGCTGAGTTCAGACCGCTTTATTCTGGATTGGTGCTATATAACAGCAACTGGTTGTGTAGGGAAACTTACGATTTCTTTAATGCTACATTATTTTTATTCTAATTAACTTGGATATGCAAATGAGTGGTGTGTCACATATATTAGTAAACAAAGGGGCATATTATCAAGGGGGGTTTATCTCCGCTTTTTTTGGCTTTAAAAGCCAAGAAAGCGGAGATAAAATTATCTCCCTATTACCTGGCTGTCGCTAACACCAGTTAGCAACAGCTAGTAGGAGATAACGACCATCTTGGGCCCCACTTTGCATGTCAGGGATATTTATCACTAATGACATGCAAAGTGGGCGTGCCAAGATGTTAGCGACTGGAAACAGTCGCTAACATCGCTATCTCCTATTACCAACTTATGGAGATATTCGCGCTAAGCGCGAATATCTCCAAAAGCTAACACCTGCCCTGAGCAGTTCTTAGCCATGTTATCCAATGGGAGGTGGATAACATGGCTAAGAGCATTAACTCGGTAATGCATGTATTTCGCTGACTTTTCAGCGATATTCATGCATTGCGGCCGATTTTTATCGCATTTGCGATAAACCTTGGTAATACCAAGGTTTATCTGCGATAAAAATCGCCGCAGCTCAGCGGTAAATTTTTGTCTCTAACCAAACAATAGCGATAATTATCGCTATTGCTTGGTAATATGCCCCAAAGTTATTACCAACACTGACTCAAGGGATCTACTTTCTAGGTCTAGTAACGTTCATATTTCGTAAAAAAACACGAGTGTTACATTTCACAGACAAAGGACTGTTATGCAACATACACAAAAGCATAAATTAGTGCCAAACGAACAAATGTGGTCACATGAAAAGAGTTACAGCTTAACAAACAATTTACAATATACAGAAAACACAAAATCACTGTATGGGGTGTCTGTTTAGAACTCTGTTGTACGCTCAAACATATATCCTCAATTTTTGGCAGTAGATATGTGAGGTACCTATTCGTATGATCGCCATTTTGACCCACTCAACAATATGTGTTCATGAAAAACATCACAATGGGTCTTCCCCAGGACTAGAAAGCATGACTACAGCCTGTATGATGAAGGATAATGAATGTCAGTTATAACGTGGAAGAAAGGGGGTAGCCAGTGAGATCTCACCTGGTCATAGTAGAAACATCATGTGACTTGATGTTGGGCTCTAAGAAGCACCCTTATAAAACAATACAAACTTTATAAACATGTGAGTTTGGAAACATACTCTGGTGATAATGGGGGAATTGCTCACCTCCACAAAGTGAAGAGGTGTGCAAAGGATCAAGAGTCCCCAGGATCAAGAAGGGCCCTAAAAAGGAAGCTGTGTCACAATGGATGCAGGGTAAACACATTGAGGTAAAGAGTGTGAAAATATTAGTGTATTAAGATGCTCTTTGCTCTTACCTTTTAAAAAGAAATTGTGCAGGTTCAGATTACTTGAAGGGTTTTAAGCCCAAATCTACAGGGCACTACACTAATAAGGCCCAAAAGGAGATTTGCTAATCAGCTAAAACCTCGGATATCCAAGAAGGATTCTCTGTAAGAAGAAATGTATATTGCAAAGCTTAGACTTCGGCTCACCCGGTTAACTTTTGCAAAGACGGAGTGAATGAATCTGTCCCCTGCCCCAGCCTGCCACGGCAAAGCTGACGAGTGGCAAGGCTGGGCAGAGACCTGGTAATTAACACCATCGCTGTTTATGGTTTTCCCCTCCTATGCGAACTATTATGTTTTCCCATTGTTCATGACGAGCTCAGCTCGTCATGAGCACAGCTCAACAGTGCCTCATGACGAGCTGAGCACGTCATGAGCATCGAAGGGGTTAAGCGGCCACTCCTTGAGCATGCACGCCGGGGAGTCCGCAGTGTCAATCAAGTGTTTTTCCATTCAGAAAACCAGCATACCGATGGACAGCTGGTCAGGTGCGCAGGACACATTGGAGTAGACTCGCATTACCGAAAACATGCAAGATTGCTTAAACATTACAACTCTGAGTGGTGTGTCTGAACAGACGTGAGTCACAGAGAGGGGGGCAAGAGTGGCGAATGTCAGATTAAAGAATCCCCTACAAGGTGAACAACCCGACAATACAATATTAAACTTGTTTTAAATGTTATCTGCTCAAGCTGATCATGTCCAATCAAAATGAGCTGCAAATGGACTACTTGTATTATGGCAGCTTGAAAACAACGTATTCTTGTAATTGCATAAACACGTTGACATATGTACACAAACCCTTTAATTTTAGAAAGTGAATACACATTTCCATGTAATGGAAATAAATACATATGTTAAGACTGTCCGTGTTAATATGACATTTCCATGTCAGGAGAAAAATACATATGTTAAGACTGTACATATTAGTATGACATGACAATTCAATGTTCAGCATGGTATCCACATGAATCATCTATATTCAATGACCATGACGTCATAATCACCATATGATTCAGTTATGTACTCAAAGGACAAAGGGCAGTCCTAATCTGTGTTCAGAAGGGCCACTTGCATAGATATTTCATCTGATTTATTGAGACCCTGGTTGACCATGTCCAGCAAGTGTATCCACTTGCACTCTCTCAAATTGCGGGTAGACGATGTGTCACCTCCCCTAGAGTTGTGGATTACTCTCTCTAGTATCCAACATCTCATGTTCTTTGCTGTGTGTTATATGTGATTGAAATGATGGACCAATGTGGGCCCCTGCATTTTGCAACGAATCCGTGAACAATGCTGGAGAGTTATGACTTTGACTTTTTTATGGTGTCTGGCCTACGTGCAACATGTTACATGGGCATATGATTACATTGATCACATACATTGAATTGCAATTTGTGTGGTATTTGAGTGTGAACTGATGAAGAAGATGAATAAAGTTCATCCTTTCCTCAGGAAGGTCACACGCCTTACAATGTCCACATTTAAAATGACCCAATAGTGGTGGAATCATTATGAGGGCCCTGAAATCAGTGGTTTTAGGTGTAGGAACTCACCACAAATTCTCTTATATTTCTGTCCCTTTTGAAAGCATATAGAGGTTCCCCCTCTGTGTTAAGCTAATCTGAAATCAAGGCCCAGTGTTGGCTAATGAACTCCTTGATTTTGTTGCTTCTGGTACTGAATGTTGTCATGCACTAATCTGTTTTCAGAGACATTCTATTTAGCATGTGCCTCCAAAAGAATCTCGAGCAGGCAATACCAGTCCCCTTTTCTTGCTTTCATGTGCATCCCCTTGGGGTAGCCTCTCATGTCAACAAATGATCTGCCTCTTTGAAAAAATCTTTTCTGCATGTGCAATTTCTACGGAGTCACAGAAATTGCCCATAGGGCAGAATATTCTACAGATTTCTCAGGTGGTTGCTAGAACATCTGAACACTGTATTGTGCTCCATGGGCTTCCTATAGAGTGTGGTATACAGAACACCATCCTTCACTCCAAAACTCAAGTTCTGAAAATTCTCCTCATTGGTGTAAGTTATACCCAACTGCATATCGGGAGATCTTTCGTTAAGCCACTTAAAAAATCCTCTCAATTTAAGTTAATCTCCTGTCCAAATCATCAGCACATTGTTGATGTACCTTTTCCAAAGTGTAATATTGTTAAGAAGAAACTGTATATGAAATTATCTTCCTATTTGTCCATGTAAAGGTTTGCAAGATCAGGGGCTAATCCAGCCCCTATAACCAAGCCCTAAGTTTGAAAAATGTATTTGTTACGGAATACAAAAAGTTCTTGGCAGTGCAATCCTTTGTAAGTCCACAGTTAATTCAGTAGATACCCAAACCTGGTTGTCACTTTTGTTAAGTACATCCTGTACCACTTTTGAAGCCTGATCTTGTGGGATACTGGTGTGAATGTGAATGAATGTGAATTGATACTTGTATAGCGCACTACTCACCCACAAGGGTCTCAAGACGCTTGTACGAATACCGCTGTGGAACCCGTCCTGGCTTTCCCTGTGAGGCGTCCACTCCTGGACACCCCCAGGGTGAAGGCCAGGCATCCTTAGCGTTGTGGGGGCCGTTGTGGAGATTAAGCAAGCTATTGCCCAGAGTTGCAGAGTGGGACTCCATGATTGGAATAGGCACCGCGGCGAGAATTATCAGGTCCGTGGAATTTTTGCGCCCAAGACCCGCCGAGGCGGGGAATTGAACCCTGGTCCCGAGCTAGACCTCTGCATCAGGGTCTGCCCCTCTAACCAACCAACCAACCAACATCCAATTTAACAAGCAGTTGGTTGGTAGAATCAAAGGGCTAATTTTCCACCACTTTGATGACTTCCGTGGTGTCCCGAACGTACAACCTAGTTTTTACCACCCATGGTTGAAGAAAATGGTTAATGGATTTATAAAGGGGCTCCAGTACGGACACACATCTTGATACTATAGGTCTCCCCTGTAGCTTGTCTCAATTTTTATGTACTTCAGGCAAGGTTTAAATTGTGGGAACATGAGGAATCTTCTTTTTCAGAAATTTGTATTTCAACTCTCTAAGGTAACACTCATTCAAACCCTCCTGTGTAAGCTGAGGCATAAGTTTGGTAACCTCTTGTGTAGGGTCACTCTGAACTCCTCTGTAGTTCTCAGCTACCTTCAGTTGTGTAGAAACCTCATTACTATAATCATCAATATCCTGAATTACAATAGTTCACACTTGTCAATGGGTTTAATCACTATGTTATTGTTGCTCTTAAGTGAGTCTATACTAGATCTTTCTTCCTTGCTGATCTTATACTTAATATATTTTTGTTCTAAAGAGTTCCATACAATCTTGACAAATTACTTATTTGAATGCCAGTATTTTATGTGACATAAGATGAGATGGAGGAGTGAAAGTTAACTGTGGTCTAAGGTTGGTGGCAGACACTCTTGTACTTTGTGTGGCAGTGGGGCTCTTGTAGTAAAAATTGCATAAACACACCTTTCCAACAAATTAGCTGGAGTTCATCTTTAGTATTAAACCAATTGTGGGGTGAGGTTGGCAAAAATGATAGACCCTTTGATAGGACCTCTTGTTCACCTTTGGTGAGGGCGAATTCGGAAATATTGATAATGCGATTCTTTAAGTATAGGGGCAGATCTGTTCCCTGTGTGTCTGTCACCTAGTTTGTAGTCCCTTGTGTCTTCTGCCTCTCCCTCTGTTTCAACCCCAATTTTGGCCTCTGTTCCTATTCCAGTCCTGGTCCTGCCCTACCCCACTGTGGGGAATCAATCCTCTGTCCCCTAAAAAAGGACAAGAATTGAGGTCCTTTTAACTCTGGCTTGGTCATACGTCTAAACCTCTGTGCTTGTACCGGGCTGTTCATGGTCACTGTCAGCTCCACTTGAAATTGATAAATAAGAGAAGGTTGTGTAGGATCTAGGCACCTGCCTTTCCCTACTAGTATAATACCTCCGACTATCCTGCTTGTAATATTCTACTGAGGTATATGGATATGTAATCTTCTTATCGTAGGCCCTGATATCCCTGGCCAGTTTATCTAAATTTCTCGATTGAGTAACTGTGATAAAATCAATTACAGTTTTTCCAGTCTTTCTAGTGCTTCTTTGGCATTGCTAAGAGCCCTATCCTCAAGAATCTCTGTTATCAAAATCTGCTATTTCCTTTGACAAATTCTAAATATATTCAAGGGTCATCTCAACCGCTGGCACTGTCCTAGAGGAATTATTGGTCACAAAACTAAAGTTCTCCAGGATATCAATAAAAATGGTAAGTTTGTTCTTTACCTGAAGGCCAGTTATTCTGGATTGAGACAGAAGTTCTCCTGCCCTTAGTGAGCCCTGTAGCAGGAGACACTATATGGATTTTTATTGATAGAAATTTTTATCTGTAGAAAAGGGGTCACCGGAGCAGACTAGGTGGTTCCTGAGTTGGAGAAAAAGACCCATTTCACCACTATGGCTGCCAAGTCTCATTGGCTAGAATATCATATGTGGTAAAAGCTATGCAAGATAACTTTGCACATCAGCAATAGATGAGGATGAGAAGTGAGCTAATCATGCCATGGACAGGGTGATTACAGCAGACTGGATGTGGCAACAGTTGTGCTAGACTGTTCACAGTCTCTACCTAGCTCAAACAGAACAGAAGAAATTGCTACTGCATGAACATATACATCAGGCCATGTATAACATTAACTTGCACAGCCTATTAGGATTCTCTGCTAATGTTCAGTAATATCACCCACCACCATTGTATGGAAAACAACATATTTTAACCCTGAAACATATCTTGAGTTGATGATGCTATGTTGATATAATGCCTATTAAGGGGCTGTAGAGGTTTGTGTGATCCCTTCCATAATACATATTGCACTGGTACACATGGAGAACTGGAGCTTTTGCAAGACAGGAAGGTGACCGATTAGGAGGAGGTCTATCAAAAAGGATGCAGAAAAATATGGATTTGCCCAAATATGAACAAATAGAAAATGAATATGCTGGTGACCTGGGTAAGGATTATACAAGCCCACTTCTTGGCCATTCAGCACCTCAAGACTGGATACCCTCACATCATATATGACACTGTGGGTTATGGTTACTCCAGTTGGCAAAGGTAGAAGGATTAAGGAGAATTGCGAGCAATAGTGAAGGTATGTAAGCTTTACTTAAATCAACATTTTCAGGGGTCTTTCAAGGGTCTACAGGACAAATTCTATTAATTGAATCAAAAAATGCACTAAGGTAAAATGTCAGAAGGTTTTCGTCATTATTTGTAAATATGTTTATGTTAAAACATATAAGGAACTGATTTCAGTATTTGTGCAGGGTGATTTAATTTGAGTAATAGGGATTTATATTCTGTAATGTCACTCTCCAAAGGATTACCTTTACTGAATGGAATAGGATATGTGTAAGTTTCATGAATCTGAAACAATTCTGAATCCGTAAAATTGCCAACTGTGACAGCATGTCATATTCATTGAAAATGTAAAGGACACTAAAAAGTATAAAGCATTAACAAATATGGATCCGAGGTGCCCTTCTCATAAAGTCATACATACATCTAAAAAATTGAACTTTTTTAAAGTATGATCCATTAAATTTCTGCTAGCCCTTAAGTATGAGAAAGCAATGATCAAAATGCTATTATAATGGCATAAATATGAGTTTTAAGACCTTTGAGTGAATGTTGCAGGGGAAAATAAGCATAAGTTCTATCTTTCTAATATGGCGTTGCACTATATCAGAGGTCTTCAAACTTTTGGATGCCGAGACCCCCTTGTCAACATTTTGAGGTGTAAGGACCCCCTCCTGATAAAAATGTCTAAACCTGTAGGCAAGGCTACTGGAATTATGAGGCAGTTAAGGACCAAATTTCGCAACAAGCTTGACTAAATTGTGTGGGAAGGAAATGTAAATGATGTTACGTGACGAAGCGTAGTTTGGTTCATTGCTTCATTATTTTGAAATACATTTTTTACACACAGTAACAGTGAGGAAATTTTTCACCCCATCAGTACCTGTTTATAACCAAAATACAGAAATTAACATCAGAAAGAATTCTAGTCAATCTTTGTGGTGTGGAGGGCCCTCCACTCTGCAGAAATACATGCTTCCACATTAGAAGCTCACCTGGCCCTGGCCGGGAGAATCAGGGGTCCCTTCAAACCCTGGCGGTTTTCTGCAGAGTTAAGCAGTTTACCCAGGCAGTTTTCCTCTCACTCCCTCCCTTCCATCCCACTCTCCTCTCCCAACCCTGGATCCCTCTCTCACTTTGCACGCCATTTTCTTTCACCCTTTTTTTTACAACTTCTGAAATCTCCCCATTCAACATCTCACTTCACCTTTAATCACCTCTTGCCATTCTGTCTTTTTACTGCCTCATCTCTAACAGTCTCTCGCATTTATCTCTTGGCCTCTCTGGCCCCGTCACCACCCGTTCCCCTCAGCACTTCTCATTCACCTCGTCTCTCCATTCAACTTCTTGTCTATTTGTAACTGACACCCATTCATCTTTCACATCTCCCCTTTGTTCTAACAGAGCCCTCACCTTTGGCTCACACTCACTTCAAGCGTGTCCACACTACTCTTCTGCAATATACATTTCTCCTCATCCCTGACCTCTTCAATCAAATTCTCTCAATCTCTTGCTGTCCTCTCTCATCCTCTCATCTCTCCTCACCAAGCATACAGGTCTGACCTGTATGCTCCTCTCAGCCTGTCCCACTCTGCTTATTGTTCCCCAATTCAAGAAGGCATGAGTTGTCAATCTCGCTGTTTTGGTGCAGGCCGCGCAGTTATGGGACTTGCACCCTCTTTTGTTTCACACCACCAAAAATCGATTATCCTTTAGGAAGATATAAAAACCTTTCTCTATGCTCTGTAGGTTACCCCATTTGGCTGGTTATCCATCTCCTTCTGTGTGTTTCTCATTTGCCTTCAAGCAGCAGATTGTTATTAGCCCCAGGGCTTCTTTTGGTAACAGTAGCGCAGTACAAATGTAAATAATAATAATCTGCAGAAGCAGGGGAGCCACTAGACCAGAACTTCTGGGGGAGGGGTACTAACACTCCCAGCCAGGGCTAAATAGTGACTATATAGATATTATTTGCTTTTCGAAAACGTATTTAGCAGAACAATTTCATTGTGCTAACAATAGCATACCTATTCAATCTGCTTCAAGTTAAATAGGTTTTGGTACTGTATGGACAGAAAATAATAACAACGGTTTGGATTATGAAATGAAGATTGTTTAGAAGCATCAAAGTCTAAATGAAAATTAACAGAGTGTTGTGGTAGTAGGCCTCATGGCAAAAACCACTGCCATATTTATCAATACAAAAATGTACCACAAGGTTAAGTCAGAAAGGCTACAGCAAGCATGTAATAATCCATATCATATCAAAAGGGACATTCCAATTAAAAAAATATGTGAAACTGTTACTTCCTGGAATCTCGTCATTGTGTCACTTTTCCAATCACATCTTAAGCTTCTAAGCAACAATAAATCTTAGGATCCATGTATATACCTTCAAGTTATACTGGAAAAAGTGATCATCAGGTGTAACATGGCATTTTTAATTTTATTTTAAATATGTTATATACTTTTATTCCAAGCTTTGGATACGTTGGTACGAAAATGGATTCCTATTTGAGGTTATGTTCATTTGAAATAAACAGTTGGGGTTCCTTTTAGAGGGGTAGAGAGCAAACGCATGTTTTAAAAGGTATTATTTTTTAATAGAGAAATCATGTCTCGAGAAAGTTTTATCTGAAGTTGAGAGACAGTAAGTACAAGCATATCTGGAGGCCTAAATACACATGAAAAAATACAATTCTTGCAGCTTTTAATAAGTAAATATGAAGGGTTTGGGTGTATTATTGTTATCATGCTCACCATGCTCATATTAAAGACTACGGGGCATATTTACAAGCCTTTGTGCCAGTTTTGCGTCACTTTTCTCATGTTAAAAATGACGCAAATGTGGCGCAAGGGCATTGTTAATAAGCCCCCACATTATTAAGCAAATTGTTTGTCTAATTAGTTTCGATCACTGCACACATTTGCTGCACTTGATATGATTTCACCCGCTTACTCACAATTCTACGTTACCTCGTGAGTGAGGCAACCCAATGTAAGGCAAACCTCCTTAAGTGACATAAAACCCTGCATAACATAACACGGAAAAAGACTGTTTTATCATTTGTTACAACTCAGAAGCCTTTCAACTCTTTTCATTTTTTAAAACCCTACCCTGTCCCATCTATGTACCCTAGGACCATTAATGTCAATACCATGCAAGAAACCCTAAGAGACTGCCAGTAAAATGGAAATTGATTAAGAAGAGTGGGACGAGGAAGGCGTTCTAGAATGCACCTAACTAACAATAATTGTAAAAAGAATGTCGAAATAGCAGTTTGAAGGACCCAGGAAGCAAAACGGGTTTCATGAAAACCCTGGACTCTAGCTGATAATTGAACGCAGAACTAAGCAGATGAGCCCAACCGAAGAGAATGCCATGTGCTGGCTGATGCGACACTGAACTTCGAAAAGAGCCGAGTCACAGGAGGAAAGATAGGCCTCTGAAAAAGCAAGTCATAGATTTGAACATGGTGTGGCAATGGTATTCTTTTGTCAGGATGTATCTGCAATTCAGGCTAGCGACTCCGATGCAAGTCACACTCCATTCCCTTTCAGTTAAATAAGATCTGTAATGAGCTGCAGAATCTGAAGTGACTCTACAGGGGAAAAAGTGGAAGGGAAATAGAGAGAGAGGAAACAAGCAGTAGGCGTCTCAGCCCTCTGACCTCAAAAACGAGATGGAAAGCGCCTGGCAAGAACACGTCTAAAATTGACTGACTGGCAACCCCATAATCTAGTAAAGCAAGGTGACATTAAACTAAACATACATGTGTATCAGTTGCCTAACAATAGCCCTGGCAATCCCAGCGGTGCAGAGGAGCCCAAGCTCCAGGGGGCCCTGTGGCATCATGCAAGGGCAGCAGGCCCCAAGCGTCATAGCTCATGACTAGGTCTGGAGCGTGGGGGCTTCCTCCATGTACTTTGAAAGGGGGTCCCCTTAAGTTTTGCTACGCCACTGACCTGTACAACTGTTAACATTATCTTGTGAGTATCCTTTGAATGGTTTACCAGTGTATTGAAACAAACAGGCCCTGCCTAGCCCTCAGATGACCAGCATAAAGTACAGGATTCAAATACAAAGGTCCGCACAAATAGTACATGTGAGAAATGGGGTTGTTGGTTGAGGGTATTGAAACACTACTCAAGCAACAGCCTCAATCCTTGTCAGGGCCAACCACAAAACGTCACTAAAATAACCTGTGTTTATCCTTCTGGTAGCTTGGCATAAAAGCAGTCGGGCAGAATTTAGGAGCAATGTGTATTGTATTTAATGAGTACTTAAACAGTTATCAACGGAAAACACAATTCAAGTGAACTCCCACACTAATTTAGAAAAATATAGTACATTGTAATCAATTACTTGACACCAAAATGGCAAAAATTAAATCAATAGAACCAGAGTTAAGAATGTATTAATTTGAAATAATATGAAAAAAATCACTAAGCCCGGGCCGAGTACTACCCTCCGCCAGCGGAGTTTGCAGAGTTTTACCAACTCCGCGCTCCGCGGGGAACGAAAAGTTGTGACAAAACTCTGACTCCGGGGTGGAGAGGAGTACGCCCCTTGGTCCGAGCAAAACAATAAAAAAAAACTCACTTACCTTCTCTTCTGCCATCTGCAGACTACCCTCCTCCTCGCCGTGGTGTCTCCTTCTTGTCGTCGTAAATGTAAATGTGTTTCGATTTTTATAGCGCACTTTAACCCAGGGGTCTCAATGCGCTTGCTTAGGGAACCCCTCCTGGTATTCCCCTGTGAGATACCCCGGCCGGGTATCCACAAGGTGAAAGCCAGGCATCCCGCCGCGAGGGGCCGTAGTGGAGATTAAGCAAGCTATTGCCCAGAGTCGCAGAGTGTGACCCCGTGAGTCGAGAATTGTCGACTCCGTGGAAATTTTGAGCCCGAGACCCGCCGAGGCGGGGAATTGAACCCTGGTCAACAGCCGATCTCAGCTTCCGGGTCTGCCGCCTCTAACCACTGAGCCACGTTCTCCTCCTTGCGTCCCTCTCTGTATTACTTCTTGCATGAACTGTGCAGTTGTGGGCCTGGGGCGTAGCGGAGCGGAGTTCCACTGAGTCTTTTTAACTCCATGGAACTACATGGAGCACCTCTCCGCATACTCCACCCAGGTTTACCAATAACACCTAAAAGATCAAAGCAAAAGCACCAACTGGGGACATTTGCTCACACAAGACCAGTGCAAAGTCAAACGTTACCCAAATGCGATTTAAAGCATTTTGGATACTTGAAGTGGAGTGGGCCTGGTCTTTTCTTACTTTTGGACTTCAAAGAAATTTTGAAGACAAAGGTCTCAGATTGCAAAGTTCAGTGGAGCAAGGAAGTGCTAGAGGACGAGAAGGCATCATAGTCAGAGAGCCACTGCATGAAGTCACAGTAAAGATTTCTTCATTTGGACTTAGTCTCTTTTATTTAAGTTGAAAATCTCCAGTGGATAATGTTGCAGGCTGATGCCAATGAGGACTCTACAAGGCCAGATACCCTTTGTTAGACCTGACATCATTGGCCTGAGTCTCTCCTCCATTTTTTTCAGTTTGCCTCCTCTGTTTACGATGTTTTTGCTGGTATATTGCTTTGGGCACTGTGCCACTGCTGATCAGTGCCACAGTGCTAGTGCTCCATATGTAAAATTACTGTATTGATTGAATTCCATGTTTGGCTTATTTGGTTTACTGTCAGTCCCTAGTCTAGTGCACGAGGAGTGCCAGGGCTTGCAAATACAAATGCTGCTAGTGGGCTTGCAGCACGTGTTGTGCCACCCACACGAGCGGCCTAGTAAAAGTATGTCTAAAGGTCTGCCATTGCTAGACCTACGTGCAGTCTGGTACTGTCACGCGGACTGCGCAAGTACGCCTACTTGCCAGTCCCCAAACCTTCCCTTAACTTCATGTTAGTCAACCCTATGGTAGGCCCGAGGGCAGGGTGCATTGTAAGCATAAGGTAGGACAAGCCTGACGAAGTTGGCATGTCCTAATAGTGAATCACCGCCATATTCGTACTTCACTATTGTAAGGTCGCCTGCTCTCCATAAGTTAGAATGGGCTGCCGGGATTATTAATGGTATAATCCTAGCTGGCTCGGGGAGCATGGTGCAATGTCGAGTTTGGTATCCCTGAACTCAGGGTTTAATAACGCATCCGTTTGGTTGGATGGTTTTGGACTCTGGGTTTGAAAATAGCACTTTTAGAAAGTGGCTATTTTCTTGTATAACTATTACTGGTTTCTGCTGGTTTGGTGTGTGTGTGACAGGGACTGGGTGGCTCCAGAGTTCGGAATGAGTCAGTGTGGGGTGAATGAGGCATTTGCATTGAGAGTAGGGGAACAGTAGCTCCTGATAGCCTGCCCTGCCTGACACAATGCTGGCTCCACCTCCTGCCGGGCGATGGATGGCTCTGCCCCTGCCAGGGACAATACTGGCTCCACCTCCTGCTGGGCATCTGAGGACCCTGCCCGGTACAGTGAATAGGCCAGGTGCCTCTGCCTGGCTACACCCACAACAAACCCGGAATGAGGGGAGTTCCCCTGCATGGACAAAGGGATCAAAGCCAAAAAGGGGTATAAGAGACGGACCCCAGAACCAAGACTTTAGATCAATTCTGACAAGGAACCCTGAACCAAGGACAAGAAGCCTGCCAATGAACCAGGAGAGAGGAACTGAGTGTGTACTCTCAAACTTTGCCGAGGAAATCTCCAAGGGCTGGAAGAGTGCCAGCCTCCTGTTGAAGTCACAGGGCTAAAGGACTTCACCATTTGCTAAAAGTGCTTGTTGCTGGAACCTGAAAGTCCAGCACATCTGAAGAAATCCAGCAATCCCGACGCCGACAGACACTGCCGAATCCAGCTCGACATCGTGAGTGCAGCTCCCGTGTCCCACATCTTCGACGCCGGCCGCTGGGCCCGATCAACGCTAGTAGCGAAGCAGCTGCCGACGCCTCGACCCCGAGCTCTCTTGACGCCGTGAGCGCTGCTCACTCTTGCAACCTCATCATCAACATTGACGCCGTATCCTGCTTCACCTCGTGAGCGCTGCTCCTGTCTGACATCTGTCGACGCCGCTGCAGATCGCCCTGACTCAGAGGCCTGATCGACGCCGATTTTATAATACTACTGTGTCGTGTCCATTTGTAGTGTATTCACTTTATTACTGTATGTGGTCATAAATGCTTAACGCACTGCCTCTGAGATAAGACTGTCTGCTTTGCCAAGCTACAGAAGGGGTGAGCAGGGGTTATCTAAGTGTGTGATCCCCTTGCCCTGACTAGAGGAGGTGAGTCCCTATTTGTCAGAAGTGTATACCTCTGCCAACTAGAGACAGCCAAGTCTAACACCCTATTGACAGAATCTGCTGAACAGGATTTGCTACTGCGGAGAAGAACATAGCGGGAGCTATCACAAAGTCAGGACTACCATTCACCTTGGGTAGATTGGCAAGCAGGTAGGTCTAGGTCTCCACTCGGTTCTCTGGGCACTTTTTGAAGAACAATGTTCCCATTTTTGGGGATTGGGCTATCTGGGCATCTTTAGTGCTACTTCCAAGGGTCCTGAATTGAAGGGGCACCACTTAGAGGGTCAGTACTCATGCAGGCTGGGTCTAGATGCGGGTACAAGATGGTTGGGGCCTTTTCTGTCCCTAAGGCTCTGATCAGGTGGCCTGCCAACTAGCCCTTAGAGTAACTCTGGAGGTCTTGGGTTCAAGGAGAAAAGCAAATCACAAGCAGCTGTACACTCCACCAAAGCACACAGAAGCCTCAGGCTGTAGGGCCATATTCTGAGAGTCTTACTATAGGTCAAGAAGTAAACCGAAGAGTTGGCCTGAGATGCCTAGTTTTATATCTAATGCCAGCATTGAAGTAAAAGACACTTCTGGAGTTTTCTCCCCTACTTATGTGTCTGGAATTTCCTGCCTCTCTGCCCCAGTTCCAGGCTGTCTGCAGTCACAATAGGCTAGTGTGAAGTCATTTGTGAGTGAGCTGAGGTAGCGTCTTTGAAGAGAAAGTGAAGTTGTGCACAGGTCCACCAGCTCATCCTGCTAGGATGTCCATCCAGCCAACACCAAGTCCTTCTATGGTGTGGCTGTTTGGAAGGAATACATGAAGGAAAAATGCCAATTACATCTAGTCATGTGACCCAGGAAACAGACTGCATGTTACAAATATTTAGGAAAAGCAAATGCTGCCTTCTAAAATTGGCATTTTCAGATTTGTTACGTAAAATCTGACTTTTTCATTAAAAGAGTTTTAGATTACAATTCCATAGACACCACACATGATATTTCTACCTGCTCCCAAAGGAAGTTATCACTTATTGAGTAGTAGTAAGTTCACCCAATGTTATCCTATCCTATGGGAGAAGTAGGCTTCACAGTAGTGAAAAACTAATGTGTGAGTTTTTTACTACCAGGACATTTAAAACTTGAACCTACATGTCAAGCATTTCACATACAATGCACTCTGCCTTATAGGCTCTTTAGGGCCTACTCTATGGGTGACATATATAATAAAAATAAAGTTATAGGCTTGCCAAGTCCAATAAAACTGCACACAGGCTGCAATTGCAGGCCTGAGGCATGGTAAAAAGACTATTTAAGTGGATGGCACATTAAGTGCTGCAGACCCTAGGTTTATTTTGTACCGCTTTCCTAGTAATTTCAAGTAAATTAAATGTGCCAATTGACTGTGTAGTCAATTTTACCATGTTTAAAGGAGAGAGCACAAGTACTTTAGCATTGGTTAGCAGTGGTAAAGTAAACAGAATTCTAAGGCCAACAAAAATAGATTCCGCAAAACTGGAGGAGCAAAGGTTAACGGTTTTGAAGTGACTCTGCAGAGAGGGCCCAGTCCAGCAGTACAGATGTGGGAAATCAGGATAACATGGAGCATTTGAAGTTGGAGCAAGAATTATTGAATGTTACTAAACGGAGCATCTGCGGTAAGAAGCTGTAACCTGAGCTGGGTCAATCACCCAGGAGATTCTTAAAGGAGAACAACACAATATGTGCTAGGAATGCAAATCATGCAAACTACATAACTGGAAAAAAGAACCCAGCAACTGTGGCTGATCAGCAAATGTAATACTGTCACTGGTGAATAGCCCTTTGCAGCTTTTTCAGACACAATAGTGTCCTTAACTTTGAGCTCCTTCAAGAGTGTATCAGCTTTTCTGGAATGTTCTGGTTCTTTTAGGATTTCCACAGAAGTCTTGATCTGTGTTATCCTGTGACTGTATCATTGTTTACCTCCCCAGCCACCACTGAGACATCTGCCTTGGTGTCCAAGACCAGCTTATAGCAAGTTTATATAGTGGAGTCTGGGAGATATTACAGAGTCCCAGCAACATTGGGCGCTATTCACAGAGAGCACGCACCGCAGCATTCCTGACAGCTTCCTCCCCCAACAGCCACATGATAAGAAACAAACAAGGGCATTGCGATCTTATCAAGCAGAACCAAGCAGACATCCAAAGAATGCGTGACTCCAGTATTGTAAGCAGAAACAAGGTAAAACATACACAGGAAACATAATCACCTGACAAATGTGAAATTGGGAAGAACCTTGAAATGCTGAATCAGGCCACGGAAATGATCAATCGAGACAGAATAAAATATAGGGGAATAAAACACCAAAGATCTTAATTCCATCAACCAATACACTATAGGAACACCCAACCTGAAGGCAACTTTGGCTGTAATCCAAGTATAAGAAATCTGGGTGAAAGTGTGCTAGGGCAGACAAAGGACTGATCCTAACTATAACAAATGGAGGGTTTGTTCACTGCTTTCTTAGGTCACCCATACCACAGACACCCTTGGGAATCAACCTGCCTCTTTTTAATATTTGAATTGTAGGGTACCAAGGAAGAGCAGTTCAATGTTTAATCAAGAAGGTTCCTTGGGGTACAAAATTCAGAATTTAGCAACCAAATAAACAAAACCTCTAAATTGCAGCCCAGTTACTGCCTTTTGTTACCTTGCTAAAAAAAAGAACCATACTTTACTGCACAGAGTGATAAACAATACCCACAAACTAACAAATACATATAGAATGACAGGCACATTCCCATATAGTGATACTCTCTCAAATGCATGTTAAATCAAGGTCCCTTGGGTCAGATAACTCCATCTGCACCTATTGTCATGAAGCCACCTGCAAACACCCACCCATATCTCTAACACAGCATAATGGGTACTTGATTAAACGTTTTCAGTGTATCACTGTTAGAAATTGGACTCTTGGTTATCAGAGTATGGACCCCGTACAAGCAGGAACCACCACACCAGTCAGGGTAAGCTACAGATAACCTGTGCTTACCCTCTGGTAGCTTGGCACAGGGCACTCAAGCTAGCTAAAGAGGCAATATGTAAAGTAATTGTGCAACACACACATACAATAACACAATGAAAACACCGCAACAATATATATAGGTTTAAACAAATTGATTATTATATTTTGAACAAAACAAGACCAAAATGACAAACATCCAAAAAGAACAAGTTGAGATGTGAATTTAAAAAAAATAAGTGTAAAAATAGCACCAGGGAAAAAGTTCAAGCCAGCCATGATTGAGTGCAGGCTGGGGACAAGAGGGATGCAGGCCCGTGAACAGAGTACCTTGATCCTGGTCACAACAGTGAGATGTGGGGTGGAGACGAGTGATACGTCGATGTCGGGCCCGCAATTGAGTTCCCCATCTCTTTTCCTGACCACAAAGAGCTTTCAGAATGTAGATGAATACAGATGCGTTCTCTGTCACACCTACCTGTGTGTGTAGCTGTATGGAGGAAATGCACAAAGTGTAGCTGTCATCTAACCCAGACATGTAATGATGACAGGCTGCAGGCACACAGAGCAGTAAGAGCAGAGAAATGGCCACTTTATAAAAGTAAAAAGAACAGATGATGGACAGAATGTTAAACAGATCAAACATTCACCACCAATTACAGATCTGGGTTTAATCCGTCATTTTTTTGCTCGCCATCCCAGTTCGGACCCAGCCATAAGCAAATTAATCATGACCCTCCATGGGAACAGTCCAGCCCCAACTTCCATGCCAGGTCCTCCCTGGACTGGAGACAAGTATCCTGGGACAGGTTTCAGGGGATCATCTGTCATCAGCCAGGTTAGCTTGAATCCAGTGGCACAGTGAGCATGAAATCCAAGCCTGGGTATACCCATGCCACTTAGGGTGACAAAAGCGAATAGAACAGATGATGAATGTGTTGGGATCTTCTGTACATTCCCACATGGAATTTCCCCTTGGTCATGTTCCCTGCGTGGAACACAGAATGGGGGGAGTCTGACAGTTGCTGCCCGGGAACTGTCAAAACTCGTCATAAATAAATTAAGTACTTACTCACTCTGCCAAGGTGCTTCTTTTCATTGGTGACCACTTGTATCCTGCATCGTTCCTGTGGACTTCTGGGCTTTGTTTTCCTTGTGCGGCGTTTTCTTCTGCACAGCGCTTCTCCTGGGTGCTGCCATCATTGAAGGTTCCTGTGGACTCCTCCTGCACTCCTGTTGCTGCTCTGGTGTCTCCGCATAAATTTTGGAGTCAAATCTTGTTCGTTTTGGGTACTTTGTAATTGTGGTGTGCGAGCGCTACTGAAGCGGCCGTTGCTTCTCGCGCTCTGTCCCTGCGACACTTTGATGTTGTGTTGTGATGAGCTGAACCTGCCTGACCTGCTTGTTGTCCTTACACGCAATGTGAGGATGTTGCGTGCGGCAATCTTGAAATTGATTTTCCTGGCTTAGCATTGTCATGACACCACCACAAGTCTTCACCCTGATGCGCGCAGCTTAACTACTCCAATTTGCGCGACAATTCAACCTTTCTTTGTGTTGTTTTCTTCGCTTACACGTACAGCTGTCCTGGGTATAATCCATGCACACATCTTATCAAGCACTCGCTGATGTGTACAGCTTATTCTCACATTATTTGAATGTTCATTTTGTCCAACAAGCACAGTTCATGCGCACATCTGGAAAAACCCTTGCGCATGTGCACCGTTTATTTCATTAGTTGTTTACCATTTCTGTGATGCACTCACAGTGTGCATTATAAGATTTTACAGTTCTTATGTGAATCTTCTTATTCTTGTATTTGTTATTATTGTGTGGGGAGCAACTCACCCACGTTCTGTTTCAATATGGATCATGGAACAGCTCCGCCACCCTTTCCACAATCTACAGGTTCTCCTCCCATGATATGGCAATAGTGGAAGGATACATTTGAAAGCTATTTGGAAGCCATTGATGGTGATATTTTCAATACTAAAAAAGAAGAAGGCACTTCTTATGTATACTTTGGGTGCTGAGGGTAAAAGCATTGTGAAAACTTGAACCCTTGAGGTCGTTAATACTCGTGTGAGTGATGGTGATGATGGTGATTCCTTACTCATTGATGACTATGCATCTTTGATTAAAACTTTAGACAAAAGGTTCAACCCAAAGAAGAATGTAGTACTTGAACGCCACAAGTTTCTGCAACGCGTCCAGATTTCTGGTGAATCAATTGATGATTTTATTTCTGCTCTCAGAACCTTATCTGTCACATGCAATTACAGAGAATTCAGGGATGAAATCATACATGATCAACTAATTGAACTCAACATTCAAACGATTGCAACAATAAAATTAAAGATAAACTTTTGTCTTCTGACGACCCCGATCTTGAGACAGCCATCAAGCTTGCAAAAAAGCACTGAACATTCTGAATTTTGCATGAAGGAAATGACCAATCCTTCTCAACCCACTGAAGTTAAACTACTGTCATCAAAGCATAATTTTAAGTCCACCAAAGTTCCCATTGAGAACACAATGCAGAATTCCTCTTCTTTACACTCGACCAAGATGAAATCTGAGGCTTCTTCTGTGTTTCAATGCCTCATGGGGAATTTGTTCAAAAACACAGCGGGAGTCGTGTTCTTTCAGAATGATATTCTAGTGTATGCTCAAACTGAGGCTGAGCATGACAGCAGAGTCAAACATGTACTTGATACTGTAAAATTTCACAGGCTAACCTTAAGGAAGTGTACATTTTTTCGGGAGGGTGTTGATTATTTGGGCCACCACATTTCCTGCAAAGGGATTGAACCTAAAATCAAAAGTTTAGATGCCATTCAAAATGCACCTTCACCTACCAATAAGAATAAATTGCGCTCCTTTTTAAGACTTGTAGAGTACTATGCTAAATTTTTAGGAAATTCTGCAGATAAAACTTCCTGTTTGCGAGAGTTACTAAAGAAGAATGTTAAAGTTTTGTGGTGCGAAAAATGTGTTAATCAATTCAATATCCTTAAAAGGGAAATTGTGCAAGATCGCCCTTTGAAATTGTTCAACATCAATGACAAGTGTATTGTTTCCTCTGATGCTAGCAATATTGGTTTGGGCGCTGTTCTATTGCAAAAAAGGAGTGATGGTCGTGAGGATATCATTGCGTTTGCTTGTAGGACACTGCGTGGTGCTGAGAGTTCTTACTTCACCAATGAGAAAGAGGCATTAGCTCTATGGTGGGGTGTCCAGTACTTTCGGGAACTACCTCTGGGGAAACTAATTCATCCTCTTGATCGATCACAAACCTTTGGTTGATCTTTTCACCACCAAAGGTGGTGGTCGTGCCACCCCACGAATAGCCAAATGGCAATACAGATTACAGGAATTCAATTATTGTTTAGAATATTTGCCTGGTATCACAAACAGAATTGCCAATTGTCTTTCCCATTTACCTCTTGCCAAAGATGTCAGCATATCTGCTGAGGATGATCTTTATATTGTATGTGCTGTTGGTGCTGATGTTGACGTGGTGAAGGGTGCACTTTCTGATCAGGAATGGTTGCAAGCCCTATCTGAGAACAAATATATCAAGATGGTTGTGGACTTTTTGGTTCAGGGGTGGCCTGTAAACAAGGATGTATCTCCTGAGTTGATTCTCTTCGAAAGAATTTGTGATGAGTTATCTTTGGTGGATGGAATTTTACATAGAGATGGTCTTTTATTTCTTCCCACATGTATGCAGAAAAATGTTTTAGATCTTGCCCATGAAGGTCACCGGAGTATTTGTGCCATGAAACGTAGAATCCATGAGGACTTTTGATGGCCTGGGGTGGATAGGTCTATTGAGCATTTTGTCAGGGACTGTTGTGCATGTGTCCTCAGCGATAAGACTCAGGTTATTCATTCATCCCCCATTGATCCTATTATTGTCAAAAATGTACCCTGGTGCAAACTAACTTTTGATGTTGCCGGTCCATTTGGGATTTCTGGTGGTTCTCCTTTGTATGCTCTGTTCTTGGAAGACTATATGTCTAAATGTCCGTAAATTAAATTTGTACAGTGAGATAATTCATTGTCTGTCATCAGTTCCCTCAAGGAAGTGTTTTTCCGGCAGGGATTTTCTGAGGAACTGGTGACAGATAATGGAACTCAATTAGTGTCACTGGAAAATGCAACATTTTCTTAAAGAACATGGCATCAAACATGTTTTAACATCACTTTATCGTCCCCGCAGCAATGGATTAGTTGAGTGCTTTAATCGTGTTATTAAGGACCAATTGCAATTGGCTTTGGTGAATGGTTTATCCTGATGTGTGGCTGTGGCAGACATGTTGTGGGCAATCAGAACCACTCCTCATATAAGTACTGGGATGAAGAGTTGCTGGTTCCAAGTTAAACAAAGATTGGATGTCTAGGAAGGAGGTTGACCAAACAAGATTTGGCAAGGTAGCGGATGTGAGAACCGCTGTCCAGTCCAAATATACCACTGTTTCAGAGAGGGTTTCCCCTGTGTGCATTGGAGATTGGGTAAGAATCAAGAAACCTGGGTTCGTTCGCAAGGGCGGTTCTCGATTTTCACCTCCGTATAAGGTGAAGGAAGAGACCGGGTGGTGGTGTTGGAGAATGGCAGGATTTGGAATAAATGTGCCATCTTTATTGTTCCTCAATCCAAAATGGTGTACGTTGGTGGGAAGATGGGTGTTTCACTACTCTCATGAACTTCTGTTCTTCCAAGTTGTTCTTCTTCGAACCCAATTCCTCCCAACAGGAATAATCATCCGTGCTATTCTTCATACAAAAGATTTTCTTCCAGGATGAGATCTATGCCTGCTAAGTTTCAAGACTATGCTATATATTGATATTTTACTATGTTTTCTCTAGGTTGATTTCTTCCAGTTATTGTCAGAACATGTTAGAAATGTTGGTATTTGGTTTTTATAATTGTATATTTTTACTTTGTATTCTTCTCATTTCTTTTTTCCATATTCCTCTATCCTTTTCTTTTGTTTTCTTTTATTTGTGGGAAGTGAGGTGTGTTGGGATCTCCTGTACATTCGCACATGGAATCTCCCCTTGATCATGTTCCCTGCGTAGCACACAGAACGGGGAGAGTCTGGCAGTTGCTGCCCGGGAGCTGTCAAGACTGGATATAAATAAATGAAGTACTTACCCACTCTGCCAAGGTGCTTCTATTCTGAATGTAATTCTGAACAAATCAAACATTCAACCCAAGTCACAGATCTGGGTTCAATTCGTTGATTTTTTGCTCACCACACCTCCTCTGTTTGGACACACAGAGCAGTAGGCGCAGAGATATGGCCACTTTCTAAAAGTAAAAAGAACAGATGATGGACGGAATGCTGAACAGATCAAACATTCACCACCAATTACAGATCTGGGTTTAATCCGTTGTTTTTTTGCTCACCATACCATCCCAGTTTGGACCCCGCCATCTGCAAATCAGTCTTGACCTTGCTCCCCATGGGAACAGTCCGAACTGAACTGCCTGGCCAGGTCCTCAAAGGACTTGAAACAAGCATCCTGGGACCGGTTTCAGCATATCACGCCTCATCAGCCAGGTTAGCACAGGGCACAGTGAGTACAGGACCCATGTCTGGGCATACCCAGGCCCTGTAATGGCAGGCCAGAGACAGGTTTGAAAGGCTACTTATGTGGATGGCAAATTAAATATGCGAAAAAGGTGTAAACCAATTAAACCATGTTAAAAAAGAGAGCCCATGCACTTTAGCACTGGATAGAAGTGGTAAAGTGCTCAGAGTACTAAAGCTAATAAAAACAAGGTCAGAAAAAGAAGAGGAGGAAGGAAAAGATTTTGAGGTGCACCTTCAGGACAGCCATTTTCAACAATCATCATAATGCTCTAATCAAAACACAAAGCAATTAGGTATTAAAACACTTCAGAATGGTACCACCTTTCAATATTCTTCAACAAAAAACATTCTGACTTCATTTCATTTGTTCAACATAATGCTATGCATGAATTTTTCATCTACCTTGAACTTGACTGCAAAACAACAACTGTACTTTGTGTTAAATTTTATACAACCCAAATCCCAAACACGCACTATATAATTTGAAGAAACGTCTTGCCAGGTCAGTTTCACTTTGGAAACTTAGGCCTGATTACAAGTACAGGTGCTATCTAGCACAGCTAATTAATAAGAATATCATGGGGTAGGTTATTTACCAGGAGCTATAAATAGCACCTATTATTGGGGAATAACGTGTAGAATTTGGTGTTTAACACACCAAAATTCTCAGGATATGGTAAATACTGTACACAGTCCCCTTGTTTAATTTTGACTGGTTTGTCATGCTGAAATTCAATGAAGCTTGAGGTTTAACACATCTAATAATTATTGGATGCTTTAAATACCTTTTAACTTGTAACTCTGACCTGTTCAGAAATTGAGGTTTACGCATAAGTCCGAATATAATGAGCAACTCATAACCAGGCCCTAGGAATGCTATAATGACAATCAAATATTTGATTCCTGTGGAGACCTTCCAAGCTCTTGTTTCTCAATACAGTAGCAATTCTTCTAGTAGTGGTACTACCCTCCTATGTCATCACCAGGGAAATATGCAAATTCATCTTGGAAGCAACAATGCCATTTGAGCCACACATTTTGAACACGCATTCCCCTTTGAAGTGGCCATTGGAAGAAAAGTCTTTCATTGCCATTTTTTTAGTTCACTTGTATCTTTCTATAATTGGGTGCTCCTGGCCTAATGGCAGGATATTCATGCAGAGGACCCACAAGAGTCCAAACCAGTATATCCATCCCGAATTCTGCCCTCATGCCACTTCATCTTTTGAGATCAGGAGAACACTTTTCACTTTTGGTGTGCTTTATCCTGCAGGAGGCAGAGTACAGAAGACAGAGTACGGAGGGTCCCTGTGTCATTTCATGCTATACAGCTCCTGCCCAATGCATTCACAAACTCTGAAAGACACCTTCTATGGCCTTCAATCCAGGATTCGGGCACGCAAGTGTGTAAATGTTTTATTCTTTCAGTCCCCCTGGGGCACAGACCTTTTTTGGAGTTACAGAGATAATACAAGTAGCGAACGTGACACACTCTTTTTAAACTGATTGTAGTGAGCAGCTTTTCCTGGGGGATTCAATTGATAAACTTCAGGCCCTGGTCAGTTTTTACTCTGCTTTGCACCACTAGGGATCCAACAGGCAGGTTATGTATGAACTGGGAAAAGAAATGCAGATATCTTACTACCTGGGCCAAATTGAACGTTTTGCTACTGGTGGCATTCTCTAACCAGGGTTTTGTTTTACACATCCTGCCCTCTAAATTTTGGGACTTTCTGGATCTTATTTTTGATTTTTCTTCCTTTGAAGAGAGAGAGCTCAGGGGCCTGCCTGCATGTCCATTTAGCTTCTCAGCCTTTTTTTGCTACTGGTGTAGCTCCAGAGCCAATACCCCTCCTTCCAAAAGTACGCTACGCAAAGTCTAGGATCTGCTCATCTGTCTGGGCTCCTGGTAGTCTCCTCGGCCTGAAGTCTTCCTCAGCAGCATTCTGTAGCCCCCAAGGCTTCTTCCACTGCCTGTCTACACTCCCGTGGTCTTCTGTGTGTCCAGCAGCAGTTAGGAGCCCCCTGCCAAGGGTAATCTCCTACAGGACAGTCCACACACGTTCCAGGTGAAGCCTTTCCTCTAATGTCTCCAAACAACTTGACCCTCTTCTGTCCCTCCAGAAGGAACTGGGATGGCAGTACCAGGAGAGTTCAAGAGAGTGCATTTCCCACCACTCTGGATGGGGTTTGCCCATGCAGAGTTCTTCCTTCCTGTTCTTCTATAGTTTGAGCTGCTTCTCAGAATGTTTACCTTGAGGAGGTGTTTAAAAGTAGAAGTAGAGAGTTTTATAAAGTGGGCATCTGTGCCCAATACCAAGATGCCACATCATAACTTTCTTCCTGATCCATCACCCTGAACAGTATCTTGGGATTTTTCAAAATACAAATTGTCGTGGTTAGTCACAGCTCTACCAGAGCCTGTATCTCATCCCATGAACAGACAAAGCAAACTGCTCCATTCCCTCTAAAACTCTATAAAGGTGTCCCTCTTGTGGTGTTAAATGTCTGGCTGCCTCCATTTTTATCAGTGAGAAAGCATGTGCTCCAGTTTATCAATAAATATGAAATGACTAGCCTAAAAAGATGTATACAACACCTAGTCCACTCCCAAGATCTGGCGAATCCTCCAAAAGGAGACTAATATGTGGGGAGCATTTGATCCACATTCTGGCTAGCATAGTAATTAAGTTGTCCCAGCAGCGTAGTTCAAAGCCCATGTCTCATTATTGACTGACTGACGAAAAGCTCAACATATCCTAAGTATATGAAGGAGGGAAAAAGACTGCTCTCTCCATCAAATCTCAAAGTGTGACTATTGCTTAGCATAACAAACAAGCAGAGATGGATGAGAGGGATGACAGGGATCATTGACAAACAGATCTACTTACCCCTCAAATTTTAATTACAGGGCCTGAGCCAAAGATGGAGGGAGAGATTTTCAAGAAAGCAAGGACGATGTGGTGCTAAAGGTAGATGAAAATCGGAAAGGAGTTGTCACTGCTAACCAGAGAACGGGGTGGAAAACAATCGACAGAAAGGCCAAATGAGGCCACCATAATCACATTGACTGGCTTTCCCTGAATTGTCTCCAGAACCCTCACAGGGAGGGCAATTAGAGGGAAGGCAGACAGCAGTCCTGGGAATTATGGAAAGAAGTGCTTGACCCCTTATCAAGTGGACATCAAATCTTTGAAGATGGAGTATTTTGCTTGGGAAAGACAAAAGGTTGAACCACTGCTGGCTCAATCCAAGCAGGCAGAACCTGAACATCTCCTGAGAGAGATGGTAGAATGTACAGGGGAAACACCTTGCTGAACAAGCCTATTAATAAGTTTTCACACCCAAAGAGGCAGGCTAATCTTTCAATAGCATAGATGCTGCCACATCACCCCACTGATGAGAAAGCTACATTGGCTACTAATAGAATAACGATCTGTTTCTTTAGACCAACAGTATGATTTTTAATTCCCTTCACGCCTGATTTTATATCATCTAGAATCAAAGAATACGCCCACAATACCAATCAAAGGTCTACCAAAATGAACCTTCTCACAACGCCCTCATTTTAAAAGAAGAGTTTGGGGGGTACCAGATTTTCTGTTCTCACCCTCGCCCCATATATGGAACTCCATTCCCCTAGAGATTAGATCCACACCCAGCTGTAGGAGATTTCGGAAACTCCTGAAGGCTTCGCTCTTCAGACAAGCATATGACTAAATTCTGTGAACACTGTGCTGTTTCTGTTGCCCAGCGCCAAGAAACAAATCTGGTATGCACGCCTTACAAAACTCAGTAACATAACATAACAAGATAACTTATGATAACACAACATAACACATCATAACATAACATGACATGACATAACAGAAGTCTTCATCGCCATCAAGAAAGCTTTATTCGCCAATTTGTTATAAAAGCATAATCCAGTGCTAAAAACAACCAACAGATAAAATAGGTAGTATCTCTTGTATATAAAAACAAACCTTTTAAAAAGTTATAAAAAATACCACTAGTAAAATCAGTAAACACGCATATGAACCCGGCTCTTAATGTCAATATAAGTTTGTTTGGGCGCCATAATCATATGTTAATTAATCTATATACATGTCTATGTAGGATTTTAGGGTATATACACAATGTACATTAGTCATAATGACACACTTGCTATAGATCTTATAACCCATGCCCAACCTAAAAATGTGGCTACGGCAATGAGAAGTGGTAACTATGTTTCTCTGTCGATTAATGTCAGAGCCACATCATATTTACTGGTGCCCAGGGTTCGGCAAATACGGGCTAGCCATATTCGCCTTCGCACAGTATAGGCGGGGCAGGCAAATAACAGGTGGGCAAGAGACTCAGAACTTCCATTGCAACTGGGGCAGAGAGTATCCACAGATGCCACCCTCCTTGCAGAAAACAGTTTAACAGGAGGAGTGCCCACTCTCAGTTGGAAAAGAAGCTTCCTGTTGTGCAGCTTTGTAATATCATCCCAATAAGGCTTAAGTTTTTGCAATGGTTTAGCCATAAGGAATTGACCCGTAAGTGTCGAGGGATCACTATTCCTAAAGATGTTGGCATCTACCCATCCCCAGTAGATTTCCTTCATTTGCCCTCTAGACGGGAACCAGAAATTCTCAGGATTCTCCCACAGGGCCACCAGACCAATATTCAACAGTAGAGATCTAACCTGCTGTAACCAAGACATCTTTTTGAAATGATCACAGCGTATAAGATCTTTGAAGCGCTCAGCATAATAAGCAAGTTCTGGGGTTGTCCAGTTTCTCCGCCAGTACAAGAGGGGGCGTAGTCTAGCACTGTCAGCCAGTGCCTTCCTTCCTAATTCATAAAGTAACAGAAGTAAATACAGGAAGATCTTGAAGTATCGCCAAAGTTTTCCTAGAATTGGAGTAGTTGAAGGTGGTACATTAAAGCCAAAGTCCCTGTAGCTTTATTGGTGTCAGTCACATCCTATCTCAAATGGATAGTAGACATGTTCAAATGGGCCTGGCGCATCCAGAAGACAGCCTTATATCTTGAGGAAGTTGCAGGCTGACACTGAGGGACAATGCAAAAGCACTCTCAAATGGGATTGCATACATATCATTTATTTCTCCAACAGGAACATACACTCAGGTCATTACAATACAGAGCACCTATAAAATAATTACCAAGAGAGGGCTCCAATCTTTTTTTTTATTTTAAACATACAGCCGAGTTCTTCCAGGAGTCTGCAGATCTTTCTGGTGTTGGGCTTGCTTTAGAAATAGAAAGACCAGCATAAGTCAATTGCTTAAATATGGAAATAATTCAAACATTCTCAAATGCAGCAAATAACTCAGTAAATGTTTAGGGAGCCACTGAGAAGCTGAAAAGTTGAAATCAGATTTAGACTGGATGGATGCACTTCAAACGTCAGGAAACCTTGAATGTCCTTGGAGATTGAGACATTAATGACTGCATTGCACTGATTGGGAATCCTAAGAAAATTTCCCAAAGAAATTGGAGAATCCCATACATGATAGTATCCATCTTGCAAGGCTTGTGTATGTCAAATTGAGCAAGCCTCTTCAGGTCCAAAAAAAGTATGGAAATCACTGTCTGGCTGTTTGACCAGAAACAAGATGAAACAGAATTGTGGGCCATGCTGATGTCTTTGTACTGGACTGAAAGTACCCCTTAATAGAGGTGACTTGATCCCTTTCACAAAAGTCAAGCAGATGTGTGATACCTCTGGAGGAAAGTGAACGTTTATGAAGACCCATTGCAGATAATGTCCAAAACCCAGTAGTTCAAAACAGAAAGCACACCCTTAAAAAGAAAAGATGAATGTGCCCACCTTACACTCTAACACAGTATAGATATGCCTTAGACGGATGAAAGAGGTATGGGATTTGTCAGCAAGCATGGCCCGAGCCCAGTCATTAAATTGACATTGAATATATGGAATGCCTTTAAGAATACATAGTGAAAAAAACCTTCAGCAGCCAGGGAGCCCTGACCCCGTGGGAAAGGCTGAATGAGTTTTCATCCTCTAACATCTGGGCAAATTCGTTAAGCTCAGCACCAAATATCCTGGGTCCATGGAAGAGGATATATTTTTCACTGACGTCAGGTTTCCCCATTCAACATTTCATTCAGAGGCCAATGCGAACCTGCAGTGATGCTTCTGAACCATGGCTGAAGATCACAAAAGATTAAATGTAATGTCGCAGATGAAGAATCCAAGAATTTTCATTATTCCCAATAAAGCAGAAGGGTCAGCTCTATTCTGAAGGATATTGTTACAAAATGGGATACTGGTTGACTGTGGAATAAGCCCTGGTCAAGCAGCAACCCCAATCCTAGTCATGGTATGGCACAAGCAAACCCCAAATTAACTTATGCCTAACCCCATAGTAGATTAGTACAGAGCAGCCAGGACTAAATTAGAGGCAATGTGTGAAGTATTTGTGCAACACATCAAACAGTAGAACACTACAAATACTACACAAAAATTATCCCACACCAGTTTAGAAACATAGTGCATAATTTAATAAATAGACCAAGACCAAATGACAAAAATCCAATTTGTAGAACCAAAGATATTGAATTTTACAGCTGTAGGTAAAAAGAGTGCAAAAAGAACAAAGTGCTAATTTTGATGTCTGGTTGTCTGAACTGAGACAAAGTCACAATTCAGGCCAACCACAATGGAGTGTGGGCTGGCTACAGAGGGCCAGTTGAGTCTGTTGAACAAAGTAATTTAAATACTGGTTGGCAAGTATTTGTGGATCCGCATCAAAGATGTGCCACACAGCGAAAGCCCTTTATTGTTCCGTGGTGCGGCAAGGCAGCAGTGCAAGTTCCTATTAGGTCAACATCAAGGATCCCATCAATGGGGATTGGGATGCAAAGACCAGTGTCAGTGATGCAATCCGCAGCTGGTGGTGTGTCGGTTACGAGGAGCTGAAAAACTGTGATCCTACATCCGGCATTGTCATCCAGACTGCTGTTGGTGAGAGATATAAGGACCTGGGCTGTGGATGTGCCATGCCTTCAGCGAGATTCGTCGGTTCCATGGACTGTGAAGGTGATGCATGTCTTTACGACAGGTCTAATTTATGCAACAGTGGCTAAGCATTGGTTCTGCTAGGAGATGCACCACTCCGCAGAGGAGATGCATAGGTTCTGCTCAAAGAGGGTGCTGCTCAGCAGAGGAGATATATTTGTTCCACTGACAAGCACCCTAGGACTGGGATGGCATCATTCGGCAGGTTAGATGCACAGATGGCAAGTGCAGGTGCAAGGTTTTTGGAAGCCTGTTATGTCCCTAAGGCTTCAGATAAGGAGGTCAGCCAACTAGCCCCTGTAGTCTTTCTGGGGCTCTGGGTTCAAGAGATGCAGGTCCAGTCCTTCTCACCAAAGCAAGAGGACAGCAGCGGTAGGGCAGCAGTTCCTACAGAACAGCAGTCCAGGAGAGTAGCAGGTCTTCAGCAGGACAGCATTCCTTCTTCCTGGGAGAGAATCTAGAAGTGTAGTGAAATGTTGATGTCTGAAGTCCTCCTTTTGTATATAGATGTGCCTTTGAAGTGGGGAGAGGCTTCTTGAGCCATGCCTTTGGAGTGCGTAGATACCCTGCCTTCCCTGCCCTGGCTACAAACTAATTACAGGGGGTATTAAGAGCTTTTTGTGGAGACAGGTCACAGCCTATTCAGGTTTAAGAGAGGCTGGGCCAAGCTCCTTCTATCCTGCCAGTGATGACACATCTAGTCACATCTGAGCTCCCATTGTGTGTGTGTCTTGGAGAAATAAACAAAGCCCAACTGCCAACTACATCCAATCCTGTAACCAGAGACATGCAGGAAGCACCAAATGGCTATGGCAAGAAAATGACAACTTTCTAAAAGTGGCATTTTAAGAATTGTAATCTAAAATTCTACCATCATAATTTAGGATTTTAAATTAGGATTCCAGAGACACCACACATGAAGCAGTTATCGCTTCCCATTGGGAAATTACACTAATAACATGTAATAAGGCAACTCCAATGTTATCCTATTGGGGAGAAAGGACTTGCAGCAGTAAAAAATGAATTTAAATGTTTTCTACGACCAGGACATTTAAAACTTAAAAGTACATGTCCAATTTTTTAAATACTTGCACCCTTTTAAATACTTGCACCCTGCCCATGGAGCTGTCTAGGGCCTACTTATAGTAGCTTACATGTATTAAAAAGGAAAGGATGGGCCTAGCAAAAGGGTTATTTTGCCAAAGTCGACATGACAGTTTAAAACTGCACTCACAGGCTCTACAATAGTAGGCCTGAGACATCTTTAAAGGGCTACTTCAGTGGCTTGCACAATCAGTGCTACAGGCCCACGTTTAGCATTCAATTTACATGCCCTTGGCATATGTAGTGCCTTTTACGAGGGACTTATAAGTAAAGTAAATATGCCAATTGGGTTGAAGCCAATACTACCATGTTTAGGGGAGAGAGAACACAAGCACTTTAGCACTAGTTAGCAGTGGTAAAGTGTGCAGAGTGCT
Organism: Lissotriton vulgaris; assembly: GCF_964263255.1. Lineage (NCBI taxonomy): Eukaryota > Metazoa > Chordata > Amphibia > Caudata > Salamandridae > Lissotriton > Lissotriton vulgaris. The sequence goes on along the minus strand of NC_141693.1, from coordinate 958,811,024 downwards.
AATGCCAACTAGAAGGAATTCAGCAAAAAATGGAGGAGTGAAGGCAGATATAGGTTTTTTGTGATCTCTTGCTTTACCCCAGATGATCTTTGTAGTAGCATTTAACAAGGAAGGGGTCGCTAAATAAAAGAAGAATAAGGTCACCTTTAGCAGTAGCTGTCGGTAACAGAAATAAAGGAACCACTCTCCAGTATAAGAGTTACAAAGGCAGGATAAAGAGATCTGGGTATATAGTTTTCTTTGCATCCGATTCCGCAATTCTCCAATCTAAATAGCTAGAACACTGATTAATATAATATCACACAATAATGTATTGATAATTTTTAGGGGTTAGCTCCTCTCTTCCAATGGAAACTGCTCATTCAATGGTGTCGTCAAATTCCAATACTTCTTCTCACAATTCCCACAGTTAACAATATTGTCTATATAGTGTAAAACATTGATTCAGGGAGGAAAGTTATCATGAGACTCTTCTTATGTAAGCTAAAAGATACGCTTTATGTCCATTGTGAATACAAAGCAAGTCGGATATGATGAGGCAAACTAGTAATAATATTCTGTCATGCATTCATAAAATACATCTAAATCATTATTTATTTAATTAGTCACAGCAGCTCATTATATTGGAAAAGTGACTTAACATGGTGCGAGGAGCTAAAGAAACATTGATTTGTAGTCAACACATTCTTTAGCAAATTGCTTTTGCTAGGTAAATTTACTAAATAAACTTCTATTAAGGTATAAGCAAGAGTTGAAAGAAAAGCCTTTTAGGCCCAACTAAAGAGGCACATTTAAGAATGATGGCATGGTATAAAACAATTCTTCTATATTATTTCTCATACATTTTAGTACTACACATTTTCCCCACATATGACTAATATAACCATTATTTTCTAAGTTAATCATACATTTAAATATGATTCTTTCACGTTATAAAAGAGGCAATTTTTTCTGTGTGTTATTTTCTATGGTAAAATATTTCTGCAGCAGTTTAAATACATTCTAAAGTGGAATTCCAAAATGGTCTGTGAGACGATTTCTCATTTTTAAAGTAAACGCAGTAATATTGGGGCATATGTTTGAAGCCCATTTCCCATTCACAAATGGGCCTATTCTTAGAATCGAATAATCGACTATGCAGATGTTTGCTGCTGCGAGTGCTCGGAGATGGAGTTTTGATTTCCCCTGACCCACGAATAAGGAGTTTACAGGAGTTAATAAATAGTGACATTTTCGCCCTCTGCATCCCGACTATCAAGCGTACCTCTGGACGCCCTTAATTACTTGAGGGCACGCCAAGTGTGCACTAGACGAGGAAGACGTCTCGTGCCTTAGGATTGTTTATCCTTTGTAGTTCAATTTCTAAGTACCCTTGTCCTGATGAAGCCAAAAGAGACAACTGGCGGAAACGCGATTGCGACTGCATCAACACCATTGTGATAAGGAGTATGCATAAATTGGCATTTTGTGTTTGATTTCAGGCGCCCTGCTAAATATATTTTGTTTAAGAGAATCTATAGCTCAGGCGCTTCGAGGATTTCCTTCTTTGATGTATATCACTCTAAGTTAGGACTGGATATTGTGAGAAGTTTATCTTTATTTTTCGTAGGGTACACTGTTGTACATGTAGTGTATATTTTGTAAATGTGTGATGTATATATATTGTATGTTTCATAATTCAATAATACTTTGTTTTTGTGTGCCACCCTGTCCTGTGACGCGTATACATGTCCTTACAACTTGTGAAATTTGATTTAATTGCAAATATTTGTAAATAACAGGATAATTATATATATCTTGTTTAAGAATTAAATGTTGAATTGATCCCTCAGTACCTCCTTTTTCTACTTTTTCATCTTTTTCATGTCCAGGTACGGGAGGGTGATTTGGGCAGAACCCCTTCATAATTTTCTAGTATCCTCAGAATCGTCCCGTTTGTGAACAGGAAAAACCCTTTTGGGATGTATCATCCCAAAAGGCCCTTGCAAAATACGGAATCGTAAAATTTGCAATGTAGAAAGCACCCAATTTGTGCGATTTCTCCTTAAGAAATCGCAAATTACCACCAACTTCAAGTTGGTAATTTGCAATTTCTTAGAAAAATGCACTTTTATGCATTTTTCAAAATGCCATGTGGCGCACATACATGCCCTTAAGGGATGTATATGTGCCATATGTGCACACAGGCACATTTCAGGGGTGCAACAGGGTGTCCTTCTGAGTTCTGACACCCTGGCACCCTTGAAATTGCATTCTCAATTTGCGATTCTCTAATTGAGAATCGCAAATTCAGAATGTCTTCCCATTCATTCCTATGGGCCTCTAGGTCCATAGGAGAGAATGGGGAGGTATTCCTTAATTGTGAATCGTAATTAGCGATTCGCAATTAAGGAATATGTAGAATTCGCAAAATTATTTGCAAATCCTACATATATAGCGTTTTGCGATTCTCAAATAGCAATTCTCTAAAAATTGCTATTTGAGAATCGCAATTGTATCCTTTGATACATATGCCCCTCAATCTTTATTTGCATAAGCTTTAAAGAGTAAGATGAAGCAAGGGATCACACATAAAAGGACATAGCCAGAGAAAAGCAGTTGTGAAGAGAGAATGGCAGACACTTCACCTGCAGGAAAACTATGGCAGTTTTACCACCTGACATTGGACAGAGAAAACCTTCATTCTTAGGAGTTTAATTAATAAAGTGCCTCTTAACTGGGTCACATTAACACACACTACTTTCAGGTTAAGGCAGAAGAATACATTTTTCCTGAATGCAACATAATGGGACACATTACTAAAGCGGGGGCAGTTTGTTCTTTCCATACCTGTGAGCAACAACTTTATGGAAAGATTTTTTTCTATAACTGATAATTTCTTAGGTGATGAGCGAAATAGAATGCCCATCAATGTAATGAAATGTAAAATGCAAAAAAAAACTAAACTTTAGATACTCTGGTCTCTAATTCAATACTTTTATCATCGGAAACTACAAATTATGAGGCATAAAAAAGTCATGCAAAAACTGCCTCTTTGAAAGCAACTGAGCTTTTCTGACTACTGCAACCAACTATTAAATTCCCTTTTTATTGATGTATTGTTCCGTGTGCCTGTACAATATAATTTTTAGATGCTGAGATGCACTTTCTTTTTTATTTTTTATTTTTTATTCTGCCATATGTATATATATATATATATATATATATGTTATAAATATGGCTATGAAACACACAAACTGTGATTCTCAATGCGTCTGACTGCTTAAAGAGGGGTTGGTCAGTGGTGGGGATACCTGCTGAGTGAGTTTAATTTCACAGTTTTGCTTTAAAGAAGATTGGCAATTAATGCAATACGGATTTCACTTGTGATTGCTGAAATTCAAGATGAATTCTGAGTTCATTACCATGGCTGTTTCTAATATTATGTCCAAATAAGATCATATTTTAGAGCCAATTAACCCAAAATGCCCCCAAAGCACAAACTTTTATTTTGCTAAAGTCCCAAATAAATTTATTTATTTATTTATTTATTTTATTTATTTATTCACTGAATTTATAAGGCGCAACAGCTACCCAAAAAGGGTTTCCCGGCACCTGGACGGAACTGGAGGCAGAAGAGAGAAAATAAGAAGGAGTTACTGATTAAATAACCAGGTCTTCAAATATCTGCGAAAACAGGGATAACAGGTTTCTTTGCGGATGGCGAGAGGGAGAGCATTCCAAAGGATTGGACCAAGATAAGAAAAGGATCGACCACCCATCCTAGCAAGTTTGAATCTTGGCACCATGAATTTTCCAAGAGACGCGCAACGGAGATGGCGGCTAGGGACATATGGGCAAGCCAGAGAATGCAGGTATTGCGGTGCTGAGCCCCATTTGATCTTAAACATGTAGCTCAGGGCTTTGAATTTTATGCGATTTTCCACCCTGAGCCAATGTAAGTCACGGAGATAGCCGGAGATGGGTGTAATTCTGGGAACTCTGCATAGAAGTCTTGCTGCAGCGTCACAGCCTTGTTTGCTCCCAGAAAAAGAACATTCCCGTAATCCAGCCATGAGGTGATAAGGGCATGGACCACAGTTTTCTGGGTGGTCTTAGGTAGCATCCAAAGGATCTTCCTTAGCCATTTTAAGATGGTAAAATAAATGGCTATGACCTTTAGTGCTTGATGATGCATGGATAAAGAGTCATCAATATGGACGCCCAGGTTACGGACGTAGCTGGAAGGCTGCGGAAGCGCTCCCATCTCGGCGGGCCAGTGTAATGGGCCCCAGGGATCTTTCTCTTTACAAAGGACTAAAACCCCGGTTTTATCACCGTTAAGTTTCAAAAAGTTCTGGTTCATCCATATTGCAAATCGCTTGAGACCCAACTGAAGACAGGATGTAGAGCCAGGGTCAGAACGAGAAAGTGAAAAGATGATCTGAGAGTCATCAGCGTAGGTAAAGAGGGTCAAATAGGCCTGTCAGCTAGAGGCCTGACATATATGTTAAAAAACATGGGATTCAGTATAGAACCCTGGGGAACCCCATAAATGTTATGTATTGTGGGCATAGTTCATTTTTCTTTAAAGATTTCCTTTGACTTTGATCCTCAAGTTTAACTTTCATGTGCATATCTCGGGCTACACTAAATTTCAAACTGAAGGATACAACTTGCAAAGAATAGTTATACATTTACATTGTACGACTCCACTCCTGGTAGTAGCACAGGTTGTTGGGTGCTCCCACTCCCCCCTAAGTGTGTCTCCCCTTAGGATGGAGTATTGCATCGTGTTTTAACTGCACTATCCTTTATTTTTAATTTCCTTGTAAGCACATATTGCTGAAAGTTGCCTGACTCCCTTAGTTTTCCTTTTCTTTGGTTTGTTCTGTGTGTCTCCTTGTTTTGTTTCCTTATAGCACCCCGGTGTAGCACCTCAGTGCCGGAGTTGCCTGGCTCTCCCCCCACTTACTACTGCATCACGCTCTCTCCCTGGACCTGAACTCACTGAATACCGAGTGCAGGGTGCAGCGAGTCGTCTCACTCCATGCCCCACTGCAACCGATTGCCCTGCTGTGGGTACACCCCCGGAGGCATTCTTCTTCTCCATGACTGCGGACGTGCCATTGGAGAGCCTAATGCAAGCCCATATGTGTGTGCCTGTCTGTGGTTGGACGGCTCAGGGGCCAGAACCCCTGCCCGTTTTAGGAGCGACCAGCTTATGAGGTACTCGGTTGATCTTTTAAAAGAATTGGAACCACCGACCCTGGAATCTTGCTGCCACACCTTATCTACTGAAGTAGATATACTGTGCTGCACATATTGTCCATTTAAATCAACTGTATTAAAGGTAGGCTCCAGGAATGAGTACAAGCTAAAGCTCCTTCTTATTACTTGTAGGTCGCACACCAAACACAAAATTAAAATCTACGACTATATTTTAGACCATTAACCAGAAGCCATGTTTCTCACAGAGACATGGCTGAAAGAGGCCTCTGCCCCGAGTTATTACAAGCTCTTCTTCAGAGCTATGGCATCCTCAGACAGGCTCGCCCTATTAAGCGCGGAGGAGGGATAGCCATTATCCATCAACGATGCCTAAAATCTACTTTGAAAATGGCCAATATTGACAACAGTGAAGCAGCTTTAATTTCTTTAGCAGCTGCCGACGATCACGTGATCAATGGTTTTTTGCTTTACTGGCCTCAGGGTACGGCCACCAATTTTATTTTGAGTCTAGTGGAAACAGTATTTTACTCAGCACTGCTCCGCAATAACTTGGATGTTCTGGGTGACCTTAACCTACACTTTGAAGACCTCGCGAGCAATGAAGCTCAATCGCTCTGCCAGGAACTAGCCGCTCTACAGCTAGTGCTGAAATCCAAGCACCCTACCCATCAGCTGGGCCATATATTAGTCCCCATCTTCTCCAACTGTCCGGAGTTGGAGGTTGAAGCCCCGGCAGCAGTCCCCTGGTCTGATCACCATCTGTGGTGTTTTCTATACCACTAGCTAAACCCCCCCCCCACTCACCCCCTTCACGACCAGAACCTGCCTGACCACTGTGTGCAGGAAATTGATCAAATTTAACGCTGTGAGCTTCACTCAAGCTGTCCAGCAGAATCTTCCCCAACTTCGGCAGGACATTAATGTTGCCAAAATAGCAGTGGATGGGTGCATTGTTGTGGCACTGGATGTAGTGCCATGGTTCAATGAAGATCTCTTGATAGCAAAAAAATCCTGCGAGCGCTTGGAGCGCCAATGGAGGAAGGACCTCCCCGATAGCAATATGACTGCCTACAAGTTGGTATTAAAGAACTATCATATCCATATCAAGAAAGCCTCTGAGACACTACATAGGCGTGCGGGTGAAGGTCAGACTACAGCTGTGGTCTTACTTGACTTTAGCGCAGCCTTCTACACAGTATCTCACAGACTGCTTTTGCAGCGTCTTAGCTCTTGTGGGCTTGAGGGAGCAGCCCTAAAATGGTTGTCCTCCCTCCTAGGCCCGCAGCTTACAAGTTGCACAACCCCCATGCATCCCACTCTCGCAAGGGGTCCCACAAGGCTTACTTTTAAGCCCAACTCTTTCTAATCTGTACATTGGACCCCTGGCTGAGACGATGGAAAGACACAATGTAATGATTGTGTCTTATGAGGACGACACACAGCTTTTTGACACTCTGTCCCAGAATCTGGAAGTTGCAGCTACCCAGTTCTCATCTTTCCTGAGTGACCTTGCTTCCTGGATGTTGAGTAACTGCCTCAGGTTGAACTGCAGTGAAACCTAGGTCCTGATCGTACGGTAGTCTCCATCCATCTGGTACGCAGCTTGGTGGCCCCAGATGCTGGGCCCCCTACCCACTCCAAAGGAGGAAGTCAAAAATCTAGGACACTGGCTTGACCCCAAACTGTCCTTTGAAATTCACACTCGGAAGGTTAACAGGGAAATGTTTCACGATTCTTAAAATGTTGAGGAAAACCCTGGGTATTCCCCCTGTCTCGGCGAGGAAAATCCTGGTTCATGGTCTTGTAACATCCCAGCTGGACTATGGAAATCTCCTTTATCTTAGAGCAGCAATAAACTGTCTCCACAGGCTGCAACATTTCCAGAATGCGGTGGCAATCCTGGTTCTTAAATTACCTAGAAGAACCTCGTCCTTGAAAGCCCTTGATGCCCTACACTGGCTACCTACTGAGAAAATAATTATTTTCAAAGCCCTGTGAATTTGTCATCGGTGGCTACAGGGCAAAGGCCCTAGCTATATTTACCATCTTCTAATCCCTCATCACCCAGCCTGCCATCTTAGGCCAGTGGGCACCCACCTGGTCAAAGTCCCTAAAGTCTTGAGAGACAGAATGGATGTGTGCTCGTTTGGCTACCTGGCAGCCAAAAATTGGAACGCACAACCCTCTTTCTCTGAACTGAGCCATCGGAAAATATTTTTCAGAAAAGACTGAAAACCTCACTCTTTCAGCTGTGAAGTTTGTGTACGTCATGACCCTGTTCTGTAGCACGTCTTCCCTTCCAAGCCTTTCTAGATAGTGACGTCAAGGGGGGGACACACCAGTTGTTGTTACCAGGCACTTTATAAGTGGTTTTATTATTTATTATTATTATTAATATAATAATAATAATAATAATAATAATAATTATTATTATTATTATTATTATTATTATTATTATTATTATTATTATTGTTATGGAAAATCTCCTACAGTCCCAATAGTATGCCATGTAAAGGCACTTTTTTCCTGCTGGAAGAAAAACGGTCTACGTAGAGAAACTTGTTTGCCTACTCCCACACAAATATGTGAGTCTTTCTATGCCCTACGCATTCTGATAGGGGAGTTACTCATGCCCCTTGATAGAGTAAATCTTTGACCACTTTCAAAGTAGGATGGAAGAGGGGTTTGTGGATGCTAAGAAAGACACAAGTCTATTGATCTTCACAAACTCTCGACTCAAATCTAACTTTAGACTCCCCATTTCCCACCCCTTGCCCTGAGTGTAATATTGCAAACGTTTACTTAGTTGTGACTTGCAGATACGCAGTAGTAACATTTATTACATCTGACAGGTATTCTTTATTGGATCGCTTTCAGTCACAAATGTAGCCATTTTGGGCAACAGATTGTATTGCCTAAATGGGCTTTGACAATTTGGGTCTGCTGTCTCTCTTGATCCTAGCAATTGCAGTTATGATGTCAGACATTAGACCAGATTAAAATATCATAGAACAAGGTATTCAAAGTGCCAAATTTAAAAACAAGAATTTAACACGTAGAGCTCACATGGGTAAGAGTTTTACTTTAATGGAGCTGATAGCCTGTATTTGAAGGTTTACTTGAAGGTGCCTTATCGTAAGTACATCCACTGCTGCTTGCCTAGACCCGTTGCATGTGTGGAATACCACATTTGAGCCCTGCGAGGGTATTATTACACCCCTATTTGCTGGAGTGATAAATATTTAGAACAACAAAGTATAGCAAACACATACATCAAATGCATGGCATTTGTAAATAAAGTAATTCATAGCCGTGGGCCCTATTTTCGTCATGGTTTACAGTGATGTGCTTGAGTAGAATTAAATACTTTTTTTTAATTGTACAAAAAGGCATGCTCTTTCTCTTCCAAATTTAATTGCTCAAAGAGGCATGCTGCTCATCTTCCAAATTCAGGTACTTTTTACTATGCAGAAAATGACACATTTGCTAAACATTGCCTTACATCTTGTTTTCATTCCTTGCTTCCCCTTAGCAATGTAACATTAAATGCTGATAAAAGAAGTCGATTTTATTCAGTTGTGCACCACTGAACTGCTTAAATTTAAAATCGCATTGTTTAGCAGCCAGTCATTTTTACAATGTATGATTTACTACACTGGTGCTTTTTAAGACTCATTTCATACATCCAAGAATGAACTAGTCAAAAGTGTTACATAAACATGAAGTATAATCCTTGTTTTCTTTCCAAAAGTGCAAGCACTGTGTTACCCTAATGATTAAATATTGTTCAAATATACAACCGCGTGACTAGTTTCACAATTGATTTTTTCCCTGTACTTAATTTTGTGAATTAATTATTTTGTGTGCAGACAAAGGCTTTAATTAGGGACCATAAAGGGGTTTTGAGCAGCCAAGAGGAGACTGTTTAATTTGCATGAAGCTGATTAGAGACACATTTTAGAAGGGATACAAACATTGTTATTATTAATATACAACTTCACAGAGGTTGAATGTTTCAAACAGAGATGACTGAGTCCACTTTTAATTTGATGATCAAATAGAGATACATTCCTGTAGTGATCTAGAAAAAACATTCATTTGCAATTCCTGTTTTCAAGCTCTTTTCATTGAACAGTTAAAAATAAAACATTGTGCGTGTCAGTCCAGCCGGGTTGCAATCTAATTGCTCCAAGCAAGCCCTCAGACCTTTTCAAACCGCTAAACAATTTTGCAATGAGCAAAACAGAAAAGTGCTGGGATAGAGTTACCAAGTATTTCTGTCACCTCCCCCCTTGTCAGACCTTACCCGGCCCCAAAAATAATGCATATGCGGTAAATGAAAACTATATGCAAGTTAAACTAATCATTGGGCAATTTACCTATTTAGATAATGAAACCTCAATTTGTTAATGCTATCACTGAAGATGTATGTGTGTCTGACCAGAGAGTCACAGAATTGAATCCCTGGTTGGTGCAATGAGGAATACTAATGTATGTATTTATAGTGCTTCGAGGTCCCAGTCGGTGACAGAAAGCACTGTGAAAATGTAAGTCATTATTCTAAAATTGTATTACACACAATATAGGATACACTGTAGCAAAATTATTTAAGCCCAAATGTACAAATATTAGACATACCAATTTACAAATTGCGAATCTCTCTGAAGTGCACTTAGGAAATCAGTATTCCTGATTTATAAAACTCATTGTGTTTCATTTAGGGATGCAGAGTGGGTCTTAAATAGACCTAACTTATGAATCATAATGAGATAGGTTGCATTTTGGTGATCCATTAGGAATTGCAGCCATCACTGGGATGGTAGCCTGCTGGGGTCAGCAGACCACCTTGTCTATGATTGCTTCAAAATAAAGCAATCTTTTTTTCTAATTGCAGCCCGTTTTCCTTGAAGTAAAATGGGCTGTGTTTAAAAAGAAAAAACACTTTGAAGTTTCCATTGGACCACTGCCTGCTCCTAAAAATATTTTAGCAGCCATGTTTTACAACCACTTGTCGGTCGCAAAATATTGGTACATGCCTATTTTATCCAGTATTTGGAAGGGATGCTCACAACACACCCATTCGAAATACCAGATCCCAAAACCTAAGTTTTGATTCTGTAACAAGTAGCCAAATCTTAATTTGGGCTTTGTACATCCGAAAAACCGGCCCATTTGTGACAGGAAAAAAACATTTTAGCGTTTAAGATAACACAATTGCTTTAAAAGTAAATATTTTATCAATATTTAAACAAGCAGTACATCCTGCACACAAAGTGTCAAAACAAAGTATTAAAACAACATATTAAAGAACTCAACTGATAAAAACCTTACATTTCCTCTCATAAAGAATAAATCTTTGCTACCATGAAGCTTCAAGTGACTCTATCAATTAAAGTCTATACAGGATCACAAGCAGGCTTTGCATCTGGTAGTTGAACAGTTGCTCACATATGCATATCTTTCAGATAGCAAACACTCTCATGAGAAGACCTGTTTTCTCTCTGCCCCTCTCTCAGCTTCACAACACAAGTTACATTGCACCCCCCTTATTTCAGTATGAGGTTACCTCAATGTCTGCATTAACTGACCAGGTATGGTTGTTTTTTAACAACAATAATGAGAACTGGTTTTGTGAAACTAAACAGCATGGGCACATTGGTCCGCATAGATCCTGTCAACTTCGACCTCTGTTTAAATGCAAATGTCCTTTCATGTGAGTCGAGGGGGTGGAATAGAGGAGGGCAGCAGAGTCACATTCAGATGCAGAGGCCTGATAGCTTGGACCCCTAGGACCTCAAAGTAATGTCCAATGAGAAAAAGGAAAAGAGTGAACTCCATGGATACAATCAAGGAGATGGCCCAAAGGAACGGGCACTATGTGGGAACTCATTTCTTAATTTACAAATGGACAGAGATGGCTTCCTGAGATAGACCCCATAAAAAAGGCATGAGAAATGTGAGAGCTTGATTTTATTAATGGTCTTTTTTACCATCAGTGCAGTACCTGAACTGTCATGGGGGCAAGCAGGGGGAGAGGCCATTGCATCCCATTTATGGCTGTTTTACTATCTTAAAAGGGAAATGGGGGCATGTGTTCCTTGGCTGCATTAGGGCCCATGCCAACCTAGCTGTGAAGAGCAGAGGGACTAAGCAAAAGGGGCAAAATGTGGGAATGTTGTCCTTTTTTTACACATAGGGGCAGACATCCTGTTTTGGGCCTCAGGGCTGGGAGTGAAGGCCCAGTGGAGTGGGCAGAGGAGATAGGGCTGTAGGGATCATTAGGTACTGAAAGTGCAGCGCCTGAGGAGTCCAGTTACGTGAGGGGCCAACTAAACACCAATTATAGCCATGCCACTATCCTTTCTTACTTGTATTAGCGACCAGTGCACCTTTGCTGTGCCAGTGTTGCTTCGGGCCTCAAAACAATGACCCAAGAGAAGGAAACAGCAAATTCAAGCAGATGAGACATCTTAACTTGGAGTCAGAGAGATGGTGGGGAGCAGCAGAGGCAAAATAGGGTCCTATGTTTTTAAGAAAGTGTAATGACATCACACTTTTCAGGGTAGTTGCTATCATTTTTGAAGCATGGCAGGAGTCTCTTTGGTATTAATCATTATGGGCCAGATGTATGACCATTTTATGTGGTCTCAAACAGGAATCGGTTCATCTACAACCTCAAAAAAGGGCTATTTTGTGAGTTGTGACTTGCAAAATAGGGTTTGCGACTCGCTATTAGGAAGGGTTGTTCCTTCCTAATAGCGAGTCACAATGGAATATACCATTGTTTTGCAACCGCATTTGCTGCTTTAAAACACGTAGGTGGGAAGCCTCTCGCAAATGGGAAGGAGTTCCCAGGGGACACCTCCCTTTTGTGAAAGGATGCGAAAAAATGTTTTATGGGCCTGCCCTTAAAAAATTTAACAGAAACGTTTCATATGGCCGGGATGCCCGTCACCCCCTCCCAACACAATCCCCAGGGATGGGAAGTCGGACGCAGGCTTGAACTTTTGGAAGGCGGGAGGGAGTCACCCTCCCGGCCGTATTTATTAAAATATGAAACAAAATTTAAAACATTAAATAAAAGTTTCATAATCATGTACAATTTTACATTTATTACATTTCGATGAAGACATGTTCTTTGGCTAACCTTAACAGATCTCTAATACAAAGGTTTCCTAGCCGAGTCTAACATCCTGCAAATGCATACATTCTAAATTAAAATTGTACATCCTAGCATTAAGGGCCAACGGCAAGGTCTTAACCGGTGTCAGATCCCTACTACCAAAACTCTCGCCCTCACGGTGTGAGTGGCGCATGCGCAGAGGACTCTACCCTCATTGCCAACTGTAATTTCCCTTGTCGTGGTGGGGGCCCCCTTTCCACTCGACGCCATCTTCAAGGTCGTCCGAGTTCCCGTGTGAGGTATCTGTAGGAAGGACAGCGTGGACTCCCCCCCATCCCCACACTGTCTATCCGCCGTCGCGGATATCCGGCCCCCGGGAAATTAGTAGGAGGGGCATATAGCCACCTCCTCCCCTGGGAGGGGCCTATGGCCGTCTCCCCTTAGGCGACCCATCCTTAGTGGGTGCCGCCTCCCCGTGGGAGGGGCCAATGGCCGCCTCCCCCCGGGCGCTCCCATCCATTCTGGGTGGCGCCCCCCTCTAGGGACCTTGAAATTACTGCTCACCGATCATGACCTTACCGCCCGACCAAAAAATAAATACGACAGTTGTTCACCTACTAAGGAAGGAAAAAAATTCAGCATGCCTAATTGTATCAAGACTGTTTACTCCTAACAAGAAAAAACAGTATCCTACAGACAGAAGTCACATCCTTCACCTAAACATTCCTTTACTTTTCTACAAAGGAAAAAAGGGGCCTAACTCAGTAAAACTTTATTATGAAACAAACATTGCCATAAGGGGCTGGTGGGTGGGTCAAAATTGCTGCTTGTTCCGTCGAGGGCTCACGAGCAACGAGTGGGTGCAGCCTTCAGAGCACAGGAACAAGAGGACGCTTCTTCGGATTCCCGCTCTATTTATTCTTCTGCGGGAGGGCGTGTACCCTCCTCCGGTACGCCTACTGGGCATGGTCATCGGTGTAGGTGTCTAGGACAACCCCTCCTGGGCGGGAAAAGGCGCGCCCGGCTGCGCCGCTTCGGGCATACCAGCCGAGACACGCCCCCCGCCCAAAATGGTTTCCCGGGAGGATCGGGGCACCAAACCATACGTTCGGGGGGACCGAGTGGTCGCCCCTTTCCATATGGCCGGGATGCCCGTCACCCCCTCCCAACACAATCCCCAAGGATGGGAAGTCGGACGCAGGCTTGAACTTTTGGAAGGCGGGAGGGAGTCACCCTCCCAGCCGTATTTATTAAAACATGAAACAAAATTTAAAACATTAAATAAAAGTTTCATAATCATGTACAATTTTACATTTATTACATTTCGATGAAGACACGTTCTTTGGCTAACCTTAACAGATCTCTAATACAAAGGTTTCCTAGCCGAGTCTAACATCCTGCAAATGCATACATTCTAAATTAAAATTGTACATCCTAGCATTAAGGGCCAACGGCAAGGTCTTAACCGGTGTCAGATCTCTACTACCAAAACTCTCGCCCTCACGGTGTGAGTGGCGCATGCGCAGAGGACTCTACCCTCATTGCCAACTGTAATTTCCCTTGTCGTGGTGGGGGCCCCCTTTCCACTCGACGCCATCTTCAAGGTCGTCCGAGTTCCCGTGTGAGGTATCTGTAGGAAGGACAGCGTGGACTCCCCCCCCATCCCCACACTCTCTATCCGCCGTCGCGGATATCCGGCCCCCGGGAAATTAGTAGGAGGGGCATATAGCCACCTCCTCCCCTGGGAGGGGCCTATGGCCGTCTCCCCTTAGGCGACCCATCCTTAGTGGGTGCCGCCTCCCCCCGGGCGCTCCCATCCATTCTGGGTGGCGCCCCCCTCTAGGGACCTTGAAATTACTGCTCACCGATCATGACCTTACCGCCACAGGCCGGATAGTTGACCGACTATCCGGCCCCCCAACTCCTCCTAAAGGTCATGCTTCCTCAAACCCCTTAGCCATGCTATGAAGTCTCCTATGAGTAAATCATTCCCCTCCCGGGACAGGTGAACCCCATCATTCAGATACATGTGATCACCCCAAATGCACCCATGAGGAATGCTATGCAACTGCGCAGAGCGAAACAATCTTCCAATTTTATTGTTTACCCTATTCACCAAATGGTTCAGTGCTGACACCGAAAGGCCCCCCCGCCATACCTTCCTGGGAATCATGTGGGACCAGGCAATCGTGCACCCCGGGATTCTTTTCGCCAACCAGCTGACAGCAGACAAAACTTGTTCAAACAACACTCGTCTACCCAGTGTCACCAAGTCATTGCCCCCCAGGTGTACTATGACTACAGATGGCGGTGACCTTTGCCGCCCTAAGAGACCCTCAACAAATGACTCGAATTGGTCAAAACAGAGCCCGCCCTTCCCATGGGAGGCCACTCTGTACCCGTATTCCCAAGCTGCGTGAGTCGCGTCACCTGCTTTGAATACGTCCCCGGCGCGCCTCACGTATGAGTGGCCCACGACCCATACCACTTTCTCTCTAGACGGTGATCCATGACCGCTGGTCTCCTGGTACTGGGTCGACTGCAAATTCCACCCCGCGTGACAGGCTCGCGAAACTGTAATTAAAACAAAAGACAAGAAGCGTGAGTGCATGTCAATTGATCTTTACAACATGTGCAATCGCACATACCTTTTGAAGCAATTCGAGGACCATCGCCCCAACTGTTTCACTTCGTCCGCACTCTGACCCCTGGCTGTAGCCTCAGTAGCAGCCCTTATCCTAAAGGAGTGGGTCCCAAAATCGCACGGGTCCATGCCCGCAGCAGCGATTGTCAGTGCTAGCACCCTCTGGAACTGAAACCTCGTCAGTGGGGTGCCATCCTTGTGCCTCAGCAAACTCCCCCCCCATGTAGCCGCCCTTAGTGCCAAGTATTCCTCTATACACATTATCGGGCACGTGGGGGACCCTCGCACGCGCTGCACAACAACACTATCTCCAATAGCCCCTTGGTCGGTCTTGGACCTGGCTATCGTGACCACCATCGAATCACCCCTAATTTGGACGTGATCCCTGCACAGGCCTCCCTCAACGTCTTTCTTATTCCTTGCAACCAGCTCGCTCACCCGCATAGCCCCATGGAACGCTAATGCGAAAGCTGCCCGGAACAGAACTGCTTCGAATTGGGAGGAGCATGTCCCGTCTAGTTTCGCTATGAGTAGGGACAACCTATCTAAGCCAATCGGACGCCTTTCATCTTGCTTGCGACCCTCAAGGCGCTGCCAGCCGCGAAGGGCTTTTTTCACCAAAAAGGAACCCGTTGGGTCTTTTATGCCATGCACCTGCGCCATGAATGAAATGGCCGCCCGATGCCTATTGGCCGTTGCCACTGATCGGCCTTCCCTGTGCAGTGCTACCAGGAACCCCAGGACGGATTCCTCCTGACCCCAGCTCTGATTCCCTGTCGGACCCAAAAATTAGCAATAGGAACGAAACGCTCCTTTGTATGCCTTCCTTGTCCTGGGGGCTAAGCTTGCTGCCACGAGGTCTTGTAATCCGGGGCACCGATTAGCCAAAGTGCTTCGGGGAATGGTGCCGCCACTAGGTCCGCTGTAGGTAGATAACCCCTGAACGCCTGCATATGTGAACGAGAGAGTGCATCAGCCGCATGATTCAGTACACCCGGCACATGTTTCGCCCTGAACTGTACATTCAGTCTCATGCAAAGCAGCACAACTTCTTTCAACAATCTCAAGATCCATTTGCAGCGTGCTGCCTGTTGGTTAATGCATTCGACAACAGTCATATTATCAGACCAAAACACCACTGAGCGGTCTCTGAAATCGTCTGGCCATGCCATCAGAGCAACCAAAATGGGGAATAGCTCCAGGAACCCAATGTTACTTGTGAGACCGCTGGAGTGCCACCACGTTTGCGCCGACCATCGATTACCAAAAATGGCGCCAAATCCCACGCTCCCCGCCGAATCAGTCCACAGACCTAGCTCATCTGAAGACGCTGGCGGCTTGTTCCACACTACTCGACCGTTGAAGTCCGCCAGAAATGCCAACCAAATGCGCATATCCTGGCGAACCTCTGCAGACAGTCTCGTACGGTGGTGTCCTTCTTTGAGACCAACCATAGCTTGTGCAATAGAGCGTGAGAAGGGGCGGGCCATTGGTATCACTCTCAAGGCAAAGTTAAGCTGACCCACTGTTTGCTGCAACTGGTGCAGGGTCACTTTCTCCTTACCAAGGCATAGCTTTAAGGAAGCCCTAAACTTGGCCACCTTTCCCATCGGTAAACGGAAACATCCCTCCACAGAATCGAGCTCAATTCCCTAAAACTCCAGTGAAGTAGATGGTCCAACCGTCTTACCTGGTGCCAATGGGACTCCAAACTCCCTCATGAGGATGCAGAAGTCGTGCAGCGCCTGCGCACATTTCGTATCGCCGGCTGCTCCCAAAAACAGGAAGTCATCGAGATAATGCATAACATGCCTATGCCGTGTGGCCTCGGTGAATGCCCACTCTAAAAAACAACTGAACATTTCAAAATAGGCACAAGAAATGGAGCAACCCATAGGCATGCATTTATCCATGTAATAACTCCCTTGGAATGCAAAACCTAGCAAACGCTGATCCTGCGGGTGTACCGGGAGCAACCGGAACGCCGACTCGATATCTGATTTCGCCATCAGCGCCCCGGGGCCCAGGCGATTCAGCATGGCCACGGCCTCATCGAACGATGCGTACCGCACCGAACAGACATCTGGGTCAATGGCCTCGTTCACCGAGGAACCCCTTGGAGCAGACAGGTTATGAATAAGCCTAAACTCCCCTGGGTCTTTCTTCGGGACCACCCCTAACGGGGAACAGATGAAATCCGCCACCGGTGGGCGATGGAAAGGCCCTGCCACTCGCCCTAAGCTGACTTCTTTTGCAATTTTTCTCTCTACCACACTTGGATTATGTTGCGCCGATAATTGGTTTTTACAAAAGGAGTCCCCTTGAAAATCCCCCGCCGGGATGTGGAAGCCGTGCAAGAATCCCTTCCTCAACACCCCAGCGGAGACATGATCAGGGTATTTGTTTAACCAAGGAGTCATAGCCATGAGATCAACGGGTGTAGGCAATTGGTCACAACGTTCTACCTTACTCCTGCTTGGACCCTCCCTTTCCTTCCGCCCCGTTATTTTTTGATCTGCATGAACTCTCCGGGTGTGAGGAATTCCCACAGCCCGCACACACATGCTTGAACCTACATGTTCCTTCCGGTCTGTTACAGTTGCCTCGATTGAAGCCCCAACAGACCCCCCGCTTGCCGCCATTCCCGCCGGTTTTCGGCTGGTGATCGCCACCGGCGCCTGCTCGAAAGGGCACTGCGGGCTTTTGGCGGAAGACCCCCGACCCACTCCCGCCCGGCGAGGATGTACCTGCCGCCCCCGGCAGGAGCTGCTTATGCCATGAGACCGAGTCGAGGCAGTCCCATGTCAGAGAGGCATCATATTCTTTCGCTTTTTGGAATTTCATGTCATAACCTTTCCAGTCCTCTCCCTCATACATTGCATAAAATCCATAATACGAGTTTGATAGCAAGACAGTTCAGTTAACACCTCGGGTTTACGTTCCCCCATAACTGCAGTAAATATTGCAAAGGCCTTCGCCCAATTCGTTATCGTTTCATCCACCCTGAATTCCGCCATCTTGGCGCGCCACACGCTCGGGTGCCACAAATCTTTCTGGGTTTTAGCATATTCCATCTCGCGATGGTCAGTTAATAATGAAAACATATTGACATATTTGTCTCCCCATATTAACTCTTTTGTGGCCATAGGGATGCGCTGTGCCACCCTCCCCGCCTTGAGGGTAATGAGCCCTCCCCCGCCATTGGCAAAGCGAGCTTACCCGGTTCGGTCATTGTTCCCGCCGTTTTCTCAAGACCAACTGCAGGTCCTACCGGTGTCACCTGTGGGGAAACAGGAGGAAGATTCGTCTTTGCGGCATCTCTCGACTGCCGCAATTGCTGGATTAGTAGCTTGGCCTCTTCGGCCGTGTCTCCGGGCGCCTTGGCACCCCCTGCCTTTTTATTGAGCCATGCGGCCAACTGGGTGGCCAATTCAGGAGGCATATCTTCATCGTTAGCGGGGGTAATCACTACCGGGATCGGTAGACCCGCGTCTGGGATTGGTACCGGGTTGTCTGACGGTGTGACAGGGGTGGCCGGGGGAACCTCTGGGACCGGAACCTCCCCTGAAACCGCCCTCTCCTTGACCCGCTTCCCTTTACCCTCGGGGACGATTCCCGGCAAGGCCGGGCCTATTACCTTCTTAGGGTTACCAGGATTGCTCAGTGCAGCCAGCTGTTTTTGACTTCCGTCAAACCTCGACCGATCGATGGGACTTGTCCGAGTTTCCGTTCCATGCAAGCCATCCGGTTCGCCAACAGGCGTAGCACCTTATCCGTCTCTGAACCCTTTTCTGTTTTCTTGCCAGCCATGGTTTCGATTATCCGCTCCTAGACGATCAACGAGGTCCTGGACTCTTCGCCTTCAAATAACTGAAAGAGAAACACAAGAATTATAAGTTCTCAAAATTGCTGCTTGTTCCGTCGAGGGCTCACGAGCAACGAGTGGGTGCAGCCTTCAGAGCACAGGAACAAGAGGACGCTTCTTCGGATTCCCGCTTTATTTATTCTTCTGCGAGAGGGCATGTACCCTCCTCCGGTACGCCTACTGGGCGTGGTCATCGGTGTATGTGTCTAGGACAACCCCTCCTGGGCGGGTAAAGGCACGCCCCGGCTGCGCCGCTTCGGGCATACCAGCCGAGACATGCCCCCCGCCCAAAATGGTTTCCCGGGAGGATCGGGGCACCCAACCATACGTTCGGGGGGACCGAGTGGTCGCCCCTTTCCATTTGTCTGTTTTTAAATGCGTTCCATTTTCCTGTAAGGAAAATAGGCTTCATTTTAAAACAAAAACCTACTTTATTTATAAATTTGTCACAAACATGGTGGTCTGCTGATCCCCGGCATGCCACCATCCCTGGGAGCGCTAGCCCTTTCTTATATGCATATTAATGAGGCATGCGATTTGCCACCCCATTAGGAATCGCAAACATTGTCTGAGACATTGCTGTAAATTCCAATTTGTGAGTCGCAAAATGACGCAATTTGCGACTCACACATTGGGCCTGTCTTACATCTGGCCCCAAGTGCACAAAAAGTGGGATACTTTCTTCAGTTTTATTAATAACAACCAGTGAAAATGATGGAAGAGGGGGTCTTCTTCAGTTTGGGTAAAACTTAACAAATTTGTTTAGACCAAAGGTGAGAGTAAGGATTCCGGGTAAGCAGAGACTGTTATCACTTCAACCTCAAGAGTATGGCTTTTAGATGAGTAAGGGCTATTCTAATTGTATCCTCTATGAGAGCTGATTATTTGTGTGGCAAAATGTCAGCCTCTATGCGGACAATGGAAAAAAAATAGAAGAGTTCCACTTCAGTTTAATAACTATGTGCACAAGGAGGGGTAGATCAAACTTAGTGAGAGGAATGACAGCCCCAAAGCATAGGGAGGACGCTTCTCTTTAGTCTTGATAAAAAAAATACAAAGGGAGAGAAGTGAGTCCTTCTTCTGGTTGGTTGATGGAATGCCTTTTCTAGATCACTTTTACAGTTTGTAAAATGTGGTGCAGGGAAGTTTTGCAGATTTAATTTACAATTCTAAAAATCGTGGTCAAATTTCTTCAGAAACACAGTAAGAAAATGCTTTCCGCTTGGTGATCAGCGCCCTGGTCCAGCAATAGGGAAAAACATGGATGAACTTACTGGAATTGTAGAGGCATATACCTCTGATGGAGCTGAATCTTCTATTAAGCTCCACTCAAGTATTGCTGAGCAAAAAAGATGATCCTTGTGAATAGTGTTTGGGAGCCATCCAGAGGTGTTTTTCAGAGATAATTCTACAAAGTCTTCTGGTAGGAATTGGACCAGGATCCTAGCAGTGGGTTCACACCCTCTCGCTAGGACCCTGATTTAGGTCTCTGAGAGAGGATGTGGTGAGCTGATTACGAGGGTCTCTCTTGATGGTAGTTGTGGCATTCTCAAGTGGGAACCCCGGAATGGGGTCAACCCTCCAGAAAGATCCTCTGCCTCAGTGCATCTGCAAACTCCCTCCGTGTACTCACTCGGGACAGTGCCAAGACCTTTCTTCACAGATTTAGCAATACTCTAGCTGTCTTCCACAGGGATTTAGATCAGATTGAGTACCAGGTGGGCCAAAATCAGCGTCTAAAATGGGGTTGTAGCCACATTAGAACATTAGACTTCTGAGAGCTGCATTGAAGTTAATCGAGTGACTCATGAAAAATAATGGCTTTTATAGATCATCCTCCTCAAAATGCCAAAGCTTGTCTTTCCGTTTCTCCTTATTTACTTTAGAACATTATATCCTCAGTGGGTGGAATATTCTAACTGCTTTACAAGCTTTCTAATTCAGGCTGTACTGATTGTTACAGATGCTGGGCCGCCGCATAACAGTTTTAAAGACCCTCTCACTTGTTAAAGGCAATCACCTGCGGATCTGGCCCATAACTCGGGAAGAAGGCCATCAACAACTGTTGTACCCCTCTACAGCACACTATAATACTATACTAGCTGACCAGGTATGGTTGTTTTTTAACAACAATAATGAGAACTGGTTTTGTGAAATTAAACAGCATGGGCACATTGATCCGCATAGATCCTGTCAACTTCGACCTCTGTTTAAATGCAAATGTTTTTTCATGTGAGTCGAGGGGGTGGAATAGAGGAGGGCAGCAGAGTCACATTCAGATGCAGAGGCCTGATAGCTTGGACCCCTAGGACCTCAAAGTAATGTCCAATGAGAAAAAGGAAAAGAGTGAACTCCATGGATACAATCAAGGAGATGGCCCAAAGGAACGGGCACTATGTGGGAACTCATTTCTTAATTTACAAATGGACAGAGATGGCTTCCTGAGAAAGACCCCATAAAAAAGGCATGAGAAATGTGAGAGCTTGACTTTATTAATGGTCTTTTTTTACCATCAGTGCAGTACCTGCACTGTCATGGGGGCAAGCAGGGGGAGAGGCCATTGCATCCCATTTATGGCTGTTTTACTATCTTAAAAGGGAAATGGGGGCATGTGTTTCTTGGCTGCATTAGGGCCCATGCCAACCTAGCTGTGAAGAGCAGAGGGACTAAGCAAAAGGGGCAAAATGTGGGAGTGTTGTCCTTTTTTTGCACATAGGGGCAAACATCCTGCTTTGGGCCTCAGGGCTGGGAGTGAAGGCCCAGTGGAGTGGGCAGAGGAGATAGGGCTGTAGGGATCATTAGGTACTGAAAGTGCAGCGCCTGAGGAGTCCAGTTACGTGAGGGGCCAACTAAGCACCAATTATAGCCATGTCACTATCCTTTCTTACTTGTATTAGCGACCAGTGCACCTTTGCTGTGCCAGTGTTGCTTCCGGCCTCAAAACAATGACCCAAGAGAAGGAAACAGCAAATTCAAGCAGATGAGACATCTTAACTTGGAGTCAGAGAGATGGTGGGGAGCAGCAGAGGCAAAATAGGGTCCTATGTTTTTAAGAAAGTGTAATGACATCACACTTTTCAGGGTAGTTGCTATCATTTTTGAAGCATGGCAGGAGTCTCTTTGGTATTAATCATTATGGGCCAGATGTATGACCATTTTATGTGGTCTCAAACAGGAATCGGTTCATCTACAACCTCAAAAAAGGGCTATTTTGTGAGTTGTGACTTGCAAAATAGGGTTTGCGACTCGCAATTAGGAAGGGTTGTTCCTTCCTAATAGCGAGTCACAATGGAATATACCATTGTTTTGCAACCGCATTTGCTGCTTTAAAACACGTAGGTGGGAAGCGTCTCGCAAATGGGAAGGAGTTCCCAGGGGACACCTCCCTTTTGTGAAAGGATGCGAAAAAATGTTTTATGGGCCTGCCCTTAAAAAATTTAACAGAAACGTTTCATTTGTCTGTTTTTAAATGCGTTCCATTTTCCTGTAAGGAAAATAGGCTTCATTTTAAAACAAAAACCTACTTTATTTATAAATTTGTCACAAACATGGTGGTCTGCTGATCCCCGGCATGCCACCATCCCTGGGAGCGCTAGCCCTTTCTAATATGCATATTAATGAGGCATGCGATTTGCCACCCCATTAGGAATCGCAAACATTGTCTGAGACATTGCTGTAAATTCCAATTTGTGAGTCGTAAAATGATGCAATTTGCGACTCACACATTGGGCCTGTCTTACATCTGGCCCCAAGTGCACAAAAAGTGGGATACTTTCTTCAGTTTTATTAATAACAACCAGTGAAAATGATGGAAGAGGGGGTCTTCTTCAGTTTGGGTAAAACTTAACAAATTTGTTTAGACCAAAGGTGAGAGTAAGGATTCCGGGTAAGCAGAGATTGTTATCACTTCAACCTCAAGAGTATGGCTTTTAGATGAGTAAGGGCTATTCTAATTGTATCCTCTATGAGAGCTGATTATTTGTGTGGCAAAATGTCAGCCTCTATGCGGACAATGGAAAAAAAATAGAAGAGTTCCACTTCAGTTTAATAACTATGTGCACAAGGAGGGGTAGATCAAACTTAGTGAGAGGAATGACAGCCCCAAAGCATAGGGAGGACGCTTCTCTTTAGTCTTGATAAAAAAAATACAAAGGGAGAGAAGTGAGTCCTTCTTCTGGTTGGTTGATGGAATGCCTTTTCTAGATCACTTTTACAGTTTGTAAAATGTGGTGCAGGGAAGTTTTGCAGATTTAATTTACAATTCTAAAAATCGTGGTCAAATTTCTTCAGAAACACAGTAAGAAAATGCTTTCCGCTTGGTGATCAGCGCCCTGGTCCAGCAATAGGGAAAAACATGGATGAACTTACTGGAATTGTAGAGGCATATACCTCTGATGGAGCTGAATCTTCTATTAAGCTCCACTCAAGTATTGCTGAGCAAAAAAGATGATCCTTGTGAATAGTGTTTGGGAGCCATCCAGAGGTGTTTTTCAGAGATAATTCTACAAAGTCTTCTGGTAGGAATTGGACCAGGATCCTAGCAGTGGGTTCACACCCTCTCGCTAGGACCCTGATTTAGGTCTCTGAGAGAGGATGTGGTGAGCTGATTACGAGGGTCTCTCTTGATGGTAGTTGTGGCATTCTCAAGTGGGAACCCCGGAATGGGGTCAACCCTCCAGAAAGATCCTCTGCCTCAGTGCATCTGCAAACTCCCTCCGTGTACTCACTCGGGACAGTGCCAAGACCTTTCTTCACAGATTTAGCAATAATCTAGCTGTCTTCCACAGGGATTTAGATCAGATTGAGTACCAGGTGGGCCAAAATTAGCGTCTAAAATGGGGTTGTAGCCACATTAGAACATTAGACTTCTGAGAGCTGCATTGAAGTCAATCGAGTGACTCATGAAAAATAATGGCTTTTATAGATCATCCTCCTCAAAATGCCAAAGCTTGTCTTTCCGTTTCTCCTTATTTACTTTAGAACATTATATCCTCAGTGGGTGGAATATTCTAACTGCTTTACAAGCTTTCTAATTCAGGCTGTACTGATTGTTACAGATGCTGGGCCGCCGCATAACAGTTTTAAAGACCCTCTCACTTGTTAAAGGCAATCACCTGCGGATCTGGCCCATAACTCGGGAAGAAGGCCATCAACAACTGTTGTACCCCTCTACAGCACACTATAATACTATACTAGAACATTGGCTGGAGTGTTGAGAGCTGCATTGAAACAATGAAGTGGTTCAAGGCTATTAATGGCTTATATTCCATCATTCTAATGCGTTTCTTTCTGCCTCTTCCTGCTTAATTTACTACGTTTTACCCTTATTAGGTGGAATGTTCTATTAGCTTTTTAGCCAGTTTGCTTAAAGCTATATCAGTTACTTAAGGACTAGCATAGCCCTCTTGGGTTTCTGCCCACTGTATTTTATAAACAGTATTCAGGGTAGAGCTAAAGTTAAGACTGCGAAGTCACTTTTAGGACTTCTTGTTTTTAAATTAGTTTCCACTGCCCTACGATTTTGTAATCAACTTGAAAATTTCGGGGCAGATTTACAAGCCACTTGCATCTCTTTTACGCCGCCGTTGCGTCACTTCTGTGACGCAGCGGCGGCGCAAAAGATGCGCCATGGTGTGGCGTATTTACAACGTGACGCATCTCCCAGATGCGTCACGTTGTAAAGCCCTGCGCCAGAAGGAGGCGTTCCATCGCAGGGGGGGCGTTTCGGCGCAGGAATGCCTCCCAACAGTGGTTGAGTGAAATCTACAAGATTTCACTCAGTCACTTTTGGGCCCATGCTGCGTCAAAACCCTGCACCTGCTTGAAGCAGGCGTAAGGATTGATGAAGCATTGTGGCGATAGAGCCCCCCAAGCCTTGCTGGAGCTGCGTCGCAACTCCAGCAATGCGCAGCTTTTACGGCACAGATGCGTCACGCATCTGTGCTGTTTTTGCCCCATGGTGCGCCGCATTGTAAATGCGGCGCATCCAGGGTGGCAGAGCTGCGGCGCACAATTACTGGCACGTCCCTGCTGATATGCAGGGATGCGCCAGTAATTGTAAATCTGCCCCTAAGTGTGCGATCATTCAGGCTGAGAAAGGATATGTCCTTTTTAAAGAAACCTCCTCTGTGTTTTTCTATAGGCTCAAAGTACACGAAAATGTAAGCGTTTTAATTTAAAGGAACAGATCATTTTTTCAAGGAGTAAAGACAATATTAATGACAGATTGAACATAAAAAGTGGAATAGATACGTGAAGCCTCAAAATATGTTGAAGAATGTGAAACGAGTTTTCCCTATTCACTAGAAAACTGGTGATATTTTGTGGGTACGCTCATTCTCAGAACATTTCAAAGAGTTAGCAAAGCTCTGCAATGTTAGCATGATAGATTTCACAAATAGCCGGTTTATGGAATAGTACGTTACTACTCCATATTTTTGTTCCTATTCTTGTTTTCCTTCTTTAATAAAAGGCATTGTTTCGCTGATGTATGCTCTTTCAAAAGGAATAATTCTAGAAAGAATTCCGCTGTGAATTATTATTGCAAACATTTTGAAAAGGAGCCATCAGGTATTCTAATATCTGATTAGCACGAGGACTAATGCAGCCATACCTTCTGCTAACAGCCACATGCTGCAGGTTTGACACATTTGAAGGGAAAAAATCCACCGGGAAATGTAGAATCAAGAGCCATACGACACTGGGTTACAGTTCACAGGAATTTGCAATTTAAGTATATGATGACGGGAAAAGAGATGTAGATGAATTGTGAAATGAATCTTTCAGGTGTTACATCTACACTTAGGTTAATTGTGTCACCAACACTCTACAGAGAGAAACAGTGTAAGACACCGTGTTCAAGTGAACTCTTGACAGGGGTTACACAATTCATAAGTCACACCATTCCTGCGGAAAAATATATACAGTGTCTGCACCCGTAATTATATTCACCATTACAAGCGTTCGTGGCTGCATCGCGGCTATTCATCCCACACCCGCAAGCGTTAACAGTCAGGGAAAGAAAAAGGGTGGACACTTTATTCGGTCTGGGAGTACACAGAAATATCCGTTATTATCGGAACAAAAAACATCATTTATTACTGAAATTGCACTGAGTGCAGGTAGAGGAATAAACCAAAATAGATTTTTCAAGCTTCTCTTAGAATGAGAACATTTACCACCCGAGCATCAAAAGCGGTACTTCCAAGCCTCATCCAATGGTGTGTCAGAGCAGTATGGGCCCAAAGGGAAGGGGGCCTCGCAGAGTCGGAGGGGATAGGGCGTCCAACTGCACAACCGGTGAGAACACTCGTGAATATTACATTCTATGAATGCAGTTTACTTTAATTCTCTGTGCAAACGATGGGGATGAGGTACAAACAAAAATGGGAAAAAATTACGTTAGTGGGAGTAGTGTTACTAATACTGTTGTATGTTTGAGTTGGGTTGCATCCCTTAGTCTGTCTTTTAGGAAGTAACACAGTGCATGCTGAGGCAGGTCGCAAGAGTCCATGCTTTAAAAAAAAGATTTTTGTGAAACTGCTGCAACAGTTCTGAGGGTCCCTAGGGGCAAATTAGCCCACTAGGTACGTCCAGTAAGCGCCATTGCAGAGAGGTGTAAAAAGCGGCATGGCCTGCACCACCTCTCTGCAATGCTGCGCTGTTGTGCTTACTGGAAGCACCTGGTGGGCTAATTGGCCCCCAGGTTCCCTCCAAATTAAAGGGGAATTATTTCTCCAACTTAAAACATGCCACAGGGCTTGTTTGCACATGTCACCTCAGGCCCTGTCCCCTCCCTTCACCACTGTGTAAACAGGCCCCATGGCCGTTCTAAGTTGAAAGATTAAGTCCCCTTAAATCCTAAGGGTCCCTGGGGTCAAACTAGCCCACTAGGTACCTCCAGTAAGCGCCACAGAGCTGCATTTCAGAGAGGTGTAAAAAAGGGCGTGGCCTCTGAACATCTGTACGCAACGCAGCTCCCTGGCGCATACTGGAGATACCTGTTAGGTTAGTTGGCCCTCAGGGACTCTCAGTATTGAAGGATAATTAATTCCCCAACTTACAACTCCCCACGGGGCGCGTTTGAACAATGGTGATGAAGGGGGCATGGCCTGAGATAACATATCTGTGGCGTGTTTTAAGTTGGAGAATTAATTCCTCCTCAATCCTGAGGGTCCCTGTTGGCCAACTAGCTCACCAGAAACCTCCAGTATACGCCAGAGAGCAGCGTTGCAGAGAGGTATTCAGAGGCCACGCCCCATTTTACAACACTCTGCAAAGCAGCTCCATGGCGCTTACTGAAGGTGCCTGGTGGGCTAGTTGGCCCCCAAGGACCCTCAGGTTTGAAGAGGTATTAAATCCTCAACTTAAAATGCACCACAGGGCATGTTTGCACACATGTCACCTAAGGCCCTGTACCCTCCCTTCACCACTGTGTAAACGCACCCTGTGGTTGTTCTAAGTTGGGGGATTAACTCCTCTTGAATCCTAAGTATCCCTGGGGTCAAACTAGCTCACTAGGTACCTCCAGTAAGTGCCACAGAGCTGCATGGCAGAGAGGTGTAAAAAATGGCATGGCCTCTGAACACCTGTCTGCAACGCAGCTCCCTGGCACATACTGGAGATACCTGTTGGGATAGCTGGCCCTCAGGGACCCTCGGTATTGAAAGATAATAAATTGATAATTAATTCCCCAACTTACAACACGCCACGGGCGCGTTTGCACAATGGTGATGAAGGGGGCATGGCCTGAGGTGACATGTCTGCAAACACGCCCTGTGGCGCATTTTAAGTTGGAGAATTAATTCCCCCTCAATCTTGAGGGTCCCTGTTGGCCAACTAGCCCACCAGGTACCTCCAGTATGTGCCAGAGAGCTGTGTTGCAGAGAGGTGTTCGAAGGCCATGCCCTTTTTACAACACTCTGCAACGCAGCTCCATGGCACTTACTGAAGGTAAATGGTGGGCTAGTTGGCCCCCAGGGACTCTCAGAAATGAAGAGGTATTAATTCCTCAACTTAAAACGTGCAACAGGGCGTGTTTGCACACATGTCACCTCAGGCCCCGCACCCTCCCTTCACTACTGTGCAAACGCGCCCCATGGCATGTTTTAAGGTGGGGGATGAACTCACCTTGAATACTCAGGGGCCCTGGAGTGCAACTAGCTTACCAGCAACCTTCATTAGGCGCCACAGAGCTGCGTTGCAGAGAGGTGTAAAATGATGCGTGCCTCAGAACACCTCTCTCCAACGCAGCCCTGTGGCGCATGCAGGTTTGTTAATTCAAAAAAAAGGCCCGGGGTGGTGGTCCCCTGGGCTTGGGGTGGTTTTGAGCCCCTCAACCATGTTTTTTGAAGCCCCGGGGGTGGCGGTCCCCCACATATTTCATTAAAACCCGGGGTGGCCCCCATTATATATAAACATATTGACCCGAAAATTGTCCCCCCCCCCCCAGGACTCCTGCGCTTCATTTTTTTTTCGTGGTCGGATGCACGGATCCTACACGCATCCCGCGTTTTTTAAAAAAAAAAAGAAAAAAAATGTTTTGGCCCTGGGGGTCATTGTGGGACCCCTTGAGCAGGCCTAGGGCATCAAGGTGTTTCTACCCTGCCCCCTTTGCGTGTTTTGCACGTTATTTTTTCTGTTTTCTTGTGCCTCGGTTCTACCGAGGCACAAGATGGCTGCCAATACTTCCTGGTTTGGAATGTTGACAGACAATTAGCATAAAGCTTGTGCTTGGGTGGAACCGCGGCCCTAGATATATATGTATTTTTACTTTTTAATTTCCCAGCAACTAGTGAACGGATTTACACCATTTAACTTTAACAAAAAAAAAGTGTTCTTTCTGAAACAAGAACTACCTCTTTGCCAAAATTGGTTCAGCAGTTCGGGCTGTAGCTGTGTCTAAAGTTTCCTACGGGAAATTGCAGGGGGAAAACACGTTTTGGGACCTCCTCTTTTTTCTCGGCCCTACTTGATGAATCACCCCGAAACTTTCAAGATAGGAGCGGACAGGGATGCCCCACGAGTATTGAAAATGTATATATATATATATATATATATATATATATATATATATTCACTGAAAAAACCATAGGTTATAGACCATATATAGTTAGGGATTAGCATTTACAAAACCTTATTTTACTCGCACAAAACCATTGAAATTCGCATATTCAGTTAGTTGCACTAACTATATATCGCGCACCCGCAATCCACTGCTGATGATGTCACATATTACATCATTCATGACATGGTCAGTGACATCACTGATGACATCACTGATGACATCTCAAATGACATCACTGATGACATCTCATTTGACATTACTGATCACATCACTGATGATATCATTCATGTGATAATACGATGAACCTCTTCAGACTCTAATATAACCTTAGATACAATCAGTGTAAACAGACACTCACAGACTGTCACTCATCCATGGAGTTACACACACACCTAGTCAGTCATGCAAAGAATCAATCACACCTCCATTTCCTCAACTATACAGTTATACACACCTTACTTATTCAAACATATACTAACACATATTTACTCTCTTATACAATCCCTGATACAAGTTCACAATGATCCATACAGCCACTCACACATTCACTGGCTCTTTTGCACAGTTATTTATATATGTCAACTCTCACATGTACTGTGTTTTACATATGTACTTACTTTGACATGTAGCACTGAGATATCAATTTACTCACCAATACACTCATGCACACAGTCAACCGCCCATACAGCTAATTCCACATGCACTTTTGAACCCATACATCTAGTGAATCAACTGTTCACAGATCTATGCACAGAGTCACACACCTCCCAGCCACCCATACACACACACTCAGTCTCCCATACAAATACTTGGGCAACCAATCAATAACCCATATAGTTACTCATATAGCTACTGATCAAGACATGCAGCAGTTTACCGAACAACAGACATAATGATGTACAAATTAAGACAGTTTAGTCACTAACCCATGCACTCAGTGAGACACATCTAATCACTCACTCATACAATCAGTCATGCACCTACTAAATCCTTCATCCAGACACTTATACATCCACTCATTCTTCAATATGTAAGACATATTTTAACTCTACAGAAACATACAGTCACTGGATGTTGTCATCAGTGATGTCATCAGTGATGTCACTGACCATGTCATGAATGATGTAATATGTGACATCATCAGCAGTGGATTGCGGGTGCGCGATATATAGTTAGGGCAACTAACTATATATGCGAATTTCAATGGTTTTGTGCGAGTAAAATAAGGTTTTGTAAATGCTAATCCCTAACTATATATGGTCTATAACCTATGGTTTTTTCAGTGAATTTTTAAGGTTTTGTAAATGCTAATTCCTAACTATATATTGTCTAAAACCTATGATTTTTTCATTGAATTTCAATGGTTTTTTAATAGCAAATATCAAAAGCTGTAAAATGTATTCTTATTCTAATTCAAAAATATATTTTATATTTTTGTAATATACCTTTTTATTTATTTATATATATTTTTTAATTATTTTTTTTTTGTTTCGCTGCCGGTCCGCGAACCGGGCAGCTTCCCGTTAGCTTCATTTTGTTCCGCGACCCGGTCCGCAAACCGGTAAACGTTTCGTTAGCGCAACTACCGCGTTAGAAAGCAACATCGTGACGCGTCGCGTAATGCGTCTTATGACGCGCCGCGTTAGCGCACCCGGAAGCGCTCCAGAACGCGAACCGAGGCGCGAAGCGCAGCGCCCTGGAAGCGCTCCGGGTACGTAGCGGGATGCGTAACGTAAGCATAACAGGTCATGTGACTTGTTTATAAAACTTTTCATTGGCTCATTTTACTTTTGGTTTTCTAATGATTTAAGGCTTGGTCATATGACCTAAAAATAACACTTTTCATTGGTTTAGAACATTTTTTTTTCCCAAATGATGAAAACCCCACCTTTTTTCCTCACTCTGACTTTCATTTTTATGAGAGAAAGACCTACTTTGAATACCTTAGAAATGGCTTCATTAGTAGGTGCAGCTGGTGGACCCCCACCACCACCTCGTAGGAAGAGAGGACCACCTCCTCAGGTTATCCTACAACAAGAGGAGGAAGAAGAGGAAGAAGAGGAAGAGGAGCAAGGGACAGGGAGGTTTTTACCTGAACAGCCAAGGAGGTCCCATGTCAAAGAAAATTATATATGGCAATTTTTTTCATTTCCCGAAGGACAAAAAAAGGTAAATGCCCGGTATGTTACCTGTCTGATCTGTAAATATGAACTGTCCAGAGGAACAGAAAAGAAATACAGTTATGGCAATTATACCATGCATCGGCACATGGAAAGGTGGCACCCTATAAATTACAGTGCTGCACAAGTACGTGATCTGCTGGATAACCCCCGACCTGTGGCAGTACATCCAATGAAGAGGCAGTGACAGGACCAGAGGCGAGGGAGATGGTCCCAAATATCCAAATGAAATTTGGCAATGTGAAGCACGTATGCATTTTTTGTGGCCAACTGATTTGCTTCAGGGAAAGCAGCATACATTTAATCAATAAAGCAATTAACAATCACAAATGTTCAAAACGCCCCAGAAAATAAATTATCTTTTTTTTTGTTGCTCCTGTTGAGCCCTTCATAATGAATCATTTTCGTTTCTCCCCCGATCAAAAAAACAAAAAAAATATAAAACCGTTAAAAAAATACAAAAAAAAATGTTTAGAAAAAT
Source organism: Lissotriton vulgaris (assembly GCF_964263255.1). Taxonomy (NCBI): domain Eukaryota; kingdom Metazoa; phylum Chordata; class Amphibia; order Caudata; family Salamandridae; genus Lissotriton; species Lissotriton vulgaris. The sequence continues at coordinate 958,779,454 of NC_141693.1, read as the reverse complement.
AATAAAAAAAATATAAAACAACAAAAATAATAAAAAAAAAGTTCTTTTCAGAACTACCTCCCCTTTATAAGAAATTGCTAGAATGTTTAGCACTCTGACAACCTCTATTTCTTTTGATTCGCTTCCCGGTTCGCACTCCGGTACGCGATCCCGGAAGGGAACTCAAAAAAAATTTAAAATTAAAAAAAAAGAAAAGAAGAGTAAGTAAACTGAGAGTAATGTTAAACGAAAGACAGTTAGAGGGAGTAACACAGAGATACTGTTTAAAGAGGGACTGAGAACAGGAGTGGAAAGAGTAGAGTAAAAAAGTAATAGAAAAAGGAATGAGGGAAGTAGCAAAGGCAGGAAACTGAGGGTTAAAGAAATGAAGCAGTGGAACTAATAAAAGTTAAATGTAAAAGAGATGTAACAGAATGAATACTAAACACTTACCTTATTATCGTTAATTTAGTCACGTGTTATTTTTATACTTTCAATCTGTGAATGAGAGAACAAAAATTTTAAAATTGATAGAAAGTAGTAAAAGATGAGTGAGCATGAGGCAAGATGAGTACATATTAAAAATCACAATTCAAAATACAGAATTAATTATACATATTAAATGGTTTATTTTTGCTGTTCTCAGAATATATCAAATTTCACTGAAAACAGTGAGTTGAAGGTATTCATCATATAACAGCGGGGAAAAAAAAACACAATCAAAATGATTGTGTTTAAAAAACCCATATAATATAATCAATCAGAAATCAGAACTCCTCAAAAGTAACTTACTTTCCATGACGTCAAAGGATGTCATATGAACAGCTTATACTTTGTTGTGCTGTTATTATTTTCTGCCCACCACTTTCTGAAAGATAAGCTCTATCGTTTTAAAAAAAATGAGACATACAAACCAATTTAAAACACCACACTAAATTACAGCAACACCTAGATTCATTATAATCCAGTTACCTACCCTAAATTCTCAATTCTGAAAACAAGTCAAAAGGCAACATTGCTTCATAGTCAAATTCTAATCATTGCCGAAAGACCAGCCTTTTTTAAATTTCGAATAAGCTGTGTAATATCTTGAAGTTGTTAAAGGATCATCATGTCATATAATAGCTGCAGTTACAAATGTTCTTCCTGAAATCGACGACTGTGCAGCCAAAACATTTTTAATTAGACTTGACAACTTATTTACATCCGGTTTATATAGTTTGAATTGTAAAATGACATTTCACCGATAAGTTTCTATAAATAATGTAGACAGCATTACAGACTTACATCACCTCTACTCCTTCTTTTGATCTGCTGCTTGAATTAGCTTATTAAAAAAAACAATTTTTGCTCTGTGCTACACTTATTCACAAGGCTATATAGTGTAGGAGCTATTAGAACCTCTTGAAATTCCTCAGAACAAATCCCGAGATTCCTTTCCTAAAATTTTGGTTGTAAGAACACCAGGTAAGAATTTTGAAGGTGAAAATGCAATCTTATTTTTGAAAGTTAAAACAGAATCATTGCAGAATGACCAGCCATTTCCAGACTTCAAATAAGTTGTGTAATGTCCTGATGTTGTTGAAGGACCCTCATGATATATAATTGCTGCAGTTAGAAAAGTCCTTCCTGATATTGACAACTGAGAAGCCACAAAATTTTTAATTAAAGTTGTCAATTTTGTTCCATCAGGCCTACATCGTTGGAACATTAAAATGACATACTGGACATATCTTCGTATAAATAATGTGGACAGCATTGCAGACATACATTGGCTACACTCCATGTTTTGATCAGCTGCTTTTACTAGCTTATTAAAGGATACTGATTTAGTGTCTGGCAAAGTTAAATATATAAATCTTTCTGAGTCTACACTAGTAATACTTGATAACGTACAATTCTCGCAGTCATGCTGCCATTGATAAGAAAGGCCAAACAGATGATCTACATCTACACCTTCATCTTGCAATACATTAAGCATATACATTAACAACTCCTGACAATCTTGCTGAATATTTTGAGAGAATTGTGTTTGACCTGAACATTCGTCTAACAGATTTCGAATTTCAGACACACTTTCTACTCTTGTTCTATCAGCACTACATTTCTCTAACACAGAATTCAACAAACAGCAAAAACTTCGATCCGAATTGATCACAATCTCTTCTTTTAAAGTTTCTAGAGAAAAGACAACATTAACCACTACATTAGCATAGCAGTTCACACCAGAACTATTTTCAAATTGAAAACCAACAACATCTTCAACAGAATTCATTTTCTTTCTGCTTACAATTTTGGGTTCATCGACTTTTGGTCTTTTTGCTACAACCTCCCTACTATTAGTGACATTTCTTCGTTTCCGGCCTACCACACGTTTCTCAAACAAAGGATATTGAGGCAAATGTGGCGCATACTCTCTTCTTAACCTATTGTATTCCATAACACAATCTAGATCCGCACAAATGTTTGTGACATCACACTCAATCAAGTACAATCCCGATAAAGTTCTGACTCGTGACAATGCTACATAAGCCATACCCTCCTTGAACACAGAACTGCCAATATTCACCAAAGCACTGTCTACACTTAAACCTTGTGATTTATGGATTGTCACCGCATATGCCAAGCAAACAGGAAATTGCTTACGGCGAACATATAAGTCTTTTACAAGCAGAAACCTAGCTGTGCAACAACCAATTAGCTGTACTTCCTCAATGCCATCAAATTTAATTTTTAAAAATTCAATTCCATCCCTATTTCTGTATTTCTCAAAATCAACAACATTACCCATTGATCCATTTACCAGACCTCTTTCAACATGTAAATTTCTTCTCAAAATGATACGGCAATTTAAGCACTCTTTCAGAGTCTTTTCAAAATCAGCAGTTTTAGATATAGTCTTCTCTAATGAATCCAATTTAGATTTCAAATTCTCAGACAAAACAATTGTTGCACCCATATGCTCTATTCTGTCAATAGCTTCCAGTTTCACAATCTCTTGGTTCTCTAAATTCAACATTTTGTTGTTGAAGATGGAACATTCTGCAAGAGTTGGCATCAAACATATTCCAGATTTCTTCTCAGTAATTTTATGAAAAATATTCTCTGGCAGAACGTCTTCTTCTGGAAACAAATTTGACAGTAATCGTGCATGTAAAGCTTCTTTCCCACGCTCAGTCACTTTCCCGATTCTAACATCTTGTAGAATATTCTTGTAATCTTCATCCTTCGCCTGACGCATATTTTCACGAAGCTCAGCATAACTGAAGTTTAACCATATGTTAATGTTGCCAATGCTCCCTAGGCACTTCCTGGTATCTTCATGCGTAAGCAGTTTAAACACTGGTTGTCCTTTCACTGGTGTCAGCTGCAGAAGATCACCGAAAACAATGATGTGTTTGCCACCAAATAGCACATCATACTCTGTTTTAAGAACGTCCTGCATTCTCAAATGCACAAAGGCAAGCATGCCATTGGAAACCATGCTTACTTCGTCAATAAGAAGTTTCATCTTCTTCAGGACTCTAGATACTTCACAACAAGCATCTCCCGATAACTTGTGATATTGTAATTTGTTATCATGCCCCACTGGCAGCATCAGTAGCCGATGCAAAGTAATACCTTTAATGTTATGTGCTGCCAGACCAGTTGGAGCGGTGACAACACAAGACAGCGATGACTCAGTCCTTTTCTGCAAATAACATGAAATTGCTTTAATGAGGAAACTTTTTCCAGTTCCTGCTTCTCCACTCACGTACAATCGGATAGGCTTCAACGACGTACATGAGCACTGTTTTTTCTCATGACTTAATCCATGATCAATTTGGTTGGTACCTTCGTCATATATTTTCCTCTGCTCAACGTTAAATTGTTTTTCTAAATCTTCTAAGTTAACCACATCCTCCTGAGCATGTGCCATGGCTCTTTTCACTTCAATCATGGCAGTGACAGCTTCATTTTCAATAACTGGTCCTCCTAGTGGATCCTGACTCAATGAAACAGAACTCTGACTGTCCTGAGAACTGTCTCTAGCAATCTCGGCTGCTACTGTTGCTTCCTGCTCGATTTCTGCATTCAACCTTTCTAGATATTTTAGGAAAACAGGACATTCTATGGACTCCTTGGCTGCATTGAAAGAGTCTTCGTAACAGAGGAAATCTCCAAGCAGTTCCTCTTCTGCACGCCAAGGCTTGAAAAGTTGCAAAAGAGCTAAATAGAAAAACTCTTTTCTTTCTGGAGATTCGCAATCCAATTTTCGATGATTTACCAATAGACATTTTTTTGGCTTGACCAGACATCCCTCACTTCCAATTACAGCATACACTCCTTTATCAATATCTTCTGTGATGTTCCTCTTGAAAATGTAATTTTGTAGAACCTCATACAGACAAACATTCTCCAAGTGACTGCTTCTATTTGGATAATATGTATCCAACATGTTGGTCTTCAAAATATCTGTACTGCTTGGCTCCTTCTCCGCCAAATACTCAATTTCCCGTACAGGTTTGAGAACTCGATTACACGTTGCAGCAAGACCAAGACTTGCCCAAATGATACTCCTAGATTTGGCATAGAGACTTGCTGAAGATAACCGGTCAGAACATTCATAAGCTCCGATTTCTCGATGCGACAACATCTTCAGACTGAAACTGTACAACTTCTTACTGAGGCTCTTTTCATGGGAAATATCCTCCCACATATCCTTGAGTTCTGTCTTTTCTTTTTTTGTGATGCAAGACGTCACATACCGAGCCACAGCCATACAATTGTCAGCCACAAACTGCATATCCATGTTAGCATTCCACATGGACAAAATCACTGGGTTGTAGTCATTGATGTTCTTGGACTCTTCGTTTCTCTTCAAATTGTATGCATTTGTGGGTGATTTCCTTGTCACATTATGTCGCAGCGAAGACATCAAATTGTTCACTCTTCCTTTAGATATCACCAATCGTGGAAATCCAAAACGACATTTTGTGTAGTACTTGTTCTTGTTTCTGAATTTACGACAACAGTACTTTCCACAACGATGGCTTTGAAATCGTAAAACTTGTTCTCTTAGACTTTTGTCTTCCTTTGTCTTTGGAACAGCACATGTAGAATACTGTTCTATGAAATTCATCACTAAGTCATCCAGATCTGTCCCAAATTTGGGTGCATCTTTGATCCATAGCAGCATATGTTTATGAGGAGCACCTCGTGCTTGATACTCCTTTCTCCAGAAGAAATCCAACACCTCTCCAAGAGGTGGATTTTTCTTGTTCGTGATGAAAGACATCATAGCTTCAAATCTATGATTGAAGTACCTGCATACATTCACTGGATCCAAAGAGCACAGTTCTCCGGGTGTCTTGAATTCAATATTTTCAATCTTTCCATTTGCCTCTCGTAGAAATTCAAGTAAGTCTTCCCAGCCATACTCAGCACAGCTGAGAGTGAGGAACCATGTGGGAGTTCCTAAGTTCCTCAGCATACATTTTAAATCACCATGACGACGGTACCAATACTCAATAGTACCACGCTGACATGCCATCAGATTAATCAGGTGAGAATCCAAAATACTGTCTTGCACATTGACTTTATCCATAAAGTCCCTTGCTGAGATATTTCGCAGTTGTAAACCACTTTTCAGGATGTGGTTCACTGCATAAGATAGTCCAGACAGATCACTTTCAAACAGTAGATGAAACAAATAGGGAATGCATTGACGAAACCTAGGATCTTCTGCATACAATCGTAAAGTCTGGTATTCAGAAGCAGGAATTTGATCAGGTCGCTCATCATATCGTCCTCCTCGACCTGTGGGAAATAACTGTGGAAAACACAGAGCTTCCAAACTTTCCTCCCAAACACTAATGGGACTCCCTTTGGCTTGTTTCATTTGAAACAACTCAATAGCATTCCCCATTACTTCCTTGGAATGCAAAGGATGAACACTATAATGTTCATATATTTCTTCATTTTTAGAGGCTTCTACTTTCTCAATTTGTCCAGCACACAATTCGCTGTCTTCTTCTTCACTTACTTCCTCTTCTGCTACACATACATTCTTGTAGTACTCATTGTTTTTTATCAAATACAATGTTGCCTTTTTGACTTTCCTAACATCCACTAAATCTTGCCAGATTTTCTGACTCTTTGTCGGAACACCATTAACTAGGATAACCAGAGGTTCCTCTTCCACTTTCTCTACTCCAATTGTATTAATGTTTTTCTTCAAATCTAAAGGCAAATAAACAACGCTTTAATCCTCTCTGTAAATCTGATGGAGGCAATTTCCCTGTCTTTGGCTCCATTCGTACAATAGCCTGAAAGGGATGCACACTTTGAATCAAAATAGATTCATAAGTATTTAAATCATTCAATTCAGAAGGAATGTCAACCAATTCAAGATTATTATGAACCGCTCTAGCAGGCATCCGGTTTTGGTTTAATTTGTTAAAACAATAAGTACACATATGTTGCTCCGATCCCAAATCAAAACAATTATCTACCATCAAGTATGTAGCAAAATCCTTCCATTCACTATTGTTTTTCATTTCACTTTTTGCATATAAATCCACTAACTTAGTCTGATTCTTATAATAAGTCCGTCGACAACACACACAAGTGAAATTAGGCCTCTCACTTGATTCTACCTGAAATATGGAAATTTCTTTGTGAAAGTTATCTATATTAGAAATCTGTACACTGTCTTCCACATTACCTTCTTCTACTCGGTCAATTTCAACATTGTTCTCTTTACTAGCAAAGTAACAGAACTCAATTTCTTCACAAATATTTTTCACATGTTGTTCTGAACCATGCAAAAGAGCACTGCTCAATTGTTTAAGCATAATTGCTGGACTCTTAGCATAATACAACATTCTCACTAATTTCCTCACTTTATTATGATGCACTGCTAGCATCCTGAAATGATGAAAAACACTCTGGCATACTCTTCTGGAAAGACAAGCCAGGGAATGCCCATGCAAACCTGTTACTTCCCTCACTCTGCAAGGATCTAATTCTTGCAACAACTTCATTTTCTGTTTTAAACTTTTCTTATTAAATGTATGTACAAAATCACAAAACAAATTGATGGAATCCTGTCGCACACTACAAATGCTACTACATTTCCAGGTGTAGACTGGTCCCTTAGGACGTCTTCCTAAAATCTCATCACCTAACACCTCTTCTGCATCTGCAGACACAAGTTTTTCTTTTTCAACCGGACAACCATCTTTTACCTCATATGCTCGACCACTGGTGTCAACTGCATGCACCAAATCATTGTCTTGAAAGTAACTCTCCTCATTGAAAAATGCCTCACAACTTGAACTATGCATCCATTCTCCTGAGAATACTTCACAAAAATTACTACGATTTACTACTCTCTTTCATCTACTATTTGATTTGAAATCAGAAATTACCTTGTTTAGTTTCCTAATTCTATTGATTACCAAAATAAATAACTTTCGCTTAATTTCGAAAGCCTGATCAATAATTTTCTCTACATTTTTCTTTTTCTTATAAAATGTCACTTTCTGTTGGCCTTTCTTAAATTTTTTTAACAAATTGACAAATATCCTGTTGTGGAACATTCGCCTACGAATGTCCCTGAATTGATTTTCCCTTCTACTGCCATGCACAGACTTATCTCCTGCTCTAGCAGAAACTTTTTTTACGGGCCTTTCCTTTTCCTTTAAATTGTCTCTCTTCTTATGCACTAAAACATGTTCAATACTGGGTTTTTTTTGTCTGCAAATTGTTTTAAAAAATTATTTTATTTTCTTACCCGGAGCTTTTTTGGCAACTTGATACGATTTCATATTACAGGACTGTTCCAAATTTTTACCAAGATGGAGTGTAATTCGCTTTGCTTCTTTTAGTTTTCGCTGCCTTGAAGGCATTTTTAAAGTTTTCTAAAGATCTTCAGTTAAATCTGTGGAAAAATATTTAAAAAATTGATATTAACCACTATTACCAAACAGTAAACCAATAACAGAAGGCAAACAATTAACACACTAGATGTCAATTCCATCTACAGTAATTTAACAACATAGACATAATACATGTGCAGGCCAACAGATGAAGTGAGTCATGTCCACTGCACACTTCAACAAAGACCAGACCTCCTCTGTCTCCCTGGACAGGCCTAAACCTCATCAGCACAATGTGATTAGTAATGTTAGGAAACACAGGTGATGTAATTGAAAAACGTGCACCCTTGCACCAGGAAGAAATGACTTAAAATTACCAAGCAGACATGAGGACATATTTACCACACCCATGCACCAGGAGGAAGTGAGTTAAAATTGCCAAGCACACATGAGGGCGTATTTAAAAGGCCCTTGCACCAGCAGAAAGTGACTTAAAATTGCCAAGCAGACATGACGGCGTATTTACCACACCCATGCACCAGGGAGAAGTGACTTAAAATTTCCAAGCAGACATGAGGGCGTATTTACCACACCCATGCACCAGGGGGAAGTGAGTTAAAATTGCCAAGCACACATGAGGGCATATTTACAAGGCCCTTGCACCACCATAAGGTGTGGCCTATGCAGAAGTATGCTGGATTGTCTGTTTGCCATGGTAAAACCGAAATATCTAGGAGCAAAAAGGCAGGTCTGGCAGTCACAAAAGTTTGTTTGAGGTGAGGCCTACTCAGCGTTGCAGATGAAATTTTGGCTTATTGAAGAGTACAGAAGACATAATACATGTGCAGGCCAACAGATGAAGTGAGTCATGTCCACTGCACACTTCAACAAAGACCAGACCTCCTCTGTCTCCCTGGACAGGCCTAAACCTTATCAGCACAATGTGATTAGTAATGTTAGGAAACACAGGTGATGTAATTGAAAAACGTGCAAATATTTTTGCTCATTTCACAATCACATCACCTGTGTTTCCTCAGCTTAGGTATCTCATTGAGCAGATATAGTCTAGCGTATCCAAGAGTACGCAGAAGGTGAGGACTGTATGCAGCAGTGCAATGTACGTAATTCTCCTCCAATAACAATTACAGAAGCCTTAGCATATCCATGCCCCCTAAACAGTCCTAAATGTATATCATAATTATCATAGTGACTATGAAACTCTACCAGTACATATTGTGAAACCTAAATGACTTCAAGAAACGACTTTTTAAACCATCAAACAAGCAAATTATTCTCCCATATTCATGTTGAGAAATAAAATATTTATTTAAAAAAGCAAACCCCTTGTTGTCCTTCTCATAAATGTGAAAAGTATTTCTTTTTTAAAAAAAACGATTTTCTGGTCATAATTTCAAAACACAAAACAGCTCCTATGTACAAGCACACCCTAGCTGGCTGCCTTATTTTCTCCAATAAGCATACTAATCTCCTTCTAAATTAAAGGAAGCTTTTCTCACCTTAGCACGATTTTTAAACACATCATGTAAGGAAATTAGTCTCCCAGATTCCTGGGAGAAGTACCTTAAAATTGTCTAGCACACATAGGGGCGTATATACAAGGCACATGCACCAGGGGAAAATGACTTAAATTTGCAAAGCACTCATGAGGGTGTATTTACAAGAACCTTGCACCACCTTTAAAGTCACTTTTAAAATGGGGAAAATGACGTGAATGTGTCTCATAAGCCTTGTAAATATGCCCCCATGTTGACTATGTAACTCTTGCAAAACATATTGTGAAACCTAAATGACTTCAAGAAACGAGTTTTTAAACCAAGAAACAAGCAAATAATTCTCCCATATTCATGTTGGGAAGTGAAATATTTATTTAAAAAAGCACACCCCATGTTATCGTTCTCATAAATGTAAAAAGCATGTCTTTTTCTTAAAAAACGATTTTCTGGTCATAATTTGAAAACACAGCACACCTCCTATGTACAAGCACACCCTGTCAGTACTAATACTTCACATTATCTATAATTATAATTTGTCAAAGAAGCAAAATCGTTTTGGAAAAAATAATGAAAACACTTGACACAAAACAACATTTTAAATGTACAGCTAACTTCCTTATTTTCCCAATATACTATACTACTCTCTATCTAAATTAAATGATTTTTTTCTTACCTTAGCAAATGCTTTTTGAATTTCAAAACAGTCTCAGAAACACACCAATTTTTCTTTAGCAGAGCAAAAGGTATGCACTCCAGAGGCTGCAACCAACAAAGGCACTGAAATGCTGAAATTCATCACACATATCTCTCATGTGACCCAATCAAAACTCTTCCCTCACTTTTCTCAAATCAACACCCTTCCCCCCTCTGCCCTTTCTGGCCTTTTTCCATAGCAACTACATCCTGCCAGACCTCTCATGTTTACAAGTTCACACAACAATGTTTCAAATGAACTCTGAACTCTCAGTACACCTGCTAATCCACTGCAATGTTTCTTAAAATCATGTTTTCTTAACCATTCAAATTACATGTTTCAAAGAACACATCCATGCACCCTAACTTTCTGTTTTCAGCAATGGAAATCCACCAATCACTGCTACTGAATCATGAGCACACAAACTCCACATTTTTTTTTCTTTACAAACTCCTACTGTTTTAACAGCCATTTCATTCCCACACTTCATCTGACTGCAGCAGAACCTGCTCTCACCATGTTTTCTGTCTGGATTGTTGGACATAGTTACATTCACTGAGCTCACAGGTATGCTGAAAACAGAAATTTACACAACCTCAATTTACAAAATGTGGAAATCAAATGGATTGGCCAAAGAGGATTGAGATGTCTCCAATTGATACCATTGGTGCGAACCTTTTCACATTTGCCAAACCCTGACCTCATAATAGTGCACTGTGGAGGAACTGATTTGGGCACTTTGACTGGGGTAGGTCTGGAAATGCTCTTAAAGGACACCTTTGAGCATTTAATGGCACTTTTCCCTCAAACTGCCTTGGTATATTCCAATATATGCCAAAGACAGAAATGGAGGTGGTCCAATCAAATTTGTCCACAAATTGAGAAAGCGAGGAAGCATGTAAATAAGTCTGTTTCAGCTTATATGAGAGACCATGGAATGGGTGCCATCTACAACAATAACTTGCGTTATTACATGCAAGATATCTACAGAGGAGATGGTGTGCACTTCTCAGATGAGGGAAACAGAGTTTTCATACAAAATTTAAGACTGTGTATTGGTACCTACTTATAAGTACCTAGAACTTACACAGAACCCAAAAGCTTTTTTCAGAGCTACCTTAACTATAATTACTTTTTTAAAATTTCAAATGTACCTTTTTTCACTAATTTTCACTTCTGTTCGCTTCCCGGTTCGCTACCCAGTTCGCGTACCGGCAGCTAACCGCGCGAAAAAATCTAAAAAATGTTTTTCGACATATATAAGCCTTCTCAGCTACCCTCAAAAAACCTAGGGGGTCAAGATACGTCTCCCGTGCCCCCTTACACCCATTTCCCACATTGGTATTCCTCCATCTTGTGATAAAATTTGTCCAAAACACAAAATGGCGAACTCCCGTTACGCTACTGGTAAGCTACCCGGTTCGCGTACCAGGACGCGCCTCTACGACGCGGGGCACTTTAATATCCCCCTTATCAATCCTAGGGGGTCAGAAGGGGTCTACGTTGACCCCTTTCATTAAATTCCCCCTTCGTTTTTCTCCACCTCTTGTGTCTCGATCTTACCGAGAGACAAGATGGCGGCCGTTCCGGACTGTTTAGAATGTTGACAGACACCGGAGAGCCAATCAGCTTCGCTTCGCGAAGTTCCGTTACGCGTCAGGTACGCGAACCGGAGCGCTAACCGGAGCCCTGTCACAGATATATCTGTTTTTTAAAACGTTAATTTCTCAAAATCCGCTGGAGCACATATATTGAGACATAGCAAAGGCACATCAGGCAAACCAAATCTACAATTTTGCCAAGTTTTGTGTAAATCCATTCAGTCGTTCGAGCTAAAAGTGATTCCAACCGCCCTATGGAAAAATGAATGGGAAAAATGCGTTTTGGGACCCCCCTTTTTTCTCGCCCCCCCTTGACAAAACCCCCCCATATTTTCGGGGACTGCTCAGAAACAAAATGTGCCATTTTCCTGAAAATTTCAGCCAATTCCGTCCACAAACGCCAAAGTTATTCGACATAGAATTTTCAGAAATCCCATAGGAAAAAAATCCTAACTATATATACCTACTGGCGACCGCCAGTAGGTAATAAATATATATATATATATATATACATATATATATATATATATATATATATATATATATATATATATATATATATATATATATATATATATATATATATATATATATATATATATATATATTTATACACACACATATGCTCAAAACAAGAATGTTGTCACATAAACATATTGCTTGTGGTAACATTAAAACGTAGCCAGGTTCATGACAGTGTTTTGCCACACTGATTTTAAATGCAGCTGGTTCGTATGTGACCAGTCCCCTCGTACTGCATCTTCTGCCTGGCACTGCTGGAACGGATTAATTTTTACTTAAACTCAGTCCGCATTTAGGCACTTGACAGCTGTTATTACTTTTCAGTTTGCACCTTCAAAATATGGCATTAATATTCGGGACATTGGTTATAAAAACACGCTATTGAGCAGAAAGGATTTTGAATACCAATACCTGTGAGAGAAGGTTTACTGGCTGCATTCTGGATCCTGTAGTCTACAGGCTATGGGCACATGACCACTGAGAGCAACAAAGTACACTCACCTGTGAACAAGGCGGAAACACGCTGAAACGCGTAAGGTCTATCTGGGAATTTTCAGTGCTGCAGCGCATGGAGACAAATAAAAGTCAGCTTGTTTTTAAGTCGGAGTTGGGCTCTCTTTGCTCAGGATTTCCATTCCTGAAGAGCACGCCTTGCAGGGTCGGGGCCCCCAGTAAAATTGAACTCTTTTGAAAACATTCGATGGAGGGGGATGACCCACTTTCTACATGTTCCAGCCAGCAAGGATTTCCGTGGCTATTGGGAAACATGTGAATTATAAGGAGATGAGAGAGGTGAGACCCTCTTTCTGGAAACTCCACGCTACAAGCAAAATATTGAAGCACCGCAGCACAATTAAAGGCACTTCGCAGCTGTTATTACTTTTCAGTTTGCACCTTCAAAATATGGCATTAATTTTCAGGACATTGGTTATAAAATCACGCTATTGAGCAGAAAGGAATTTTAATACCAATGCACGTGAGAGAAAGTTTTCTGGGTGCATTCTGGTTCCTGTAGTCTACAGGCTATGGGCACATGACCACTGGGAGCAACAAAGTACACTCACCTGTGAACAAGGCGGAAACCCGCTGTAGCGCGTAAGGACTATCTGGGTCCGTTCAGTGCTGCAGCGCATGGAGACAAATAAAGGTCAGCTTGTTTATAAGTCGGAGTTGGGCTCTGTTTGCTCAGGATTTCCATTCCTGAAGAGCACGCCTTGCAGGGTCGGGCCCCCAGTAAAATGGACCTCTTTTGAAAACATTAGATGGAGGGGGATGACCCGCTTTCTACATGTTCCAGCCAGCAAGGATTTCCATGGCTATTGGGAAACATGTGAAAGAAAAGGAGACGAGAGAGGTGAGACCCTCTTTCTGGAAACTTCACGCTACAAGCAGAATACTGAAGCACCGCAGCACAAATAAAGGCACTTGGTAGCTGTTATTACTTTTCAGTTTGCACCCTCAAAATATGGCATTAATATTCGCGACATTGGTTATAAAATCACGCTATTGAGAAGAAAGGAATGCTAATACCAATGCACGTGAGAGAAGGTTTACTGGGTGCATTCTGGATTCTGTAGTCTACAGGCTATGGGCACATGACCACTGGGAGCAACAAAGTACACTCACCTGTGAACAAGGCGGAAACACGCTGAAACGCATAAGGACTATCTGGGTGTGCTCAGTGCTGCAGCGCATGGAGACAAATAAAGGTCAGCTTGTTTTTAAGACAGAGTTGGATTCTGTTTGGTCAGGATTTCCATTCCTGAAGAGCACGCCTTGCAGGGTTGCGTCCCGGTAAAATGGAACTCTTTTGGAAACATATATATATATATATATATATGTATATATATATATATATATATATATATGTATATATATATATATATATATATATATATATATATATATATATATATATATATATATATTCACATAAAAAAACATAGGTTTCAGGCCTTATATAGTTTGGAATTTGCATTTTAAAAAACTTGGCAAATTCTCTTAAAAAACCATAGGTTTCACGCCTTTTATAGTTAGGAATTAGCATTTTAAAAACCATTGAAATTGCTCCTATATAGTTAGTTGTACTAACTATATTTCGTGCACCCGCAATCCACTGCTGATGAAGTCACATATTACATCATTCATGACATGGTCAGTGACATCACTGATGACATCACTGATGACATCTCAAATGACATCACTGATGACATCTCATTTGACATCAGTGATTACATCACTGATAACATCATCCAGTGACTGTGTGTTTCTGTAAAGTTTAAATATGCTTTACATATTGAAGAATGAGTGGATGTATAAGTGTCTGGATGAAGGATTTAGTAGGTGCGTGAGTGAGTGATTAAATGTGTCTTACTAAATGCATGGGTTAATGACTAAACTGTCTGAATGTGTGCATCAGTATGTCTGTTGTTGTGTAAGCTGCTGCATGTGTTGATCAGTAGCTACATGAGTGGCTATATGGCTTATTGATTGGTTGCCCAAGTATTTGAATGGGAGACAGAATGTGTGTGTGGGTGGCTGGGAGGTGTGTGACTCTGTGCATAGATGTGTGAGCAGTTGATTCACTAGGTGTATGAGTTCAAGAGTGCATGTGGAAACAGCTATATGGGCGGTTGACTGTGTGCATGGGTGTGTTGGTGAGTGTCTCAGTGCTACATGTCCAAGTAAGTACATTTGTAAAACACAGTGCATGTGAGAGTTGGCATATATAAATTACTATACATGAGAGCCAGTGAATGTGCAAGTGCTGTATGGATCATTGTGTACTTGTATCAGTAATTGTATAAGAGAGTAAGTATGTGTTAGTATATGTTTGAATAAGTTAGGTGTTGTGTGTATAACTGTATAGTTGAGGAAATGGAAGTGTGATTGATTCTTTGCATGACTGACTAGGTGTGTGAGTAACTCCATGGATGAGTGGCAGTGTGTGAGTGTCTGTATAGGTGTATGAGTGCATATGATAGTGTTGTATTGATGAGTGACTGTATGTATGAGTTATTCTATGGGTGAATGAGTGAATGTGTGTGTAGACCTAGGAATCAGTGAGTGCGTATGAAGTAACTCGTATTGGCGTGTCAATGGTTTCAAGAATGGTAGTCTGTATTTAACACTGGGTGTATCAAAGGTTATATTAGAGTGTGAGGAGGTGCATCGTATTATCACATGAATGATATCATCAGTGTTGTGATCAGTGATGTCAAAAGAGATGTCATCAGTGATGTCATCAGTGATGTCATTTGAGATGTCATCAGTGATGTCATCAGTGATGTCACTGACCATGTCATGAATGATGTAATATTATTATTTTTTTAAATCGCAGGGAAAGCGCAAATGTTTTAATTGCGTGCATTGTAACAATGTAATAGCTGGAAATACGATACATCATCCGCACTCAGGAAAAGCAATTTCACTGAGATACAATGGGGAGTGCAATTCCTCTAATGTAATTCATGTGATAAAATGCCCTTGTGGACTACTATATGTAGGTAAAACTTCAAGAAAAATAAAAGTACGAATCACTGAACACAAGAGTACGTTCCGTACTAAGTCTACTAAATCGTATTTTTCTTCACACTGGTTAGAACACGAGCATACTAATGCACAAATGCGATTCACCATTCTGGAATCCTTGACTATGCGTTCTGATCAAAACCACACCACACTACTTGCACAAAGAGAAGCTTGGTGGATTAAGCATTTGCAAACTTTGGTACCGGGGGGCTCAATGATAGGATTGAACTTCAATGTTTCTTGTGAATTCCTCGCCTTTCTGTATTCAGTGTTGTAAATATGTCTGTCTTTTGGTCAAAACACTTTTTCACACATGCATGTCTCTGTCAATTTCAATATCAGTACATCCCATATGCAAGTTTTTTGCTTATTTCTTGGTTTTTGTCTACATCACTTCTGTCTTTGGTGTTTTTCACTTTGTCAGAGTTCTTGTTAATCTCACAGTAAAAATTTTTTTTAACACTACTTCTGTTTTGTTTTGTCGCTTTCTCTGTGACACAATTTCATTTTCTCTCCAGATTCGATTGTATCATTTCACTTTACTTGATATGCATTAGCATACATTCAGTTTATGGAGTACAGTTGTTCTCGATGAGCCATACACAAAGTAGAAGCCATGCGTTGGCAACTGCCTTAGATTCTTTTTTGATACCTTTGACACTGTCACAGTGCCAGCTCCTCCATAATTAGGTGGTAGATAGCTTCAGTTTACCAGGCAGTCGTTACACATTTGGGCGACCAATACCTTTTCCAGTGCTGCAATGACAGCAAGATACACTGAACATTTCGCTCATTTTTGCATACATCGATAATTAAAAGCACAGTTACGCTAGTATAACAGGGTTCGTGTCATTTTTACCATTACAATATGGTGGATCCCGCCAGTCAGATCTCTATGTTCACGACGGTAACGCTGGTTAATTAGACCCGGGCGTTTCAGAGTGCACGATTTTCGTTTCGGGGAAGTTGTAAGCTTTACGAGCACACGACTTATTACAACGCAGTGAGTTTTTTAAACACTTTGGAATATCCTCTGGAGTTTAATTGTCATTAAAATACAAGCTTTTAATCAGCGAGTATAGGCACACGCTGAAGGCACTTCTCCGTTTCTTTTGTAGACCGCAATTGTTTACGAGGTGATTACATTCTCTCTGGCTGGACCGACTCAGATCGTTTTCTCCACCAGAAGTATATATACAGGGTGAGTCCATGCCTTTTTAAGCATCAGTGTTAAACTATTGAAATTAGGTTTGGATTTGACGTATGAGACATAATAGTAAGGGCTGTTCTATTGATGTTCAAGGCTTGTTATAGAGATGACAACAGCGCATTTCCTGGGCAAGCAGTAGCCTCAGTTCCATCGATTGCAAGAAGGTTCTCTCAGTAGTATCGTTTGCTGTAAGTGTTTGCTGAACGGCTGTTTATTAACAGACATTGACTGATGTTCAATGTCTAGTGATATCAGTGGCTTAAACAATTGAATATTTCCATTCTTGGTATATACAGAGTGAAGTGACACGCTTTCCTTGAGGCTCCCATGAAGAGCAGTTCATATACAACCGAATAACGCAGTGAGTCTAACATTGTCAGGAAGTTGTTTGTGGCAGTCAAGAGTCTTTTATTCATGGTTGAGGCACTTGCATGAAATATAAAAGCACAGACTATAAGCACTTTTTATCTTTATTTTTGATCTTTTCATTTGAACATACTTGGTGGTACCTTTTTCTGGACGCTTTCCTTTCTTTCTTTTGGTTGACCTCAAGATAACACATAAGGCATCAATTCTTGATACTGCAGTACGCTCACTGGATGCTAAATGAGCATGCACCTTGTAAATATCATGTTAGTGATAACAATATGTATATAATAATTCTGGCTATATCGTTTATTGCTGTACCTTTGTTTTTTATTTTTATCTTTCTACAGTGCCCCTGAAGAAGGGATCTACCCGAAATGAATTGGGCTTTTTTCATCAAAATTTTTTGGTTGTATATCTAATACAATGTATTTAAGATTGACAATTTCGCAAACTGATAGCAATGTTCATATTGTTTTTTAATATCAACATCGTTAAGATTTCTCTGTAGTATAAGAAAAGTTTTGCAGCTTATCAAATTCTTCATGTATTTCCTGAAAATGAAACTGTATACATAAATTGAATCTTTTTGGTTCTTCAAGTGAATTCTTTTTTGGTTAATGGTGGTTTAAACAAGCTAAGTATCTTTTGATTGCATTTTCATACTCTAAACTTAGCTGTGCGTTTGGTATACGAGTGGTTTCCCCACTAGCTGTTGTTCTTCTTTCAATTAGGCAGGCTGCCTTTCCACCAAACCACACTTATTCTATTAAGTAGTTGTTAAAATCGTGTATTTAACATTCAATAGAGTGTGCACAGGTAAACCTTCTGTTTGCACTTATTGCTTTGCCACCCACCTGACCCGTGGCACCCCGTCACTCTCTCATATTCAAACATGTCTTTCGATAGCATTTCTAATCTCACTGATAATCGAGCAGACACCAAAACATACACCGAGACACAGTTTCAAGAGATTTATTCACTTATTGAAGATGCACCCTAATTCAATGTTCAAGGTGGCTCAGTCACCCAACATCTAAGACAGTTGGAATTTATAACAAGGAGGGCACTGAGTCAGCGATTGCACGCCTCAACACTAATACAGTACCATAAGGTACAAAGGAAACCACGAGGATTATGTCTACCAATTAAACCACTGCTTTATAAATTTCAATATAACAAAAGGTTTATGGAGAAATGGCAAGCAGTGTTAAAAAAAGGCTCACTGGATTTAATTCTACTTCTCGTAGAAGAACTTTCTAAAACTATCAAGGAGTTGGAGGAAGAGATACACATTATTAAATCTGATTTATCAAGTCGTTGTGATGCTGAATTTTGGAAAACAACCCTAGAGGACCTCAACACAAAATTGGATTCTTATGGCAAAGACATCCAGGAGAGAAAACTGCTTAAATTCCGTAGGGATACTATTGATTATAAACTCAACGAGGGTTACACCTGGGCAGAGATGTATGCCAAACGTCATCCTTATCAGAAACCAACAACATCTTCTCAAGAGTCAATAGTATCAGATACTGACCTAGACCCTTCCAGACGACCAGTGGTGGTTGAACAAGAGCCAACAACATCAGAAACAAAAATGAAGCAAGTTCCTCCATCCAGTCATCATCAACACCTGCTGCTTCAGCTTTTTTAGAGAAGGGCCAGTGAGGAGGCAGACTTCCATACATAAAAAAACAAGGATGGGTAAAAGACAAAGAAAAGGAAGCCAAGGAAAAGGAAGCCAAGGAACGGGAAGCAGAGGCTCGGAGTCTGAGGAGCAAGGGAAAACCCTCGTAATGAATATCTCCAGCAAACAATTAACTAGAACACAAGAACTCGTTCTTAACAAAGGAACTTCGTTTGTACCAGTTTACAACACGAACAAACTAGAAGTTGAAGTATCAACTTTTCGCTTCATGAGAAATTTGTGGTTAAAACACTTTTTTACAAACGTACTTCCGACTCTAGAAACCTGCACATCTGATCCTGATAGAGAAGATCCTGAACTAAGAGCCTTTAAACACAAAAGTATTTTCATGTCGCCGGTATCACACAAAATCCTTGATACCTTTGAGTCATTGGTACGACATGACCTTTCTAAACTAAATTTACGTCCGCGAGTTACACCAAATTTGAGGAAAGATGAAATGGACATCCTACGCAAATTGAGCACTGACGAACAAATAACTTTTCAAATGGCTGATAAGGGTGGAGCCCTGGTCATTATGGACACGAGTTATTATGTCAATAAAGTCATTGAACATCTAGCAGACACTACTACATACATTAAACTGGATGAGGATCCAACCACCAACTTTATGGATACTCTCAACCAAATACTTAAAAAAGCAGAACACATGTCTTGGATTACATCCACACTGCAGAATTTTTTGACAGTACAGTACCCAAGAAGGCCTAAACAATATATGCTACCGAAGGTACATAAAAATCTCATAAATCCTCCGTTTCGGCCAATAGTATCTGGCTGTGAGTCTATTTTTGCACCAGCAGGACAACTCATTGATCATTTTCTCTCAAAATTCGTCCAATCATAGCGCAGCTATGTCAAGGATACCACGCATTTTTTGAACTTATTGCAACAAGTTCAGAATGATTACAATCCAAATTGGTTGATGTGTACTATTGATGTGACATCATTATACACATCTATTCCATTAAAAGAGGGAGTTGAAGCCTGTGAACGGGCTTTATTACAATTGCCAGAATTAGCAGTTAACAAAGTTTTCTTATTGGAGTTATTGATCTTCTGTCTCCAACACAGTTACCTGAAATGGCAAGAAGATTTTTACTTGCAAGTAAGTTGAACCTCTATGCGTTTTCAGGGGCTCCAGTGTACGGCAATACGTTTATGGCACAATTCGAACACAACAACATCTACAGCCAAGAGATATGGAGAAAGAATCTAGTATTCTACATAAGATTCATTGATGATATTTTTCTTATATTGAACAATACGAAAGACTTATTGGAACAAGTTATTTGTGAACTCAATAACAAACATGAGCGAATCAAATTCACACATGATATCAGCCAACAAAGCATACATTATTTAGATGTCTTGATTAGCCAACAGAACAACATGCTTGAGACGTTAGTCTACACGAAACCAACAGACAGAAATAATCTGCTTTTACACTCAAGTTTCCATCCTCCTTCATTACTCATGAATCTACCTTACTCCCTGATGTTGAGAGTTAAACTAATAACCTCCAATAACACTACCCTATCAGAGGCTCTAGAAAAACAGCAAGTAAAATTCAGTGAGCGGGGTTATCCTCTAAGACTTTGACTGAAGCATTAAACAATACGCAAGCAAAAGAACGGGAGAATCTACTTGTACCAAGACTAAAGTTCAATCTAAGCGACACGTTTTGTATCTAAGTATTCTACTAGATTACATGCGATTAAAGGTATCATTAAATAAAGATGGGAACTACTAAGACAGGAACCTGACTTCAAAGGTTTATTTGATGAGGAACCGTTGTTTGTGTATACTCGCAGTAAAAACATTAAAGGAATCTTAGCAACTAAAATTTAAACTGAACATCAATTTTATGGAATGCGCAAATGTTTTAATTGCGTGCATTGTAACAATGTAATAACTGGAAATGCGATACATCATCCGCACTCAGGAAAAGCAATTTCACTGAGATACAATGGGGAGTGCAATTCCTCTAATGTAATTCATGTGATAAAATGTCCTTGTGGACTACTATACGTAGGTAAAACTTCAAGAAAAATAAAAGTACGAATCACTGAACACAAGAGTACGTTCCGTACTAAGTCTACAAAATCGTATTTTTCTTCACACTGGTTAGAACACCAGCATACTAATGCACAAATGCGATTCACCATTCTGGAATCCTTGACTGTGCGTTCTGATCAAAACCATACCACACTCTTTGCACAAAGAGAAGCTTGGTGGATTAAGCATTTGCAAACTTTGGTACCAGGGGGGCTCAATGATAGGATTGAACTTCAATGTTTCTTGTGAATTCCCCCCTTACTGTATCAGTGTTGTAAATGTGTCTGTCTTTTGGTCAAAACACTTTTTCACACATGCATGTCTCTGTCAATTTCAATATCAGTACATCCCATATGCAAGTTTTTGCTTATTTCTTGGTTTTTGTCTACATCACTTCTGTCTTTGGTGTTTTTCACTTTGTCAGAGTTCTTGTTAATCTCCCAGTAAAAACATTTTTTAACACTACTTCTGTTTTGTTTCGTCGCTTTCTCCCTGACGCAATTTCATTTTCTCTCCAGATTCGATTGTTTCATTACACTTCACTTGATATGCATTTGCATACATTCAGTTTATGGAGTACAGTTATTCTCGATGAGCCATACACAAAGTAGAAGCCATACGTAGGCAACTGCCTTAGATTCTTTTTTGATACCTTTGACACTGTCACAGTGCCAGCTCCTCCATAATTATGTGGTAGATAGCTTTAGTTTATCAGGCAGTCGTTACACATTTAGGCGACCAATAACTTTTCCAGTGCTGCAGTGACAGCAAGATACACTGAACATTTCCCTCATTTTTGCATACATCGATAATTAAAAGCACAGTTACGCTAGTATAACAGGGTTCATGTCATTTTTACCATTATAATATGGCAGATCCCGCCAGTCCAATCTCTATGTTCACGACGGTAACGCTAGTTAATTAGACCCGGGCGTTTCAGAGGGCACGATTTTCGTTTTGGGGAAGCCGTAAGCTTTACGAGCACACGACTTATTTCAACGCGGTGAGTTTTTTAAACTCTTTGATATATTCTCTGGAGTTTAATTGTCATTAAAATACAAGCTTTTAATCAGCGAGTATAGGCACACGCTGAAGGCACTTCTCCGTTTCTTTTGTAGACCGCAATTGTTTACGAGGTGATTACATTCTCTCTGGCTGGACCGACTCAGATCGTTTTCTCTACCAGAAGTATATATACAGGGTGAGTCCATGCCTTTTTAAGCATCGGTGTTTAACTATTGAAATTAGGTTTGGATTTGACGTATGAGATATAATAGTAAGGGCAGTTCTATTGATGTTCCAGGCTTGTTATAGAGATGACAACAGCGCATTTCCTGGGCAAGCAGTTGTCTCAGTTCCATCGATTGCAAGAAGGTTCTTTCAGTAGTATCCTTTGCTGTAAGTGTTTGTTGAACGGTTGTTTATTAACAGCCATTGACTGATGTTCAATGTCTAGTGATATCAGTGACTTAAACAATTGATTATTTCCATTCTTGGTATATAAAGAGTGAAGTGACACGCTTTCCTTGAGGCTCCCATGAAGAGCAGTTCATATACAACCGAATAACGCAGTGAGTCTAACATTGCCAGGAAGTTGTTTGTGGCAGTCAAGTGGCTTTTATTCATGGTTGAGGCACTTGCATGAAATATAAAAGCACAGACTATAAGCACTTTTTTATCTTTATTTTTGATCTTTTCATTTGAACATACTTGGTGGTACCTTTTTCTAGACGCTTTCCTTTCTTTCTTTTGGTTGACCTCAAGATAACACATAAGGCATCAATTCTTGATACTGCAGTACGCTCACTGGATGCTAAATGAGCATGCACCTTTTAAATATCATGTTAGTGATAACAATATGTATATAATAATTCTGGCTATATCGTTTATTGCTGTACCTTTGTTTTTTATTTTTATCTTTCCACAGTGCCCCTGAAGAAGGGCTCTACCCGAAATGCATTGGGCTTTTTTCATCAAAATGTTTTGGTTGTGTATCTAATACAATGTATTTAAGATTGACAATTTCGCAAACTGATAGCAATGTTCATATTGTTTTTTAATATCAACATAGTGAAGATTTCTCTGTAGTATAAGAAAAGTTTTGCAGCTTATCAAATTCTTCATGTATTTCCTGAAAATGAAACTGTATACATAAATTGAATCTTTTTGGTTCTACAAGTGAATTCTTTTTTGGTTAATGGTGGTTTAAACAAGCTAAGTATCTTTTGATTGCATTTTCATACTCTAAACTTAGCTGTGCCTTTGGTATACTAGTGGTTTCCCCACTATCTGTTGTTGTTCAACATTAAAATGTAGCCAGTTTTATGACCGTGTTTTGCCACACTGACTTCAAATGCTGCTCGTTCGTAAGTGACAAGCCCCCTCGTGCTGCATCTGCTGCCTTCCATGGGTGCAAACAATAACCTTTTGGTTTCTTCGGACATAAACATATTAACTGTAAAAAATTGCATCATGCTATGTCAAGTAAACTTCAAAGCGCTTTAACAACGTAAATAATGAATTATTCATGCAACTATAGAATGAGCATGTCAACATATGTATTGTTAGAAAAATAAAACTAAAGTGCAAAATATGATTGACTACGGACCACTAGCGAGGGTGCAACTGCTTTAGAAAGACCTTACAATGTATTAGATTCTTCGTTGTCTCTCTAAATGTTCAGACACACACATCGGTTTAAAAACCCACTTGGAAGTTCGGAGCTGATAAATCCATTTCATATACCGACTCTAGCCCCTGCTATAGCTGTTGCCATCTGCTGATTAATTTATTGTGGCGATACACTTAACAAATTATGTTGTGAAGGGCAAAGAGGCCTTGCTATGAAAAAACACTAAAAAATGTGCGTGGTGCAGAAAAACGTTAACAGCCCAATCAGATGTGGAATAAAAGATTTCACTGAAACCCTATAAATGGTTGTTGTCAGGGCTTCTGCGGCCTCCTTATAAGATTAGTCGCAGAAACCTTTAAAAAGTTATGAAGAATGAATGTCTATTTGAGCATGTCACTGACAGAGATTAAGAGGGAGGCAGAAGATTGGAAGTGCAAGAAGTCAACAGAGTGATGCAAAATTACCTATAAATCCATTCCACAAGAAGACGGAAAAGGCAAGAAATGTCTGGCTGTTGTCAGGATGGTTTATTGCCTTTTAATTCCATTTAATGGCTAAGATCACCCATTTTTTGATCCATTTAACTGCACTTGTAATATTACAGGTACTTAGTCATGTTTTGCCCCTCCTTTCCCTTTACCTCTCTTGTAGAAAGACTCTTTTATACATTAGGCTGCGCAAGAACAGGCCACTGGGACTCGCAGCATTTCAAATATATATGTTCTCCTGCTAATCTGCATCTAGTCAGTTTATGTTGTGTAAGCTGTTTAGGTTCAGTGGTGTTTCTCGAGCACTGCTTATCGGGGACTGCTTTGTCTCCAGGGCTCCAGCCAAGCCTTACATCAAAGCCTGATTGAGCAGAAAATATGTGCTAATGTTCACAGCAGTGCTCCATTATATTATAAGTATGCTTGTAAATATTCACTCCGTGTTATTACGGCATTTGAACCGAGAATATTGGAGGGTGAAAGGTCATCCCTAATGCTCTCTCAGGAGGCAGCAGTTTTGAATATAACCAAATGGGATAATGGTCAGGAATACCCAGAGGGGGCAATGTAGCACATCATAAAGAATTGTGCTGTGAGTTTTAACTTTTCAGGACAACAAAGATGCCAGGGAGATGGCTCATAAGCAGTCATTATTAATGGAATGACAGGGCTAATGTTAAGTAGCATGTCTATCCCATAATAAATCTTGTCTCTGCTCCATTAGCGGTCCTTACAACTGCAAATAGCGGTTAGGTTATAACCTAACATGGCAGCATTTTATCCTCTCAATCTCTAATGTACTTTATAATGCTGTTAAAGACAGGAATAGCAAATATTTAACCTCGCTTCATCTTGGTCAAGTTTAGCGCGAATTTTAAATGCCAAAATTGATTTGATATTCGTTTCTTTTTAATTAAATAGTAGAAAATCACAGCGTGTAGCTCATTTTAAAAAACGAAGTACAACGTTTTACGTTTTCATAAATATTAATCAGTTTAAAATGCAGTACTTTTTCATATCCGTACTTCAAACAATGTTTTTCTTGGTGGGACACATTGCAATGACATCATACAGTGACACATAGCTAAAGAATGCATGTTTTACTAGTTACTTTTTTATTCTGTTCATTTTGGAATAAAAGGTAAAGGTCTTTAAACATGGTGATACCAGCGCGCGTACTTTACACATTAATAGCATTGGGACTATTTCAGATATGTCTGTTTGAGCTTACATATTGAAACTACAACAGAGAAAATAGAGAACATATTTGGAATGCATCCGTATTGCACACAAAGCAGTGTGCAGTGTTCATGCCCTAAAGTAAATGAAATGCTCAGCAGGTATTAAGCTCAATTCCAAGTAGTGCATGTAATGAAATGAAATGAAATGAATGAAACTTATATGGCGCACGACTTACCCTGGGGCATCTCCGCGCTTGCTTAGGGAACCCCTCCTGGTATTCCCCTGTGAGATAACCCTGGCAGGGTATCCACAAGGTGAAAGCCAGGCATCCCACCGCAAGGGGCCGTTGTGGAGATTAAGCAAGCTATTGCCCAGAGTCGCAGAGTGTGAACCCGTGAGTCGAGAAGGCACCGGAGCGAGAATTATCGAGTCTGTGGAATTATTGAGCCCAAGACCCGCCGAGGCGGGGAATTGAACCCTGGTCCAGGGCCGAACTCAAGCTCCAGGTCTGCTGCCTCTAACCCCTGAGCCACACCTCTATGTTCATAACACACGTATCTGTTGTTTAAGGGCAGAATGCACGTTCTTGCACCCAATTCTACTGCAATTCCTAGATCTAAGCACAACATTGTAGCAATAGTGTAAAAACATTAACAAAGACATCGCCTCTCGCCTGTCCCCCTGGTCAAACAAACAAGGAAGTATACCGGTACGACAGAAACGATCTCCTCGCTCTTAACCCGGGAAAAAACTGCGAGAAGATATTGGGAAATGTTGGACAAACATACCTACAATGTAAGTCATGCCACTTCTCCACAACCAACCCCCGCTCCTCAAAGCATCTCTCAGGTGCATGCAATCTCACCCCTCTCACCATTCTACAACTCAATGTGAGATCATTACGCAAGCATCATCAAGAGATCAACACTCTTCTACTTGATGAGAACCCCGAAATCCTTTTTATCTGTGAAACCTGGCTACATGATGATATGACCAGTGTCATTAACCTTGCGCTGCCAGAGAGCTATCAGATGAAGTCGATTAATAGAGACTCCAGAGGAGGAGGCATCGCCGTCATTTATAGAAATCAATTCCTATGCTCCTTCTTTAAAGAACCCATTTCAAACTGTGAAAGCGCTCGCTTTAAGATCACAGTGGGCCCGCATTTCTCGTTGTCTGTCCTTTACATTTATCGGCCCCCCGGTCCCTCATCTAAATTCATAGAAGACCTCCTTGAAGCTGCAACCTCCTTGGTGGTGAGCACGGCTAATTTTACGGTATTGGGAGACTTGAATCTCCATTTTGATAGGATCCAGGATGCCACTAT
Organism: Lissotriton vulgaris; assembly: GCF_964263255.1. Taxonomy (NCBI): domain Eukaryota; kingdom Metazoa; phylum Chordata; class Amphibia; order Caudata; family Salamandridae; genus Lissotriton; species Lissotriton vulgaris. The sequence continues at coordinate 958,752,777 of NC_141693.1, read as the reverse complement.
TAAAAACCTCCTAGCCGACCTATCAGCCTTACAACTCTGCCCCCTAATTCAGGACGCCACCCATTTGGCTGGTCACATCCTAGACCCGGTTTTCTCCAACCTCCCGGAAACTATATTAGAGACACCCAAACCTATGGATTGGACGGATCACTACTTAGTCAAATTCACGACACTGATTCAGGAAGTGTTTAACAAAGCCGAATCTACCCACCAACTCAAAAGAGCTTGGCACAAACTCTCAGCCAATGACCTACATACCACCTTAGGAGAATTCCGACAGGAAGCACAAACTAATATAAACCCTGTATGTGCTGCTTTCTGTGATTGGATTAATCAGGGACTAGACACCCTCATACCTCTTAAATGGGCTAAAGGACGCTGCTCTCCCTCTAACCCGTGGTATAACAACACCTTAAAAGACATGCGCAAGGAATGTAAGGCAGCTGAAAGAGCATGGAGACGTGAATACAATGTCAAAGACAAATATGCCTACCGACTCAAACAAAAGCTCTATCACAAAGCTATCAGCTCCGCTAGAGCCACCTTCTATGCGGAAGAAATCAATTCCAGTGTTAATCCCTCCAAAGTTGTTTTTAAACTTGTGGATGAGTTGCAGAAAAATAAATCTTCCTCCTCCAACGCTATGTCAGCACAGCAATGTGAAGATCTTGCCCTCTTCTTTGTGAACAAAGTACAAAACATCTACAAATCTTTTCCTAACCACTCTGTTGTAGCTCCCAGCTCCTCTCCTCCCATTAATAAACTCACCAAAATGGAGTTTATACCAGAGATTTCTCATGAAGAATTAGCTGGACTATGCAGGAAGGTTAAATCTGGTTCCCCAGCAGACCCCATGAGACCAATTCATTTTTTAGAATCCTTGGATCTCTTTCTACCTTACTTAGCATCCATATTAAATCTGTCTTTTTTTTCGGCCAATGTCCCGACTGCTTGGAAGCAAGCACGAGTCTCTCCCATCATCAAAAAACCGACTCTCGATCCCACCAAACCAGAAAATTATAGACCTATTTCGCTGCTCCCCTGGATCTCCAAACTTGCAGAGGCTCACGTCAACACCATCCTGTCCAAGCATATGGATCTAAACAACATCTTAGATCCATCCCAGAACGGGTTCAGACCAGGCCATAGCACCGAATCTGCTCTCCTAGCCACATCAGAACATCTTCGGACGATATTTGATGCCGGTCAAAGTGCTGCGCTGATCCTATTAGATCTCAGCGCGGCCTTTGACACGGTATCGCATAACATTCTACTTCACCGACTGAACATGGCAGGTATTTCGGACCGTGCATTGGACTGGTTCCGATCCTTTTTGGAGGACAGGTCTTTTCAGGTCTCAGCCCCTCCTTTCCTCTCCCAGTCCCATTACATCGGACAGGGAGTGCCCCAGGGCTCCGCACTCAGCCCATCCCTTTTCAACCTATATGTTCAGCCGCTTGCAGCAGTAGCCAGAGAATGGGGCCTCTCACTGGTGTCATACGCTGATGACACTCAGCTAGCTATCACTCTTACCGAAGGCCCCTCCATCTCTGCAGCAAGGTTTAGGGATGGGCTGGCTGCCGTAGCCCAATGGATGACGGATAATTGCCTGCAGCTCAATGCAGGCAAGACGGAGGTACTGTTCCTTGGAAAGAACACCAACTACTGGAACCAACACTGGTGGCCTCTGTCGTTAGGCACCATTCCTCCCCCCAAATCCCTGGTCAAAAACCTAGGTGTCTGGATGGATTCATCACTCAATTTCCAAACCCACACAAAAAGAGTAGGAGCCACCTGTGTGGGCTTGATGAGGAGCCTTAATCCGATACTTGGCTTCTTTGATTCCAAGGTCCGTCAAACAATTATACAAGCCACAATTCTGTCCGGCCTAGACTACGCTAACGTGTTACTCCTGGGCGCCAACAAAGCTGAGATTGCGCGCCTGCAGCGCATACAGAATGCCGCTGCCAGAACGTTGGTTGGACTTCCCCGTAGGTGTTCGGCTAGAGCCACAATACGAAAACTGCATTGGCTGCCGATTGAGTCCCGCATCCAGTTTAAAGCTCTTGTCATGATCTTTAAAATTCTCAAAACTGGACGCCCTTAACTTCTCTGCCCTCTCCTCTCCCCTTATGTGCCACAGCGCAATTTGCGCTCTCTTGGCCAACATTTATTGACAGTTCCCCACACACAGTTAGCTCGCACAGGCGGACGCTCCTTTAGAGTTCTAGGAGCCAAACTCTGGAACAATCTGCCAGCAAACATTCGCTCTATGGAAAACCTGTTGGCCTTCAGGCGAGCTGTCAAAACCTTTCTGTTTCCCCCCCTTTAGGTCCATGATTTCTGGCTCCCTCCCCCCTGGTGATGATTCTGTGGTTCTTTAGAGCCGGGACGCTCCTTTGCTGGGGCAGCTGTTGCGCTCTACCAAATTTTAACTTAACTTAACTTAAAACATTAACAAAGTACCGGTGAGCGAATATTACCTACTATTGCAAATTCACCTTCTACACAGGGTCGCTCAAGATTTTTCATCTTTTTACTGGAACCTATTTTTGCTGTTACTAGGATTGCTATTCAGAGCTACAGTGCGTGTGCGACTACCCTAAACACATATCGGTGAAATTGGTTTCACCTATTTTAGTCTAGTTAATTGTCCTGTAAGCCCATTGTAGATGGTTATGAAAATGCACCTGCGTAAGTTAAAAGTCATATGTGGATTTCAGAGTGTATTTATACCACCCACATATATTATAAAAGTATTTGTCAACCGGAGCACTACTGTGCTCTGTGGACTACTGTTTAAATGTACTGCAGTTACACATGGCAGGGAAAAGCACCATTGCCATATTGGAAAATCCTATATTTATATACTCATGCCTCCTCCAAACTGGGCCTGGGAAGCCCACAGGGCAGGGACCCAAAATATGAAAATAGGGCACATTTCACATTGGAGTTTGCGCGCTTTCACAGCTAATTCACTGTTTAGGCTTTGCTAGATCTTCCTTGAGCAGGCTGAGTTAGGATTGAAAATGTAATTTGTCTCTGCTCAGGGAAAGCCTGGAAAAATGATTCAACGTTATTTCCTATTTAAATGTCAAAATGTGTTTGATGATGAAATGTAATTTTCAATTACCTATAGAGGTTGCTTAGGTGAGAATCGGCTTAAAAACATTACTACCACTAATTACATCTCCAAAGCTGGAATATACACAATTGGCTCGGAGAGTTAACATCTCTACCTCAAGGGGACACTAGCTTAATTCTGAGCCTAGTAAGAGCAGATGGGTATTAACTGCTGAAGTTTAGTAGACAGCAGCTAGCTGGGAGTGGTCATGATCAACTATTTCCTTCAAGCTACAAATGGACTCCGCTAGGGTTGGAGTTTTCCTAATCCAAAGATAGCCGCACCTTAAGAGCGCTCTCGATGCCAGCCTCTTAAATATCCTCTTCAAATCTACGATTACATCGCAAACCAACAGCAGGGAACACAATCCTGCATTCTAGCAGCTTTCACCCAAAACACACCTTGTTAAGTATACCATATGGTGAGATGTTTCGTATTCATAGGGTGTGTAGCAATGATGTTGATCTAAACTCAGCACAACAAGAATGCAAAATGAGGTTCCTGGCAAGAGGCTATGGACATAAGATTATAGATCAAGCCATTGCACGTACTAAATCATTGTCTAGAAGTGATTTGCTGTTCAAACCCACACGTAGTGAGACAAAACAGTCTATCATGAAGGACAACACGACCAACAGCCCCAGGCTCATTCTTACATACAACAAACAAAGGAATAGCCTTAGAAAAATAATCAAAAAGAATTGGCACCTTGTGTTGAGCGGCCCAGTTATAGGGGACAAAATGCCAACTTCTCCTATTATTACATTCAGAAGAGCGTGCAGTACAAGTGATCATTTAGTTAGCAGTAGTCCCGAAGTCTCCACAAACACTAATTGGCACACCAAACGCAAAGTTTTTGTGAAGTGTGCGACATGGAAAGCATGTAAATATGGAGAGAGTAAGACCACATTTCACATACCGTTCAGTGATAAGCCCAGTTCCATCAATAAGTTGTTAATGTGCAAATCTGAATTTGCAGTCTATGTTCTAGAATGTACGTGTGGACTGAGATATGTTGGTAGTACTCGTCTCCAAGTTCACAAGAGAATATTGCAGCATTTACGAGCAATTATCAATAATGATAGTTCGTATCCGGTGGCCCGCCACTTCAACAAGATACCTAAAAACAACTTGAGTCAGTTGAAGTATTATGTAATTGATAGTGTCGCCCCGTTAAGATGGGGAGGAAACAGAGATGCAATACTCAGGAGACTTGAGACAAAATATATCTTAGAGCTAGATAGCAAGAGTCCAACCGGTTTGAATACAACCGAAGATCTATACACGTGGCTATGAGAATAATACTCAATACCAGCCGCGGTCGGTAGTAGGAGTTCCTGCAGGGTGGTGATGTGGGGAGGGGGAGGGGCATGGTGGGGGTTAGTAATGTATGGATTACGGAGTTTAGCACTGCACTGGCATTTGGTGATGCAGTGCATGCAACAAAATTCGTTTTATTTATTTATATGTTTACTTACCTGTTAAACTCCGAAATGCATACATCACTACCCTGTCCCTCCCCCTCCCTACATCACCGCCCTGCAGAAACTCTTACTACTGAACACAGCTGCTCCATACTGAGAACAGAATCATGTAAATGTAAATATAAAAGTATTATTAATCTGTCCCTTCTTCCCGTGTATGAAATTCAGTTTTTACTAGTAGTTCCATGGGCTCATGGTACATGGTTAAAACAAACATTCCACTAGGCACAGTGATGCCTTATGGATGATCAAAGAGGAAACCTGTTCATCCATCTGCACTTTAGTAACTTTTGAGCACACTTTGCACATATCATGTACTGTACCTTGGTGCCCAAAACACATACAAATGTAGGGTCTCAACATAGTTAAAATCTCAAACAAAGGAAAGCACAGAGGCATAAATGGATTATCCAGTGATAAAGTATTTAACAGAGTAAAATATATTTTAAGCCTTGACAATCAATGCTATGAAAAGCCTTCAATTTATATTGTGTATTATTTGTTTCAACAATATGTATTTATACAAGTATTGTTTTAAATTCAGCAAATTTGTACAAGACGATATTTGGAAAATATGAACAATCAAATGGTCACTTTGCATTTAAGCAGTCAACCTGTGTTGTTACTATGTGTATCCTTTTTAACATGTGTTTTTACTATATTTATAATCTAAGATATTTATGAATATTTATGAATATGTTTAACACACGCTGAAGAGATGAACTGTTTATAAATATGCACTAAGAGTCATGATATTTGCACTGCTAAAAACAGAGAACAAAATGTTAGTCTGTTTTTTATTTTCATTTATTACCAAGCACTGTGTCACTTTAAAAACAGAAAATAACTGCATGTCATGCGATCAATGGCTTTGTGTAGCCCGAAACGCGTCACGGGGGCAGCAAGCACAAAATAAATAATTGCAGCACATAATTAGTGGAGTCCGGTCTGTTCCTTACTGGGGAGTCAAAGGAAGAATTTGGAAATATACATATATATATATATATATATATATATATATATATATATATATATATATATATATATATATATATATATATATATATATATATATATATATATATATATAATATATATATATATATATATATATATATATATATATATATATATATCTCGAAAACAAGAAGAAGCAAGACTGCCGTCCCGGATCCCCAGGAAAGCAGGCAACTCCACGAATCCAGTATTCAGGCAAGAGTTTTATTAAGCAACGCTTAACAGAGAAAGAAAACTGACGCGTTTCGGGCGGGATGCCAGTGATATCATCAGTGATATCACTGACCATGTCTTGAATGATGTAATATGTGACATCATCAGCAGTGGATTGCGGGTGCGCGATATATAGTTAGTGCAACTAACTATATATGCGAATTTCAATGGTTTTGTGCGAGTAAATTAAGGTTTTGTAAATGCTAATCCCTAACTATATATGGTCTATAACCTATGGTTTTTTCAGTGAATTTTCAAGGTTTTGTAAATGCTAATTCCTAACTATATATGGTCTATAACCTATGGTTTTTTCAGTGAATTTCAATGGTTTTTTAATAGCAAATATCAAAAGCTGTAAGAAAGCCGTTAGAAAGCAACATCGTGATGCGTCGCATAAGCGCGACGTATCACATTACTGCGTAATGCGTCTTATGACGCGCCGCGTTAGCGCACCCGGAAGCGCTCCGGAACGCGAACCAAGGCGCGAAATGCAGAGCCCCGGAAACGATCCGAGGCGCGGCGTGGAGCGCGTAACGTAAGCATAACAGGTCATGTGACTAGTTTATAAATCTTTTCATTGGTTCATTTTACTTTTAGTTTCCTAATGATGGAAGGCTTGGTCATATGACTTAAAATTAACACTTTTCATTGGTTTAGACCTTTTTATTTTCCCAAATTATGAAAGTCCCACCTTTTTTCCTCACTCTGACTTTCATTTTTATGAGAGAAAGACCTGTTTCTGCTTGTTCAGTCATGGCATCTGTAGTAGCTGCAGCTAGGGGACCCCCAGCACCACCACCACCTCCAAGGAAGAGAGGACCACCTCCTCAGGTCATCCTCCAACAAGAGGAGGAGGGAAGAGGAAGAAGAGGAAGAGGAGCAAGGGACAATGAGGTTTTTAAAAGAACAGCCAAGGAGGTCCCATATAAAAGAAAATTTTATTTGGCAATTTTTTCCATTTCCCCCACATCAAAAAAAGGTAAATGTCCGGTACGTTACCTGCCTCATCTGCCACGATGTACTGTCCAGAGGAACCAAAAAAAAATACAGTTATGGTAATTATACCATGCATCGCCATATGGAGAGGTGGCACCCGATAAATTACAGTGCTGCCCAAATACATGATTTGGTAGATAACCCCCGACCTGCCAGTACATCCACCAATGAAGTAGCAGTGACGGAATCAGAGGCAAGGGAAACGGTCCCAAATCTACAAAAGAACTTTGGCCAAATGAAATTAACATGTTTAACTTGCGGCAAATTAATTTCCTGTGGAGAGAGGAGTGTAACTCTAATCAATAGAGCTTTTGAACATCATCAATGTACAAAATGTCCCAGAAACTAAATTTTCTTTTTTTTTTGTTGCTCCTGTTGAGCCATTTCTAATGAATCATTTTTGTTTCCCCCCCCCCAAAAAACAAAAAATATATAAAACAACAAAAATAATAAAAAAAAGTTCTTTTTAGAACTACCTTCCCTTTATGAAAAATTGCTAGAATGTTTAGCACTCAAGCAACCTCTATTTCTTTTGATTCGCTTCCCGGTTCGCGTGCCGGTACGCGAACCGGAAGCGAACTAAAAAAAAATGTTTTTAAAAAAAAGAAGAGTAAGTAAAAAGAGAGTAATGTTAAAAGAAAGACAAATAGAGGGAGTAACACACAGTTACTGTTGAAAGAGGGACTGAGAAAAGGAGTGGAAAGAGTAGTATAAGTAAGTAATAGAAAAAGAAATGAGGGAAGTAGCAAAGGCAGGAAACTCAAGGTTAAAGAAATGAAGCAGTGGAACTAATAAAAGTTAAATTTGATAGAGATGTAACGTAAAGAGTACTAAACACTTACCTTATAATTGTCGTTAATTTAGTCAATTGTAATTTTTATACTTTTAATCTGTGTAAGAAAGAACAAAACATTTTAAATTAATAGAAGGTAGTAAAAAAGAGTGAGCATGAGACAAGATGAATACATATTATAAATCACAATTCAAAGTACAAAATTAATTATACATATTTAATGGTTTATTTTTGCTGTTCTCAGAATATATCCAATTTCACTGAAAACAGTGAGTCGAAGGTATTCATCATATAACAGCGGGGAAAAAAAACACAATCAAAATGATTGTGTTTAAAAAAAAACTTAAAATATAATCAATCAGAAATAAGAACTCCTCAAAAGTAACTTACTTTCTATGACGTCAAAGGATGTCCTATGAACAGCTCATACTCTGTTGTGCTGTTACTATTTTCTGCCCGCCACTTTCTGAAAGATAAACTCCATCGTTTTAAGAAAAATGAGACATACAAAGCAATTTAAAACAGCACACTAAATTACAGCAACACCTAGAATCATTATAGTCCAGTTACCTACCCTAAATTCTCACTTCAGAAAACAAGTCAAAAGGCAACATTGCTTAATACTCAATTGGTAATGTTTGCTGAAAGACTAGTCTTTTTTGATTTCAAATAAGCTGTGTAATATCCTGATGTTGTTAAAGGACCATCTTAAAATATAATAGCTGCAGTTGCAAATGTTCTTCCTGAAATCGATGACTGTGTAGCCAAAACATTTTTAATTAGACTTAACAACTTTTTTCATCCAGTTTATGTAGTTGAAATTGTAAAATGACATTTCACCCATAAGTTTCCATAAATAATGTGGACAGCATTGCAGACTTACATTTCCTCTACTCCTTGTTTTGATCTGCTGCTTGAATTAGCTTATAAACACAAACAGTTTTCGCTCTGTACTACACTTATCCACAAGGCCATATAGAGTAGGAGCCATCAGAACCTCTTGAAATTCCTCAGAACAAATCCCAAGATTCCTTTCCTAAAATGTTGGTTGTAAGAACACCAGGTAAGAATTTTGAAGGTGGAAAGGCAATCTTTTTTTGAAAGTTAAAACAGAATCATTGCAGAATGACCAGCCGTTTCCAGATTTTAAATAAGCTGTGTAATGTCCTGAAGTAGTTGAAGGACCGTCATGATATATAATTGTTGTAGTTACAAAAGTCCTTCCTGATATTGACAACTGCGAAGCCACAAAATTATTAATTAAAGTTGTCAATTTAGTTCCATCAGGCCTACATCGTTGGAACATTAAAATGACATACTGGCCATAACTTCGTATAATTAACGTGGACAGCATTGCAGACTTACATTGGCTACACTCCATGTTTTGATCGGCTGCCTTTACTAGCTTATTGAAGGATACTGATTTACTGTCAGGCAAAGTTAAATATATAAATCTTTCTGAGTCTACACTAGTAGTAATTGATAGCCTACAGTTCTCGCAATCATGCTGCCATTGATAAGAAAGGCCAAACAGATAATCTACATCTACACCTTCATCTTGCAATAAATCAAGCATATACATTAAAAACTCCTGACAATCCTGCTGAATATTTTGAGAGATGAATATTTTCAGAGAATTGTGTTTGACCTGAACATTCGTCTAACAGATAACGAATTTCAGACACACTTTCTACTCTACATTTCTCTAACACAGAATTCAACAAACAGCATAAACTTTGTTCCGAATTGATCACAATCTGTTCTTTTAAAGTCTCTAGTGAAAAGAGAACATTAACAACTACATTAGCATAGCAGTTGACACCAGAACTATTTTCAAATTGAAAACCAACAACATCTTCAACAGAATTCATTTTATTTCTGCTTACAATTTTTGGCTCATCGACTTTTGGTCTTTTTGCTACAACCTCCCTACTATTACTGATATTTCTTCATTCCCGGCCTACCACACATTTCTCAAACAAAGGATATTGAGGCAAATGTGGCGCATACTCTCTTCTTAACCTATTGTATTCCTTACACAATCTAGATCCGCACAAATGTTTGTGACATCACAGTCAGTCAAGTACAATCCCAATAAAGTTCTGACTCGTGACAATGCTACATAAGCCATACCCTCTTTGAACACAGAACTGCCAATATTCACTAAAGCAGTGTCTACACTTAAATCTTGCGATTTATGAATTGTCACCGCATATGCCAAGCAAACAGGAAACTGCTTACGGTGAACATATAAGTCTTTTACAAGCAAAAACCTAGCTGTGCAACGACCAATTAGCTGTACTTCCTCAATGCCATCAAATTTAACTTTTAAAAATTCAATTCCATCTCTACTTCTGTATTTCTCAAAATCAACAACATTACCCATTGATCCATTTACCAGACCTCTTTCAACATGTAAATTTCTTCTCAAAATGATACGGCAATTTAAGCACACATTCAGAGTCTTTTCAAAACCCGCAGTTTTAGATATAGTCTTCTCTAATGAATCCAATTTAGATTTCAAATTCTCAGACAAAACAATTGTTGCACCCATATGCTCTATTCTGTCAATAGCTTCCTGTTTCACAATCTCTTGGTTTTCTAAATTCAACATTTTGTTGTTGAAGATGGAACATTCTGCAAGAGTTGGCATCAAACATATTCCAGATTTTTTCTCAGTAATTTTCTGAAAAATATCCTCTGGCAGAACGTCTTCTTCTGGATACAAATTTGACAGTAATCATGCATGTAAAGCTTCTTTCCCACGCTCAGTCACTTTCCCGATTCTAACATCTTGTAGAATATTCTTGTAATCTTCGTCTTTCGCCTGACGCATATTTTCACGCAGCTCAGCATAATTGAAGTTTAACCATATGTTAACGTTGCCAATGCTCCCTAGGCACTTCCTGGTATCTTCATGCGTAAGCAGTTTAAACACTGGTTGTCCTTTCACTGGTGTCAGCTGCAGAAGATCACCGAAAACAATGATGTGTTTGCCACCGAATAACACATCATACTCTGTTTTAAGAACTTCCTGCATTCTCATATGCACAAAGGCAAGCATGACATTGGAAACCATGCTTACTTTGTCAATGATAAGAAGTTTCATCTTCTTCAGGACTCTAGATACTTCACAACAAGCATGCCCAGATAACTTGTGGTATTGTAATTTGTTATCATGCTCCACTGGCAGCATCAGTAGCCGATGCAAAGTAATCCCTTTAATGCTATGTGCTGCCAGTCCAGTTGGAGCAGTGACAACACAAGACAGCGATGACTCAGTCCTTTTCTGCAGATAACATGAAATTGCTTTAATGAGGAAACTTTTTCCAGTTCCTGCTTCTCCACTCACGTACAGTCAGACAGGCTTCAACGATGTACATGAGCACTCTTTCTTCTCATGACTTAATCCATGCTCAATTTGGTTGGTAACTTCGTCATATATTTTCCTCTGCTCAACGTTGAGTTGTCTTTCCAAATCTTCTAAGTTAACCGCATCATTCTGAGCATGTGCCATGGCTCTTTCCACTTCAATCATAGCAGTGGCAGCTTCATTTTCGATAACTGGTTCTCCTAGTGGATCCTGACTCAATAAAACAGATCTCTGACTGTCCTGAGAACTGTCTCTAGCAATCTCAGCTGCAATTGTTGCTTCCTGCTCAATTTCTGCATTCAACATTTCTAGATATTTTGGAAAAACAGGACATTCTATGGACTCCTTGGCTGCATTAAAAGAGTCTTCGTAACAGAGGAAATCTCCAAGCAGTTCCTCTTCTGCACGCCAAGGCTTGAAAAGTTGCAAAAGAGCTAAATAGAAAAACTCTTTTCTTTCTGGAGATTCGCAATTCAATTTTCGATGATTTACCAATTGACATTTTCTTTGCTTGACCAGACATCCCTCACTTCCAATTACAGCATACACTCCTTTATCAATATCTTCTTTGATATTCCTCTTGAAAATTTAATTTTGAAGAACCTCATACAGACAAACATTCTCCAGGTGACTGCTTCTATTTGGATAATATGTATCCAACATGTTGGTCTTCAAAATATCTGTACTGCTTGGCTCCTTCTCCGCCAAATACTCAATTTCCCGTACAAGTTTCAGAACTCGATTACGCGTTACAGCAAGACCAAGACTCGCCCAAATGATACTCCTAGATTTGGCATAGAGACTTGCTGAAGATAACCGGTCAGAACATTTGTAAGCTCCGATTTCTCGATGCAACAACATCTTCAGACTGAAACTGTACAACTTCTTACTGAGGCTCTTTTCATGGGAAATATGGCCACCAGAGACAAAAAACAAATGTAGCCCAAATATCAGTCAGATGTAGCCCAACTGTAGCCCAGTGGCAAAATTGTAGGGAAATATCCTCCCACATAACCTTCAGTTCTGTCTTTTCTTTTTTGGTGATGTAAGACGTCACATACCGAGCCACAGCCATACAGTTGTCAGCCACAAACTGTATATCCATGTTAGCATTCCACATGGACAAAATCACTGGGTTGTAGTCGTTAATGTACTTGGACTCTTCGTTAACTTTCAAATTGTATGTATTTTTGGGTGATTTCCTCGTCACATTATGTCGCAGCGAAGACATCAAATTGTCCACTGTTCCTTTAGATATCACCGACCGTGGAAATTCAAAACACATCGGAAGTGTTGGAATTGACAACCAATTAAAATATTACTTTCATTTTCTACTATTATTTCATGACATTTAATTGGTTATGTACCTGAATATATATAAAGAAAGAGAGAGAAACACAGCCATTTTGACTACAACTTCCTGAAGTACATTTCAAGAGCATTTTCATTGACAACTTAAACTTGTTTTTGAAAGGTAAGAAGTTATTTTAAAAATTTGAAATGAGAACTATGTTATGGTAATTTGTGAAAACGTTTTCAGATAGTTATATACTGTCCCGCTGTAAGAGTTAGAGATTGAGATAGGCTTCTCTGTTATAATTATGGATTGAGTTAGGCTTCTATGGTATAATTATGAATTTACTTAGTCTTCATCACAGGCACTTTTTAATAGTTCTACTTCCTGCCTGAATCCATACAGTGCCCAAAGATAACTTCACTGTTAAAAACTCACAAGTACCTGCCTGAACTTTAACCCAACAGTAACCTATCTCTACTGATATTTTTATTTTGTATGCAATTTACAGCAAGAAAATGGAAGCACAACAGAAAGAAAATAATATTTCCTTTCAAATAAATATTGAAAACAATCCAAATGAAGAAATGGATAAAAATGACTTTTTGGATGACACATTAGACGAAGAATTAGTTGAATGTGTAGAAGAATATGAATCATGAAATGAAAAAGGAGGACATACCTGATGAATTGATGTTACAAATTCTTTTAGATTTTGAAAAATCTGAACAATAAATTTAAATTTTAAAATTAAAAATTGTTTGAGACATTATTCTTTTTTATATGTAAATTATGAAATAGTACCAAAATAGATATAATATAAAGTGAGACTTAAAATATACTGTACAACTTGTTTGTGTTACATTGTAAATTTGCTCATAGTTACTTCCTTTCTCCAACTATATTATCTCCAATGTGTATTTAACATCTCTTTATCATCTCCTGCCTCCATATTGTTTCGGCTTTCCAGACAGACTATGGTATGAATTCCATAAACCACAATAACTTCTGAAACAACTTGCGAGATATCTACAAAGGAGACAGCGTTTATTTATTTTTAGACTCTGCATTGGTACCTACATGTTGCTACGTAAATAAAAAAAAACAAAAAAAAACAACAAAACGAACAATCAATAAACATACAATATTTAAAAAGTCTATCATTCTTGTTTCCTTATAGTACCGCTGTCCGGTGCGCGTACCGGGCGCACCCCAAGTAAAAAAAACGATGTTTTATTTTTTTTTATTTGGCCCGCGGGGCCCTTTTAAAGCCTCCACATCAAACCTAGGGGGTCAGGGAGGATCTACTATGCCCCCTTATGGTCATTTGCCCCTTCGTTTTGGCCTCCTATTGTCTCTCGATCCTACAGAGACACAAGATGGCGGCCGCTCCGGACTGTTTAGAATGTTGACAGACACCGGAGAGCCAATCAGCTTCGCTTCGCAAAGTTCCGTTACGCGAAAAGTACGCGAACCGAAGCGCTACCCGGGACGCTGTCACAGATATATCTGTTTTTTAAAATGTTAATTTCTCAAAATCCACTGGAGCACATATATTGAGACCTAGCAAAGGCACATCGGGCTAACAGTCCCTACAATTTTGCCAAGTTTCGTGCAAATCCATTCAGCCGTTTGAGCTAAAAGTGAGGCCAAACGCCCTATGGAAAAATGAATGGGAAAAATGCGTTTTGGGACCCCCCTTTTTTCTCGGTCCCCCCTTGATGAAACCCCCCCAAATTTTTAGGGGCTGCTCAGAAACAAAATGTGCCATTTTCCTGAAAATTTCAGCCGATTCCGTCCACAAACGCTAAGTTATTAGACATAGAATTTTCAAAAGTCCCATAGAGAAAAAAATCCTAACTATATATACCTACTGCCGACCGCCAGTAGGTAATATATATATATATATATATATATATATATATATATATATATATATATATATATATATTTATATATATATATATATATATATATATATATATATATATATATATATATATATATATATTACCTACTGGCGATAGCCAGTAGGTATATATAGTTAGGATTTTTTCCCTATGGGATTTCTGAAAATTCTATGTCTAATAACTTTGGCGTTTGTGGACGGAATTGGCAGAAATTTTCAGGAAAATGGCACATTTTGTTTCTGAGCAGCTCCTGTAAATTTGGGGGGGGTTCGTCAAGGGGGGGCCGAGAAAAAAGGGGGGTCCCAAAACGCGTTTTTCCCATGTTAATTTCCATAGGGCGGTTGGACTCACTTTTAGCCCGAACGGCTGAATGGATTTCCACGAAACTTGGCAAAATTGTAGGGACTGTTAGCCTGATGTGCCTTTGCTAGGTCTCAATATATGTGCTTCAGTGAATTTTGAGAAATTAACGTTTAAATCAAGATATATATCTGTAACAGCGCTCCGGGCAGCGATCCGGTTCGCGTACTTTTCGCTTATCGGAACTTTGCGAAGCGAAGCTGATTGGCTCTCCGGTGTCTGTCAACATTCTAAACAGTCCGGTGCGGCCGCCATCTTGTCTTTCGGTAGGATCGAGAGACAAGAGGAGGCCAAAACAAAGGAGTAAATGAAGGAAAGGGGGCAAGGTAGACCCCTTCTGACCCCCTAGGATTGATGAGGGGATATTATAGAGCCACGCTGGGCCCCAAAAAAAAAAAAAAATCTGTTTTTTTCGCCGTAGAGACGCGTCTTGGTACGCGAACCGGGCAGCTAACCGGGAAGCTAACCAGCAGTGTAACGGGAGTCTGACGAGTAGCTGATTGGCTGTCAACATTGTAAACAGTCCGGAGCGGCCGCCATCTTGTCTCTCGGTAGGATCGAGAGACAAGAGGAGGCCAAAACAAAGGGGGAAATGAAGGAAAGAGGGCAAGGTACACCCCTTCTGACCCCCTAGGATTGATGAGGGGGATATTATAAAGCCACGCGGGGCCCAAAAAAAAAAAAAAAAAATCCGATTTTTTCGCCGTAGAGACGCGTCTTGGTACGCGAACCGGGCAGCTAACCGGGAAGCTAACCGGCAGTGTAACGGGAGTCTGAGGAGAAGCTGATTGGCTGTTATCATTGTAAACAGTCTGGAGCAGCCGCCATCTTGTCTCTCTGTGGGGTCGAGAGACAAGAGGTGGAAAAAAAAAAGGTGTAAATGAATGAAAGGGGTAAGGCAGACCCCTCCTGAACCCCTAGGATTGATGAGGGGGCTATTAAAGTTCCCTGGGGGGTGAAAAAAAAATTGCGATTTTTCGCGGTAAAGGTGCTTCCTGGTACGTTAACCGGGCAGCTAACCGGCAGCGTAACGGGAGTCCGACATATTGTGTTTTTTGAACGTTTGTGATATGTGCACGTGTGGATTTTGTCTAATTAAGGTTAAAAAAATATATATATATCTTTAAGCGTGTTCTGGCGCGCTTATGTTTTGGGTTTGGTTTGCGCTGCAGAGACGATACGTCACGGTTATGCGATGCATCATTAGGCGTCTCACGGGCTACGTGATACGTCACTTAATAAAGAATATATTTTACAGCTATAGCTTTTAAAAAACCAATGAAATTCACAGAAAAAACCATAGGTTATAGACCATATATAGTTAGGAATTTGCATTTACAAAACCTTGAAAATTCACTGAAAAAACCATAGGTTATAGACCATATATAGTTAGGGATTAGCATTTAAAAAACCTTATTTTATTTGCACAAAACCATTGAAATTCCATATATAGTTAGTTGCACTAACTATATATCGCGGACCCGCAATCCACTGCTAATGATGTCACATATTACATCATTCATGACATGGTCAGTGACATCACTGATGACATCTCAAATGACATCACTGATGACATCACTGATGACATCTCAAATGACATCACTGATGACATCACTGACATCTCATTTGACATTACTGATTACATCACTGATGATATCATTTATGTGATAATACATCTTCAGACTCTAATATAACCTTAGATACACTCAGTGTAAACAGGCACTCACAGACTGTCACACATCCATGGAGTTACCCACACACCTAGTCAGTCATGCAAAGAATCAATCACACCTCCATTTCCTCAACTATACAGTTATACACACCTTACTTATTCAAACATATACTAACACATATTTACTCTCTTATACAATCCTTGATACAAGTTCACAATGATTCATACAGCCACTCTCACATTCACTGGCTCTTATGTTCAGTTATTTATATATGTCAACTCTCACATGGAGTGTGTTTTACATATGTACTTACTTTGACATGTAGAACTGAGATATCCATTCACTCACCAATATACTCATGCACACAGTCAACTGTCCATACAGCTGTTTCTACATGCACTTTTGAACCCATACACCTAGGGAATCAACTGCTCACACATCTATGCACAGAGTTATAATCTCACACATCTATGCACAGAGTTATACACCTCCCAGCCACCCACACACATACTCAGTCTCCCATACAAATACTTGGGCAACCATTCAATAACCCATATAGTTACTGATATAGCTACTGAATTAAACATGCAGCAGTTTACAGAAGAACATAAATAATGATTGCCAAATTAAGACACTTTAATCACTAACCCATGCACTCAGTGAGACACATTTAATCATTCTCTCATACAGTCAGTCATGCACCTACTAAATCCTTCATCCAGACACTTATACATCCACTCATTCTTCAATATGTAAGACATATTTTAACTTTACAGAAACATACAGTCACTGGGTGTTGTCATCAGTGATGTCATCAGTGATGTCATTTGAGATGTCATCAGTGATGTCATCAGTGATGTCACTGACCATGTCATGAATGATGTAATATGTGACATCATTAGCAGTGGATTGCGGGTCCGCGATATATAGTTAGTGCAACTAACTATATATGGAATTTCAATGGTTTTGTGCAAATAAAATAAGGTTTTTTAAATGCTAATCCCTAACTATATATGGTCTATAACCTATGGTTTTTTCAGTGAATTTTCAAGGTTTTGTAAATGCAAATTCCTAACTATATATGGTCTATAACCTATGGTTTTTTCTGTGAATATATATATATATATATATTACCTACTGGCGGTCGCCAGTAGGTAGTTATAGTTAGGACCTACTTTCCATAGGAAATTCACAACATTTTATGTGGAATAACTTTGGCGACGATGGACGAATGTTCGCGAATTTCTCCAAGAAAATGGCCTGCTTGGTTCCAGTCCTTCCTTGAAAGTTTGGGGGTGATTCATCAAGTGGGGGCCTAGAAAAAAGGGGGTCCCAAATCGTGTTTTCCCCATGCAATTTTCCATAGGGACCTTAGCCAGGGCTACAGCCCAAACGGCTGAACGGAATTACATCAAATTTGGCAAAAAGGTAGAGTTCGGTTCGCAGATTGTGCTTTTTGTTAAATGGTATATATCCATTCAGTAGTTTCTCTGAAAATCACAAGAAAAATCATAGCAATATCTAGAGACAGAGTTCTACACGCGGACGTAGATCCGTTCAACTACGAGCGTGAGCTGCATGCTGATTGGCTGTCAACTGTCTGTCAACACTCGAAACCAGGAAGTGTTGGTGGCCATCTTGTGCCTCGGTAGAACCGAGCCACAAGAAAACAGTAAAACAAAGTTGAGAAATAAGGAAAGGGGGCAGGGTAGAAACGTTCTGACCCTATAGGCTTTCTCAGGGGGTCGTACATGGAATTTTAGGGTCAATTTTTCTTTTTTTTAAATAAAAATTTGCGGCATACGCGTATGGTACTCGTACGCGGTGGAAAAGGGAAAAAAATCTAGAAGTCCGTTTTATTCATTAAGTCTTGGGGGCTAATTCCGGGGGCAATTTTTAGAGCTATATTTCCATGACAGTATGTAAAACTTTCAATTTTTTTTCCTGCATCAGTTGTACTCTCTACGCATGCACAGCCTTGTTTGCAAGAGCACTTTTTTTCTTTTTCTTCAAGTTCGCCAAGGAAATCTCTCCAGCTTTTAGGTATTAAATTTGCCGCTTTGTTTAACCTGGTCGTGTGTGTCATCCGGTGCTATACTTTTGTAATATATTAATAAACATATTGTATGAATATTTATTTGAAATGTAGTGTTGAGACGCCAAACATTGATTCCATACTCCGTTCAACCGCCATTTTAGTAGTTTTCCTCCATTGTTTTTATTATACCTGTTACTTTCATTTTACCCTGCGCATATTTTTTCTGTGATCAATGATATTTTTTGCCACAGACACTACGGTGTTTGTCCTTGGCCTCCGATCTTATCAGACTTAGTCACACGTATACCTAGAAACTAATTTGAAGGTCGTAAGCCACAGCCATTAGAATGCGTGTTCGTCAAAAAAAAAATATCATTAAGATTATGCGTTTATTATGCGTGGTACATGCATACTAGTTGCAAAAGCATGTGTGGTAAAGCGATATGTGTACTAATAGTTTTGTGGTGACGATCACGCGTGCTTATGAACTGGGTCTGGGTGTGGTGGAGTCTAGGGCAGCAGGTGGAGGACCACGCAGTTCCACTCATACAATATAGAAGTAGTATAGGATTTTTAAAAGTTTTAAAAAAATGATTTCATAATTATCCTTGATTAAGTCTTTTGTTAGTATGTTTATTAAATACATGAATATATGTTTTTAAACAATTAAAAACATTTGTGTGTTTCGCGTACGGGGTGCCGTACATGATGTCACACGTAAGCTTTGATGCGACGCGTAACGTCAAAGCATATTCGTAGCCTATGCTGAGAATGATTAGCAGTACAAACTATGGTGCAATCACTCTCTCACGGTCAAATCAAAACACAGGGCACGCTACAAGAATGGTTAGAAGTGGTCAGTCATTGGAGATCCAATTCAGGCGTGTGGCTTATCCACAGTTTCATAATGTTATTTTTTAACCTGTTTAAGTTTGAGGTTTGCATGAAATATTATGCTATAGGCAGATATGGATGTTTAGGCAGCGGTTATGTCCATGAAGCTTGGTTATTACCATTTACAGATAGGTGGCTGAGGGAGGGAAAAGAAGTCTATCTGAATGGCGAGGATTGCACAATAGCAGCAGATCGCTGCTTAATTTGTAGACACATACAATTGCATGGCTCTTGTAAATAAGATGTGCCTAATTTGGACTGAGTTTGGAAAGGTAGTCTGACACCTGCTATCATAACAACATTCAGTTTACTGGAAACGGGAGTTATTTACTTTGAAATAATGGAGATTGTTGTGCAATGTTTGCAGGCATCGCTTACATGATTACGGTAACTTAGCGTGTGGTTTGAATAATAAAAATGGTGTTAACTCCTCTGCATGGGAAGCTGGATACTTCCATCTGGCTGTCTATTTCGACCTTGAAAGCAGAGTCAACCAAATGAGTCGTATAAGAGCGCTATTGTCTCAAAAAGAGGTCGCTGTTATATCTGCTACAGAAACATTTGTCCTTCATGTAGCAAACACCCGCACAGAAGTGCATAATTTATTGAATACAGACATGCTCTTGAATTTTGGGAAGGTAATTTAGAGTATCTTTAATGCGTCCTTTACTATGGGGTTACCTTACTTTTTTAAAGTTAGAAGCAGTGGCCTTGTGACTTCTGTAGAAAGTATGTTTGGTGTCTTGTCGGTGTTTTTCCATTCGATTTTATCCAGCATGTTTGGTGGATACTCCTTCATTCTCACATTAGTTGCTGGTCTGCTTGTATTAATTTATTTACTTAAATATGGATGCACATCTTGCAGCAGACGAGAATATGCACCTGTTGTTGCTGGTCCAGAACTGAATGCTTAGTTATTACGGAGCACTGCCTCTGGCTACATTGAGTGCAGTTTATGGATTATCGTTTTGATTCTGCTTTTTCACATGCCTTCAACCTGTGTTCCATTGCCTGAGCTGCGATTTCGACTGGGCCCTGGATTTGTGTTTCTAAAGTACGGTGTCTCCCAACGCGGATTATGATCAGCTGATGAGCCCCTTAGTTTCTCATGAATTGCTCTGTTCTGGCGGCGGGATTATGGCCTTAGCAGCGATACATGGAATAATGGGACGTTGGAATGTTTTTGCATCGGCGCATGACTTTTTGGCACGCAGTTGCATTGAAGATGACCCGAGTTGTCCTCTGATGGTGGTAGAGGCTCCGGTTGTTGAGGAACATGTATGTTCATTCCCACTATTGGATTTGATGGCTGTTTTCAGATGAGAATAATGACTTCCTCTTGGAGGCTGCTGCTACATACTGTGCTTACACACTGTTGGATTAAGACTCTTAGATTTTTCTACGTATTCTTTATTATTTAGCTACTGCTTTCTATCAAAGAGCGAATAATTTTTGGGGGAAATGTGAACTTGACTCTTCTTTTTAGGGTTGGACTCTGCGTTTCTAATTCGCCCACGTTTATATCACATGCTTCGATCAAGGAAGGGTGCCTTGTGGCTGAGCCTTGCAGTCACATCCTGTTAAGTTAGCATGTGTTTATTAGAAGCTTACATGCTATTTTTGCTTTCCTGCTCTGCTTTTCACACAACACGTGCTTTAGATATTGTTTAGAGAACGCGGGGTATTTTGGTTTATATGAGAATAATTTGGTATGCTAGATTTGTAAACTGCCTCACTAGTTTTGTGTGTATAGTGAAAGCATGGAACATCAAAATTATCTTGAATACTGTGTCTTGTATTCAGAATGATCCTCGCACGTTCGAGCCATAACAAATATGCAGCTGTAGCCACCTCTGATACTTGCGAGTTTCATAATGCATTGTGGAGGCAAAGTTACACACAGTTGGAGAACATTCCTATCTTGACAGTTTGTGGAGCACTGAATGTGATGCACTACTGCTGACTACCAGAGGTATGGATCTGCCCATGTAATCCTATGAGACTTTGTGTAGTTATAAACTAATCTATTAGGTAGGGAGGGTGAAATGTAGGTATATTTTAAATTTGTTTACTTTAACATTATAGGATGCTTTTTCCATTTCTATTTGATAGAATCGTAACAATGCTGACAACCTTGTTTCTGATAATATGTTTGGTTGTATTATCTAAGGTACTGTGCATGAGATTATGGCGTTAGAAATAAACATTTCAAAGTTGCATGTGTCTTTATTTACATCTTGTTTTGGACTGGTGTAAGACTATAATAAAAAAGTGCTCTTGTTATCCAGTTTACTTCATGTAATTTAAGCCGCATGTTCTGGGTTGACTAGTTATTGGTGTTTTTAGTAATTAGATGTGTGTATGTGTGGATGATGTATAGATTGAGTGGAAGATGAAAAACGTGAAAAATAAGAAAGGCTGGAGAGACGTAAACTACCCACTGCATTGTCAGTGAAGTGGATCTTTGAATTTCCAGGTCATTACACAGATAGGGTGTTGAATTCTGCAGTGGGAGCAAGAGAAACTAGTACTACATTTAAGGAAGAAAGCTAGTGCATAAAATACACACAGTTCGGCAGAATTACAAGCTTGTGGGAAGAATTATGGAAAAGTGGCGCAATGGGCTTGTAAACCTGCCCCAGTGTGTAGTAGAAAAGAGGCAAGAAAGGACGGAAGTGTGCAAATTAACCACTGCTATTCATGGGTTGTAGTTACCAAGAAGGCTGAATAAATGGCCTGCACTTTGAATTTGAATTAAAAAAGAATAATTGATAAGCTCAGCGAAGAATGGTAGCAAGTAGGTGTGTGTATTTGTGGTTGTTGTGTTTATTGAGTGGAAGATGACTAAGGTGAAAAATTACAGAGGTTGCAGAGATGCAAACTTTCCATTGCTTTGTTAAGGAAGTGGGTGTTTAGTTTTCCAGTGCATATATATATAGTCACTGAAAAAACCATAGGTTTCAGCCATGTTATAGTTAGGAATTAGCATTTAAAAAACCTTGCAAATTCACTATAAGAACCATAGGTTTGACACACGTTATAGTTAGGAATTAGCATTTAAAAAACATAGGTTTCTTACCTGTTATAGTTAGCTGGACATTTCACTTATACAAAACCTTTGAAATTCTCCTGTTATAGTTAGTTCAGCTAACTATAACTTGCGTGCCCACAATGCACTGCTGATGACGTCACATATAACATCACTCATGACATGGTCAGTGACATCACTCATGACATCACTCATGACATTTCAAATGGCATCACTGATTATATCACTGATGACATCATCCAGTGAATGTTTTTTTAAATTTAAATATGTTTTCTATATGTGTATCACAAGGTCGATGGAAGAAGAAATAGATAAATAAATGTCTCAATGGATGTTTTTTTTGTAAAAATGATTACATAACTGACCCATGCTCTACTATAAATTAGAGCAAGTGCTATCCCTTGTGTGATTTAAAAGAAGCAAAAACATTTCAGAGAAATTGCTCTATATTTATTTTATTTTCACCTAGGGTTTAGAAGAAAAGTCCACTTACACACCAAAAAGAGCTATTGTCTCTTAAATCCAGTAACTGCAGATAGATCAAAGGTAAAAGTAGCATATGAGGATAGACACCAACTTATTGCAAACAAAAAGTGGAGAGTAAACATAGAGAAAACATGAGTGAACATTGGGCATAAAGCGAGAATAAGACAATAGTAAAAGTCACAGTTCTTCAAGTTACTAACTGGATTCCCCAAAGTAATCACCCAAATATTGTAAGGATGCTGCTGATACATTACCTATTGTGAATATGGAGTTAATCACTCTTGTTTAATCATTTTGGGAACTTGCTGCTTAGCAGAATGATATATATTCTGACTCAATCTGTCTTAGCTGTCTCTCTGTTACCACCGCTGGCACTTCTTTCTATCTTGTCAATGCTGAAAAACCAAAGAAGATTAGCATCCTGGCCTGGTTTTTGGCAGAATATCTAGCAATAGGGTAGGTATCATCAAAGTTTTTTATAGCTCTATATTGTTCCAATACCCTCTTTTTTACAGGGTCTATAGTACTGGCAACATACCTCAGTCCACATGGACATATACATTTTAGATACAAAAGTCACTACTGCATACTATAAATTTCCCCTTGCTCTGTCGTATTCTCTTTTCGATTTTTTCTAGAATAACTGTCTCCCTTTCTGTGAAAGTTACTGGTGGTGAGGGTCATGTGTTGTGAAGAACGGCTCTCTTGGTTACCAAATAAAGGAATGTTCTGCCTTGTCAAGAAAGCGTCCTGTGATTTTAGTCCTTTACAGCAAGCTAATATAAGGAATTTCCATCGACATGTGATACTGTCTAAAAAGAGGAATTACAAAATACTGATGGTATTGTTACAATGCTACCCAGCAATCAGATCTTATAAGATATTGCAGTTCTGAGAATCAAAGATTTTATGAAAAATAATCTGAAGAGTACTATGCTTGCCAATTTTGAAACAGTAGTCGTAAGAAAAGTAGTTCAGTTTGTGTTCCCCTTCCTTAAACAAAATGTTGCCATGCCAGGCGAATGTACAGTAACCACATCCACATTTCATACATGCCATTATGAAACTTGCTTTTAAAGTGGGTGCTGGCAGTAGTGTGCAAAGTTTAGAGAGACAGGAGAGGCAGAATTCATGAGGGCACAATGAGGAATGTTTGCTCACACTGACCCGGTGGTGCTACAGAGACATTGTCTCCTCTTACTCTCCACCTCCCATCTTTCATAGTGGTTTGAGTGAGATAAAAAAGGCAGTCAGAGATGTTTATTTTTTTTAAATCTTTTTTTGTTACTCAGAACAACTGATTCACTACTTGTCAAGGTAAATTTTATACATAAAATACTTTTACCCATCAGTCTTTTGTTTGTTTACCCAGTGGTGCAAGTGCTTATTTTCTGCTTGTGGTGCAAGGAGAAATTTAATTTGACACTTTGAATCCAATGCACAAAGTTAAGTATGTAGGTGTAGATCTACTCAGATGTAAATTTTTTTCTACTCCGAGATGTAACCATCAACATTTTTGATTTTCACTATTTCCAACTGGAGATTTACACCTCAGTGTAAAATTGCATGTCTCAGTCTCCTATAATGAGGTTCTAGAACCCTCTATTTTGGAAAATCATGAGAATAAAGTTACTATGAGTAACTTTCCAGCTGTTGGAGAGTTCTTCACTACTGGGGCAGGTCCCGTGCAAGAGAGTATAGGGAAATTTAATGAAGTTTACTTTATAAAAATATATATCTATGTATATTTTAATGTAAAATATTTTAAAATAATTCATATTAATGTGAAAATAGCTCAATAAATATATACAAACACATGACCTCCTCACACTAATGTTATTAATTTATAAAACAATTTTAATAAATGAATGTAAGTTATAAATATTAAAGTAAACAATAATTTGAAAAAGGAAACGATCCACACCGCTAATATTTCTATTTTGTTCAGTTAGTAGTAAACCTGGTTAAATGTTTAATAGTAAAAAAATGTAATTATTAAAATTATTGTATTAATTTTCAAGTTAAGCTAAAATGTTTCATTTTTAAAAATGAAGTGCATTATAAAAATGTCCATTAATTATACTCGTATTCTTTTAACTAAAATATTAATTATGTATAGAATTTAAATAATTAAAATGTTCCCTTAACTCCACTTATTTTGTTGTAATTATCCCTAGTTTTCTCCCAACTCCCTAGGTTCTACCCACATTTACTACAAAAATATATGCATGTGAGTGCCAATATCTCCACTATTCTGGTGGCGATCTAAATACAGAAAAGATAGGCAAATCAGAGTTGGAGATCTCGACTTGTAGGTTTGTCATCTGATTTTTTGTAGTAAGTTAATAGTATTATGGGAGTACTGCTTTGCGTACTCCAAATGCAGTTTGTGAATCATGCCCTAGATTTGAAAATATGACTGTTTTGCTTTAGTGGCAGAATGTACAATTTGGAATACGTTTTACAAATGCAACATACAACTAATCCTAGTTCTTTAAGTCAAATGTTTACCTTTATGAGTCATTTTGCTTAAATAGTGTTGGAGCTCAGTCAAATATCACCTCAAAACGGTATACACCTGTTACAACGCAACTTTTACAACTACCTACTGTTACAACGCAACTTTTACAACGCATACCATTACAACGCATTGCGCTGGGGGGCGCTCTAGGATAGGGAATAAGTATAATTTACTATCCAACACCTTCCCTAGTGTCCACGGGGACTGGAGTTAGAATAGTAAATTATACTTACCACTATCCAGCACCTCAAAGCGCTATGCGTTGTAATGGTATGCGTTGTAATGGTCGTGTTGTAACAGTAGGTAGTCGTAATGGTATGCGTTGTAACATGGTACATCCCCTCAAAACTGTAACCTCTTTAATACATAGGCTGGCAAGTAGTATTCCCTAGTGGCTCTTGTAAGTGTGGGGGGGACCATTTCTTATGCAGTATTCTTTACAGAACTATGTTTGCATTCTTTTCACATCTTTAATATCTTTACAGCCTTTACATTCTCTGCAGAAGCCAAGGCATCATTAGAATGCTTTACTATGTGGACTTCTGCAGACCTTTTCAATGGCATAACATTAGAGAGCATTGTTCTGAGCTGTATAATGTTAACATTTTGTTTGAATATGTTTGCATTTTTCAGAACTTGGGCTGGTGTTTGAATGGGTGTTAGCCTTAGTCAAGCAAAAGCTGCAATCCCTGACATGTTGAACCACAGAAAGCCACTAAATTAACCTGTGCTTAGCCCTGGGTAGCAAACAGAGTAAATTAGTGGAATAGGAGTTATGAATTTTTAAATTTTTTAGTAAAAACAAGAGTCTAAACGAACAAAGCACCAACAATAGACATCTAGTTGCCGAGACTGGGTCAAAGTCTAAAAATATGGCCAAGCATGATGGAGCATGGTGTAGACACAAGGAGTGAATTGGGCCCGGTCAGCGTTTGCCTTTGGACTTAGAAGAATGTTCAAGAAAAATGTTCTGAGAAGGCAAAGCTCTGCTGGGTAAGGCTGCAGGCAGCGTCCGAGACGGGAGTGTGGTCTTTGGATAGCATCTGGGCAAAGTCGTAGTGAAGATTTCTACACTCTGACTTAGTTACGTTTATGGAAGTCAGAAATCTCCAGCGCAACTAGGCAGGAAGCTGTAGCCAAAGACAGTTCCAGGAGACTTGATACCTTTGTGGTAAAGGACCTCTGAAACGGATTTGCAGCTGCAGAGAAGAATGCAATCAGGCTGGCCAGCGATGAACCTTCGGCGGATCAACAAGCAGCATGGTCATGGCTACCCACAAGTGACATAGTAGATTTTAGCACAAAAATGTCTTAGCCCCAAGTTTTGAATTTTGGATATCTGTGCACCCTTAGCCCTGCAGCTAAGGATCCAGTACTGGTGGGGACTCACTCAGGCTGGGTCCAGGTACGGGTTCAAGATGCTGGGAGACTTTCATGTTCCTCTGGCTCTGAACAGGAGGCCAACAAGCTAGCCCTTGGAGCAACTCTGGTAGTCCTTGGTTCATGTAAAGATGCAGGGCTCAAATAGCAGTGCTGGACTCTAAGGTTTTTCAAGGCAAGGTCCAGGCAACAAGGTAGTCCTTCCAGGTAGATCAAAGCAGTATTGCTTAGTACGCAGCAGGTCACAGCAGCAGACAGTCCTCAGAGAGTCCTTCCACAGGTACAGAATTTGGACTGAAGAGTGGGTCTGAGGGCCTTATTTATATAAATATATTGCCTCATTTGAGGTTTGGAGACGTTTCTAGAGGTTCCTCTACAGTGCTTGGAATTTCCTGACTGTCCTGGCTCCAAGTTGGCTGAAGCAACAATGTCAAGGTGGCAAGCCCTTTGTGTCAAGGCAAAGCTCAGCCTATTCATTTGCAAGTGCAGCTCTGCCCAGCTCCACCCCCCATCCTGCAAGCAGAGTGCTCATTCAGACACACCTAATCCCTCTATTGTGTTTGACTTAATGGGAGGGATTCACAAAGTCTAACTGCAGACACCAAATGGCTAAGAGCAGGAAAATAACAATTTTCTGAAAGTGTAATTTTCAAAATTTTAATTTAAAATCTGACTTTCCCATTAAAGAGGATTTTTCATTACAATTTCATTGACATCAAACATATATTGCTTACCTGGTCTCAATCAAAAATGTAGCACCTACTAAATGTAATAAGCAACCTCGTTTTATCCTATGGGACAGGTAGACCTCACCGTAGTGAAAAACTAGGTTAGGAGTCTTTCACTTCCAGGACAAGTAAAACATAAACAAACAAGTTCAATCTTGTAATTATAATGCACCCTGTCCTATGGGTTAGCTAGGGCCTAACTTAAGGGGTGAGATGTATGCAGCTAAAAGTGGAGTTTAAGACTTGGCAAGAGGGTTGGCTGGTCAAGTTGAATTGGCAGTCTAAAACTGCGTTCAGGCTGCAATGGCATACCTGGGACATTTTTAAGTGGGTGGCACAATATGTGCTGGTGCCCTACTAATATCATTTAATTTACAGGCATGGGGTCTACGGCATTCTATTCTACAAGTAAATTAAGTGTGCCAACCAAGTGCAAACCAATTTAACCTATTGTAGGGGAGTGAGCACAAGCACTTTAGCATTAGTTAACAATGGTAATGTGCACAGAGTCCTAAAGCCAACAAAAACGAATTTGCAGCACAAATGGAGTTAAGTAGGCAAAGCGTTTGAAACGTTTGAGGAAAGACTACCCTAAGGTTGAAAGAACTAACTGTGTTATTGGCTGGAAACAGATTTGTGTCAGCAGTGTTTAAATTTCTCATGTGTAAAACTTGTTGGTGGGAGTTTATTAGCACCGAATGCTGCAGAATTTGCCAATGACATATCCTAATGATGTTATTACAAAACCAATGAATGATAAGACAAATATCGCTAAACATTTCAAATATGATGGGGCTAAACTGTTATACTGTTCCCCTTCTTTCAACAGGAGATTGGACACTGAAATGCTCTGTCAAGCTGATTTGCTTCCAAATGTTGAGGCTCTACTCCAAATGAAAGGATATGTTGCTTTATGACACCAAAAGACGACACTGTCCCTTGTTTTACGAAAATTCCAACTGTACCACAGCTCAATATGACTGTTCTACGCCTCTTCGGGGTGTGAAACCTAAGGAAGAGAGCGTTGTAGGGAATGTACCTGACTGCTTTTGATATATAAAATAAATAAGAATTACTAGTTATAAGTGCATTCAACTAAAAGGAAATTGGCTATTTATTAATTTGTCGAAAAACAGGGTGGCATATTTGTACGACTTTTTTATAGAAGGAAAGGTTATTTTGTTGTTTTCTTTACATAGTGATCTTTTGTTATGTTCAATCATGATTACAGATCCATATCTTACCTCAAACGTGTCCAAATTTGTATTTATTTTATATTTTATAATGTGTAAGACAAATATATTACTTTGTCTTAACAAATGCAATAATTTGAAGTGCGATATTTCGTCATGTACGAAAGTAGTTTTTACATGTTGATTCTTTTCTCTTTGTGATTTAAAAATATTTTCCCAGAGGAGAAAGCCGAGATTGTTGTTTACTACTGCACCCAGGGGCAGGAAGCGCGACTATCTTTCACTTCATCTGAGCCCAATTACTGTGACTCCTCTGTAATTGCTTGGTCATTTAGATAAAGAATGAAATATCCTCCATTTCAATGCCATATGTTTCTACTTTTGTCTGCTTCTCAATGGAAGAGTATCCAAGATCCTTTAGGCACCATTTCCTAGAATAGAAAGTTGTTTTTCCCCTGAAAATGAAACATGAATAACTATCAGAAAGGTCCTTGTTACCTATAATTTGTTTTTCTCATAACAGTTCCGAACTATTTGCCACTGCAAGATTTTAGTGATAGATTTATTCTTGTGGATTTGTTCAGATTTTATTTAATACCCACGTGTATTTCATTTCCTAATTTTACTGCTTTGGACATTAGAGTATGAACAGAAACATGACTAATAATAATTTGAATTTGAAGACTTAAGTTAAGTGTATTAAGTGATATTGTTTGACTAAATGTTCAGGAAAGTTTAGATGCTATGGTTACTAATACCAGTTTTCAATTTAGGTAAGTTCAGTTCGAGGTTCTTTATTAGGCTTACATCAATGTGTCACTTTATGAATCACTCACAAAACTATTCAGATTCCATGAGTACTAAATAATGTGTAGGGAAAATCAAATATTTTGTATATAACTAGAACCAATTTCTGGCAAATGGTCTCGTAGACGTAAATGTTACTTACATTTTCAACATTGTTGATATGGGAAATATAAGCTAACAATACACAAATGCAAAACAATTTCAGTACGATTGTTACAAAAACCTCCTTGGGGGAGGGATGTGTTTAAGTAAAAAAGGGGTAATAAATGAGTTGGGGAGAGTAGTATTTTATTATCACAATGAAGTCATCAAAAAAAGAGTGAAATATTGTGAACCTTTTGGGTGGAATATGTCAGGAGAAATGAAATTTCCGTTTTTTTTTTGTACATTCTCTGTAAGATACCTCTGATGTATCCTTTCACATTCCTACAAAGGAGACCTCTTGTACCAAATGTCTCACATTTAGAGGCCTTATTTAGAAGAGTCCCATTTCAATATTCTGGTTACATGCGTTGCCTGAGTTATTTTGAATGGGATTCTTAGCTGAAGCCTGCACCAAGTGATTTGATGATTGAACTACACAACTTGCAAAAATTGCACTACTCACACACACACTCAGGAGCATATTCACAAGGAAGTGGCGGAGAGAGGTGTTAGCCTTCTTGGCATAACACCCCTCTCCGCCACTTCGGGAAAGCAAGGCTGCACCATATTCACAAGGACATGGTGCAGCCTTGCTTTTTCCCCTGCGATGGCGCTAGGTTTTGCAACTTAGCACCAATGCAGGCACCCTTCTCCCAGAGTGCAAGGGTGTATGCGAGCAGGGAGGTTTGTTTATATACAGGAAAATGCCCCTTCCTGCACATAAACAAACTTAAAATGCCAGTTTGTAATTTACATGTGTGCTGCTTCTTGCAGTACCCATGTAAGTTACAAAACGGCATTTTTAAAAAAAAAACTGTTTATGTACAGGAAGGGACACCTTCCTGTACATAAACAAACCATGGCATTTTGCATTTTACATGTGCGCTGCACAAGGCAGCACACATGGAAAATGCAAAAAGCCCTTTTCACGCTAAACACAACGTGAAAGGGGGCCTATTCACAAGGCAGCGTTAAGCCACGTTAAGTGGCTTAACGCTGCCTTGTGAATAAGGCGAGGGCCCTATCACCACCACAACGTCACTGAAAGTGGTGCCGATAGGGGCTTGTGAATATGCTCCACAGTTTGGAAAATGCTTCCTCAAATTTGAGACACCTGTAGCAATAGTACATCAAGCTCCCTAACTTGCAGTTTTTTGTTTTTTTTCCTGATACAATTAAAAACAAATGCAACAACATCAAGAGAATGGGATGTGCATGACATGGCAGTTACAGATAAAACAAGTAATCTGGATGCCTGTAATTCATTGCAAACTGTCAAAAATACATCTATGCAGATCATACCATAGATATCAACGTGACAATTTCTGAATATCTTATTGCTAGCTATCATCAGGTTTGTCGTATTTCATTTACATTCCTCAAATGACCTGCAATTAAAAACACCCCTTCCCACAATTAGTGATAATTATGTTTATCTGGTGTTTCATATTAGACGTCTACCCTTAAGCACTGTAAATATCAGTTGTTACTATCTTCCAGTACCAAACTCTGAAGGATGGAAAGCGGAATCGGTCTTGCCATGTTTCAAATGTTTCAAATGTATGACTTCAGATCACTTCATATTTCAAGGGCAAGTATTAATTCACTGAGTCTATTTTGGTGGCTTGACAATTCACTTCAGACCCTATGGCTTATTATTTGTGTCTGCTCACATTTACATACCAGAGGCCTGTTGCACAAAGATTTTGATGTGTGCAGGTGTGACTTACAATTGCAATCTCCTTTGCTTACTACTGATCTCGAGTGGGTGAAAAGTAGCCCTGTCTTATTCCTAGGAATCAGGAATAAGCCGGGAGTATTCCAAATTTAAGTTGCAGCAAAATCTTTGTTAATGAGCCCAGGATTTCATCCTCATCAATAGAATGTGTCATCCTCTTGATTCTTTATAACAAATTATGCTAAACTAAATAAAAGCATGCCTTTATGTGTTATTTCTATCAGTGTGAGTCATGATATATTTATAATATGATATTTTTTTTAGCAAAGCCTTAGCAGCAAAGCTTTCTTCCACATTTATTCTCCAACAGGGCAGGGCATATAATGCTCCCTCTACTATAAAAAACGTTCCCTTCCCTCCGCCACTCCACCCTCATGTCCCCTCCCCCCCCCCCCCATATGTCCTATCTCCCCCACAGGCCCGCACAGACATGTACCACTTTCTTAGAGCAGGTGGTAAATGTATGCCACAAAACCACATGGAATAGAGTGTTCCTTGTGGTTTTACAACTGTAAAAATCAGTCCCATGTGTTAATACTCCCATTCCATGTGGCTGTACTCATGATTGTACCGGAGTGAGTGATTTTACAGGATGGTCAAATTGCATTCTATTTTACTGTGGCCCCAGTACCGTGGAATTCAGAGTCAATGCCTTAGTTATTATTAGTCTGTGCTGTGCTACCCTCATTTATTTGTTTACAGTCTCTAAATCTTACTTAGCAAACACGGCCTGCTTCTTTCTACGGCACCTATCATCCACGTGTAATGGCAAGTGTACAGTGGCATTCATTTACTCCTTTGGATCATTGTCTATGTGTCTATGCCGACACACACATTGCCACCTCCATACAATTTGCATCAGCTCTATATTTTATCAGTGCCCTGATTAAGTGGAAACTTTACATTCACGGATTTTCATATTGTCCAGATGACATTCTCAAATTATACACATTCAATAACCAAACTGGGTCTAGTTGGAAAGATTTGTAAATATAAATTTAGGGGTTCTTTTTGATTTTCTACCAGGTTTCCTCAGAATTTTTCACCTAATGTGTCATCCTAGATTGCAAAGCAGCCGCTTTTTTTGCACAGCAACTGGTTTGCTAACTGAGAATCTTTTTGTGCTGCAACACACGTATTAATTCATAACAGAGTAAAAATAGCCATTTGATAGGATTTTCTAAATCATGTCCTACCAATAGTATAGAGGCCGCATTCTTTTTTTGCAAATCTTCCCAAAAAGGCTGTGAGTGTACGGGTGGAGACCTACAATTGTCAACAAACTTTCATTCCCTTTTTGAAATAGTAGAATGTCATTTTTTTAGGTCTGGGCTAGAGACAGATTTTCCTGTCTTAAAGTTTCACTCAATCAAAACAATCTAATATATTACCTACTGGCAGCCACCAGTAAGTAGCTACAGTTAGGAACTAGTTTCCATAGACAGAGTGTTTTCTATTTTGTTAATAACTTTGGCATGGTTTGACTAATCTTCACAAATTTTTCGAAACTAGTTTGCCACTCATTTGAGCTGTTGTCTGAAAAGTTTTGTGGAATCTACCAAGTAGGGGAAGAGAAAAAAGGGGGTGGGGTCCCAAAACGCCTATTCCCAATAGAATTTCCCATAGAGATTTTAGACATGACTACAGATTGAACCAATAAATGCAATAAAACCACATTTGGCAGAAAGCTAGATCTTGGTCCAGAAAGAGTGCTTTTTGTATTTTGGTGTAAATCTGTTTAGTAGTTTTGGAGGTATTAAAGAAAAAAGATTTATGTATATCTAGAGAAACGGATCCACCTTCGATCCACATGCCACCAGCACTGCCTTGATTGGCTGGCCGCAACCTGAGAAAAAGTTGGTATACAACAAGGAGATTTTTAGAAATGCCAGAGTGATTAGGCGCACAACCTGTGTGTCCGCAAAGTGGAAAGTACTGTAAAGTAGCTGGTATAGGCAATAGGGCGAACGGTAATCTCACACAACCGCTCAAGGTTGGACCATAAGATCCACACAGTAACAATGAAAAAACAATGCCCCTGCACTATACAAAATTAGAACATTTTTGGTAATGTTAGTGTTTAGACAGGAAATTGGTTTGTATACATCCACACTCTCAGAGTGACTTTAAGAGAATAAATCTTCTCAATTGAGAAAAAGTTGTACCTGCCATTTTTTGAATCAGTATATAATTCCCGGGAGGGGAATTAAAGTAAAATAGGATATAAGGGGTCAGGCTAGAGGTATCATGAACCCATGGGACTGATGGAGGGTCTGTGAGGGACCCCTCATGGGCAAGAAATTGCCCAAAAATGTTTTTGTGTGCTGTGCAAGGAACGGTGAATCCACCGCATCACTCATCTGTGCCCCCATTGAATTTGTGATGGATAAGTGGATCCAGACTTGAATTGCTTTAAAAATACACCTGTTCACAGACCCATTCACACACTCTCTGACACCCCCACATAACCACTAACATACTGTTAGAAATTCTTGTTGCCAGAGGTATGCACACTGTCCGATCAGGATCCACAATCCTACTCAGTGTAATTCCGATACAGACCCTAAATTAACCTGTGCTCACCTTCTGGTAGCTTGTAACAGAACAGGCAGGCTTAACTTAAAATGTATTGTGTAAAGTGTTGTGCAACACCTATTACAGTAAAACAGTGAAAACACCATGCAAAAATAATCCACCCTGTGTAAGAAAAATAGAGCTAACATTCATGAACTAAACAATCCCAAAACAACAAATATCCAATACGTAGAACTAAAGTTATGATTTTTTTAAGAGTATGTTGAGAAATAGTGCTCAGACACATAAAGTGCCAACCGGGGTTATATGTTAGTGCTTGACCGGGTCTTAACTGTAAAGTCAGGCCAACCGCGATGGAGCACAGGTCAGATACAGGAGCCACACTGGGCCCGCTGCAAACAGTACCTTCTCAGGAGTTTGTTGACATCGAGAAACAAGATGTGAGAAGCAGTCTGAGACAATGTGTCGATCTGTAGGAATGTAGGCAATGCATCGGTAATGAGTCATACAGCTGGCAGATGCATAGCCACCGAACCCCTGGCAAGGAAGACATGCAATGTCATCGAGTTGCGCAGCCGAGGAGGAGATGTTCTCTGAGCCATGGCCGTGCATTGGCATAGAGGTGAGATGTGTCTGGTCCACCCACCGCAAGGATGGCGTTGCATGGATTTTACAGAAAGCAGCCAGAAGACCCACCTGCAAGTGCCCAGGACTGAATTAACACTACTTGCCAGGGCAGGACTCACAGTTGGCAGAGTCATAGAGGCTGTAACAGAGTTGAATTATGTCTCTGATGTCCCTGAAACTTAAGAACAGTAGGGAAGCCAGCAAGCCCTTGGTATCACTTGGTTCTGGGATGTAGAGATGCAGGTCCAGTCCTTCTCACTTCCATGAAAGGAGGGTAGCAGGCTGTAGGAGTCCAGCTGAGTGAAAGCCCTGTTAATATGGAAAAGGTTGATGCTAATGTGAAAAACGATAAATTAATTTATGAAAACAAAATGTTGTCTTTATTAAGATCGCACGTTGTGAACTCCAAATCGACCCCGACTCTCAAATACATAGTCAGGTAGGTTCTGAGACCCTTAGCCCGAGGTCACTGATTGATCCGTCACCGGCGTGATGGTACGTCAGACAAATGCAGGATCAGGAAACCTTACATCAATATACACACAGAAAAGGGGAGCCAGAGGAGATTTTAATGACCAGTGAGTGTGAACTCCTCAATTACAATCACAACATACACGAGGGCCCCCAGGTCTATCAATAAAGAAAGAAAGGTAAAAGAGGCTGGCTAGGAACACAGTGTCCATTTAAAGGACGGATTCCCTCACCCACCAGAGGTGGCATGCTTCTTCATAGGTAATACTCCTCACACCATGAAACCTAGTCATGGTGCGAGCTAGTTCCCCCTTGTTTTCGAGGGAGGAGCTCAGGGATGTTTTGTTTTCAAAGGGGTTTTCACTAAGAACCAATATGAGCTAGCAGAGTCTTGTGAGGGGTGCAGTGCTAATGAGGGTGCTTAAAAACGAACTAGAAGCTTTCAAGAAAGCAAACAATACGGACAAAGAAACTTCTGCCTTCGATTCCTAGCTTCTAAGGCTCCCTAGGGCGCCCATCCCGACAAGACTGTTAACTCTGTTTCTCGTTTGGTTGTTCTGTTTTTCCCCCTTGTATCCTTATTGATTTGATTTATAAACTGTAAAGCACTCTGATACCTTTGGTGGTCATATTTGCGCTATGGAAAACTTTTTAAATAAATAAATACAAGATTTACTGCATACTTTTATTCTGGCTGCCATGTGATAGGGTTAAAAACAGCGAGGTAAACAAGAGATACGACAGAAACCATGAGATCAAGTCATACTCAACTTAGATCGACATTTCAGCCTATGACCTCGGAAGTGTTGTGGCTTTCTTAAGGCTCACGAGTGAGCTACTGCTGTAAAAGTGATATCTAAAAGTAGTGAAAAGAGATGACAACAATGGTAAGTGTTCCTGTAAATTGTATATGATACTAGACCAGTGATCCAGGGGTAGCAAGATGATGGATTCACCGGTGGTACATGTAGGGGAACAAAAAATAACATACCGAGCAATTTATGAATAGGTATGCAACTCATAGGGAGCCACCCAAATTGTCATAGTTAGTGATGATTAATCAATCTATGCCATTATGTTTGAAAGGCACAGGAATCCCAAATAGTGTCACCAGAAAATGGGCAAATATAGCCAGTGTGACATAGTTCATAGTGGTGCCTTATACACCGGGCAGCTTTGTTGCGAAACTATGTTTAAGGAGATAGGCACTCACCTGCAGATGTCAGGCACAGTGCCCCAGCTGTCATTAGCACAAATGTTTAAGGTGCATATGTGTCTCCAACCTGCATATAACGGTTGAGGTGTTACTCTTATCTAGGTTCGAAAAGTGTGTTTAGATGAAGCAACAGGAATATTGAAAAAGCGGAGACCATATCAACTCATATGTGTGATAGAAGCATCTCAAAAGGAAAATGAAAGTCGCTATACTGTATAATAGTCACCATAGAAGTAGGGATACATTGATATCATTTATAGGAGAGAATCTGAATTTTCTAATTGGCCAATAGAGATTAAAAATCAAATGTACCAGTCTCAGCAGATTAAATGGAACCAACCCGAACAGGATGGGAAGATTCAGCAAAACTGTTGGTGGCTACCAGGGGAATGCCCTAGATAGCTCTAAATTGAGAGGTGACATTAATACTATACCCAGAGTACGTCACCAGAGAGGCATATACTCAAAGTGGGTGACCTATTGCAACAGGAGCATGGCACAAAGGTGAAAATGCGCTCATGATCCCTGGGGCGTCTCAAACATAAACATAAAATGCACAGAACATTGCCAGGGCACATTAAATGGCCAGAATGAATTAGAGGCAACATCAAGCCTGATAACTATCATGCACCAATCAAGCATGTTTGCAAGGAATGCCGCAGGGGCAGTACACTGTGGTAATGGACCATACGAGCGATGTGGAGGTATCACCCAAAATGGTACCAGCTGGAAAACGGTGACCTGGAGACAGAGAGCTCATTGTCAAATGGACAGGCCAACCGACCAAACGTGCCCAGAAAATGGGCGAGGCACACCGAGGTCCATGGGTTGGAGCACATCGAGCAGAATAACCTCTGTGTTAATTGGAGAACTTTCAAGACATGCAAATGAAGGAAATCGGTTGCCCAGCAAACCAAAGCAGTGCTGCAGGCCCACTAGTAGCATTTTATTTACAGGCCATGGGCACATGTACTGCATTTTACTAGGCACTTAAAGTAATTTAAAATATAGCAATTGTCGATAAGCCAAATTTTACCATATTTTAGGAAAAGAGCACATGCACTTTAGCACTAGTTAGCAGTGGTAAAGTGCCCAGAATACTAAAGCCAGCAGTAACCGCATCGCTGCGACGGCTTTTCCCGCTGTGTGCGACGTTTTTGAAAATCCCGTGTTACATGACGAGCTCAGCTCGTTATCAGCATACGAGCGCCGTAGCTGATGACGAGCTGAGCTCATCATCGAAGGGGTTAATAAAGTCAACAAAAGAAGAAACCAGAAGGAAAAAATCAGGGGCAACCATGCCAAGTATGCCAAGTCAAACACACACCCACTCAAATGCTCAATACACCCACACAGATACCCACTCATACAGCTGCACAGTCACTTACATATTCTCTCTCACATCCTTGCAGTCACTGATACATCCACTTAGAGATCCAGATAACCATTCACACACCCACTCACAGACCCACACAGGCACTCACACACCCGCTCACTGGGCCATGCATGCTTCCCTGAGGCAAACACCGCACTGCACATGGCCAAAGGCTGTGCATGGCGTGGGGTTGGCTGCATTCAGGGGTATTAAGTGCAGGGATTGGCCACAGGCCAGGCCCAGCTGAAGTCTGAGTGTTATGGGGTTGGCTGCATTTGGGGGTTGGCAGGAGGACAGCAGGTAAATGAGCGCATGGCAATTTATTATTACCTTACGTTAAAAAAGCCTAGAGAATTATTGCAATTATTTTGCGACATACTATACTCCACAGTACATTCTGCAAATTTAAGGCAGAATCACCTTTTTTGTCTCCATAGGGTTTATTGGACGTCATATAAGTTATCTAAAATGGGAAGGGGCACTATACCAATGTGCCCAAAGTGTGAAAAGGAAAAAGGGGACGATATACATATGTTTTTGGAATGCACTGATATCCATAGCTTTTGAATGGATGTGAGTAGTACTACATATGATGTACTTGGACAGAGGCTCCAGGTAAGCAAGTCTCTTGTTTTTTTGGGATTCATATATCTCTCTTAAATAACGTTAAGAAATTGATCTTTTTTCTAATTCTGTTTGCCCGGAGGAAAATAAGTAATAACTGGATTAAAGCTACCCCTCCAAATAAAATAGATTGGTTGACGGCAATAAAATGTATTAATAGATTGGATCTGGCTTCAAAACACAGGAGAAATGATCTTTAGCTTCTATATGAAAATTTGGGAAAAAAATAAGGAAGAATAAGTTTGTATATGTGTATTGTCAGATGAATAGGCCTCTATACCACTCTGATTAAACACTCCTGTGGAGGTACTTCTCATGGAAAAATATATAAAAATGTCTCCTATGATAGGGGATGATGAGCGAGATCTAGAGTAATCCTTTCCAGATTACAAAAAATAAGAAAACTCCGGTGTGTGCTAATCAAAGGTAGACCCCCAGAGCCCAAAATATTGCCTTTTGTGAATCTGGGCAAATGAGAAATAAACAAAATCCTAGACATTTACTGAATGAGGAAAAAAAAAACTAGACATTCACTGAAAAAAACAAAGGTCACATGGACTTTATAGATCGAAAATAGCAAACAAAACGAAGAAATTGACAGAAAAAATTCAGCAGTGATAGTTATCTCGGGTAACTATAAGTCATTCCATAAGGTAACTATAAATTGCACCCTCGCCATGCACTGCTTATTACCTCACATATCACATCACTCATGACATCTCCTATGACATAATTGATCCTATCACTGCTACATTTGAAGTGAATTGATGAGAAAACTGTGCATGGCGGGGTACAAGTTACAGTTACATGACATAACTATAACTATAACTGCAGAATTTACATGTTTTTGTTTGTGCAAAATCTGAACTTAACTTTAACAACCCTGTAACTTTTTTTTTTACTGAATATATATATGTTTCTTTGCCCGTGCTGATGTGGGCAGGGAAATGACTGTGTCCTGTGGGTGGGCTAACTTGGGCCCAGTAATTGAGCCAGTCCCAGTGGATGGGGTTCCAGGGACCTTTAAAAGCTCAGGGAAGGGGGTTTGCATGGTTCTCCACAATTTAAAGTTGAGTTCGGTCCCAGAGGACAGACTCCTCGTGGCCTTTTAATCCTTGGATTGGCTATGGCTTGGCAAGAGGGGCTGTGCTGCCCTCTTCTATTTTTAATGACATAGAGTCCTGGGAATGGGGCCCTGGGACCTATTAAGGCTTGCCGCTCGCAGCCGGGACTAAAGGGAGCAGAGTTCTTCTTTTGGTGGATTTCCCTGTGCTGGGTCTCTGAAAGGCTTGTGAAAGTGCCCAGAATTATCGTGAACGCTGAGGGAGGTGTGCCTTGGAAGGCATGCAGGACTGCAAGGACTGCCAGTTCCAGAAGCCAGTGCGTGAATCAATCACACGCAGCTGGCCCTCTTCCCGCCCACTGCCTCCTCCTATATAGCGGTACAAAAGGGGGTGGTAATGGACGGAGCATCTGAACCAATCAAACACTCACACACAGTCAAAAGATCTGGGTTTAATCCATCACCGTTCTTTAGCCCACTCTGCCACCCCAGTTCAGACATGGCTATATGCAAATCAGTCTGACCCTGTGCCTCATGGGAACAGTCCAGCCCGAACTGCCAAGCCATGCCTTCCCTGGACCGGAAACAAGCTTCCGAGGACCGGTTTCTGGCATTCCAGCCGTCTTCAGCCCGGCTTGCTTGAATCCAGTGGCAAAGTGAGCAAGGGACTCACGTCTGAGCATACCTTGCCACACTTATGGCGGCCAAAAGCGGTACAAAAGGGGGCGGTAATGGACGGAGCATCTGAACTAATCAAACACTCACAACCAGTCAAAAGATCTGGGTTTAATCCATCACCATTCTTTAGCCCACTCTGCCACCCCAGTTCAGCCATGGCTATATGCAAATCAGTCTGACCCTGTGCCTCATGGGAACAGTCCAGCCAGAACTGCCAAGCCATGCCTTCCCTGGAGTGTGATTTCGTGGGATTTCAGTATCAAAATGGGAATCTACTTCATCCAGGACTGACTTCCAATAACCCTGGAGGTGGACACAGTCCCAAAGGCGATGGACCAAGGACCCCCTTTCCCCGCAGCCGCGCCATCATGACGCCTCTCGACTGTGATCCATTTCGTGTAGTCTTTCTGGGGTATAGTACCAATAGGATACAATTTTAGTAAGAGTGTAAGTCAAACCCATGTGATAGGCGGAGTGGCGTGCGCGTAGCAGATACTGTCCCAGTCTTTGGCGCTGAGCGTGCGTCCCAATTCCCTCTCCCAACGAGCCCTACCAGAATTGTACACCTGGGAATACCGGTCTAATAACATGCAGTAAAGGTCAGAGATGAGGTGCTTATCTGCCGTCCTTGTGATCAATCAATACTCATAAGGGGCGCAGACGCCTATCTGCCCCTGCTCGCACCTGACTATTAAGCGCTCAATGCCGAGCCTGCAAATACCGGAGGCGTTCTGTTTCCGGCAAGCCATTATCTTGCTTGAAGGATTCGAAGGGGGTGATCCCATCCCTGCCGTACATGTGGAACAAAAATCTACATCCCGCAGGACGCCACTTCCCGTAAGCGTGACATCCTGTCCCGGAGTGAAATCAGGGTTCTCCAGTAAGGGAGTAAGCGGGGATAGGAAGGTGGTCAACTCATGTTTCAGATTTGTGCTATCCCACACCTCCAGCGATACCCTCGTGATATAAGAAGCGTAAAGGTTAGGGGGTCTATGTTGCCTGCGGAGAAAGGTGACCTCCTGCAGCAGGTGGCCCACTATGGCCTGGTCTTGGAAAAGCCAATGCTTCTCCGACTCCCATCTGCTCCACTCCACAAGCGTTCGCAGTTGGGTCGCTTGGAAGTACAACAGGAGATCCGGTAGCCCCAAGCCCCCTTTTTCAGGAGGCAGCGTAGCCAACCTGAGTTTCATTCTGGGCTTCCTGCCGTTCCATATGAATTGTGCCAGTTCGGCTTGCGTCTGACGAAGCCAGGCTTCCGGAGGGCGCAGGGGGATGGCCCGAAATAGATAAAGAATCTGCGGCAGAACTGTCATTTTTACGGCCGCCACTTTACCCAGCCACGACAATGGTAGATGTTTCCACCGACTCAGCTCTTTGCAGATAAGGAGACGCAGGTGCGCATAATTGACCCGGACCGTATCGAGCAGCGTAGGTACTAGGTGGACCCCTAGATAAGGGACGGACATCTGGGACCAACGGAATGGAAAGCACCTTTGTAGTTGGGACCGGGTGTGCGGGTCCAAAGAGAGGTCCAACGCCTCCGATTTGGCCATGTTTACCTTAAACCCTGATACCCTGGCGAAGGTATCAAGACTTTCAATGCAGCCAGGCAGAGAGGTGCTCGGGGAAGATAGAGACAGAAGGACGTCATCAGCATAAAGGCTGATAGTATGTGTATATGCCCCAAATTTAATACCGTGCACCTCCGGGTTGAGCCGTATCAGTTGTGCCAACGGCTCCATGTATAGGGCAAAGAGGGGGGGCGACAGCGGGCACCCCTGTCTCGTGCCACGCTCAACTGGGAAACGGGGAGACGTGCACCCATTAACCTTGACCGTGGCTGTGGGGAAGGAGTAGCAGTTTATTTATTTATTTATTTATTTATTTGTGCAATATTATATAGCGCAAACTTTACCCGAAGGTGTCAGAGCGCTTTACATAGGATCCAGTTGAAAACATAAGGACTGACGGTTACATGCGTAAAAAGATTGCAAATTTTTGCATTACATAAGAACCAGTTTAAAGCATACGGACTTAGGAATACATGCGTTACAAAAAAGGTACAAACAGAAAAAATTGCAAATGTACAAGAGATAAAATCACACAAGGAGGAGATACAAATGGATATACTCTAGGCCTATACTAGTGATATCTCTATCAACATAGGGAGGGGATACACCTGGATATACTCTAAAAGTCACATAGGAGACTAGTCGTTAGAGTTATCTCTATATACATAGGGAAGGGATACACATGGATATACTCTAACAGTCACATAGGAGACTAGTCGTAGGAGTTATCTCTATATACATAGGGAAGGGATACACATGGATATACTCTAAGAGTCACCTAGGAGACTAGTCGTTAGAGTTATCTCTATATACATAGGGAAGGGATACACATGGATATACTCTAACAGTCACATAGGAGACTAGTCGTTAGAGTTATCTCTATATCCATAGGAAAGGGATATGACTGGATATACTCTAAGAGTCACATAGGAATGGTGGAGAGCACATCGGTCTACAGCATATACTAGTGATTAGAGTTATCTCTATATACATAGGGAAGGGATAGACATGGATATACTCTAAGAGTCACATAGGCTACAGCATATACTAGTGATTAGAGTTATCTCTATATACATAGGTTAAGGATACACATGGATATACTCTAAGAGTCACATAGGAATGGTAGAGAGTAG
Source organism: Lissotriton vulgaris (assembly GCF_964263255.1). Lineage (NCBI taxonomy): Eukaryota > Metazoa > Chordata > Amphibia > Caudata > Salamandridae > Lissotriton > Lissotriton vulgaris. The sequence goes on along the minus strand of NC_141693.1, from coordinate 958,710,269 downwards.
AAAGGTCTACTGCAAATACTAGTGATTAGAGTTATCTCTATATACATAGGGAAGGGATAGGACTGGATATTCTCTAAGAGTCACAGAGAAGGGCAGGCATGTGAGATAAACGAGAGAGGGAAGCAGATAGTGGTGAATAAGACAGTGAGGAGTGTGTCAGAGGCAACTGGAGAGACAGTAGGAAAGTCGAAAGGACAGAGGGGGAGGTCAGAGAACGCTAAAATGTCGGAGGAGAAAGGTAGAAGAAGAGGCGAGTCATACAGAGAAAATGGCGGGGAGCACAAAGGTCCAAGTCCGAAAGTTCAGGAAGAGGGCTGACATAGCCAGCAGGTCCAGGGGGAGAAGGGCAGTCCGCAGCAAAGTTGCAGCCTCATCGTTCAAGAGGAGCTGGGGCAGAAGAGATCAATCCGGAGACCAGAGGGTCAGGGGAGAAAGACCACAGGCGCCCAGGCAGAGATGGGAGGCAGCAAAAATTGAAACAAAGTTTGAAAGGAAGGAGGGGCCTCTCACCAGAGCCCAGTTGAGCATAATGTGGGTGGTGGCGTTGAGCGTGTGGGGTGAAGGCCATGTTGACGCTATGGATGCGGTCGCGCTGGTTCCCGGAGAGTTGTGTGTGGGTTCATCGGCCCTGGCATGCGTTGGTGTCCCTGGAGCCTGTGGCTGCCGGTCGTAGGAAGCGGTCGCAGTTAAGGATCCATGTGCGAAATTTGATGCCCAGACCCGCCTTCACCAACACCTGCTCCAGATAGGGCCAGTGGACCCTGTCAAACGCCTTCTCGGCATCTATGGCAAGAAACATGTACTCGCCCGTTGTCCTTGTGGCCTTCTCAATGAGATGGAGCGCTCTCTTGGTGTTGTCCACTGTCTGGCGCTCATGGATGAATCCTGCCTGATCCGGGTCGATTAGACACGGCATCAGCGGAGCGAGTCAAATCGCCAGAATGCTAGTGTAGAGCTTAAGGTCCACATTGAGTAAAGACATGGGCCGGTAGGCCTCGCAGCGTGAGCGGTCTTTCCCTGGTTTGGGAATGACCGAGATGGTGGCTTCGAGGAGGTCCCCCAGGATTGAACCTTGGTCTACAAAGGAATTGAAGAGGGCGGTCAGCAACGGGGCCACCTGCGGGCAGAGCGTCTTATAAAAGATGGCGAAAAAGCTGTCCGGACCTGGAGCATTGGCAAGTTTGAGACGCGAGATGGCTGCAATCACCTCCTCGGGCCGAATAGGGCGGTCCAGCGCCTCCGCCTGTTCTGAGGTCAGGGACGGGAGGGGAATGGATGCCTGAAATCTCTCTCTCTCCGCAGGGTCCAATGATGACCCTGTGTATAGGGAGGTATAAAAGGCACTGAAGGCCGCTGCGATGTCCGAGTCCTCGGTGACCACCTTCTCCTCCTGTGTTGTGATTTCCTGAACCGTTTGTCGTTGCTGCACTTCCCGAAGCAGTATAATATACATGTCGCACCCGAGCGCTGCATACTCCGTCCGATCCTGATCGAGCGCTGCCAGTTGCTGCCGAACCTTTCGCAGCTGCCGCCATATTCTCGGAGCCCCCGTGCATTGGTGCATGTGTTCGAGTTCCCGCGTCCTCCGCGACAGTTCCTCTTGTTTGCGTGCACGTTCCGCGTTCTCGGCCGCTGAGACTGCGATCAGCTCGCCCCGCATAACTGCCTTAAGCGCCGCCAAGCACGTAGCCAGCGAGGTGTCCTCCGTGTTGTTGTGCATTAGGAAATCTTTGATAACCCCCTTGATTTTGTCCACAACCTCTTTGCGGTGCAGTAGTGAGTTGCGCAGTTTCCAGGAACGTGGTGTGCGTGTTAAAGGCGGGAGGGAAAAAAACGCCACTATGGGCGAGTTATCAGACAAGGCCGCGGCGTCTATTGCAGCCTCAGAAGCGAGCGCGTGCATGGAAGAGGAAGCTAAAAAATAATTGAGGCGGGCATACGTTTTGTGTGTGTGAGAGTAATATGTGTATTCCCTCTCATCTGGACGAAAGCTACGCCACAGGTCTACCATACCCAATTCCTTCAGTCTAGTCAATCCTTCGTCGGAGAGGGCACCAGCCTGCGAATAGCGCTGACCAGACCTGTCCTGCAGGGTGTCCATCAATAGATTCAGATCCCCGCCAACCAGAATGTGTCGATCAGGGGAAGTGGTGAGCTCAGTGAGGGTTGTGTGAAAGAACCTTTCCTGATGGTTGTTTGGGGCATAGACAGAACAAATCGTGAAGGTCGCCCCTCCTAGAGAGAATCTATAGGATAACAGCCTCCCTTTCAGCTCTACCCCTTTCTGTAGGACCTTCCCTCTGAAGCGCTGGGCCACCAGTATCGCCACGCCTGCCGTTTTATTGGGGGAAGAGGAATAGAATTGATGCGGGAAGCAGCGAGAATGCATCCTAGAGCAGTCTTTCTGCAGAAGGTGGGTTTCCTGCAGCAGGCAGTTGTCCACTTTAGAAGCCTCCTGCAAGTAGAGCACTGCCTTACGTTTCACCCGGTTGTTAAGCCCTCTCACATTTAGTGTGAGGACCCGTAACTCAGTCGGGGGGATGGGGCATTATACAGGGCGTAGTGACCCCCCGTGGGTCGTGTGAAATGCCAGCCAAAGACCGCTCCTCCGAAGCCAACCACCCCTGCCTATAGCAAGGAAAGGCCCCCAGTGCTGCACCAAGGAAGCCCCCGAACCTGGAACCCACCCACCTCACCCCCCCAACCCCCCACCCCAACAGAACCCCAAAAGAGGAAAACACAGGTAAACAAACAAATCAGAACATACTTATTGTCCATCTTCCGAAGGTGATTGGTGAAGAAAAGAAGGGGGAACGCTTATCGGTGGTACAGGTGATCTTCACCCGGTCTCCTCCGGCTCCCAGCAAAACGAAACCCTTCTTACGGGTCCAAGTAGTGCTGTGAAGATTCAAGCATCCCCAGGAGCCACCGTCACCAACGCCACTGAGGCCACGGCATCTCCCCGCTCTTTCAGGCTTAAGGACCAGTCAGGCCTCGGCGCTGTCGCTTGTTTGCCCACTAGTTGCCACTCCGTGGAGCGCCTGCGGCTTCTTTGAGATGGGCCACTGACCTCAGACGGGGTAACTGAACTACCCAGACCCAAAATGGAAAGCGCCTCTTCCAAAGACAGGACCCCGACCAGTTTGGAGTTCCACTTGAAGATGAGTTGAAACGGATGCCCCCATGAATAGGGGATCCCTTGTTCCTTCAAATGCGTCATGACAGGCTTGAAGCTTTTCCACTTAGTCAGGGTGGAAGCTGCTAGATCTTGGAATAACACCGGACTATGATTCCTAAACTGGAGGGGGGAGACGTCTCGCGCTTGCCGTAGTATTCTCTCTTTTAGTTGGAAATCGTGAACACACATAAGAATGTCCAGGGCAGGCCCACTCTGTGCACTCGGTCCATCTTGATCTCCAGCGGTTCCTCCACCTGCAAGATATACATAAAGAGGGCCTCCACATACTCACACAGATCCGTTCCTTCCCCTTTCCACAGGACTGCCCTGATAAGAATGTTGTTCCGCCGGGATCTGTTTTCCAAATCCTCAGTGCGGGCTTGGAGGTCAAGATTCTGTTCTGTGAGGCGGATCACATCCTGTTGTAACCTATGAATGTCCTCCGCGGTAGCCAAATCGTGCTCCTCCAGGGTTGCGACCCTCTCTCCCACCCCATCCACATCTCTCTGCAGGTCTCTCATGTCTGACACGAGTTGGGAACGCAGTTCCTTGATGTCCTCTTTAATAGCCGTGAACAGTTCTAGCAAGAACGCCTTTGTCGCCGGAGCATTGCCATCCTCCTGGCGCGGGGATTTGTCAGTTCCCGGGTGCGTGGGGGTTTTCTGACCAGTATCCTTTGCTGATTTGTTCTTCTTAAGCCTGGCCGACGCCATTTTGTCTCGCCTGGTGGTTCACCCCGGTTACAGTGGCAGGGCTATCCCACCCGTGTGGCCTCGGGCTCAGGTATCGACCCGCTCTGTCCCCCGGGTCCAATCTCGCCCCCTCGCTGTTCGCCGCTGCACGTTCTTCAGGCGGGGCCTCCTCCACTCAAGGGCCCCTGCGGCCTAGTCGCGCTGCAGCCGGGGACCACTGCTTAGGCAGGGGACAGCCCAGCCCCAACTGGACCAATGCGCCGAGGAAAGTTCTGTCCCAATCAGAGTCGGGCAAGAGGGCCCGAGCCAAGGACTCTGTGCCGCAGGGATGCCACCAAGGCGTGTGGAGAAAAGGGGGTAAGCAGCGGTCCCCTCGATAGACAGCCGTGAATATCCCGCCAAAATACGGGTCGTGTAGGACCCGGGGGGTCTACCGGGAACAGGGGCCAAGGGGCTCCAGGGGGCGTGGAACGTAGCAGGCCTTGGTTGCCCCCACCCAGGGCAGAATGGAGCAGCAGCTGTGCATCGCGCCCCTGGACCCCTACAACCCTCCCCCCAGGTCAGCACTATCCGCTGACGTGCGGACTGAGGTCTGAAGTACCTTGTGGGGCCACCCCCACCGCATTCACCTGTCTTTTGTGCTCAGCTCCGCAGTGTCACGAGGGAGCACTCACCCGCAAAGCGGGGATCTCACCACCGTGGCCTCAGGCTGGTAGGTCTCCGCCCTAGGGCATGCAGATCAGGCACCAAGAACGCCGAAGCTGGGCTGTCTCTCCCACTCTGTGTGGGCCGGGCACCTCTCCGCAGTCCCAGATTCCCCGGGGGCACCGAAGGGCTCCACTTCGCGAAGCCCGATCCGCGCTCACGGGGCCTGCTGATCTCACTCGGCAGGGCCGGCAGCAGCACCCACAGCCATCCGATCAGGACTCGCTCGATGTCTCAGCTCCCTCACAGCCGTGAGGGAAGCGTCGGAGCCGCAGGCAGCCCGCCCTCACCTCGCCAGCGTCACCCGATGCAGGGGACCAACGCCACCCCGGTGCGCGTCTCGTGAAGGCCGCCCCACGCTGCTCCACTACGGGCGATCCAGACTGCAAAAGGAGGGCACTAATCAATGCCAGGCAGCTCTCAGGGACGCCAAATCGGCTTTGTCTACGCTGATGGGCACCGAACAGGGTGATAATCAAAGCTTATATTCTTGCGGCACCGGAGGGACCGAGAAATGCGCCCTACTCCGCCGCCATCTTGGCCACGCCCCCCAACAAACCTTTTTTATGGAGGAATATGATCAGATAAAAAAGCATGTATACAAACAATTAAATCTCATGCTCTTTTCCCACTTCCAAGTTGTGTGCAGATATTGAACCGTAGACTTATAAATACCTGATGCTGACTTTTATAACTGCTCACAACTTAGAGTTATTGTAAGGATTCACAATATTGCCTAGATACTATGATATCAAGGACCCACATCAAGAAACCCTGAAAACATTTCACTAGAATTAATGCCTTTGAGAATTATTAAGCTTTTTTACCTATTTGAGAGTGTGAGTGTAGTTGTCAGTCAAAGAAGTAGATGCCTTGATGACATATGATGGCTGATCTTCTTAGTGAAGTGAATATTCAAGATCATAATACATAATTATAGTAATCCATGCTGGTACAGGACAATGACCAATGTTTTTTAAATCTTTCCTTGAGATATTTTTGGAAACACTGTCTGCATCCACGCCAACTCATGACCATATGATGACTTTCATGATCGAAAGGGGTGGTTAACTGAGAAATTCAGACAATATCTATATTTGCTGCATGCGTTGATAGCCATGGCTAAAAGGATACATTCTACAACAATGAAAAGGGGAAAATTATGTTGTCTGTGGTGTCAGCATCCTGAGAGAACTGTTATGTTTCATACAGGTACCCATATAGTCTCAGATAGTGAATAAACCTTTCACCTACATTTCCCCTGCCATTACATTACATTACATAACAGTTCTTAGTACTGACCATTTACTCAGTTACAGTAATGCCTTGATGACATGGGGCTTTCTCCGAAAACTAGCCTTATTCATGATGCATGAAGATTCTTTGAATCTCAGCAGGCCTACCATCTCCTGCATAATAACTATACGGGTGATTTCTTCTGTCATCCCGACATGACACAGCAAGGTATATCCCCTGAGGGTACCGCTTTGGGAATATAAAAGCCATATCTTTGCTGAGGCAGGGAGAGGAGAAAAAGGACTTCGATTCTGACAGACTGACGCAAGACACTGAGGTTCCTGCAGGCAGACACTCCAGCTCACAGTGATCTCACATCCCTCGCGGGGTGTCCATCAGGAGACCAAGACGGGGTCCCACAGTCACAGGTAACGGGATTGGCTTTATCCGAGGGGGATTCTTGGCTATATACCATGCTAGGTAAACTTAGATACATCTAGTTAGGGTGGGATCGTAGGAGAACACCTTATTACTGACATGGATTTTCACACTTGCCTGTATTCATTGTTCTAGCACTATGGTAGAAATCTACCATCCTCTTACTCTATTGGTGCTTACAATCATTTATATCTGTTTCTGTCTCATGGTTGTTTCAGCACACCTATTTTACATTAGAATGACGCTGGTTCAATAAATATTTATTGAAAAACGCCACCACCATTTATTCTGTGTCTCTCTCTGAGAGAAAGTAAGCACGAGTGACTGAGTGAAAAGTACTGTACTGTTTTCACGATCCCTAATGGGACAGAGTTCTCATGTTCGATAGTTGCCAAGAACTATTCTCTCCTTGGTAAGAGGGGTTTATAGTGGCACTGTGAGCTAGTGGGTATACAGGCTAACATACCCGGTGGGGGTGTCTGGAATCACTCTGGACACCAATCTCGCTTGTAAGTTGTCTAAAAGTGCAGATCCTATATAGCACACTGCTGGCAAGTCGGCTCAATAAAGCGATGAAATACTTACCTGCCTCTGGCTTCTCTTCTTGAGGGCTAACCTTTGTTGTGGATGTTGTGCGGCTGAGCCTAGCTGTGAAGAGAAGCCCGCCGCATGGACGAGGACCAATGCTGGCATTGAGAGGATGTCAGCCCAAGGAGGCACTTCCATGTGCGTCAAGTGGAAAGCAGGGCAGTGTGTGTACTGGACTTGGATCGCCCACATGGGTTTTATATTTTTTATTCCTGCCACCAAAGACGGACTCACTAGAGAACACTGCCACCGCACTACAGGTACCAGATGGCTTTTTGGCCACGCCCACAAGGGCAGGGCCCTGGAATTGATTTATGTGCAGGGAATGCCGTCTGAAGTTAAGCAGTTGCACAGACATTAAGAAGGGGAACCGGAGTTCCCGAAACGCATCTGGCGGCTTTTTTAACTTATGCCTGTGTTCATGTTGCACTCTGCCGGCAAGTTGGCTCAATAAAGCGATGAAATACTTACCTGCCTGGGGCTTCTCTTCTTGAGGGCTAACCTTTGTTGTGGATCCTATATAGGTTTATAGGAACTACATGACAGAAAATAATAGTGTAGAAATGGAAACCATTATAATCTAATGTAAAGTAGTATAGCAATAAGGTGGCTGAAAAATGAAACACACTGAATCCTGGAGGAGAGTTCTTCAGGCATGTGTGGACAGCAAGCCAGTTTATAGCCACAACTGAACAACATTTACATCAAGTCTGAAAGCCACAACAATCAGAAGGCGGAAACGTGTTCTACCAGCAATTTGAAGAGGTTCCATTTTCAGGATGAAAGTAATCTTCATTTCACAGATGTGTGTACGTGTACAACAGTTCATGTCCCCGAGTCTAAAGATGCTTATGGAGAAAAAGGTTTTGCATGCATTATGATATCCCAGTGTAGACATGTAAATGTGTTGTATTTGTATAGCGTGAACAGTAACCCGTAATCATCCCGGCGCTTGTACTCCTACCACAAGGGAACCCCTCCTGGCTGTTCCTTGTGAGGTGTCCACTCCTGGTCATCCCATGGTGAAACCAGGCATCCCTTGTGCATCAGGGGCCGTTGTGGAGACTAAGCAAGCTATTGCCCAGAGTTGCAGCGTGGGGACAATTCTTAGATTCAGCACTGAGGCGAGAATATCCGGTCAGAGGAATTTAAACCCGATCCCGCCGAGGCGGGAATCGAACGCTGGTCCCTGGCCAGCGTTCTGCATCAAGGTCTGCCGCTCTAACCATTGAGCCACACTTCTTCACTGTTTGGAATTATCAATGTTACAATCATACAGACCTTTACAACCATGTCGAATATACTTTTCACTTACAATTCATCCACCAGAGACTAAGAAATCGTATAGGATGCATCTGAGACCATCAGCATTTTTGTTTATTTCTGGTTGTCGTTAAATAGTCTTACGTATATTATTTCCCACAAAAAGTATGGGTTGGTATTGTATCACGTTTGGCAACAAAAATACGTGTTTGACTGTGACTTAAAGTTGCTCCTTCCTATTTTTACTACTTCTCACCTTGGTTGAGTGGGTCCAAGTTGATGAGAGGTCACTTTATCCACCATGCTGTTTACTAAATGGCACTAATAATTTCTAGGAGTTTTGTTTTTACTGTATGGAGAGGTATTTAGTCGTGGCTATGCTTTGTGAGGCACATCTTGCTCATCTTTCTCCCACTTACCCAGGGTCTGCTCTGAGGGAAACATCCTTTACAACGCAACTTTTACCACGAGGGTGCCTTTACATCGCAACTTTTACAACGCAAACCATTGCAACGCATTGAGCTGGGGGGCGCTCTAGGATAGGGAATAGATTTAATTTACTATCCAACACATACCCTACTATCCACGGGGACTGGAGTTGGAATAGTAAATTAAACTATTCACTATCCAGCACCCCTCAACAATATGCGTTGTAAAGGCATGCGTTGTAAAACTTGCGATGTAAAAGCTTGAGTGGTAAAAGCATGCGTTGTGATGTCATACATCCCTGCTCTGACTAAGTTAAAATGAGCCCTGGGTGTTACTTTTGAGTCTATCTGTGCATGGAGTACAAACCAAGGACGTGGTGTTCTCTTTCAATTATTACATACAGCTGTCTCAAATGATTAGCTAATTTTTTAGTGAAAGAGAACAGGCCCACAACTGATAGAATGCTCCACTGATCAACGATACATTATTTCAAAATCCTACTGTCTTTTATGGGTGAACTTCTGTTTGAATCAAGGAAAATGGCACAACTGGTTTTCAAAGTAATGCAAATCATTATTTGGGAACAAAGCAACTGTCAACATGAAATGCAATCAGCATGAGAAATGAATACCTGTAGCTTCATGCTGGCTGAAATTCGTAAATGAAGGGGCCAATGCAATTTGTGTTAACTCTTTCACATTTATGTTTTATTTGAAATAACTAACATGACAGTGGTTTTGCACTCTGCTCGTAGCACAATAAAAATTGTCAAATGTGTAATACACACAGTTATAGGAATCAGTAGCGTAACCCTAAGTGGTGGGCTCCCATTCAGAAGGTGATGAGAGGCCCCCAAGACTTCTCACATCTCACCATTTTTCTCAAAGATTATATTGAATGGGGGTCCCCTGAAAAGAGGGAGCCGGTACACGTCAAGGGCATCGCTATTAACATTTCAGTGGCACCAAGGGCCAGAGGCCTGAGGGGCCCACTGAAACCTTTTAATTATGAAACGAAACTGCCTAACCAACAGTTAAAGGCGGTTTTCCTTCCTTGACCTATGGCCCATGGTAGCATTTCGGCGCCCCTGCTCCAAGGACCTGTCTCATGCCCCTGATAAGAACACCAGTATCGTGGAATGGCGTGCATGGCTTGCATTTCAAAATGGATTCCATACTTTCCCATTTCGAGTCACGTTTTGCGATCTGCAACGAGCACATCACAGATATGATTCATAGACACGAATAGGTGCAAAGTGCTGCCGTACTTCACGCTTGGTGTCTGTTTGCCAACATTAAAAGTGTTGTGTAAGGATTTTGAAAAGGCGTCACCATATGGGTTTCTATTATTATAATTACACATTCATGTGCAATCACTTCTGTATCAATGAATCTTTATGTTTCCAGTGTCTGCAAGTAAAGGCTACGATTCACTTAACACATGCTGCATTGAACACAACTAGACTCTGGGGGAGAGCACCGGGCTCTAAGCAGGAATGTGATATTTCCTTTCCATTGACCTACTTCTTAGTATGATTAATGATGTGAACCCACCAGCACAACACAGGAAATCATTGACCCATTTCCCTTTAGTGGGGGTGAGGTTGATGACTACTGCCAAGTAACTGAACCTCCACCAAAGCCCCAGTTCTGCCAGTAGCACCGCATGCCTGAAACAAAATCCCCATAAAAAACCTCACCACCTAAACATAAGATCAGTGGACCTCATCTGTGTATTCCTAGTTTGCTTTCATACATAATTCTGGTATATAAGCAGGTTTTCCTCACATGAACTCTGTGCTACTATTTGAACCACATAATATGTGCATTACTTGCAAAAAAGAAGAAAAATGCTGTCTGAGACATATGGACATTATTGTCATTTTTAGGCCTTATCAGGAAAGTGTACTCTCACTCAGGGTGAAGGGGGAGGGGCGTAGCTTCCATTGGTGCAGCAGGTACAGTTGCACTGGGGTCCGGTGGCCTGCTGGGCCACTGTACCTGATGATTTCACAGTATAAACAACTACCAGGGGGAACATTTCCTTCCCTGCAGTAGGGCCCATGACACACCGGCCAAGAAACTGCACAGGGGCTGGATCATAATGGGCATTTCATTGTGCAGCACAGAGTCAAGCACCGGTTTTATGTGCCTGCAAAGCATAAAGTGCATTAATGTATCCCAATAGTTCTTTGAGTTAGTGTTTTTTTTCAGGCAGTGCCACTCAGAAACAGTGAGCAAGGTTTGACTTTCTTTTTCTGTTCTCTGACGGTGAAGCACTAACTCAGAGAAATATTGGGTTAAATGTAAATTGATACTTGTATAGCGCACTACTCACCCGCAAGGGTTTCAAGGCGCTTGTACGAATACCGCTGTAAAACCCATCCTGGCTTTCCCTGTGAGGCGTCTACTCCTGGGCACCCCCAAGGTGGAGGTCAGGCATCCTTAGCGTTGTGGGGGCCGTTGTGGAGATTAAGCAAGCTATTGCCCAGAGTTGCAGAGTGGGACTCCATGATTGGAATAGGCACCGAGGCGAGAATTATCAGGTCCGTGGAATTTTGAGCCCAAGACCCGCCGAGGCGGGGAATTGGAATTTTGAGCCCAAGACCCACCGAGGCAGGAATTGAACCCTGGTCCCGGGCTAGACCTCTGCATCAGGGTCTGCCGCTCTAATCATTGAGCCACACTTCTCCACTTAAATGAAATCCCTTTACCTCATGAGGGCACAAAAAACAGGTACTCGCCTCTGTGCTAGAAAAGCCCATCATGACAGTGCGCCAGCTGTACTCCTCGTGTATGGTTTTGGTTTTGAACAGTGTAAAGTGCATACATTTGATTCAGAATTAGTGCATGAACTGCAGACAGCACAGCTTGGACACAGAGAGAGGTAACCAGTGATAACTTGTTTTCGAGCTGTGCTGCCTGCCGCTCATACACTAGCTCGGAAACTTCGAGTTAAATGTAAGCCATTTCGACAACAAGTTCAGAAAAATGCTCTGCACTGTGAGAGGGCACACATTCAGACTAAGGCCTCCGAGCAAATCATTTTACGTTTTGATGCCTCTAAATGTAAATTTGTGCACAGCCATAGTGTGACAAAGATATGCACAATGTGCTGTTCATTATTGTCCCAAGGATAAGTCACTCAGCTGTTGTAAACCAGTCCCCAGACACAACACTGTCCCTGCTTTGTTTCTCCTGTTTGGCATCATCTGACTCCGATAAAGGTGTTCTATGTAAAGCGCAAAACTGTTACTGACGGGTTAGATTAGCACTATATCTAGTCTCAGAATTACTAATAGTTGATGCAAGGAAACACAGCAGTCAACGTTGGTGTGCTTCTTTGCCTCAAAGGAAGAGAGGCAAAACGAACATAGAGGCATATTATCAAGCAACTGCGTTAAAATTATCGCCGCTTTAGCGGCCGAAAACAGCCGCTAAAGCGGCGATAATGGGCTTGATAATCTGCCGAAGAGAATTCCAATAGAAGCCGATGTTCACACCAGAACATGGGCTTCTATGGGATTTCACAAGGGCATATTATCAGGCCCATTATCGCAGCTTTAGCGGCAGTTTTCTGCTGCTAAAGCGACGATAATTTTAACGCAGTTGCTTGATAATATGCCCAATACTTTTTAAAATATGGTGCCTTTTTCACTCCCCTAACGCTGGTGCACTTTCAGCTGCCATGCGCCAAGGCACACTCATAGCTCCACAGTGCAGGGTGTATGCGTTCTGTGAATCATAGGTTTTGTACTGAAAGTGGATCATTCCAATACAAAGACTATCCTTTATTACCTATTCCACTTTTTATGTGTACTGAACAATGCAGCACAGATGAAAAGTTGGACAAAATAAGGAAAAATGAGAAGAACTCTCCTTGTTGCACTTTTCTTTAGGAGGCATAATGTTGTGCTGAAAATTGGTGTCTTTGAATGTTAGATACGGATTTGCGTGAAAACCCAGGGTGGTTGCATGAAAACACCCATTTACCGCCAATGGAGCGCCCCCCTGAAGCAAAGTAATGTTGCGTTACTTTGGGATACTTTCCAATGAAAACCCTGGTTTGAATTCGATAGTAAATGCACCAGAACACACTGCACCTGGTTTATGTAACAAAAAGGACACAAATCTGGCACAAAGGTTTAGTAAAACTGGGCCTAAATAACTGAAACAGTTTTTTTAATGTACGGCCTGCAGCATTTTCACATTTGCACATTACTTGTGCCCTTCAGCCCTGCGCTGATTTTAATTCTAAAATTAAACATTGTATACTCAAAGGCATTTCACCTGATTCAAATGTGCTAATAAAACCAATTATTTATTCGAAAATTAATGAAAAGGCCATCTGAACAACATCTAATGGAGAAAAGGAGTGACCTGCGCCTTCTAACAATCCTGCTTGTGAGAAGTTAAGAGAACAGGGTTCAGAAACATCAAGGAATTAGCTTCTTAACTGTTGTACACGCACAAAGACAGTGTCCGCTGATGTGCTTCATCCACTAACTATGCAATTCCGTGTGAGAGAGAAAGGCAATTATACATCCAGATTTATGTGAAGCAGTTTATTAGGCTATGGCCCTGTCTAATTAGTCTGAAGATTTCATTGTACAGTATTTTCCGAAGAAGGGCAGAGGGTATTAATTCTGTGTTTAATGTGCTTCACTTCCTTCTTTGCAGATCCATTCTCCCTCAAAGAGCCAACCTAAATGAACCTCTTAAATAAATAGAACCAGATAATTGCCGCGATGTACTGACATTATCTGAGTGTGGTGGTTCACGGAGAGATATGTCACTGACTATGTAAAGATGCACAGGTTCAGCTCACCGGAAAGTACTCTGTGGACAGAGTACGCGTATTGATTTAGCGAAGTACCACCAGAACGAGCACTCAGACACTTCAGAGATCAGAGAACGATGGTGCTGTATCTCAGGGAATCTAATTAATTAAATGGCGGCGGAGCACTTGAGGTCATTATTATTGACACTATAAATAAGATATCTCTGACATCCATTACATTAGATCTCTGATGTGCTCTTCTAAACACCGAGCAGCGCAGGGAATAACAATGGGAGAGCTAATTCAGTACGTCTTGTGCCTTAACGTGTTTATTTCAGCATCCCCCCAGAGAGGCAGCGCCTACCTTTATTAGCATTGCGCGTTCCGCATGTCACTGACGCAACGTAGCTTCCGGTGTGCCTTGACGTCCATAACATAGTTCGAAAACTGAAGCCATGTTGATGACGTTTCAACTCTGGCTATTGTACATTTGATTGCTTCGGAGTTTTATATACCTAGCATGTGGGATATTGTGAAACAAAAATGAGAAATCATTTGCACCTTTGTCTGGTTACATAGTGCAAATCGTGTGTTTAGCAATGTTGTGTGGAAGATATTTAGTGAACCGCTTGCGGCTGTATCGTGAGCCTGTGCGCAAATGTATCGCGGGGATGAAACAAGGTACACAACACCCCTTTATGAGTCTGGCTTCAGAAGCAAGCGAAGTCTGGCCCAGAACCGCATGTTGCTGACCCAGAGGTCGTGCCATTTTCTCGTTCTGCAACTACGACCAGTCATATAACGGATATGCTGGCCAATTTGTGATTAAATTGTACTATTACATGACATCCACCAATTCTGTAACTCCACAAGTTAATCCATGACGTGTAGTCTAAACAGTTCTAAATCACACAGCAGAGGTTGCTGCTTTAAGTCTCTAAATACCAATGTCCTGAGCTAACTCGCAGTTACCAAGTTAGTTCATGCACTGTAGATACTGCACTGCCAACAATTATTGGCGTCAAATAAAACACCGAAATAAGGGAATGCCTTGACTTTGGTCAGGGTAAATTTAATACCTTAAAAGTCTTGCTTCTTGTCGATTTGGAGCCTACTATCATTACGTATGACTTTGAAAACCGGACCGACAAGTCAAGGTTCCCCCTGAAAGACACATACTTGGCCAGCAGCAAATCCAACCAGAGTGCGGTCCGAGCCATAAGGATCGCGTCATCTGCATATAATAAAACAGGGGGAAATCTGTCACCAACCTTGGGGCTGTCAGCCAAAACTGATAAAAGTGTAAACTCTTGCCCATTCACATACAAGGTGAACACAAATGGGCAAGTATGCACCTCTGGCGAACCCCACGGCTAATCAAGATTGAGTGAGTACACGCTGCACCTTGAGAAAAACACAAAAAGTCTGAGGTCTTTCAGTGGAGATCAGTTCAATTTATAATCTTTATTCGGTTCTTAAAAAGACACCATAAAAGCACAGATACAAAATACACAGATAAAATACACACATAAAAAGCTTTTAGTGTAACACATAAATAAATCACTAAATACGGGAGTCCTTGATTAAAATGTTCGTGCAATTTGACTCATCATGGGAACAGGCAAATGTCAATGGTCAATTTTCTCTAGTATTTCTTAGTCTTATCGCTACACGAATAAAATTTATGGTGCAAAAGAGGGTATATGCGTCCTCTGCTTCCTGTAGGAATCTCAGAGCCGTTCTTGCATGTTTAGGTTTTATGTCTTTCAAAATCCCCACCAGGAACTTACGTCTAGGCATAGTATAAAATGGGCACAATAGGACGAAATGAAGGGTATCCTGCGGAGACCTGTGGTCGCAGCCGCAGGTACCCTTCTCCGCCAGTGTGTGAGTAAACCCTGCCGGGACCGCAAGAATATGATGTAGCATGTTTAGTCTGAACCGTGTCATGACAAAGCGGTCCTGGGCGTTAAACATGACTCTTAAATACGGTTCCATTCCATGCTTTACTGTGAGTTCGTTATAGGTGGAATTTGTGGGTTTACAATTTTCTTTTTCTGCTCTTAATAGCTTGAGCTGTGCCAAGAAGAGGTTCTTTACCAATGATTTACTCTCAGGTGTTATGGAGTCTGGGGATGTGAAAAAGTTTATGCAATCGATTTCGGCTAGGGATTTCTTTACATAGTTCAGCCAAGGGATGATGTCACCTTTATCTTTTTTGAGGCAGTCCTCGATGATTTGTCTTGTGAGGGCGGCCTCTGGGTTAGTCCATATTTTGACCCATGCCAGGAGGGGTTTAATTTTGATTTTATCTTCTATGAAGAGTTCTCCTAGTTCTTCATGGATTATGTGGGCCGATACACTCTGAGGGACCTTCAAAATTCTCCTCATGAATTTGTTTTCTTCAGTCTGTATCTGCTGGGCTTTACTGTCCAAGAAGCCCCACACTTCTGCGCCATAGGAGACTTTCGCGCAACAAATTGCCCTGTAAAGGTTCAAGATTTGTTCCGGGGACCATTTTCCCAGTCTTTGCCCGTATCCCATGATAGCTCCTACTGAAGCTGCAAGTTTCGTAGAATGTTTTTCGACCAAGGGTTTAAAAGTGAGGTGATGATCAAATAGTACCCCCAAATACGAAAAGGTCTGGACTTTGTCGATTTTGTGTGACCCAATGTGAAAGGAAAAAGATCCTTTTGTAGGTTTTCCGACGGACATGATGTAGGATTTTTCCAGATTAGTTGCCAGGTCTAGTTTGTCCATAAATCTGACAAACCCATCAATCAGTTTTTGCAGGCCTAGGGGGGTTCTAGCAAGCAGAACCGCGTCATCGGCGTATAATAACACAGGTACCGCACGATGACCAATTTGGGGTGAGTCCACCTTGAGATTAAGCAGGTCTTTTTCCAGCGAATTAATGTAAATGGAGAACAAAAAGGGCGCAAGGATACAACCTTGCCTTACTCCACTTGTGCAAGTGAAGGGGTCGGTCTTCTTACCCTCTTGGCTGTACCTTACACTTGCAGTGGTGTTCCGGTGGAGATTTTGCAAGGTGTCCACTAGCGGTTGGTCCACTCCTAGTTCTACTAACATGCTCCAGAGCTTTCTCCTATTTACACGGTCGAAAGCCGCTGAAAGGTCCATAAACCCCATGTGAATGGACCCCTTTCCAGCGATGGTATATTTGGCTATCAGAAGGTAAAGGTTTAAACATTGGTCAGTGGTGGATCTGCCTTTCCTGAAGCCGTATTGCATTTCTGAAAGGATTTGATGTTCCTCGGCCCAATCTTGCAATCGCTGTAGGATGACTCGCCCTAGCACTTTTGCGGTCACGTCTATAAGCGATATGGGTCGGTAACATTGGGGGTCATCGCGGTTCCCTTTCTTATAAATTGGGACTATGGTCGCCGTTGACCAGGACTGGGGTAGACCTGCCACCACCGCCTCATTTAAAACCCTGGTGAGTAACGGTGCCCACAAGTCAGGTTGACTCAGGTACAGGTCTGGTGGAATTCCGTCCGGGCCCGGGGCCTTATTTTTACTTAGTCCAATTATTCCCCTTTTGACTTCTTTCAAAGAGAAGTCTAGCTTTGCCGGCTGATGTTTCCTCGATGTGTCCTCCAGAGCTAGGTGATTTGAGTGGTTATATAGGCTCTGGAAGTGGGTCTGCCATTGCTCCGGTAAGATGATGTTTGTGATTTTTGGAGCCCCTTGGTCCTGGAAGCAAGGGGAATTAATCACTTTCCAGAAGCTAACAATGTCTTTTCTTTCGGCGGCGTCCCTTAAGTCCTCCCAGGCCTGGTTTTGTAGGTTTTGCTTGCGGATTTTCAGGGCCTTTTTATACTCCGCTCTGCTCTTTGTCACCCTGATCTTATCCCTTGGTTTACAGTGGAGGCTATCCTTCAGTTCTTTAAGCGCCTTGGTGCAGTTCGCATCGAACCAGCGGGGATTTGAGTTCATTTTATTAGATCCCGTGGTCGTTAGTGAATTATTTACGTGTTGTGCGATTTCTTCGAAAGCCTTGACCACCCGGTCCCCGCATACACTTGGGTCTAAGCATTTGCCAATTGCATCTGAAGCATCTATTAGTAATTTTTTATAAAAACTGACCCCATCAATTTTTGCCCATTTAATTCTTCTTCCCTGATCCACAGCTTTTTCCACGGTGTCAGGTTTCGTTGGGCATGTGTTAAAATCAAAACCTTCGATTGCAATAAAGACCGGGTTATGATCACTAAAACTGCTGGCCTCTATTTTAGTGTTGGTAATGTTTCTTTTTAGGATGGGCGAGACTAGAATAAAATCAATGTAGGAGTGGCACCCTCTTCCTTTGTACGTTGGTGTCAGTTCTCCTAGTTCGCCCAATGCCACAAGGTCTAGCGTTTGAGTTAAGTTGTTCCTTTTCGTTAATCTCTCCAAATCCCATCCCTCTTTTGTATGTGCAAAATGCGGGCCTTTCATTAAAGTGCATCTTGACCAGTCTTTATTAAAAGGTTTTAGTTTGTCGCATAAATGACAGTTAAAATCTCCCGTTAGTATTACGCTCAGTTCATTTGGTGTCTTGTGTAAAAGGTTTAAGTTTCTTAAGCATTCCTCTAATTCAAAAATGGCTTTTCCCCTCTCCATCAGTGCTGGGGAGTTGTACCAATTAACTAAGAAGAGGGTTATTCTTGCTGAGGTGAACCTTAGAACTTGTAGGTTGTGTGATGCCCATTTGATGTTACTCCAGGTGCCCTTAATGTCTAGGTTGACATATATGGCCAGACCCCCACTTGCTCTCCCAGAAGTTACTTTTTTGGCTGGGAGACAAAAGCTTTTGTATCCTTCCAGGCTGTAGTCATTTAATTCAAGAGCCCAAGTTTCCTGCAGGCAAATGATTTGGAATTTTTTGATGTAGCTCAGCCATTCCTGTGATTCGAACTTGGCCGCTAGTCCTGCAATGTTCCAGGATGCTATTAGTAGATTTGCTGGCGTCATTTCTTTAGTAGTTCTTTTTGGTTCATCTGGTAGGGGCATAACCTGTTTGCTTGTTTCTGTTAGGGTGGCATTGTTGGAATGAGTGTCGCTAAGAATATTTGGTGGGTTTGTCCCTTTTTCTCTTCCAAGGCTGGTATTCAGAATTTTGGTGTATCCTCCTCTGTCGGGCACGTCAGCTATTTCATTGTCCATCCCTTTTTCCATTCCTGTTAGTGGTAGATTTTCCACCTTCAACCTCTCAGTCTTGGGGGACTGATTGTCCCATCCCTGTCAATCGACCTCTTCCAGGGCACCGAATCTGTTCCAGTGTGCATATTGCATTAGGGAGGAGTCGTAGTTTGGCATGGCAAAGTTTGGTCTTTGCCATTGTGGTGGACCATAGTGGGTACCAGGATATGGTAAGTTTTTAGGGAAGGTTCTGTTGTTCTGCCTGATTCTTTGGGGTGCAAAGGGATAGAAATAAGACAAGTGTACCGGGTGGATCTGTGATCGGGTATAGCTAGGGGGGGCACTACAGATAAAATTAACTGCGTCCATATCTCTAAAGTTTATCGTAATTATATCCCCTGATATGGTCTTGGTGCCTTTGCCGATCCACTCCCCTCTTCTTACAGACAAGATTTCCCCAAAAACATTGGGGGGCAAGGGTCTGTGTATTTGTAGCCACTGTGCGCATTTATTTTTCAGTTCTATTTGGGTTTCCCGTTGGCCTTCCCTTAGAGGTGGAACTCCTGTTAACACCACTACATAGGGCAATGCTTCAGGCGGGAGGTTAATTGACCTAAAGCGAGTAGATGTTTTGTTTTCTTTAGTTGGTGCAGTGGGCGGAGGCTTTGGGTTCACGTTGGGGGTTTGGACGTTGTTTACTTCCAACGTTTGGGGAGGTCCTGGGTTTGATTTGTTGTTTTCAGTAGTTGTTTTTTTACTGCTTTTCCCTCTGTCTGGTGTGGAGGAAACCTTTTGGTTATCTTGAATACTTTTTTGACTGGCTCTGTTTGGGGTTTTTGTGGACGCATCAGGGATCGTAGGGACCTTGTCCTTAGTTTGGCTATGGGATGTAACGTCGGTCTGTTTTCTTAAACCGCTTTCTTGCCCTGGTTGGGTTTTTGTGCCACTCCCTCTGTTGTTTACAATTGAGTTTAGTCTGTCTATTTTTGCTATGAGGGGTTTTAGCAGCACAGTAATGGAGTGTTCGAGGTCCGTTTTAAGGTCAGCCACCATGTTGGTGATCCAACACGGTATTCCCGAGGCAGGTGGGTTTATTGGTGTAACCAGGTTGTGATTTCTAGTTTTAGAGGATCCTTTTGAGGATCCCTTTTTCCCCCCACGTTTAGGGCCTTCCTTGTGCAGATTTTTCTCAATGCTGCAGGGAGCGTTAATATGGTTGTGTGTTTGTACAACGGATCTCTCGCTGCGAATATCTGCAGAGACCTGCGCACAAGGTAGGTCAGCGAAAGAAGAGGGAGAAAGGGGCAAGCTGGTGTCGAATTCCTCTACCAAATCTCGAGAAGCCTCGGTCAGGTTGATGAGGGATTCCTGGGTTTCCTGAATAATTGTCACAGGTGGTAGTGACATTCTTCTTTCAGTATCTGCGATGGCATTTGACACTGCCCCTATTGTTTGTTTGTCTATAAAGAAGAAGGTACCCACACTTCCAATTGTTTAATTTAAACTTATTTAGAGCAAGAAATGAACCAAATCCATTATGTTCATCTCGGCATTTATTTAAGCCTTTTATTAATGAGTTTTACAAAAGAGCAATGTTTTTAGAAAGAGAAAAAGGAGTTCTCCACAAAAATAACCACACGTTTTCGTGAATGATTTCTACAAAACATATGTGCAAACATAAAACAGCAAACAGTCAATACATTTCATTTCATGATATGACGTGAGTTTAAAACAAACAGGTGGAAAAATGAAATCAAATAGGATGTCAAACTTATTAATCAATAGACATCAATGCATACATGCATTCATTTCAAAATTACTAGAATGCCAACGATATTTTAAATCGATAAGGTTCAGTCCCCCTTTGTCAACAACAAACTTCTTCAACAATTTTAGGTTCTAATCCTTTATATCAAGCTTATGGGTTTGAGTCCTTTATGTCTTTATTTCAAACTTATGGGGTTGAGTCCTTTGTGCCGACGCGTTTCAAGTGTGGGTATCCTGTGCCCACACTCTCATCAGGGCTGAGTGAATCTTTTTCCTTATCCTCTGGGTTGTAGAGGTGAAGGTCACACTTGAATCTTTGATTAGAGCTGTGTGCAATATTGTTTATTTTCCTTCTATCTTAGGGTTACACAGAATGACTCTTCTCACGCATTTCGCATTTCTTCTGACGCTTTAGATGTTATCTTTGTTCCTTCGTGTCATTGAATACCCGTGCAGTTTTCTTTTAATCTATCCCTTTGCTTGCATCTCCTCTCGCATCAATCCTCGGTCTGAATCTTCAGTGTTTGTGGGTACCTTCTTCTTTATAGACATAATTGGGCCCAACCCCACTTCAGTCCACAGGGCCATACCCCCCAGTTCCCGAACCTATTGTTTGTTTGAGCATTTTGTCAATCGCAGTCAGTGTTGGTAATGGCGGTGGAGGATCCGTTTTATTTTTTGCGCTCGATCTTAAAGTGGGCATCTTGGGCTTCTTGGTGGTCTTCCTCATAATCTGTAGTGCTATGTACAGATGGTAGATTTTACTAGAGCAGATATAACCGACTAGAAGCCTGGTTCAAGAGTTGTAAAGAACGATTTTTCAGGGGGGTGGCCCAGCCCAGCCTCTTCTGGCCTCTGAGGGCCACAGAGGGCCCGCCCTTTGCCCGGGCTTCGCTCGGCGTCCCGCTCGCGTCCCGCTAAGCGGTACACTGCTGATTATAAGGAGGTTTTGCAGGCAGGGGGCGTGTCTTCCTGGGGGCGCGCCCGTGCACACCTGTGCAGCGCCGGGACTCCTGGTCTTTTGAGTCCCTGCGGCGCGCTCCCTCGATGTTATCTCGGTGCTCCTCCTCCTGGGACAGACCCAACAGCGCGAGTGCTCTCCCAGCCTCGACCCCACGCCACTCACCGCGCAGCAGCGCCCGCGAAGCGGGTGCTGCAAGTTGTAGCGTTGCGGGAGGGCGGTCAATCCCTCCTGGGACACAGGGAGGCCGGGTGTCAGCAAAAGGCGAGGGTAGAAAGTCTGGAAAGCCTAACGGCGACAGCAGCAACAGTCTGGTAAGAACAGAGAATCCCGCTGGAGGCTACACAGTTTCCCGCTTAAGTAGGCTGGACAAGCAGGGGGCGTGTCTTCCTGGGGGCGCGCCCGTGCACACCTGTGCAGCGCAGGGACTCCTGGTCTTTTGAGTCCCTGCGGCGCGCTCCCTCGATGTTATCTCGGTGCTCCTCCTCCTGGGACAGACCCAACAGCGCGAGTGCTCTCCCAGCCTCGACCCCACGCCACTCACCGCGCAGCAGCGCCCGCGAAGCGGGTGCTGCAAGTTGTAGCATTGCGGGAGGGCGGTCAATCCCTCCTGGGACACAGGGAGGCCGGGTGTCAGCAAAAGGCGAGGGTAGAAAGTCTGGAAAGCCTAACGGCGACAGCAGCAACAGTCTGGTAAGAACAGAGATCAGTTAAAAGGGCCACAATACTAAGATCAATCCCCATCTCACTGGGAAAAGCCCAGAGTTTCCCTCGGTTCACCCAATCAAATGCGGACATCAAGAAATGCTAGATGTAGAAATTCAAACTGGAGAGGCAAAAATTTTTCCCTTTGGATTCAAAGTTAAAGACACACTCGTTCACAAAATCACTCAGAATAACAATTCACCATGCATCAAATGTACATATAGAATGAGACCTCCCACCATAAACTGATGTGCCACCAAATTAGAAATTTAACATCAGAGGCTTTCATTACACAAAAAGAAAATCACATCATAAAACCACCATTGTTTGCATCATCAAAAAAATGTGATAATCTAAACTTCATATGCATCATGGAATATACAGTATAAAAAACAATGTGTATTATGTTATAAAACCATGCATCAGAATAAAAAACAGTGTTTACGGTATTAAAAACCTTTTACATCCAAATGTTGAATTGAAAGGGGAGCGGGGGACCATGGGTCCCAACGGGGAGACCCTATTGCACAGTCTCAAGAGTACTGCTGCATAACCTGATCCAACTGTTTTCACCAAGTTAATGTCCTGGTGAATGCACTATTCAATTAATTAAAGTGATTCCTCATGGTCAGATTCAGAGATGCTAAGCGTTGACGTGTTTTGGTGGAAATGGCTAGATAAATCTAACCTTCCTGGACAAAGAGATAAGGGAATATTACCTACCTCTTGGAGTGCTAACCGTGTGACTTATCACATGTGCATCTCAAATATTTTGGAAGAAAGAATAAAATATAATATAATATGATATAGCTCAGTCCGGTGAGTCCACAATTTCACCTCCAAGCGGGAAAACAGTCCTTTTGGAAAGGGGAGACCACTCGGTCCCCCCGAACGTATGGATGGTTGCCCCGATCCCCCGGGAAACCATTGTGGGCGGGGGGCGTGTTCCGGCTGGTATGCCTGAAGCGGCGTAGCCGAGGCACGCCCCTACCGCCCAGAAGAGGTTGGCCTAGACACCCGCCCGGAAGTCCGTGCACGGATGGGCGTACCTGGGGCGGGCCCCCGCCCTCCCGCAGATGGATAAAAAGCACGGGAATCCAACGAAGCTTCCTCTTGTTCCTGTGCTCTGAAGGCTGCACCACTCGTCGCTCGTGAGCCCTCAAGGGAACAAGCGGCACTTTTTTGAGAACTTTTAATTCTTGTCTTTCTCTTTCAGGGCCAAGGCGTGTAGGAGATCGAGTCACCTTTGCGAGTCAAGTCGGACGGAGTGATCGAAGTCATGCCTGGCAAGAAACCCGGAAAGAGCTCCGAGATGGAAAGAATGCTGCGCACGCTGGTGAACCAAGTGGCGGTGATGGACCGAAAGTTGGGTAAAGTTGATCAGCTCGGTCGTGGCCTAGCGGCCATCAGGAAACAGGTGGAGGCCCAGAATGCCCTCTCGGGACAGCCGAAAAGGGTCATAGGACCGGCATTGCCGAACGTCACCCCAGGGGATAAGGGTAAGAAAAGGAAGGTGCGGGCAGGTCCTAGTGAGACCCCAGTCCCAGTAGTAACTCCACCGAGTCCCGTGGCGGACATTCCCGCCAGCCCAGTACCAGGACCGGATGGGGGATTGCCAATTCCCGTGGTTATCACGCCACTGGGGGAGGACCAGATGCCCCCAGAATTAGCACTTCAGCCAGCAGCGGTATTACCCTGGCTAAAGAAGGGGGCAGGGGGATCAGCGGCTGCGGGAGACCCGACAGAAGAAGCCAGATTAATTATTGAGCAGTTGCGGCAGTCAAGGGATGCCGGGACAGCGAATGTCCATTCTATATCCCCGCAGATGGCGACGGGGGTCACGGCTGCCGGTCGGTAGAAGACAACGGATACAGCTGGGAGTTCGGCGGAAGCCGGTAAGAGAGCGTTGCCATTCGTGGGGGAGGGCCCGGTACCCTCAAGGCGGGAAAGTTTATCTCAACATATTCCCATGGTTACAAAGGAGATGGTGTGGGGGGACAAGTACATTAGCATGTTTTCACTTTTGACCGACCATCGGGAGTTAGAATATGCAAAGACCCAGAAAGATCTCTGGCACCCCAGTGTATGGCGGGCCAAGATGGCGGAATTCAGGGTCGATGAGACCATGGTGAACTGGGTCAGGGCCTTTTCTATCTTCACGGCAATTATCGGAGAGCGTAAGCCAGAAGTGTTGACTGACCTAGCATGTTATCAGAACAGGATCATGAATTTCCATGCAATGTATGGGGGAAATGAATGGAAGGGTTATGATGTTGCCTTTAGAAAAGCAAAAGAGTTTAACCAGGCCTTGACATGGGATTGTTTGGATACAGTGTCATGGCATGCTCAGCTCTTGCCAGGACCGGCGGGTACTTCGGTGCCAAGCACGAGTGGCTCTGGGGGATTCCATCCGAAGCCGTTACAGCCCTTTCGGGCGAGCGCGGGGGGGGTTCCCAGCCCAGGTCTAGCGGGAATGGAGGCAAGCGAGGGGTTTGTTGGGGATTTAACAAAGGAAATTGTAACAGGCCTCAGGGAACGTGTAGGTTCCGGCACGCATGCTCGGGTTGTGGGAATGCGTCACACCCGGAAATCAGTTGCCGATCCAAAGCCAATGGCGCGGGAGGAAAGGGGGGATCCAAGCAGGATTAATGCGGTGCCACGGAAACAAACATCTTCTCCTGTAGATAGCTTGGCTTTGACCCCTTGGCTGAACCAATACCCTAATCATGCGTCCGCCGGGACTTTGATGGATGGCTTTTTATATGGCTTCAGGATCCCGGCGGGCAGTTTTCGGGGGAGCTCTTCCTGTAAAATCCAGCTGTCTATTCAACACAACCCAGCAGTGGCCGCCAAAAAGATAGCGAAAGAGGTTAGCTTGGGGCGAGTGGCAGGTCCATTTGGTGGCCCATCGGTTGCAGAATTTGTGTGTTCCCCTTTAGGAGTCGTTCCAAAGAAAGACCCGGGAGAGTATAGACTCATCCACAATCTATCGGCCCCTAGGGGGGCCTCAGTAAATGAAGCTATTGACCCCGAGGTATGTTCAGTGAAGTATGCATCGTTCGATGACGCAGTCGTACTGTTGAATCGCCTGGGCCCCGGTGCATTGCTAGCGAAATCAGACATTGAATCTGCATTCAGGTTACTCCCGATACACCCCCAAGACCAGCGCCTGCTGGGATTCACGTTTCAGGGGAAATTCTACATGGATAAATGCATGCCCATGGGTTGTTCGATTTCATGTGCCTATTTTGAGATGTTTAGTTCCTTTTTGGAATGGGTTTTCACAGAGGCCACAGGGCATAGACAGGTGAAGCACTATTTGGATGATTTCTAAGCATGGGCGAATTTTTCAAATCTCGCGTTCGCGAATTTAGCGGATTTGCGAACTCGCAATCCGCAAAATCCGCGAATTCCCGCAAATTTGCGGATTTTTTTTTTTTTGTGTTCGCGCGTGTTTCTGCCAGTTCGCGAGGGTTTTTACAATTTCGCAATTTGCGAACTTACCTGTCGGGTCGCAAGTTTTGCGAACTTGTTGTTTCTACGTGTCCAGCCTGTTTGGGACACTCTTCTTCATCACTGCCACTCTCTGTCACCACTGCCACTCTCTGACTACTCATGCCACCCTCTGGCCCACCCATGCCACCCTCTGTTTCATCACCACACCCTCTGGTTGTCCAGTGTACATTATTTTCGGCAAAGCAAAGCACACCTTCCCTGCCTCAAGTGACCTGAATTAATTTGGGGCTGATTAATGTGTCACAGAATATTTTTTTAGCTGGCACCTGCTTC
Source organism: Lissotriton vulgaris (assembly GCF_964263255.1). NCBI lineage: Eukaryota > Metazoa > Chordata > Amphibia > Caudata > Salamandridae > Lissotriton > Lissotriton vulgaris. Next base: position 958,684,597 of record NC_141693.1, on the reverse strand, counting down.
CTTAGTGCTTCCTGATTAGTGATCTTTTGCACTTGCTAAGTGCTTTCATTGTTGCAAAATTAGTTACAACACCTGCCCTGCCCCAACTGACAATAATGAATTAGGGGCTGATTAATGGATTTTAACTTCCAGCCTGGCTCCTGCTTGTCTCCCTTAGCTGTAATTCAGGACCTTTGTGGCATATGTGTAACTATTCTGAGGTTCAGAGCAGGGTCACATAATAGTTGCAACTGGCAACTGAACTCTGGAGGGGCCCCTCAGGAAGCACTACAGGAAATGGCTACTAATGATGAGCCTGAACTTTTGAACCTGGTAAGTAGTTTCAGTTTTGCTAAGATCGTATTTCTGCAATTTAGCACTTACTCGCGGGGTGCGAAGTTGTACTGGCAAGCCGCGAACTCACGCGAACAGTGCGAGCAAGCCATAAAATCAGCTGCTCGCGGATTTGCGGATTTTGCGGGAGATTCGCGGATCTCGCGGATTGCGAATTTACCGAAAATCCGCAAAATCCGCGAGCGAAACGGATTTTCCGCCCATGCTTAATGATTTCCTCTTTCTGGGCCTAGCGGGCACTCAGGACTGTGCGCAGGCATTGCAGGACTTCTGCATGCTCATGCGGGGTTTTGGGGTCCCATTGGCGCCAGGTAAGATGGTGGGGCCATCCTCCTCACTCGAGTTTCTGGGTATAGAACTAGACTCGGAGGAGGGGTGTTTCCGTCTGCCGGTTGAGAAGGTGGCCAAGTTTAGGGCTTCCCTGGTACAATGTCTCCGAAAAGAGAAGGTGACCCTACACCAGTTGCAACAGACAGTGGGACAGCTTAACTTTGCCTTAAGAGTGATGCCGATGGCTCGCCCTTTCTCTCGTTCCATAGCACAGGCTATGGTGGGCCTTAAAGAGGGACACCACCGTACTAGACTGTCGGCAGAGGTTCGCCAGGACATGCTCATTTGGTTGGCATTTCTGGAGGATTTCAACGGTCGAGTGGTGTGGAACAAACCCCCAGCCATGTCGGGGGAACTAGGATTGTGGACCGACTCGGCGGGGAGCGTGGGGTTTGGCGCAATCTTTGGAAACCGGTGGTCGGCGCAAACATGGCCGGCGTGGTGGCACACAAGCGGCCTAACAGGTAACATTGGTTTCTTGGAACTATTCCCCATCTGGGTGGCTCTGATTGCATGGCCAGAAGACTTTAAGGACCGCTCAGTAGTGTTTTGGTCAGATAACATGACAGTGGTCGAGTGCATTATTCACCAGGCTGCACGCTGCAAATGGATCTTACGACTGTTGAAAGAAATTGTATTGCGATGCATGAGATTGAATGTACAGTTCAGGGCAAGGCATGTGCCGGGTGTACTGAATAATGCAGCTGATGCACTCTCTCGTTCAAACATACAGGCTTTCAGGGGTTACCTACCCACAGCGGAACTAGTGGCGGCACCTTTCCCCGAAGCACTATCGCAGATCGGTGCCCCGGACTACAAGACCTCGTGGCAGGCAGTTTAGCGCCCAGGACGAGGAAAGCCTATGAAGGAGCGTTCCGTTCATACTGCGCCTTTCTGGGGCCGGTAGGGGAGCATAGTTGGGGGCGGGAAGAGTCCTTGCTCCAATTTCTGGTGGCACTTCATGAGGAAGGCCGGTCGGCGGCGACCGCCAACAGGTATAGGGCCGCCATATCATTTATGGCGCAGCTCCACGGGATACGGGACCCGATGGACTCCTTCTTAGTCAGGAAGGCTCTTCGCGGCTGGCAGCGCCTGGAGGGTCGCAGACAGGATAACAGGCACCCGATAGGGTTGGATAGATTGTCCATATTACTAGCAAAACTGGATGAGACATGCTCCTTGCCCAGTGAGGTAATACTGTTCCGAGCAGCTTTCGCATTGGCATTCTACAGGGCCATGCGGGTAAGTGAACTAGTGGCAGGGAATAAGAAGGATGTGGAGGGAGGTCTACGCCGGGATCACGTCCAAGTAAGGGGCGATTCTATGCTGATCTCGATAGCCAGGTCAAAAACAGACCAGGAGGCGTTGGGGAGTAGTGTGGTGTTGCAGCGCGCTCGGGGGAACCCCGGTTGTCCAGTAGGGCATGTGGAGGCCTACATGAAACAGAGGTTGACAACATGGGGGGGGGCCCTGCTTAGACACGAGGACGGCACCCCGTTGACAAGATTTCAATTTCGGAGGGTGCTGGCAATTACGATTGCAGCGGCGGGCTTGAACCCGTGTGATTTTGGGACCCACTCATTCAGAATAGGGGCCGCTACAGAAGCTACGGCTCGGGGTCTACAGACAGAGGAGATGAAACAGTTAGGCCGTTGGTCCTCGAATTGTTTCAAGAGGTAGGTGCGCCTGCACATGTTGTAAAAGACTGATGAAATGCACTCACGCTTGTTGTCTTTTGTTTGGATTACAGTTTTGCAAGCCTGTTACGCAGGGCGGATATTGGGATCGGCCCAACACCAGCCGACCATCGGGAAGGGATCACCGAATGGAGATCAAGTGGTCTGGGTCGTGGGCCACTCATACGTGAGGAGGGCCGGGGACATATTCAAAGCAGGTGACGCGATCCACGCATCTGAGGAATATGGGTTCAGAGTGACCTTCCATGGGAAGGGAGGCCTCTGTTTTGACCAATTGCAAAATTTTGTGGAGGAACTTTTAGGGCGGCACAGGTCACCGCCATCTGTAATCATAGTGCATGTGGGAGGCAATGACTTGGTGAGACTGGGAAGACGGGTGTTAGTTGAGCACATATTGTCTGCAGTTAGCTGGTTGGCCAAGAGGCTCCCTGGGTGTACGATCGCCTGGTCCCACATGATTCCCAGGAGAATATGGCGGGGGGTTTGTCTATGTCAGCGTTGAACCACTCAGTAAAGAGGGTCAACAACAAGATTGAGAAACTGTTTCGCTCCGCTCATCTACAAAGCATTCCCCATGGGTGTATAAGGGGGGGATCACTATTATCTGGATGATGGGGTGCATCTGTCCAGGGCTGGGAATGACTTACTCATAGGGGACTTCGTTGCTTGGCTAGTGGGTTTGAGGAGACATGACCTTTAGGAGGTGTGGGGGGGCCGGATAGTCGGTCAACTATCCGGCCTGTGGCGGTAAGGTCATGATCGGTGAGCAGTGATTTCAAGGTCCCTAGGGGGGGCGCCACCCATTATGGATGGAAGCGCCCGGGGGAGGCGGCCATTGGCCCCTCCCACGGGGGGCGGCACCAACTACGGATGGGTCGCCCAGGGGGAGACGGCCATAGGCCCCTCCCAGGGGGAGACGGCTATATGCCCCTCCCACTAATTTCCCGGGGGCCGGATATCCGCTCCGGCGGAAGAGAGTGTGGGGAAGGGGGGGAGTCCAAGCTGTCCTTCTTACGGATACCTCGCACGGGAACTCGGATGACCTTAAGATGGCGTCGAGTGAAAGGGGGCCCCCACGACATGGGAAGTTACAGTTGGCTGCGAGAGTAAAGTCCTCTGCGCATGCGCCACTCACACCGTAAGGGCGGGAAGTTGGTGATAGGGATCTGACACCGGTTAAGACCTTGCCGTTGGCCCTTAATGCTAGGGTGTACAAATTCTAGAATGTAATGCATTTTTCAAGATGCTAGACTCGGCTAGGAAACCTTTGTATTAGAGATTTGTTAAGGTTAGCCCAAAAACCTGTCTACATCAAAATGTAATTAAAGTTGAATTTGTACATGATTCATGAAACGTTTTAATTTAAAGTTTTAAATTTTGTTTCATATTTTAATAAATACGGCCGGGGGGGTCGTGAGACCCCCCCGCCTTCCAAAAGTTTAAACCTGTGTCTGTCTCCTCCCATGGGGAATTGGTGTTGGGAGGGGTGACGGGCATCCCGGCCCATATGGAAAGGGGAGACCACTCGGTCCCCCCGAACGTATGGATGGGTGCTCCGATCCCCCGGGAAACCATTGTGGGCGGGGGGCGTGTTCCGGCTGGTATGCCCGAAGCGGCGTAGCCGAGGCACGCCCCTACCGCCCAGAAGAGGTTGGCCTAGACACCCGCCCGGAAGTCCGTGCACGGATGGGCGTACCTGGGGCGGGCCCCCGCCCTCCCGCAGATGGATAAATAGTGCAGGAATCCAACGAAGCTTCCTCTTGTTCCTGTGCTCATAAGGCTGCACCACTCGTCGCTCGTGAGCCCTCAAGGGAACAAGCTGCACTTTTTTGACCCACCCACCAGCCCCCTGTTGCAAATTTTGTGTAATAAAGTAATTTTCTCGATGGTTATTTTGATGTAATAAAAAGGTACAGTCACTTGTTGCATCATGAATGTATGCGTATAATTGAATACTTGCTTGTAGGCCTTTTTTCCTTTGTAGAAACGTAAAGGAATGGATTCATTAAAGATTGTGTTTTTTGCTTTAGGACTTTTTCCCTTTGTAGCAATGTCAAAGTCGGCGAATTGTCAAACTGTTACAGATTTAGGCATAATTTTCTTTCCTTAGTAGGTAAAACAATTGTCGTATTTATTATTTGGTCGGGCGGTAAGGTCATGATCGGTGAGCTGTGATTTCAAGCTCCCTAGGGGGGCGCCACCCATTATGGATGGGAGCGCCCGGGGGAGGTGGCCATTGGCCCCTCCCACGGGGGGGCGGCACCCACTACGGATGGGTCGCCCAGGGGGAGACGGCCATAGGCCCCTCCCAGGGGGAGACGGCTATATGCCCCTCCCACGAATCTCCCGGGTGCCGGATATCCGCTCCGGCGGAAGAGAGTGTGGGGAAGGGGGGGAGTCCACGCTGTCCTTCTTACGGATACCTCGCACGGGAACTCGGACGACCTTAAGATGGCGTTGAGTGAAAGGAGGCCCCCACGACAAGGGAAGTTACAGTTGGCTGCGAGGGTAAAGTCCTCTGCGCATGTGCCACTCACACCGTGAGGGCGGGAAGTTGGTGATAGGGATCTGACACCGGTAAGACCTTGCCGTTGGCCCTTAATGCTAGGTTGTACAAATTCTAGAATGTAATGCATTTTTCAGGATGCTAGACTCGGCTAGGAAACCTTTGTATTAGAGATTTGTTAAGGTTAGCCCAAAAACCTGTCTACATCAAAATGTAATTAAAGTTGAATTTGTACATGATTCATGAAACGTTTTAATTTAAAGTTTTAAATTTTGTTTCATATTTTAATAAATACGGCCGGGGGGGTCGTGAGGCCCCCCCGCCTTCCAAAAGTTTAAACATGTGTCTGTCTCCTTCCATGGGGAATTGGTGTTGGGAGGGGTGACGGGCATCCCGGCCCATATTACTATTCTGTATGACAGGTCGAGTCTTGCTTTATGTATGAGTGTCCAATCCAGTCCATGGAATATCTCTTCTTTACTGGCGGATTTAATCATCAGATGCTGCTAGCCAGGGAATCAGGTAATTCCTGTTCTCTCTCCTCTTCCTGTTAAGTTGCAGATCCACGTCACCTGTAGTTGTTTTCCCACACCTGGATAGTGTTGTTCCAATGTTACGGAACTGTCCACTTCGGTTCAGGCATCGGTTACTGATCCGGTTCAGATTGGGCCACTGTGTATTTTTTAATAATTAGATAGCGGTTCAAACACTGGTCTGAAGTCGAACTTCTTGCTCTAAAGCCGTATTGGATGTCGCTCAAAATGTTATTTTCTTCTGCCCAGTTGCACAACCTATTTAAAATCACCATCCCCAATACCTTGACCGTTGCATACGATAAAGAAATTGGGCGATAACATTTTGGGTTTGCTTTGTCCCCATTCTTAAAAATGGGAACACTCACGGCAGGGGTTCATGAGGGTAACTACCCCTCCTGTGCAGCCGCATTCAGGACCTGCATTAGAATTGGGGCCCACCTGCATTTGAATTGGGGCACAGTGGCGAAATTCCAAAATATGTTTTGCCAAAAGAAATTCCATTGGAACTTTATACAAGGCTACAACAAAAAACGGCTCAACAGAATTACTCCATAATTGACAGGAAGCTAGATCGATATCCAGAAAGTGTGTTTTTATGATTTGGTCTAAATCTGTACAGTAATTTTTGAGTAATTATGGATCCAATATATAAATATCTATTGCTGCATTACTACAGCAGGTGGCAGATCAAAGGCTAACATCTGATTAAGTGGCCCCTGCTCAGGGGGTTGGTGCAAAATATATATTTATATATTTTGTAAACTACTTATTTTGAATGGGGGGGTGTGCCCCCTCCCTGAGCTATTTATTTCCACAAGGACCCCATCCCCTGGGACCCACTGTGATTATTATTTTCCGGGGGCCCCAGGAAAACAAATATGCTTTCTTTTTCCTGCTTACGTCTAGCACTAGAAGAGATGGACCTCGAGATGAACTCTTATACTGAGTATCTCCATAAAAAATGGACATATTGAAGAAAGATATTCAGTACTCCAACATATAAAATACATACCCATATTTATCAGAAAATTACTATACATACCAAGAAGGGGGCAGACAGGAACAACCTGATCATAGAAATTATAATAGCAAAATAACAAACTTTTCTGATACATCATATTCAGATAATGAAAATGCCCCTAACCAATTCGATTCTAGAAACAGTAGTTACATCTTTAGACCCTACCAAGTACAACAACCTTTTTTAGGCAGACACGTTTTCATCTACCACCAACCTTTGAACTGCTCTATAGTCTATAACTTTTTCGTGTATTTTAATTTCATGTATAGTGTCGTTTTGATTAATCTTTGTCATATATATGCTTGTAGATACTTGTCTTTTCATAGGCATATAATAATGCATTCGATTTTTAGAGAATTGAGAATAATGATATAAGCATATGTACACAAATTATATAACTGATATACCTAAAAAACAATTTTGAAAAATAAGAGAATTTTCATCAATGAAATATCCTGAATGAAAAAAATATAAAAAAATGTTTTGTTATATAAAAAAATACATAAACTGTCTCTGTCATGTGTATATGCCTATTTGATTGTATTTTAATCTTATTCTTGAAGAATAAGATATAGAAATGTATAGTCTGATATGCTTTATATGACTATTTAACTTGCATTTAGCCGTCACCTTTACCCCATTGTAATTTTTCCCTACAGCTAGCAAGTCCTATTGTTCATTGTAGTGGTCCCCTTCTTTACCAAATCGTAATTATCGCAGCCAGTCTGTGAGGGGATAGCCTGTTTCAGGCTGGTCCAGCTGTATATAACTTAATTTCAGTGCTTCTGTCACTAGGGAACTGCATGCTTGAATGTTATATATATATCTTTCTGTGTTTTTTTTTTTGTCCTCATTTATGCGATCTTGTTGTGAAAGCAACAGGGTCACCTCTCACTATGCGCCCTCGGGGGTGAGGTGGAAGCCATGCCTTGAATACCAACACATTACCCTCTTTACATGAGTTTATAAGTCATCAACTCATGGAGTTCATAACCGCGTTGGTTTAAATCATTGGACATCTCTTCCTATCCTACCATCTATAAGTGTGCCACAGACCCCAATACTTTAAACGCTTACCTTCCCCTCTATGTTTGTCCAAGTTCCTGAATTTATCTACTGATCGGACCCAATCTTCTACCTTTGGGGGGGAGGGAAGAATCTAATTTATACAAATCTCACGTCTAGCAAATAGTATATGTGCAAACAAAAGGTGTTTCTGGTTCTTTGTTAAAATATTGTTGGGTTCATTGGTATCTAAAATGCCAAAAATACCATTAAAGGTGCTTACCTTGATAGATGTGTTTAAACTTTCATTAATTATCTTACCAATTTCACTCCAGTATATGTCTAAGAGATGACATTAGTGAAACATGTGGATGCCATTTGCTTCCCTCTTGCCACATTTTGGACATTTCTTGATCACTGGGGAATTAATTTTTGATAACTTTTCAGGGGTCCAATAAGATCTGTGCAAAGTAAACAAATAATTTTTCCTAAGAGGTGTAGAAATTATGATATGCCATAAAAAAGTGCAGGATACTTGCCATGCTTGTTGCTGGTCTTGAGCTGGAAAGAATTTCTTCCATTTAAGATCTGGGGCGACATTTTCGACTTTCTTCTTCTCCACCAAGTGCCAATACCACTTTGAAACTTATTTCTTCCCTGGTTACATATGAAGTTCGTAATCTAGCACCACAACGTAGGGGCCGATTAGGATGGCGGTGAATCCGCATCCTCCGGGCCGGCAGAAGCCACAGCTGGCCTGGAGGATGCGGATTCACCGCCGCGGACATCGGAAACACCCACCGCCACATTAGGATGGCGTTGGGATCAGCAGCGGACGGCAAGTCCGTCCGCCGCTGATCCGCGTTGTATGCAGGCAAATATGGTGGCGGTGTCTGCAAGACACCGGCAGCCATATTAGGATGCAGGCTGAAACATGCTTTTCCACGGCGGCTTTTCCGCTTTGGAAAAGCATGTGTTCTTTTGTGTTTGGGGGCCGGTTGCGGGCCCCCAGGGTGTCGGGGGTGGGGGATGCACATGGGGGGTACCTATGGTACCCCCTGCATTTACATGCACAAAGCGGCAGGCACTGCGCGTTGCCTGCCGCTTTGTGCATGTAAATGCAAAGCATGCATTTTTAACCTTGCAGCGGGTGCTGCTTCAAGCAGCACCCGCAGCAAGGTTAAAGATACGGGATGTGACCGCTAGGGTGGCGGTCACATCCTAATTGCAACAGAGGGACCGCCGATGCCCTTGCGGACGGTCCCTCCACCTCGGGGGTGGCAGACGGACGCAGGTCCGTCCGCCATCCTAATAGGCCTCGTAGTCTGGCCATGGCACTTGATCTTTAGCCCAGCCAGCCAGCTGATAAAATGTGAACCTAGATATTTTGTCCTTCGTCATCTCCACTAGTTCGTCCCATGATTTTAATTCACCAAACTCCAGCAACTCTCCCCACTTGGTGATTCCGGCCCTTTTCAATGGAAGTGCTAATGAGTCTTTCAGACATTCGGGTGTTCTTGGGGAGTTCCATATCGGTGCTTGGGGACTATAATACGGATACTGCCATTGTTTCCTTGTGTCTGACCATATTTTGAAAGCTGCCCTTGGCATCTTTAATCTAATTTGTTTGAAAAACTTTTGATGGCGGTACTTGTATAAACAGTTTTCCGTATTTTGTCACTGCTTTCCAGTAGGGAGGGTAATATTCATAGTCTCGGAAAAGATGTCTTATATTCTTGAACTGGAAAGCATTGTAGTAGGACATGAGGTCTGGACTAGCTATCCCACCCTCGTTCTTCTTCTGGCTCAGTTTCTTCCATGCTATCCCGACACTTTTGGATGCCCAAATTAAAGAATTTATTTCGCCCTGCATTTTTTTCAAACATCGTGAATCAAACTCCAAAGAGATCGTGTTAAAAACAAACGTAAATTTCGTCAGGATGACCATTTTTATTACATTGGCCCTCCCCATGAAGGTAAGAGATAAGCAACTCCAGGACTTCAATAATTTCCTCAACTCTTTAGCTTTTATTTCCAAGTCTGTCTTTGCTATGTCGTCAATACCTTTCAAGACTTGGATCCCAAGATATTTGATTTTTCTTTTGGAATCAATTTGTGGAGTTGGCATGTTCCAGTGCATTACTTCAGTTTTATGATAGCTTTTGGGGAAATTTCTGGTTATCAAATAAACTATCAGTATGTTGGTTATACTATTTAATGACTCCTTTAAATTACTTGAATAAATCATCAAGTCTTCCACATATAATGCCACCTTTAAATCCCAGCTATTAAAGCTGAAGGGAATTATCTCTTCTGATGTCCAGATCACATTAGCTAGCGGCTCTATGTATAAATTAAAAAGGTGAGGGGAAAGGGGGCACCCCTGCCTAGTACCTCTTTTAATTTGGAAACTGTTTGAGGTGCTCCGTTAATCAGTATTTTCCCTGTTGGTGCTAAGTAGATGTTGGCTATTACCCGTGAAAAATTCTGGTCTAGGTTATTGTGTAGAATGACTTTTTGTAGATATGCCTAATTAACACGGTCAAATGCCTTGGCCGCGTCAAAAGTAAAAATTGCTAGGGGTACCTTCTCATGTGTTGCTATGTCAAGGGCTCCGATCAGTTGGTGTGTGAGATCATGCAGCTGCCTCCCTTTAATAAATCCCTTTCGGTCCTTTTGGATAAGCTTGTCAGATAAAGAGCCTAATCTTTTTGCTAAGACCTGAGTGATAATTTAATAATCTGTATTGAGAAGCGAGATTGGTCTATATGACTCGCAATGAAAAGGATCTTTGCCAGGTTTTGATATCAAGCTGATCGTCGCCTCATTCCAAGATTTAGGAATTGGAAGGCCCTCCACAAAGATGGCGTTGAAAAGATCAGTTAGTCTTGGCACAAGACAATCTTTCAAAACTACATAGAGCTCACTAGGTATGGCATCAGGCCCTGCTGCTTTACTTATTTTAAGATTTGTAATTACCTCCAGGACCTCCTTCAAGGTTATGTCTGCATTTAAGGTTTTACATTACTCTGCGTCTAACTTCATGACACATGAGTTATCTAAATATGTGTCTATTGCTATGGAAGAGGGTGATAGATCTTCCTCGTAAAAGGCCTGAAAAAAGTGTGCAAAAGCATCTTCAATGCCAGCCATGTATTCTATTATTTGTCCACCGTTTTCCTTATGAATAGAAGTTATATTGTTCCTATTTAAGTCAGGTTTATGCTTCCAGGCTAACAATTTACCGCGCCTCTCGCCAAATTCAGTTTGACAGGGCACTAGCTTGCCATTTCTTCCTTATCTTTTCCCCTAAATCTGAGACCAATTCCTGTTTCAGGTTCATTATTTCGTTTTTTAAGCTATTTTGGTCTTCTTCCGAGGATGAAGTTTCTAATCTGGATTGCCTCTCTAGTATGTCAGCTTCTATTCATGATATTCTATGCTTCTTCAATTTATTTTTGCCTATCGCTATGTCTGCTAACGTACTTTTAAGAACAGCTTTATAAGCGTCCCAAACTATAAATTTAATGTGACTTCCCTTCACTGTTTTCGGTAAAGTCATTTTCTGTTGTAGATCTTAATTCGGTAATGATTTCTTGATCTAAGATGAGTGTACGGTCCATGATCCATCTTCTCTCGCCCTGCCCTAACTCAAGCTTAATATTTATTTCGACCGGCGAATGATCCGAGCAGTGTGCAGGCAGATGGTGGACTTTCTTAACATTGTTACTTAGGAGTTTGTCTACTAAAAAAAAATCTATTCTTGAGGCGTGGCCATATATATAATTTCTAAAAGTGAATTTATTTGTTTGGTCCCCTTTTAGATTCCAAATGTCAACTAGACCCAGATCATCTTTGAGCCTATTCAAGCACTCTCGCATCCTAGATAGGTTTAGGACTCTGCCTGGGGGATGCCTTCTTTTTTAGGATCTAATAAAATATTATAACCACCTCCTAATATAATTGGTGCAGACTGTAGTAATAGCTGCGTGTATAATGACTGGAGAGGTGAAAGGTCATCTGTATTAGGGCCATAGTATCCCGCCACGGTGAAAGCGGTGTCTCTGATTTTTATGTTTGCTATGGCCCACCTTCCTCTTGAATCTACTAATTATCCTACCAACATAGAAAACTGTGATTTTCTAATAATAATGGCTACCCACTTAATATTACATGCTTGATTCGTTCAAACAGTTTCACCGATCCAATTCTCATATTTTATAGCTTCAAGCCATTCATCTCTTAGGAGATGTGTTTCTTGTAATATAAAGATGTCACAATTCTGCACATTAAGATATAAAAAAAAATGTTGATGCCTCCCCCTATTTTTAGCCCATTCACATTCCAAGTCATTATCTTCAGTTCGCCCATTAAGTTTGAAATCCTTCCTGCTGCTTATATTTCCTACCCTGTTTGCTATAAAATTGACACATCGGACAATTTTATTTTGTGCTTTTTCTCCCAAATACTCCCCACCCAAAAACATAACTAATGTGCATCAAAAATAAAAAACAAAGCTTGTGTTTACCCCACCCTGGAGAACCCTCCCCATTACCATTAAGCAATCCTAGTTGTTGCCCAGTATGAGGACGACAGTTGAATGGGTAATATTAAAGCAATGAGGCTCATTATGTTACTTATCCCTATTTATCTTCATATGATCTAGTAGTAACTCCACTTCTTCCGGGTCTCTGAAGTTATAGGTTTTATTACGCCACATTATGTGTAAAAGGGGTGGAAATCTCATTTGGACAGTGGCACCTTCAGCCCTAAGGTCTTGCATATATTCTCCTAGGACCCATTGTCTAATAACTGTTGCCTTTGATATTTCTGAGTGGATGTTATAGTTATATCCATCTCTTGTCTGGGTGCCAGCATTTAGGGCTTTATTCAATATCTGTTCTTTTATTGAGTAAGTCCTAAAATTGATTAGGATTCTGCGTGGACTTTTCCTATCTCTATTGAGCCGACAAGGGTGTCTGTGGTCTCTCTGTATATCTTCATACAGGTTTTTTACATCCATATCAGGTATGAAATCTTTTAAGAGACTCACTAAAAAAGACCTTATATCTTGCCCTTCTTGACCTGCAGGAATGTTTAATTAATGTAAATTATTTCTCCCTGAGTTATTTTCTAAGGTCTCAATTTTGTCCCTGATTTCTCTCTCTGATGAAGCAGATTTCTTGATGTCTCTCTGACAGAGCCTCACTTCCTCCCTGACTTATTCAAAGGCTGTTTCAACCACCACCACCACTCTTTCTATGAGAGCGTTAAATTTGGTTTCCAAAGCCTCGCATGTAGCCTGGATTTTTCCCTGATTTTTATGGGATTTGGCAAACACAGTTTCCTTTTCTTTTAACAACGAGGCCACTAGAACTCCTCAATCGCCCCTTATAGTAGTATTCATAGCTTGCTCACTAACTTGATCCTTAGCGAGCTGTAAGTCATCCTCTGTTTGTGGGGCACCTTCTATATGTGGTGCACCTTCTGAAGTAGCTTCAATAGGGTGTTCGGTGGGGTGTTCTTCGCCCTCCCCCAACTCATTTGACATGAGTGCTTGATATTTATTTGGTGACTCCAATGTCTTCAGTAATGATGCAGCCATTACTTTGGTTGAAAGGTCTCTCTGTACTGGCCTCTCTTGGATCTTAAAAAAGGAGCGTAGTGAGGGGTGACTTTTAATTTTGAACCCTTCTTTAGCTGTTTTTTTTTTGCTGTTTTTGCAGCTCTGGTGGATATCACTGCTGCCGTAACACTTTTAGTTTTCAGAGCCCGTTGTTTCCTGGGTATATATTTAGCTGAACCAGAGTCCTGCGGTGTATTCAGATTAACTATTTGCCCTATTTGTTCCTGTACCAATTCAACAGTCTTTCCTATCGGCGCCGTATCTTCTCCCACTGGGCCTGCCAAAATTGGCTTTTGCTGGGTCATCACCTGAGGTTTCTAAAGTGGTGTTAACTACTGCGGGGTTATAACTATCCTTAACGCCCACTACAGGTGACAAGGGTGGTTTTATCCTAGAGATGCCCCTCTTCTTACTTCGACCCTTTTTCCTGTTAGAATTCATGCATGCAGCAAACTCTGCCTTGTTATCTACATAAGAGAAAAAGCTGCATGAGTCAGATTAAGCCTTATTAATTAGACTGTTAAGATTATTTAGTTTCACTAATCTATACAGCAAGGCTTCGGGCTGACCACAAGGGGGCTCCCCATAAGGTATAGTGGCACCTGGTAGCCCCAGAGATTTGAGTTGATGCAAGAGGCAATAGGGGTCCCCTCGGAAATTGACCCTGCGTAAGTATTGAACATTTGTAGGCACCTCTGCCCAAAAATCCCCTGATTTATCCCTAGTTCTAACAAAGCTGCCACTGCTTCTTCCACTGCTTCTGCTGCAGATATTCCCATGAGCGGAGCCAGGAGTACCTCTGTATGTCTCTCCTGTCCCCAATCCCATCAATTACCTCTGAGGGCACTGACCTCCACCACGGGCCTTACCAGGGGCTCCCTTTAAACCAGTGCCCGGCAGCCCCCTCTGGCTCGTCATGCTGCTTCAATGCCACATAGAGAACAATCGGACGGAGTCAGCGCACGTCTCCGCGGCTGCGTGAATACTCGGAGCAGATAGAGGGAGTCCCCAATACCGGAACTCTCCATCGGCGGTTTACATGCTGCTGAAAATGCTAGGTATGTCCAAAGGGGGCCCTGAGTTACCTCGCCCCTACTCGCAAGGAAGCCCGCCGCTTTGAGCCTCTAAAATCCACAAACAACACTCGAGCCCATTCAACTCGCGGAGCTCGCGGCCTAGGCATTCAGCCGGCCGCCATGTTCTCCACGCTCTCGTTTGTCTATATCTTTCAATGTTACACTTATTTCCTACTCCCCTTTGCTTCTTTATTTTAGTTTTTTCTATCACGGACAAATCATATAAAGAGGATTAAAAACTATATGATAGTTATACCACACCAAAGATCTGACACTAACTCTATTTATCTGACTTACAACATCATGGCAAACCTTCCAATGTTTGGTTTTACTGATGACTGCTTTGCGTCTATGGTAGGCAATTCTAGTTCCTTTGGTCAACAAATGACCGCAAATCCAGACAGGAATAAGGACCTGAATAAATGTACTGCATTAAAGAAAAAGACCAAAAGAATCAAACTACATGGTCAATATATGTTGGAGTACCTACGGGCATGGGTA